>NW_022990947.1:0-1267573 GCF_902827175.1 Gymnodraco acuticeps
ACATGTTTCTATGTAGAATTTTAAAATGCTTATTTGTGAACCTTGCAGAAGCCCTGTGTGAGAAGAGACATCTTCTATGCCCTTCTCCACATTGTTTCCAGTATATTCTACTCCGCTTTAGCCAGAGCCACATCTCCAATCCTGCTAAGCCCCCTCCCCTGATTCTCCCAGAGTTTGGTTTCCATTACAGAGCCAACACAACCAGCATTGACTTATGATCTGTGCGTCTCGGTTTGATGAAATGACTCATTTCTTAGATTCTGCTGCCAGTGGGGATGATTTGTCAATTGAGGCTGTAGCTTTTCACTAAGCAAACTGTGGCTTTTGGTACCAAGTTATAAACATTTACAGTTGGCTCTGGCCGGCCCCCCCCCCCTTGGCTCTGACTCCTGTGTGGAAAATGTTATCGTGGCCAGATCTCCTTCTCTGTATAAACCTGGTTCTGGCTCAGTGATACCAGGAAGTGCAGTCGTAAGGGGCAAAACGACAGTGAGGTTGAATCAGAGAGAATGGTGTAGCACGGGGGCAGAATGGAGACAATAATGTTTTGCCGTTAACAAAAGACAAAAGGCATGGACTAAATCTAAATCTGCTAATGGATTTATTAAGAGGGACCAGATCAATATATCAGATGGTCAAACATTATAGCAACAATATAAATATGGATATGACCATTTTCATTTGTTGCTTTTTGATACATTTTCTCAATAGATTATCACTAAATGTTAAAAGTCCAAAACCCAAAGCTAATTAATTGTAACATTATATGACAAACAAGGCTGGAATTCATCTCATAGAAGAAGCTAGATCTTTGGCATGAGAGATTACCGAGACGAATAATGAATTATCAAAGTAGTTGCAGATTAGTTTCTGTTCACTAGTATTGGACTACTTCAACTCAAAATATATTTGTCTTGAAATGAGTTGAGTTTGAATGTGTGTTAGTACAGAATTGCACACAAAAGCAAAGATGCAGTAAACACTTGTTTGTAGAATAAGTGGACTTTTCCAGACACAGAACAGACATCAAACATTCATACAAATGGACACATGCCAAATCTTCTACGGATGTGGATGAGCTGCACATCTCCTGAAGACACTAACGCAGACATGTGCAAGCTATTTTCAGTTCCACTGCTGAATACAT
The DNA here is from genome assembly GCF_902827175.1 of Gymnodraco acuticeps. Lineage (NCBI taxonomy): Eukaryota > Metazoa > Chordata > Actinopteri > Perciformes > Bathydraconidae > Gymnodraco > Gymnodraco acuticeps. The sequence continues at coordinate 1,148 of NW_022990947.1, forward strand.
TTTGTGCAAACTTGTGACATTTTGTTTCATCATAAGTGATGTGCATGTTATATAAAAACACAGTGCACACTTTGCTCACCCCTCCATGCTTTCAAACTTTATTTTTCAGGACGCAGTTTTCCATGTTTCTTCAGCTGGCACTTTGATTAGTTGAGCTGGACGCTGAGAGTTGTATATCATAAGAAAAAGTCAATATTCAAATTGAAAAATAATCACTCTTGTACATTTGTCAGAGCCAAAGATCTAATTCTTCATCACGTTGACCTTGTGCCGTGTAGTTTGTGCTGCTTTAAGCATTAAGACTGACATTTAATTGCCAAAGAAACGTGTCTTTGCTGAAACTACGTGCCGGTTGCTCATGATCATTCACAGACACGCTGACAGCACTTTCCATTGGAACTATGTCTTTGCTCGAAAAACGGTCCCAATAAAAACAGCTTTCTACAGAAGTAGCGCCAATGAAAACTGTTCAGTCAGGTCTGCGGATATCTTGGGAAACTGATGCTTTTCTTCTGGAAACAGATACTATCCTGGAGTTTTTCAAATGTCATTTTCAGTGCTGTGACAGCCGCAAAGAAAATATTAGAGCAGCGTCAGAAGTAGTGAATAACTCAAATCCAAGGCGAAAACATCCAAACAATCTGATATGCCAGGAGAGATAGGTGGGAAAACGTTTTCTTACACTGACACACATATACAGATTATTATGTAACTATGCATAGTAGGCAATGTCTGCATGACCTCCCATCGTCCTAACCAATGTTGCAATAATACAGACAACTGCTAATGTTATATACAGTGGGGCAAAAAGTATTTAGTCAGCCACCATTGTGCAAGTTCTCCCACTTAAAAAGATGAGAGAGGCCTGTAATTTTCATCCTAGGTATACCTCAACTATGAGAGACAGAATGAGAAAAGAAAATCCAGAAAATCACATTGTCTGATTTTTAAAGAATTTATTTGCAAATTATGGTGGAAAAATAAGTATTTGGTCAATAACAAAGTTCATCTCAATACTTTGTTATATACTCTTTGTTTGGCAATGACAGAGGTCAAACGTTTTCTGTAAGTCTTCACAAGCTTTTCACACACTGTTGCTGGTATTTGGCCCATTCCTCCATGCAGATCTCCTCTAGAGCAGTGATGTTTTGGGGCTGTCGCTGGGCAACACAGACTTTCAACTCCCTCCAAAGATTTTCTATGGGGTTGAGATCTGGAGACTGCTAGGCCACTCCAGGACCTTGAAATGCTTCTTACGAAGCCACTCCTTCGTTGCCCGGGGCGGTGTGTTTGGGATCATTGTCATGCTGAAAGACCCAGCCACGGTTTCATCTTCAATGCCCTTGCTGATGGAAGGAGGGTTGTCACTCAAAATCTCACGATACATGGCCCCATTCATTCTTTCCTTTACACGGATCAGTCGTCCTGGTCCCTTTGCAGAAAAACAGCCCAAAGCATGATGTTTCCACCCCATGTTTCACAGTAGGTATGGTGTTCTTTGGATGCAACTCAGCATTCTTTCTCCTCCAAACACGTCTAGTTGAGTTTTTACCAAAAAGTTCTATTTTGGTTTCATCTGACCATATGACATTCTCCCAATCCTCTTCTGGATCATCTAATGCTCTCTAGCAAACTTCAGACGGGCCTGGACATGTACTGGCTTAAGCAGGGGGACACGTCTGGCACTGCAGGATTTGAGGTCCTGGCGGCGTAGGTGTGTTACTGATGGTAGCCTTTGTTACTTTGGTCCCAGCTCTCTGCAGGTCATTGACTAGGTCCCCCCGTGTGGTTCTGGGATTTTTGCTCACCGTCTTGTGATCATTTTGACCCCACGGGGTGAGATCTTGCGTGGAGCCCCAGATCGAGGGAGATTATCAGTGTACTTGTATGTCTTTCCATTTTCTAATAATTGCTCCCACAGTTGATTTCTTCACACCAAGCTGCGTACCTATTGCCAGATTCAGTCTTCCCAGCCTGGTGGCAGGTCTACAATTTTGTTTCTGGTGTCCTTTGACAGCTCTTTGGTCTTGGCCATAGTGGAGTTTGGAGTGTGACTGTTTGAGGTTGTGGACAGGTGTCTTTATACTGATAACGAGTTCAAACAAGGTGCCATTAATACAGTTAACGAGTGGAGGACAGAGGAGGCTCTTAAAGAAGAAGTTACAGGTCTGTGAGAGCCAGAAATCTTGTTTGTTTGTAGGTGCCAAATACTTATTTTACCGAGGAATTTACCAATTAATTCATTAAAAATCCTACAATGTGATTTCCTGGATTCTTCTTTCCCCCCATTCTGTCTCTCATAGTTGAAGTGTACCTAGGATGAAAATTACAGGCCTCTCATCTTTTTAATTGGGAGAACTTGCACAATTGGTGGCTGACTAAATAATAATAATAATAAATGATATTTATATAGCGCCTTTCAAGGGACCCAAGGTCAAACAGACAATCAACGGGCAAACCAATAAATAAATAAAGGAAGCCGGGGGACCAGAAAAGGGCTAGGGCCCGAAGGCCAGGGTGAACAGGTGTGTTTTTAGTGATAATTTGAAGATGTCCAGGGAGGCAGCATTACGGATCTCGGCAGGAAGTGCATTCCAGAGGGTGGGGGCCGCAACACTGAATGCCCTGTCACCAACAGTTCGGAGGCGAGAGCGGGGGAATGGAGAGCAGGCCCGTGTCTGAGGACCGCAGACTCCGAGAAGGGGTGTAGGGATGGAGGAGGTCGATAAGTACTGGGGGGGCGAGAGTATGGAGGGACTTGTACGTGAGGATGAGTGTTTTGTATTGAATCCGGGACTTGACCGGCAGCCAATGTAGGTGGATGAGGGTGGGGGTGATATGGTGCCATGGCTTGGTGTGGGTGAGGAAGCCTGGCGGCAGAGTTCTGGACATATTGGAGCCTATCCAGGGTTTTGCTGGGAACCCCGGACAGGACTCCATTGCAATAGTCCAGACGGGATGTAATGAAGGGCGTGTACCAGGGTTTCTGCCACAGTCAGAGAGAGAAGGCCGGATTCTGGCAATGTTTTTTATGTGGTAGAAGGCGGATTTGGTGACAGCTTTGACATGCGCCTGGAAAGAGAGGGTGGTGTCCAGGATGACTCCCAGGTTGCGGACTTCAGTGGACGGGGAGATACTGTAGAGCAGCTGTCAATGGAGAGAAGCAGGTCTCCAACCTTCTGGAGCTGCGTCTTGGGAGCCACAATCATGAGCTCTGTTTTATTGCTGTTGATTTGAGCAGGTTTGATGACATCCAGTTTTTTATGTCCTGTAGGCAGTTGACAAGGGATTGAGGGGGGAGCTGAGTGGACGGTTTGGTGGAGAGATAGAGCTGTGTGTCATCAGCATAAGAGTGAAAGCTGAGACCATGTTGATGGATATTTGACCAAGTGGGAGCATACATAAATACTTTTTGCCCCACTGTAGCTCCACACATTGATATAAATGAAGTTTGCAGTCCTTTGTACAAAGTCTTCTGTCCTCTTGACTTATTACGAGTACTTTATAGATGTTGGTATATATTACAATATATGTTATGGCCTAAATCTCTTGGCATTGCCTTCTTGATTAAAGTTTGTAAGAATTAGGGAGAACTGTTTCTACGTTCCCTTCCTTTTTTTCTGCTCAGTCAGCCTTACTAATTGGTCTTTTTTCTTGTGTGCAAAAACCACAGCTAATTCATTTACAAGGAACTGCACTCAGTTCTGTGAATCTCTCGAGTGATATTGGCTTAAATATCAGAGTTTTCTGAGAAGTATGCAAGGAGGGCAGCACAATCAGCTGACACATCTATTCATCAGTGAAGGCTGATAGCTTCTGACAGGTTTCCTAGAACACACTCATCTGTATCCAGCGTTGGTAACCCCACAATGTGCTCAGTGTGTGTGTGTGTGTGCTCAGGTGTGTGTGTTCAGGTGTGTGTGTGCTCAGGTGTGTGTGTTTCCCACATCCTCCATGATGCCACAGATAAAGCTGATAGTGAATGTCATCTGATCTCCGGGCTGCCTCTACCCCACCTACTGTATATATACACGTACTAGAAACCAGTGTGTACAAATGTGGCTGTCACATTTTCTTTATCAGTCAAGGCACATTTTTTAAATATGTTCTTGCACTGTGAGACAGTAAATGAACAGAGAAATGCATTAAAATAAACATAGAAGCACTCATAGTAAAATAGTCATGGTAACTTACTTTAAGTAAGTTGTCATCAAATGTATTTTTGAAAGGGCCCTTACTGTATGTGCAAGATTATTTAGAATTTTAAAGAGGCTTTCACTTTTATGCGTTGGGTTTATGGATCTGTGATCACAGCTGTTCTCCGAGAACGTAATCCTGCCAAACAATCATTTGAAGGCCCGAGGGAATCTGTAAAATATCCCTCAACACGGTCTTTTTCTTTCATGTTATCATGTTTTTAATCTGCCTTTTGAGTCAAATCACATCCCAAATCAGAATACACCCAACACAAACCACTAACCTTTTTAGGAGAGAAACTACAAGATTCAGACAAACATTAAATCCATTATCACTGCAGAAGAAGTTTCATCCAGCGCCTCAGAAACCAGGATTTAACCAGAATCTATTTCTGCTCCAGCACTCTGAAGGAAGAGGAGTGTTTCTGTGTGACACCAACAGGTGGTGCAGTCTGGCAGGGGAGTGAGAGTGAAAACAATACCAGCTGTTACGCATCACCATAGTGTTAGCTGCAACAATTTGCTATTGTTTAAAAACAAATTCAACAGTTTCTTTTTAAACATACCAAGATGTTGTTTACGGTAGCTATGATCAGAGCTGACGGATGTTACCTCCACCAGATTATAGAAGTCATCCTGAAAATAAGCCTGTTAAAAATGTGTTGCACGTCACGACGAGCAGACGTGTGGAGCCAAAGAGAAACCCATTTCCTTTAATACAGTATCGGATAAAAATGGCATATTCCCGCATCGTGTTTTGTGTTTACGTCATTTTTCAACACTTTTCTTCTGCATTGGTTTGATGGCACCTCAACAGAAAATCCCCAGCACATCCTTTTCATTTAAGCGTACCAACTTCTAATATCTGCATAACAGTGGTTGGAAACATGTTTTCATTTACATTGTCTTTTCCTGATTTTCTGGAAATATGTTTAAAAATATGTGCTAGATTTTATAATAAGAAATAACAAGATAATGCTACGTTCTAGCTTGTGGGCTGACCCTTGAGTCACAGCTTTCTAAGGGTTTTCAGGTAGACCAGGCTAATCCTTTACTGTAAGTATGCAGCAAGGAAGAGAAACGCATCAATGATCCCAACCCAAAAAACAAACCAGGGGAAGTACAGACAGATGTGTCGGTCAAAGTCTCCGCTGCCTGATGAGGCCCCGATGGGCTGGGCTTCAGTGTCTGTGATTGTTGTGTGTTGGATTATTTGTGCATACACACTTTTAAAAAGCCACCCCTGGGACCCTGCTGAGTTTAAGGTCAGTGCGGCCCACACACATGCACCCCGGACAGTGCTGGCTGTGCTGACCCTCGGAGGGATAGTGGAATGTGCAGTGTCAGTCAGTTGCCATGGCGACGGCCTTGAGAAAGGGGACCCTGGGAAGATCTCTTTGGACTCCAAACATCCTGTGTGTCACCCGTGTGCGTGGGTGTGCGCTCAAACTGTAGATGTGTTTGTGACTGTGGGTGAGAGGTTGCTCGGCTGCACCTCGGTTTGTTTGTGAGCTACTTCCAGAAACTGTGTTATGTACTAAATAACAATGTTATCATCAACATAACTGAATAATCTGTTGGTTGTTTGGTCTATAAAATCTCAAAACCTTGTGAAAACTATCATAGTTCATAACAAAATCCACATGCCTTTAATTTATACTGATATGCAACGGGAATGCAGCTGATCCTCACACAACAGGCGTGGCCAAATAACATTAAAACCCTTACAATATTATTAAAAAGATCTGATTTCTAAATGTAACCGTTTACAATTGGTATAAATGTGGATATAGTGTTACAAAAACAGATGCCAATAATGTTCACCTGTTATCCCTGGCTGGGGGAAGTTATGCACAAATATGTATATCCAAATAATAAATAATGCCTCTGTATTAAACATTAAGTTCACTGCTAAATCAACCATTAAACCAAAAACATTGGACAGGAACGACTGAGGACTGATAGAAACAGAAAAGACGTGCATACAATATAATATGAACATCTACATGTTGTCAGTGTTGCGTATCTGCGTCTCATATTCTGTGGCATAGTAGTGAAGTTGACTCAACCTGAAAATCCCCAGGAGTGAAATCTGAATAGTTCATTACACAGATCACCATCAGCTTAACATGTTACACTCTTATTTGAGCTGCCAAAAACAACGTCCAAGTATATCAGTAAACTGTGGATCAGGTGTGTCGATGATGCAGCTCTGCTAAAGGTTTAGAATATCTAATATAGGGCTACAACCAACACTTTCACTAGAAGCTGATCTTTTAATAAATAGGCCATCTCATATTGATTCCATTTATCCTCCAACATTACTACTGTAGGGAATGTTTACATGTGATTGTGTTTATAAATATATCCTTTTGGAGGAATGTGTATAAAATGATCGGGATCTATTTCTTTCCTTTTGATGAAATGACTACACAAATTGTTGAATTTGAACTTTGGGTTTGAATGTTTCATATTTCCTCATTTTGGCAACAAGGAAAATCCAAACTCAACCGATGGATCAACAAAAAAAACTACAATACTTGAAATTACCTTTGTTTAATGTCATGCGTTGCTACTGGAAATAGGTTTTCAACACGCTGTGGGTGATAACACCTGAAGGAGTTGCATGTCAAAAGTCCTGAACACAAAGAAACAAGCTGTAAAACACAGTAAGGATTTCAATGCCTGCTTTTTACATCTCAATAATATGTTTCTGATAAAACTCCAGTCTCTCTTTGTTCTTCCTGTCAAATTCATTTTGAAACGGATCTACACTCAGTCAAAGCTCTAAAGCATCAATAATGCAGTGAGACATTTCCACGTGTGGCCTTTGCTTTTAGTCTCCCTGAAGGAGACACTTGATGGAAGAAATTGTCCGGAATACATTATTATTGAAATACTTGAGCTGTGATAATGCAGTGACCTTTGTTTGGTTCCACTTCTCGGATGAGGAACATTAAGCCTTTAGACTCAAAGGCTGCTGGCAAATGACAAAAGGTTTCATTAAAGACAGTTTTGAAAAACCCTCCCTAAATGTTTTGCTGCGTTTTCAGAGACTACTCGAACTCTATTCGTAAGACCAGTCTCTCAAACACCTGCACACCAGCAATGAACATTTAAAGCCCTGGTTCTTGCCTTTAATAAAAGTCACATTTTGTTGGTTAGATTGTTTATTCAAAGTCATACATTGATGCCAAAAAAAGGAATCCAAAATGAAAAAATATCAGTGAAATGCTGCTATTTGTAACTCCAATAGTCTGCAGCCTAGACAGATTTGACAATGGATAGAAGTAAAGACAACGTTATGAGTCTCCTTAGGTTGTCATCTTAAGCCTTTAGTTTATGTGGTCCTTTTGTGTCTCCCCTTAGTTGTTCTGTGTCTCTGTGTGGTGGATATTCATCATGCTTTCAAAGATGAATGCTTACAAAGTGTTCCCACATTGTTCGCGGTGTTTTTTAAGGAAATAATATTGAAGGATTTATGTTAAGATTAAACAAAGGGTAAAAGCTGTTGTGTGTGTGTGTGCGTGCGCTCTCTCTCTCAGTGATAGGAAATGTGCTGTGAGCTTGAACTTGCTACCATGATGAAGTGGATTCACAGAGAGCAGGCGTGTTGCTCAACCAGTCAGACATCTGCTGCCCCCCCCTCCCACAGACACATATGGTTCCTTAAAGATGCTCTTAGTCAGAAACTCATTCACAATCTCAATACATATCTCTCAATGAGTCACCCCATCTCTCACACACACACACACACACACACACACACACACACACACTCACACTCACTCTCACATACACACACTCTCTCACATACACACACACCCATACACTCTCTCTCTCACACACACACACACACACACACACACACACACACACACACACACACTCTCACTCTCTCTCTCACATACACACACACACACACACACACTCTCTCTCACATACACACTCACACTCTCTCACACACACACACACACACACACTCTCTCTCTCCTCACATACACACTCTCTCTCTCACACACACACACACACCACATGTCCTAGGTACACATCCTGTACGTACATACCTACGTTGATGAAATAGATAGATGTCCAAATATAAGTAAACTGGTGTCAAATGTTGTCGTATCTTATTCATTTTTAAAATGTGTTCCATGTAGGGATGTGATTAACAATTATTATTTTCTCAGTTAATCTAAATGTCAGAAAACATTCAAAAATGATAACAATTTTTCGTTTTTATCCTTAGTTTAAGATTACAACAGAAAAGCAGGATATCGAAACAGAAAAAGGTTTTATATTTTTGCTGGAAATATGATAAATGATGAATAATGATTTAAATAATTACATTTCTATTTTTATCATATCGAAACAGCAATTTAAATAATAAATCTAAATAATGTCCTGATGTCTTGATCAACCTTGAAGTGAGATTGTTTTGTCAGCAGTTTCCAAGGCAACCATTAAACGATGCACCTCCTAAAATATTGTATTTACTTTATTGATTTGTTTTTAAATCTCCTAGCAGCCTCTGTAGCATTCATGTATACTATGAGTCTCTTACAAATCGACAATCATTTGTTTTTTCAAAGTATCGTACAATATCAACGGTCGTGTTTTTACTCCGTACGTGCTTGGAGTGCACACTTGGAAGCATGCGCACGTTTCCTCTGAGAACATATTGATTACATCTTTCTGACTCTCTAGTTATAAGAAAACCTGACAGATTGAACCTGAATCTGAAGAAGCAGAATTGAACATCCTGCGGCAGTACAACTTTGAGTCAGTTCCAGATTCCCTGAGTCAGATCTTTTGTAAATGAGTCACATCCAGCTCATCTGTGTCACGCTGCTTCTCATTGATATTACTACACGCTGCGGCTGAAGCTTTTGGAGTCGCTGCATCGATCACATCACTGGCTAGCTGAAGAAATGTGTCCAGTGGGGGTTAATCTATTCTTTTGAAGCGTGTGTGCCTGTGTTTATGTGCGTGTGTGTAGGATTATCATAGACATTCCTCAGGCTCACACACTGTCACATAGACTCTAACTCATCCGGTGCACAAAGCCCTGGAATCTGTCCTCCCGCTCCTTCTTCTGCTCTTCATCCCTCTTCATCCCTCCCTCCTCTCCCACCAACGGCGAGCCTTTCACCGTCTCGTCTGTTTCCTTTTGCTGCTCACGCTCTCTCACGCCACCACCCCCCCCCACCTCTTCTTTTTTGTTATGTTTTTGCATATTCGTTTGTCCCCATAGGGTTTCATGTTAATCCAATGTAGCTTGTTAGTGTCACGCTGTGTGCTGGGGAAGGGTTACTTTTTTCCCAATTGTTCGTGGATCAAATATAATTTTGGGAGACTCCATCCTGGGCTTGGTGATAATATTTAAAACCTCTCCAAATAATACAATTGTCTTAAGGATTTTACGTTTTTTAGTCATGCTTTTCTTTTATTCTTATGAATTTGGTGGATTTCCTTTTAGGTGGTTAACACAGTTTCATATTTGTATGCATACTGTAAGAAGAGCTGCAACTAGAGATACGTTTGTGAACTCTTTTGGACAGGATAATTATGAAGACATTTCATATTGTTCAGTCCCCAAGTCAATGAACTGATCGTTATATCTACACAGGAAGCTAACACATGACACACACACACACACTCTGGTTTTAAACTAATAATAATAGTTGCAGACTCTTGTGTCTCCACGTGTTTCTATCAGCTGTCACCCAGGCTTCATTTCAGAGGCGACTTTTTGACCTAAGTTTCGCCACAGGTGTGTGTGTGTGTGTGTGTGTGTGTGTGTGTGTGTGTGTGTGTGTGTGTGTGTGTGTGTGTGTGTGTGTGTGTGTGTGTGTGTGTGTGTGTGTGTGTGTGTGTGTGTGTGTTGTGTGGTGTGTGTGTGTGTGTGTGTGTGGAGGTCAATGAAAAAGATGTTGCATGCCTTTGTGTGCTTGTAGAATTTTATATTTAGTGTGCTTCTGGTTCTGTAAGCGCTCATTTGTATCCTCGAAGGCTCCGATTCGCTTTATCAGTGACTTGTATGCACACACACACACACACACACACACACACCACACACACACACACACACGCTCTCTCTCTCTCTCTCTCTCTCGTCCTGTCGAGCTTTGCTGCAGGTAATCATGTTTGAAGTACCCACATGTCTGTTTATTAGTGCTTAAAAGTAAGGATCACTGATGGTTTTGTCCCCGCATCATTTCCCCATAACGGTGTGCCGCCATGAAGCCCCTCGTATCTCACTCACTTTGTCCTGTCGGGGTCGACCTTATAGCTCAATCATGAGAGCTCCCATCATGCTCTTCTTTCATGCGACTCACTGCCTTTCTGTCTGAGGGAGGCTTCAGGCTTCACACGTCCAGACACACACACACACACACACGATGTACACATCCTGTGCTGTTAGTGGTATCTTTAGCTTAACTGATAAGACGTGTTGCAGTGACACCCTTCTCAGAAGTCAACTCCATTATATCTATCTTACGTGAAGGAAGTTAGTTTTCTTGCAAGTAAAAGCCACTTGATTGTTGATTTGCTAGATATTTAAGTAAAAAAATGACTAATGTACAATCGAGCAACAAATGTGAGCGTTTGACTCCTGCATTACATTTCAATTAAGGCAGCTTATTATGCTCATGTTTATAAAGTGTGTTTTATATTTGCCAAGGTTATGGAATATCTGTCGTGCAGATAATGGAAGGTTTATTTGACAGTTTCTAGAAACAACATCCCATTTGCCATTTACATTTATCCAGAGACCCATTTTCTAGATCAGGAGTGCCCAACCTTTTTTGAACCGAGAGCTACTTTTAAAGTTGCCAGTCTGCCAAGATCTACCAGTCCAAGCGTCCAGGCGTAGCCATTACTGACAGCCAGGTAAATACACACTTCTACTTGTGTAAAACTGAGTAGTGTTGCTACAAAAGTATAAATTAGGCTTACTAATAAGACAACTCAGATCTGAAGCTACACAGGAATCTGCTGCCAAAGTGCAATAAAAAAGACAAAATTAATAGAATCAAACCCTTTTTTTGTTGCATTTAGTAGAGTATAAAAATAAATGCCTTTTTAAAATAGGATGCAAGCAACACTAGTTTCTTAACCTGAATTGATAATAGACTATAACCTTTATCTTTATCTTATACCATTTTGTACAATAATTATAATGAATAAGTTCAAACAAACAAAAACGTACAGCTGATTAATAACGGTATCTAACTTGAGTTTTTATTATATCAAAAACCTGTTGAAGTGCTACTGTTATTTTTACTGTCCCCAAAAAGCGCGTCGGCAGCCTCCAGGAATGCTTCTTTCACAACTTCGCCGTCTTTGAAAGACTCGGGCCTGGCGCCACGAGGGGGCAAAAGGGGGCATTGCCCCCTAAGTTGTTTTATTTGCCCCCTCACTTTGAGCATCATTCAGCCATCGAAAAGTTAAATAAATGTCACAATTATTAAATAACTTTAAATAATTATTTTCCCCAACACACGTTACTATATTTAGATCAGATATGTGGGCAGGCAGTCAAGCAACGTGTAAACAAGCCTCAACCCCAAGTGAGCTTGTAGTCTTAATTAATGTTAGCATGTGTGCTTAGCTGTAAACACAGTCGGATGGGGGACCAAAACGTCCCTGTTTTCCGGGCAAAGTCCCCATTTTCGGAATGTGCGTTAAAAAACATAGAGCAAGGTGAAATAAAATGTTACATGTCAGTAAAAACAGAGTAACAGTGTTGAGCCTGTTTGTAGCGTTAGTGTATTTCTTTTTCTAATACTTCTTCTTCTTCTTCCTCTACTTCTTCTTCTTCTACCTCTACTTCTTTTTCTTCTACCTCTACTTCTTCTTCTTCTACCTCTACTTCTTTTTCTTCTACCTCTACTTCTTCTTCTTCCTCTACTTCTTCTTCTTCTTCCTCTACTTCTTCTTCTTCTTCCTCTACTTCTTCTTCTTCTACCCATGGATGTATAATAAGAAGCTTCTAATTCAATGTACCTTCCCGCAAAATATTGGACAAAAGAAAGTCGGCTAGTAGTGTCAACTAAATCCATAGTATTAGAACAAAAGTGATTTAAACGAGGTAAATTACGAATGTATGTTCTCAATCGCCAAGTGTGGGATTGAATATTAAATTAGTTTAGATTAGATTTATTGTCCCCAGGGGGAAATTCATTTCCACAGCTCTGTGAAAACAAGATGAAATCGACAAAAAACAAGACAACTACAGATAGCACCACACATGATGCTTACCTGTTATTATTTAGGGCTGCCTGTATGGATCAGGTTTTTGCCAAAGCGAGCCCTTTAATAATAATAATATGTTATTATATAAACCGTATTGGTACAATGAGCGACATCTAGTGACGGATTTTTAATCTGTGTCTGTCCATTTGGTGTAGTATTTGATCCAATATTACATTTGGTTTATATATTAGTCACTTTCTTATGGAATGCCAGGTTTTAGGTCTTGGTTTGAACATTCAATCCTGAAAATAAAAAAAAACAGATTAATTTGTCTTTAATCCTGACATGACTAGAGTAGATAGTAAGTAAATAAATCTGTATAGGAAGACGAGTTAAGGGATAGAGGAGAAAAGGTTATGGTATAATTACAGAGCCTGTCCATTTATAAATTGAGGAAATCAATGTTAGTCTGTTAACGTGACTAACAAAGTGCAGGCATCTAATAATGTACTATCTATTATTAAAGATCAGAGGAAAAGAACAGAATGAGAGGGGTCAATCCAGAATACAAATAAAGAAGCAAAGAGATTGTAGAGCAGTGAGAATGAAAAAAACTTGGTGTGTCAATTCATTACATTGCCAGTATTTTTCGTTGTTGTGAAAAAAAAAGTCGCCCCCTAGGATTTTTGAACAGCCCCCTCAGTCATTTCAGCCTGGAAAGACTTCATGTGTTTCGCAAGAACGTGACTGACACGATAAGATGCTATGGTAGCAGCCTTGCTCTTGTTGTTGGGCCTGGTGAAAATGGACTGCTGTGCATTTAGCTGTCCTTTCAGGCCCCTCCCCTTTTGGGAGCGTAGGGCAGAATTAGGAGGGAATTCCGTCGTAAATGCCGCTCCTAAATTACCCTTCTTCGATAAAGCCACGCTCGCATTGCAGATGAGACAGATGGACTTTGAATTGGAATAGATACAAAAATAATCATCCTCCCACTCGGAGTGAAAATTATATATGTTTGGCTTTTTTGCTTCTGCCATAATTGCGGTCTTGTGTGTGTGCGGACTGGCACTCCTGTTGACACGGACAACGTCAGCGAAATAGTGCCCACTGCCCACCAGCCACGCCCCGACACATGGGGTCACGCCGGCCAATCACAAAGCTTTGATGCGTTCAAGTGCATTATTCTGGCACAGGAAGATTATGTTATAGGACATTAACGATAAAACTGAATATTGCTCTTCTATTTTTAGACACATATCGCGATCGACTGGGAATCTCCCCGCGATCGACCGGTCGATCGCGATCGACTGGTTGGGCACCCCTGTTCTAGATCATTTCTTTAAACCGCTGACCCCCTACCTCACTGTTCTTCCTCGCAGACTGGCCTGTAGCGTGCTTAGAATAGAGAATTAACAACTACAAATGTAAAGTACAAATAAAATGAAAAATATGATATCAGATATAAACAATATAAACAGTATAACAATTCTGGAGTAGGTATATTAAGTTAATTCTACGTAGGTTGCCTAAATGGCCATTCCATATTTGGCTGTCATTACTGAATTCTCAATACAAAACCAACTTTTTGATTAAGTAAAGAAAAACCCATTTGTTCCCTTTTGTAGGTTGTTAACATGTCTACCACTGACTTGAAGAGCTGTAGTAGTAACAGGAACATATGCTTACACTACAGTAGCATTGACACACTTTTAAAACAACTGTCAAATGTGTTGTTCAGTAGCTGAGGCTGGTTGAAGACTCAGTTCCTCAACACACACACATTCTGAATATACATTTAACTGTTGGAGTATAATTTTGGAGTGTAGAAGGTTCACACTTTTCTTTGTTTCAGTTTCTTCTCTCTGTTTCTGTACCTTGTTCTCTTTCGTTGGGTATTTCTGACTGTCTCTTTTTCTTCATGATGTTTTCAGGCCTCCTGTCCCAAGCTGACGACTCACTGCTCAGATATCCAAGAAGTCCGTCGTTGCAACCGGCTGGAGATGCCTGACAACTTAAACACATTTGTTTTAAAGGTATGTACAGGCTTTTAACTTAAAGCAAATAAATAAGGACTCCTTCGGCCCTACCGTGTTGTTGACATACACATTTGCTTTGAACTCGAACCCTCAATTCAACATGAAGAGCAAAACAGGACAATCTTTGTGTCATATCATTTCATAACAAAACTCACCAAACGGTCTTCATTTAGACTTTGTTGGTTTATTCTCTTCCCAAACCTTGTCTCTTGAGTTTAAACACTCACCACCTTGTGGGTTCAAAGTCACAGCAAGTGTTTACATGAGGGGGAAAACTCAAAACATCCACAGAACACTTCTTACATCGCCGATCACTACTCAGACATCCATCCACATCCTCCATTGTATCACCAAAATACAGTATAGCCACAAAAAAAGCCTGTAAGAAATGTGTAATCTACTTTACAGAGATAACAGTAAGTATTTGATAGCAATTTTTTTTCTCAGAAATACTTTTATTAGATTTTTTAAGACAATCAAACATTACACATTTACACATTCATCCCTTCCCCAAGATCAGACCTGAAAACATGTACATGACATTTCTGGAGTAAAAAAGAAAAGAAAAGAGAGTAGCTGGGAGTCTGGGACAAAAGACAGAATAATGGAAAAAGAAACAACAATAAATATATGAATACAAATAGTGGTAGTAATGTTAATAATGACAGTGATAATAATACTAGACAGTACAGTCAGAATTCTGCAGGGGTACACCATCAGCATGACTTCTGAAGTGTTTAGGAATGGTCCCCATACCTTATGGAACGTACTGCTTGAGCCACAGACTGAGTAACGGATATTTTTTAGTGTAAGACACATTGGGTAATTTAACCACTGAGAATGGGTGGGCGGGACGGCATCTTTCCACCTTGGTTTTGATCGTAGTTTTACACATCAATAATGGAAAGTGTGCTTACTTTCCCCCCATGTTAGTAGCCGGACTTTTGCTGAAAACAAATTAGCCTTCTATTAAAGGAAATGGGTAAATAAAAATACCTGGCTACTTTTGCGTAATCAAAAAAGCAACATGAAGCCTGCTGCCAGTGCATGTAAAGCACTTTTTATGCGTCTCGGCCATTTCTTGAACTTCGGTGTCTGTGTAATATGGATGGTATGTTTGAAAGCTTCTTTGTCTCTGCAGGTTAATCGAGGTAGTCTGATTTTTGAGACGGACAACGACCAGCTGGTCAGCTCCTGGACCACAGAGCTAAAAGAATGTATCAGCAACAGGTGAGACACACTTAAAAAAACAAGGACTTCAATACTTGTCATTACCTGAAGCTGATTTTCTCCATTTTGAATATTTCAACTTTTTTGAGCGGTGTGAGCCGAACTCATGACTCGAGTTCCAACTTATTTTGTAACCACAAATTAGTGGTTTTATTACATCACTTTTTCCGACCGAAATGTTAGTCATGAAATAATAATTGAGGTCACTTGTGTTAGCAGAAAAAAGATTCAGCGTTGTGTGTGAGCTTTTGGGATTGACAGACTGGAGCAACTTTGAGTCTTGTAAATATTCCTGGAAATAATAATTCATCAAACTCAGCAGTCAACTTCATATTTACACTCAGCCGGTGAACTAACACATCTTCTGGGGGAGTATTATGATCAACATTGTGCAATCAGGTAAAGTTGTTGAACATGACTTTTAAAGTTATTAAAGTCAGGAAAGAAGTTAACATTTAGAAATGTAGAAATTCAAGGTTGAGATGTTTTTTCAAAGGAGCCCATAAGTTGAGAATTTGGGGCAAATATCTTTGTTTAGGGATTCTCATATTAATGCTGTTGTACAGAGGCATACTGCACGAATACTATTATTTTCAGTGTGACAACATCTATCTTTTATCAGAAGAAATTAGGATTCAACCCAAAAAATGTGACCTTCTGTTTCAGAGGATACTCGTCTGTCTGTGTGTTTTGCGTGCGTGCGTGATTGTGTGTGTGTGTGTGTCTGTGAAAGGAAGTGTGGGGGAGGTCTGAGACTTGGGAGAATCTCAGGACCTTTCTCATTTCTGCAGATGTCTGTAATGCTCTTACACACACACACACACACACACACACACACACACACACACACACACACACACACACACACACACACACACACACACACACACACACACACACACACACACACACACACACACACACACACACACACACACACACACACACACACACACACACACACACACACACACACGTAGTCAGCGGTACAGTAAGTGAACACTCATCAAGTGTGGAGGTGAAGTCAGAGTTCACTCTGGAATTCACTGTTTGTTCAGATACTTCATAAAGTAAACATATGCAGGAATGTATTCAAGTGTGGGTGTGTGGGTGTGCGTTAGACCAGCCAATAATGCATTTCACATGATTACATAACATGATACTTATTGATACATGTGTTTCTTTCATCCTGAACGGGAGATTCTTTGATGAACAAACTTTGTTTTTGAGACATTTTACTAAATTACCTCAACCCTAGTTTGGCATTTTTGTATGGGAACACTTCTCAGCCAGCATGTACCCCAACACCAATGCATCTGTAATAACCTAATATAGGGCCAAATATGTGTCGTTTTTAATCTTCTAATCTGACCTTTAAAAGTCTCTTTCAACCCACTTTAGTACTGATTATCATGCATCCTTTGTCCGCATATGAACT
The DNA here is from genome assembly GCF_902827175.1 of Gymnodraco acuticeps. Classification (NCBI taxonomy): domain Eukaryota; kingdom Metazoa; phylum Chordata; class Actinopteri; order Perciformes; family Bathydraconidae; genus Gymnodraco; species Gymnodraco acuticeps. The sequence goes on from NW_022990947.1 coordinate 18,247, forward strand.
GTCACATTCCAACTAGTCTTTTAACTTCATTAAACTGAATGCTTGTCAAAATCATTTATATCCACAGTCAGGACAATTTTGAGTCAAAAAACGCAGCCCTCTCTTGTGTTGGTTTAGACTAGAGCCTGTCTGTAGACACCTTTTCAAACAACGCTCACACAATGGCCACTTTACACAGGGATGTACCAGGTGTGCAGTCAATCCTCCTTTTCTTTCTTCACACACTTACTTACATCACACTGTGCGCGTACAACTGGGTACAACACCCTGAATGCCCTTGGAGAAACGATAGGCCTTTCTCAGCGCATGTCCCAGCAGGAAAAGCACAGACAGGTGTTTCTGTTTCAGGGTCCTCATATTGTGTGTGCTGCTATGGCTCACTGGGACCCTTGAATAGAACAGAGCCATCATTATAAGTAACACCTGTGCTTTTCCTGTCACACACTTTGTGGAAAAAAGGCCTGTTGCCCAAAAGCGTACGCCCTCACCCCAAATCGAGGCTATAAACCAAGAGAGTCAGTGTGTACCGGATGTGGGAGGTGTAGCATTGCTGACTGGCTGAGATGTCCACTCTGCAAAATCTCCTCACTTTGCAATAATAATAAAACGTGAGCTGATTCTCACAAAGATAGAAGAACAAGACCCCACAAGAGTGAGGAGAAAGGAGGCATGTCTTCCTGTTATTCAGAGCAAACTCAAGTCAGCATTTTAGCAGGATCTGCTCAGGCTTCCCCCTTTAACCTTCTGTGTGTGTGTGTGTGTGTGTGTGTGTGTGTGTGTGTGTGTGTGTGTGTGTGTTGTGTGTGTGTGTGTGTGTGTGTGTGTGTGTGTGTGTGTGTGTGTGTCAGAAGAACAGTAAGTCTTAGTTCAGATGTGAACTGCCTCACTTCCTGTCTGTGCCTGGTGACTTTGTGTTACTTCTGCCTGCTGTTCTTCCATGTTCACTAAACCCTCCACACACCACACACACACACACACACACACACACACACACACACACACACACACACACACACACACACACACACACACACACACAACACACACCTCTCTTTAATTTCCTACCCATATCTATTGCTTTCCCTCATCCTACTGAAAAGGAAAAGTGATATGTGTTGACATCAATAAAACGTCAACACATATCTTTTTCGGAGACACTGGTGTAATTACAGACGCTAAATGCAGCCTATTCAACTTGAATGTGTTTTCACCACACTTCTGAAAGAAGACACTGATCTCCCAGCACAAACAGAGCTGCAGCGCTCTTATAAGACAGATGGTGAAACCCAGATGGGAAACGATGCCTTAAAATGAAATGAAATAATCATGAAAGTGACCTATTTCCCCCCCAGGTGGTCCACAATGAGAACGACATGTGTTGATGCAGTGTGTGTGTAATCTGAATCTGTTTCTGTCCTCAGGTCAGGCAGTGTGGATCTGGAGCCTCTCCCCCCCCCATCAGACAGCTCGGCTCCAGCCAGTCACAGAGGGAGCTCAGAGTTAGGGAGTCAAAGTGAGTGGAAGGGGGGGGGGAGAGGAAACACTTCCTCCAACAATCACAGTGTTTGTGTGCTCATTTAAAAAAAAGTTATAACCCTGTAAGCCTCACGTTACCTTTGTAATTCTGAATGCAGTCTTCTAAAAAAATGCTTTTTTTAAGGACATTTCATAAACAACCGAAATATGTCATTTTGAATACCTCCATTCTTACTTTAATTGATTGTATCAGCAGCTGATTCCAGTTTCAGTTATTCAACAGCTTCATTTGACCCAGTGATTCCAAATCAATGCAGCATTTTTATTTTTAGAGTTTTTAGTCCAGCACTCTCCCTTTAGCTCCATTTTATTCTTTAACATCTCCTGAGGGAAATCTAGCTCTTTAGCCGCTCCACATGTCACTAACTTTCTCCATTTGCCGCTTGGTGCGAGCAGGAAGTGCACAGAAGGTTTTTATAGCTTATTTACTTGGAGCAGCTGCCTGTTGCGGCTGAAAACAACCCCGATTAGAGCTGAGGGACTGAAATGAAACTGTTGAGATGTGGGCCATCACATTCAATACAAATAACCCTGCTGAGTTAGAGTGGGTAAGGATTCATTGTAGGTTTGGCAACACGAAGGAAATCTTTCACATTACAGATAGTAATCATTTGATGATTTTCTTATATTAATAGAGTGGAACTACTTGAGCAGGTCTCCCTTGAAAAAGAGATCAATGATCTCAATGGGATTCATCTGTATAAGTAAAGGTTTGAAATGAAATGAGAGTGGTCCAGCTTTATGATAAATAAAGAATTTAACCATTTGTTTCTCTGTTCCATCCTCCAGGCCCCGTCACCTTCTCCTTGCCTGAGCAGGTCGTGCAGAAGGCCGACCACTTCCTGTTCTCCTACCCATGGTTCCACGGGCCCATCTCCAGGGTCAAGGCGGCCCACCTGGTGCAGAGCTCCGGCCCGGAGGGTCACGGGGTGTTTCTGGTCCGTCAGAGCGAGACACGGAGAGGAGACTACGTCCTCACCTTCAACTACCAGGGGAAGGCCAAGGTACGTCTCACTGAGGCTCGCAGCCGAGGTGGTTCCCCGATAAAATGTAGCAATATATACCCAAACCCACATTGTTCCTTTTTTTTTTGCCCTGAATGCGTCAAACTAGTAACCACCTCATTTCCTAACACTGGTAAATGCTTACATGAGGAAGCCTTATGCAGACGTACCTCTAATAGTAAAGACATTAAAGGTCCTCTGTTATACTGTTTTTCATCAATATGTTATAGGTCTCAGATATATACAAAACATGTCTCTGAAGAGTTTGGCTCCAAATACCAAACAGATTATGCATGAATCCCCTCTGTTTCAGCCCTGTTTCAAAAGTGCTGATTCTCTGTCTGTTACTTTAGATGAAAATAAGGAGACACTCCCCACGCCCCTCTGAGAGAGATTTGGTTATAAAGAACACAATGGTGCTCTAGGAGGAGATTCAGGTGATAAGGTGGGGGGTGGGGTGTTACCTTGGTTGGTGATTGGCTAATGGTTACACAAGCCAACAAATCGTTATGACATCATAAAGTGGCCAAAATCTGATCAGCTCATTTTCAGACAGGTTTTTATTTAAATGGTTGGGACAAAAAGAGAGAGAATCTTTTCCCTGAAACGTTCAGAATCTCTTTACACAGAGGGGACACATGTTGATGTATAGAAGACATGAAAAGGTGGGTTTTGCATAATAGGTGACCTTTAAGCTCATTCTCAGTATAAAAACAGTGTGAAATGTATCTTTTCTTGATGTCTTCCCTTCCTCACGTCTGTGTCCCTGCAGCACCTGCGCCTCTCCCTGACAGAGTGGGGTCAGTGCAGGGTCCAGCACCTGCGCTTCCCCTCTGTGATGGACATGCTCAGTCACTTCCGCCTCTTCCCCATCCCGCTGGAGTGCGGAGCCGCCGGCGCCGTCACTCTGTCCAGCTTCGTGGTGGCGGGCTCCAGCCCCCCGTCACAGGGTGAGACCCCCATCCAGCTCTCAGAGATCACAACTTTTTCAGAGAGATATGACTGAGTTTTTATGTTTACATCAACATGTTTAAAACAACTTGGGTTCTATTGTTTATGGGATAACATTGCATGTACAGAAGTTACTGCCAGGAGGTTGTAACATGGTCACTTGGCGACAACAAAGTTCAGTAGGGTAGGAAACATTGTTTCACATTGGTGAAACAAGTATACATTGCTATGTATTAAAGGCGTCACAATGTGAAAACACAAGCAAGTTAACTCATCACAAAACTCTTCAAAATGACAACAAGTTAATAGAAAAATAAGAAATGACTAGCTGTAGTCACCTTGTCTTTCTCTTCCAGGTATGTTTCTGCGTGTTGATACTAAAATGTCTTTCCCTCTTTGTGTTCTCCCTCAGGCCAGCTCTCGGGCGCCCTCCTGGTCCCGTTCTCTCTGCACCGCTGGAGCTCCGAGCCCAGCCTGGCTCACTGCAGCCAGCCGCGCTCCTCCTGCTCTCCCAGCCCCCGGGCCGCCGCCCAGCCCCCGGGCCGCCACTCCACCCGCATCAACCCCGCCCCGGACCCTCCTCCGTCAGCCCCGGCTCTGCTTCTCCGGAGTGAATCTGTGGGGAGGAGACCCCTGCTCCGCCACCCCCACCTCCCTCAGCGGGACTCAGACTACGAGCTGGAGCCAGAGCGGGGGCGCAAGAGGGCGATAGACAACCAGTACATGTTGCTCTGACAACCAGTACATGTTGCTCTGACAACCAGTACATGTTGCTCTGACAACCGCCAACAGCTCCGCCGCCACGACAGATTATTCTTACCGGACATTTTGACTGGCAGGTTTTGAATTTACCGTTTTTAAATACCAGCTAAAAACCGGTAACTACCGGCTAACGGAAACTCTGATACACACATCTGATCCCCCCCCACCCGGCTGCACATGTCATGTGTGAGACTCTCAGAGAGCGCAGGATGCCCACAGCAGACTCTTTGCTGAGCTTCAAGACTTTGTCTGATGTCAACACACACACACACACACACACACACACACACACACACACACACACACACACACACACACACACACACACACACACACACACACACACACACACACACACACACACAAGGTCTGTGCTGGCAGTGTGCTTACCAGTGTCTGACCCTCACAGCCTCCACCCAGTGTCCACAGTGAATGTATTTTTGGGAGTTTTATAAAAGTGCCGAGTATTATGACTATTCTCGTTTTCTTGATGTTGAGGTTCAGTGTGAGAGCGGTGGGGGGGTGGGGGGCACATGTGTAGCTGTCCCCCAGCTCATTCCACACACAGAGCTTTGTGTACAAACACAGAAATGAGAAAGCACTCTCATTTCAGAGTGCCTACATGTTATATTAGATATTCCTCTTTTTGCGCATTATTTCATATTTAAGTGCACAACGCTTTCAGTGCACTTTGACAACAATGTGTATTTTGTATACACAGATTCTTTTATAGAAAAAAATAAAAAAAACATTAAAAAGGGGAAAAGTCAGGTGGGAAGCTGTTACTTTGAAGTGCTTCCATCACTTCAGCCCGTCGCTGAGGCAGAGACAGAACCAGGAATTATTCTACATCAACTTTCATCAGCACTGCTTTTATTGTGTGTTCATGTGGGAGGAGTCGAGGTGTCCATCAGCACTGATCTGGAGTCTGTCCCAATACTCACTGCTAGGTTTGCCAAAATACCATCTGTAGTGTCACATGTTACATGTCCAGCACCAAGGCCTTGTGTACGCAGCATTATCTTCTGAGTAAGCACAAAGTGTCACATGGTCTCACAGAGATAAGTCCTGCCACAAAAAGTACATTTAATGATATAAATACAATAATATAATTTATATATTTTTTTCTATAACCCTGTATTAATTTGATGAATTCAAACACTTGATACAAAGTTATCTTTTATGATATTTCATTTTTACAATGGTGGGAGAGGAGCCATCAGGAGAAGAGTAATCCATCTCTGTTCCTTATCTTTTCTCCTGACGGCAACACGATGTGGCCAAAATATTTGTGTAATATAATAGAATTGTAGTATATTATTTGGCACAACGCACCCTCCACTCTTACTCAAAATACATTTAACTAAAAGTGTTACGAATTATTAATGAGGCTCAATAAGTATTCTGCCCCTCCAAAATGAACCTTGGCACTCCCAAGGTATCTTTTTTGATTTGGAAAAATGCGCCCCAAATAAAACATCAACTTGAAAAGCTTCACTCCACAGAGCGGGAAAGTTGGAAACACTCCGCAAGATCAAAACAGAGAGTTAATCCTCCACCATCAGAGCCCATTTCTATCAGATGAGTCCCACATTCAGAACAAATGAAACAGACTGCAGGTCAGATATTATCTCAGCTAACATGCTAACATTAATCTCACTTTAAAGCAGCTAACGCGATGCAGCTCCTGTCATATTGCCTCTGTCGATTTTAACATTTATTTTCTTACAACTTTCTAAGGCAAATCTTGATTCTTGGGCGAGTTTCCAACTCTATTTTTTTACACTCATAGCATTAAATATTTTTCCTAGTATTTTTCTGTACCAGTTCAAAACGGCAGCAGGCGGATAAACACGATATTTTTATACACGTTTTAATAAAAGTGGTTTCAGTGAGGGAGGTTTGGTTTCAGCTCAGGTGTGCATTGTATTGTCAAGAGCTGACATACTACATTTTTATTTAAAGGAATCCAAAAGATGAAGTGGTTACCAAAGCAAACAGCTGATTTTCTTAGTGACCCATTGGTTTATCTCAGTGTGTCCGTCTTGAGATCAACCTTTGTAGATCAGTTTCAGTTACCTGTTGTCTCTCCTCTCAAAAAACACAAAAATATCCCATAAACAGTGAGCAGTCGTTTTGACACACACCAAAAATGTTCTGTAATTTGGTTTCAACACCTGAAGCTTCACTTCCTTTAGCGACGGGATGCTTTAGGGAAATATGTTGTCTGTTTTCTAACCTTGCTTTAACACTAACTTTAGCAGTTGTTTAAGATGTACCTTCAGTGAACGTATGCCTAATGTGTGGGTAAGACCCATCTTATCTGCCCTTCTTCTCAGTGTAGTTTCCTTTCCTTAAAGAAGAGAAATGCCTAAATGCAACCACATTTCCTCATGAACACAACCGCAATAGGTCAGCTTCGTCTACCAAAGGAACATTTTGGCAATGGTTTTGTAGTTCTCTTATATGTATCATCTTGATCAAGACTGACATATTTTAAGTGTTTATAAGGGGAACAAAAACAAGGATGTTTTTGGCAAAAGTACGGTTGATCTTCCTGCCTCTATGTGCCCAAGTCTAAACAAATCCCTCATCACCTCTCTGTTTTATCTCTGATAAAGGAAAGCAACGGTAACAATAACTATTTTGACTATCAGTCCCCTCTATTTGCTGATATTTTTTTTATTCTAAAGGAAGAATGACTGTGCCTTTGCCAGAAAGCTGCTGTTGCTTTCCCCTTTTGTGAAAGCTCAGGGTGTGATGTGGGGCAGAACTTGTGTAGTGCAATATCTGAGACGCCCAATGTTTCACACCTTTGTATGTATGAAAGACGAGATCAGAGATGACTGGATTAAGAATTCAATGTTTGCACCTGCTTATAGACTGAGGAGAACATATTAGATAAATGCCAAAGTCCCAGAAAGAAATGCTATATTTAAAACCAGGACTACCGCATGTTTCTACCGTTTTTTGGCTTTTCCTTCTGTGTCATGGTTTAATTCAATTTGTCTGCAAGAATCGAGTTAGCACTTACAACAATCATGGTGTACCTCAGGTGTCTTTAATCCTCAACATGCGCTCCAGCAACACCTCTACTCTCTCCGGTGTTTGTTTTCAAATGTCCAGTTGTGTCCTCAATACTGTTTGTTAACTCAGCACTGTAAACATTCCAGCCCTAAAGCCCCCCCCCCCTCCCCCACAGCCACAACAGCTTTTCTGTCAATGTGTTTGCATCCCTTTCAGTTATAAGCATCTAAATTATATTAAATATATATATCAACTGTATATTTGACTTTTTGTAAAATAAACCTAACCATAAAAAGACTCATGATCAGTTTGGGATTTGTGTGTGTGCTCTTTCACATCTCTGTGTCCTTGTTATTCAGAAGGAGGTGACGGATAAACTGTTTCATTACGCTGTGTTCCAGGTCAGCTGTTAGCCTCATGATAAGTGGATTTACTAAGTCAGAATCTAGATGGAACCAAAATATGATGTCCTCTCCATTGAGTCAAATAAGATCAAATAATCAAATAAGATTAGAAGATATAACGCAAGCCTCACTTTCCGTGACATTACATCGTTTATGTGCTGAGGTGGGAGAAGTACTTAGATCATGTACTTTAGTAAAAGTATAAGTACAGTACCAGAGTGTAGGAATACTCTGTTACAAGTAAAAGTCCTGCATTCAAAGTATTAGCATCAAAATATACATATATATAAGTACTCATTCTGCAGATTAGCCCATCTCAGAATAATATATATTAAATATTTTGATTATAATTATTGATGCAGTAAAGTGTTATCAAAGCTGGTAAAGGTGCAGCTAGTTTGAATGACTTGGTATACTGTGAATGTTAGGTTTTGAATTTACTCCAGGTGGAACTGAAGTCTTATTTAAGTGTTGATTATATTTCACAACCTTAATCCAAATCTGTTTAGTAGCTACTGGTATTCAATACATGTAGTGGAGTAAAAGTACAACATGTACCTCTGAATTGTAGTGGAGTAGAAGTATAAAGTAGCATAACATGGAAATAGGCTACTCAAAGTACAAGTACCCCAAAAAGTACAGTACTTGACTGAATCTACTAAGTTACTATCGCCACTGTTTATATGTAATTGCTTGTGTGTTGCAAAAGGATCTAACGCTGCGTCCACACTACAGCGTCGACAGCTTCAAACACAGTTTCCAACGCGTCTGCGTTGCGTTGCCGCGTCTGATGTGTCGGTCGCGAACGAGCCGGCTCAAAGAGCCGGCTCTTTTAAGTGAACGACGGGAGCCGGCTCTCGCCCGCGAACGAGCCATTTTTGCGGAGGGATTTAGATCGGCATGAAGGCACATTGTGCAATGTGCACATTATCCCGCTTATTACATGGCCACATTCTCAACAAAGTAACGACATGACTCCCAATATTAATGGAAATGCTTTTATGGATTTAGAAAATGATTTTATTGATTTAAAAAATAGTTGTATGTATTGATTTAAATTGACATGCATCCGCTAAGAAAAGTAGTCCATTGTTACTGTTTGAACTAACGTAGCAACGGCAGGAACTGCTTCGATAGTGTTTTTGAGGAGCTTTTTGATTACAGATTTGAAAACATCGTTGCTTGCTTTAAAAGTAGCATAATTCATTATGTCAAACCTTGGAAAGTATCTAGATATGCCTGCCCTAATGCCAAAGTAACTGGCAACTGAATATGTGTCGCCGTTTGATGTCTATGTCTGGACCGCTGCGTAAAAAGGAGGGTTTCTGCCCCGTTCTTCTCTTCTTACTTCTATAAGAATAAAACACGGAGATCTCTTTTTCTCCCCCTCTTCTGACAGCCCAGCAGCTGATCTAAAGCACGCTCCCCTCTCCTGCAGGGGGGCGTGGTCAGCTGCAGCTCACAGAATCAGCCCCCTGCAAAAACAGCGCTGGAAAGAGCAAATAGAGCGAAATGAGGCATGGCTAAAATGCAGGATCTTTTTGGTATTTTGAAAAAAAAAATATAATTATATACTTTATATAGGTCGATACAGTAGCCCCTTTTTTAAAATAGTTTTTTATAGGTGTTGCTGTCTGTTTTGCGTAGCGTGGTTCTACAAGCAAGTCAATGCATTTATTGGGTGGTATCAGAGAGTTGCACGGGTCTGTAAATGCAATGAAAACAATTGGCCACAGCAAATCATTTATATATGTAATTTTTACTTTTGAATACTTCAGTACAAAGGATGTATTGAATAATTTAAGTGATATATGTGTACACATATAAATCATTAGTCAAAACAGGGCTACATTTGATTTAATTAAAAGGTATAATATGTGGTAAACTGAAGAGCCGTTTGGGAGCCGAAAGAGCCGGCTCTTCTTGGTGAGCCGAGCCAAATGATCCGGCTCACCAAGAAGAGCCGGAATTCCCATCAAGTGCCCATTCACTTTGAATGGGGTGACGTCACGTTGCCTCGCTTTTCGCCGAACTGAATTGTGGGTAGCATAGCGGTCCGTCTCCGCCGTCTCCGGCGTTCACGGCCCGTCCACACAGCGGCGTGCGTTGAAGCTTCCAACGCTTCTGCCCATTCACTTTGAATGGGGTGACGTCACTTTTAGCCGATCTGCATTTTGGGAAGCGACGTCAGCCCATTCACTTTGAATGGGGTAACGTCACTTTTAGTCGAACTGCATTTTGGGAAGCGACGTGGAGCGTTGCGGACGGAGGCGTCAGCCAATGAAATCCCGTTTATGCAAATCTGCCAGTACAAGCGCTAGCCAATCAAACCGCGTGTATGCTGGGAGAGCCAGACCGCAGTTCATTTCCTCATATGCCAAAAAATGGAGGAGAAAATAATCGTAGCGGTAGTGAATCACCTGGTGCTTTATGATCAGTCTCTGTTCACCTACCGGGATACAAACCGGAGGAGCCAGGCATGGAGGGAGGTGGCAGAGACAGTGGGTGAAACTGGTAGGTTTTCGCCTGTTTGGGGAGTTTATATCCAGTGTACTTAGTTTGAATGGACAGCTAGCAGGCATAGACAGTATTTAGCCAGCATGGAATGTTGCGTAAAATAGCACCATAGGCATTAATGTCATAAATGTTCATCATATAAAGTGTGACATGTAAAACCTTTTATGCAATTGACAGGAGAGATTAATGTGATTGGTTGTTGGTCGCGTGAACTCCCCAAGCTCAAGACACGCCCACCGCCAACGCACGCCGCCGTGTGTAGGGGCCACTCACTAGCCTTTTCAACCACATCTAACAGTGTCGCTCTTCGTCATGTGACTTCAGTGTGAGAAGTGGATGATGATGCAGTAAAAGCTCCAGGAAAAGGTAGTAAAAGTACTCCTGCCACAAAACAGCTTTTAATGGACTAAGCGTGTTTTCTGCTCTAAATTCTTACCAAAATGTATGAATGCTTGTGACAGTGGCATTGAAAATACGACAGTGCCTATGTTCATTGTATATATAAACCAGATAGAAACACATGAAATACCCACAATGCAAAGCAACCACAGTAAGCCATTCAGTTTTTAAAACTTTTTAATTTTTTTTGCTCATTTTTTAAATTATTTATATTATCTACAAAGTAAAAGTTTTAACTTAAAAGTTACATAAGGGTCAGGTGAGAAGTGGGATCTGATCACCTCAGCCATTATAATTTCATAAATAACTCTCCTCCTGTCCTCTGGGCTGCTGAAACGAGTTTATTTCACAGGAAGCTTCTCGTCATGTCTCGTTTTTAGTTTGGTTAGAAACCTGTCATGTCGTCTGGAAACAAAACGCAGCACATAGCAGCAGCAATAAACAGTATTAGAAGATTAATACTGTCTAAAAAGTTGGAAGATATATTTTTTTCAGAACAAGGTGCAGACAAAATACAAGTTCCAGTGGAATTTCTTCTTCACTCTCACTGATTAGTTTCTCTCATTCTCTCGTTCACCTTCTTACTTGGCAAGCTGACTCAAGTTGCAATGTGGGGCCCCTGGAAGTGTAAGTGTGTGTGTGTTTGCAGATGTCTGTTAACAAGGGCTAAATAAGAGCAGACTAGCCAGTTAAACTCTGGTTTGTTAAAACATGTCACCGCATCAACCTGTTAACGTTCTCTTATTGCCTAGTCAGGGGGGGAGGTGGGGAGGGGGGGGGGGAGGTGGGGAGGGGGGAGGGGAGGGAGGTGGGAGGGGAGGGAGGGGAGGGGGAGTTGGGAGGGAGGGAGGGGGAGTTGGGGGAGAGAAAAGCTGATGTGAAGCAAGTCTGGTGAAGATGAGAGAGGAGAGGGCTCTGGTTTTCTTCATCGCGGGGTTATGGAGGCTCTGGTTGAGAAGCGCGTGGCTCGCTGGCGCCCCCCTCTGTCTACAGCTGCTGCTGATGGTGAGCTTGCACTGCAGGGACGAGACAAAATGGGGGAAATGCTATTCATAGAGTTCACAATTATACAGTCAAGACTTTGGTCTGGGCGATATGTAGCTGCAGTTGTTGGCTCCTCTATGACAGGGGTGTCAAACTCAAGACCTAATTTGATGTGGCCCGCAAGAGCTTGCAAAGAATATAATACGTTTATTATATGGTTACATGCCGCTTTACAAAAGCACGTTGCCAATAAATTACATGTCCCACAATGCATCTTGTTTTGTGAGATGCACACTGAAGAGACAAGCAATTATTTTCCCTAGACTTAATTCAAGTAGTTATTTTAGTGGGAATGCTGACACAGCATTCCAACTATCTGTTATGCTAAGCACTAAATTCTTTATTATTCCGCCGGGTTATTTTGCGCTGCTTCTTCTCCCACATTGAACATCGCAGAAACTCCGTTCAAACATCAAAACGTTCAGCTCGGTCGGGAATCAATGGCTATTACTGTTATCATTCATAACTTTCATAATTCCAGAGATACATCCCATAATTCATCACATTTTTAACATGGAAGTCAATGGAGAAATCTTCAGACTTCAGAACAATCTTCATGCGACTTCAACTGCTAATTCATACTTTCACTCAGAAACCTCATTCCAACTTTAAAATGTTACACATATTTCTGACATTATTCGTGTAACACAGCTTTTACATTTGATTCTTACTTTTAGAGATATTAAACATTGTTCAGACCTTGGTAAAGAGGCCTTCTTCAGATTTTAGAGTGCGTGATGTCACAGCTAGAGTGGAGGACAGATTTCATTTTGCCTTCATATTTTCTTTTAAACTGCCATAATTCCCAAACCCTACATTCCTGAGACATCATTGTTCAAGAGAAACGTAGGAAAACACCTTGTAGATTGAAAGATAAAAAAAAATTAAATGCCTCTTGAGGGCATGAAGTGACAAAATATTTCAACATGTCTCCATTAAACTCCATTGTAAGTTCAGCCTCACCTTTCCCCACCACAGAAGCCGCACACCTTTAGTTAATCTGCCAAAAAGGCCACATTATTAACCCGAAAGTACACAAAAGATTACACTTCAGATGCTCAAGTTTCTTGACATGCTTCACGCTTTGAAATTTCACCGATATCTGTTACGGTTCTTCAACAAAACGTTCACATGTAACAGGTTTATCTCTTATTCAGAACAATGGAAATGCTTTCCTCTCACTGATCACCATGGAAACCTTTGATCTCAGGACATGTCGTTAGCTCAAATATAAACACCTGTGTCATGGAACACGATGATGTCATAACTCCAATTGACATAATTAGAGCAGCAGACTAATGAGTGGTCACTGGAGTTTAACAGACTGTCTCAGCCTATTCTTTTCCGTCTGATGGAGACTTCATACTGACTTCAACATGTTCCACATATTTTAGACATTATTGGTGACGTATACTTTTAGTTCTAAAGTTTTCAGTTAAAATATTCTGCTGCTTTTTCATGCATTTAGACTTTTATTTTCTTGTTCTTATTTCACATTCAAGTCCCCTCTATTCATGAACCCTTTAAAGTACTCAGCCACACCACTTATATACAGTGTTGGGACTAACGCGGCACAAAGTAACGCGTTACTGTAACGCCGTTATTGTTGGCAGTAACTAGTACTCTAACGCATTACTTTTTTAATTCAGTAACTCAGTTACCGTTACTACATGGTGCGTTACTCCGTTAGTTTTTTTTATATAGTCAACAGCCAGGCGAACAGAGATGAGAACTGTACTTAAGTACTGTACTTGAGTAAATGTACTTAGATACTTCCTGTGTCACATGCGGAGACGGGCTGTGGGCGTGTTTGTGTTGTTTACTAACAAGACTATCATGGCGGCGGCGGAGCTCAAGTCTAGTTTCTCCACCTGGAGATATTCTCACTATTTCACTTTTGTCGAGCACAAAGAAAAGAACGTTTTAGTTCAATGTAAGTTGTGTCTTGGCGGGTCAAAGATCCTATCTACTGCCCAAACCAGTAATTCAAATCTCTTAAAACATCTGCAAAAACAACATGCTGGGACGAAGCTAGTAGCTAAGACCACAGAGACTCAGCCGACGCCACTCCACCTCCACCTAAGCAACAGCGGCTGGATTTTAACCAAGGGACTGCTAGCCAGGGAAAAGTCGATAAAGCCATTGCACGGTATGTTGTAGAACACATGCAGGCTATTGCTACAGTGGAGTCACCCGCTTTCAGGGAGCTAGTTAGCATGATACCATGTCCGGGCGGCACACGGCATATGGGACGGAACACTTTTTCCAACTACCTGGAGAAAGAATATACTAAAATGGAAAGCCAGCTAATATCGATGCAATCCAGATTGCATATAATGCATGTCAAGTTGATCAACAGATTGTATTATTCTCCAATGCAATAACAGTACTGAAATGAAGGCTATAAGGGCATTAATGGGAGCCATTTTCTAAGTAACCAAAACGTTACTTTTGGGTGTAAGTAACTAGTTAAGTAACTGAGTTACTTTTGAAATAAAGTAACTAGTTACTGGTTTTCAGTAACTAGCACAACACTGCTTATATACCAGGTGCGACTGTTGCTATGTGAGTTAATCTTTCAAATACAAGGTTGCTTGTTTGATTCAAGCTCTTGTAGTCAATATGTCAAGGTATTTATCCCTAACCTTTTATCAGCTAACTAATGACACACACTCAGAGGATCTTTATAAACGTTTTAAGTATTGCACATCTTTAAACATTACTTTTATAAATCACTTTTAAAACCAGCGATGCACTACAGTGTCAGCTTTTCTAAAATAGAAACTTCAATGTTCACATCTTTCTAAATGATTCTACTTTTCAATGACCTACAAATAATCCTAATAATAATCCCATTTTCAATCTTCCAACTGTTCATATTTTTTGGTCAATTAACAAACCTGTTACAAATGTGTTGTTCAACACATTTGAGCCTTTGCCACATTCATTTGAATTATTTATATAATTCCTACATAATGGGGAAGCTTCCCACTCTATGTTATCAATCAATCAATCAATCAATCAATCAATGTTTATTTATATAGCCCAATATCACAAATGTTACATTTGTCTCAGTGGACTTTACAGTTTGTACAAAATATCAGTATGACAATACGACACCCTCTATCCTTAGACCCTCACATCGTACAAGGAAACACTTCCAGAGAAAAACCCACAGTTTAAAGGGAAAAATGGGAGAAACCTCAGGGAGAGCAACAGAGGAGGGATCCCTCTCCCAGGACGGACAGACGTGCAATAGATGCCGTGTGTAAATTGAAAAGATAATACATTTGCAACATAGGTAGTCCAAATGTTTGGAAATGCATTATGTAGATACAAGTCTTTGACAAGAAAATATGTGCACTTCTAAATATTTAATGTCAATCCCTGGTTTTGGTTCTAGTATGTTCACTGTACTGTAGGTTATTTAGTGGGAATGCTGACACAGCATTCCAACCATCTGTTATGCTACGCACGAAATTCTTTATTATTATTATATCACCATGGAAACCTTTGATCTCTGGACACTCATTAGGTCAAATATAAACACCTGTGTCATGGAACACGATGATGTCATAACTCCAACTGACATGCTCAGAGCACCATACTTCAGATAATGGTTAACAGTCCAGCCCTCAACAGCTCTACGTCAATTATGGGGTGTCATCATATTTCCATGGAAACGCATCCCTCGCCATAAAAGACGATGTCGCTATAACTCCTATGAAAATGTTCAAAAAGTGCTCAAACTTCACGTGTCCAGCCGTGAAGACATCTACGGGACAGTTTTGAGATTTCTTCAAATGCCGTTGCCATGGCGACACAATGCTGACCATGAAACACGGTTCTCTCATAACTTCAGTGAAAATGCTCCAAACGGCCCAAAACTTCACAGGTTTGGAAACGATGCAACCATCAACGCATCTAAGCGTATTATGGGATGTCATCAAATGCCGTTGGCATGGCGACAGATCGTTCACCATCAAGTTAGTTCAAAAGTTTGCAGTTCAAATATTCTGCTGCTTTTCCAAGCCTTTTTACTTTATTTTCTTCTCTTATCACACATTCAAGCCCCCAGTGTTCATGTATAATTTCAATCTAAATTCTTCACTTTCTTCTTACACATTACATTTCAGCATAGCAGTTTAGCGTCAGCTTTTCAGCATAAAGCATTCCCACTAGCAATTTCTTCAGGAATTGCATTCTCTAGTTATGGAATTATTACCCTATCGGATAATAATCTAATACAGAGGCAATAATATAATATAATACATTATTTTGTATATATATATTATATATGTATATTTTTATATAGTCTTAAAGTTAAAACCGGCCCTTTGAGTGCAACCATAATGCTAATGTGGCCCGCAATGAAATTGAGTGACACCCCTGCTCTATGAGAACCAGCAGCTGACACACACATTGTGGCAGATCAGCATAGACTGCAACCTTTCTTCTAACAGGGAAGTATCTAATTCTATTTTGGGTGAATCTGTGCAGTTTTTACAATGTGTAAAAAACAAATAAATTGATCTCATTCATTTAACTCGACCGAGAACAATGTGCACCAACAGCTAGTGGAGTACAATGATACGTTCATCACACATACAGCTTTACTGTGGAGAGAAATAAATTAGCAGTATTCCTGACTCCACCCCGCAGGAGTGCTCTGGTGGGTGAAATAAGCGTACCTTGTGGATGCGCCAGGTAGGAGAAGTGTGTGGTGGAGGAGACAGGGATGGGGTTGAGGGCATTCTGGGGCATGGCTTGCTGCGGCCCCCCCGGAGGACCCTGGGTAGCCATCAGCATCATGGTGGGGTGGGTCTGCCCCGGGTGGTGGGACTGCACCAAACCAGACTGCATATGGGCCTGTGAGAGAGCGAGGGGAGAAGTGTGACAAAGTGAAAACAATGACAAAACAGGTTCATTAAAAAGCTTAAAAAACAAGAATCAATTCCACGGCATTCACAACTCCTGCCGTGTTTCTGACAGGAGCTCTGGATGTTTTTTTTTAGAAATTAACAAGATTTGTTTTCCTTATGGTTTAAAGGTCCCCAATTATACTGTTTTTCATCAATATATTATAGGTCTCAGATATATACAAAACATGTCTCTGAAGTGTTTGGCTCCAAACACCAAACAGATCGTGCATTGCAGCATCCCATAATCCCCTCTGTTTCAGCCCTGTTTCAAAAGTGCTGATTCTCTGTCTGTTACTTTAGATGAAAATAAGGAGCCACTCCCCACGCCCCTCTGGGAGGTATTTGGTTAAAAAGAACACAATGGTGCTCTAAGAGGGGATTTAGGTGATAAGGTGCCAAAAAATCATTATGACATCATAAAGTGGCCAAAATCTGATCAGCTCATTTTCAGACAGGTTTTTATATAAATGGATCAGGACAAAAAGTGAATGAATCTTTTTCCTGAAACGTTCAGAATCTCTTTAACCAGAGGGGGCACATGTTTATGTATAAAAGACATGAAAAAGTGGATTTTGCATAATAGGTGACCTTTAAACCTTTTCTTATCCACAACCACAGGAAGTGATATACCAAAATATATCCACTGCACTTTCCACATTATCACCACCCAACAATGACCCATTCATGAAGCTACCGTTTGTCCTGAAAGCTGATAGGAGGGAGTGATCATGTGACCTACCTGCTGTACGTGGGCCATGTGGTTGTGGTTGTGGTTGTATCCGTGCTGCACCTGCTGGGGGTGGATGTAGACCGTCTGCTGGGCAGAAGAGAACGAGGCCTGGGGGGACTGTGGGTTGGGCCCCGGAGTCATGGAGGGGGGAGTGGGGGCCAAGGCAGAGTACATTTGCTGCTGCTGGGGCTGGTTGGCCAGGTGGAGGGCCTGGGCTGCTGCTGCCGCTGGGACACACATAGACACTGTGTTAGAAAAACAATACTGCTACATATAGTACAGTAACGCCCCATGGGACGAAATAAACAGTGTGTGTTTGTAATGATTCACTGGTTTTATTTCCCTGCCCACCGTTATGAGTGAGGGGAATCTGCCTGTAGAGAGACAGGATGGGAGCCTTGATCGATCAATGCCAGAACTGTTCATATTTTAAACACATATACACTAATATATTTATCATATTTAAACAGCTTTCTATGCAGATTATGTGTCTTTTAATTTTTTTGTTTTGTTCTTTTTCTTTTTCTTAACATATCCAGTGCTGCACTTTTTTGTTTTGTTATTGTATTTACTTGTTTATAATTAAATGTGTCTTTAGGGTGACTAATCAAATCTGTCCAGGGACTACAGATGGGAAATAGCCTCTTGGCTAACTCAGAAATGTTGATTAATGTGCTTAATTAATGTATTCATTTACTTAACAGGGACAGTCCCTGTTAAATAAATGAATACATAAATAAACTTAATGCAACAAAAAACGTAAAAAGTCGTGGTTGGCACGTCGATGTGAGAAATGCTTCTAGAATCTCTTTCCGTGAGGACAGGCAGGGAAGCTCACCTGCGGCTGCCTGCTGGTGCTGGGAGTGCTGCACTGGGCTGGCAGCGGGGTGGTTCTGAGGGCCTCCGTGTAGTTGGGGGCCCCCCTGCTGGCCCTGGCCTGTAGGCGTGGCAGAGGGCTGGGGGTGCTGTTGGTGAGGGTGCAAAGTGGCGTTGGGGTGGGGGTACTGCTGAGGCATTGGCCCTGGAGACACTGTGAGACAGGAAGCAGTGTAAGGAGGAACAGAAGAATGTAATGTAAGGTAATTAAATAATTAAAACAGAAATAGGTGTGAATCTTTCGGTATCTCGATTTGACTTCGATTCAAAACAATTCAAAATCCATTTTGGATTCAGAAATATGTGGTGCTAGTTTACTTTCTACTCCAGTCGGCTGTGGGTTAATAAAGGCGGTGTGGCTGAGGATGGCATGGAAGTTGAGTAAAAGACGATCCTCGCAGAAGCAGCTAGTCACTGAGAGGAGAACATTGAGCTGGACAGGTGAACTGGGGACTGACTGCTCGCTTTGTCCATACTGCTGTCAATTCATTATAGATTTTATAGTTTGTATTGGTATGTTTAAAAAAAACTGGTTGCATGACACCCAATCTCAAAGTCAAGAAATAGTTTGATAATTGAGGGCTAAACTATTCTTAAACATCCACAAATAAACACATTATACAAAAAACTACTTTAGCATTTCCCAATTTCTCAGAGACTTCAGAATAGCAAGTTCAAATAATTATAGAAAATAAAATGCTTCATACATTACATAAAAAGACATTGGTAGACATAGGCTAGCTGCCTTTATATATTCAAAGAAATGTGCTAAATAAAAATTGAAATAAACAACACGGTTAAACTGGTATTTTGTCAGATGTTTCAGGATAACTGCCACCCTGTAGAAAAAAATTGATTTTGAAGTTGTGAATCGATTCAGAATCAGAGAAGATAAGATTTTACTCCCACCCTAAAACCCCCCCCCCCCGCCCCGCCCCCCCCCTACACACATTATTACCTGCACTTTGTTGCCGGTTGCATATGAACATACACAAGTGGGGTGCTGACGTACCATACATGGTGTGTGTCTGCTCAGGGTACTGTGTGGTGGAGGAGGACATCAGGGTGGGCTGGCCGTGTGTGGGGGGAGCCATCATCCTGGCACTGCCCTGCATGACAGGACTGAATACATGCTGAGCCTGGAGGAAACACAGGGGACCGACAGCATCAGTATTAGAGTGTGTGTGTGTGTGTCATTATAAATAAGGTTTGTCTTTGCCTATGGCAGGGTATCCAACCTCAGATGTACAAACTACAAAAGCATCAAATAAAGAAAACCAAACATCATTTAACATCTGGTTTGAGCAGATATTTCTCTGGTTTATGTGTATCCGATACATTTTCGACACAAAAAGAAACAATTTAATTACACTTATTACATGGCTTAGTTGAATACTCGATTCTGATTGGTCAATTCAGAAAATGTGACACGTTGTTAATCCAGAACAGACAGACCCGTCAAGGATTTATTGACCGTTGTTAAGGACGCTCACATCTGCACAAAGAAGTCCGGTCGATTGAACTGTATGCAGTTTGGCTGAAAAGCAAACTGTATAAAAGTTTGCTTTTCGAACTGACAAGACAAGAGCGACAAGAAAACAGCGGAGAAATAACGGACAGAAACCTGTCCTTTTTACGCAGCGGTCCAGACATAGACATCAAACGGTAAAACATATTCAGTTGCCAGTTACTTTGGCATTAGGGCAGGGATATCTAGATACTTTCCAAGGTTTGACATAATGAATTGTGCTACTTTTAAAGCAAGCAACGATGTTTTCAAATCTGTAATCAAAAAGCTCCGCCTTCCTGCCGTTGCTACGTTTTTCAAACGGTAACAACGGACTATTTTTCTTAGCGGATGCATGTCAATTTAAATCAATACATACAACTATTTTTTAAATCAATAAAAACATTTTCTAAATCCATAAAAGCATTTCAATTAATTAATATTGGGAGTCATGTCGTTACTTTGTTGAGAATGTGGCCTTGTAATAAGCGGGATAATGTGCAGTGACTTGGTCATTATGGGGAAAAGAACACTCGACAGGCAGATCAGGATCCCGACTCGAAGCGGAGGGATCTTGATCAGCATGAAGGGTGTTCTTTTCCCCATAATGACCGCCTCCCTGCACATTATCCCTTACTTAAATTTAAATTGGTGCCTTGAGTAGGCTTTGAAGATTTTTCTTCTGCGTTCAGCAATGTAATTAGAGTCTAATTAAGTTGTTTTTCCAGAGGTTTTAATCTTTTTCTAACTAGCTCTCATTATCTCATCCCATTTTAATTTATTGTTTAAACCAATACAAATGAAGGAATACCCTATCATTATGTTTTTCTTAATCACCCTAAAGTCATCTGCCTGTGTTCCTCACTTCTTACATCACAGCACACATGTAACAGTTGACTGTTGTTCACACTGAGTAAACTCCTCTAAAGTAAATACGGACAGCTGTAATGGTGACATATTTCAGTCCACATAGCTCTGACACTCCTCACCTGTGATTGGTAATGTGTCATCTGCTGCACCAGAGGCTGATTGGTGAACTGCTGCGGGCTGCAGGTGAAGTACTGGGCAGAGTAGGCGGGGCTCTGTGCTACAATAGGGGGTCCCGCTGCAGTGGCTGGGTGCATCATGGTGGCCGTGCCTTGGGGGTGGTGCTGGTCTGACCTCTGCAGGGGCATGTTGGGTACTAAAGAGATTTCATGCGGCAGAAGTTTTGTTTAACATTCTATAAACCTGAAACATGATCATGGAGGAAGGAGAAAACTAACTCCTGGTT
The DNA here is from genome assembly GCF_902827175.1 of Gymnodraco acuticeps. Taxonomy (NCBI): domain Eukaryota; kingdom Metazoa; phylum Chordata; class Actinopteri; order Perciformes; family Bathydraconidae; genus Gymnodraco; species Gymnodraco acuticeps. Next base: position 39,199 of record NW_022990947.1, read on the forward strand.
TTTACGCAAATGATTTACCAAACAAGCTAGAATACAAGACAGCTGGTAATAAGATAACCCCCCATTCCATTTCTGAAGACAAGCATCAATTGATTAGATGAGTCCTGAGGGGAAAGTTTTTCATGATACGAGTAGTACAAATTATATTAGTAATTTCTGGAGCCTTTTCTCTTGTAAAGGTGAATTAATGCATGTATTAAAACCTGCAATTAATGTAGCTCATCCCAGATAAGTGCAAGGCAAGTTTATTTATATAGCACCTTTCAACACAAGGCAATTCAAAGTGCTTTACAAAAATGAAAGACATTAAGAAAATGGCATTTAAAAACAGTCATTAAAAAGCAAAGATAATAAAATAAACATTAAAAGAAAAAAAATATATGGATAAAAGTTACAGTGCATTTTAAGATATGAATAGTTCAATTAAAAGCAACGGCAAAAAGAAAAGTCTTAAGCCTGGATTTAAAAGTAGTAAGAGTTGCAGTAGATTTCTGGCTTCATCTGTTGTTTTGAACATTGCAGATTGAAGCTCAGCGCTAACTTTTATACGTTCTGCCTTGGCTCCAAAAACCATTACCTCAGTTTTATCTTTGTTTAATTGGAGAAAGTTCTGACACATCCAGTCATTGATTTGTTCAATGCACTCACTCAGTGTTTGAATTGGAGCATAGTCTCCTGGTGAAATGGTTACGTAAATGTGTGTCATCCGCATAGCTATGGTAACTTATTTTGTTGTTTTTCATTATCTGAGCCAGTGGTAGCATGTAGATGTTAAAGAGAAGAGTTCCCAAGATGGAGCCTTGTGGTACCCCACATATCATATTTGTCAACTCAGATGTGTACTCACCTATAGAAACAACGTTTTTTCTGTCCTTTAAGTAGGATTCAAACCAATTTAGAACTGTTTCCGAAAGTCCCACCCAGTTTTCCAGTCGGTCTAGTAATATGCTGTGGTCAACAGTGTCAAACGCAGCACTGAGATCTAATAATACTAACACTGAAGTTCTGCCACTGTCTGTGTTTAAGTGGATGTCATTGAAGACCTTTACAAGAGCAGTCTCAGTGCAGTGGTTTGGTCGAAAGCCTGACTGGAACACATCGAAACAGTTATTTAAATGCAAGACATTACTCAACTGTTGAAAAACAACTTTTTCAATGATTTTACCTAGAAATGGCAGGTTTGATATGGGCCTGTAATTGTTCATTACTGAAGCATCTAGATTATTCTTTTTTAATAGCGGTTTAATGACTGCAGTTTTCAGGGCCTGTGGAAAAACACCTGAGTGAAGAGATTTGTTTACTATATGAAGTAGATCTGAGGCCATGCAATGAATTTTTTTTTTGAAAGATCCTGTTGGAATAATATCAAGGCAGCAGGAGGTGTAACCGTTTATTCTTTCCGTTTAACAGTTTTTAATAGGGATGCTCCGATCGATCGGTCACCGATCGAGATCGGCCGATACTCACTCTCTACCGATCGATCGGTGCTCTCTAAACATGCCGATCGCGAGAGCCGATCGCATGACGTAAAATACATGACACTTTTCTCTGTGTGCGGCAAAACAAGCTCGCCAAAATAGCTTCACCGGTCTGGCATTATTTTAAGGTGTCCGAAAAAGACAGTAAAATAGCGGTATGCAACGTGTGTGTGAAGCAGAAATCCTGCAGCTCCGCCCGCCGGACCGGTAAGCACAGCGAAACACACAAGAGTTAGACCTAACACACTTAGCTATTTTATCTACCTCTGGAACAAGCTAAACTAGTTATTATAAATATATTTATTCTTCACTGTCGGGTCACTCATTACTGGATCAGTGAGCTGCATGAGATACTGACAGGCTGTCAGGAGAGAGAGAGAGGGGGAGAGAGGGGGGGGGAGGGAGAGAGGAAAAGAGAGCGCTTCTGCTAATTTCTCCCGTGTTATTATCCAAAGTGAATGTAAACTTGAATAATGTACATCATTTGAATGTAATAATTAAGTTGATTGTTGTTTGTGGAAGCTCCAGTGAATGAGCCCCATTAACTGAGTTTTAAACATTACTTTAAATGGAAGATTTAAAGTGATGTTTAAATCTTCCATTTAGGCCCCGCCCACTCGATCGGATTGGCGATCGGAGCATCCCTAGATTTGAACAACTGTTATCTTATCTTTTTATTTATTCAACCAGGATAGGTCTCATTGAGATTAAAAACACATGTTCGTACTTCTGTAAGCACTGCTTTCTTCTGCCTGTTATGTATGACTTGTATATATGGTCTGTGTCTTTGACTGCTACTGTGCATGTTTTATTTTTCACAAACACTGAAAATCTATTTCCCGCTGGTGTAATGAGTGTTTTATTAAATCAAGCAGATACACTTTCTGTCAAGCTCCAGGAAGTGGTGAGAATAATTTTCTCCATTAGTAATCATTATGTTGTCCTGCTACTTATTATAATACATGATGCATTCAAGGCCAGATGGAAAGAGAGATAGAGAGAGAGCCAGCAGGAGAGGTGGGAGGCAAAAGAGCAAAGCGGTGGATGTTCTCACCTTTACCTGGTCTGTAGGGTTTAGACTGGCCGACGGTCATGTGAGGCATCTGGACCTGGTACATAGCTGGAGACTGGAGTCATGAAGGGGGGAGTGAAGAAAACAAGTTCATACTCAATCTTCTCAGGGCACTTTATCATAATTTCTACAACAATGAAACCAGTCTTTGACTTACAACATGTGACTGTATGCTTTCTTTTGTGGCATTACTCTTACAACCCGTCTGTGAGGCTGAACTATTCAGCTGGTAGCTTTGGTAGCTAACCCCTCACCAAATACATACAAAACAAATGGAATAGGTATGTGCATCTTACCTGGGGCCACATGCATTTTCTATGCCCGTCTCTTATTGTTCAGAAAAAGGTGACCCAAACTCTATTTGTCATCTCCCATTCCTGTAACATTACCTTTATTTTACAAACAGTGCTGCAGCATAAACAAAGAGGCTCAAACTCCTATGAGCTGACAGCCATGTGATAAACGGGTGAACCAAAGTCTATCCGTGATGACAGTTTAGAATGGATTGCAATAAGAAGTTGGCAAACCAACATCTGATGGCATTATTTGAACAAGCAAGAAAAACATCTTAAGACAGATTGGGCTTTTAAAAAACAAAAGGATTAAAAAAAATTCACAAACCTTCCATATTATGCTTTTCTAATGGAGCGAGAGAGAGAGAGGAGGAGGGGAGAAAAGGAAAAAAGAACCACTCTTAGATTCACCAAGTTATTTTATCGTTTACACGTGTCTGATGTTGGATCACCAAGTTTTTCTTAAAGCAACAACGGGAAACGTATAGATTTACATCTACAAATGTAAAAGCTTTCATCAGAAATATAGTCAATAACTTTGACATAATAATATAAACAAAAATGATGTACGTATGTATAATGATGTATGTCCTGCTATCCCAAAATATATAAGAAAATATTTCTTAAATATTTCAACAAAAAAACTGTGTCTGAAAGATGACAGAAGAAAGAAACGTTGTAAAATGATAACAAGGTGTAGAAAAAAAAAGAATTAAGAAAAGTAGCCTATTGAAAAATAAATTAATAAGAAAGAAATATATGTTGACGTGCATTATAAATTAATCAAAGAGAGGATATGAGAAGAAAATACCAAATGAGGACAAACATTAGCAGACATGTTGGGAGACATACTGGTGATCGTGAGGGATGTGTTTGAATGAATTTACAACTACGATGGAATGTGACACATGAAGGGTGATTGAAAAGCAACCTTTCAGTTTTCATACTGCACATTTCAGCATGCCGGGGTCTCACCTGCACTCCGGGGCTGACTGGTGTGAGGGGATACATCTGGGGGAAGCACACTGTCTGTCCGTAGACAGCGGGGGGCTGCTGCACCACGATGGAGGGGCTGGGCTGGCCCTGAGGCCGGGGGGGCGTCGGGGTGTTGGCTGGTTTGGACTGATGAAGGAGCATGGAAAAACAGACATGGAAACTTAGTTAAATAACATGTTCAGTGTGTCATATTTAAATAGTCTTGTCTGGCACAGCATACTGACCTGCGTGTTAAACCTGGGTTTGAACTCATGGGCATTCGGGTTCAGAGTTGATTTTCTCACTTGACTGCAGGAGGAAAGCAAACAGTGATCTTTAAAATCTTTAATCTTTAAAAAGATCAACATATTTCCTAAAACAGCTGGGCAAACAATCCTCAAACAGGAATAAGCATTGCATTGTGGAGCTGATTAAAACACATTTGGTTATCTAGTGAGTATATCAGGCAGCACAGTGTAGCACATTGATGTGTTTTGAATAGTGTTCGGGCCACAATGGATTTAAATATACCAGGCTTTGACTACACATAAAATACTTGTTAAGATCAAGACTGTGTTGGTTTTGGTCTTTCCATGTGAGTTGTTGATGCCAGGATAAACACAGAGCAGCCCCACTTATCCTTTAAACATACGTTCAGTCTCATCCACTCACTCTTGTACGGCCTCCTTTTTCTCCTCCTTCTCTTCATGCTTGGCTCCGCTGAATGAGGACGTGGCGTTGGTCTGGACTCCCTGTGATGCCATATCAAGCCCCGCCCTCTTCTGGTCGGGGGCTGAGGGGGACGGAGACAGAGCAGCAGGGCTGCCAGGCTTACTGGCGGTTGTGGTGGATGGAGCAGGTGCTCCACCAGCAACACCGTCTTCAGGGCCCTCCCGCCCCACTGAGGAGGCTTTGTCCATGGGAAGATCTTTCGGCTTGTCTGCTGGATCTCTGGGGGGCTTGGTCATCATCGGGTCAAAGGCAGGGTCTGAGTTTGAACTAGACTGCAACTGGAAAAGGAGAAATTAAATTAAAAGAGTTAGAGGAGGCGCATTCAAGCTCTAGTGCTGCCTCAAAAACATGAAGTGAGTTAGGCCAGATTTCCAACACTTACCCTAAAATCGACACTGAATTTCTTTAAATTATCTATTTGTTTTCTGTGGTCTGGTGCCATAGAAGGGGGTCCTGTAAGGCAAGTAGAGAGATACACAATTGAAGTTTTCAGAGATAACCAAATAGATACAGTCAACATGCTGACCGGTGTGAGCTGTACCTTTACAGACTGGTCTGGTGACACTAGGTGAGCTGTCCAAGGGCTTGATGTTCTCCTTGTTAGCCGTGGGGGATGTCTGCCTTGTCTCTTGGACGCGACACTCTTTTGCTTTAACAGAAAAACAGTCATTAGACTCCCAGCAAAAAACAAATGCTTCTGGTAGTGACAGAACGTACACTAAAATGTCAAATCCAAACAGAAATCAGGTCTTACATTCTGCACAACAATCATTCATTCAATCAATCTCAATGAAAGTGTTACTTTCACATTACCATCTGCCGAAGAAGAGGTGACCATGTTGGGGGCGGGGCTAGCAGCATTAGGAGAGGAAGCTGATGTTGCTGTAGAAACGGTTTCCACAGGAGCAGCTCCTGTCTGGGCTGCTGGGAGGGAGGAGGAGCCAGAGGAGGAGCCAGAAGAGGCTCCACCCATATTATTCTGTCGGGGGGAGCGAGGTCTGTGAGCTGAGGGGGGGGGGGAAGAAGAAATTATTACAAATAACATAAAACATTTCTAAGTTACCCCAATCAACTTGGCCATTACAAGTTTAGAAGTAATGAAATAGTTTAGGCTTTCACCCATGATTGCACATTGTTATATTGAAACCTTTGAAAGATTTTAGGTTCAATGCACAGCTCTTAAAACGTGTGCAGAGATGTTCCTACAGTTGGACATGGAAGCAAAAATCTATTCTACCTCCGCTAACCACAGAGGACCATGTCCCTCCAGTGGAGCTGCTCCTGGTTGGTGGAGTCACTGGGACCTCTCCAGGAGCATTGTGGGAAATGAAATCCCCTCCGGTGGTCCTACAGGGTGGCGCTCTGTGAGAACGAGGCATCCGCTGGGATTTAGGAGACATCCTGGGTGGGCCTGAGGATGAAGAAAGACAGATGAGGACAGACAGAACGGTGAATGCAGACCGTGGAGGTAAGGTAAACACTGACAGCCTGTGTACGTACACTCCTGCTGTGGAGGATTCTCTTAAACTCGTCTTTGTCCTACACATTCTTTAAAAAACCCAAACCTCTGCCCAGAGTACATCTTATTCAAGGTTTAAATATCACATCACACAGTCATGTTATTTGTTGACATGCATGTTAGTGGAGGATCTGCAGATAATCCTGTAAAGTGATCAAAACACATCACACTTCAAACCAAAGCCAAGTGAAGTGAGGGAGGGGAAACGGGGAGAGGAGGAAAAAGGTGAGGAGGGAAGCTGTATTTCAGAAATCACCTTTTAGCAGTTTCTATGGTGTTTCACAAGTGACAGCACACTGCAAAACTGATCTTTGGCTGAACATAGGTTAAATCATTTCCCATTTTACTCCCATTAAAAATGTGATCAACAGATCAAACTTGCTGGCTCTCATCAGAGGTGCAACTGACTTGTAAAATGTTTTAAGCAAAAGAGGTGGCTAACAAGTTGAAGCTCAAAGCTTTTAATTTAACATCATATTGGTTGATATTATTTCAAATCCAATGCTTGAGTACAAAGCCAACACAACACAAAATGACCTGATTAAGCACAGTATGAATAGAGACCAACTGATACAAATATAGAAATTGAGCCTTTGAAATGTTTCCTTCGTTCTTTTTAGGGTAACATCTGTTTTTAATGATTTAATCAGCAACAACATTCCTTATTAGCCAAAATGTTGCGATGTCTGTTCTTCCTCTTGAAGGCTCCATAAGAAGCATTATGAGACACTGGTGCCATGGTGATCTAACATTACAAAGCAAACATCGATATAGAGGATCCTCTTAGTGGCTTACCAAATCCTCAACATTTCCATCTATATGGAAATTGCAAATATGACCCCAAATCAGTCTGAAGAAGCAACTTCACCCATTTTAATGTTCCACACTAGACCTGGGCAAATGTATTTTTGAAAGTAGTTTGCCTATTTAACTTTTAAGACGCTTCGAACATCTTTCAGTGTAATTGTCATGGAATATAATTTCCACATTGAGCTCAATCCCTCCACCTTCAACTCATGCCTTTGCTCAGGTCTGCTCCACACTGATGTGGCTACCTTCTGAAGACATGTGTTTGGGTAGAGTGGAGGCTGGTGACGTAGGCCCATGGTGGGAAAAGGAGGATGAGGAGGAGGGATAGGAGGGGTGGGATGAATGAGAGAGAGGCCTGGAAGGTCGAGAGGGGGGTCTGGAGGGTGGCCTGGTGGGCGTGGTCGCCCTAGGAGGCAGGGAGGAGGGGCCAGACTGGTAACGAGGGGGGGGGGCGGGAGGAAGGAGACGGACAGGGTGAGTGCCAATGGGATGAACCTAAAAGAGGGAAGGACAAATGATCAAGGATGACAAATGGCAGATAACAACAAGTAATAGTGGGGGAAACCAAGATATAGCAGGAATATAAGGAAGGGGAGATTAATAAATATGAGAAAGAATGATAAGGCGGAAATATTATTATTAAAACATTAACAGCAACAACGAATATGAACATCCCCCAGACTCTGATTAAGAACTGGTTTAAATCAGTAAAAGGACAGGATGGGAGAGAACAGTATCTGGCCCCCTGTAGTATGTGGTTGTTTAGAATTTAGCATGTAGCCCCATAGGTTTGTGTGTGACTTATTAAACATACCTCCGTTAACCACCCTCTGGTCCGGCCCGCCGCTGGGACTGTAGTCGTGAGGTCCTGCTCGAGGAGCCGAGGGGCCCGCTGAGCTCTGAGCCAGGCGAGATGGGTTCTGACGTCCCGGGCCCCAGGACATCGTCTCCCTGCTCCTCTGACCCGGAGGAATGTACTTGTTCTCTCTGCATACAGACACACACAGGCAAATGGTTTAGTCAAATACATCTGACGATAATTAAGGAGGGAAGAATTCATTCTACATTATTACATTCAACTACAACTATTGTTGTTTCATGATATGCGCATGCGCGGAAGTTGTATGTGAAGTCTGAGAGTGTGTAGATCCCGTAACAAACTTTTTGAGAAATCAGGTTATGATCAGATGAGCAAGTTGATCACTCAAAGTTTATAGCGAAATACGATGTGGGGAATGTAATGCCACCGAAGAAACCAAACAAAAAGGCTAAAGTGCCATTGAATGAGAGCAGCGGTCTTTCGGGAGTGAGTGACACACAAGCAGCAGAGGAGAACGCCATGGAAAGCGGGGCCTCGCAGGTGAACCACTCGGAGCTGTTGGTACTCAGGGCTCGACATTATAAATGGCCCGCTGGCCCGGAAGCACTATTTAGACACCCCGGGCCAGCATAACGTACTTTCCACTTGCCCGCTCGGGCCACTAAAAATATTGTTTAACATTTTTTTTTTCTGTGGTATTGGTATTTTGACTAGCAATTTTGTTAAATTGTTTTGTTTATTAACGCTACAACATAGCGTTTCGTGAGTCGCTTGTTGTTGTTGGGTGAAAAGCAAACAGCTGTTTGCTGCGGAGCGCCTTGCGAGCAGGCAAGCCTAACCATTCGCCAAAATGTTTTTGATACCAGCGGTAACCGGCCAAGCGCCGTGCAAAAAACAATCTTCAAATAAAAGAAAGTCACTGGAGGAGTTAAAGGAGAGTGACAGGGAGCATGAGAAGAAAAGGGAGAGAAAGTTTTAGCCACGCTGGCTTGATCGATGGAGTTGGCTTCTATAGAGTGACGCGTCATAAAACCCTTTTTATAATCTATCGATTAGATTTATGATTCGAAAATTATAAAAGTAGGGTAGACATGTGGATATTATCCGGCTGAACAAAACGTGCATTTATCAAACAGGTTTGTTTTCCACAGACCTTATTTCCAGCTATTTTCCAAAACCCTGTGGAGAAATCCCATTGCTTTTTGTCGAGGGAACCAGCAGCTTACTTCCTGGTTTTATGACGCGTCACTGGCTGCACCTCTCAATATGATGCCAATATAAACAAGGTCTTCTGTCGGCTCTGTACATCAATGCCGACCTATGCTGACAAGTAGGTGAAGAGTAGAACATATAAAGGTATTGGCTATAGGGAAATGTCCCAGCAGTTTAGGATAATGAAGGTTCTAATCTAATCTATAGCCATTACATGTCTAACTCCTAATGACAGGAAGGCAGAAAGTGCATTATACAAATAATAATACTCATAATAATAGCAGACATTGTTTAACAATGACCACAATATCATTATTTTAATAAACCAAATATGAACAATTGAGGAAAATGAGGAAGAACTGATTGTTCAAATGTTGTAGTACAAATATGTAGTTAGTGCATAAATTACTATTGCAACAAATGTGTTAATTTTCTTCATTATTAGTCGATTTTTTTTTTGGACGAATGCTCCGGGCCAGTGGTTACAATGGTGGGGCCAGTGACAATACAATTCCACCGGCCCGGAGGGCCAGTGGCTTTTTACCCTTAATGTCTACCTAATATCTACCTAATACGCTCCATAATAAGAGAGGAGATAGGGGCTGCTTTCGAGAAATTCCAGCCGCAGCGTGATGCTTTAAAGGGAGAACTTGACTCATATTGTCAGAAGCTCGGTGATATGGAGGAGGGGATAACCGACATGGATTGTAGGGTTGCTATACTCGAAACCGCAAATGGCAATCTAATGAAGGAAAACAAAGAGTTCAAAGACAAAATAGAGAGGATGGAGATTCAAAGCAGAAAATGTAATCGACGTGTGATTGGACTGAAAACGGACATTGAGAAGAGCGATCCCATTGCCTTTGTGACAAACTTTTTAAAGGAGGTGTTCGGAGGTGAGCTCTCATGTGAACCGGCAGTCGAGATTGCATACAGGATTGGGCAGGTGACTGATTTGAGAACCAGACCTATGATTGTCACTAAGAGATATCAAGCTAAGGAAGCTATCTTGAAGCTGGCAAGAAGCAAGGGAGAGATTATTTTCCGTGACATGCGAGTGAAGATATTTCCTGATATTACTCCGGATATTGCCAGGAAGAGAGCCCTATTCAATGACGTCAGGATGAAGCTGCGCAAGGCTGAGGTGAGGCATGGACTATTGTTCCCCGCAACGCTCATCGTAACCTTCAATGGACAAACCAAACTTTATCGGGACTGTAGTGAAGCTGAGCATTTCTATAAAACAGTGATAAGCCCGGTTTCAATTCAAACCAGAAATGAAGGTGGGAAATGACTGATGGACATGACCTGATAGATGGTATGATTATACATATAGGAGAAGAAATTAATTGTACAGTTTTGGTGATTTCCACAATTGTTTTATTTTCTTGTAGGCCAATATTCACTGGTCTATGAGTTATCTACTCATTTATTTGAAGTTATTTACTTCATCATCTGCGAGTATGAATTTATGTTTATTAGATTTTGAATAGAGACAAATTTCAACTGGTCTCTATTGTTGTTCATTCCTCCTAAAATATAATTTTGATGTATTGATTAGATCTAGTGTTGCGAGACACTACCATGAATCTATTTCATACTATTATTTAAAAATGTTTGGGAGCTACCGGGAGGCTCGTCTAATTGAGCGAGTGAGTATGCACATTTATAGCAATCTATGTGCAGATAAATGTTGGGTTATGTATGTGATGGTGTGTGTGGTTGAAATTGTGTTACATGTATGTTTTAGTTCAGCTCTCATTTTGATAGGAAGTGAAAAAGAGACAACATTTAAATTGCCATCTTAATGTTGAATAAGTTACCAAGTAAAGGGTTTAAATTGGCTCACATAAATATATGTAGTCTAAGAAATAAAGTGTCTGAGATAGAGGAAATATTATCATGTGGTATTCATTTGTTAGCAATATCTGAAACTCACTTAGATGACACATTTAATGACGCTGCTGTGGACATTGATGGATATAGAATATTTAGAAAGGACAGGAATGCATATGGAGGTGGGGTGGCAGTATACATTCAAAAGCAAATACCAGCTAAAGTGAGATATGATTTGATGTCTGCTGATATTGAAGTACTTTGGTTGCAAATTAATTTACCACACTTGAAACCTTTGTTGGTAGGATGTTGTTACAGGCCTCCAAATGCAAACTTCATTTATTTAGACAAATTATGTGAAATGTTAGATAAAGTTTGTGATCTTGACAGAGATTTATTTTATCGGAGACTTAAATATTGACTGGAATATGTTGCACTGTGCCCTTAAAAACAAGCTGCAGACAATAATTAATACATGTAACTTGGTACAAATGGTGACTAAACATACTAGGATATGCATAAAGAAAGATGGGTCAAAAAGTGCAACCTGTATTGATCATATATTTACTAATTTTAGCCATGTATGTTCTCCGGCAATATCAATTCCAGTAGGGTGTTCTGATCATAATTTAATAATTATCGTGAGAAAGACAAAGGTGCCAAAAGTAATTGTGAGGAGATCAATGAAATATTTTAGTGAAGAGTCATTTATAAAGGATGTTCAAAAGATATGTTGGAAACATGTTTTTGAGAAAGTCGATCCAGATGATGCTCTTGATGTATTTAATTTGTTATTTATGCAGGTGATTGATAAACATGCTCCACTTAGAAAACAGACTGTAAGGAACTTTAGAGCACCCTGGTTAGATGAGGAATTAAGGGATCTAATGAAACAAAGAGATGATGCCAAAAATGTAGCTCTCTCATCAAGTTATGAGTCAGACGTGCACATTTATAGAAGGTTAAGGAATTATGTTACAGCATTAAATAAAAAGAAAAAACAGTTGTATTATGGAAATAAAATGAAAGAGATAACAAGAAAAAACTGTGGAGTTTAGTGAATGGCATGATTGTCCGTAAGCCGAAATCCACCTCAACATATCTTGAGGTGGATGGGACATTTTTGACAAAACCAGTACAAATTGCTAATCATCTGAATGATTATTTTCTTGATAAAGTAAAACATTTGAGGAGAAATATGAATCAAACTATAAATAGTAACTCCACATTTCTAATAAAGGATTTAATTATGAAAAATAAGAAGTGTACATTTAAAATAGAAAAAGTATGTAATGATAAACCACCAGGAGTGGATAATTTAGTTGGTACATTTCTTAGATATGTTGCTAATTTTGTTGCAGAGCCTATCTGTCATATTATACATTTGAGTATTGATAAATGTATTTTCCCACAGGCATGGAAAATAGCAAAAATTATTCCACTTGCAAAAAATCCTGCTGGACCATTTTCTGGTACAAATAGCCATCCAATAAGTTGATTACCAGCATTAGCAAAGATAATGGAGAGAATAATTTTCAATCAAATACAAAAATACTTTGAAGGTAACCAACTTAATACTGTGTATCAACATGCTTACAGACCTGGCCATTCCACATGCACCGCTTTAACACAAATGACAGATGACTGGAAGGGCGAACTAGATAATAGGAAGTTAGTGGGTGCAGTACTACTTGATTTTAGTTCTGCTTTTGATGTCATTGACCATTCTTTGTTGTTACACAAGCTGGAACAATATGGTTTTAATTTTGAAACGCTGAGGTGGTTAGAAAGTTACCTGACAAATCAAAGTAAAACTGTTTTTTGTAATGGAAGTCTCTCAAAGATGAAAACAGTCCCTAGTGGAGTACCTCAGGGTAGTTGTTTGGGACCACTTTTATTTTCTATTTTTACAAATGACCTACCATTAGTGTTAGAAAAAGCTAAAATTGTAATGTATGCAAATGACTCAACAATATATTATGCAGCATCAACTACAAAAGAGTTGACAAATGTTATGAATAAAGATCTACTACTGATATCAGAGTGGGTCATAAATAATAAGTTGGTACTTATTAATAGGATCAAATCATCAGTTAAAGGTGAACTAAAATTGCAACTACATTTAAACCATATTGAAATTGAACAGGTCAAGGAGACAACATTGCTAGGTATAACACCTGGATCATAAATTATCTTGGTCTAAACAAATTGATAATGTTGTATGTAAAATGGGAAGGGGTGTGTCACTTGTAAAAATAATTGCAAAATATTTGCCTATGGATGTCAGTAGACAAGTTTTGGATGCTTTGGTTCTGTCGCAGCTTGATTATTGTTTGGTTATATGGTCTAGTGCTGCTGAAAAAGATTTAAACAAACTACAAGTAGCACAAAATAAGGCAGCACGATGTGCACTGCAGTGCTCCTACAGAACCAGAGTCACTGAAATGCTGGAGACACTGAAATGGTTAACTGTCAGACAGAGGTCAACTTATATTTGATTAAATTTTGTCAGAAATATTACAGTGACTCACTCACCAGATATATTATCACAAAGGTTTATAGCGCAATATGCACAATATAACTATCAAACACGACATACAATAGAAGGAAGGTTTGTATTACCCAAATCTAAATCAAATATGGGACAGAAAACAGTCATGTACAGAGCCATGATCAGCTGGAACTCTTTACCGGTTCACATCATTCAGGAAAATTCTCAAGTACATTTCAAAAGGTTGTTAAAAAAATATTTAAGTATTATAAATTACATTTGAACTGTGCCTGTGGCTATGTATGCATATATTATTATGTACACTTATTTGTATTTACTTTTGTTTGGCCTTAGGATGACCATTTTAGTTTTCACTTCATACAGCACTGTAAATTGCATGAAATTATGAGCTGTTTTGTTTTGTTTTAATTTTGTTGTATGTATGTTTATGTATGTTTTGAGTGTGTGAGGACCCCAGGAAGAATAGCCAATGCTCATGCTAGTGCTAATGGGGATCCTAATAAAGACATAACTACATCAGTTCTCATCAGCCAAGATGAGCATGTTTTTTTAATTACTAAGAAGTCATTTTTCTGGGATTGCCTATGTGTACTTAGTGTATTTGCTGGAATAACTTAAGACTGCAGGCATTAGGTTTACACATGTAGGTACTATTCTTCGTGTTGCATGGCATGCAACTATAAATAAAATCTACGTACATAAAGTACAAATGTCCTTCACTTGTAAATTCTTCATTAAGATATCAGGCCGTGGAAATAAACTCTGTACACAAGTGTGTAGGATTCTCCTTTTATTCCACAGGTACTGTGTTTATTAAGATACTGTATAACTGCTCTATGATGAAAATTCATCTCTGATTTTATAGTCAATTTTAATGCATAACTATGCAGCGGTTTGTTAAAAAGGACAAGTAATATGATATTGAATCATTTATAACAATAAAACATGAATGATGTCTGCTCCAACACATCTACAGGCCATTAAGATTGCAAACAGACAAGGCCAGTGCTATAACTTTAAAGAATGCATATTTAATGATAATAATAATGACAATAAAAATATATAGTATAAATTCACTTTTATTATATAAAGTATAAACTATGTTAATGTTGCAGTGTTGTGCTGAAGCATTTTAAAAAGGAGCTGGCATTGCATCATGAGCCAATTACAAACAAGAAGAACTAATAAAAATGAACAATCTGCAATTAAACCATTTTAATGTTGTATTGGCCCTTACGTGTCTATGTGTGTCCTGGTCTCACCTGCTCAGTGTGTGGGTCTCCCGATCCCCTCTCATCACAGCAGTATACTTCTCCTCCTCAGAGCGCTCATCGTTCTCTAAGGCCACGCGGGCCTTGTATGTGGCGCTGCCCTCGATCTCCTCGGCCAGCTGGGCAGCACGCGCCTCCCTCTTGAGGAACTCTTCCGAGTTGTCCCTCTCCAGGGGGACCCTGGGAAACAAGGACAGGTCAGACAAGGTCAGCAGGCTGATGGAAGGACTTGGGGAGGACTGATATCATGTTTTACTTCTATCAGAAGATGTCATAGCAAGATTATTGACAATAAATTCAGAATTCATTATTTTATTACAAAATACAGTATAAGGAGTATGACATGTAGATGTCGTCTATACAGGAGAAGGCGTGATATTGAACAGAATAAACAAAGTGATGCATACAGAGCAGAACACAAACATAGAAAGGCTTACGTGTATGTGGACAGGCTGCTGTCATATGTAGACAACACTCCATACTTCTCCTCGTTGTATTTAAACATGTCATTGGGGTCCCACCCATTTGACTGATATAGAGAGAGAAGCAGGAAAGAAAGAGATTTTCACTAGAGGTCTATTAACACATTATCAATGCTGTGGATCAGATGAGTTGTGTCCCTGTTAGAGACACAACTCATCATATGAGGGCCTGTATGGACTCTATGGGGTAACTTATACAGCATCAATGCATTTGTTGTGTTGGTGTCTGTTTTCTTACGACATCGGTGTCCAGAGACTCCAGGCTGTCAGAGTTGTGGGTCTCTCCTCCATCCCAGGGCTCTAGATCCTTCTCTTTATGCTCGCCATTGATCTTACCGCTCACTGCAGCATCTGTGAAGTTGTCTGCGGCACAGACAAAGAACGCATATTTCTGTACAGCGCACACACTCAAAAACACATCCGCATAAGCTCATGATGGTCACATCACATGGCTGCAATCTCACTGTTTATGTAGGAAAGCACTCATGCCTTAAGAGCTTCTTCTGCATGCTTTCAAGGCAAGGGTCTATTTGTGGGGAAGGAGTGTGGGTTCACCAGGCACACCCACTCTCAATAAGGCATGGATCTAACTGAATTTGGAAATATAATCTTTTCAAAAAATGCAAAGCTTTTGCTTGAGCAAGTCGTGGTAAAGCCAACAAGGATCAAATGTTCCAACTGTGAGCAAGAATTTGAAAACAGCCTTGTGAAAAAGGCAAAGAGCGAGTTCCCAATTAATGCATCGGCCTGTAAAAATATGTACTAATCAAACCACTAAGGTGCTAACATAATGGTAAAGCATTTTGTGAATAAAATATAGGTTTCTCAAAATGTCTACAAGGCCAAGTTTGGGAGTGTGTGCAGTGTAAAATGCTATGAATATATAAAAAGATGTTCTAATTAAATAACGATATCGAAATGTTGAACTATGGACTGATTGTCACAACTGACATTACTTTTTGTTATTACAGAAAATTTGAAGTTCTAAAAAAAAAAAAAAACTACTGTTGGGTACTGAATTCCAGTTTCAAACGTGAACGGTACCGAATCATACATGGCTCAACCATAACCACGTACAGGCATGCTCAAAGAAAAGCAAATATCTGAAAGGAACTCTAATCCCATGTCAGCACCATATATACAGTCTATGGTCAGCACTAGCCTGCACTCACATTCTCAGAACTGGCACTAATGGACTGCATGCATTAAGCACATCAGCCACCTGGAGTTACATAACTCAGCCATCCCAATTTATCCAACAATACTGTGCATCCATCAAAGCATTTAAAGTGCACTGAACAGGCCTGAGTTATATTAGTAAAGGTGGTTGATATGCTATATCCACACTGTCCATTAAGGGAATTGCACATTCAATAAGGAATATTTACAAATTAAACATAGTGAGGGGTAAGCAAACATGCATGTGGATGTTAGTCAGTCAAATGACCTCAGACTTCAGGGTTACAATTAATTAAACATCCTTATATGGTTCATAAAATATAACTTCATTTGAGTTTCAATACAATGCTTAGAAGGTAAATTAGGGTTCTAATGTTCAACACATTTTCAATCTGTTGCTTTCAATGGAATCATGCATATATTTTCTCTTTTCCATTTACATTTGATTTAATCTGAGCTCTGGTTCAGTAAGGTTAAATTAAAACGCTGCAGCAGAACCTCATGTTCATGAGTGACCATGGCTGCATATAGGCTCCATTAGAGCTATTTCCAAAAACATTAAATAATGATTAATTCAAATAAAACTAAACATCTAATTTTGAAACATAACTTTGACTGACAGCTGAGTCAGTATTCATGTTAGTTCAAGTGGCAACTCTTCCACTGAAAGCAACATCCAGTCAAAAGATAACAAATGCTGAACAGATGGAGCAGGACTGACATGGATGAGGCTTTTTGATGTTTTTCTCAGTTATCGTGAAAGCGGTGATCCACAAATGATATCATAAAATTGAATTTAAGAAGCAGCCACAAATCAGACCCCAAGAGATTCAAATTAGTTTGAGTGCATAGAGTAGAAAACAGTCATATATTACCTGTGTCAGAGGGGACTAGAGCATTGGAGAGGAGAGACAGACAGAGAGAGATGATAGAGTCAGAAGATGGACTGACAGACAGAATGACTGACAGGGGATCACAGTTTATCATTTAAAAAAAACTCTAGAGTGGTTTTAGTCAGGCTGTGTCCTGTGTCATCACCTTAATTCATTTATTCAGTTGAAACCTTCAAAATCAAAATAACATTTTAACAAAATAATACTACTAACATTGGCAGTGCTTTAGATGGCAAAACATTGTTCAATTTCCAGTCAGTACACAATTATTGAATTTAACAGGATTACTATTGTATTTAACAAGTGGCACCAGTGTAGTGCCATCTCCATGAATCATGTGGCGAAATTCTCACTATTTTTTTACCTGTTCATTTTGAGAAAATAAAACCATCCCACAAAGCCCATTATTGTAGAATAATTGTATGGGTCAAGATGAATTAGATGAAGAAGACTCATTAAGCTTTTATTGAGTGTCCTTGCTGCACCAGGGCAGGCCTTTGGAACAATCAATAGATCACGTTAGTCATCAATAACTGGCCACTCAGAGAGGACACACAAGATTTAACTCATGGTAAAGCCACTGGGACTTCATCGTAGTGAATACAGTCTGAAGCTAATAAAAATGTGGTCTGTATTCAATGATGGGCTTAAGCTCTGTTTATGTTTGTGTATGTGCAATCAGTGGCGACTGGTCATTAATAAATAAATTAAAATATATATAAAATATATTTTAAGATCATGTTTAATCATCTGATTCGTCTGTACATTGCTGTTTTAGTATGTGTTCTTCTAATTAGTGTCTACAGTGTGTGCCTATTGAGCTGTTTAGAGCCATGTGGGACAAAACCCGATCCTGCCCCTCCCTCTCACTGTCTAAGTGAACAGTGACTGTAAAAACTACACGGCGCATGCTCAGAGTATTTTCCTATTTAATGTGTGTGGCAAAAAATAATGACCATAGGGGCATAGAGCTGCCATCCCCACCATACGTCATCTCACATAATTCAGAGCTGATTGGCTGTAAGTACGTGTGCCGCGAAAAGTGTGGTGTGTGAAGAGCAGGTGAAGAGGAGGAGAGAGACGCGTCCTAAAACCAGGAAGCAAGCTGCGCATGGCTTCCCTCCACAAAAAAGCAATGAGATTTCTCCATAGGATTTTAGAAAATAGCTCAAAATAAGATCTGTGGGAAACGTAGCTGTTAGATAAATGTACGTTTTGTTCAGCCGGATAATATCCACATGTCCACCCTACTTTTATAATTTTCGAATCATAAATCCATCATTTAGATTTATGATAGACTTTTGAAACTACAAGAAGATAAGGAGGACTTTTACGAAAAAGTAATAGAGATTTTTGTCCAGAAGGACAGGCAAATGGACTTCATCTTCAAGTCAAGGTAAGACCACAATTTCATTGAAAATGGGATCTTACTAAGAGAGAACAATTCAATATTTAAATGATAAAATTACATTTTTTGGGTATCCTTCTGTTGAACTGTCTGTTTAAAATTAATTGAAGCATCAGACTAAAGAGGCTTTTGAAAATAATATTATATTTTGATTTAGGTCAAAATATAATATTTGTAAACCTGAAGAGTCAGTGCCTCACCAGCCATGAACCTCACTGCAGAAGCTTATATATAGACATCTAAGTTTTTTGTGCCCCACCACTTTTGTACATATAGAAACACCACTGTGTGCAATGAATACTAGATGTCAAACTCACCTACTCACGTTGTCTATGCACTATGGGTTTAAAGTATGTACAATAATATGTTTTCTAAGACTTCTATTCATGTGCCCAGATAATATGTATCACCCCATATGCCCTCAGTACCTTTCCTGGCAAAATTCAGGTCCACATCTTTGAAGGTCACCACTACGACATCTGAGGCCTTGAATATAATGCTCTCCACAATATCCTCTTTCCTGGGAGCTATGCTCGGCTCTGGGCTCTTTCTGTGGGCTGCATCTAGCACCAGGTCACACTGAGGGAGGAAGTTAGGTTCATTAGATTAAAGGGGAATCTGAATTACAGCAAAAGCATTATGTCATTCCAATCAGGCACCACATTAGCTGACTAGTATGAAAATAAATTAAATTAGCAGTATTTTAATAAACAATTAATCTTTTAATTAAGTAAAAATGCCAAACATTTTCTGGTTCTAGTTTTTTTAGAAAAATATGTGCTGCTGTCTCTCTCCATCTTCTATAATTGTAAATTAAAGATATTTTCCTTTTGTTGCTTTTGTAGCAATTTGAAAAATGTGACCGCATATATAAAGAAAGTTAGATTGACAAGGAATTGAGTTCTGGTCATTCAATGGCATCCACATAAATTTGGGGAGATTCTGACCTTCATTTTTTTTCAACCAAAAGAGTAAACAACTAGTAAATATAATACAATCCTGCAACCAAATTAGTTTGACTCATGGGTGGTGAAAATGTTAGCATGTTGGAATATTCAGCTTTTATACACTGTGGTAATAAAAGCCAAATGTGATGCTTTGTTTCGGGTCTGAAAATGATGGGTTGTTTTTACCAGTGGAAGCACACAACATTTGATTCATTTTTGAATATCTTGCCAGCACTTTTCACATTTAGCCACATGACCTTATAATAAAGCTGGGAGGTTTAACATACTTAGTCCACACGGAGACGAAAACTAAAACGAACCGAGGTTGATATCAAAAAAGTATTCCGTCCACACGGAATCGGCACCAGAAATGTGTCCATCCACAGGAGACTGCTCGACCCGCTGGTAATACACATGCCGGGCCTGTAGGTGGCGCTGTACTTCCGCCACAAACTACACCAAAAGCAGCGAATAAGACCCCCCGAGCATGGTTGCCATGGTTGCCCTTCTGTTTATTCTCCGCGGTGGATTTAGCAACATGTAGTTCATGTAGTTCTCCATGTCCACTTGTTGCTGATCGTTGTGGTAGAGGAGCTGTAGATTTTACACTAACATCTGTAGCATGGTCAGTAGCGTCTGGAGCACGAAAGCAACCCTGTGATCCGCGGGGGTGAGCAGCAGAGGTGGGGAGAGGCGGGGCTATGGCGTCATCAGGAAATGATCGTATAGGGCTTACACACGGAGCCGTTTGGCCCCCCAGAGCATTTCATCCGCAGATCTACCCACTTTGGGACCCGTTATCGTTATCCGTGTTGGCCTTGTGTGGACAAACCGTCTATACGATAGAGAACTGTAGCAGATACAACCTGTTTCGTCTACGTGTGGACGGGGCCTTAGTACCAACGCTGCTGTTTGGTGTGAAAATAGGGCATAATGGAGGTAATTGAAATCCCATCAAGAACTGAAGTTAGAGCCAAGCCTCTGCAGAGTGAACAGCAGTGGTGTAGTGGTCGTTGGACGCGGGGGATCGCCGTCCCCCCACTTATTTGGAGCCCCCACTTTTTTGAAGCATGAGTTTTTTTTATAATCTAATAAATATAAAATCATTGCCAGTAAAAAACAAAAACATAATACATTTCACAGTAATTATAATAAAAATGTAGCTCAAGTATTTATGCAACTTGATTTGAAGCGTGTGTGTGTGAGGGGCAGAACCGTGTGTGTGTGTGTGTGTGTAGGGTGACCAGGTGTCCTGCTTTGTGCGGGACTGCACACACAGGATTTTTATCATTTGTCCCGCGTCCCACAAATTGAGACTGTGTCCCGCATTTGAGTGACAGTCACGCAGAAAGGCCGGCTCGGTTCGCTGACAGCCGGCACCGCCCTTTATTATTATATTTTTTAAACGGCATCATGTAAGTTGCGTTGACAGGCGACAGAGGTCCACAGTTTACCCCCCCCCCCCCGTTGACAGTTCACGAGCGCGTCCATAGTGTCTCTCCCCCCCCCCCGCCCACCAATGGTGAACAGGACAGAAAATGTCTACCATTACTCAGGTTAAGCTTCTCATTTGTGCAGAATAAAATGTTCCTCTCTGGGAAAGGATTGGAGAATACTTCAACTTAAAAAGGGAAGATGGTGGCCACACACTTTCCCTCCATAAAAGGGAAGATGGATAGGGCAATCTTTACCCGAGCCACCTCAGGGGTGAAGCTGCTATTGAGTGCTGGCTGGGCACTATCTTCCCAGTATAGTAACCTTAATCATTAGCAGTGCTACTAAGGAAATGACATATCTAGCTCCATTTAAGCACCCAGAAAGGTGTTTGATCCTTACCTCTGGACCGTATGTTTTAAATACTCCTTCGTAAACTGCTCCATTTTTGACTTTCAGCTCACACTTGGTGCCCTGTAATAAATAGGCCTGGCATTATTCACTGTATGCGAAACACATTTATGTTTGTGCCAATGTCAATTTACACATTCAAAAACAAGTTGAGAAACCCATCTGCTGTGAGAAGACAAATGATTGATCAATCTCTGCTGTGTTTATGCAACCAGCTGTCTCTACAGTTTGCACAGGCTTTGTTTATAGCAACGTAGACATTTTAAGGAAAGAGCATGTGGGGAAATACAGTATGCAGTACATAATGCTGTTACAAATGTATTTACAGTAGGCACAATATGGTTCAAACATTGTGTCTTTTGAAAAAAGACATGCTAGACATGACTGGAACATCATCTAAGAAAACTTAACATGACAGATACAAAGCAAACATACCACCACTGAAGTCAAGACATGGACCATCCTCATGTTTGCATATACACCATTGAAAATGACCTAAAGGAAAAACAGTTAATTTTTGTTGTTCCCTATTTCTAAAGAAAATTGTGCAAGATAGGCATATGTCACTTTTTTCCAATTCAATATGCGTAACAATAAACATATATCCTACCACTGAATTCATGCATTCTCTCAGGACTTGTATGTGCCATGTTTAAACTAAATTGCCTTAAATAGAAAACTGACACTGTATTCATGTGGCAGCTTTGTTCCACTGATTTATGAGTTAACCAGTTACTTACCGCTGCAGGGCCTTTACCACTGTGTCTTCCCCTGAAAGAAAAATGCCATTGTTGTCAAACTATTATCACTGAAGTTCCTGCATTCATACTAAAACAAAGCACTCTTTAATGGGAACAACTGTAGACTGAATTGTAGAAATATTAAGAGGTGGAGGTGTGCATCTTAAGATGATACAAAGCCCAAGAATCATAATCAATGCATTATCTTGTTTAATCTACATGTAAATGTCTTGACAATGTACATTTATTGTTAGATAGAAAAATGCATTACATAGATAATGCTATGCAGAATCTGAAATTACCCACAGATTCCAGGATATGTTCCTGGTTGGAATAATGTTCAATGGGCCTTCAGCCAAACACTCTGTAGCCTACATTTTTCCCAAGCATGTCCTAAAATGCACCTTGTTCAGCAGCTGGCACATGGCCAGGCTTTTACACTCGATTCGATAGGTAATGGCACCTCTCTTTACATGATATCCACTGGCCAATATGCTCACTTGAACACAGTCAGCTCCTCAATAATAAAAATTAAACCAGTCTAATTGAAATATGCTGATTTTGTATGCATGAGTCCAGCTGTTCTTATCGTATTCCACACCATCTTTGCACGGCCTTAATGGATGAAGATCTACACAATGAATGGGACGAACTGTCCTAGTGACCGGTGGATAGAAGCCGGACCAAATAAACCCCAGAAATAAAAGGTACGCAAGCAGCTTCTGCAATGACCGTTTGTGTTAGCTTAATCTTAGGACGGCATGTCATGTACAGAAATGTCATGCTTCAAGGACATTATTTCAGAGGAGCCGCTACAGCAACGTCAAGGTTGAAAGCCCGTCGGTCTATAATTCCCCCTTCTCCTCCTCACCCGCCCCCTTTCTCTCGTGCACCCACACGTTTTTATCAATTTCTTGGCAAACCCATTGCAGCAATGTTGCGGTTACGTACCAACATAGATTACAGTAAACTGACAACAAACACAGCTGTTTCATCGCAGTCTTTTTCGTTGCAAAATTCCCTGGGCTGTCCCCTTAGCTAGCCGCTGTAATACTGAATGAGGCAAGTGCGCTGAATTACAAGCATGGGCTGTCAAACGGCTAATTAACGCAAGCTAAATGGACTCCAAGCTCATCGCAAACTGATATCAGCCACTTGGCAAGCAACATCACTGCTACACACATGGAGGAAAATGTGTCTCCACTGAAACATGCTTAAACATTTAATCAGAGATGTGTTATCCACCGTGCAAGAGGAGGTAACGTTACGTCGAAGTTGCAACATTATTGGGGCAAGCTGGCAGGCCTCGCTAGCTAAACTGCATAACGTTAGGTGACCAACACGTCGCAAGGCCCACATAACGTTCAGAAACGCGTACAAGTTTTGGAACAATTAACGGGGATGTCATCTCTCAAAACTGGCCCTGTTGCAAGTGACTGTATCCAAGTATTAATACATAGCCTCATTAGCCCCTGCTGCTGTGTTTTTATTTAGCTTAGTTCACGTTTTTATTTCACAGACCTGCCCAGATTCTGTCTTCCCCCTCCGCTTCCTCCGGCACCGGCTCCAGCCGTGTTGCCACCGCCGGGCTTGCTGCGATTTCCACCGGCCTTCATTGACATGGTGATCCCATAAAAGACAGCGTCTGAAAACGACCAATTAACACCGCAATTCCTTGACGATAGGGCGATGTGTGATGTGTGACAGCTCGCTAACGTTAGCAATCCTAAAATGTGTCTAGCTGGTACCAGGGTAATGTCAACGTGCCTCTTGAGGAAGATGCTATGCTAAGACACTAGCTGGCTAACAGTTGCTATCTATATTAGCAATCTGTACAATTACTGTTAAAAACGGGGGAAAAAAATATTTTAAAAAGACAACAAGTGACAATCACTCTCGCAAAATAAAAACGAGTGTTAGATCTCTTGTCAATTCGTTGTGTGATCCTAACAGAAAAATACGTTATTCTCAAATCGGGTTTACAGCTATCTCAGGTTCTTGCCGTTGCTAACAGCGAAAATACCAAAACAGTCTGAAAGGGGACAAAAAACAGCGGAGGGATATATGATAGGCGTAACGGCTGAAACATATAATCACATATTCCTACACTGTTTCTTTGACGACAATCGATCCGCTAAAAATAAAAGACAAAGGTAGTCACATTCAATCTAAACCGCCACACAAAACAAATAGATCCTCGTTTGTTTTGCCAAAAATCCACATAAAACATGGCACTATTTTCAGGAAGTCCCGGAATTCTCGACGGCTGTTTTGAGGCATCCACGTGAGCCGGCAAACACACTGCACACAGCCGCTCTCACATAGAAACACACTATCTACACGCTGCTTGTATATGGAAATTAAAGGGCAGTCCGTTTCACACGTTTGACATATAATGTGGGAATAAGAGTTCATTACAATAAATAGGTGTTCTATATTATGAATCTTCTCATTGTAGGCTATATTGAAATGTTTAATACAAATGGTCAAAATAACATAACGCAACTCAAACATGAAATTAAACTGTACTTTGAAACACTAAAAGTAACCTACTGAAAAATCAGAAAGCCACCATGACTATAATCTATGACTACTTTTAATGTAGATATGTCCCCTTTTTCCTCTTCTTGTTTTTTCTTTGCAATTCCTATACATTGCATATAATTTAAACACACTATTTATGTCCAATACTGATGTAATTATTGTTTTTAAATGATATTATTTTTCATTTTCCTTTTTCAAATGTTTAGGTTCAAGACTTAATGACATTTTCAGTGAATGTCATGATCTCATACAGTTTATTGCTTTTAGCATACTTGAACCCATTTAAGCTATAGGCTACACTTTATGAGATGTTCACAAGTCAGATGTGTTTTATTTATTGTTATTAACTACATCACTTGCATTATACCAGTATAGTTTGTTTTCTGCTCAGAACTTTAACTTCGGCATATTTGTAGCTATAAAACCATAGACCTAAAGTGAGTCTTTATAGGTATTGATTAGTTCAGATGGCATTTCAATAGAATTAATTATTGGGCACACATGTATCACCCTACTTTAATAAAATGTATAAGTAAGTAAGCAGGAACAACTCTTCGTATTAGACAAGAATATCCACTTTGTTATGAAGATTTAAATAAGAAATCATATTTAATATGATTTGATAACTGTTTTGAAAACGATAACAACTGATAGAGATATATTTTTTGCAGGCACGGGTCCCCCATCCTGTATTCCCCACCACTTGTAATCAATGGTTGTAACTTCTTCAAAAGTGAAATACTAAATACAGTTATTTTAGGACGCTTCCAATCAGATTTATTTCCTGTCCTTTAATAGAAATACAATTTATTTGGAATTCACTGAGTCCACCATTAATAATTAAATAGGTACAAACCAAATTGATTGTCTCACTGTTTGTGCAAAAAGCACATTATAAATAAAGTTTTCTTTTTTTTAAGAAACCGGGGACCTTAAACGGACCCATCAGTTTGGCAATTTCCAATGAAATGTTTTTAACAACGATTAGAAGATTTTAATTTGAAAATGTAACGACCAATATATATAATACGCTGTCAAAAATACATATGTATCGAGAGAAATACTAAGGTAATTGATGTACTGTCCAATATTACAAAAGCGTGTCGATGATTTTGATCAGGCGTTCAGCTCGGGACCCTGGTTGTGTATTCCCTCTGACAAGCAGCTATGGGATTAGCAAAATAGTCCAGAGATGTGTGTTGTCTCCTTGGTCACCTCTGAAACACATTGCACATTTAAATATTTGTTATTGTGACGTACCAGTGCTGATTTTTAGTACACCGCCCAACGGAAGTATGTTAATTTTGGGTAAATCTGGAAAACGAACTTGCCACCTCAGCTAACTCTGAGCTAGCTCATTAGCAGGCTCGGCTCGACGACATAATAGGCTGCTGTGTCTCTGGGAACACCGTGTGCTCGTCGTGTCAGATAAACCCAGCTAATCGAGGAGATTTTCTGACAATATCGTCGGTTTACTTAATATTTCACGATTGCCATTGTTGTGTAATCATCGGCCCAGGACGCGAGATGGATTGTCACTAGCTTACTTCGCCAGACCCGGTGTCTTCTCAGCGTTAGCGGAGCACTGCTCTCATAGCGCTGGCTAAAAATACACCTCTTGTGCGCCTCCAAAGGTGGTGGGCTAGTCACACTGGACTTGTCTTCCTCTTTTCTGGTCACCTTGTTCAGTGTTTGGCCCTCTACATGGTCACCGCAGTGAGTTTAAGACGACTGGAAGAACTAGCCGGACCCCGAGGTAGTGAACCCCGCCGGCCTGATCTAACGCCGCCTCGTACCGGCTGGTGGGCTTCAGGTCCACGGGTGACGAAACTGGGATTTTGCGGATCGGTGGCCGAACATCATTTTGCCCCAATGGCACTGTCGTGTAATTTAGTGGTAATATAACAAACCTTGGAACTTTGTGAAGGTCAGAGAAAAACGCTTTTGTGTCTGTCGGAGATCCATCTGTCCGCAGCACAGCAGCACCATGTCGGAGGATAACAATGCAGACAAGTTAATCAAGGTAAAAAAAATCACTAATTGAAATGTGGATCTTTATTCAAGTAGACAATGCATCATTCCCTCTGTAATGTAAGAATAATTATGTTTGGTCTTGCTTTAATGAAGTTTGGAGTGTAAACAAATGACATGTTTTAAACACTTATTACTATTCAGGTACATTGGAACGTGTAGTCGTGTAACATTTTAACTGATCTCAGTTAAAACTAGTTAACAATGAGATCCTTTACTGCATTACATAAGACAGTAAACCAAATAAAACCAGACAATCAACGACCAATAGAGGAAAGATAAATGGAAACACCTACACTGACAAGGAGAAGTCTTAAAAGTTGAGTTGACAAGATTGCTGAATATTGATGGTGGAAATTGTATTATCTTTTAAAGATAATGTCTAAACTATTGCAGAGTGACAGTTAGACGCTGATATCACTTGCTTCATTTACTTTATACTCCGGTCTGGGTCTAAAACAACATGTTTGTCAGTGTTTCTTCAGTTAACATGATCTTAGTGCTTATCCCTCTAAAATTATTCAAATGAAGACTGCACTAAGAAGTACACTTAGATATTGCTGTATCAGGATCTCATATATTGATATCCCTTCTTGACCGCACAATGGTTTTTCTGTGGGTTACACATAATAGAAATGCAAAATAAACAATCTGTTGATGGAAAGCTTTATGGATAATAATCATTACTGTGGAGTTCAGTTTTGACTGTCATAACTATGATATTTCTGTCTTACTCTTTGATTTATCAGGAATATTTCCAGGAGTTCTAGCTAAGACAGCACGGCAGCATTCATGTTTCACATAAATGAACAAACAACATGCATAACACCAGCAAAAAAAGTTTTAACAAGCCATATTAAAACAATTCACATGACTGAACAAGCGACAGACAAAGAGCAAACATCGAGTCATATTATGAACCAATGCATCATTACTTTTCTGTACTGGTCAAATTGTAGTTAATCCTCTTTTTCTTGTTAATCTAGGTTAAGGTGACTCTGTAGCTCACATCGGGATGAGGATGCAATACTTTTAAAGCACAATCATCCAAGACCGTTTTGGGAACTGACATGCCTAATTGGTCCGTGTGACTAAAGGTTGCAGCTACTGATCGTTTTGGAGTCAGCAGAGAATATAAATA
This sequence comes from Gymnodraco acuticeps, assembly GCF_902827175.1. Taxonomy (NCBI): domain Eukaryota; kingdom Metazoa; phylum Chordata; class Actinopteri; order Perciformes; family Bathydraconidae; genus Gymnodraco; species Gymnodraco acuticeps. The sequence goes on from NW_022990947.1 coordinate 66,939, forward strand.
AGGAGGCAGTTTGTGTCATATGGCATTATGGAGACATATCTACCATTGTTTTAATCTTCGGTTGAATAACACAAACCACCTTTCTCATACAAACTCATTGCTGTGTGCAGAAATCTGAATCTTAGACTAATTGAAATGCAGCTAATCTGCTACACTGAATCTTACATTTCTATCACCTTGGCTCAAGGATTTGTTCCTGGCTTGCTCCACTCAATATGTCACTGCCCAGGCATTTATGCCTGCAGTAAAATGTGATCTCAAGTGCCCCTGGCCCCCTGCTTTCACAGTTCAGTCAGAGTTGACTGGAGGGCCGCTACTGAGAACTTAAACACACACTGAGGTCCTTATAATGCTGAAAGATTCATGGGTTAGCTAGTTAGTTTTGGATTTACCCAGCTCCGCTTTATCAAGACCCTGGCATACTCTAAATCAGGGGTTCCCAACCCCCGGACCGGTACCGGGCCGCGGAGGTGTTACTGTCGGGCCGCGAAATAGCTGTGAGTTTATCGTAATATTTGCAGAATTATAAATATATACAAATATTTTATCGTAATATTTTTTTCAAAAAGTGTTTAATTTTTGCACCTATACCAGTCATATTATTTCATCCAGTAGCCTGGTTAAACTTTCACTAGAAAACTGTTAAAAATGCCATGGCTTTTATGATGTTCCGAGGGATTCGGCGGCTCAGCCTGGTCTCAGCCTCTTGTGCGCACGAGAAAGTTACCGGTGCGCCAAGTAGGAAGAGGAGCGCACAGGAGACAACCGTTTCATTGCAGACTGTTATGTTTATGTGGGGAAATGGCGGTGCATACATTATTTGAGATATATTTCAAACTCGGACTTCATTTTAAGGAAATGTCGGCCAGGGGTGTAGAGCTATTTGTTTAAGCACCGAATTGGCAAAACAGGAGAGTAAACCAGTCTGCCTTGATCTATGAATTCATGACTCTCACGGTATCTGCTGCCCGCAGCTGTTTTATAGAAGGAAAACCTCCTTCACTTCATGAAATGGCTGCAGCATCAGGAGGCAGCGGGACGTGTAACTCTGCTTCTGAGAAGTGCAGCACCAGCGCGCCGAGAGCTGTGCCTTTTTACGCACCGCCTTCGCTGTTTTTACCTTCATCAGAACAGCGAGTGACTGCAGGCTGATACGTGTTAACCACACACACCTCTACACACATCGAACTGCCCGATGACTCCCCCTTTTATTAGTTTTATGAAGGAGATGTCTAGTCACCAAGGCGCATGATGTGTGTGTGCAGCTCTGCTCAGCTCTGTGTTTGTGTCTGTCCGACACCGGCATTTGTTTTCAAATGACCATGAACAGTAATTTACACACATCTGGCTAACTCCATAGGTAGCCTATATGCGGGTGTTCCCAAAATAAATTAGTTTAATCTTAATCTCGAGGTAGTGCTAAATGCTGTCGGACGTGCACCGGAACGAACGTTACTATCATAATATCTTCTGAAAACAAATGCCAGTCACACACACACACACACACACACACACACACACACACACACACACAGACACAGACACAGACACAGACACAGACACAGACACAGACACAGACACAGACACAGACACAGACACAGACACACACACACACACACACCTCCTTCATAATGCGCCTTCACCTCGTTTTCCCATCACTGGATTATCCGTAAATCATACAAACAAAACCAAAACGTTGATTTACCTGTTTTCCCGTTTTGGTTTAAAAACTGAATAACGTCGGTTTTCCGTTTTTCCGAAAAACCAAAAAACGACACCGGTTCTTTTTTAAACGTTGTTAATATGTTTTGGATGCATATTGTTCTATTATTTGTTCAGGCTGTTACATACAATTAGCCTCTGTTGCTACCTGCTGGTGAGTAAATATTAAAATCAGTTAAAATTGACAACCGGTCCGCGATTTATTTTTGTATGTATCTGCCGGTCCTTGGCACAATAAAGGTTGGGAACCCCTGCTCTAAATGATTCTTTTTAAATAGCATCAAGATTTGTTAGATCCCATATCCAGGGCCACTAATGTTAGGCATAGTGAAGTCAGATGCTTCAAAGATATGAAGTTTATGGTAAAGACCCTGGGTAGCTGAGGTGTTCCTCATCCTGAATTATCATCATCATCAGGGTTTACACATACCTGGTTGGACTGGGCAGGGCAGTGATGGGGGGGGGGGATGATGGTGCCTGTTGGCAGGGCCACAGGATTAACTGCACCGTCTGGCCAAGACCAATATATTCTCAGGAAAGGAGGAAGAACGAAAGATGGTTCATTTAAATGAATTTACCTAAATACAGCACAAAGTTCAACATATTTACAAGCAAACAGTGAAACTAGATAGAATGTAGAATATATGTCTGAAACATGTTGTTTAGAAATATTTTGATACTTTTTTCGTTATGCTAAAGTTTCAATTGAAAGTCTAGGTACTGACAATGGTTAGGAATGGTCCTTCTAGTATAATCTTTTTTCTTTTTCTTCTCACTGAAAGTATCTTTGAAAAGCAAATCATACTGTCCAACTCTGCTGCAGACTTTGTTTCTTTTTACTTTCAAATATCTGATATACTGTTTGGTTGTGGTTTCTCCTCCCGACAGGACACATCCATTCTAGACGAGTACAGCATCAACTGGACACAGAAGTTGGGAGCGGGCATCAGTGGACCGGTCAGGTGAGAGTGAGACGGAGTGTGTCAAGAAGTACCTTCTGGAAGGTCTTTCTCTAGTCTGATATTTTCTTCAGTGTTTTTGATGCATAAGGTCAAAATGCTACTGCTGTGGACGCGTTTTAGAGCTGCAAATATGTGTCGACCAATCAAAAATGATCATTATGATAATTTTTTGTTGAAGTAATTGCTCATTCCAAAAACAATGCTGTTTTCAGCCTCGCAATATATATCGCTATTTTATATCATCTTACATTTACAATCTGGATTTTGAGTTTTCTAAATTTAGGATTTTGAGCAACTGGGGTGAACTTTTCTTGTTTTGAATTCTTTCTGGAGAAATAGTGCAGCAGAAACACATTATTAAATGGCATTTCAAAACAGTCATTAAAAAGCAAAGAGAATCAAATAAAAATAAAACAAGCCAATATATATGAAATACAAGAGCATTAATAAATAATTTGCTCCCACACGTTCGGCTTGCTATTCTTGGACTCAATCTTAAGAGAAAACAGTTATTCGTAAAGATAATGTGAAAATAATTATTAGTTGCAGCAATACTGTGTTGCCAAACTCAGAACTATGTTTTTATTAAACCAACACTTGGACAAGTATCTGGTATCTGTTTGTCATCTGAAAATCACCCATTTTCTTGGTTGTTGTCAATGGGAATGAGTTCAACTTCCACTGCTTGGAATTCCAGATAAACTACTTGGAAATCTGATATTCAGGGCAAAGCCCAGCTGTGAGAGGAGAGCCAACATCAAATTGAAATTACTTTGTAGTTTGGTTTGATCTAAAAGTAGTATACCACCATGACTCAGAATATTATTAAATTCCACGATAGAATTTATGAGAGCGATAACTATTGATATATATTTTGTTGTAGATTACACTTTTGGTCATCCCAACTGCAGCGTTTAGGTTTAATGTCAGAGCAAATGTAGATGATTTGCTAACTGAGCTGTCAAATGGACGCACGTTGGAACTGCTGCCAAACCCCCTCGCTACATGTTACTCCTGTGGTTTTATATTGCAGCGTGTTAACCAGCACAGTTTAACTTTTATCCTTGACACATTAACACATATTGGGATATGAAAAGGCCAGATGCTTGTCACTTGACGGGTCTTCAACAGACAGGACCAACCACGGATGTGTTTTGTCACAGTCGCAAACCTGAGGCCGAATATTGAGATGTTTGGCACCAGTACACGTTGGTACTAGTTTATGGGGGCTGATATGGTTCTGGCAGAATCCATACAACTGCAACATCCATGGCTTAATTCCAACCTTAAACCTTATCCCTGACAACTATGTTTACCTGTTTTTGACAGTGCTCTTGTGTAAATGAATACATGATAAGTGTTTTTGTGTCACTTTACTTGTTATGTTTGGTTTAACTCGCATAATAATAGACTTTTCATCATTATTAAGCTGCACTCGGATTAAAGATATCATTATTGTTGGTGCATGAGGGTTTAATGGTGAAACTCAGCAGTTTTCTTTATCTCCTCTCTGCATTTTCCCCTCAATCTTCTCCACCCTAACTCACGTTGCTGAAATATTTACAATAAGCAGCAATGACTTTTAACTATTTTTACACTAAACCCACCAAGAATGTACTTTTCATGTAGTGGTGGTGAATCTAAAGCACAAATGGCCGGAAAATGCTAGTTTGCACTATATGTGTTTCTCTAAAGGCTGTAATCTCTTCATAGAAATGTTTGTCTTTAGATGAATTCAGTTACAGAGAGGCAGTTGCAGCTTTAAACGCCTTCTGAGTTTTTTTCTCTCCCTGCCATGATGAAATCCAGCTAGTTGCAGGCTGTAATACTTTATATCAATGACGAGCATAGTGAGAAGGTGACTCAATAGCCCTACATGTAAACACTCTCTTAAGATTCATGCTGTACTCGGAACAAACCTTACTAAATCTGTCTGCAGCTTTCCTAACTCTCACTCTGATTCACAGAGATCTTATCTCATATACATCGTTTTTGATTCTCTTGCTCATCTCTTTGTGTTTCACAATACATTCAATTATTTTACTGTACTGGCCGCCCTCACTCAGTCTCTGTGACTCATTAGGTAGGTATTGCTTTCCACTTTCAGTGAAGTGAACTTTGGCCGAAGCAGAATGTTTCTCACAGTAATGCTTTAATAGTGTAATCTGAGTTTAAGGGCCTGTTTAAAGACTATTTGAGTCTTTTCTGCTCAGTGGAAAAGGGAAAGGAGTTTTCAGATAATTAAATGTTTATTAATTTGGTCCATGTATATTTATATAAAATGTATATATACAAATATGAGAGATGGCTTTATTTGGTTTGACTCATCTCAAAGATGCAGACATTATTCTATGTGCCATAACAAACTGAGATGTTGACAAAATACTGTTGCTAACTCTGTGTAGCCAGCTGCTTCTTTTTTTTTATCTCTGTCAGGTCAACTTTGACTTTACAGCACATAGTACTTTAGCACCTGTAAAACAATAATCAGATGGAAAGCAACCCCTACATAAGCACAACAAACTCATGTTGTGCAGCCGTTTGATTTTGACCGTTAGAAACTTTAATATTTAGAGATCAGTTGGTCTCACAAGATATTAAGCAGGACATTTCACGGTGGAACGATTATCAGTGCTCTCAGGTAGACAAATTAGGTGCTGGTAGTGGCAACTGTATCTGAATTAATTCATTTGACCTCAACCGACATATAAACAATATAACTGAAATAAGCTAATATCGGACAGTATAGCTGTAGTTCATACCAAACATATGCTACTGAATTTGTTGGTATTTGTTAAGAACTGATTTTCTATAAAGACACATAGTGATTACATTTGACACAGATTAAGCCCGACATCAATGACCATTAACAGAAACAACAGAAAACAGGAAAAGCCCTGCATGACCTCAGAAACTGCCTTATTGATTCTCTGTTTACATGATCACATCTGTGACACAGAGGGGGTGATATTGACTGAGATATTTGTCGACTCTTGTTTGCTTCCTGTTCAGAGTTTGTGTGAAGAAGTCATCTCAGGAACGCCTGGCCCTGAAGATCCTCATTGATCGCCCTAAAGCCAGGAATGAGGTTAGAGAAAAACACTGTTGCGAATTTTGATTAATGCCTGTTGTATATTTTCTCTGGCAGTATCAATATTCTTTGTTCTGTCTGCCTACCTGTTATCAACCTTTTTCAATTCCTGTTTTTATTTCCTAATCAATCTGCCTCCTCCTGTGCCTCCTTTGTCTGTTTTCATGGGAATCGTTGTCAGTAACATTGCGTGCGGTGTATCTAGCAGCCTCTCCATGTCAGGCAGCGAGACATGCAGTCAAAACAAGCACAGACGAGCCTCACACAAGCTGTCGCTGCCAAACTGTGAAAGCTGTCACTGTCAAGCAAATACTCACAGATTATAAACTGTGTATTATTCAGGCCCTATAATCATTTTTCTAAATGGGGGTGTATCTGGGGAAACTGCTACAATAACAATGAGTGCATGCTCTTTTCTTTAAAGGTTACAGTGTCTAGGTTAGGAATGTAATGGCTGCTGAATAGTGCACACGGGAGGCCTTTAAGTTACATTTTATGTCATTCCTTGAATGCATCTCTCGTGGCAAAGATACAGTTATATTTGAATCATTACAGTTGTTTACAAAAGGTGCACCTGCGTTGTACATATACACATTCCTGTGTATTCCCAGGACTGAAGCTGCTGCTCTGCTACATGCTGTTTCGGTACAACGTTACTCAGGCTGTGTAGATATTGTGTCAGGGTTTGTTGATGTAACACATTTAAACGGTGACACTAGACACATATTTAAGCTGTTTTTTCTCTAAATAATGACTGAGATACTTTTAATATGTAACAAATCAATGAGCTGTACTTTCAATTAAAGCAGAATTGACTTTGCCACCCACCATATATATTGAACTGAGGATATAAAATGTCATGTGTCTATAATGTAATAATAGACACAGTAGGAAAAAGCTGCACATGTTATTGCTCAGCCCCATTTCCTTTCTAATCAAAATGTGTATCAGTTGATCAGCAAGCGTGATAAGGTTGGTACTTATAATTAGGGATGCACCGAATATTCGGCCACCGAAAATTATCGGCCGAAAATGGTTAAAAAGGCCCTTTCGGCCGAAAGGGTTTTAGCACCGAAAAAATATCACCGAATGTCAGAACAGGCTTACGTTGGTAACCTAACGTGTTGTTGTGATGACGTAATAAAGACGCGGCGACCATGCTCGCGGCTGGCTCACAGGGGGGGGGGGGGAACATTGACCTTTGTCATCGAGATTGCCCTGAGCCTTTAACAAATCGTATTAAATAATCTGATGACAGACTGTAAACAGAATAGCTGAAATTTTAACAAACTAAATAACTCAGTTACCTCTAATCATTAACCCATGTTTGTATCATGTAGTTAACTCCGTGTGTTGCTGCTAGCATACATAACACCTGACGTGGAAACGTTACTCGTGGATGGGGCTACAGAGCTGCTAGAAAGACGGTCGAACCCGGTACATTCCTCCGTCTGCATGCGGTGCACTTTTGCTAAATGTTTAGACAAATTGCTCGTGCTTACATGCTAAACTCTTATTGCACTTATGGTAACAAGTATTCTCCACATCGAGACGGGTAAAGTTTAACCACACCTCGGAGCGCGTTCTCTCCGCCATCTCCGCAGTGTGCTCCGCTGCATGTAGCAGCTGCGTGTGTGTAAACTGCCCCGCCCCCTCGCACACAGACGGGGGAGAGAGATCTCGTCTGATCGAAAATACATCATAGACGCATTTGTTGTCTTTGCATATTAGAAACGAGTTGGCGACACTAAGACTGCGATATAATGTTTTTTAGCAATAATACATGACATATATAAATGTACTGTATGCATTCAAAAGTGCTGAATAAATGTTTTATGGACCCATAATAGTGATTATTATTTAAGTTAAGTTTTGCCATAATCATGTCTATTTCCATAATCAGGTAGCTGAACAACATTGGTAAAAAATGTATACATTATATATATATATTTCTATTAATCATTTTCGGCCTTTCGGCATTCGGTTTTCGGCCAACTGTTTCCTATTTTCGGTATCGGTTTCGGCCAAGAATTTCCCATTCGGTGCACCCCTACTTATAATGCAGTTATCTCTACTGAGGCGGACCATGTGAGGTGTCATGATTGCTGTAGTTTTAACACAATTATCACGTCCTGTGTTCCCACACTCAACACCTTCCAAAATCATTAGGACAGAGTGGTTTCATCAAGGAAAGGATGCTTTAGTGTTGTAGTTATTTCTCATGGGTTTCTTGATAAAACTCCTATATATTTAAGTTAAATATATTTTACAGGGTGTCTGATTCTCTTCCATGCAGGTGCGTCTCCATATGATGTGTGCACACCACCCAAACATAGTGCAAATCCTGGAGGTTTACGCCAACAGTGTCCAGTTCCCACACGAGTCCAGCCCAAGGTGTGAATGTGTGGAATCAATCATTATTTGTATTAAGTGTACGGAAATCCTTTTCCTCTGACACATCCACACGTCCTCTTCATCTTTACAGAGCGAGGCTCCTAATTGTTATGGAGATGATGGAGGGAGGCGAGCTTTTCCACAGAATCAGTCAGCACAGGCACTTTACCGAAAAGATGGCCAGCCAGGTCACTAAACAGGTAAGTGAGCTCACCCTCTCTCTCTCTCTCTCTCTCACTCACTCACTCACTCACTCACTCACTCACTCACTCACTCACTCACTCACTCACTCTGTTGTTTTTTTCCCTCGATGTGATTTCTAAATGTCTAGTTTTTTCCTGTCAGTCAGTCTTGGTCCACTAGTGACTGTCTTTGTGTGAAACACCTTTCCTCTGTGTGTAACCGCCTCCCCGTGTCATTAGCAGCCCCCCCTCTGCTGCACATGAGGCAGTTGAACACTGAGACTCGTGGTCAAAAGAAGCAACACACTCCGACTCACATCCAGTGTGTCTGAAGGTTGCTTTGACACACTCACACACACACATAGAGTGGTGTCTCAGTCTGATGTCTCTTCCCCCTATAGATCAGTCAAGCCTTGGAACATTGTCACTCCCTAAATATTGCACATCGTGACCTGAAGCCAGAGAACCTGCTTTTTAAGGATAACTCTCTGGTAAGTAGATGAAGTTGCAAACATATATATGGCAATTTTCAAATGTACCCCGACAGATGCCACGACTGAGTCTGCTGCTACAAATGAGAATACACTTTGTGGGACTGTAAGGCTGCAGCTTTACTTTTTGAGAAACTGTAACAAAGAAAATATACTGTGTGCATTTAGCAGAAAACGGCAAAGATAACTTGTAAACCTGCATCTTCAGTCCTAGACTTGACCTTTATCTAGCAGCAGCTAGAATGTATTTATAAAAATAATATTTTTTTTAAAAGTAATAATTGTTTCTGTCCGCTCCTCAGGATGCACCTGTGAAGTTGTGTGACTTTGGCTTTGCCAAAATTGATCAAGGGGACTTGATGACCCCTCAGTTCACTCCCTACTATGTAGCACCTCAGGTAAAAAGTGAACGTAGAATTCGTACAACGAAAGTTGTTAAATGTAAACATACATATATTTAAAACATCTTAAATGTAGTAATAATGAAAGCTGATGTCAACAATGTCCCCTTCTGCTGTCATTACTGTTCAGGTACTTGAGGCTCAAAGAAGACACCAGAAAGAAAAGTCTGGAATTATACCTACCTCACCCACTCCTTATACCTATAACAAGGTGAGAAGAAAATGTGTTGTAATAAACATTTTGTCCAACTGTGGCGAGTATTTTTTTACTACTAGTAAAAAAACAACAAAACCCAAAATATTTTTTGACAAACTTTCTTTTCCTATGGTTCTTCAGAGCTGTGACTTGTGGTCTCTCGGAGTGATCATCTACGTGATGCTCTGCGGCTATCCTCCCTTCTACTCCAAGCACCACAGTCGCACCATCCCAAAGGACATGAGGAAGAAGATCATGACGGGAAGCTTCGACTTCCCTGAAGATGAGTGGAGCCAGATCTCTGAGATGGCCAAGGACATTGTCCGCAAGTAAGTCGTTTTTTTCTCCCTGCTATTATCTGGGAATTCATCTTGTTGTCCCAGAACATGGCATTTCCACCTTTCCCACTTTACCATCCCTCATTCAACTTTCGTCTGGTCATTAATGTGTACTCCCTCCTGCCCCCTGCAGGCTGCTGAAGGTGAAGCCAGAGGAGAGGCTCACTATTGAGGGTGTCTTGGATCACCCTTGGCTTAACTGCACGGAGGCTCTGGACAACGTGCTGCCCTCAGCGCAGATGATGATGGACAAGGTCAGTGGGAAGTGCAAAATCTTGCATTGCACAAATGCTATGCTTCTGTTCCTGTTACAAGTGACCAGTGTTGGGACTAACGCGTTACTGTAACGCAACTACCTTTTGCGGTAACTAATAACGTTACTAGTTACCTATTCTCATTCAGTAACGCCGTTATAGTTACTGTGATTTAAATGGGTGCGTTACTGCGAGTACACATGCTGCAGAGCAACTATTTCAAGTATACTACGTCATAGAGTTGCGCAGAATGCTGGGCATTTAACATGCATTTAAACAGTCCTTCGGCGCCACTCGATGACGTAGTATACTTGAAATAGTTGCTCTGCAGCAGTTTTACTCGCGATTGAGAAACGGCCCGAATCTCCCTGCGGATGTAACTTACAGGCGAATACAGTGATGTCCTCTCACAGTACCATGGAAAAGTGAAAGTGACCAGAGAGGAGTGATGATTGGTTAACGCGGGGTAACATTTCAGGGTAAGCCAATCAGAGACAGAGTTGGGCGGGTCTTGCCTTATGGGGAAAATACAGACACACACACACACACACACACACACACACACACACACACACACACACACACACACACACACACACACACACACACACACAGGCAGATGCAAGTATCAGCGAGAGCAGCAGCGCATTTACAACTTGGAGATATAACCACTATTTTCAATTTGTGGGGATAAAGGACGCAAAAAATATTACGGTCAAATGTAAACTGTGTGCAGGACAGAAAGCATTGTCCACTTGATTGTTGAGGCTACAATAAAGATGCCTGTCAAAATGTCTAAACATATCTTTTGTGTTTTATTGTTCCACTACATTTCATAATGATAATTGCTACAATGATGGGGAGTTGTCTTTTCTCTTACTGTGCCACAGAACAACACAAAAACTTGTATTTGTATTGTTATTATTTTTAAAGTAAAGTAATTTGTTACTAGTTACTTGTATAATTTAGTAACTAATAAAGTAACTAGTTACTTTTTTGAGAGCAGTAACTATAACTATTACTAGTTACTTTTTAAAAGTAACTTTCCCAACACTGCAAGTGACTGAGAGTTCTTCAGGATACAAGTGACCTCTTCTTCATTTCCTTCATTCCCCCCCTCTCCCCTTGCAGGCGGTAGTGGCTGGTATCCAGCAGGCCCATGCAGAGCAGCTGGCCAACATGAGAATTCAGGATCTGAACGTCAGCCTGAAGCCTCTTAACTCTGTCAACAACCCAATCCTCAGGAAGCGGAAACTACTAGGGTACCACTGCTTTTACAGTTTTTGTGTATATAAAAACCTTTTTCATCTTGTGCTTTTTGAGAAGGTTCTTCTGATGTTTCTATCTGCAGTCCTCTGGCAAAGTATTACTCTGTGTTTGTCTTCTTTAGTAACTGTTCTCCTAATGAGGTCAAAGATTGGTCTTTAATTGTGCTTTGGTGCAGCCCCAAGCCCAGTGATGGTTTCTTCATCCATGATCCAGAGAACGGAGGGGACGACTCCAACGTAGCGCTGGAAAAATTACGAGACGTCATTGCACAGTGTATACTACCACAAGCTGGTGAGTAACCCATGCTTTGAAATTATAATAAAGTCGACTAACATTGCATCACCAAAAATACTGATACGTCATAAAGTAACACATATTCAAAATAAACATGGCGGACTTCTAATTAAGTTGTATAAGCTATATATATATTATATTCAATAGGGCATAATTGTGATGTTTTTTTTTGTGTGTGTCCAGGAGAGAACGAAGATGAGAAGCTGAACGAGGTGATGTATGACGCCTGGAGGTTCAACAGAGACTGCAAACAGCTGAGAGACGGGCTGCCGGGCCTCAGCTGGGACGGTCAGTACCAAATCATCTGCTCTATATCTGGCAAATAGCATCCTTATTTCCTATTGTTATAATCAATTAAAATGTAAGAACTATAATAAATTACCCTTGGTTTTCATTCATTGTTAATTATCTTGTAATAGCAACATAACTATTGAATATTTGCATTTTCCCTCGTCCATATTTTCTGGCTTTATTTGCTTTATCTGCCTGCCAAAGAATCTGCAAACACAGCTCAGTTTTCCGTATCACAAATAAATAACAGAGAAGTTCCATTGCAGTTCACACTGGAGGTGATTTTGAAGGTCTGGTGGTCAGTTGATTCACTTTTTAGGCCATTTTTCAAACAAAGATGCCAATTAAACCTAATATGCAGACCCTCAAAATTGAGTCTTCTGCTGTTCTTCGTCTTTTGAAGTAATCAATTTAACATTTTATGATTTTGGACTAAACAAAATAATATAAGGTGTCAGCTAAGCTGTAAAATTCTTAAAAAGTATTATTACTTCCCTTGTCCTTAACCGCAAGCTTTTTTTCATTGCAGGACGATCCTTCTCCGATAAAGTCGACCGCTTGAAATTGGCTGAAATAGTGAAGCAGGCCATCGAAGAGAAGACAAATCTTGAAGAATCTCATTAGCAACCGCTGTCTTTCTATCTTCTTTTTATATTGTTTATTATATCTCTTTTTAACCCATATCTGTAAAGAGGCTTTTTTATGTAAAATGATGTGCTAACTTTTGTTTTCTCTTGAATTCACTTGCAAGACCTATTGTACAGCTGTAGATATATTTCAAAGAGGACTCATTGGTACTACAATTTTTTTTTTTTAAAGAACACTTGCGAAGAACATTGAAAAAAAACAACAACTATATTTTCATTTTTGCAAAAAAAGAAAAAATCAGTTGAAGAAATTATTTTCTGGGAGGGAATTTGTATTCGCTGCTTTCCAAGGAGTCGCCTGTTTTAGCCCAGATATTTCATTTTATTCCGTTTTCTTACGTTTTAATCATTTTAAGAGTTGTATTTATTCAAGCACAGATTTCCTTATTTTATACCTAAACTGTAGCCTGGCAGCGGGCTCAAAGTCAAGAGAAGCTGTCGACGCTGTGACTCTGTTCTTCCAAACACTCTTGATTCAGTGTGCATTTAAATTATATAAATCTTTGTTTTTGTGTAACTTTTCCTTAACTTTTTGTTGTGTAGAGATCAAGGTAAGCTGCAAATAGAGGTAAAGGAAAGTGTCTAGAAATATACAAATGCAGCCCCAAATGAGTTTTGTCACAACCCCTTTTTTTGAAGCCAGTAAGATATGGCACCAAAAGATAGACTGCAAAGCAGGAACCCTGTGGCTCATTTGGTTTAATGAGTTTTGACCAAAAAAAGTCCTCCTACTAGCTTTTAACTGTCTCATCGCCTTCTTTAAAAGATGCAATTTTAAGTTCCAGTTAATTTAAGAATTTGTTGTCAAACTGAACTCAAGAAATGAACTTTTATAGGCTCAACTAAATCCATGTAGGTTTTACAAGCTGCGTTAAACTCACACACAGGAAGTGATCATACTGATTGTCAGCGTCTGAAGTTTGTATCTGGCAAGTAAAATGAAGTGAATTGTTTTATATAAAGGTTTTTCTTAAAGGTCTTCCCATTTCTGATGTGACTCTAAAGGTCTTGGGTTCAGTCTGCAGTTAAAGTTGTGAAAACTGACCTGAACTGCTTTGACGTAAAGTTGTTTCTACTGCAATTCATACCGGAGTCAACTAATATTTAAGTACCTTTTTTAAAGCAAGAGTGTTTGCTACTTGAGTCAGCAGAAACACCGAGCGTCTGTGGTTCAATGTAGGCCATGAATTTATACAAGAAAAGATCATTAGAAGGGTTTCAGCAGCCAGTCCGTCTCAGTCTCATTACACTTGCAATAGGGCAATAATTATGATCATGAATTCATAGTGCTTGTATATGGTACTGAAATATGATGTATCAACTTGTCAGTATTCTATCTGAATGGCAGCAAATGCTCCCTGCCTTCACTCATCCCGATCCGTTAGCTTTAAGTATTTGTCATGAATTAGCGACATTGTTCTGCTCTCGTCATATCTTATATTATTTCTTCAAAAAGGGGTTGTAAGAAGGGATTCCTGTTTAGGTGTTTTCAACAGAACAAGCCTCAGTTAGCTGGAGGTTCTCTTGATCAGTGCCTGATTATATCTTCTATATCGTTTTCTGTTTTGAAAATATTCTTAAGTGTATGAAATCCCCTTTTGCTAAGGTCTTATCTTCATACGGATGATATTTTCATGTCAAGAATAATGCATTAGTCTTTTCTTCATCTAAACGAAAAGTCTATCGTGCATTATTACCAAACATCACTGCAATAGGTTGTTGCTGTCCTGTGAAAACAAGTTTTATTTAGATTACCTAAAGGATAAGGTGTTTCTTTTTAAGTGGAGAAAATGATCCTTCTTCAGACACTAAATAAACCATTTAAAAACACATTGGATTATCTGTAAAATATAGTCTCATAACAAAAGGAGTTGTATTTACTTATAGGAGACAGCACAGTGATATTTAAACTGATCTTTTTCACACCATTTGCAACCAACATGCAGTTTAAAGATGATCTTTCTTATTCCAGTTTGTGTTTAGCAAGAGCAATCATTACGTACATGATTCTGAGAGATTAGTTTGACTCATGGTTTCTTATACAGTCTGATGATATCCACGGCAAGTGTCTGAAAAGGACTTGGTTATAATTGCAACATTTCACTCAAGTGTGCCTTGTTGATCTGGCGACATACTCCCCCTTTTACTGCTCTTATCAATACAGTGAATTACAGGGTGAAGTGGAGACTCAGTGTAAATAGTGATTGGTGTTTGTCCTTTTGGATGTGATTTGCTTTTTTTCCTGTTCAGAAATGACGGTTTTCATGACACAAATTTGTTTTTTGGTTGCACCTCTAACAAATTAAAGAGATAGTTCAACATTTTTGGAAATAGGCTTATGCACTTTCTTGCTGTGAAATTACATGAAGACTGGAAACGGAGAAACTATGGCCTGTAATTCATCCTTTTACCTTTTTACTACCTAATGTGATTAAATGACTCCCAGCCAAAAAATGGTCCGGATACAAACACATAACCTTCTTTAAAAAAAGTTTAAACTTTGTTTTTTTGTACGTGCAATAGAAGTGCACGTGTCTTATAATTAACAGAAAGTGATATTTGAGTGTTATCAACCTCATACCGCCACAAAGCAAATTAAGCGTATTCCACAAAATGGCCATTTCTGCTTTAATTCATCAGCAGTTTTTGTTTGTTGGATCATACAGACATATGTCTTTCAGTGTTTCACTAAAAGTGGAACTTAATGCTTTTTTTGTTTTTAATTTATCTGTTTTATCTGTATGTCATTCATGTGTGTGTGTGTGTGTCTGGTTCAGTATGCTAAGCCTAATCTGTATTACTGGAGGCCTATAAATGAATCAGAGCTGCTACCTCCCGGCCACAAATAACAGACTTTATATCCTCTGCTACCTGAAAGAGCATTGTTGTTGAAGGGTAGTGTATTTATTTTGTACTGTAAAGTCAAGGCATGTATCTTGATATTTGATACTAACAATTAAAACCCCAAGGGGAATAACACAGTCCAGCTCAGACACCATGCTGTTTGCTGCTGTCCCTGAGGGCAGCTGGTTTTAAAGATGGTACCTCCCTCTCACCCTTATACTGGGCGGAGCTGATGCCCTCAGACATGCATTCAGGCTTACTGCGCTTTAGACATATTTCAAAAATAGGATTTTATATAAGGACAGATTTCTTGTTCCCTCGATGGATGCTGACTGACGATGAATATCTGTACTTTTTTGATATATCATTAGAAATGACCTGAAAGGCAGAAATAGTGTAGGGGCATTTCCTTTTCTTGATAAATACCATGTTGCTTCCATTTTTATACAGTTTTGAGCCATCCCTGGGATAAGTGAGGAAGAAATGTTGAGGAAAGGAAATAGTTTCAAGCGTCGGAGGCTTTATCTGCTTTTGTTTGTTTTCCCCTGGACTGGCAGTGATGTAGCGTACCTGAATCTCTCATGAAGACTTGCTGTATTTCTGTCTTCACATCAACATTCTGTCTTTTCTGTCTTTTTTTGGAACATCAACATGCTGACTTTGTAATAAAGGAACTCTTTGAAAAAAATGTATATTGTTTACATTTCTACACAGAGTATGGTATTACTTTAAACGTAAAGGATTTGTTTGCACACTTACAGTTAGTAATGACAGGAATTTGGCTTGATGTGAGAAGCTTAAAGTATTAAGTTATAATCTCCAGTATAGCTTCTGTACATCTAAATCCTGATTCAGCATTTACACTTATTAAGATTCTTATGACGGACAACTTCTGCTTTTTTTTTTTATTGTAGATTGAAAACAGAGTAGATAGAAATCTAGAACAAAATCATCTTAAGAAATTCATAACCTCATAGGACAAAGGCGTGTTCACATTGATACAGACCAGACCCACTTTTTATGGTACACATATTTAAGGCACTTTAATATATAACATTTGTTGGAAAGCAGCAAAAAAAACAGAAATGTGCTCCCAGAATGAAAATCACCCCATCAAAAGATTGAAAAAGTTTTTAAAGTCTGTTTTACACAAGGCAAATGATAGTAATTACACCGACCTGATCTTAAATAGCAGTGGTAACACAGAGAAAAATACATACATTAGAGACAGTAACGGGGGAGTTTCATGATATTTTGAAGGAGAAGGAGGAAGATTGCTGCCATTTTAGACAGTTTATAGAAACATTTCCCCTATTGAGCCTGTTGCACATTGCTGACATCTTAATTGGAAAAAGCAGATAACACAAGAAATGTATCATCAGGTCAGCATGTCACATTTAAAGGAAAATATTAAGGTTAAATTAAAATGTTGCATTGCCTCCCAGATGTACATAGAGATGTTAATTGTGAGTAGTTGTGATAGAGCTCGAGCTGAAAGAGATAACATGTTTCTGTGATTTTGTGGTTAGCTGTAATTTAAACGGAGCATTAGAAACCAGATCAATCCTTTAATCTGCACAGGCACTTTAATGCCAGTGGGTTAAACACAATCTGTATGTTTGGAATGTGTGTCTTAGAGTTGCGGTCCCTATACCCCTGCACTACAACATATATTCTCCCATCAGTCCAGTGGACAAACCCCCCACAGGTGGAAAACTGTAAAGGTATCAATGTTTGGAAATTCACACTGATGGATGCAAAATGGGCGAGAACTGAGGTGTTAGCACAAAATAATAGAACTAAAATGGAGTTAGAGACAGAGCAGCAAATCCATTTTAGGTCTGTTATAAAACTATTTGAGCTCCATGCCCGTAACCCAGTGGAAGACAGTGATGATGTTGAGCAGCACCGGCTCAGTCCGAGTCCTCGTCGTCCAAATACTCTTCAGCGTTGCTGTGTGTGCGGGCGAGGTCTGAAACAAGAGAACCATTTAAATATTTTAGTGCTGTTAAACTTCTGCACCTTCAAGTATTACACAGCAAATGTCTCTTGGATCTTTTGCAAATTGTGTTTCTTAGGGCTGTCAGCATAGATTATCACTACACGATTATCATGGCAAAAATGATTCACGATAATGATATTATTGCAATATGTATAGAACATTTGAATAAAAATAATAAAGTCATACACGGCAAAATTAAGTGTTGCTCTACGTCAGGGGTTCCCAACCCCCGGTCCGCGGAGGTGTTACTGTCGGGCCGCGAAATAGCTGTGAGTTTATCGTAATATTTGCAGAATTATAAATATATAAAAATATTTTATCATAATATTTTTTTCAAAAAGTGTTTAATGTTCGCACCTATACCAGTCATATTATTTCATCCAGTAGCCTAGTTAATCTTTCACCAGATAACCGTTGAAAATGGCTTTTATGATGTTCCGAGGGATTCGGCGGCTCAGCCTGGTCTCAGCCTCTTGTGCGCACGAGAAAGTTACCAGTGCGCCAAGTAGGAAGAGGAGCGCACAGGAGACAACCGTTTCATTGCAGACTGTTATGTTTATGTGGGGAAATGGCAGTGCATACATTATTTGAGATATATTTCAAACTCGGACTTCATTTTAAGGACATGTCGGCCAGGGGTGTAGAGCTATTTATTTGATTAGCTTTTCTTTTTAATGACTGATTTTAAATGCCATTTTCTTAATGTCTTTCATTTTTTTGTAAAGCACTTTGAATTGCCTTGTGTTGAAAAGTGCGATATAAATAAACTTGCCTTGCCTTTGTTTAAGCACCGGATTGGCAAAACAGGAGAGTAAACCAGTCTGCCTTGATCTAGGAATTCATGACTCTCACGGTATCTGCTGCCCGCAGCTGTTTTATAGAAGGAAAACCTCCTTCACTTCATGAAATGGCTGGCAGCATCAGGAGGCAGCGGGACATGTAACTCCGCTTCTGAGAAGTGCAGCACCAGCGCGCCGAGAGCTGTGCCTTTTTACGCACCGCCTTCGCTGTGTTTACCTTCATCAGAACAGCGAGTGACTGCAGGCTGATACGTGTTAACCACACACACCTCTACACACATCTCTACACACATCGAACTGCCCGATGACTCCCCCTTTTATTAGTTTTATGAAGGAGATGTCTAGTCACCAAGGCGCATGATGTGTGTGTGCAGCTCTGCTCAGCTCAGCTCTGTGTTTGTCCGACACCGGCATTTGTTTTCAAATGACCATGAACAGTAATTTACACACATCTGGCTAACTCCATAGGTAGCCTATATGCGGGTGTTCCCAAAATAAATTAGTTTAATCTTAATCTCGATGTAGTGCTAAATGCTGTCGGACGTGCACCGGAACGAACGTTACTATCATAATATCTTCTGAAAACAAATGCCAGTCACACACGTCGCCTGTGGGCCACTAGGCCCAGGCAGCTGTGAAACATCTCTGTAAACAAATTAAAATGTAGGACAATAATTACAACTAATTTCATTGAAATAAAGTTCAAGTAAAATGTTGAATCAAGCACAAATAACAATGCACACATAAAAAGAAAGTTTGGGAGGTCACACACACACACACACACACACACACACACACACACACACACACACACACCACACACACACACACACCACACACACACACACACACACACACACACACACACACACACACACACACAAACACACACACACACACACACACACACACACACACCACACACACACACACACACACACACACACACACACACACACACACACACACACACACACACACACACCACACACACACACACACACACACACACACACACACACACACACCTCGTTTTCCCATCACTGGATTATCCGTAAATCATACAAACAAAACCAAAACGTTGATTTATCGGTTTTCCCGTTTTGTTTTAAAAACTGAATAACGTTGGTTTTCAGTTTTTCCGAAAAACCAGAAAACGACACCGGTTCTTTTTTAAACGTTGTTAATATGTTTTGGATGCATATTGTTCTATTATTTGTTCATACAATTAGCCTCTGTTGCTACCTGCTGGTGAGTAAATATTAAAATCAGTTAAAATGGACAACCGGTCCGCGATTTTTTTTTAATGTATCTGCCGGTCCTTGGCACAATAAAGGTTGGGAACCCCTGCTCTACGTCACAAAAATATAATTTCGCTCAAACTCAACAGCAAAGTCTCTTTCCAGGAAACCTGAACCGTTTAATGCATATTATCAACAGACTTTGTTCATAGCAGTTTCAAGTAGGAACTATTTCCTTTCAAACAAACTGCATGAAATAAAGTGTGTACTATTACAGCTCTACAGTGAAGAGGGAAATGGTACAATTGAAGCTTAATGAATACCAAAACCTCCCAAATCCATTTCAGACCAGTTACTGCTCATGTCTTAAACAGTATATTAACTGACTGCTGATCTTTATGATTGTCTGAGCTTGTTTCTGATGGATCGGTTTCCACGGTTACCCCCAGTTCAGTGAATAATCATATCATTTTCTAGGGTTTTCTCCTGTGAGTGTGAGTGGCCTGTCCTGATTATACTGCATGTGTGAGGGCGCCTCCTGGTGGTACTTACTGCTTCCCTGCTTCCTTTTGAGAAGTGAAGCACACATTGCGTTGGTGGCCATTTCCAGAGCGAGTTTATTCTCATTGTTCCTGATATCTGTTCTCGGATCTGAAACAAACATACTCACACTGAATAAAATACTTGAAACTGCAATCAGAAAGACACATAAATCTGTCTGTGTACACACACACACACACACAGCTGTTTTTATTTCCTGATTAATGACTTAATCTCCTATTATAGTTTGATTAAAAACCCTTATGGAGCTTTATCTCTGCTTTCCCTGCTTCAATATCCAATCAAATAAAGAAGATTACAGCAAGCCAGATGCTTTTAAATAAAACAAAATATGAGACCCGTCCAGGTAAAAAAAAGGCCAGATACTCACCCTTGTTTAGCAACATTTCCACAATGTCAGAATAACCCTTCCAGGCTGCAGCGTGCAGAGGCGTGTCCCCGAGTTTATTCTGAAATACAAAGCACTCACATCACCGGAAAATACATTGGCTGGGAAATCAAGTCAACAGCATATCATGTTTTTGACCCCTTAGTACATTTATTTGTATGCCTATGTTACCTGCTGGTTGAGCTCAATGTTGGGCTGGCTTAGCAACACCTCCACTACATCTGATAGGAAAAGCAGAAAAATAACTGAGTGTCGGACTGAGGATGAACTGGTTAATGAAATGCATGCTTAACAATCATACTGGAACAATGGAGCAACACAAATAAACTGGAACACTTTCATAGACCTAGTTCCTGTTTTTCTTGACAGAAGTGTGTCATAATAAAACATTTATGAAATCACATTCAGGCACTGCCTAATCAGATTACTGTACACAATATGAATACGCAGTGTTCATTAGAGGAAGGTTTTTTATTTCTGACAATGCAAAGTCTGTATCATAAAGAAAATCTCAACATATTTTAATCACCAAGTCTTTTACCTTTATGCCCTCCATGGCATGCCCAGTAGAGGGCAGTGTTTCCAGCTTTGTCCAGCCCGTTGATTCCAACCTTGTTCTCCACACATTCCCTCAGCCAGCTCAGATTGCCTGTTTAAACACAAATATGTGCATAAAAACAAAGTACAGTCAGGGTTGAATGAAGCAGGGTACTAAGAATGCAAACAGTATACATGTCTTCAGCATAAACAGAAAAGAGTTCACCAAGGTGTTGTGTTCATTGTCTCCAGAAAGAAGGAATTATCTTTGTATGTCACAACAAATAATTAAATAAAAAACACGTTGAAAGGTTCAGATCTGTAGGTCGTGGTCGCACCTCGTTTGGCTGCTTCGTGCATTGGATTGTCAATGGACTCTGCCTGCTCAGCCACTAAATAAATAAAATATAAACACACCATTAGCGCATTATCAAGATTTACTAATAGGTGACAAATAGCGACCATATTCTGTACTCACCATAGTTACTTGGAATCAGTCCTGTCCTTCCTCTGCATGTCCCCTTCCACCAATTACTGTCACTCTGGAGATGATAGTAATGCAGAAGTCTTTATTTATTTTTAAAAACGAAAGTCCCAGATGCTAATAACTAGGGATGTACAGGACAAAGAAACATGTGACATAACAGTGAAATTAAAAAGGAATAGAAAAGTGCAGATGGAATGGAAACACAAAAGGTAGACACAAAATGAACAGAGTGCGACGCTGAGAAAGAGGAAGAAGAAGTGCAGAATCAGATTCAGACTGAACGGGACATGAGAATTTAAGAGGAAGACGGCAGCAGTTTGAGGTTTACTCACTGTGTCAGAGATGTACAAGAAATCTCCTTCTTCAAAAAACAGCTCATCTGGCTGGAAGACAACACAATATTTCTCAAAACTAACCAGACACAGTTTCATGCCCACGAGTAAAACAATCGTAACGGCAACATTTCAATGTGGTTTAACCTATAACTGTTCCTGGAGAAGATTTTGGGTAATGATAGGTACGTTGAAAATTAATCGTACCTATGATGACTTCAGTCATTCACTGGGTAATCTCAAATGTATGTGATTTGCTTATTATTTTTGTCATATTTGATGGGTTATTAAATATCCTTAAGTTTTGGAATGTTTACTGGACAAATAAGCTAATACATACTACATACTACATACTACATGTGTTTTCAACGTCACAGAGGAAAAATATTTTCACTATTTATTTCAATTATTGTTTAACAAAATATTATTTCCTCCTTTAACTTCTCTTATCCATTTCATTATTTTGTAAAATCAGGTAGGTTTCATTAAGTTTACAACAGCATATCTCTTACAAACATGTCATGGGTTTGTCCAATAATATTTCAGCCTTGAACTGATGTTTAAGACGGACTTAAATCATCTTTTGCAAAACCAATCTGTATACACAATTAAAATTACAAATATTATAGCCTACATGTCAAATTCTGCTTTTCTTTAATACATTTATAGTTAACCAGAACATTGCAACAGGGGTGCAGTACCAACATTTGTGAATTAAATGTCCTTCTCACAGAATCTGCACATTAACAAGTATGACGTCTAAATTCATCACATTAATAATGAAAATATCCTGTAAAAATATATTCAACAATGGCCTTCAACAATCTTCAAATTATAGAAAAATAATCCATCATGACAAATAAAAAGCTCTTACCGTTCTGGGGTCAAAGGTGAACAAAGCTCGGAACACCTTGACTTGGCCTAGAGAAGAGAAAACACAGATTTCATGTTAGATTACATATTCAGACCTGTATGTATAGCAGTGGTGAACAGAGCATATTTTACTTGACGATAAAAATACAGACAGTGAGTTGAAAGACTAACCAGTGTAGTTTCACTGCAGTCTGCAGCTTCAATCTGATAAATTACTCTCATAAATGTGAAACAAATCATATCCAACATCATCAATCACCTCACTCCAGAGTCAAATGCAAGAAGCCCTGCCTGAGTAATGCAACCTGCACATCGCTCATAATGTCAGCGCTTTAAGCCGCTACTCTGATGCAGCTTACAGCAATTCACAGTGGAAATGCAGTCAGTGCAGCGACAGATACACTGAAAAAATGTAATTAATTAAATGCATTATATCAACAGATTTCACATAACTTTATTAGGTTAGTTGAAAGCAATAATATTAAGTTTACATACAAAATAGTAGGTTCAACTTAATATTATTGCTTTCAACTAACCTAATACAGTTTGGGGAAATCTGTTGACATAATACATTTCATTAAAGTCAACATTTCAGTATTTTCAGTGTAAATGTTGCTGTTGCGTGTGTGTGCAGCCCTCAGGCAGCTGCTATCCTCTGGGTGTGTGAGGCTCGCTGTGCAGCCTGGTGTTAGCTCTGTTGCTCAATGCTACCAGAGAGACTGTAGCCTGAACCGACAGGTGAACCAGTTCATAGAGAGCTACAATAGATCTTAAAAAAGCAGTGCCAGGTTTTACATTAACCTATATATATTTTTGTAATTCTTCCAACTGTTGGCTTCTGGGACTCAGCACTGCCTGAAGTTAGTTGCAGTGTGTTGTTACATACACAGAACGTTTACTAAACAAACTTGAGTTGGTAAAGACGTAATGAAATAAATAGTATTACCAATACATCTGTTTCTTTACTTCTAACTGTACAACATGTTTATCTGTAGTTTCCCTGTCAAAGAAAACTAACAAATAAATAGACAAGCGTGTTTTTTAAAGCAAACAGTTTACTAAACAGACTAATGAGCTGGGTAAACTGAAAGTGTTTTCAGATACCCAGCCTTAATGTTATGCAAATTGGATGTTATTCTTCTGATTTGTAGATAATCACTCAGTGCTTCACTTCACTTTAAAAGATGTGTCTTTTACCAACCAGGGAAGAAGGCAGCATATGACCTGCATTATAATGAAATGATGTGCTTTAGTGTATTTGTATTCTATTATATATTTATACTTTGATATGTTCTAATGTGATTTAAATGGATCCTGTGTCATCTGAACATTGCATTTTTTATTAAGTTTTACATTCTTGTTGTTTTTATTGTTATTGCTAATTGTGTAGTACCTTGTAATTTTAGGAAAGTTTCGATACAAAAAATATGTAATATAATAAATAGTTTTACTACTACATCTGTTTCTTTACTTTTAACTGTTTCAAAAATGGTTTCTGTAGTTTCCCTGTCAAAGAAGACAAACAAATAAATAGATAAGCACCCAGAACTAAGTGTAGTAAAGATGCTGTTGATCCATAGAGAGCTGCTCACATATGTACAGGTAATATGTCAAATGCATTTGATTATTCTGGACACATAATGAATGTTGGACTGTTGTATTCCCCTCTGCCGTTCCTCAGGGTGTCTTTCAGCTCGTACACTGTCCCAGTGTCTCTGACAGAGCGGCTGTACAAGCCTCGCTCTGTTCAACACCGTCAGCACGGCCCCGTCATGTCGCTTAAAACACACAAAGCCTGTGCCTACTAGTCCACACTCTGCTTTTAAAGCCTCCAGCATATAGAAGAAATCATTCTGGCTTAAAATAATAAAAGGAAGAAAAACTGTCTTCAGAGTGAGCAAAACACTGTCCGAATATCTGATTTGCCTGTGGGTTTTTCATGACTTCCAGCTGTGTTATTTCATTGCAAAAGCAAATGCAACAGCTCTAGTCTTGCCCCCCTGAAGAACATGTCTGATCTTGGTGGTGATTCTCCATTCCTTTTCAAAGCCCAACCCAAAAAACTAACCATCAAAGCCTCTAAAAATACAACTCCAAGAGTCAAAAATACAGAAACAATAGCATTTTACCCCAGCAGAGAATACACACAGCCCTTTCAACACAAAGACTGAAACATGTTCCTCATATAAAGTACTTTTTTTTAAAGAAAAAGAAGGGAGCACAAAATGTACTCACACAAGCCTGGTCCTGTTAGTCAGAGTACATTGTTTAATGTGTTTGTGGCTGTGCACCACTAAAACAAGTTACAGTAAGTAGAGTTCAATATATTTACAGTTCCCAGTGAATTGTTTTTTTTAAATGTAATCCTTTTTTTTTTTTAAAGATTCATGAGCAAGACAGAAAAAGACCTGAAATCTGAAGCTTGGCAAGATGAATTTGTACAGGACAGAAATCATCCAGCATTGAGGTTAAAACCAGGAGTTCTCTAAAAGAACACTGCACCACCACAACATTGCATTATTGTTTACTGCAAGAGGGTAACGGTCTTGTAAAACAAGATAGTGAATCCTCAACCATTCATGTTCATTGTCTCGACTGTACCTGTCGTGGCTGTGCGAGGCACTGACTTTGCCTAAAATATGACTGAAGCCTCTCCTGCAGCACAGCAGTCATCTGTCCTGACAGAGGATCTGTCATCTGCCTCATGAATACACATGATAATAAAAGATAAATAATAATAGAAAGATATTAACGGTTGAGTTTTGTGTTCTATTTTCACAGGGCCACGGCGCGCAGGCCAAACACGACATGCTGAAACGGGCCTGTGCTCATCCCCTGTGTGACTTCAAAGAAGGCTGTGTATTGGATGGAATCTGGCTATATTATTTGCAGAGATGGGGTCGTTACTAAAAACATGTAATATATTACATATTACTTTTTAAAAAAGTAATATATTACACTACTTCGAGAGTTGACAGTAACGCGTTACAGAGTTGGGTGTAACCATCCATGGGTGTAATGCGTTACAAAGTAACATAATGTAATAATATTATTTTTGTCGGTAACGGAGTGGTGTAACGCGCTACTTTTATAATTCAGTAAGCACACTACAGTTACTAACATTGCCCCGACACGCGTTACTTCGTTACGTACTAAAATCAGTCATAATCAAACCTCAACAAACACCTGCAAAGAACACATGCTAAGGTGAAGCTAACGCACAGCTGTTGTTTGTTTATATCACGTAGTCTGTTCTTCTTCTCTGTTTTCCGGTTGTTGCCTGTTTTGAATGACGAATACACACTACCGCCGCCTGCTGGTAAGGAGAGTTATTGCCACTCACGCATGCGCAGTTCGTACGTGCTCGGCTGAAGTCTTTGCGGTGTGCTCCAGTCTGGTTCCAGTGCAACACATGGCCAACACAAAGGAGAACACGCCGACGCAACAGCGTGAGCAGAGATAGACTGCGCAAAATATACAGATAGCAGGAGACAGAGGACAGCCATGGTCAGATAGGAAAACATTCAGGAGCTATCTGGATCCTGTTGGACCTGTCTGCTGCATTCGACACGGTGAATCATCAGATCCTCCTTCGCACTCTCCAAAAACTTGGAGTTTCAGGCTCTGCACTTTCCCTCCTCACCTCATACCTGAAAGACCGTACCTACAGCGTGACTTGGAGAGGGTCTGAGTCCGACCCTTGTCAATTAACTACGGGGGTCCCTCAGGGCTCTGTTCTTGGTCCCCTCCTCTTCTCCTTGTACACAAACTCGCTCGGATCAGTCATTAGCCCGCATGGTTTTTCTTACCACTGCTACGCTGACGACACCCAATTAATTCTGTCCTTTCCCCGCTCAGAGACCCAGGTCGTCGCACGGCATCTCTGCTTGTCTAGCTGACATCTCTCAGTGGATGTCTGCTCACCACCTCAAGCTCAACCTTGACAAGACTGAGCTGCTCTTCCTCCCGGGAAAAGATTGTCCAACTCTTGACCTGACAATCAACATCGGCACCTCAGTTGTTTCCCCGACTCAGACTGCAAGGAATCTGGGTGTGACCCTAGATAACAACCTGTCCTTCACTGCAAACATCGCTGCTACAACCCGTTGCTGCAGATACACGCTTTACAACATCAGGAAGATACGTCCCCAGCTGACTCAGAAAGCGACTCAGGTTCTGGTCCAGGCTCTCGTCATCTCACGCCTAGACTACTGCAACTCCCTCCTGGCTGGTCTACCTGCATGTGCCATCCGACCTCTGCAGCTCATCCAGAATGCAGCGGCTCGTCTGGTTTTCAATCTTCCTAAATTCTCCCACACCACTCCGCTCCTCCGCTCCCTTCACTGGCTTCCGGTAACTGCTAGAATCCACTTCAAGACACTGGTACTTGCTTACCGTGCTGCGAATGGATCTGGCCCTTCGTACATCCAGGACATGGTTAAACCGTACACCCCAGCGCGTGCACTACTCTCTGCATCAGCCAAACGACTCGTTGCGCCCTCGCTGCGAGGGGGACCCAAGTTCCCATCGGCGAAAACACGTGGGTTTGCTGTCCTGGCTCCAAGATGGTGGAATGAGCTCCCCATTGACATCAGGACGGCAGATAGCTTGCACATCTTCCGGCGCAAACTGAAAACTCATCTCTTTCGACTCCACTTCGAGCGTTAGAACGATTAACGAAGCACTTTTATACTAATAAAGGACTGGATTACCTAAAGCCAGTTGAGTAGCACTTGAAATGTTTGGCTCTATGAAACCTGATATACTTATATGATTCTGTTTTCTTCAAGGTTGTGTCTTCCTGGTCGAATGTACTTATTGTAAGTCGCTTTGGATAAAAGCGTCAGCTAAATGCAATGTAATGTAATGTAATCAGTGTTATACGACAATGGAAACTGAACTAAAGAGAACATTTGAAACTTTAGCAGTCCGCGTGATCTGCCTGCAGGGAGGGGCGGGCCGGCCCCAGTAAAGTAACGAGTTACTTTATGTAGAGCAGTGGTCCCCAAACTAAGGCCCGTGGGCCGGGTACGGCCCGCCTCCACATTTGGGCCCGGCCCCCTGAACAATACCAGAGACGCATTAGGATTTTTTTTCAGTCTGGCCACGCGAATCCTAGACTAGCCCCTGTCAACATTTTGTGACCTGCTCTATCGAAATCAGTCGCATTGACCCGAAGACACATTTTGAGTTGTATACACTGTTGGAAAGAGGAGATTCCTAGCTTTCCAATGATATCAGGATTGTTTTTGTACTCCAAATATTAAGCGAAATATGTCACATTATATAATGACTGTCACCGAGTCATCATTTTGAGAAAAAGGCCTTCAAAGTTTTCTCTTCTCTGGAATCCATCAATCTGATTATTAGCAAATGATCAAAATACTACAGAGGGAAGATATTTTCGTTTGGAGGGGAAGCTCGCGAGTGTGTGTTTGTGTAATTTTGCGTTTGTATGTATTGTGTTTGTTTCCCGGGGAAAACACTCACGAGAAACACCGGCTGTTGTTATGCCTGCTGTGACGTTAAGTTACTCCGTTCTCTGCTTGTAATTATGCCGAAGCTTCAAAGTTGTATTTATCACCTGAATTTGCCGAAACAAGTTTAATATTCTGAAAGCCAAGACTTTGTTTAATTGAAATCAGATGAAAACAAACTGTAACGGACCCTGCCGTGTTATCTATGATTACTATATGCTTACATTCATAATGTCAGCCGGAGGGAGGGGGGGCGGCGCTGCGGAAGAGCAGATTGCGAGTGAGAAATAAATTGGAAATAAAAGTTTCATATTCTGAAAGCCAAGACTTTGTTTGTTTAAAATCAAACAAAACACCCGAACCCCAAAAAAATAGTTTTTTACGTAAATCCACGTTTATTTTTTAAATGAGCCGTTGCGACTTCCGACTGATTTCGATAGAGCGGGTCACAAATAGAACGGAATAATGGTGAAAAGGTTAGGTAAGAGAAAAATTGATTCAGAATGCAGGGTATTTAACCTGCAGTGGTCAAACGATTATTTTTTTGTTCAATGCAAAGAAAAGGCTGTTTGTCTCATCTGTCAAGAGGCGGTGGCGGTATTCAAAGAATACAATCTGCGCCGACACTATGAATCCCGTCACAAAGACAAGTATGATAACTTGCAAGGCCAAATGCGAGCAGACAAACTCTCAAAGCTAAAAAGTGGACTGTTAGATCAGCAGAATACATTTGTACGCCAAGCTCAGCTGAACCAGTCATCCGTTCGGGCCAGCTTTCGGGTTGCTCAACTGATAGCAAGTAGCGGTAAATCTTTCACTGATGGAGAGTTTGTCAAGAAATGTTTGAATGCTGTCGCGGAAGAGGTGTGTCCCGAGAAGAAAGATGTCTTTAATACCATGAGTCTGTCAGCGAGTACAATCACCAGACGCATTGAAGAAATCGGAGGTAATGTATATGCCCAGCTGCAGCAGAAGACGAAATAATTTGACTTTTTTTCATTAGCACTGGATGAGAGCACGGACGTGCAAGACACAGCGCAGCTGCTCATTTTTATTTGTGGAATTAGCTCAAACTTTGAGATGTGCGAGGAGCTGGCAGCCCTCCAAAGTCTCAAAGGGACTACAACGGGGGAGGATATTTTCGGCAAAGTATGCCAAACCATGGAAGAGTTGGACCTAGACTGGTCAAAGCTTGCCAGCATCAGGACTGACGGGGCTCCTAGTATGGTGGGCGCGTCTCGGAGTCTAATAGGACGTACAAGTCCACTGCCTAATTCACCAGCAAGCACTGTGCTGCAAAGTGTTGAAGTGGGATTCTGTCATGAAGGTTGTGGTGTCATGCATAAACTTCATCAGAGCAAAGGGACTTAAACACAGGCAGTTCCAACAATTCCTGTCTGAACTGGAGTCTGCGCACGGCGATGTGCTGTACTACACAGAGGTCCGATGGTTGAGCCGGGGCAGAGTTTTGAGGCGTTTTTACGAGCTGCTACCCGAAATTAACGCATTTCTTCAATCAAAAGACAAAACGGTCCCAGAGCTGATCGACCCAGAATGGAAATGGCACCTCGCATTTTTAACAGACGTGACAGAAATGCTGAACAGCCTTAACTTGCAGCTACAAGGCCAGGGGAAACTCATTTGCGACATGTATTCTCACATAAAAGCATTTGAGGTGAAACTTGCGCTGCTTTTGGAACAAGTGAAAAAGCACAACTTCATCCATCTCCCTGCTACCCAAAACCTCTCTGTAGAGAACCCAGCGGTCCCGTTCCCAGCTGAAAAGTGTGTGGAAGCACTGGAAATGCTGAAGGCGGAGTTCGGTGTGCGATTCCGGATACTACATGTTAATGCAAAAGAAATCCGTCTTTTCCAGAACCCCTTTCTTGCCGACATCGATGAAGCCCAGCCTTCTTATCAGTTTGAGTTGGCCGAGTTACAGAACTGTGATGTTCTGAAAGACGCATTCAAGCCCAACAGTCTCATTGACTTCTATGCCGCCCTCCCAAACGACACATACCCTAACATAAAAAAACATGCAATGAAGATGTTTACACTTTTTGGCAGCACGTATATCTGTGAGCAAACCTTTTCACACATGAAACACCTGAAAACTCCGATGAGATCAAGATTGACAGATGAACATCTGCATCAGTGTTTGAGACTGGCTGTGACTAGAATGGAACCTGACATTCAACTTCTCACCAGCCAGATGCAGGCCCACGGTTCACACTGATAAACTTACATAGGTAAGCTCACTTTTCTGACTTGAATGAGTCATTCTGAGTATAAACAAATGTAATCATAATAAAATCTACTGCGATAAAATCCATCTCCACAACCATACTGGTAGTGAAATGTATTGTGCTGTTTAGGTGCTGTATCACTTAGTTCGGTTTCTCAGCCTGCTTGCTTTGTGATTTTCACAGGGAAGTTGATGAGAGAGAGCTGCAAACACGGTGTCTACAAGCCTACTGGAACCTACAAAAGGATTATAAGGAAGGAACACAAGAACTTTGAGAGACTGCTCATATGAGTCATTTGAGTAAGAGATTCTGCTCTGACAACTAAGCTAAACTTTTACCTGTTAAGATTGTGCACGGCACAACAGAAAGTTAATGTTCAATGGACTTTTTTTCTGTGAAGAACCCAGAGAGGGTTATTTGGTTATTATTCATTTCATAAATAGTGTTATTTATTTCATTAATAGTGTTATTACTTATTTCCTGACTTTTTTTTCTGTGAAGATCCCGGAAAGGGTTATTAATATTTGGTTATGTGTGGCTTTCTAGAAAACAATAAATGTTTACGTTTAGACACTCCTGCGATCGTCACACTTTTTCTGTTACAAACTGACCCCGGCCCCCATCAGAGAAGGGAAAAGTTATGTGGCCCTCACAGGAAAAAGTTTGGGGACCCCTGATGTAGAGAGTAACGAAGTAGTGTAATATATTACTTTTTAAAAAAGTAATATGTAATATATTACTTTTTTTTAGTAAAACTCTACATAAAGTAACTCGTTACTTTACTCGTTACTTTACTCGCCGAGCACGTACGAACTGCGCATGCGTGAGTGGCAATAACTCTCCTTACCAGCAGGTGGCGTTAGTGTGTATTCGTCATTCAAAACAGGCAACAACCGGAAGACAGAGAAGAAGAACAGACTACGTGATATAAACAAACAACAAATAGCGTGTGCATAATATTAGCTTCACCTTAGCATGTGTTCTTTGCAGGTGTTTGTTGAGGTTTGACGTGGTGTTTACAGCAGTGGATAACAGCTTCTGGCCTGGACACAGTTTGCACCTCACCGTCACATTCCTGTCTATTCTTCGGACGAACTCAAAATAATGGGCATACCTGTCCTGCACCCAGACTTGCCAACCTTGAGACCGCCGCTAGTGGATCGCCGGAGCTGTTAGATTAACATTATCATGCTTATTGTAGATCTGAGTGCACTGCCTTGCGGCCTGTAGTACCATCCTCTTGATGGAGCGTGTGGGCTGGACCAGAAAAGGAGTGGGCAGACGAGGGTCGAGTTGTCGATTCTTGTTCTGTTTTTCGGTGACTATCTAGTTGCGCACGCTACTAAAGAGACGCGCTACCATGAAAACCAAACAATGGTGTAGCTGTAATAAAGTCAGAGTGGAAACAGTCGTGTGTAAATCTGATTTTGTCAGAAATCGGGAGAAATATGACCCCGGGAGGAAACCGGGAGAGGGCTATGAAATCGGGAGTCTCCCGCGAAAATCGGGAGCGTTGTCAAGTATGCTTGCACCCCTCGAAAGTTATCGCTGACTCAGCCATGTTTATGCAGCACTGCACGTGGAAATGTGGACGCGCAAATCACGCAGATTACGTATAAACCTGCGGCGGAAACCCCTCTTGTCTGTCAGTGTGATTATGACTGATTTTTAGTATAAGTAACGAAGTAACGCGTGTCGGGGCAATGTTAGTAGCCTAACTGTAGTGTGATTACTGAATTATAAAAGTAGCGCGTTACACTACTCCGTTACCGACAAAAGTAATATTATTACATTATGTTACTTTGTAACGCGTTACACCCATGGATGGTTACACCCAACTCTGATTATTTGTATGATGATACAGGGGTTAGGATTTTAGATAATTCAAAGCAAGATATAACGGAATTCAGAGATCACATTTAAGAAAAACTGTCAGCATAATGACAAACCCATTGTGTGCATAACATCTGACTAAAAACACAATTTGTATGCAATCAGAACAGTGAGATAAAACATAATATTATTTATACAATATATAATTTGAGAGGGCGCATATTGTTGCAAATGAAATAAAGTGTAGTCCGAGTTAATCCGTGCATTTGTACTATTAATAAAAAATCAATACAGAGAATTGATACAGTAGCCTATCACAAACCATTACATTATGATAAGGTACTGTATGGATATTTGTCTTATACCCTTATATAAAGCATGCCTATATTAATGATTAAAGATATACTTATATTCCTAAATTACTTTGAGACATCTTGTGCTTACTTCAGATGTGAACATTTCTTTATATATTTTTGTTTGTGCTTCTTTCACTACCTGCCATTACCTGATGCACAAGGTGTATCGAGAAAACAATAGACTCAGCTGCCAATTATTTCAGCTATTACTAATGTGGTTTAATGCATCATCCCTGCAATCAAATCTATACTCATTAAGTTTGCTAATTAAAAAACGTTATGCATATGTACTAGTTTTCCTATGGAGTAGAAGTTCAATCTCATATGTTTGGATTTGGACAAGAAAGCACCCAATAAAATGACAACAAAATGTATTTTATACTGCATATGTGTATTACTAGTGAAAACACTTGCTGCACATAATCTATGGGGTTTCACATAATTAATGTTATTTAATCACATTTCTAAAAGTATGCACAAAAACGACATGTCGGGTGCCTTTATGATTTCACATAACTTTTTTGGGTGAGTAATAGACACTTCTCCTTATCTCTGGGATAGAGTCACCAGAATAGCAGCAGAAACAGCTGTTGCAGGGAGTAAGAATGATCTCATTGAGCAAGTAGACTCATCCTCACCTCCTAACCTCCGACCTTAATGAATGATGCCACTGTCCCTGCATGAGTGATGGAAATAGGGAAGTCACCAAAGGCAGGCCTGCTGTGCTGAGAGCTCGATCCCCGTCCACCAACACTGAAGGCACCTTAACTTAACTGCATTCCTGGCACAGTCGCAAATAATTGATATTCTAATGAATCATAGTTTATGAGCTATCCTTCCACTTTGTGAAGCATGTTTGAAAGAAATAGATGACAGAAATCAGCCGATCTCACTCACCGTCCGCCCATTAAGCTCACTTCGCCAACAAGGTGTGTAGTGCTCGCAAGAGACAGAGATCAAGTTTTTACCTTAATTTAAACAACACATCTTCTTAGTCTGAGCCTTACCTGGCTTGGCCGGCTTTGGAGGAGGCTTCGACATTTGCAGGGCTCGAAGATTAAATAAAGCTGCAGTGTATTTATTTCAGGCTCAAACGACGCAGGAGTGGTAACACTTTGCTGCCAATGAGGAAGTGCAGCAGCACTACAGGCTCGCCGGAAAAGTTCGGATGCGCATGCGCAAAGCTATTTTATTTATTCTAACCTAATTTGTGTTTTACATTTTAGATATTTTGATAATATTTCATGTGAAAACCCTAAACATTGTATTTTATTCAAACATAGCTGTTACTTATCATTAATAAATATATATTAATGTATTGCTTGTTTTTTCGTATTGACTTACAATGCTTACGTTTTAAACATTTATAAAGATGTTTTTATAAAAAATGTGCATAATGAATGTATTCTTAATATAACTATCATTATAAGTAGTTTACATAACCTCACTTTTTGTATAGAATATTTTTAATTAGATTTGTATATTACTTATCCTAATTTCAATCAATTAAGATGTATTTATGTATAATGTTTAACGATATTTAAGTGTGTTTTCATCTCATTTGTTTTTAGGTAAGATGCATTAATTAAATGTATTTTTTATGTTTTTGAAGTAATAACAATTTTAAACGCATATTCAATTAGGTTTTTTGTGTATATTTTCTTTAATTAATAGGCATCTGTTGTAATGTTGTAATACTGATTATTGATTCTTTCTGTGTTCTTTTTTCTCAATGGGTGGGTCTTTAGTGACGTAATAGCGCCATCAGCCAATCATGAGCGTTCTAAGGCGGAAAAGCCTGAGGGTACAGAGTTGATGTAGCCACTGGCCACAAGTTAAGTTTGCACATGAACTGTACATTAATTCGCTTTTTCTAGTATCTTTTATATTAAAAACTTTGCAGCGAGCACCCCCAGCAGGCTGAAATGAAGACACTCGTTTTGGGAGTTGGTGGGTAAGTAAGCTGTTAAATGTGTTGCTGTAATAACCCTCTCCGTTTGAGATTGTGATTCATCGATCATGAAATGTTTGTTGGTTTATTGTGATGAGTGGGAAATGGAGGGAGACTGGACCACAGTTCTTGCATTAGCCTCCTATGATTAAATTACCTGTTAACAGTGGTAATTATCCAGTGGGGGGGGGGGGGGGGCAGCAGGGACTCATCAGATCAATAACATGTGACAACCTTGTGGCAGATAAGACTGATAAGAGGTGGTTATTTTTCAGAGAAAAAGCAACACGTGTAACCATTCTGAGAGTCAAAAAGAGAAATCAAAATGTCCATGTATCTGTTATATCTGACAATGATTCATTGTAAGAATAGAAAACATGTTTTTCTTTAAGGGAATACTCTTTTATAAAGTCTATAATATATTTTTTCTTGCATTTGAATTCAGCACATTGGGACACACAGAGTGTTAATTAGTTGCATTCATTTCAACCGATGTCATGCTAAAAGTGTGCATCAATTCTTTAGTTTCTTTTGTAATATTATTATTTCAAGGTTAGATTTTTTGTGTTTTTAATGCAACTAAGTTAAATTAAGAAATAGACAATTTCAATGTGTACTGTTTTTCTTTCAGGGTGACTAATGGAGGTAAATCTACTCTTTCTAAGAGTCTACACAAGCAGGTACCCAACAGCTGTCTCATTGCACAGGATGCATATTTTAAGGTATACTTCTTTAAATCATATCATTATGTTTTGCACTTCGTCGAAAAGTGAGAGTTTGAGAGATCACAGTAGAGGTTTTTTTAATTTCAGGATGATTCTGTGGTACCAGTGGACATCAATGGGTTTAAGCAATATGACAGTAAGGAGACTTTATTTAACTGTGTGTTAAGACCCTGAGGTCTTTGGTGATTTGTTTGGGAGTTTTATCTACCTGGGGATGTTGTTAAATGTGCAAATGGTTGGTAAGTTTCATGAAATAATAACCAAATGTTAAAAATTATTAGAATATCACATTAAAATCATATAAAACAAAGACAAGCAAAACATTCTCAATAATCTAATCAGAGAATTATTGAAATGTTACCAATACATTACTTAAATGTGTATTTAATTTGATGTCTTAATTATATGGAGTAGTCATTAAAAGTACTCGGCAGTCAGCAAAGTAAATCCTTTTATTATCTTATATTCTGTCGCAGTGCTTGATGCTCTTCACATGGACACCATGATGAGAGAGGTGGAGTCTTGGCAAAAAGACCCTGTGGCGTTCCTGCGGCAGCGAGGCCGTGAACACACCACAGCATCAGCGGAGGAAGAGGAGGTTTATGTGCTGATCGTGGAGGGCTTCCTCATTTTTAACCACAGGTACATAAAGAAGGCTTTCCTGAAAATACTGTGTTTATGACTGGTCATTTACACTGTCTTTTTTGTATTTTCTACCTAAAAAGAACGAAGCAACTTGATATTGAGATCAAATGCAGTTGGTACAGTGTGACATTGGGCTTTACATTTATAAATTCAAATTGCTAATCAGCTGAATCTATCAAAATCAAATCTAGCATTGCTTTGAAAGAGGTATCTCTGAAAATCAACAAAAATGGTATACCTATAATAAGTACTACATTTGATAACTGATCTGACAACATATCCCTTTTTATATTAGAGATATGATATTTTTCTAAATCGTAATAGGTTAACTCTGACATGTTTTTGTTTGTTTTTTCAGGCCTCTGAGTGAGCTAATTTACAAAAAATACTTCATGGAAGTACCTTACGATGTCTGCAAAAGGAGACGAAGGTGTGTGATGTTATAATCAATACACATTATTTCTTGGTTTACCTTTTTTCATGGATATTGTTTTACTTTCATTTCATTGTTTAATGTTTGAGAAACGTTGTGTCTTCCTGTTTTGACCTCTCTTGCTGTCTTTGATTGACAGTTCGAGGGTGTACACACCTCCTGATCCTCCAGGATACTTTGATGGATACGTGTGGCCATTGTACCTGAAGAACCGTCTGCAGATGGAGAGCATGGTGTCTGGAATATGTGAGTCAAAGATGTCATGAATAAAGTTTGTGTTTCTAATCAGATCAAAACTTTAATTCATTTGGAGCATTAGGGTACTTAGTGTGTTTTGAGACCTCAAAGATAGGACATTT
Source organism: Gymnodraco acuticeps (assembly GCF_902827175.1). Taxonomy (NCBI): domain Eukaryota; kingdom Metazoa; phylum Chordata; class Actinopteri; order Perciformes; family Bathydraconidae; genus Gymnodraco; species Gymnodraco acuticeps. The sequence goes on from NW_022990947.1 coordinate 103,561, forward strand.
AAAGGATTAAAAGGTAACATTTATCCGTTTTTGTTTTTTTAGTATTTCTGGATGGACTGAAGCCAAAGGAAGAGCTGCTGGCTGTGGTGTGTAAAGATGTCTGTCAGGAACTAGAAAGGCTCAGGGGTGAGTTCCTTAGGCTTTACTTCTTCTTATGTTTTACAAGATTTGTATGGGGCTGTCTTACAAGCATTCAATTATGATTTACATTATTTGCAGCTGTGAGTAGAGCATATTCATACTGCACATTCGTATTGCATTAGGACATTTTCTGTTTGACTTTTGCTGTGTGGGCTTACTACTGTACATACTTAAGAATATGCCTACATTCTTATGTAGTATTCAAATGATATACAGTTGCCCTAGAGCCTAAACAATACATCTACAACAGATTCAAGTTAACTAAGACTATTTTATACTAAGTATGTGTTTTCATTGTTAGTTGGGAATGTTTGAAATTAAAAAGAATGCATATCGGTGGGATTGTGGAGAGACAGGCTTAAAGTTTGACAAAGATCGTTTGAACCTTCAATTTAAAATACAGTATTTAAAAAAGAAAAAAAATATTGAAGTTATTGTTATGTGTTTTCTTTGCAGAGGACGACTGAAATGTTTGGAGTTTTATTTGTTTACCTTTTGAAGATGGAAACTGCTGCTCCTATGAATGTCAGGAAAGTTCAAATGTTTTGGCTTGTGTGACTTTAAGGACCAAATCAAGTATTAATGGTTATGTTAAACCTACAATAGTTAATGTAGCTAAAATGTGAACTAGAACATTAAAGGTGGGGTAGGTAAGTTTGAGAAACCGGCTTGAGATACACTTGTTGTTATATTCCATGGAATGCTCTTAACATCCCGATAGCAATGAATATCTGAAGTGCTTTGACAAAAAATCCATAAAAAAATGTCATCTCTGGAAGCCGTAGCGCTGTAAAAAGCACGACCAATCATCTGAGCCGGCCCGGCTAAAATAACTGGATGGCCTACCTGCCTGTCAGCCTTTCATCTGTGTACAAGTTTATCTCGTGCCCTCATTGGTCATGTGCGCGTTCGTGTGTTGGAGGAGGGGCTCTGTAAGGAAGTGGCAGATTTGTTCCGGCTGTGTATTTTCAAATTCTAGAGCACTCAAGCTGGTTTCTCCAAAATTACCTACCCAACCTTTAACCACACATATAACCTCAACTTTGTATGTGACTCCAGATAACCAAATAGTGTGCATCATTGCTAAAAATAGTATTAAAGATTTTTCACTCATATTTTAAACAATGATAATTGAATACTGTGGTTTAGTGAGCTTCAATATTTGTTTTATATCATTTGTCAAAGGTTACAACTGTGAATTTGTAACATTAGTTTGAGGTTGTCTCCATCTGTTGGTTCAGTCTGATAAACTTGAGACAGACTGGCGACCAACTTGTATTATTCTCTTTTAAACTGTTCTAAGCAAGTACAAGGAAAGAAGCAGCACAAAAAAAAATCACATCCTAACAAGCATGTTGCATCTGTCATTCTTCTTTTATAATCATTAAACCAATTACATTGTGAAGTGAGAGTGTCCAATCTTGGAGCATCTTTTTGTACGTATGAGAGGAAACTGGAGTAAAATATAACACAAAAATGAGAAGTTATGCACATTTCTGGTATTCCCCAAAATGACTGTTGACCAGCCTCACGCCAACAATCTCCCTCTGTGCATTGTCCACCCTTTCACATCAAAGTTTTCATTTAATTATACAAAAGACTACATTTGGCATTATATGCAGGGACCTTATAACCACCAGTACTATACTGGAATAACATTTCTTGGCACCCAGTTTTTCTGTAAATCAGGTAGTTTGTAGTACTTTCAATCAACAAAACGTTATTTAGGAATAAGCACCTGTGGATAAAATATGACTTAAAAAATGTTTAATATAAACCAAGCCTTATGTTCTTCACAAAACATGGCCAAAACACAAGCTCATAATGAAGAGTCTGTCTATCTTACACTGTACTGGTGTAACATCCAATTGCCAAAGTCAACTGACCTCAGTGATTTGGGGCTCCCAGGTCTCTACTGTATCAGGCAGTATCACACTTTGCCGAGTGCGTTATCTAGCCTCCATTCCATGGTTTGCACTGATTTTAACGTTTCTTTCTACTAGCACCCACACAAAAAGGCTCATGGGTGAACTTTAACGCACATTTCTGCTGATTGAAGGTATTCCGCTTACCCTTAACCTATTTGACCTATAGTTAGACAGAACATACACATCTAAAACACACATTTTATTCCCAAAATAATCTTAGAATAAGACAGCTGTGCACTTCCATTTATCCAAAAAGCTCTCATGTTTCAAACTATTTTGTTCTTTCTTAGATTTGAACCGCATCTCACAGTCTGCATTGGTGGTTTATGATTGCTAACTTGATATAAGAAATGTGTCTCCTGTTACCCAATCTGTGTTGAAATATGTTCTATTGCAGTATCTGCAATGCTTCCAGCATTTTTATTATTGCATCAGAGAGGTCCGTTTGCATCCCACACAGCATGCTATCCAAAAGTAAAGCAGGTTTTAAAAAATGCTGGAACTGTATGTTCAAAACTTGGACTCAGAGATTGGGCACTCCTCTTGGTTAGCTCCTGTATTTAAAATCCTATAAATAGAAAGCCTGCTCTCATTTTCAGAATGAAACCTGTTTGACAGCCCTTTTTTTCTAGTTTGCTGTTTGAACCGAGGAATGCTTTCTAAAACACTGACATGAAATGTCTAAGAACTTCATTGCAAAACCCTCCTCTGACTGATGAAGCTGGTTTGGTTTCCCACGACACTTAATGATAAAAAGTTTACCAAAAGTCCATGCTGTCAGTAGAATAATAATGTGTCCATCAGCAGTCAACTTGCCTGACCGGCATGTGCAGTGTAGGAGTTGTCACATGTAAATCTGGGCATTCCTTACTTCCTTATACTGACTATATCCTCTTCTAACTCCACACATATAAGCTGCATTTGTTTTTATACATCGACACGCTCATACAGCCTCATATCTTGAATTAAGTTTTGGCTGTTCAAACTCAGGAGAAAACATGTCCAACACAGGATTTTCAACTTTTGCATGCCTGTTTTTTGCATGCTGCTTCTGCTACAGCATAGCTCGGCCAACTAAACTCAACCAAGAGGCTTCAAACGACAGACCTGTGATCGGTGAGTGAAATGTGCCACTAGAAATAAAGAAAAGCAATACAGATATTCAAGATGAATTGGAAAAAAACGATTGTTAATTGTCAGTTACTGTGTTTTTGTCCCACAGGTATTTTGACTCAGATGATTTCAGATACGGCCATGAAACCCTTCGGGAAGACCTACATACCTTCCTCATATGTGAAATACATCGAGTCTGGAGGCAGCAGAGTGATGCCTATCGGGTAGGTTTAGTCCTTTTAAACTGGTGTTAGTCATAAAGATACACCATCATACCAATCTATGGCTGGAAGATTTGATATCATATCTATTGAAAGCAGGAAGTAAAAACTGGTAATCATGGACATAATCCAAGAAAATTCGACCTATTAAAATTCACTATACCTAAAAGAAAAAATACATCAATCCAATCTGAATAAAAATAAGAACATGGTGTTTTTGGACTATACTAAAAGACTCAAGTTGAATTATTTAAGGAGGGTGTATTTAAAAAAAAAACAAAAAAAAAACACTGCATCCTTTTTTAACGTATCTTATGTTTGGAACAGTCATTTACATTATTTGTTAACTTGCTGTTGTATACTTTTATGTCACTGTTGATTTGCTGCTTTTGAGGAAAAAGAGAAGTGAACTTCCACTTTTGATTTTCGTGCTGTCAAAACACACAAATAATGGGAGTATTTTTTTCTTCCGCAGATTGACTCTTACCACCGCTGATTATGAATCGATTTTCAGGAAGATAAATGGGTGAGCTCCATTTCTATAAATGTCTTGGAAGAGGAAAATGCAATAACATTTACATCTTAAACAAATTAACTGAGTGACTGAGCATTTCTGTCACTGACTAACTCTGTGATGTCGGTTTAGCTTGGTTTTCATCGGGGGGGCAGTGGATTTGGAGAAATCTGACTATGCCAGGGTGGCCAAGATTTTTTACAGACTCGCTCTCAAGGTTTGTACGGCATTATTTTGCATTTGTGCTGCATTCAATGAAAGGAGCTATGCCAATAGAGTTTATCATTATTTCACCTTTACATGAACATGGGGATGCAGGAAATGTGCTTTTCTGCCACAGCCTGATCAAGATTCAGTTTATTGAACAAAAAAGTAAACTCTCACTGTGTTTATTGCAGGCCAATGATAATGGGGACTTCTTCCCCATCTGGGGCACGTGCATGGGCATGCAGCTCCTGACTGTGCTGGTGGCCGGTAAAAGTCTGCTGGAAAAAACCACGGCTGACAACGTAGCGCTGCACCTCAACCTGACGTCAGGTTAGAGCTTTCTGCATTTCTTTGGATCTATTTTCTGGAGAACATTTTCTGCATGTACTCAATCGTACCACTTGGTGTCAGTAGAAGCAAGTTACAAATACAAGTTAAATGTTTTTGTCTAATAATAATGTTCTTGTTTGATGAAACCCTGATTTTCTAAAGTATATTTCTCCCTGCAGAGGCCAACTCTAGTAAGATGTTTGAGGGTTTCCCCCAAAAGCTCATGAGTGCTTTGACCGAAGAACCTCTCACTGGCAATTTTCACCACTATGGACTATCAGTAAAGGTACAAAAGTTCTGGTGACATGTGTTATAATGTTTCACTTCCCCTGGGTTTTTTGTTATTGTGCTTAAAAAACATAGAAACCATCCTCCAATCATTTCATTCATAAAACGAGGGTTTCAAAAAGGGTTTCTGTTACTCAGGTCTGACACTTTTGACTCAACAGGAACTTAATATGACTTGCAGTAAAGACATATATTAACAATCTGCAGATTTACTAAAGATTACTATACGAGTTTTTTCTCCATAAACTGTGTGGTTTATTAAAGGCTGGAATAAATCCCAAAGACCCAAACCGCACAATGTAGCAAATGGTGTGTTGTAATTTAATTAATGATGTGCTTTAGATTTAATCTGATATTAAGTTTATATGGTGCATATTTTTAAATAAATGTCTCTTTAATTGAATCACCACACAGCAAACCATAGGCCAAATTATCCAGCACAATAAGGCTGAACAAAGTGTACAGAAATATGAGTAATTATGTTCAGGTACCCAGGCATATCTGTTGGCCCTTAAGATAGCTAGAAACACTTCATTGTTCAAATAGCGAGTAGAGTTTCAGAGCATTGCAATAAAGCACATATTTGTTACGTAACTTTAAAACATAGAGTATTGTTTAAAATACGGAGCATTACAATTTTGATGAAAAATAATACATGTTATCAAAACTGATAAGACAATTGTTCTTTCAGAACTTTCAGGAGAACGAGCCACTGCGCAGTTTTTTCTCCCTTCTGTCTACAAATGTTGCTGAAAACCAAGTCCACTTTGTTTCAACCATAGAAGGTTACATTCATATTTTAACAAAGATCTCACAAACATATCATCATTGCACTGTAACAGAGTTGTAACTTGTCTTTTTTCCTTCATACCAGGTAGAAAATATCCCTTCTATGGAGTCCAGTGGCACCCAGAGGTGAATCGTTTTCAGTGGGATAGAAAGCTTAACTTTCCTCACTCTGCTCACGCTGTCCAGTTATCTTCCCTGCTCGCACAGTTCTTTGTCAATGAAGGTAATAATAATAATATTTGTGCATTTCATCAGGAAATAACTATGATTGTGGGTTATAGACCATTACAATAAAACATGTTCGATTACATTTTCCGATCTCCATAGATGTTGCAATATAAGCTACAAAAATGAAAATCTAATCAGCCAACCTTTGTGTTGAAAAGATAGCTTATATTTTATTGAACTGTAAAAGTGTTAAAGTAAATGGCAAAAGCAACATAATCATGGATTTGTCAGCCCTTGTGCAAATAGATTTGAATTAACTGGAATGGGAAAAGAAAACGTTTGGAAAGTGTTAACAAATTGCTCTTTGGTGGGAAAGACAAACAAATAAAAAGCCCTCTCCCTTTAAATAGTTAAAGAAAAATGTAATCAGAAAGTAGTTTGATGGTAAAATGTAATAACATTAACACCGTTAAACATGTTAAAAGAGTTAACAGAATTCTTGAACAGAATAACGGTACAAAATGTATAATCTGTTTTTGTAGTATATACCAAAAAGTTAAAGATGCAAATATTACATTGAACACTTGTTTATCTGCCTTTATACAATTTCCCCATTGAGATGATTCATCTATTATTGTAATCTATTCACATGCATCTCACTTCTGCTTTGTTTAGGAAGGAGAAGTTTACATCAGTTCGACAATCTTGAGGAAGAGGCCTCGTCTCTGATTTACAACGACACGCCTGAATACGCTGGAAACTTCACAGGATACGAACAGATCTACTTCTTCTGAAATCCTCTAGTATCTGTCTCCTGTCCATCTGTGAATTTACAACAGAGACATCTATATTCAGTCTGTGGTAGTTTTGATCAATGATTGTTTTTAAATTGCTTGATTTCAAAATACATTTATATTTGTGTCACTCCTGAATGTAGCTTGATGGAAAATGCAGGGTCTGTCTGTCCGTGGAATTCAGAGGCAATTATTGTACTTTTTACTTTCCTACATTTGTCTGACAGCTGTAGTAACTTTAAATGTTTACATTTTTAATGCAAAATATATTAATCATTATATATACAATGAGATATATGGTACAAACTCATAAGCTATGCAGCAGAATACTTAAGTATTAGCCCTAGGACATTTGAGTGATGTAAACATTATGGATCAATCATTTTAATCTAATAATATATATGATTGTCAAATAAGCACTTTCGTTTTTGGTACTTTAATTGATGCTAATTCTAGTATACTTTTGCTTCAGTAAAATGTTTAACTTTCTCATCACAAAGTCTGCATACAGAAGCTGTTCTGCAGCTTTTAAATGGGCCACATGATGTTGTCATGTCAAATGATAAAATGTCCATTTTGTTCTATTTTTACTTGACATGAACTTCTCTTCCATGTCAAATTTGAGTTTGAAAGTTAATTGTTGACCATGGAAACAGCGGGTATCAAAACAACCTCTCTTTAAAATGCATTAAAACAGTTAAAAGCTAAATAAATGTAAAACAAAGTCCAATTGAATCATTCTGAGACTTTATTTTGGTGTCTAGTCAAGGCTGGATTACCAGGCAAGTTACATAAAAAGCTTGAAATGTATCGGTTTGATTTTCTTTTTTTGTGTAACTCAGGGTTTTTTGGAATCAGTCAACCAATGATTTTTGGCATTATTGTTTAATTAAATAATTGTTTTAACTTATTTTGTATGAAATCTAATGACAAAGGTAATGCTTTGTCCAACCAACAATCAAAACCCCCACAAAAGTACTTAGCCACACAAGTCAAATAAAAATAAAAATGTTGAAGACAAAGGAAAACATACAATGTTAACCCATCATTTATGTCAATGATGATTTATTTGTATTTGGATTGACTTTATCAAGTGTCACATTTTCACAGCTTTTATTTGACATATAGGCTACAAAAAAGGGTGTCCATAGGGGCTTAGGTTTAAGTAAGTTTTGCACCAACACCCAGAAAGAGGGGTAATCCGGCCCTGTGTAAGTGAGGAGCCTTTGATTCATGACCTCAAATTAGCTAGCAAAACACACATGCATGAGGAAATGGTGGATGTGCTGGCACCAGGTTGGCACAAAACACAAGCAACCAGGCCGTCACAACACACACACACACACACACACACACACACACACACACACACACACACACACACACACACACACACACACACACACACACACACACACACACACACACACACACACAGACCCCCTGCTGATTGGTCGCCCCTCACGTCAGTACTGTCTGCGGGGCGGAAATAGGCAAATCCAGCCAGTGCTCTAGTTTCTCACACAGATGCTGCTGCTGGGTCAGTGTTGTGCCGTCTATTAACAATAACAGAGTCAAAAGAGCCACAACGACGAGAAGGAGAAGAAGGAGGGGAACATCCACATCACCATTTCTCCTTATCTCAATCTACAGGGATGGAACAAACAATGTGACATAACCGCGCTTCAACTTCCGACCAAAAACGCTTTTTATCCACCTTTTTATTCGTCTTTTTCACAGGTGCCATTGTCTCGTCGCCTCTCACAGCTGGCAGACAGTCCCTGGCACGGCTCGGTTCACTTTACAGCCTCCATCCATCTGCACGGCGGCTGCGGCTTGTTGGTAAACAGGATCGGACTCCCTCTGGTGCATTGATGCACCCGTTTCAGTGGTGTAACGGTGAGCAGTCATTTTACATTGTTAGGCCTCTCACATAAAAATGTGCAATACAGCCTGTTATTTAGAGGGAATCTCTCGTGGCAGTTATATAATAGAGCAAGACTGTAGTCTCTGAGTCACTCCAGTCTTCTTTTCAATTTAGACATTTCTATTGTGAGAAAAGACAATGTGTGGAGCATAACGGTGAGTTTAAAGTGCCCTATTAACATCCCCTATGCATCATGTTGAAGCAGTATATATCATACATGGTTTATAACACACTCATGTTGTTGTTTAAAGTCTGGGATTCAAGAAGTTGTATAAAGGGTTTATTGATATATTCATCATTAACTTTATCCCTTCCTGTTGCACCCATAGGTGAGGGCCCATGGTATTTTGAATGATAGTAAAACATTGTCGTAATTATATAAAATGTCTTTATATCACAAGTTATAATCACTGACAAATACTGTCAACTAATACAAACGTACAAATGTTATATATTTTCCTAAAACTACATTATTAGTGATGCAACAATTTGTCCATGAATCGATTTCTCAATTGACAGAAAATAATTCAGATACTATTATAATAATAGATTATTAATTTAAGCATTTTTCAAGCAAGAATAGCTCCACAAATGTGATGAGTCTAATATTTTCTTTGTCACACATTTGCGAATACATTATATTTAGATTTTTTGTCTAACTGTTTGAGTGCATCACCTTTTTTGACAATAAATAGACAACATATTTTGCAGATTCATTTATGATGGAAAATACTATCATTATAATATGTTATAAACCATGTATGGCGTGTATTGTATACTGTGTGTGACTGCTAAATAGAAGGACCTGTAAAGTGTTACCAACATAATAATTTGTTTAGGTTACCTACAATATCCAGTTTATATTCTTATAATATATCTGAATGTTATATTCATTTTTGTATTGACAGGTAGAAAGAGTCTGCTTAATAAATAGAATCCTTTATTTCCATCTAGATTTCTTCCAGTTGAGCGCCACACAAGGCCAGTCATTGTGCTCTCTATGTAACATGTTGCCTCTGTGGATAATGTGGTTCACACTATGTGCAGTCTCTCACTTCCACTCCTCTCCCCCAATTATCCACTAAAGACAAGTCTAGCAACTTTCCCTGTCTTCTTTGAAAACTGCTGTTTGCATCTGGAGGTATATCTGTCATGCTTAAACAAAGGAGTCTCTCCATGGCAGTGAAATGGTGTGTCAGTGCTTTATTTGTCGGGGTGAGACCTGGTGAAAAATTATGGATTATCTTTCCTATTTCTCGTGTCACCTTTTTGAGGGGCAGCTGCCACAGCAGTGTCCTCACTGGACTGCTGGTGGTGTTCAGACAAGAACAATTACTCCCTTTGTGCTGATCAACTCCCCTCCTATTCATAGAGGAAATAGTACACACACACACATGCACGCACACACACACACTATCAAAGAGTGACATTCTCTTGGCAAATGAAGCAGTGTCAGGCAGCCGCAGCTCAGTTCTGTTTGTCAGTGTCTCTGTGATCATGCCTACAGTGTTTATGCGTGACACATGTAGCACTTTGATGCATGTGATGGGGAATTCTGGGCCCAACCTACTTTCTTCCTCTTCTTCTTCAGCAGCAGGCAGTCATGCAGGCGAGCTTGAGTGTTTCCCCGATGAACTATTGAATATTTGATGGCAAGTTCTGTCTTTAATGCTAGCAGCAGCAGCAGCGGCAGAAGCAGCTTTGTGTGTGAACGCAGCGTATATAGGACAATACCCTACCAGGCATCTCATAGGATCTGTCAGGGAAGCTGCCATAGTCGAGGCAGTTTACAGCCCTAGCAAATCACGGAGGGACTTCCCTGCCTTTTTAAACCAACAACGCCAAAATCTGTCTGACAGCTGAAACTCAATACGACCGACTCAGATATCTCTCTAAATGTTTTGCTATAGATAGCTTTCATCCTTTTTTTCCTGCGTCTGCTTCTCTCAGTGCCGTGGCAACGGTACGCCTCCTGAGTGTGCCAATATATAGGTCAGTGGTCATGCAGGGCTCCACCCAAAGCAAAATACTACATATAGCTGTCTACTCGAATACAAAAGGTGGAGGAGGAAGACGTGTGTACCCGTCCATACCGGCAGTCGTGACATGACAAACACACACACACACACACACACACACACACACACACACACACACACACACACACACACACACACACACACACACACACACACACACACACACACACACACACACACACACACACACACACACACACACACACACACACACACATGCACAAACACAAAGACTTGAATACTAATGACCCAGATCTGATTTGCGAGTCTGCAGCAGCATCACAGGTGATTTGTGCCATCAGCTGTGCAGTGACATGAATAGTAATATTAATAGATTAATTTTGTTAGCACTTTTACAGGTGCTCAAAGACGCTTTACAGATATAGTGAAAAGAAAAGAACAACAAATAAATATATATAGTTAAAGTTAAAGTCAAATAATACAAAAACAATCACACATTAAAAGCCAGATTGAAGAGGTGAGTTTTTTGAAGGTGGTGAGGTCAGTGCAGTCTCTGATAGGTTGTGGGAGTGAGTTCCAGAGGGAGGGGGCAGCGACGGAGAAGGCTCTGTCCCCCCAGGTCCGGTGATTGATGTGGGTGGGGATGGATAGGAGGTTGGCTTCTGATGAGCGGAGGCAGCGGGAAGGGGTGTGGTGGTGCAGCAGGACTGTGAGGTAGGGGGGGGGGGGCCTGATTGTTAAGGGCTTTGTAAGTAATCAGGAGGACTTTGAGGTAGATTATTTGACGGACGGTGAGCCAGTGGAGGTTCTGGATACAGGAACATATACCATAGCCCCCCCCCCATGGCTGTATGTGTCTCTTTGCCTGCTGGGACCTTTGTGATGCAGATTGCTTGACACAGTATGAGGATGATGGAGAATATTTGTCCTACATCTATCTGCTGGTTTGTTTGTATGTCACTTGTATGTAATGCTACCATTGTGGACGCTGAGTTTTAGCCCTCTGTGGTATATGAATATGGAGGAGCCGACGCAATGATAATGAGTTTTAAAATGTATTATGATGCACGTGCAGGACTTATTATGAATCAATAGCTAAACGTGATTTGTAGAGGAGAAGGGACGTTCTGGCACAACTTCACCTACTACCAAGGTACTGTATATGGGAAAGGGAAAAAGTCCAGTCGTTTTATTAGATTACCATTCCATTGTATTGACTTGCAGAGCTGTGTAGCTGTTCAAGTTGAAGCTGGAGGAGGAAAATAAAACAAAGTCCTATTGCACAATGGTGTATTCATTTTGTGGGCTTTTTTTTTTATCGATTTTTGTGAAACACTTTGGCCTTTAGTTATGGCACTTTGGTTTTTAAATGAAACCATCTGAGACCATGGTTGGTTCTGTTATATACTTCTAAAGCGTGGCAAAGGGCCCAACTAGACATTTATTGTAAGGGGTTGGAAACAAAGATATTGTGAATGGCTGCTTTCATCTTTAACAAATATTGTGTTCTATAAGCTTATCATAATATGATAAGCTTATAGAACACAATATTTGTAAAAAACAAAAACAAATTGTATTTAAAAAAACAACATATTCTGTTGTTTTTTATGTAAAACAGGAATCTGCAAGGTAACTAATGACTATAGCTGATAAATAAATATACCTCTCAAATGAAGTGGAGTAATAGGGCTTATGTGCACTATTATCCACTACAATTACATCCATTTCAGAACAGAAAAGGCTTTGCAATGTAATTATTATAAGGGTTTGACACTTAATTTGTCTGATAATGGTAGTATGGCCCTGCACATGTCCTTCAGTTTGTGTTCAATTCACAAACATTTGAGACCCTGGTAGTGATTGCCTCTCGCTGAGTGAAGTCATTTAGCGTGGAACTTAAATGTGCAGCCACAGACGAGCCTGGATAGATGAAGCATCACGGCTCATTCAGAGAGAGTGGAACTACCAGGCGGGAAGTATTGATCCTCTCATACTGCAATTTCCACTGTGAGACGGGAGAAATGTCAAATAGAAATGTCAACGTTTCATTTTGGCTGCAGAAGGTACTAGAAATACAGCAAAAAGCTGTGCAACAAGAAAACAATACTAATCTCAGGGATATGATAAAGGTAAAGGACTCCATTTAGCCATCCATTGGTTGATCCATCTCTCTATTAATCCATCCATCGTCCTATATGTCTGTCTGTTCATCTATATATACTTTTGGAGAAAGGTTATCGCCTATTTAATTGTGTGTCATTCTTATTGATTACCACATGAAGGGGAAACTGTAGGACTGTAGATATACAAGCTGTTGTTATAATAGATACATTAAATAAAAAGCAGCGTTTTTGGACCAATTTAACAACACTCGTCAACCACCTATCTTCTTCCTACATAGCCATGTCATTTTCAAAATAATTGCGCACTGATTCGGCTAAGTTGAACAGTCAATCATAGCGATTTCTCACTGGTCTGTGCCACAAATGTAATCGGGCAAGTGATAAATCAGAATCGAGGTTCTTGCCAGGTACGTTTATACATGCAAGGAATTTGCTTTGGTGTCTGGTGGTGCAAACATAAACCATCTAAGAAAATACGTTGCAATTGTAGGTCAAAAGTAGAGTATAATGATGATAAAAATTATGTTTTTTTAAGAAACGATTTTGTGGTGTGGCAAAAACTGAGCCACAGTCGCTCTGGATGGCTCGACATTGATGTGTCAAGGCTTCTGTTTTAGGACCAGTAAACATAGACAAACAACATAAACAGACTTTCCAGTCCACCTAACTCTTTGGACTGTGGGTGGAAACTGAAGCAGATAAACAGTAAGAACATGCAAACGTTACATATACAGAAGAAGCTGGTTTCTGGCAAAGCTCTTAAATGTGCAATTTCTTGAAGTACAGTTTATTTTAGATTTAATATAAGCTGATGCTGGTGGCATTGAAAAGTATGGATTTCTCTGTTATGATTAACAATATACAAGCTGATTTCAGTCAATCAGCTGCTGTGATGAAAACTGGAGGACTCACAGCCTCCTCCTCCTGTTCTAATGTGAAGAGGTTCATATCAGCAGATGGCGGTGAGTCCTGTGTTAGCTCTGATGCACTATCACTCACTGGGTTAGCGTGACCGCGATCTCACAAAGCCCCCTCTCACATGCAGATCTGACTTCTCATTACTCATGCAGACGCACAAAACACAAGTGTGCTCTGTGTGTCTCCTTGTGTCTGTCCATATCATCTACAAGTGTTTTTCTGCGTTATTTCCCCCCCTAGTAATCGGGGAATGCATGGTTCTCTATTTGGTAAATAAAGTCCATCATATCTAATGGTCATGGCCACATTTGATCTTCAATCCTCCCCCTCCCCCCGCCCCTCTTCTGACCTTGACTGCAGACAGCGGTGCTACAGTGATAATCTATTTCATGATAAAAGAAACACACACAGTATTGTAGCGTCACAGCCAGAAGGATGAAACAAAGGGGGGCACCTTTGATGGGAATACCATCTGTTTGGATTGGAGCACTCTGCAAAGTTCAAGCCATGAAAACAGCTATTAGTGTACGAATCAGCTCACTGTACAGGAATACAGATATATTTCTGTGAAATAATTGAATAGTGCAATGACTTTAATGAAATTGCACTCAGTGATTGACTCAATATCATACTGTCTGTGGCTAATTGTTCTCTTATGTTTATTTTTGATACCTTCATAGCGCACAACAAATTGTGGACGTAACAATGTTGCTTTGGCGTACCATTTAGTTTGACATGTTTAGGTCCAGGAATGAAAAGGGCTTTACCTTTCCCTCAGCCTTTCTTTCTAAGCATATGTGTGTATTTGAAACTTCAGTGTTTTACTTCTGTTATATGCAAAGTTGAAGGTCTGACTCTGAGCTGCCCATGGATAGTAGAGTTCTCTATATATGAACCTTTAATTTGTGTTTTTAGACATTCCTGTGTGAAGCAGAGTCAGGCTTTCATTGTTTTGCTATTTTTTCGTTGCATACTTCTTGTAAATGTATTTTTAAATCTTTCCTCTGTCTTTTCTTCAGGGTGCTTCTGTGGTCTGGGACTGGTTTATTCCAACAAGTCGTGCACCATGCCGCCCATCACCTTCCAGGATCTGCCTCTCAACATCTACATGGTCATCTTCGGGACAGGCATCTTTGTCTTCATCCTGAGCCTCGTCTTCTGCTGTTACTTTATCAGGTGAGGGGCAATAGAAACAGAAACAGTGATCAAAAAAAAAGAAAGGCGTTAAAACAAAGGAAAAGGTGTGTTTTGTAACATGGGCACTTATCTCAGTTTCTCTTTACACCAAAACAAATTCAAGAAAATGCATTACCTGGCTAAAGTAACGTACAGTGAGGACAGTAACAGGGTATGCTGTGTAATTAGAGTACATGATACCGCTGGACTTAAGTAAAACATCTGTCAATGATTCAAGGCTAATATGCTACATAATTTAAATGCATGTTACTAAATGTTTAGCATCATAACTTATCAAGAACCGAAAAACGTTATTCAATCCAAGTAACTGCTACATTGCTCACTATAACATCTAATCTATAGAAGTATTAAACAAATCAATAAAATAGATATTTAGTGATCTATATCAAACTGCACCAAAGTAGTGGACCGACCAACGTCAGTACGGAGAAGTGTGAGTATGTGTTATGTGTGTGTCCGTGAAAAGAGGGGTGACCTCTCAACTGTTGACTGTGTGTGAACTCCCTGATGAGCTGAGGGGACGTTTGTGTCTGGAGCACGGGATATGAGGCAACAGGAAGTAGCCCGCTACAATGTGTGAGGACAGTAGCAAAGAAAACTGCAGAGACTCCGAATAAACACGACCTGAATAGCACACAGTGGTGGGAGTACACAAAAAAAATCAACATCAACGTCTACAATGTATAAAACCTCATAAGGAAATGTCAACACCTGCAGTAGGATTAGTTTTTTTTTTTTTTAAAAAGCTCTCTTTGGGTGGCTGGGCATCTCATAATGAGCCATTTTAGCTGTCGCTGTCAGAATCACCTCTGTTATCGAAATGTCAAACAATTTACAGAAAACCTTGGTTTTTGGCTGGATAATACAAATACAACCACTAAAGGCTGGTAGTTGGTATCCAATGTGCCGCTTTTCCTCAATCATGTGCATTTAACTCCTGTGCAGTTAATTCCTTTTTTCTATATATAATTACATTAATGAAGAAAAGGAAAATTCAACATGCCTCCAAAACATCGTTTATTCTTGACCTCAAGACACCAGTTGACAAAATAATCTCACTCTGCTCCCTATTTAAAGGTGGGGTAGGTAATTTTGGAGAAACCAGCTCGAGTGCGCTAGAATTTGAAAATACACAGCCAGAACAAATCTGCCACTTCCTTACAGAGCCCGTCCTCCAACACACACGAACGCGCACATGACCAATGAGGGCACGAGATAAGTTTGTGCACAGATGCAAGGCTGACAGGCAGGTAGGCCATCCAGTTATTTTAGCCGAGCCGGCTAAAATGATTGGTCGTGCTTTTTACAGTACTACAGCTTCCACAGATGACATTTTTTTATGGATTTTTTGTCAAAGCACTTAAGATATTCATTGCTATCGGGATGTTAAGAGCATTCCATGGAATATAACAAAAAGTGTATCTCGAGCCGGTTTCTGAAACTTACCTACCCCACCTTTAATAGATGTTAACTTCTCAATCATATCATTGTACATTTGTTGGATGTTTTATAGGCCAAACTGAAGTATTTTTACTTGAAGTAAATATATTTCTGCACAGAGCTTTATATGTTTCAGCGCATTGTTTAGTTGCTTGGCCAGCTACTGGACCGTTAACTCTCACCAATCTCAAAGTTTTGTTTATCGGCTGCAGCAGACAGCTGTTTTTAGTGAAAAGTACCAAACGGCAGACAGAAACAGTTAGCGACTCTCTGTAAACATAATGGAGCATTTAGCAGCCAAGTATTTCCCTCAGGAGTTGTTAGACAACAAAAAAGAATAGTGAATATCATCATTTGGTTGGATGACACATGTTCCTTCTTAACTGCTGGATTTGTAAACAACTAACAAGTTCACCATATAACCCTAATTGTGATAATATGAAAATGTTCTGTTCATAACTTCTGGCCAAAAAAGTATTAATTGCCGTTTATTACTTTTGGGCGAATACATATTATAAATTAAGGATTTGGTGAAACAGTCACACCTAAATCCCCATTCAGACTCAATCATGAAGCTGTTGGGGTTCAGAAATGTAACTTATTTATAATAATTTATGTTGAATAAAAAACAAAACACCTAATGGACTCTGTGGTGAGATTAATGTGTCAACTGTTCTGTGATGCTAACAATTAACTTTGATTCGTAAGAAATGTAACCTTGTTCAGTTTTTTAATCCAATAATTTTTTTATTCAACATGGATGAGAATAGGAAGAAAGCTCCTTTTCAATTGAAAACAATGAAAACAAGGGAAACCCCATGTGTTGATGAACATCCATAGCAACTAATAAATTGGCCTTTTTTCAATAAAACACACTTAGAATTGGATACAGTTTACCCAATAATAGATCCTAAAGGTTGGAATTTTCAGTGCAAAAAAAATCCATTGTTTCAACTCTTAGGCAAATCTGGGAATCTTGTATTATATACACTGTAAATAATGGTATCAATTCAAATCAATCAAAAAGCATTTTCGATTTTCTGAGATCATTTAATATTGTAGTTATCTGCCCGAGAAAATAAACTTTTGCAATCAAATTTCTGTAATCATAATCCTAATAATGTGAACGCTTTATTTGGTCTAGGTTTGGCTCTAAATTGACCGTCAACTCCGTCAGACAGCCGGGATCCTTCCTGTTTTCTTGAAGCACTTACCTCTGAATCACGACCAAAGAGTCACTTCCTTTCGGCTCCTTAAACGGGCTGAAGGTAGTCTTCGGTAGGAGTGTGATTGTGAATTCATTTATAGACCGGGGTGATTCATCACATGAATACTGAGTGATGAATGCCATTCTTTGTTGGGGGCAGGCTTCCCATTATCCACTCAGACAGGCTCTCTGTAAATCAGTGTCAGGGACTTAGTGATGTTTGGTTCACCGTGACTTAAAATCTGTCTCTATTCAGCTATGTTAGATTTCCATCATACAAAGCAATTATATCGTTTTCTAAAAAGCCTTGCAAAATGGTGGAGTACACACACACAGCAATCTTTTCAGCCTTCATTTTCAAACAGTTTCTATTATAGTGGCACAAACCGGGGGTGTACACAGCAGTATACCTGCAGTGTACAAGATGGTAAAACCACAAGAGTGCCAAAAGCACTCACCCAAAATATCCCATCTTAAATTATACCCTAATGTGCTCTAACAGCACACTTGTCGGAGAGAACCACGATTTGCAAGCCTTAAGTGAAATCTTAAAATAGGACTAATATTTTTTGCTGACATTTTGGAGTGATTTCGCATTTTATTTAAACTAAATTACAATTTATTTGGTCCTTTAGTTGTGTGTCATACCCTCCTCCCTCTCCCCTCCATTTCTGATATGAAGCCGTAGATTCACATGAAAAAACCATCTTACATGCCGAGAATGAGAAAGGCAGAGATTTGGGAGAATAAAGTGACAGTTTAATTCCAAAATGCTTCAGCAGGAGATAGGGCAGACTGGAGGTCGTCTTCTATCATGAACACAGCTAGAGAGTCAGCAGTGAGATTCATTTGGTTAAATCTGTGAAAAACTTTTCTAATAAGAAACATTTAGTCTATAAAAAGTTTGTATCTGTCTCTGAGCAATCAGAACTCGAACTGATGCTCTGTGGATTTCTGAAAAATATCATAAAACGGAAACTATAGGTTACTTACGTAACCCCAGTTCTCAGAGTAACATGAAGTGAGATGTCTCACTATGGGATGCGCCTCATCGCGGAGCAAACAGAAGCATCAATCTCATTACGCCAATCCTGATTGACTGGTGATCTTGACGTCAGCGTCAGAGAATTCACCCCCTATAAGTAGCTTGCGCCACGACGCATGCGTCATTCAAACACCTCTTCTCGCTTCAGAGCACAGGATGCAGCCAGACCCTGAGTCGAAAGAGCTCGCGGACCCAAGGGTGCCTGCGAACTCTGACTCATATGGGCCCCAAAGCAATTGCTTCCACAAACCAGTGGGAGAGCCGTTGCTTAGTAACAGGCTTGCCCTTATAAGGGTTAGCCCAGGACACAAGAGGTTGGTCATTATGACGAAGCACCCTTGATCTGTCCCTGTACGTGCGTAAAGCACGGGCTGGACACGGCAAATCCGGCCGCTGTTCCCCGGAGGAATACAGTGGCGGGGAGGATGCCTCAATGTCAAATGTGGTACCTGAACCAACCGCCTTAAGATAAAGGCAGGGTTGGGCTTCAACCACACTCTGTTTGCCCTGGGGCGAACTGAGTGCATGAAGACTGTACAGATAGCGCATGAGTGCCACTGGCTCGCTTGGCAGCTGCCAGGGTCAGCTTCATGTCACACTGTATTCAGATTGTACCACTCACGGGCCAGGCCCATAGAGCCAAGCGCTCTGGGTGTGGGTGAAAGATCGCCCCCCCCGCTTGGGACAGTATGTCCCTGCGTAGTGGGAGCTGCCATGGCTGCCCGCACAGCAGCTGATATATCTCCCCTAGCCAGTACATTGCTGGCCAGTGCGGAGCTATCAGGATAAGTGTGTGGCGTTGCTCTCTCACTCTGGCCAGAGTTGGGGGTATCAGAGCCAGGGGTGGGAACGCATACAGAAGGCCCGGGGGCCAATCGTGCGCGAGTGCATCCACGCCTAACGGTGCATTTAGATCGCGCATCGAAAAGAACAGCTGACACTGAGCGTTGTCTTTCGATGCGAACAGATCCACCGCGGCTCTGCCGTAACGCACCCACAGCTGGCTCACAATCCTTGGATGTAGAGTCCAGTCTGCATAAAGTGGTATACCTCTGGACAGTAGATCTGCCCCTAGGTTCATCACTCCCGGTACGTGCGTCGCTCTCAGAGAGAGGAGACGTCTACCGCTCCATAGGATCAGTTTGCGCGCCAGTGTGTGTAACTGGAGAGAACGCAAACCCCCTTGGCGGTTAATATACGATATTGTGGTCGTATTGTCTGTCCTCACGAGGACGTGATGTCCCCTGAGGAAAGGCAGAAAGCGTTTTAGGGTGAGAAACACCGCTAAAAGCTCCAGGTAATTTATGTGCGCCCGCTGGAGGTCTCTGCTCCAGAGACCCCTCACCGGGCGACCTTCATAAATACCTCCCCAACCTGTCAGACATGCGTCCGTGGTGACCACTTTCCGTGAAAGGACAGCACCCATAGGCACACCTCGTACTAGAAAAGTCGGGTGCAGCCAGTGGCGCAGTGCCATTACGCATTTCACAGTAACCATCACTCTTAGTGTGGTTTTAGGGCGGCCACCCAGCACTGAAACTCCCTCATGTGTAAGCGTCCCAAATCGTACTACCAGGATGGCTGATGCCATGAGCCCCAGCAATCGCAGGCATGATCTGAAGAGAACATGTTTGCGCAGCTGGAAAAGAGCGAGACAAACTCTGAAAGCTTTCACTCTTTCCGCTGACAAGCGAGCTGAAAAGGGCACCGAGTTCAGGCGTAAACCCAGGAAGAGTATAGTCTGCGCGGGGCACAACATGCTCTTTTCTGTGTTTATTATGAAACCCAGGTTGAGCAGGTGCTTTACGAGGACATTTGTCTGCGTAACAGCCTCCTGCTCCGACTGTGCGAGAAGCAGCCAGTCGTCCAGGTAGGTCGCCAGGCGAATACCCTGTTGTCTTAACGGGGCTATCGCGGCTTCCGTACATCGTACAAACACCCTTGGACTGAGAGACAGACCGAAGGGGAGTACTCTGTATTCATAACAGATCCCCTGAAATGCGAATCTCAGATATTTCCTGTGTGGGTAATATACTGGGATGTGGAAATACGCATCTTTCAGGTCGACTGATGTAAACCAGTCGTCTTGTCGCACGAGCCGCAGCAGAGATGTGTGAGTGAGCATTCTGAACTTATATCTTTTTAGATATAGCCAGGGGTGCACATAACTTTTTTGCCCTGGTTCTCAAAGGAGCACCTGGAGATGTTGCTTGGTGCTCATCCTTAAAATGAAATAAACCGTAACTTTTGAGGGGGTCTTGACTTTATTTGCCAGACACACGGCACTGAACACACGTGCAGAGGTGAACACAGAACACACATGCAGAGGTGAACACAAGACAACATTAGCACGACCAGTAATCCTACAAGCTGTCTTCACTACCCTCCTGACTGTTCTCCTCACTGTCTTCCTCTCTGTCAGACATGGTAGCTGATGATGTAGGCCTACTACTTTCTCTCTGGTTGAGTCTGCGATTAGCTGCTGGTTTTGGGTCGAAAGTCTCTGTTGTCATCTTAGACAAGTGGATGTAATCAAATAAGTATGTGAACATAACAAATAACCTACCATAGCCAATAGCAAATTAATGTAACTTATTTTATTTGTGTTGTTCATTCATATCTTATTTTACCTTAACATTTATTTATTTATGCGGTTTTTTTTATCTCCAGTTTTAAAGGATATTTTTGGTTACTGTCCTATAGTATACATTGGAATGATTTCAAACCTGTTTATCCCAATAATTATAAAGGAGTGCCTTGGAAATATGTGTTTACATAAATTGTGACCAAACCGTTTGAACTTAGACTAAAGTGAACTATCTAAACACTCAGAGTACTTACCTCACTGAGCTGTAGTTATCAGAGAGGACTCTCCCTCCACATTATTGTAGAAACATCTTCTTCTTATATCCGTTAGAGCAGCTAGCACCAGATTCTAATAACAACAGCGCCGGTACCGGTGCACCCTCCCTCTCTCCCACGCTCACTCGCACTTTGGCTGTGAGCTGCGGGCGCCAGATAAGCCAACATCCCCCATTTTCATCACTTACAGCGCCCATCGTACAGGGCAAATTAAACGTGTAACCGGGGTGAAAAGGGTGTTACATTTACTCAATTATGAATGTTGTTACATCAAGGCCGAAAATTAGGATGAGCACCAACGGTCAAAATGTTTTTTTCCCTCCCAGAGCTGCCAGCGCAGCACCTCCCCAGATCTGGCGCCCCAGGCGAACATCTATAACGCCAGAGCTACGGGCCGGCTCTGAGTTATAACATAGGTTCATATGCAACTCGCAAATATATTTCTCTCTCTCTCTCTTTTCTCTCTCCTCTCTTTTCTCTTCTCCCTTCTCTCTCTTCTCTCTCTCAATGTTGGTACGCAAATGCGCCTTTTTTCAAATGACACGGTGCTCTTTTTTTGGCGGAGGTGCGCATGCGCACCTGCGCACCAGTTATGTGCAGCCCTGGATATAGCCCTCTTTTCTAGGAGTGAGAGAATCTCTCTCTCCAGAATATGGGCTGACTCTCCTCGGGCCTGCGAATGTAGAATGCCCGAGAAGCGAGGGGGGGTGACGGTGACTTGGAGTCTGTAGCTCCGTGTAACTGTCTTGAGAAACCCAAGCAGATGTCGTGAGCATCTCCCGCTGTATGCTCCTTAGAGCCAGCTGAGATGTCACGTCTCTTCCCCTCTGAGTCTCCATTTGTTGTGTTATGGGGCCCTCCAGTGTCTGAGCACTGTGGTGCCCCATTTCGACAATCCCCACCGACACAGCGCATGCGTGTGGCGGTGGTGCCCTTACGGCTCCAGCCGGCACTGCGCATGCGCGTGACGGTGGTGCCTTCACGACCCCAGCCGGCACTTCGCATGTGCGTGACGGTGGTGCCTTCACGACCCCAGCCGGCACTGCGCATGCGCGTGACGGTGGTGCCTTCACGACCCCAGCCGGCACTGCGCATGCGCGTGACGGTGGTGCCTTCACGACCCCAGCCGGCACTGCGCATGCGCGTGACGGTGGTGCCTTTACAGCCCCAGCCGGCACTGCGCATGCGCGTAACGGTGGTGCCTTCACAGACCCGTCAATTGTCCGCCCTTTGAGAGAGGCCGTAGCTGCTCTCAGAAGGGGAACAGTTGACGGACTGTTTATTGTTTTTATTATTTTTCTTTTCATTTTTTCGAGCTGCGCCCTTGGCTCAAAGCCTGGATGCGTCAGCGGAAAATGTTTTATGACAGAAAAATCAATAAGTGTGTGACATGTGTTTATGCGGACTTGAGGATGGTGTTGAGTAGGGGTGTAACGGTTCACAGAAGTCACGGTTCGGTTCGTACCTCGGTTTGGAGGTCACGGTTCGGTACGGTTCGGTACAACAAGAAAAAGCAAAAAAAGGTCCCAAATGCATAATTCCAGGTTTGTTGTTATTTATGATTGAACAGTAGTGCAAGTTTCAGTTTAAAAATAAAGAACTTTGACATTTTGAATAATTAACTGTATTAAACAGTTAAAAACAAACCATACACAGTACACTCAGATGGCCATATTATCTATAATGGCTGATGTCAAACAAAAAGGTTTCATCTAGCTGTACAACTAAAAAGAATGTCTTGAAAATATGACATCATAAATAATAAGAAAGTGTTTCAAGAGCGCATAGCCGTTGAAAAACATATGCCAAAAGCTTCCGTTATTTATTTTGGTCTCACGGCTTTCATGTCTATTGGCTTCTTAAAAACAGCGGGGATCAGCTGTTGAACTGCTGTTGTCTTTTGCCGGGCTCCCGTGATTGGCAAATCTGGGTGATGCCTTCTGATATGATTTAGCATGTTTGGCGTGTGTTACCATTAGCATACCGCACCGCTGTCGAACAACGGCGACACACCGTCCTCGTCCGATCCACCACTCGCACACTTAATCGTTATTGTAGTCCACAGGGAACCCGAAATGTTCCCACACAGCTGATTTAAAAGAAGCAGGTGGGTTCTAGCTCCTGTGTGTTATCTGAAATCGCCATACTAACTTTTCTTCTTCTTGTATTTTGTTCGTTTTGTTGTTGTGTTTCTTCTTGTTCTTCATTTGTCGTTTAAGGGCGGCTGGCAAACAGCTTTTAGGCGCAATACCGCCCCCTGGATTATATATAGTGTAGTGGATACTGCCCTGAATGACAGACTTTTTTCCCACTCGTAAAAAAAAGGCGTATTCGTCGTGTGACTGCGTGTGCCGAACCGTGACGTCCGAACCGTGACGGTACGGGACGAATACGGATACCGTTACACCCCTAGTGTTGAGGCATCTCTCGAGGCGGCGGGAACACATTCAGAGCTGGGGAACCGTAGACTTCCAGCTCTGTCACAGAGGGGAGAAGGAGGGGCTGTCACGCCGCTCGCTTCTTCTTCCTCGACTGCTGGCCGAAATTCTGGGTTGGCTGCGCCTGGGCTGCAGCCGGAACCGGAGATTTTCTAGGCCAGCTCGCCCTCGTCCCCTGCCTGGGCTGGGGACTCGGGGCGGACTGCGACCTCTGCGTTTTCGGTATTTTGAACCGAGCAGGGTTCGGGGCAGCTTGGACGAAGGGCTGCCGCTGCGAAGGCAGCGGCTGGGCCCTTCGAGGGAGGCAGAGGTGGAGGGCCTCGTCCTCCTTCTTTTTCGACTCGCATCTCCTCTGCATGGAGGCAAGAGCGGAGCCGAAAATCCCCTCGGGAACGATGGGCATGTCAAGCACATCCTCCTTTTCCCGGTCTGGGAGGTTGGTGAGGTTGAGCCATCTAGCTCTTTCCTGCACCACCATGAACCCCATTGTTTTGCCCGTGGCCTGGACGGCGCAGCGTTGGACACGGAGACAAATGTCTGTGACCGCGGCCAACTCGTCCAGAACGGCCGGTCCAGGATTACTCGACATATCCTCACAGAGCTCCGCTTGGTATGCGGTTAGCAGTGAGGAAACGTTCAGAGCCCTGGCGGACAACGCTGCGGCTCTGTAGGACCGTTCAGTCATGGTCGACTGGAAACGGTCCACCTTCGCTGGCAGCGTGGGGTTCCTGCTTGGTGACGGGCCCATCCTCGGTAGGAGGTGGGCTGCCACCAGCAGTTCCATCGGCGGTATGCGGAGCAGGCCGAGCCTCTCCATACCGTCGCAGTCTAGGGAGGAGGCACCCTGGATTGGGGCCTTGTTGCTAAAGGGTCGGTCCCTCCACGAGACCGACACCTCATCCAACATCTCCGGGAAGACCGGGAGGAGTTGCCTCCTTGTCCTCGTTGCTTGGGGAGAATGATTCCCCTCGTAACGGGACCTGGCGGTCTCCTTGGCCATTTCGGGCCACGGGATGTCTAGCCTGGACGCAGTGCGCTGACACGCGGCCTGCAGGTCCATGCTCAGACAGGGCGAAGCTGGTGTGCTATCGCCCGGGAGAGCAGCCATCGCTCCCGGCTTTGCCATTTGAGCCGATGACATGAAGATATCTTCTTCTTGCTCATCCGAATCAGACAGGAGGAACTCAGAGGTGTCCTCTTCGTCCTCCATGTGGTCTAATTCCAGGACATCCTCCGCGGGCGAGACCATGGTGAGGTCTCGCCGGGAGCTCCCGCCTGGTGAGGCGTGGGGCTCCGTTCCCGCGCCTCTTGCCGCCACCGGGTCCCGGCCTGACACGGTGTGGGATCCCGGTTCCGCAGCTGCCGCTGTTAGTGAGCCCCAGACCGACACAGTGAGGGGCTCAGTCTCTGCGGCGAACGCCCCCGTGTCTTGATTGCCAAACGGCGAATCAGTGGACATGAGGGAGTCCTGTTCCAACAAGCTAGCTTGGTGTGCTAGCCGTCGGTGGAGGCTCTTTCGGATGAAACGGGCACAATGCCCGCACGAGCCGGGGTTGTCGATAGCCTCCTGGGCGTGTTCCAGCCCGAGGCAGGACGAGCAGACCTGGTGTGAATCTGTGCCTGCTATCTTCAACCCGCAGCCGCATGACCGAGCCTCCGAGTCCCTGACTCCTCTGGTGTGAGGGGGAGAGGCGTCCATCTTGTTCGCCTCGTGGCGTGGAGAGGACCCGCTCGTAACAGGTACGTCGTTGAGAGAAAAAGTGTTACCAACCCGTCCTTAATCCGGAGAAAAAGGGACGGTGTGGGTCCTTTGTTCTCAAAGAATATTGACTGGTGTGTCAATATACTTCTAATCCTTTTCTCCTCCGTGAGAGAGAAAAAGAAAAGCGTCCTCGCTACCATGGTGTCGGTAGTAAGGGGAAGCTAGCTAGCAACAGGTGCGTAGCTAGCTTGAGAAAAATCAAAACCTTACCTTACTTTCCGGGGAAAGAAACGGCGAGGTCGATTTTAATACTAACTGGCGTTAGTATTACCGTCTTCTTGCGAAGCAGAAGGAGTAGCCGGCGAGCGCCCGTTGACCGAAATGGTTATATTTGGGTTCAGTCTGTGGACCGTTAAGCTTGTCCGGCTACTATAGAGATGTGCTCTGAAGCGAGAAGAGGTGTTTGAATGACGCATGCGTCGTGGCGCAAGCTACTTATAGGGGGTGAATTCCCTGACGCTGACATCAAGATCACCAGCCAATCAGGATTGGCGAAATGAGATTGATGCTTCTGTTTGCTCCGCGATGAGGCGCATCCCATAGTGAGACATCGAACGGAGTGTTATGAATGAGAACTGTAATGTCAAAGCAGGAAACAAATGAAATGTGTGTTGATGTATTATAAGCAGTCACATTATAGTTAAAGGGGACCTATTATGCTATATTTGAAAAATATATTGTAGGGCCATACCTATACAAAACATGTCTGTGAAGTTTTTTGCTTAAAATACCAAACAGATCACCCATTGTAGCCATGCCTCATACTGCTCATACCCCTATTACAGCCCTGTTCCAAAAAGACTGATTTTGGTTTAAATGGAACGGCTGCTGCTAGCCACGCCCCATTGTAGCGTCACGCAGCTTTGCCCTGCTAAGAGAGTTTTCTACCGGAAGAAGCTCAGCTAAACGCTGCCGTGATTAAATGCCATATTATGTTCCCAACCACTTCAAGCATTATTTCTGAAACAGTATGGAGCTCAATCAATCAATCAATGTTTTATTTATATAGCCCAATATCACAAATGTTACATTTGTCTCAGTGGACTTCACAGTTTGTACAGAATATCAGTATGACAATACGACACCCTCTGTCCTTAGACCCTCACATCGTACAAGGAAACACTTCCAGAGAAAAATCCACAGTTTAAAAGGAAAATGGGAGAAACCTCAGGGAGAGCAACAGAGGAGGGATCCCTCTCCCAGGACGGACAGACGTGCAATAGATGCCGTGTGTAAATTGAAGAGATAATACATTTTACAGCGTAGGTAGACCAAATGTTTAGAAATGCATGTGTCTATAATAAGAAGATGAATCCACAAGGATGTCAACAATCCTGTGGGAGCCATCAGGGAAGTAGTATGATGAGAGTCAGGCAGGACCGCAGAGACAGGTTCAGCCACGACTCGAAGTCCAGGATTCAAATCCAGAACTCAGGATAGAGGATCCAGCTCAAACCTTTCTCGCAGGGTTTACCGCAAGGACATTCCGTTACACATATTCTCTCCAGTACAGCGTTAGCTCTGAGTGTTAGCATGCTTGCTACTATAAACACAGACCATATTACTCCCAAAACACGCAGCGCATTGTTTCTAATACAGCACATAGCTTGACATGTTCTTTCTTATGTGTTTACCGCTAGAACAGTGCCATTATATGTATTATATATTCAACAACTTTACTCTAAGTGCCTCCTGCAGACATCCTGCTGAATACACAGACACACAGCTGCGTGAGGGGATTCAGCTAGACGACTGTATACGGAGACGATAGGTTGGGACGTGTCACGTGTGCCAGATTTTACCAATGACGTCATAGCACCCAAATCCTGGATCAGCTCGTTTGCACCACCCCCGTTTTTTTTTGTTTTTTAGATGTGGGTAACGAGGAAAAGAGAGAGTCTCTAACACACCGGGGACACATATTTATGTATAAAACACATCAAAAAGTGCATTTTGCATAATAGGTCCCCTTTAACATTAGCAGTACATCAGCTTGGTTAATATCAAAGGAAATTATATAGTGTTTGATGGGCTTTAATAAAGTATGTTAAAAATATTAATGAAAGGAAAAGCAGCAGTAGTTGTTTTTTTTGGCACATATCCTTTTATCCCCCCACACCTGTTGAATTCATTGTGTTCAATAATAACTGGTCTGCAGTAGCTGTATGAACATTTTCTATTCTTGTAGACCGGGCACAAAACTGAAACACTGAAATCTCCGTCATTCCCCCCTTTCACCCCACTTCACATTATTCTTTAGCCATGGGAAATCTGTACACATGTAAAACGTGTATCCTCACATTGTTCTGCAGGGAAGATTGTTAGCAATCAGCGTAAACAATGAACCAAGTGACAAACACAACCAATAACTGTCACTTCCTTACTTAAAGCATAACAATTTTGTATTTTTATTTCATTTGAGGGGTAACAGATGGCATAAATAATTATTCATATCTCATCTAAGATGCTCTCACTGCATTAATTTAAAATCCCAGACAATGATAGACATGTGAGTCTATGTTTAGTTGTGTAAAAACAATAGGCCAAAAATAACCCGCGGCTCGCCAAATGATAAAGATCTCCTCTCTATTGTTGTTTATTAGGGTGGTGCAGGGATTCAAAGACGCACTGTACTCATTAACTATGTTTGTGTGTGTGTGTTAGCATTGGCGTGTGTAGTTGCTACATTGTGGGATCAATGTGTGTGTGCTTCCAGGGGAACTTGTCTTTGTCTCTGGATGTGTAGTTGTTTGAAAAGAGTTAATTATCAAAGCTTACCCCTGCAATTACACAGCTTCTGTTACACACAGCAACATCATGTTACTGCACAAACTTCTCCAAATCTCAGCCGGGATCCAAGGACCTGCTGTGAAACTCATCATAGAATAAATATAGACATCTTTGTCTTTTAACAAACAAGTGTCAAATGGGTAACTTACTGTATGTACCACTTTCAAATTGTCCTTTATATTCATCTCTAAAGTTACTAGTTACTTTGCAAACTATAATTTTGCTAACATAGAAGTATACTTTAATTCATACAAACATATGATACGAATGAGCTGTTCCGCAACCAGCAGCAACAATCAAATGTTGGTTTACTTTATAAATAGGACTTTACATTTTATATGGAAATAGTATTCTGCATTCCTCACTGTGTAAAAGGTCCATCGTAAGAAGATGAAATGTGTGTGTGTGTGTGTGTGTGTGTGTGTGTGTGTGTGTGTGTGTGGGTTCTCATACCTTTTAAATATTCTTGCCTGCATCTGTTTCTATTGTTACTTCAGTGACAGATTCTTACATCACTTTAAACTAGAACGTCAAGCGAAAGTATAGTTGATTGCATGTTAAAATGATTGTTTCCAATAATTTCTCATAATTTAATATGTTTATTAAAAACCTTTTTCTCTTTTTATATTTTAAATTTTTTTATTGAGTCAGGCACAATGAGTTTACATTTATACAGTCAATATTTGTATTTATTTTCCCCCTTTCCCTCCCTCCCGGTCCTAGCTAGTAAAATAAATAACTAACTAAATAAATAAAATAGATACCTGTATAGGTAAAAGTAAAGTAATATAGAAGATAATATTAAAAGAAAATGTATAGATAAGGGAATAAAGAATAGTATCAGTAATACTTGTACCCATATACTCATATGTATACCCACATGTACACATGCAAATACATACACGTACCTACCTACATACATACATGTATACAAAGACAGAACAAATAAATAAAAATAAATAAATAAAAATTAACATAAACAAATAAAAAAAACAGATAAAAAGAGACACAAGGAAAAAAAAAACATACACATACATTCGTAGTTCCCCCTCTTTCTCCTTAATGTAGTGTCTTAAGTTCAGCTATGTAGGCTATCGTAGAGCCCCAGACAGATTCAAATAGCTTTGAGGAGCCCCTCAGGTTATATTTAATCTTCTCCAAGTTCAGGTACAACATTAAATCTTTAAGCCATAGAGATGCTTTAGGTGGTATAGAAGATTTCCATTCTAGGAGTATTCTTCTACGTGCTAAGATAGATGCAAAGGCTATACTGTCTTTAGTTTTCCTCTTCAACATTCGGTGGCCAGGTAGTACTCCAAAAATGGCAGTTTCTGCACATGGTGTCAATACCACGTCCAAGGCCTCAGTAAGGTGATTGAAAATGCTTGTCCAGTATCCTTGTAGGCGAGGACAAGACCAAAACATGTG
Organism: Gymnodraco acuticeps; assembly: GCF_902827175.1. Taxonomy (NCBI): domain Eukaryota; kingdom Metazoa; phylum Chordata; class Actinopteri; order Perciformes; family Bathydraconidae; genus Gymnodraco; species Gymnodraco acuticeps. The sequence continues at coordinate 133,191 of NW_022990947.1, forward strand.
AGTCATGTTTGCTGGTGACATGTGGCATCTGTTACAGGTGTCCGTAACATTTGGATATACTTTTAGTTGTATAAGATTGAGCCTGGCACAGGACGTACTATTGTTCACTCTCGCCAATGCGCCATCCCAGACCTCATCATCTATAGCTTGGACTAGTTCCTCCTCCCAATGTTGTTTGATTTTACCAAGCGATGTTTCTGTGAGACGGGAGACGGAATTGTAAATTCTTGAAATCAGACCTTTTTCGATTGTTAAAGTGTCCAGAATTGAGTCAATTATTGAATCCGGAGGGATATTGGGGAAGGAAGGGTTGTTTAGTTTAACCCAGTTTCGGACCTGGAAGTAGCGAAATAGATGAGTGCATGGAAGGCAACATTTGTCAGAGAGTTGGCTAAAGCTACCGAAAACATTGTTAATGTAAAGGTCCCTTACTCTGATAAGACCTAATCCCTGCCACATAGAGAAGGCCCCATCAGTGTAAAAACCTTTTTCTCTTTTAATCCTCAGCAAACTACGACACCAAGCCCAGAGTGAGCGGTTTGGATACCGAGAGGTAAAGACTTGACTGCAATATTTAAGCATACTTTACGGAAACAAAACCCTCTTTTAAACATGTTTATTTTGTGTCAATCTTGCAGGTGGTTTTAAAAGGTGATCCAAAGAAGTTGAATCTTCATGGGGTAAGGATGTGATTATCATGCACATTTGCACTGATTCTTGCACATAAACACACCTTAAGAGATTTATAATGTGACACAAACATAAACAAAGATAATGCATGATAATTTCATCAAATGAGGGTCCTCACTGCGTCCTGTGTGTCCCTCCTGCAGCAGACGTGTGCCGTGTGTCTCGAGGACTTCAAAGTGAAAGACGAGCTGGGAGTGTTGCCATGCCAACATGCTTTCCACAGGAAGTGAGTACATGAGAGAACAGTGGAGTCTTTCTCTGATGCTTGCTACCGCTTTGCACCCGCACTGGCTTGTTCACATGAAAACGTTCATGTTTCATCTAAAGTTCAGTGATTACAGGAATTATACAGAGAGTTTCAGTGGATTTATTGCTGACTGCAGCTACAGGAGCTCTTGTTCAACATTCAGGGAGAAAGAGTGAGAGCAAACACGTATCCCAGCATGCAATGGGTAGACAACAGGAATAGATAGTGCTACTGTATGATCTTGTAGGGGAGGCATTCCTGATGTTAGTTAGGTTTCTAAAATTGTGATTTCCTCACAGTCATCTGGAAAATTAGAAGATTTTTTTATGTCAATATTAATCAGGAGGGACTTAATGGAAGAGAGGCAAAAATAATGTTATTTTTGTTTGACACAGTGCATAACAGTAGAAGCTGAATATATTCTTTGAGATGTTTAACAGTTTAAACCATGTCTCTCAAACTGCAGTTCAATAAGGACAGATTTAATGGAAATGTATAATAAAGAAAGACTTAAGATAAAGACTTTATTGATGTGAAGAATCCTCACTAAGCGTCAGTCTGTATGAAGACAGGAGATTGGACAGGTACCAGGTGATGGCAGTAAAGATAAAACAGCAGTTGTTTGTTAAAGCTCAGCTTCCTTAACATCTTGGACGTGGTACATTGTGCTATAGTAAGTCTGAGAGACGTTATTATTATTATACTTAAAGATTGGCTGGAGAAACGTGGGCAGAAAAGTCAATGGGTGGGATCTATTATTATAGATTAAAAAAAAGAATCATGAGTCATAGTCAAGGAATAAAACGAAAATGTGGACTAACTTCAATCAAAGTTTCTTTATATTACAGGGCTCTCTCATGTTCATGTATGGGCAGTGGTGAAATGTACAAGTCCAGTTTTGAGGAACATCTTTGCCACGTTATCCTTATTTTTACACTTATAGTTACTTTGAACATCAATTTACATACAAAACATTGTCCGTTTAAAATAAATAAATTAGGATATTTTGACAATTTCAAGGCAAGGCAAGGCAAGGCAAGTTTATTTATATAGCACTTTTCAACACAAGGCAATTCAAAGTGCTTTACAAAAAATGAAAGAGATTAAGAAAATGGCATTTAAAATCAGTCATTAAAAAGAAAAGCTAATAAAATAAACATTAAAAGAAAAAAAAAATACATGGCAGTCAATTAAACATTAAAAGAAAAAAGTACATGGATAAAAGTTACAGTGCAGTCTAATTTCAATAACTTTAACGTAATTTTCATGCTTAAATAGCAGGAAATGCTTTTCAGACCCTCAAATACGGAGCTGTCCTGTTTTTCTCTGTTTTATGTGATATTAAACCGATTATCTTTAAATATTAGAATATCATCAACCATAATACAATTAGTTGATGTGGCCAGGGAAAAGAAAGTTTGGGGCTCTCTGCTGGAACTGCTACCCCCGCGACCCGACCACGGATAAGCGGGAGAAGATGGATGGATGGATAATACAATTAATTGTTATTTGCAGCCCAAGATCCAAATATTTCTTCCCCATGGTTAATCAAGTATGGCTTGGCTTTGATCAGTGAAACATATTAGTGAGAGGAATCATGATCTCATGTTGCTCTATCCTTTTAATTTCTCTCCTGAACAGGTGTCTGGTAAAATGGTTGGAGGTGCGCTGCGTCTGCCCCATGTGCAACAAACCAATAGCGGGCCCCCCTGAGCAGCACCACAGCATAGGGACCCTTCTGGATGAACTGGTGTAACTGAAGGACCCCTGCAGCCCGGGGTGGCCCGCCCGCCGCGCCCGGGGCCGAGCAGCTGATATCATTTAGCGACTAGCAGGAACATGGACCCTGTGCTGCTGTTAAAAAATCAGCGAAGAAACACCGACATGATAACAGTAAATTGGGGTAACCTAGTTACCACCCAGAGAAAGACTGAAGGATGCTGTTGCCTAGCGACCATATCCAAGATGGCAACACGACACCTTGTGATGTCTGAGAGATTATCTCCAGCCACCCACACATCATTCCACCACTCTTCTTTCAACATCCCCCCCCCCCCCACACATCCCTCACATCTTCTCTGGTTACCTCGAGTCAGGTTAATGACACAGCGACAAGTGAGTGTTGAAGGATGGCAGCGCGGGGTCAGAGGCACTGATCCCACGGCATGTTTGAGTGTTGAATGTCATGGTGGTTACTAACATGAAATAATTATCGGAGGATGTTATTAAATCTCTCACTTAATTATTTTAGTAAAGACGTTTTTAAACAAAGCTACAGAGAAAAATATATTTCATCGTCCCTTAAAGGTGGGGTAGGTAATTTTGGAGAAACCAGCTCGAGTGCGCTAGAATTTGGAAATACACAGCCGGAACAAATCTGCCACTTCCTTACAGAGCCCCTCCTCCAACACACACGAATGCGCACATGACCAATGAGGGCACGAGATAAGTTTGTGCACAGATGGAAGGCTGACAGGCAGGTAGGCCATTCAGTTATTTTAGCCGGGCCGGCTCAGATGACTGGTCGTGCTTTTTACAGTACTACGGCTTCCACAGATGCATTTTTTAATGGATTTTTTGTCAAAGCACTTAAGATATTCATTGCTATCGGGATGTTAAGAGCATTCCATGGAATATAACAGAAAGTGTATCTCGAGCCGGTTTTAACATGTTGAGAGGAGTTACACTGCTTACAATTCTGTATTTTAAAAAAAAATGTCAACAGGTACAACAAGGGTTTACCAAAAATACCTGGGGCCTCATTTATAAAGCCTTGCGTAGGATTGGCGTGGGAAGGTTGCTTACGTAGGACAAAGCAAATAAATACGCACCGACACTTTCCGATTAATAAAAGACTGCGTACGGCACATCCTACGCCGGTTTCCCTTTTATAAATCACAATCAACTCCAAATGCGGCGCAGCTTTTGCGGGCTTCACGTAACGCCCATATTTGCCTATAAATAGTCAAAGAAACGCCCATTCATTCATTCCTTTTGACTGACTGCATGAAGAAGAGCTAAAACAGCTAAAAAAGACATCTCACACCATGGGTGTTTCTCAATGTCGAGTAAAGCTGCTCCAGAGCCACTATTTCAAGCATACTACGTCATCGAGTGCCGCCGACTGTTCCAATGTCCAGCATACTTGGAATTCTACCGAGCCCGGCGTACTTCGTAGCGACACATTTCGAGGCTGCACATGTGTAGACTCCGTGGTCTTAAAATCCCCACAATGCATTGCGCACGGACCAATTTCCCCAAATCTGTGGCGGAAAATGTAAGGCGGGCCTCTCATATGACGCACACCTGCACACTTGCTAGCCTGTTCCACTCTTCGTTTTCCGAATGCCAGGAAGGATTCTTACCTCGCTTCTGAAGCAAGTGACTCGGAAGACATGTGCTACCAAGCAAGCGTACTCGACATTGAGAAACACCCCGTGTCAGATTTTGGTTATTTTGGGAAGGTCGAGATAAATCCTATTGTTTGGTGGATGCAGTTTGAACCAGAGTAGCAGCATGGAGGTCGGATCGTCACCAAAATAAGTAATAAATAAGTGAAAAAGTTCAGAAAAAGGTTAATGACAAAAAGAATACACATAGCCTTAACCATAATCCACCAGTTAAAGGAAATACAACTAATGTGTTGTTATATTAGCTGTACAATTGACCACATATGGTGTTCTTAGTTTCCATACCTCCTGTGTTTTACGAGCGACTTATCAAGTAAGCGGCGAACGGCATAAAACATGATTAAACATGATAGTATATGCATGCTCGTATCTATACAACCTATAGAAATGCAAAACGGCGTCAGTTTAAAGTGGACCTATCATGCTATATTTGAACAATATATTGTAGGGCCATACCTATATAAAGTATATAAATATAGTTTTTTTTTTCAAAATACCAAACAGATCCTTCATTTTAGCCATGCCTCATTTCGCTCTATTTGTTCTTTCCAGCCCTGTTTTTGCAGGGGCTGATTCTGTGACGTAGCTTTAATGCAAATGAGCTGCAGCTGACCACGCCCCCCTGCAGGAGATCAGCTGGTGGGCTGTCAGAAGAGGGGGAGAAAAAGAGATCTCCGTCCTCCGTGTTTTATTCTTATATGATTATATAGAGTCATTATTCATTTGTTTTAAAGCTCAATAAATAACAAAGAAGACCTTTGACCGGCACTTTTCTAATTTTGTCCGGAAGATTTCAACTTTAACAGACATGTTGACCGGCGAAAAAAAATCTAACTGAAACTCTGCCGCACGGTCCCCTCGTTCCTTGGAAGAGGCGGAGAGGTGGATGTTTGTCATCTGCTGGTGGACTAACCGGAGAGAATTACAGTGCTTGCCTCAACGGGGAGGGATTGCATTGAATAACAGCAGCAGGAGCAAACGCTTGCCTCGGGGAGGGAGAAAAAGAGCCACAGCGGAGAATAAACAGAAGGGCAACCATGGCAACCATGCGCGGGAAGTCTTCTTCGCTGCTTTTGCGGCAGACTACAGTGCCACTTACAGGCCTGGCATATGTACTACAGCGTCTCCAGCGCTTTCGAGCGGCAATGGCCGGCTGTTGCCCAACCCCACATTCCCCTGATAGGTGGAGAGTTGGCCATATAGGCGGAGCTCCTCGTTCCTGACGTCAGAGAATTTTCAAATCTGTATCAGTCTGTATCAGATCCGTTGCAGCCCCGTTTTTAGAAATTTGGGTATGGAGGAAAAGAGAGAGGGTTGTGTTTTCTGACACTTGGACACATATTCATGTATAAAAGATGTACAAAAGTGCATTTTGCATGATAGGTCCCCTTTAAAGTAATTCTGTCCTTCTGTTTACCGCATCATTCATGAGAATACATTTCTTAACAAGAGAACATAATCGAGGGGTGATCAATAACATTTCCGTATTTATTTATTTCTCCAAGTTATGTTTTTGTGTGCACTGAGGAGTCTCAAACAGGCGTTTGTTTAATCATTTTAAGATTGGCTTCAATCAATTTGTGAAAATGAATTCTTCATATGATAAATGAGAGGTAACATTCTATTTATGGTATTATTTCCACATATTTCTCTCCATTCTTCCTTCTGCCAACGGTGTCGCAGTTTCTCGTCTCTCCCGTTTTTGTGCTTAGTGCGTACGCATGGGGTAGAGTTTGCGTGGAGGACCGCACATTTCCCGTCAAGTTTTCTTTTTATAAATCGCAAACAGTGCGTAGAAACTTGCATATGCCATCTTTTGTGCTTACGCACCGTTTATAAATGAGGCCCCTGAAGCCAACAACATTGAGGCAAAGACATAGACAGGGTTTACTAAAACTGCTTCAAGGGAACTTTTAAGGTTTTGGGCCAAAGATTATGAAGTCGCATTGGTAAAAAAAAGATGAACATTTGAATTCAAGCGTCATCAGTGGGACCTAAATTAATCATATTAACATCTCAAACTGTAATCCACATGTAGCAAATTAATCAGTATTTCCATGTAAAACCAATTGCCAAACTGATTTAATACTTATGATTGATGTGTAAAATCCATGTTGGTGCCCGCCTCCTCAGTGATATAATGTGTTGTTTTCCCCACTGGGATGTTATTTTAATGTTCAAACATGTTTAAATTGTGTTAACATAGATGAAAGGAACTGACACTTTTTACCTTTCACTTGAACATTGTGTTTTTTTGTTGATTCTTTTTTTAGATATTGCACTTTAAATTCACAAAAAAACATACCACGTTTGTTCTTCTAAAATGTTAAGACTAAAGTTTGGAGGCAGCATTGCTGGTCCCTTGTTTTAAGGTGTGGTGAATCTTTTATAAAAGTCTGTGAAGTATCCGAGAAGCTGCTTCATGTGAAGAGAAGAGAAGCAGCAAAGCCTCTGTGATGTTCTGTGAATTCATCTGGGAAGAAACTAGATCTCACTTTTATACATTTATGTGGCATTATTGCTGGTGATTCTGTTTTTACATTCCTCCATCCTATTTTTTGTGATTTACACGATTCAGAAAGCGAAACACTGCCTAAAATTGAGCACAAAACTCACAAAGCACATTGTCCACAGGCACCTGCACTGTACATTAAGCCAAACACACACACACACACACACACACACCACACACTCTCACACACACACACACACACACACACACACACACACACACACACACACACACACACACACACACACTCACACACACACACGTGTGAGGCTGTTGACTTCACATGAGTCCGCGTGCCAATAAAAGAAAAGAAAAGAAAATGTCCAAGAGATTTGTTCACTCTGATTCTGGCCACATTCCACATTTTGTAATCCAAACAGATGTAAATATCTTGAACAATAATAAATACAGTTGTCTGTTTTGCTCAGTTTCTCTTGTTTATTTCTGGGTAGTCTTGTATCTGGCGCCATCATGAGGTGAAAAACTGTAGGAAAATGTGTTGGATTATTCAATCTAGCTCATTGGTTCACCACCTTTTTGGCTTTTGAACCTTAAGCAGAAGAATGCCATAGTAAATTATCCAAAGACAAATTCATTTTTAATGATTTATTATGGTTCTGAAAAGTTCTGGATTGGTAAAATCAATTATTTCGCTAGAGAAAAGCAAGGAACACTTCTTTACAGATGTAAAGATTTGTTGATTTCATAATTGGTTATGATTTCTATCAATTGCTTTTACTCCATCGAGAGTAAATAAAACATGTATTTTTTACTTTAAAGGGTCAGATGACCCAAATGACATATTTCTACTTATAATGCCACAGTATCTTACCATGCCGTTGTTTTATCAGCACCGCTATCAGAGATTTTGAATATTTTCTTTGGGGATTTATTGATTTTAACTCACTGCAAGTCTAGATACCGCTGAAGGTGATTTGTTTTCCTTTTGTGGAAAGTCAGTGCTAAAGGGCATTGGAACTACATACATTGTTTAGTAAATATTAAAGGTCTCCTACCATGCAAAATGCACTTTTTGATGTCTTCTATACATAAATATGTGTCCTCGGTGTGTAAGGGAACTCACAAAGTGTCAGAAAATACAACCCTCTCTCTTTTCCTCCGTACCCAAATCTCTAAAAACGTGGGTTCAACGGAGCTGATCCAGATTTGCGTCCGATATGATGTAATATCTGAAATGTGGGCTGGCTTTACGCCAACGGCAATATCAGAAACGTTGCTGTATCAGAAACAATGCGCATCGTTTTGGAAGTAATATGATCTGTGTTTACATTAGCAAGCATCGCTAACACTCAGAGCTGACGCTGTACTGGAGAGTATGTGTAAAAAATCAGGATATAAAAAAGGAACTCACCTTGTGGTAAACCTGTGAGAGAAAAAGCATTTGAGCTCCAAACTGTTTCAGAAATAATCCTTGATGTGGTTTGGAACATAATATGGCGTCTAATCACGGCAGCATTTAGCTGAGTATCTGGGTAGAATTCTCCTGCATGAGCTCTCATCTCTCGTTCTTTTTTTCCTTCTTTTTTTAAAATAAAATCTACGGACCCAGAATCAGCACTTCTCTAACAGGGCTGAAATAGAGGGTATGAGGCATGACTAGAATGGGTGATCTGTTTGGTATTTTGAGCAAAACACTTCATAGACATGTTTTTTATATATCTGAGACCGATAATATATGCCTACAAATAGTATAATAGGAGACCTTTAAGTAAGAGAATGGCCTTTTTCTGTCAGTGCATGTCTTCATATCAAATGTGTTTGATACAGGCTGAATAACTACCACATAATACATTTTATTTTAATATTATTTAGAGACTTTCATTATGAAGTGTCGTGTTAAAGAAAATTTATTAATATTGGACACTGAAATCCATTGTTTTAAATGTTCAACAGGGGGAAACACAGTAGCAAACTGAAAGATTTAAAGGAGTCAGAAGTGCAGAGTCGACATCCATATGAAAACAATGAGCATCTGTAGGCTGCCTCATTAAATGTGAAAGACCCAGCGCTATTGGTGGGTCCAACCAGTAACTAGCTATTTCCCCGCAGCAGATTGCAGGTGGCAGAGCATCGAAAGTCTAAAGGGGCATTCCTCTTTACTCCTGTCGCCTTCTAATTAGACTTAAAGGCAAGGAGGAGCCTCGGAGGAGCTGAAAGGGGATTCAGGATGGAGGCAGATGGTGTGAGATCTCAAATGGAAGGAAGTGAACACTGGGTCTGATAGACTGAGAGGGATGGAAAAAGAGAGTTGAGAGGAGAGGGAGGTGGACGGAAAAGGTGGAGACTGAGAGGAGTTACTCAGTTTGGACACTTTAACTCTCTATTTTGAGAAGGTATTGATTTGTTCAATAATTAAATGGATGAGATAACTCTGTTCTGACGAAACAAATGCCTCCAAAAGAAGCAAGAAACACAGCGAGAGGAGAAGATGAGCAGCTCAGGATGATGGACATCTGGTCGAAACTATCCTTTGAGACTCACAGCAGTTGGTGAATATATCAAAAATGTTTCTTTTAAATCTGTCTGTCCTTAATTACAGCATTGCAGTGTGTTAAGAGTGTGTTGGTGGTGATGATGTGTGTGTATCAGTTTCATCATAAATCTGATGACCTGCTGTGATATCCTGCTTGTGAGATGACAGCATTATGGAAGCACTGCAGTCATTTTAAATAGATACAACTATATGCGACTATATGAGTCACAAAAGATGGGAGGTTAACCAAGACATTTAAGCTGAACATCTTTTGATGCTAAAAAAGGATTTAATTAGTGTGCAGGATCCAAAAGACAAGCTAAACCTCTTATTAAGATTACAATACTTAATGGTAGAATGCTTTAAAAGGGTCAGCATGGTATGAACACATGCATCATGTCATAAACACACACTTTTGCTGAAATACCCACACATTTGCACATATACACACCACGCACACACACACTGCTTGGGTGGACCTGGAAACATAAGCAAGTCTTTCATGAAATCAGCCTCTACCTGAGCAATAAAGAGCCATCTGTGCTGTGAATAAACTTATGATGGCAACACACACACACACACACACACACACACACACACACACACACACACACACACACACACACACACACACACACACACACACACACACACACACACACACACACACACACACACACACACACACACACACACACACACACACACACACACACACATACACACACACATACACAGGGTGGAGAGAAAAACACAGAGAAATGCTTGTTTCTGTCACTTCCCACCTTAAGCGTCGTGGCACTGCTGAGTGAATGTAAGGTCAGGTTATTTCTCTTTCTGTGCATTTTATAGCAGCCAGCATTTACCTGAGCAGCAGTCCAGCAGCAGCGAGATGAGGCCGCGTCAAACTGACATGAAATGAAATAAGCTGTCAAAACATTGAGGCACATCAAGAGGAGACTGACCAGGTTAGTACTTACTTTCTTCGATTGTCATTTTAATTTGTTAGATGTAGATGGATTTCTTTGTTTCTATGTTGATACTACTATCTGTTGATGATCTAGGATCCCCAAAAGATACATCTTGCTTAAATTCATGGTGCCCAGAGGATGACTCATAAAAGCTTTTGAAACCTCATCATCCTGTCATTTCTTTAGTTGAGGAAAACTATGTTTATAATGAATGACAGTCCTCAGCCGCACTTTGTCATTTGCTAATGAGCAAATGTTAACCTGTTAACTAGCGAAAATGGCTAAGTGAACATGGTAAACATAACAAAAGCATGTTGACGTTAGCATTTAGCCCAAAGCATCTAGCAGCCCTGTAAGGCTGCACTAAAATATCCGATAGACTTGTGTTTCCTTTTGAAATACTGGATAGTCTGCATCCAAGCCTTAACAATCCTGAAAATAATCTTTTAAGGTAAAAGGTTGGAAACCTCAGCCTCAAAATGCACTTTCTGTTTATCATTTAGGGAGTTTCAGTGCTGCGGTGATGGTCTCGTGAAGATGCTGCCTAATGAAGTGAAAGAAATGGACGACAGAAGAAAACAGCAGGACAACTTCTTTGAAAGCCATATTTACTAATCTATGGTTTAGGAATTATGGGTTGCTCTTTTTGGTGTGGGAGCATCTCCACGTGACAAAGGAACCGTCATGATTTTATAAGCCTCCAGTGGTTAAGGCTTGTTAAAAGAATACCCACCATGTTTAAACGGTGGCTTTTGGCCCTGGTGGCCCGGGTCGGCCTCATTGTGCTGGGCCTCTGCTGCTGTCTGTTCCTGTTCTACCTCCTCGCCTGTAAACCCGCGTCACACAGCAGCCAGCAATCTCTTTCTTGGTCTGCGGGGGCCACCAGTAAGGAGGGATACATGGCTTTGTTGCAGGAAAGAGAGGAGTCTCACAGACATTACATGAACAGCCTGAGCAAGCAGATAGCCCAGCTGAAGGAAGCTCTGCAGGAAAGGACGCAGCAGCTTCAGGAGACCCTGGAAAAGGCTAAAACAAGAGGGATTCTGCCTCAGGGTCTGGAGAGTTTGCACAAAACCCCGACACAGACCGACATGAAGGTAGGAATAATGGAGTAATGTTGTCTGATGAGATACATGGATGTTATATGGAAACGTAAATCTTACGTCATGTCCTTCAGGAGTTCTTCCGCTCCCAGCTGAGCCAGGCCGAGGTGAACTCAGGTGTGAAGCTGCCCAGCGAGTATGCAGTGATTCCTTTCGACACTTTTACTCTGAGGAGGTGAGTGGAGCACTCGTTCCTCGTGAGGACTAAAGTAGAGCTGCCAAGGCCTCCAAGAGTCTACTGTCAGATCTTACCTCACCTTAATTTGTGTTGTTGTGTCACTCAGGGTGTACCAGCTGGAGACGGGGTTGACAAGACACCCAGAAGAGAGGCCTGTGAGGAAAGATCACAGGGACGAGCTGATAAGCACGCTGGAGACAGCTCTGCACGTCCTGAACGGGCCGCAGCAACGCACAGACAACACAAGGCGGAAGCGCACATACTCCCCTGCAGACTTCATTGAAGGTGAGAAAGATCATTCATGACTCTTCACACAAAAAGTTTCCATCAATAGCTTAGAGATGTAACATTTGAAGGAATACCTTAACCCCAAAATGATGATTTGTATGTCAATGAATAACCTAGAGTTTGCTTGAATTTGTCTGGCAAACTTGCATGCCTCCAAGGTTTTTAACCAATTCAAGTAAAGTTGGGCCTAATTTATCAAGGCGTGCACAGGCATTTTTAAATGGTAGGGTTTTAATGCAGTTTTCTTCACAAATAAAGGGTCAAAGGATGTGAGTAATTGATATAAAAACCTTTGCTCCTTTAATAATATCTTTAAAATATTGGTATTGCTTTGTTTTCCATAAGTTCCCTAACATTAGTTTGAACGTTTTCTATGAAGAACTTAGTCAATTGGTACTAATATATAAACATATGATATAGGGAAAAAGAGACATAGCAATGAGGGAGTAGTTTAGTGTGTTGAGATATTTTTAAGCCAATAATGGGAGAACACTGAGTTCAGTTTCTGTAATACTGCTAATTTCTACAGTATTATAGGTAAAATCATTGGACCAATAAATAAGAGTGCTGCCTGTCTGTCACAGGGTTGACCCGTACTGAACGGGACAGAGGAACTGTTTATGAGCTGATGTTTAAAGGCGACGGCCCACGGGACTTCACACAGGTCGTCTTCTTCAGGCCGTTTGGTCCCGTGCTGAAGGTGAAGAGCGAGAGCGTGAACACGCGCAGCACGCTCATCAACATCATTGTACCTCTGTCCAAGAGGCCAGAGGCTTTCAGGCAATTCATCAACAACTTCAGGTAAAAAAAGTAAATTAAAATCTGCATGGCACCCACTCACACTGCTTACATCAGGACATTATTGATCTCACGCTTAAAAATAGTGCATTTGGCAGTGCCTAAAGTGAAAAGACAAAAGACTCCTCTCCACTTCAGATCAAATGTGAAGTTTATTGCTTTTATAGCTTTAAGTGTTTTAGAAGTGTTATAGAAGTGGGCCTAACACATAATTGATTGTATGTTTTGTGTTGTGTTTTTGTTCAGAGAAGTGTGCATCCAGAAAGACAGCAGGGTTCATCTGACTGTGGTCTACTTTGGTCGAGATCAGATAGATCAGGTGAAGGCAGTCCTGGATCAGACCACCAGGTAATGTTTACAGTTACATCATCAACCTTTCACATTGGTTTTGTGTTGAAGCAAACAATATTCACCCACAAACATTTCATTTTTTTCAATCGACCATCTCTGACGTGCATTATGCAATTGGCATCTTAACAAAGAGCCATTTTGGGGGTTGTTACAACTAGTGTGTAAGATCCAGAGCTGGGAAATATTCTCCATTATAGGCTGTGAAGTCATGGTTCAATTCCCAAGTTAGGACCAAATCATAAAATGTGTGTTTCAATTCCTAAACAAGTCATTATGCACCCTTCATCAATTGTAATTCCATTTAAATGTTGTGACAGTTCAGAAGTACATTAAAGTTACAGAAATATTTAATGCTGTGCAAGTTTGTGGACATACCAAACAAACATACAAAAGCAGAATGATCAGGTCTATATTTTTACTGCAATACTCTTTTCAATCGGTCATAAATTTGTATTGAAAACTAATCGAAGTTGGAAACAAGTGAGGAGCAAAATACCATTCATCTTCTATGAGCCAACTAACATTTTGATTAATGTATTAACATTTTAAATGCATTAGAGTACCTGTCTCAGTATCCCAGATGTTTCCATGACATCCCTCCTGTCTTCTTCTCTCCCTCAGAGAAACTCGGTTCAGGAGCTTCACTCTGATCCAGCTGAATGAGGAGTTTTCTCGTGGTCGAGGGTTGGAGGTGGGCGCCCGGGCGTGGAGGCGTGGCCAGAACGCTCTGCTCTTCTTCTGTGATGTTGACATCCACTTCACCCCTGACTTCTTAACTTCTTGTCGTCTCAACGCAGAACCTGGTGAGAGAAAGGAGAATTTATCCCTGAGCTTTTCAACATTCAAATTCAGCACAACTTGCATAGACTTTATCCAGCCTTGATTCATACTATAATCTGTTTATGCAAGAGTAAGCTTATAATGACAACATTATAGCTGGGGTAGGCAGCTTTCATTTTTACGTTTTTTTTGGCATTATTGGGCAAAGAATCCATAATAACCTTATATAGTAATAGTTATACTCCAGGGTAGGCATTATTCTGGGGGAAAAAAACACTAAATGTTTTTAATGAATTTGAAAAGACATTCCTTGATCTCCTAATCCCCTCCTACCAGGTCAGCATACTATCAGATGTTACAGTGACTTGGACGAATAATTATTAATTAAAAAAATAATTGTGATTGTGATCCCAAAGCTGTAATATAGTGTTGTTTTATTAAGTACTATACTGTTACATTTGCAAAATGATGGGCCTTTCGAGCACTTTTGAGATGTTACTCTAGGTTTTCAACAACATTGTGAGAGAATTGGGAGAGAAAGACGTTGGTAGTTGTTTAGCCTTCTATAAACTGGAGCCGAAAAGTCGGGGCAGAAGAAACATTTTCCCATCTCTAAAACACGCTGGTTCTGTCCGACTATCTTTGTGAAAGCCTGTCTTCCTATTTGGGTTACTTTGCAGTGTGGGCAGTTGCAGTGCCAATGATGGGACATCTGAAGGGACATGCACAAACATCTACTGGCTAGATTTTAAAAAGCCAAAAAAAACACAGAGCCAGGATGAGGTGCCGGAGTCTAGTTTTGTCCCAGATTAATTGAATGACAATATCCTGAAAATCAGAAAAATATACAGTGCAGATAAAAGGCAAAAGGGAAGAGTAGACCTAAATATTTAATAAATAAAAAATACAAATAAGTAAACCATGTTTTGTTTTTTTTAAGTGGCAGTCATATAACAATATAAGGGAATATCAAATATATTAAAGGAGATGGTAACATTTCCTAATAGTAAATCAATTGTAAAGTAATACATTATCAACTATAAATTATGAAATGCCGCCTGTTACATTGCATTAAACAATGGGCCCTGGGTGTTTTTAATAGTTCATGCTGATCAGACCTCTGCTTGGGTTGAAGTTGGGCAAAGCTACATTATGCTAGAAGTTATATAAGGTCATGTATTATTGGATGGGCTCCAAAAAGCTGAACTGCACAGTGCCGGTTTGACCCATTTACTGTAAATAGAGTGGTTTCAATTTGGCACAAAAAAGTGCATGCCTCATTCGCTGACTTGAATAATGGCTCTTAGCCTAAGGTGAAAAAACAAAACCTATTCCTGCAGCTTTATAAACAATAAGGACAAATAAGCACATATTTCCCATGGTTTGTTTTGGCTGAATCCGAATGTAAATAAATTGTTCTGTCTCTGCCAACAAAATGTGACACCTCCTGCTGTTTGATTATCAGCTCACAGAGATTCAATGTCACACCTGCTGCCTCATACAGTATGCTGCCTGCACTCTATCCCAGCAGGGGGTTGTGCTTTTTCCACTATGTAACAAGCAGCTTGCCATCTAATCCTTAGCTTTATGACATACCACACAGGGCCGGCCCTCGGCATAGGCAGTATAGGCGAATCCATCAACCCATAGGGGGCGCCGGAAAAAAGAAAAAAAAAAAAGTTAGAAATTAAAAAGAATTTTTTTTTTTTTTTTCATAATACACAATTTCCCGATTTTGGATCAACAAAGTACATCTTATTATCTTATACTAACATAACTACGCGTACAGCGCCCATAAACTATGGCACACCCACCCAAAATCAAGTTGAACTGCCCCAGTCCCAGTAAAAAGGTTTATGTGAAATTGTTCTTTTTTTAAAATAATGATTTTAGTGTGCAATTATAGGTTTTAATTTATTTTGTATTTGTATTTGTATTCATTTAAAATAAATCAAACTCCCAAAAAACATACACAGCTTCTGTGTGCTTTTATTAACATTGGAATTTACATTGTAAGCGGCCGCGGGGGTGAGAGCTTTAGAGAGCTCTCTCCTGAAAGACTGAGAGGCTCTGATAACCTCAGTCAGTGAGGTAAAGGCACACCTCTATATGATCATTATAGTTATAAAAAAATAAGAGAATAGATGAAAAACAGGTATAAAATACTGACAGTACAAAAAAGTTGTTATTAATAAACAAGAATACAGTTTGAAAGGGGAGTGATTTGTAAAATATCCATAAAGAAAAAGAAAATCTGTTTACAGTTCTGTTTCATATGGGTGTTGAGAGATGTATCCATAGATCTCTTCATGTTGCTCTCAAAGTGCACCAGATTGATGCTTTTAACTTCAATATTTAAAAAAAAAAGTCTTCCCGGGGGCATCTTTCTGTTTTGGTGGTCATGCCACTACCGGGGGGGGGCGCCAGCTAAAATCTTGCCTAGGGCGGCAAATTGGTCAGGGCCGGCCCTGATATTACCACATATCATGGGGCCAGGAATAGGGTGTAAAATAATGTAAAAGGTGTTAGCTGACATGAAGTTTCAAGACAAAATGTATACTTAAAATATATACAGCAGTGCTATGGTGAGATTTCTGGAGAAGGTAGTCTTTTCAGATTTCTTTGTAGAGGCCTTGTTGTTATCACTCATAATAACTACTCAGTTCTGAAATGTTCACTCCAGGCACACTTCTGCTGTTGCTGCCAGTAATAAACAAATCCATCACGTCCTGCCTGCTTGGTGTTTAAAACTGAAAATGTGTTTAGTTCAGTTCTGTTTGTTTTTCATTTGATATTTTGTTTTGTGTTTTTATGGCTTTATTGACTTGACAGTACTTGTAGTGCTTCTTTTAACTATGTTGTATTGCTTCCTTCTCCAGGTAAGAGAGTGTACTACCCAGTGCTCTTCAGCCAGTACAACCCGTCTATTATCTACAGTAATCAGAGTCTTTTACCCCCAGTTCAACAACAACTGGTAGGTTAAAATATATCAGATACATGTACTTCATTGTGTATGAATAGATTGTCAAGTCTGCCTCTGATTTGGTCTTTTTATTTCAGGTGATAAAAAAAGACACTGGATTCTGGAGAGACTTTGGGTTTGGTATGACATGCCAGTACAGGTCTGATTTCCTCAACATAGGTAATACATCTTCTGCCGTAAAGAAAAACCTGTTCACAATTATCCCTAAAGTCATGTTTTGTAAGACCTAAGACAATAAACTATCACATTTGATGTCACATTATATACATGAAAGCACAGCATTATTTGTATTTGTCTACAGAATTCCACCATTTTCTGTCATAAGATGAAATTGTTTATTAAGTTGTGGCCTAATGCTGCAAAGGTAGTTGTACATTGTTTATGTATTGTTTTTTTTTTAACTCCAAGACTCTTTCCCTAACTGAGAAAAAGCTCTTTAAATCCCTGATGTCTTTTAAGTTACACATTTGAATAATCTCTCTCTGCTTTATGTCCTTTTTATGTTCAGTTCAACTAAATGTATGTTCAAATTCAATTATGGAAACAACATCCTCCTTGAATACTGTTTTTTATTTTTATTTTAACCCAGCCATTGAACATGCATGCCATTCCTGATTTCCTGATCCTCACTGTCTCACTGCGCATGTTTAAAGTTATCTTCTTCTTGCAGGGGGTTTTGACCGCAGCATCAAAGGCTGGGGGTTGGAGGACGTGCACCTGTACAGGAAGTACCTCCACAGTAAGCTAATGGTGATTCGCTCTCCATCCCGGGGCCTTTTCCACCTGTGGCACGAGAAGGACTGTGCAGACGAGCTCCCTCCAGACAAATACAAGATGTGTATGCAGACCAAAGCCATAAACGAGGCATCGCACGGCCAGCTCGGGGAGCTTTTATTCAAACCAGAGATCGAAGCTCATTTGGGCAAGCAGAAAAACCAAGGAACATGATAAGGACAAAGCTAAAGGGCTTTTGGTTATTTTTGTTATCTCTGTTTAGTGTGTTCTTGTTTCATGATCATTTATATTTACTGACAATAAGTATTCAGCTTCAAACTAAATATTTTTACTGTAATTATTGTTTTCCACATGGACACATAAACTTGTGCAAACAATGGCTGATACATTTTGTTAGAATAAAGAATATGTGATCTATTTGCGTACTGATTTGGGTGGAGTTCAATGTAATAACAGGTTTTTCTTAGGGCTTGTTCCATGGGAGTGCACGCTGCATTTTCATCTGAAATGTTCTTTCTCATATTCGCGATTCCACTCCTCCTGCTTGGTAGATTTTTCTTATCTTCACTTCTTTGATCCTTCTTTGTTTTTAAATATCTGGAAGTGTTATGACATTAGTTGTTACTCTGCTATGAAACTTTATACACCAGTAGATATTATTGTGGCTCTACCACTCCTCTGAACCATGCACCTGCATTCCTTCCTGCTGACGCTTCTCATCAGACGTCATTATTCGGGTTTTCTTGATTTTTTTCCAGGGTATGTATGACGCCTGTTGCCTTTTAATTGTTGCAATGCATGTGAAGCCTGTTTTTATCTGAACCCTCTGTTCTCTACTGTTTCATTATTTGTGCTTCTCATGATTATGGTATACATACGAAAACATTATCATTGACACAAGAAAAGTAACGCGGAATAGTTTGTGTTTTTTGTGTGCTTTTCTTACAGCAGATATTCCCAAATTATGTCTGTCATGCCACTCTGAAAAAAAAAAACCTGCACCGTTTATATCAACTGGTAACATTACAGGGGTGTTACATCATCAATAACTTGAATTGTACTGAATGAGCTGGATTCTACGGTGGCCCTGAAGTGCAAGATACCGCAGCATTTCACAAAACGTCACAGCATTTCACAAAACGTCACAGCATTTCACAAAACGCTACAGCATTTCACAAAACACTACAGCATTTCACAAAACACTACAGCATTTCACAAAACACTACAGCATTTCACAAAACACTACAGCATTTCACAAAACACTACAGCATTTCACAAAACGCCACAGCATTTCACAAAACACTACAGCATTTCACAAAACGTCACAGCATTTCACAAAACACCACAGCATTTCACAAAACACTACATCATTTCACAAAACACTACATCATTTCACAAAACACCACAGCATTGGACAAAAGTTAAACATGTACAAACACAGACTCTCTATGTCATGGCGAATACAGTCACTGCTTTATTTATGTCTGTATGACGTTGTTGTGAGTGTGGACGGAGCAGCTACACGTTAGTTTAGCCTGATCGACCCCGATCTCCATTCAGAAAACACACATTTTCAAAGTTTTTTCGCCTGCCGTCTTGTCTGCACACTTGTCAAAGCATTAATTCATGGTTTTACTAACCGGTATCAGTATGTAGTTACCTCGGCATCATTTTGTTGTAGTTGGTATCTCCCATAGAATGTACATGTAGATACGCCCCGCCCCCTCTCCAGCGCGTCTTGTTTGAATGACAGGAGTAAACACAGCTGACAGCCGCAGTGAAACTGAGCGATGTGAAATGCTGTAGTGTTTTCTGAAATGCTGCGGCGTTTTGTGAAATGCTGCAGCATTTTGTGAAATGCTGTGGCGTTTTTTTAAATGCTGCGGCGTTTTGTGAAATGCTATTGTGTTTTCTGAAATGCTGTAGTGTTTTCTGAAATGCTGCAGCGTTTGGTGAACTGCTGTTGTATTTTGTGAAATGCTGTGGCGTTTTTTTAAATGCTGTGACGTTTTTTTAAATGCTGCAGCGTTTTCTGAAATGCTTTAGTGTTTTGTGAAATGATGTTGTGTTTTGTGAAATGCTGTAGTGTTTTCTGAAACACTGCGGCGTTTTGTGAAATGCTGTAGGGTTTTGTGAAATGCTACGGCGTTTTGTGAAATGCTGTGGCGTTTTTTTAAATGCTGCGGCGTTTTGTGAAATACTATTGTGTTTTCTGAAATGCTGTAGTGTTTTCTGAAAGGCTGCAGCGTTTGGTGAACTGCTGTTGTATTTTGTGAAATGCTGTGGCGTTTTTTTAAATGCTGTGACGTTTTCTGAAATGCTTTAGTGTTTTGTGAAATGATGTTGTGTTTTGTGAAATGCTGTAGTGTTTTCTGAAACACTGCGGCGTTTTCTGAAATGCTGCGATGTTTTGTGAAATGCTGTAGGGTTTTGTGAAATGCTACGGCGTTTTGTGAAATGCTGCAGCGTTTTCTGAAATGCCGTTGTGTTTTGTGAAATGCTGTAGTGTTTTCTAAAATGCTGTTGTGTCTTGCACTTCAGGGCCACCGTAGAATTCAACCTACATAAAGGTTTGTTATAGGTCTATGAACTCTGAAGCAGTACTTTTTCTCATAGAAACATGAAGCTATTTTTTTATCAAACTTTATCAATTTATTTATACCTCTGTTCAGTGCATTGCAGGTTTTGTTATGGCGATCAATAAATACAAACACATCAGTAATTGAAATTGAAATGGAAGCTTGAGTACTTTTGCTTTATTGTATGTTTCTCTAAATTAGACACTGTTTCTGCTTCTACATTTGCTGTCAACTCTTTCGGGTTATGGTGGTGAATCCCTTTAACTTATTTTCAAATAACTGGAGAACTCCTGTTTTTTTGTTGTGTCTAAAACGCACTTCCACAATGTACTACTTGTATCAAAATAGACATTTGACTCAAAGCAGAACCAATGTGTTGAACTGTTAACGTTGTTTTGGTTGAAGGCTGAATGTGGGACTATAAAGTCAAGATACCACCTAAACTGTACAAGAGACACGCTGGGAATTCGTTCACAGTATTCTCACAGCTAATTATTTTTGGTACATTATGAGGAGAAAGTTAACTTTCTTCTATTAATAGTGCAGAGAGGAGGAGCAACTCTGTATCGGCCGACGGCTGCGTAAAGTCAACGCTGGCACGCGATAGGCCCGAAACTCCTATTACCACATCCATGTCCTGTGCTGCATTCAAGTACACAGCTGAAATGTCACACTAAATCTGCCAATTGCGATAACTTTATTCACAAGAGACCAGACATTAAACAGTAACTGCCATATGTTTCCAAGTACTGCACTTCACTCCAATTTTTAAGCAATTGTTGGTTAACTTTACCTAATGATTGCCAATTGGTGATAGTCTATTTACAAAATGAGCAGGCTACTTCTTCTTTATTTTTAAGTATATTTGGAGTATTTTCTACAATTTCCCTCAACGTTACATGTAGAGATTTAACATGTAGGCCTAACAAAGTATTTGTGTACGGATGTATTGCTACTTTCAGCTCTGGCTAACACATCTAAGTGTTTATTGTTATTATTAAAAAATGCAAACCAAGAGAATTCAGTATGATTTCAATAAATGTCAACTTTTAGAGAAACATTTATAGAATTGAAACACAGGTTTATACATTGAAATACATTACAGCCCAATAATAAAAAAATACTGAATCGCCAAAAGCATGGCTGAGTCCAGGGGAGCAGGTGAGATTTTTTAAATGGGGGGGAAGAAACTGAGAGTAATTTTGTTCACGATATTTACTTGGTATTTGTTTTACTATGTGTTTTACAATCATAAGTAACACTAACCCCTGGGTGGGCACATCGGAAGGATCTGAGATGATTTAATTACAACGATCATGTGAATAAATATATTGAAAAAAATGATAACAACAAAATAAATATGTTTAAACTTTTAATATATGTATATATATTTAAATGGGGGATCAGTGTCCCTATGAAATGGGGCACTATCTTCGCCCCTGGCTGAGCCCCACATCCTTATTCATTATTATAATTACACATTTAATTTAGTTCTGTGCGTGTGTATTTATATGTGCGTGCTATAGACATCAGTGCTTTTGAGCGATATCAGTAAACGTTTATACATCATTATTGTGAGAGAATGCACTTTTATCACCAAACTCTCCCCGCCCACGCAACGTCACAACAAACCAGCAAAGAGATTTCCGACTGTACGTGAAGGCAGCATTAATCTCAGCTGTAGATGCGCTCCTCCTGCTGCGCTTCCCGGCAGTGTGTCTGTGGGCAGGACGGTGTAATGAGCTGAAGAATCCCCAGTGTGTTATCATGTGTGAGCATTTCGGAGGGTGAGCAGCTATTCATGCTGTGTGGTGGTTTTAGATTAGATCTAGATTTTAGATCTGTGTTTTTTGTTACATGTTTTGAATTCCCCGTAGCTGTAGCTCCTCGGACAGTCAAACAGGAGTTTCGTGGTAGCACAATGACACTTTTATAATTTTGTACTGGAGCAGCGAGAAATGTGCGGCAGAAAGGCTGCCTCTAGTGTCGTCTAAAAGCATCCGGCAGAGTGGGGAGCGGACATTTTTTACAGAAGCGAAGAGTAGGCCTACCAGAAGACGCAACATGTTTGAAGGAGCAGGGGTCCCTCTCATCGGGATGGATATTGCCTGTCTGATCCTCGGTATGTACATCTAACCTACCCCGTCTGTTAAACCGGTCCTTTCATCCGTTTAATCGTCAAGAAATGCTGTACAAGGAGTGTATTTAAGCAAGTCAATTGATTTACATACACGTCATGTAGTAGACACACTGTGAGACTTTAAGGAAGCAGGCAGGAAGATGGAAAAAAGGCAACAAAGTCCCACCCTGTGTGTGGGTTTTCTTAAAGCCAAGCTATATTTTTAGCTCAGTGTTTGTAATGCAATCATAGCACAGAGACAAGCTGCAGGGCTGCTAAATGTCACTGATCAATCTGCAAAAAAACAAGTTGAATACACCTTTTGTCTGTTGATATGCCATGTGTGTCATATGTAGCCTATTTGATAAAGATAGACGTTTACACACACATACACACACACACACACACACACACACACACACACACACACACACACACACACACACACACACACACACACTTTTCCCTATGATTCATTCAAACACAGACACTTTGCTTAGTCAGTGTCCTCTGTCCTGCTGACTGTGCACCAATCATCCCATTTAGTTTTGGAGCTGGCAGCAACAATCAAACCGCAAGGTGTAAACTTTTATTTCCAATAGAATGTCTTCTGTCCAAAGTCTTCATTTATGTCTAGTTAATTCTAAGTCCTTTTGTTTACGTTTTATAAACTCTATGATCTGCAAGGGAAATATGCATTTAAAAGGAGAAAAAGTAGAAACACCACAAAATAGAAAAGTAAAAGTTGTGCATTCAAAATTACTTACATATTACTCCCAATTAGTTTCTAAAGCAAAACAGATACATCCATTATGCCCCCGTTAAATTGTTGCTTATAATGTAGGCCTATATAATAATATTGGTTAATTGGTTAACCAATAATGCATCAGTATTATGCTACATTTTACTTTTGTAGTTCGTCAAATGTTTTTCCATTACTAGCCTACATATCGTTTTTTGTGGTTTAACTTAACAATTAACCACAATTTATGTTTACATTCATACTAAGCCTATTTACACAGTAATTGATAACTACAGCTCTCAAATAAAGGTGGTGGAGTAAATCAGAGCAAGTCAAAGCATGTTCATTTTGTTTGGCTGGTTTTTCACCAATGACTAACGACATAATTCCTAGCATATGATTTTTGCAATATTTCTCTGTTGTAATTGGAGGCCTCAAGCGGTGTATTTTAGTTTTTGTGCAACTCCAACAGGGTGATTTTCCTTTCTTGCAGCTAAATGAAAGCCACAAGAATCATCAGCACAAAGGGGAATTCCTGTGTCATGGCATCACATCACGTTTCCTGTGATTAAATCTTAAACTGTTAGCATTTCCTAATAGTAGCTGTGGCTGTGGAGTTCTCTCTGCTTGTACATTCGGATGCTATGAGATGTTAAAAGTTGACAATGAGGTAGAATTGGTACTCACTATCTGCCTCCTTCTTTTTCACAGTTGGCCTTCCATTTTTTATCCTGACCCCTCAACACAACCCTTTTAAAAGGGGTTTCTTCTGTAACGATGAGTCCATCAGATACCCTCTAAAAGAGGATACCATCTCCTACCAGCTGCTGGGAGGAGTCATGATCCCCTTCACTCTTATCGTGGTGAGTCAACAAACGTCTTCTTCCTTAAGATCTCGGATCTTGACATGTCAATTGTTATGGTGAGTCATTGTTTGTTCTTCTTCCGCAGATCGTCTGTGGCGAGTGCCTTTCTGTTTACATGTCCCGCATCAAGAACCAGTCTTTAGGGACTAAGTATGTGGCGTGTGTGTATAAAGCTGTTGGGAGCTACGTGTTTGGAGCTGCTGCGAGCCAGTCTCTGACAGACATCGCAAAGTACTCCATCGGCCGCCTTCGGCCATACTTCCTGGCTGTGTGCAAACCAAACTGGAATAACATTAACTGCAAACCTGGGGGATACATTGAGAACTTCACCTGCACTGGAGAAAAGTTTCTGGTAGATGAAGCCAGGTAATGTAATAAAGACTATACAAGTATTGTTTTCCCAGTCATAGTTGTGCTTCTTGAAACTAATAAACCTGTTTTGATATGTACACTTAAAAGAGGTCCCCCTTAATCTTCTTCTTCATTTGTATTATAATAGTGCTGATTTTGATCATTATTATGAATGAATGAAAAGTCACTTGATTATTGCGATGTTTTGTAATTTCATTTAGTTTCTCTTCTGTTTTCCTTTTGTAGACTGTCCTTCTTCTCAGGTCATTCATCCTTCTCTATGTACTGCATGCTGTTCCTTGTAGTAAGTACATCTATTCTACTTCAAAACACTTTTTTAGTCTAAATGTGACTTACATTTCAGTGCTGTAAATGTTAAACAACTTTTTTTCACATAATTCTCTTCAGAAAATGTGTTAGCTGCCAACACCTTTGTAAATATGGGTTTGGCCATGTTAAACTGTATGCCTGCTGTAGTTTTGACCCCACACTTTTTTTGTTGCTATTCTTATATTGTGTCTGTTCTGTAGCTTTATGTTCAAGCCAGACTGAGGTCAGAATGGTCGAGGCTTCTGCGTCCCACCATCCAATTCTTCCTGATTTCCACTGCTGTGTATGTGGGACTGTCCCGGGTGTCGGACTACAAACATCACTGGAGTGATGTGTTCGCTGGCCTCCTGCAGGGAGGGGTAGTGGCTACTCTCACAGTAAGTCTCATCTAATCATTACAAGTGAAAACACTGTGTTGGGTAATTGGGAAAGCACCTTTAGAAAAAGCATGTTGGCCATGTTTGAATTCAAAAAGAGGTTAATGGTTTGAACATGCAGTTTTTTTACTTTTGTTTTCCCTTTTAGGTTTTATAAATCATCTTAAAACATGTCAGCATTTTCCAACTGTTTATTGAAGCTATAGGACGGTTACACCGAAATATTTAGACCCAATACTTTATGACTTGTATAGGGTCACCATTCAAATCAAATAAAGCTTTGGGATTTCCACTGAAAACAATGTTCTGTTGGTTTGAACAATACATTTCTAAATAATAGGAATAACAGTGAGTGAGATTCAAGAGAAGAAAAGTACTAAACCATTTTTATATGTAATGAAAAGATGAATAAGGCATTTTACATAAAAACACCTATAATACAATACAAGAAGATGTCTGATCTACTTTAATTCATATATTTTCTCTGTGCAATTACGACCGAAGCAATAACAGAAGAATGAGTTTTAATCATGCTGCATGTTTTCTGCAGGTGGTCTGCGTGTCTAATTTCTTTGAACAGCCAGTGGGCCCGGTGGTGTGCCAGGAGGAAGAAGCCACACACACCAGTTTACAGGAACACCCTGCTAATGGAAACCACTATGGCAGCACTTAGTGACTGAGGCCTCAAAAGACAATACTCTATGTGGCCTTTATTCCTTGAAATGATCACTGAGGTTCTACATTGGATCAGTAAACTGCAAGCGTTTGATGTTCACTGCTGGTTTCTGTGCATTTCACAAACACAGTTTATCTGTGGAGCTGTAAACTTTGCAAGTGCACGAGAGCGGACAGCTCTTGCACTTTACTAAAAGTAGCAACATTTCTGCCGAGTTTTGGGGTAAATCAAACGTAAAACAGTTGAATGACAAAACAAAATACAGCATGTTGGGTTTATTTTAGAGAAGGTGACTTTTTACAGTGTGAGCTTGTATGAAATGTGGTTTCTAGCTGATGTTGCCATCATGAATGAAATTCTTTTTGCCCAGAATATAATGAGTGTCTGTGTTCGCTCTGCAAGCAGGCTTGTAGGGATCTGGCACCTTTGAACAAGAAAACCTGGACTGTCAACTCCAGGAACTGCAAATGGAGACTGGACTCAGAAATAATATATATTTTATGTTGATTTTGGCCTTAGTCAGATTGCTGCTAACCTGCTGTCATGTCCCTTGCCTAATGTTATTTCATGTTAAAAAAATACAATGCATTGGTTTTTTTAAAGTTTGTATGAAGATGGTTTTATATTTTCTCCACATAGATGCTTCAAACTGTTTTGTTAAAAGCAGAACAGTGGAAAATGTTTGAAAAAATAAAGAGAGCTTTGTTTTGCTTATTTGTTACAAAGAAGATTACTGTTGTGTCTGTAGAAAAAGCAAATACTTTATAATACAAGTGAATTAAGCCTTGGACAATGTACAACTGGCTTTAAGGATGGCCTTACTTGCTACTGCAGAATAGCTGACTGTTGTTTTTCTAGTAACTGCAGACAGCAAATATGTGGTTCAGTAACCAAATGAAGAAATGAAAGTAACAAACCACTGCTTTGGGTGAGGCTGTGTAGACAGACAACAGAAACCACATGCATGCAAATAAGCCTCTTCTGTTGCCATGAAAAATAACATGTTTCTGTTCCAAGTGGTATCATGTATACCAGGGGTCGGCAACAGGCGGACCGCGGTCCGGATCTGGACCCAGACGCCGACCTATACGGACCCGGAGCTATAATCAATACATTAATAGGAGATTTTTCGGCGCCTCCCGCTTTTTTAACGCTGATTTGGGTGACTTGTGTAATTCGTGGAGAACCGAAGAGTTTTCGTTTTGGGGGTGGGGGGGGGGGGGAGAATCCGTCAGTCCGACAACTTCTCACTTCAAAAAAGAAGAAGAAATCTAGACCGCAAAAATAATTAAACAAACGAGTACCTGTTTTTCCTGGCCAAAAACAGGTTCCTTGAACACAACACGAGCGTAACCTGTCTTCACCATGGTCTTCACGTGTATAGTCTCGTCTGAAAGGAGTGCTGACGGAGAGCACCAGAACGCTGCTCCAGCCCTTCAAATATTGCAGTACCCATAAGGAGCCGTACACAAGCCGCAGTGTCTTTAGTTGTAAGCACAGTGGCGATCTGTTGTTATTAGCATCTGGTTAGGTAGCTATGCTAACGAATTTAAAGAGCTTTTCTACAACCAGGTGGAAGAGAGCTCTCTCCTGAGAGGCTCAAATAACCTCAGCTCAGTGAGGTTAAGGCACACCTTGATATGATCATTATAGTTATTAATGAGACTAAATGAAAAACAGGTATAACATACTATATGACAGTAACAAAAAAGTTGTTAAAAATAACAAGAATATAGTTTAAAAGGGGAGTGATTTGTAAAATATCTAAAAAGAAAAATCTGCTTACAGTTCTGTTTCATATAGGTGTTGAGAGAGGTATCCATAGATCTCTTAATGTTGCTCTCAAAGTGTACCAGATTGATGCTTTTAACTTCAATATTTAAAAAAAAAATCTTCCCCGGGGAGCATGCCCCCGGACCCCCCTAGAGGAGGTTAGGTCCCCACCCCACTTAAATCATATTCACATGGATAGGATACTAAATACATTTGCACACATCTTGTGTCCATATCTTTCTGTTCTGGTGGTCATGCCACACCGTGCACATGCATGCATGCGCGAGTCATGGTGAGATATCTGGATTAAGAGGTTGCTTTTTCTTTGCACAGAATGAAAGAAAGGTGAAATGAATGGGCTGTGATTTTAGTTTTTTTTAAGCAGAGGTTGAGTTCAATCATTTGTACGACCCTCGGAGGATGTTGTAAAAATTGAAAGGAAAAAGGTTCCCCACCCCTGCTGTAAATAATTATAAAAACCCTTGATATATAACTTAACACCTCTGTCTCCTATTGATCTGAGTATATTATAAAGAATAGCCAGTTAATTGAAGCATTATAGCACAGGCCTTTGTCAGATGGCATATTACGCTGTTTTTTTTCTGCTTCGAATAGTTCTCTCTTTTTTCACCATACCTGTGTTTGCATCACTGTAACTGTGAAGGTAAACTTCTGTTGTTGCAATGTTGAGGTAGAATGAAGGAGTCTGGAACGTCGATTAGCCAAAGCACTAACAGTTTATTGATCACAGTACATTAATTACATACGGCCGGGAGATCATCTTAGTTTCCCACCGTCCCGTGGTCCACCTTGCTTTTCTCTGCCCCCAAAGCCACAAAACATCGCTGCTACACGAGGAGAGGCCGGCCCACAGAAAGCCCGCGTATACCTAATTAGCTATTAAATGCGAGACAATAATCTCCTTGTCTCAAAGAGATGCAGCTAGGTCTCAACCCTCCCCCAGGATATAGGAGAAGCGTTTGACCTGTGACCTCAACTTATAGAGGAGTCTTTGAGTGACTACAAGCAGATGTTTGCAGTATCACAGATTCTAAAAAACTATAAGAGCTCTATAAACAGATCAGATTAAAATATTCTCTTACAGTAACCAATGAGCACCTGCATGTGTATGAGAATAGCCCTGACTCAATTTCAGCCCAGATTTACAAACTCCTGGCAGGACAAGCTCCAGCTCAATTCTCGCACTGAATTTAAAAAAAGTGAGTGAGGGACTGCAATATAAGAGGGAAAGAAAGAGAAACTTTAAAACTGTTCAATTGTTATGATGTGTAAAGACTGATATTGTTCTATAATCGTCTGAAACGTTAAGTCATGATGTGAAACGGTTAACAAAGAAAAAGGGAAACTCAAGCTGCTGCTACACTTTATTTTATTTATCTAAAATTAAGCACTTTTAAGATGCACACATTTTCAAAAGCTATTTTATTTATTTTCTCTATTTTATTTGTAAATGCAGCCCGAAAGGAACATTACACATATCCACAGTATTTAAGTAATGTTAATTGACAATAAATATTGTTGTTTTTGAATTGTACTTTCTTTATTTGATTGGCAGTCAGTTGTTGATTACATGCAGACGTTGATAAAGCTACAGGTCACTTCAATATATATCACACTAATTCATAAAGGAAGTTAGACATTTTGATGTTCCGGACCTTTGAATGGGGAGATTTTCTCTAACTGGACCTCGTTGAATTTTAGTTGAAGACCCCTGATGTATACTGTAGGTGGTTAAGCACTACATCCTCACCCACTAATGTCTGAGTTGAGGATCCGCTCTAGAGTTTAAATCCTATTACAGTGACTGAGAGAACTAGGTTTGGTTAAGCACATAGTGACAGCAATAAACACACACTCATGAATCTCAACTTAAGTCTATAGGCTGATTATGTTTCAGCAGGGCAGTTAAGATTCTTCTGCTCAGTGTGTGTAGATGCACAGCCTTGCATTGAGATAAGCACATTTTCAAAACGGGTTGACAGAAAAAGTATTTACTGGAATCAATGTCAAACAGTACTGGACAACTAATACGATAACTGTGATGTATACAAATATCACAATGTGAAATACGGTAACAAAAACCGGATTCACAAGTTGAAAGACTAGTAGCTCTGAATTCAAATATGATCCCTGATGAAGTCTAACCACTGAATCAGCATTAAAACTGGGTTCATGTCATCAGTTTTCATAAGGAGTTACTAAATAATAAATCAACGATGGCTACCATAGTGCAGTAGCAACAGAGTATACTACAACAAGGGTATTAGTAGATATATCCAGTCTATGGATATATCAGACAAAATAGGCTTTGTTTCACTGTTGTCTCATATTGTCTTCTTAGTTCAGTTCCTGATAAAGCATCAGTTATTCTAAACTGGCTATTCAGGAATAATGACAGGCATGAACCTCAGCATGTCGTTTTTTAGGAATGTGTGGATGTAGAATTTTCCCTTAAAGACTTGTCTCCTTTTATTGACTAAAAACGCCTGACCCTACCCTATCGAGCACATTAGATTTAAAGGACAGACAGCACTACTGGATCAGGCTACTATCTAGATCATGTGCAACACTTAAATAACTGAGAATCGATGTTAAAATAAGGCATTCACAATGCTGGGGACATTTCCTGGGGAGATTGCAAAAAAAGCCATTTAAATGCAATATATTCCTAGAAGTGAATTTGAAGACTACTGCTTATCATTAAGTATTTTTCATGGGTAGTATATCCCTGACTTTAAATCTGCTTGTCTCCTGAAACTGATCATGTTGCTGTAGATAACTACCACCTCCCCCACATCTGAAATGTGACCGTACATGTTGTCTGTGCGTCCAGAGCTCTCTCCTGTTGTCACGCTGACCTCGACAATAGTCTTTATTGAATGCAGCCCTATTCACTCACATGTCACATGTCTCACTTTATCTTGCCAGGCAGTGATGCCACTGGAGAAACAAGACACTCATAATGCTCACTACACTTATATAGTAAGTAATGGTCTTTAAAGGCATGGCACTGAAACATTATCAATTGATTTTCCTCCTAAAAACACTTAACCAGCCCTATTCTCTTGAGATAATGAATACTCAAATCAGCTCACACTACAGGATCCTAGGAACAGTATTAATTGTTAACAAAAGACAAAGAGCATGTCTAATATTGTTCAACACAAAGGCTGCCTGAGAGACAAGAGCACTGCACATCATCCCTCATGAGAAATGACCATGGCAACCAGTTTGTTTTGATGAGAAGATTTAACTAAACTTAAAGGTTTCTAATTTTACCTGAGAAAATTGGTACAGTGGTGGATTAAAACGTTTTAAATAAGGTGTCAAACTTACTCAAGAAGTCAACTAGGATCATTTCTACAGCCTTTGAAGCAAAAGGAGCATTAATTATTACAGATGAATTTGTATTATGTAATGTCTACATAACAGGAGATTAAAGTAGAGAAAGGGATCGAGAAGGGACTAAATGGCGCTGCTACATCCTCCTGCTGTGATATGTGATCAATGTTGGTAAAATTAACATCCTTTTCAAAATAATAAAATGAAAACTTTCAACGAGAGCCAAACGCAGTCATCCTTCAGTCACTCATGTTATAATAATCTTTGGTAAGAGGCAGATACTATTGTATCTTCTGTGTAGCTCAGTCTACTTTTTGGCATTTACAGCCATCTACTGGTCAAGATATGAAGGTCACATATTTGAAGGAACACACAAATCTATTGTCACTGTAGTCACTTTAAAAATTAGTTGTCGGGCGGACAGTCTCACAAGATTTCACACAGGACAGATTTGATGTGTGACAGCGTCACTGAATTTATTACCATAGTAACAAACATTTCACCCAGTTGAGACACTGGGCTTACAGTCCTTTCTTCCTCTGAAAACAGTGAGGAGAAAAACAAACACTTGCCCAGTTAAATATTATGCTCTTGTGAACAACTTATTACAGTAAAGAGAGTTCAAGATGATGGCATGTAGATAATTATGCATATTACCTTTATGTTTGGGTACACTGAAATACTCCGAAATAAATCAGATAACACCTTTGACGTGTTATTGATTAGAATTACTCTTCTGCCACTTGTGGAATCTGCTCACAGGAATCCGACCTACATACTAGACTTACTGCAGTTAAGCGCACAATCAGAAGAATTTTACACCTCGGGAGGGTTGTAAAATTTTATTTGGAGAAATCTGTACATGGAGGTTTTGGCCTTCAGTGTGTTCACATATATAAGCGAAGTGGGGACACAGATAAAGAGAAGTGCTATCCTTTACTCAAAACTGGACAGGAAGTTCAGGACAACCTGCTTCAGTTTAGCATCTGATCCTTCTGAGATCTGGCCGTCAATCCTGAAACAGACAACAGATCACGTCAAAAATCCAAACTTTTAAAATGTTATTTCTTGAAACATTTTGTGGCTGTGAAATGTCTTACTTGATTGCGCTGAGCAGATCCTGGTGCTGGCTGAGGACGTGCTGGAGGAAAGCCTTCTCGAACCTTGTGATCTTGCTGGGCTCCATTTTGTCCAGGTATCCTCTGACACCAGCGTAGATGACTGTGACCTGCTCCTCAATGGCCATGGGACCTGAAGCAAGTGGAGGAGACAGCTTATTATTGCATTTAAAAAAAAAAAGATATACCAGCGCAGCATTTATTTTATACTTCTTGGAAAGCAGGAATTCTAAAAAGACAGACACTCACAGTACTGTCCCTGCTTGAGCAGTTCAGTGAGCCTGACACCCCTGTTCAGCAGCTGCTGTGTGGTAGCGTCCAGGTCAGAGCCAAACTGGGCGAAAGCAGCCACCTCACGGTACTGAGCCAGCTCCAGCTTCATGGTACCGGCCACCTACAGAGAAGAAATACCATTATAAATAACGCAGGAGACGAAATGCAGGAATAGTTTTTATAAAACTGTATACAGGAAATGTAGGTTCATGATAACGCAATGTCTGAATTTAAAACTTAAATCCAGACGTTACCTGCTTCATGGCTTTGGTCTGGGCAGCAGAGCCTACTCTGGACACAGACAGACCCACGTTGATAGCTGGGCGGATACCCTTGTAGAACAGCTCAGTCTCCAAGAAGATCTACATATAACAGATAAGGATATTACACTTTAACAGCGTTATTACGAAGAATGTGGGAAATACCCAACCAAAACATGAATGAGTTTTAGACATACCTGTCCGTCTGTGATGGAGATGACGTTGGTGGGGATGTAGGCAGACACGTCGCCGGCCTGGGTCTCGATGACGGGCAGGGCAGTGAGGGAGCCACCACCGAAGTTGTCGTTCATCTTGGCTGCTCTTTCAAGCAGACGGGAGTGCAGGTAGAACACATCACCAGGGTAGGCCTCACGACCGGGGGGGCGACGCAGCAGCAGGGACATCTGGCGGTAGGCAACAGCCTGAGAGGAGGGGAAGAAGACATTTAACATGACTGCACCTCTGAATAATGCCTCGATTTCTTTATTAATATCGATGGATAATTTTTCCAAATGCTAATAGAAGCTTAGAAAAAAAAAATCTAAATGCTGTCATTTTCCAGTTATGACAGTTTTACAAAACCAGACTTATTTTCTTCCTCTGTCCTCACCTGCTTGGACAGATCATCATAGATGATCAGGGCGTGCTTGCCGCTGTCTCTGAAGAACTCTCCCATGGAGCAGCCCGAGTATGGGGCCAGGTACTGCAGAGGAGCAGCATCAGAGGCGGTGGCAGAGACCACGATGGTGTACTTCATGGCATCGGCATCAGTCAGCCTCTTCACCAGCTGAGCCACAGTGGACCTCTTCTGTCCGATGGCAACGTAGATGCAGTACAGCTTCTTCTTCTCGTCAGTTCCTTCGTTGAAACGCTTCTGGTTGATGATTGTGTCGACAGCAATGGCAGTTTTGCTGAGGAACAGAGATGGATTTAAAGAGCATACTCACTGATGTTACATTGAACCCAAGTCATAAGCTCCCATTAATCCAGGGAAAAGTTGTGGGTCAAGTTACAAACATAATAGTCTTTTGAAGTATTTACCCAGTCTGCCTGTCACCAATGATCAGCTCACGCTGGCCTCTGCCGATGGGCACCAGGCTGTCCACAGCCTTGATTCCAGTCTGCATGGGCTCCCTCACAGAGATACGGGGGATGATACCAGGGGCCTTCAGACCCACACGCCTACGGATACTGGAGCCCAGGGGACCCTGAAAAATAATATATTTTTAAAAACTAAAATATTTTGTAAAAACATTGTTACTTATTATATGCATTATACAGGCAATATAACTGCATATATTCAGTCATATTATACAACTTCTACTCTAAGAAAAGACAAGTCAAGTGACCTTTCCATCAATAGCGTTTCCCAGAGCGTCCACCACACGGCCGAGCAGCTCCGCCCCAACAGGGACATCCACGATGGCCCCAGTCCTCTTCACGATGTCACCCTCCTTGATCAGCTTGTCGTTACCGAACACCACAACACCAACGTTGTCGGGCTCCAAGTTCAGAGACATGCCCTGCAAGAAAATAAAATATATATTTTACATTCTACCAGAATAATTGTTTTACACTGGTTGCTTAGAGTTACATAAATCTATGAAAACAAATGTATAAACAAAGCAAAACTGATCATTTAGGATTTTTTGGGTTTGATGGCATTGAAACATTAATGTAAGGAAAAAGTACACAATGTTCTTTCTGTTTTGTCAATTCAAGATAACCACTGTGTGGAAATAAACTTCTATAAATACAATAAGTTAACACTTCATGTCGTTTTGAAAAGTGCACTTTTCCTGGAAAATAAATAATTATATATTCTCCTTTAAAACAAACCTTCAGTCCAGAGGAGAACTCCACCATCTCTTCTGCCTGGACATTCCTCAGTCCGTAAACTCTGGCAATACCGTCACCGATGGACAGCACGCGGCCGGTCTCCTCCAGGTCAGCAGAGGTGTCAGCTCCCAAGATCTTCTCCTCCAGGATTGAGGACACCTCGGCTGTGCCTGTGAACAACAAAACCTGTTTATTGCTTAGCCACCATACAAATATGTGATTTAATTATTGTAACAATTATGCAACATGGTCTTGGATTATCCCAGATATATTCAATTTTTAAAATATCAAATGTAGGCACAGAAAAAAAAAACCTTGATTGAATGTCAAAGATGTGACAGCTGTGATTTTAGTCAGTGTCTCTTCTATTAAAAAGGTTATTTAAAAAACACATTACCCAAATTACCTCATTTTCCACAATCAATAATGGTGAACTTGATGTCCAATAATTTTAAATAAACATGAAATGTGCCATTTATCATTTACAAATAAATGTTAATGCAGTCTGTTATTATTGTATTCCTCCTTGCATGTGTGTTTTGTATAAGCCTACTATGGACTACGTTATCCTCAAGACTTAAAAAAAAGCATCTGTCTGTCCTGTTAATATGACAGCAATTAAAAGTCAAGCTCTGTAAACACAGTATCACCAATGACCTTCATAAAGTACCTTTAGGAGCTGACCTACAGTGTGGAGGCTAACGTTTCTGTCATGTTGTTTTTAGCTCACCTGTCTTCTGCAGCCATGGTCTGTGTGTGTGGAGGTGGTTGACCCCAACGCAGGCGACGGGGAGAGCCTTGGACACCTAATGTAACGACACACGGTTTGGATAAAGCGTTAATTTCAAATACAAGTTCAAAGATGCAGCAGTGACAGTTACAATGGGCACTTTAAAGCTTAGCTAGTGCAGGTCTGTGCAGCGGAGAGTACATGCGCTGTCAGGCTTCCTGACCTTCAAAGCGTGGCTGAATGAGCCGTTAGCTGTCAGCTAGCATTAGCTTAAGTGCTAACTTTAGCAACGCTTGCTGCAGTACGGGGACTGTCGTTTCACAAGGGCAACTTCAACAAACATATGAAATACACAATGTTCTAGGTTGTTAACGCGGACTACTGCTCAGGAGCGCTTATTAGCATGTAAAGCAACATAACAATGACATGACAAGTTAGCTAGCGGCCTTAACATTAACATTACCCTTCACGCCCACAGGCTTCACACTAATATAAAACAAAACTGCTGCAACATCAGATGTGGGTTGTATAGTTCAAATACTTACAAATCCAGACCTTCTGGGCAAGGTCCTGGCCAAAGCTGCTGCAACTCTCACGGATAACATTTTGTCCTGTTGCTAATGACCTGTCCTCCACCACTAGCGGCTGCGACCTGGCTGAGTGAATGTAATGGCTGAATGAACTCTTCTTCTATTTATGTGACACTGACGTTACATTTCCTGCGTAATAGCTCAACCCTGCCCCTGCCGTCAGGGAGCAGGTACTGCTGCTATATTTACCCCAAAACTTTATTAATGACAAACCTGTCCGACTTTATTTCATAACCTTATCTTTGTTTGTCAAGGCAAGTACCAGAAGTGGAACAATAACTCAGATAATTTACTTAAGTACATATAGTAACACCACTGTAAAAATACTCTGTAAAGGAAAAGTACTGCATTTAAAAACACAAGTAAAAATATAGAAATACAAATAGTAACTAACCTTTAAAGCTTTCATTTTGTAACCTAGTAAAAGGATTACCTGAAAGGATTAGAATATGCGATGTAATAAGGGTATAGGTGGGCCTGTAATAAGCTTAACTTAATCCCTATCGTATTTTGTCACTACTACCATTTGTCACTACTACCATCATAAATATTCAAATACTAAAGCCTCCACTTATGTCAAATGAACATTCAACAGCTGTAATGTTAATGTTGAATTATTTTATTAAAAAAACCGTATAGCATATAAGCATTTTGCATTCGAGCAATAATATCATTCAATTTACAAGATAAAATTGTTTGTCCTTAAAAAAAAGAAGGGAAAAATAGTAATTGTAGGCAATAAAAATAACCATAATAAATCCAGCAGGGAATTTTCTAGTGACTGAACATGGACATTATAGATGGTTTAAATGAAGTCCTGCTTTATATTTCTGAGCTACCCTTATATTATTTGTGATGCATTTGAACGGGTAAAATGCAAATATGTTTCATTGATTAGTTATTATCAAGGACATTCTTCAGACCAAAATGCCTAATTATGTGATTTAAGCTTCCTAATGTGGAATTAATTAAATGTGAGTGCACATTATGATGCCTTACTATAACGTATATTTAATGTGTGCACACTTCAGATCATGCCTAATAACCGCTAATAACCACATACTGTATAAACTAATAACCTTGGTAAATATTGGTAAGTACTTTCCCAGCAGAAGGTAAAGGGGAATGAAGTTATGCATAATAACAGAAGGAATGTTCAACATGCTGCAACATACCTCCTAAAAATGTACACTACCATCAAGTATTTTATTTTTAATCAACCTATACTTCAGATCAAGTCTGATGACCAAGGTTAACCGAGAGGTAGCTGCAGCTTTTGTGTGTAGAGCCGCAACATCGCCCTCTTTTGCTCCGGACATAACATGACATGTCTGCTTTTCTGAACGACAACCAACCGAGGCAGACAGTCTTTCGTCGGGTTTGCCTGTGGTGCTAGTAGCCAGCCAGCCAGCAACAACCAGCCGCCTGAATGTAGATCCGCATGGGCTACTACTATTCTTTCTCTCCAAAACACCCAGCGGAATCATAAGATAAGGATCCCAGGATGGTCTTAGTGCATGTCGGATATCTGGTTCTTCCTGTATTCGGCTCAGTAAGAAACAGAGGTACGGTATTAATATTCATATCAATCCCAAACATGTGCCCTGTTTATCTTAATATTCACTGCAGCTGTTTGCTAGCTAGCTCGAGTTTAGCCCTTGGGTTAGCTCGTGTTAGCCAGCTTAAAATTAACGGTAACATTATTCGCAAAACGTGACCGCAACGTAATACTACTTTATTGTTATTTACTTCCATTGAAATAAACCACCGAATAAAGTTGTTTGCCGAGCGTAATTCCGCGTATTTTAAGATAAATACCGCCGCTAAAGATAAGCTAACTGGCTCGTTGGCACAGGCTATGTCCTGGAACGGAAACATTTCTCACAAAGGATTTCACAGACACGGGGCGTGCTGTCGTAAAAAGCCCATGTCAAAACACATTCCCGAATAGACAATCGTGTGAGACGATGTCAATATGAGATACATTTTTAGAATTGCGATTTTTATTTCAGTAACGTAGCGATGTATAGCTGTTTTCCCTAAGGCGCTATCGTGTATTTGCCGTGTAAAAACACCGCAAAATAGACGTAGCCTTTCTAGCCAGTCAGCTTATCTGTGCCTGGATGATGTCATTTGAAGATCATCTGCTTCTGCTAGCGCTCGTCGTTTTTCTACCTGGATTTTAGTCATTATTATTCGTGTTAATTGGTTAATGTACAAATCGATAAATAGCATATTGTCCGGTCACCGTGGACTTCTTTATCATCAAAATATCAAACGCCTTTTTCATTATTTGCCAATTGGCAATTCAGCAGCTGTTTTGTTTGAAGCTTGCAGAAAGACCCGAGTATGCGGTCGCAGTTAAACAATGGTAAAGCTACAGTGTAACATTAATTTCACAACAGTGGCATCAATGATTTCATTGTGCTTTTATTTCTGTTCTTATTTCCCTGTTTCATAGTATGGAGGCTGGCTCTACATTCTGCATTTATCAGATCTTTGTCGTCCCCCCCATTGTGTAGCTAATGATCATCTGCTGCTGTGTGGTGTGGCGTGGCCTCTGCCTGTTCTCTGCATTTAGCTGTATTGTGAATCCCTTCTTCATTTCCTCTTTCCATCAGAAGACGACATTGGTATTAAAAAGCACCCCCTCCCAAGATGTTTTCAGCCATAGACTTTCTTTGTTAAGCAGGCTAAAACAATAGCTAACACCTAGCACAGAGCACCTTTTTTGTCTTTTTCTGTCAAATTGCTGTAGCACTGAGTAAACATTTTAGCTCCTTTTTTAGATATCAGTTGAATGTCATTGTGTACCTCACATCCAGTCTTGATAGACAACATGCTGTAAATTCCTGTAAAGTGGATACATTTTTGCATGATCTCAAATACGGCACTGCATTGTTGGACACCAGAATTCGGCTCATCTTCCTTCTCTTCACACAAGGTGCAATGTACATGATAAAAGTGACCTTTCATTATTAGAAAAAACATGCAAATTGGAACCATATGCATGCAATTATTGTTAAAAACCTGCATTCAAGCCAATGCTGTTACGTGATCACTTGAATCGATTGAAAGTACACTGCACCTGCACACAACAACCTGCCATAACTGTCTCCATTTTTGTGTAATCCTTTTTGTTCCCTTTGCAAATTTCAAGCTTTGAATCACACTGAACTGTCAGGGCTGTTTGCCCCTTATAGACAAATTAAACTCTAAACATTTACGTAAGCAAAACATGCTCACTGGTGGTTCATCACTTCCCAATTCTCCCCACTAACATAAGGCCAAAATGCTATCCATTTCACAGGGATGCCTATTTTCCTGCACTGCTAAAGAGATCCTCTATTAGTAATAACGTCTTTATTGTTTGGTTGTGGTCTCTCTTTACCTTTTGTTCTTGTATTAGTACTTTCAATGCATGGTCACATTTATGATTCATAATTTTTTGTTTTTGTTTTTTCTACATTGACTAGTGAAAATCCAATGTAATCTTTCTGTAGTAAAGATGTACCCTGCTGTACTGAAATCATGTGCTGTAGCCAACACGTCTGCTCATTGGATGCTGCTTTTGTTCTTTTTAACCCTATATGGAGCATGGTGGGCCTTGCCTTCAGTCTATGTTGTTTATTTTTGTTGCATGGATTTATACTATTATTACAAACAAACAAGAAAAAAAACACAAATTCCACATAACTAATATTTTCAATAAAGAATATAGTGTTTTTCCTAACCTTCAGTGTGCTTCTTGCTGATTTCCATTTATTGTCCTCCCTCTCCCGTGTCCCTACCTGCCCCCCTCCACCCCCACCCACCTCCTCTCCCACTGTGACAAAGATAGACAATTTCCACGCTTCCTCCATCACAGGGCCTGAATGAGTCTATCTGCTGTCATTCATGGTGATCGTTTTTCACTGAGACACTTAAAAACGCAGTGTGCTACTTAAAGTGTAGACTTGGGCCTTTGACCCACGGCAACAAGGTCATCTCTTGTCTGCCCGGCAACACTGACGACCTGAAAATATAGCTGGAAGGTCATACTGCTTGTCTTCGCTGGGTGTGTTTTAAAATCATACTGCGTTTTTTAAGTGTACTCCTACTAGTAAATGCAATGTAGACTTTGCCTATATCCTCATGATTTAAAACATATTTTTACTGTTTACATCAGAATACTCTGCTTCTTTTTACACTGTTGAAGCTGATTAAATTGTGGTACTGGAATATTAGTGCGCAATTGTAATGTCTAAACTCTTTCAAATTCACTGCTTCGGTTTTTGCCAGATGTATATAACAGAGTGCATTGAAACCTGCCCCTCTGCAAACCTATTATGGCTCCCTTTAACCAGGATTTCTGCAAAAGTTCTAAAAAGCAACATTTGTTATTGCATTTCCATAATCAAAAAAGTATTTTTTAAACATAAGCACGTTATTAAAACCAGATTGCACCACAGCACAAGTTAGTCTAGTTTTCTGACTGTTGAGTCTCCACAGTCTGTTCACTGCAGCTGCCAAATAGCTGTGGTTGGAGAGAGTTAAAAGAGTATTCAAGCTATTTACTCTCTACTCCTGAATGTTCATATGGGAGAAAAGCAAATACAGCTACACTGGATGTGTAAGACACAAAGAACAAGTAGGTTTCAGCTAGGCGCAGATGTATAAAATGTGATTTTATGGTGTATCATTTTAAAGATGGAGAAAATTGTTCTTTACGATTATAAAGATAGTTACCTAGCACCCAGCAGTTTAATATTTCTCATAATGACAGCCAGGTACTAAGGTTTTGCTCAGGGTGCACTGACCCACTGTCGGCTGCAGAATTGACAAGAACCGAGCTGCGTTGAAGACCAAACACTGGTAGATTTCATCTGATCTGATCCAGTTCGCTTGTCTGTGAATCAGAAGACCAGGAGTCGATCCAGAGGTCGGAAATGCAATAAAAGAAAGGAAAGCTTGCGTATTGTGTGCAGGACCCAAATGTTCATGGTACTTGTGGTAACCATCATTTCCCCACCCCCACAGAAGTATTTTTCACCCTAGGTAAGATGTAGGGCATCATTAACATGCTATATCACACACACACAGTGACACAACATTTCACCCACAATTAATTCCACCTAATCTCTCCACCCAGGTGCCTGACAACTTCTCCTTATCCTCCACAGGATCGCATTTCAACCGGCAACAGCAGCAGCAGCACAGCCATGCTACCTCTTGCCGGCACTTCCAGTTAGGTCCTCAGGCTCCGCTGCCCATGGACTTCCCCATGCCCCACCCAGGGCAGCCACAGTCAGGCATTAACCCCCACCTGGCCCCTCCTGGCCACCAGCTTGGCCCTCCGCTCCACCCGCCCCTCAACCCCCTGCCTGGCCCCCAGTTCCAGGACATCCCTGCCCCTCCCTTCCTACCTCAGGCATTACACCAGCAATACCTCCTCCAGCAGCAGATCCTCGAGGCCCAGCACCGACACATCCTGCCACCTTCCAGGTATCCACACGGGTTACCCAGGGAAAATAGCATGACTTAAAGGTCACCTATTATGCAAAATCCACCTTTTCATGTCTTTTATACATAAACATTGGTCCCCCTCTGTGTAAAGAGATTCTGAAAGTTCAGGAAAAAAGATTAAATCACTTTTTGTCCTGATCCATTTATATAAAAACCTGTCTGAAAATGAGCTGATCAGATTTTGGCCACTTTATGATGTCATAACGATTTTTTGGCTTGGTGTAAACATTAGCCAATAACCAACCAAGGGTAACACCCGCCCCCCCCCCCCCCCCACCTTATCACCTGAATCTCCTCCTAGAGCACCATTTGCCGCTTTCAAACCAAGTACTTTGCGGTACTTAGTTCCCGGTACCTAGTTCCGCAGAACTCTAGTTCCTGGAGCTGTCCTAGTAGATCGCGTTCACACCGGAATAAGTCCCTGAGGGAGGATTACGCAAATGAAGCCGCTGACGTCACTTCTTCTTCTTCTTCTGCTTTGGGTTTACTGGCAGGCCGCAAACAACTTCACAGCGTATACTGCCACCCGAAGTCCCGGAATCCCCCGGAGTTGGTTAGCGTCTTCCGAGTAAATCGCCTGAAGCACCTCATTACTCCACTGCTCCCATGTTTTCTTTTGTGTTGCCAGTTGGTTGCCACTCTCTCAGTTGGTGTGCTGGGCTAATGGTATTAATGCTAATGCCAGCAAATAAAATGGCGGCATCACAAAACTTTTCGGAGTTTTACGGGGCGTGGTTTGCAATTCGCCCAGCCAATCAGAAATTGTTAGTGTGGCCGACACACCCACAAACCTTTTTCTCCCCAGGAAAGTCCCTGCTCTCTAGCAGGGACTTTCTGGGGTTGAAAAGGTTGGCGCAAACTAAGTTCTAGTTCCAGATCTTTTTGGTGTGAACGCAAAATCCCAAGAACTATCAGAACTATTCCTGGGAAAAGTACTCCGGTGTGAAAGTGCCTATTGTGTTCTTTTTAACCAAATATCTCTCAGAGGGGCGTGGGGAGTGGCTCCTTATTTTCATCTAAAGTAAAAGACAGAGAATCAGCACTTTTGAAACAGGGCTGAAACAGAGGGGATTATGGGATGCTACAATGCATGATCTGTTTGGTATTTCAAGCCAAACACTTCAGAGACATGTTTTGTATATAACTGAGACCTATAATATATTGATGAAAAACAGTATAATAGGGGACCTTTAAATAAATACAAAAATATTTTTTGCTAATTGATCGGTAAAGAAAAAATAATCCCCTTTCTATTTTGACGTTCAACCAATCGGCAGAAATGCAGCCTCTTAAAATATGGTTATTCTGCTTTTGCTGTCCTATATCCTCACACATTGAATATCATTTGGCTATTAACTGGCATCTCCTTGGAAACTAGGATGGACATATTTCAATGTTTTTGGATATTTTAAAGACCAGGAAATTGGTTAATCTTGAAAATACAAATGAATAAATATTGAAAATAATCATTAGTTCAAGTCCTAGCCTCACGTTCTTTTCACGAGGATTTTCTGAAATGCTTGGTTGTTTGTCTCGGTAGACGCACCCCAGAGCGAGTTCCTCACCAGCCCCACAGACTGCGGCCCGGCTTTGAGTTTGCTCCGCCTCTCCATGTCCCCCCCCAGCCTGTGGTGCAGCAGCCCCGCTACCTGGCTGAGGGCACAGACTGGTAAGCTCTGATATAGTTTATTTTGTCTTTAGTGGATGAGATTATAATAATCATTCCTTCAGAGTACAAATTATTACATTTAGATTTCATACTTGTATTACAATTCTTATTGTCACAACACATTTTTATTTATTTAATCGTTTATTTGGCAGGGACAATGCACAGTGATGAACACTTAAAACATTCAAATGTGTCAAGCGTATTGATTCAATTTGGTGTTAAAAAAGAGCCCTAAACTAATCAACTCCTTGTGGTCATTAGCAATAAACTCCATACACAATAAATGATTACCAACTCCTTTTTTTGTCGGAAATTAAAACTTTTGCGATGATGTAAGTTTAGATTTTACACCAGCAAATATTTGACTGAATTATAAATTACTCACTTTTGCACCAATGATGCTCAAAGTTAGACAAGACATCCTTTTTGGTCAGCTTTTTCTTTGTTTGACTGCACCAGACGACCATCAAATCTGGGTCAAGACCAGATGAAAGGGGTTTAAGACCAAGTGGAGAATGAGCCTAAGGCAAACCAACTCCTATTAGACACTTAAATGTGCAATACACCTAAGCCTGTCTGCATCATTCATATGCAACATTAATGCATCGTTTCATAAGGCGCAAAAGAGAAGTAGAGCTAACCACAGTGGTGCTAAAGTTAGGTGATGTAATACTGGAGAAAATCAAAAGGGAGGAAAAGAGTTTTATTTGTTATGTCAACTAAAATAAAACGGGAATGGGTGCATAATATTAAGATTTGGGGAAGTAAAGGTCAAGGATGAACAGACATCCAATGGACCTGGGACATGCCTGTAGAAAATATACTTTTGAATAATTTCTAAAAGAGTTTTTTGTAACTTAATCTCCGTCATTTCTCTGAAGAAATTGTAATAGGTAGCAATATATTCGATTAAGATCAGGTATTAAACTAAATATAGCTAACTAATTCAACAGTTCATATTAATATAATAGGTATATGCTGTTTCCCATTACTTTAAGCAATCTAGTTCAACAATCCACCACTTTTATCTACCTGCTGAGACTTCCTTGTATTGGCCAACTTATGTTCATGTACTCTCAACTACAGCTGACACAATGCATGATATATTTTTTCTTTATCATTCAAATAAAAAATTCTGCTTACTTTTCCAATGAGTTGAGCTCACGTCACAATATTTTATGCAGAGAAAAATCCTGCGATACAAGTACTCTTGTTTGGGAATCACTGTCCTAAATAATACTGTGTAGAAATCAGCTGTTATCAAAACACAGTTGGCCAGAAACACTAAGTGTGCGCCATCGGCTGACTTGTTTTTCTATTTGTGTCCAGGGATCTAAGTGTAGATGCTGGGCTGCCCCCCCACCAGTATCACATCCATCCGCTGCCGCAGCACTATCAGCACTACTTGACCTCTCCTAGGATGCACCACTTCCCCAGAAACAATGCCTCAACACAAGTGGTGAGCCCCCTCTGCCTCAGTACAATCAATCATATTAGTCTGGATGAACTCCCGGTGACTCTCTCTCCACTTTTCGCAGAATGATCTCGATACCCAGCTCCCGGAGATCCAGTGTTCCATTTTTTCCTTATTTCTGCCGCAG
The DNA here is from genome assembly GCF_902827175.1 of Gymnodraco acuticeps. NCBI lineage: Eukaryota > Metazoa > Chordata > Actinopteri > Perciformes > Bathydraconidae > Gymnodraco > Gymnodraco acuticeps. Next base: position 177,492 of record NW_022990947.1, read on the forward strand.
AGCAAACGTTAACTTATTTTATCCGACTTCTTCCAGGTTGTCCATGAGATCAGAAACTACCCGTATCCCCAGCTGCACCTGCTGGCTCTGCAGAGTCTAAACCCCTCCCGCCACGCCTCTGCTGTTAGAGAGAGCTATGAGGTTCGTATCGCTGCCCCCTCACTCTCCTCCGCAGACACACCAGTCCACACTCATTTATCATTGTTCTCCCTGTGACCAATGCTCTGGACAGGCTCGAGTGCGTAACTGGTTTTCTTATTTCCAATTACCTCGGCTTCCAGATGCCTCAACGGTCCAACTGCCTTTTAATGTCATTACATTTGTTTTCATTTTGATAAGATGCAATCGTTTCCTGAGAGGCTCTTTCCTGTAGCTTGAAGAACCTATTTAATATTAGCATTCCACACTTGTATGTCTTTTGAATATGTTATTATACAACCGTTAATCTGCCGGTCAGACTTAAGATATTCAAATAAATAATTCAAAGATCCATTAATGTTGTTTCCTTGCTAGGAGCTTCTGCAGCTGGAGGACAGGCTGGGCAGTGTGAACAGAGGAGCGGTCCAAACCACCATAGAGAGATTCACCTTCCCCCATAAGTATAAAAAGGTAACAATGGTCATCTTTTTATCTGCTAGCTGAGTGGTAGATATTTTCATATGGTCTGGTGCAGAGGAAGGCACTGGGCAAGAACTAAGTTAAGCTAGATGTGAAAAACAGGATGGAAAAGAGCAGTGGAAAGGATCAAAGATTGAAGACGAGAGTGGAAAGAGGGTTGCGACTCACAGAAGTTCAAAGGTCAAACTAATTTCCCTCAGCAGATTAGTGAGACAGGTCTACAGTGTGCAAAATTCACGGCAATGGATGAGTCATCCGGCTGTCTGCAGATATGTGCGTGGATTGCATTTGAAAAACCTGTCTACACTGAATATGACCCAGATACTCTGGAAAGAGTGTCATATCATTTTGTACGCTGTGAGTGAGAAGAAGTAATTGAGTCTTTTCTATCTGAGGTCTATTTTCTACTGGGAAGCATCATTAGGTGACTCCTTTCACCTTATTTGTCTGGGCTGACTCGGAGACACTCGTGGCATAAACATAACGGCTCCCAACACACAGCTGCACGACACACGTTAATAATCAAAGTCTGTTTGCTTTCCTGTCTCTCTCTCTGCAGAGAATACCCCAGAATGACCTGAAGATGTGTCTGGAAGATGAGGAGCTGGACACAGATGAGAAGTGCACCATCTGTCTGTCCATGCTGGAGGACGGAGAGGATGTCAGGTACAACTACACGCTCATCTTTTGCTTTTTCAAAGGGGGGAAAAATGCTGGTTATGCAGATGGGAAAGTAGGCTGTGGGTACAATTTATTTTAAATCTTTAGTAAAAATGTAAAGGAAACATTCATAGTATAAAGAACACACCATCAAATGCATTAGAGAGTTCGGAACTGCTGGATCTGCATTTTTTTAATGATCACAGTCAATGTTATATCTAACATCATTGTTCTACTTTTTGTGCAATCGGAGCAGGAATCAAATTGAACCTAGAACAGTAAAAATACGCTATAAATCTATAAAAAATGTATGCATGTTTTTGAATGCGATATTTAAGTGTACTGATATTTTCTGACACCCCTAGTGATTAGTATTAGTATTGTAATCCTTGATTTCTCTTGCCTGGTGCGTTTTATTCTAAATGTTGTAGTTGTACATTTGTTCTGCCACATAAGTTCAAAGCGTCCTATCAAAGGATTTCTTCCAGCACCTCATCTTAAAATTCTGCCAACATTAGCATTTCACGCAATCTCATGATGTGTGTACAATGTCCAGTGTGTTGTGATCTGTATAAATGCCAAAGGGACACAGGAAATACGTCCAGTTACTTTATGAGAAAACCCTTTACTTCTTAAATAAAATAAATCCTTATACAATCTATTATATTGTCTAAATGCAGGGAATTATCTGAATGCAGGGATTTCTTTTTGCTCATGATTGAAGTTGAAGTTTTAGTCGTTACCTGTTTGCAAGTGTCAACTATTTAACAATACCGAACATTTTCTTGAATTGAATCCCACATTTATTGTTATTATCCTAACCTTGTCTCCTTTGTGTCTGTAGGAGATTACCCTGCATGCACCTCTTCCACCAGGGGTGTGTGGACCAGTGGTTGGCCACCAGCAGGAAGTGCCCCATCTGCAGAGTGGACATTGAGACCCAACTGACCCCCGACAGTTGATAGCTCCTGTCGTCTCCTGCAGCTTTGGATCTAGTCTCGTTAATTCTCCATTGCCTCCCCCGAGGGAAGCTCTGCCAAACACCCCTCTCTTCCCCTCTGCATCACCCACAGGCCTGCCTTCAGAGACAAGGCTGTGACAGAGGGATCAACAAAGCACACTCACCTACAACACAGCGAGGGATGGGGGTCGATGCATAGATGGGGGGGCTGGACTGAAGGTTGATTTGAATGGACTTGCTGGATGTAAAAGGTAGGAGCGGACACGTATGGACAGATGTGCTGAGGCTTCACACAGATCCTGTCAGATTGTGCACCCTGTGTGCAGTTCTCCATACAGCCATCGAGAGAGGACCTCTGACTACCAACCTCCCCAGCTCACTGTGGGGTGTATTAAGGCCATTTCTTTGCCACTACATCTAACCCCCCTACCTATCCCCCCCCACCCTCTGCCTGTGAAAAAAATCCTTTAAGCTGCACTCTGCCCAAGCCCTCAGCACATCTGTACAGAACATTATCAAATGATTAGCATGAGGTTGTTTGGTGTGAACTCTTGTAGCTGAACGCTTGTGGTGTAATGGAGTATAGTACTGAATAAGTATTTACAGAGTAACAGTGTTGTGTAGCGAGCAAAAGCCTTTTGAGAAAAAATGTTTGTGAAAAATAAACCTACCAAGAGGGTGAACATGGCTCAAATAAGAGAGAATATCCGCGTGTTAATTAATCATAGACAATGAGGAAGAGATAGTTGTGTAAAAAGGCCAAAAATCCCTCTTTCTGGTCTAACATGGTTTTGGATTTCCAGTTGGTAGATGACATCAGAGTTGATGCTCAACCCGCTAACTGCAGGCATGGCTTCCAGTGATCTGTGTAGTGTCGTAGTGGGGCCTCTATTATAGAGCAGGGGCCTCAGATGTGCATGCTGTATGACAGGCTTGGGCTGTGTCGTTAATATTGTGGAGCAGTAGAAACAGGGACTGTGTGTCTGTGCATGTGAACCGTATACTATGACGATCCCACTCATTCATAGAGGAGGACAAGAATGCACCAAATTCCCCTCCCCACCTCCCCTCTCCCCCCACTCATCCCGAGTAGACCAACGTTGCCCTTAGACATAGATCTCACACCGACGCAGCGATTCTCTCCTGATGTTCCAGGTCAGGATTCAAAGAGCTGCTGGTGGATCCGTGTCTAACTGCAACTCCTCTCTGTGGCCTCGCTCATAGCATGATCACATGACGTGAGAGGCCGGCATGGGTTCGAGGATTTGGTGCCTGAGGTCTTGCCATCAGAGTGAATAAAATCTGTCATTTGTATGACCTATTACCAGAACCTTATTGCCTATCAAACAAGCACATGTGATTTCTATATACAGTGAATGGCCTCTGTGGTGTATCGGCTCCTTTTCATTTCAAACTAAGTTGCTTCCACTGTTCTGATAAAAAGACTGTGTCTGGTGTTACAGGGAAAATACAAACTAGTTTGCCTGTGATATGTGCTAGAATGTGTATGATTGTCCCCACTCCCTCCCCCCCACGGTAGTAGTGTATGGTATTGCTAGAACAACTGTGATACGTTCAGTGATAGAAGCCGTTTTCTCTTTATCATGCATGAACCATGTTGGCGTAGTTCACTTGAAGGAGGGTGAAAGGGAGAAAAAGCCATCCATTTGAAAAATACCAAACAATTGTTCTTAACATTAATTTAATTTTTGAATTGTCTTTTTCTGCCATTTTATTTTTCTTCTCGTATTTCTTTTGCTCACATGCCAATTTGGACATGGTACTAATATGCCGAGTCCGTGTCCATTTTAACCATAGTGAAGAAAAAGCTGCAATGCTGCAAAAACATATTTATTGTTGTTATAATGTAGCTTGTGTTTTGTAAATGCACTATAATATGGAGTTGCCTGAGTTTTTGGTTTGGTGGTGTGGGTTCTTCTTGTCCTAGACTTTGTGTTTCGATTCAGTTTCAAGTATTTTCATGCTTCCTTGTGTATTATTGGAGGGTTACTTGACTGTTTGTGTTGCGTTTTTTCTTTCTTTTTGTATGAAACCTCCATCCAAAAAACTACAGATGGATGACAATGGAGGTTTTGCTAGTTCACATAGAATGCTGTGATTAAAGATGCCTTAAGTATTTAACAATCATTATTTATTACTAACTGTAGCTAGCTAGCTATTGTGGTGAAATATTTAATGTCTCTATCTCATAACTTTGCAATTTAATCAATATATTTATTTAAAATAACACAAAATATAAAAAAAAGAATACCTCATTATGCATTGGTCGGTGGGGATGCTTTTGCATGCCGTCTGTGTTTTCTTTTGCAAAGGAGAAAAAAAGAAACCTGTTGAAAAATGGACTTGTGGGGGTGTTTCCTGACACATTTTCAAGCCAGCATGGTGCTGTTGATCTGGATTCCATTCCATTCATGTCACCTCTTGAATTTACTTTAACTCTTTTCATTATTAAACATCCTCTCTGCTTTGCTATGAAGCAGAAGACGGGGTACAACCCTTTTGCTCTTAGTATGGCTCCACAAATAGCTCACTTTTGTTATATGATACTGCTTTGTTTCCCATAATCCGTTTTTTTATTTTATTTTTTACCATGTTTATGATATTCTATCATATCTGGATCTCAATGTAGTGCTTATTATTATTATTATTATTATTATTATTATTTTAAGACCCACATAATGGGCTGTATTAACTGTCCCTTATGTATTGCTGGCAATTGCTTTGTGTGGGATTTTTTAAAGTATCTAACATGCTAACTTGAGCCATTGGTCTTATTACACGCATTTCTGGTGTACTGTGGTTATACAAAATTGATAGTGTGTTTCACACTGGGTATAATAAGCTAACTACGTTTTCAGTGTGCATTTCTTATTAATACTCTACTAATCCTGCAAACTATTATAACCTGTATTGGATTGGAATGAAGCTGGCTGGTCTTACTATTATTCTTATTCTTTCATTTCGTGCTCTCACTGGCCTTACCCCGTGTCCTCCACAGTGTACCCCATTACTCCAGAGCAAACTGGACAGTAGCCATAGTATTAACTCAAGCTGATGAACCGGAATGAACAGTAGAACTTAAAGCACAAGCTTTTTAATGCATGTCCTTCTCAGGTTTTCCTATGTGTATGTGGGAGTAGCTCTGTAGATGTGTTTAATATGATGCTGTACCTTCTTGAATATTTCAGATGTTTCTTTGCTGCTGAAAAAATGTTGATTATTAACCTGCCAGTGAAAAAGGGAAGTGGCCATCTTTGTACAACACACTGCTGTTTTGCTGTAACCGCGCAATGTTTTATGATCTTGAGTATTTTATAGAAAAGTAGAAGTATGTATCAATAATATGAAAGCAATAGCTAAATCATAATGAAGAATAACATGATCAGTGAATATTGTGGAAAATCTTTAGATTCACTATGGGTGGATTTTGTACTGTATTTATTACTAATGATGATGCAAAAAGTTGCATAGCTTAACCCAAACTGTTCTGTCTCTTTTTTATTTATTGTCTTGTATATGATCTTTTTGTATGTGTTTTTCAAATAAACTGCCTAAAATGCTAAGCAATTATCTACTTTGTGGCATTATTTGGCATGCTTTTATAATCAATTACTTCATACTCAACCCTAAACAGTTTGAATTACAATTTTTGGCCAACACATAATTATTGTGTAGCCATAAACAGTCTTTATTTGTGGGCCATCATTTTAATTTGTGAACATGAATGTGATTGTGCTTACCAATGTTTCCAAACAAAGCCATACACTTTTACTTTGTATTACTAATCTTTAAAAGGCTCATCAATTTCAGCCTGAACAAGTTGTACATATGCCAAAGTAAAAAATGGTTACATTGTAAATTGTGGCAAAACAGTTATAAATGCTTTCCATACATTTGCCATCAAGGGCCTTTCTTCTAACATGATGTGTAAACTCGTCACCTCGACATAACCAATCAAGCTGAACAAAGAGTTTACAAATCAAGACAAAATGATTTGTGTTAATCAGCTTTGGGCAATATTAAGGCGTGTTTCTTTTATTTTTTCAAATTGTACAAGATAAAATGGTGGCAAATGGCTTTTTCTGAAGTTAGAATTGTGCCAACCTTAACAGTTGGCACAAACTAAAAAAAAAGAACGATGGTGTTTCCTTCAAAGTAACATGCAGGTCTGTTAATTTCAGTCGTAGTGAAAACAATTATTCTCACTCCTTTGTTGTCTCCCTCCTAGTATTTGGGGTAGAGCACTCTCTGAATCTGCCCGTCGGCCTTACGCGAGTCCAGCCACTTTCCACACTGGAAGATGGTGGTTACTGAGTTGGCTGTGTTGGTCACCTCCACACACTCTAAATACCAACCACTGTTGGTGCTGCTGTTGTCATGTTCCACTTTCACCCTCAGCAGCTCCCCGAGGTCCAGCATTTCCAGAACAAAGCGGTCCGTCTGCTCTCGCTCAAAAAGGTTGCGAAACTTTTTCTGCAAATGCCGTTTGCCCGAGTCACCGTTGACGCCATAAATGCTGATGAAAACGTTGGAGTCCGTGCCCGCTCCTTTCACGTCCCCGGTGATGACAATGAATTCGTACTTCACAGGGACCAGGTTTCGTACTTTGCTCGCAAAGCTCTCGATGGTTTTAAAGCACTCAAATGTCAGGAATTTGTCTTTTTTGGCTGCCAGGGGGATTTGTGCATCACAGTGGAAGAAATACCTAAAAAGAAAGAAGGGTTTGAAGATACATCAACGGGACACTTTATATAACATAATGAAGGATGTATGAGTTTCAACTCACTTATTTCCCAGCTCCTTCTCGGTCACCACCACCTCTAAAACACGCCAGAAGGCTTCACTCTTCACCTTCTTTCCATCTTTAGTTATGTGGCCGATGCAGATGCCAGCAATCTCCCCCAAGTGTTTGGATGAGAACTCAAAGGCATCAGTGGCACCGCTGTGAAGGGGCAAACGAAATGTACAAGCAGAGTTTATGGAGAGTGTGATTCTGTACATTGAATAGTTAAATTCAGTGGTGTTTCAGAGTTTTTTTATGAAGTGCGTCTCATGGGATTAGCTCTCCTGAGAGCTGAGACTTAAGATAAAAGAGGATAGAAAAACAACATGTGAAAGAGAGCAGATTATATAAGGCCACATAATATGGTTTTACTGTGAGCCAAGGCACCTATACTCCCTTTGAAAACATACCGTAAGAACTTCTTTTTCTTATTCTCTAGAACAAACTCCTTAGAACGAGCCTTCCTTCCTTCCAACACGATCCAGGCGTTTTCCGTGGTGGAGGCGTCGTCTGTGGTAGCAGTTGTTGTGGCAATTTCATATTCTGTGGCAATGAAGAGAGACAGATATTGTCGCATTATGATCATTTCACATCTGGCAAATGGCTGCAATTAGCGGCAAGTCGTTAATCTCCCACAATTAGAGAGCTTGTGATTATGCCCACAGACTTCCATTTTTACTAACTGGTTTTGTCACTGAGGTCTATAGCGTCGTTATTGGCACAGGCCAGCTCCCTCATTATCTGCCCGTCATCTTCATTTTTAGCCAGCCAGCGGTCGCAGGGAAACCTGAAGGTCTGGTCCATGGCCTCATCTTTCACGTCAATGTACTCCAGGTGCCAGCCGGGACAGGGGCCTGTTCACGGCAAGGACAACAATGTCCTTTAGTATTATCTTTTCAAAACGTTGATGCTTTTTTACAGCAATTATGTTTATTTTTTAGTTTAATTCTGTTACTATCTAATGCTAAAAAAACAGTTGAGCGCCCTTCTGATAATTGTGATGTTACATATAATATATCAAGTTGATTAAGGAACTCCTGAAGGAATACTTTTGACATTTTTGTGAAATGGGTTATTTGCTTTCTTGCAGAGAGTTAGATTACAAGATTAATACCACTCTCGTGTCTGAAAGTAGTATTGAACTTCTCATCTAACTTTTGGCAAAAAAAGAAACACACATTCAGAAAACATCTAAATATTCATTTTAATGTTAGAAGGCAGTATGTAGAAAAGGTAGATAACGGCAGTTCATGTAAAACATATAACCTATAAAAACGGACATTATAATAGACAACACCGGAAAATCTTTTGGCCAAATACTCAAAATAATGTTAATTCAGCTATTTAAGAGAACAAAGATTACCTATAGTTAATTTGCGCTCACCTTTGTTGTCGTGCCACACACGGATCTTTGACAGTTCGCCCAGACTGAGCATTTCGGGGAACCTGAACACATCTTTAATTTTCCGCTCAAACTTGTTCCTGTTTGTGCTCTCCTTCAAAGGCAGCGTCCCGGTGTCCCCGTACTCCCCGAACATCATCAAATACACATTGGCATCGGTGCCGGCACCTAAAATATCACAGTATCACTGATGAAAACACTTTCTTTATATTAGCCTTATATCGTTGCATGGATTCTACTAAATGCTATTGAACATTTTAAATGCCCAAAAGCCAAGAAAATAGTTCTTCTTCATCCTTTGTTTTAGAAATAAAACAGGCATCTCATGAGACCCACCTCCGACATCACTGGTCTGGACTTGAATGATGTAGGTAGTTTTCTCCACCATCTCCTCCTCATCCACCACAGCTCCCAGCTCACACACCTTAATCCTCTTCGGCCCTTTTGTCTTTGACAGCCAATTCTCGTATGTAAACAAATATGTGTCCTCTGTGTTCAGGTTCCGCATCAGGATCTAAAAGCATTTCAGTTACAAGAACAACACATTCATTGTTCATGTTTTCTTGGTGAATATCACTGTTCAGCCTCAGCAGATATGACAAAAACAGACAGACATAAGTAGTCTGATTTTAGTACAATTTAAAATGTATTTTATAATGTAACAACAAGCCCCTGTTTCCTTTAGTCGTACACAGTAGTAAACATTCTTAATTACATACTGTATTCTGATAGGTGTTAGTGTAGTCTGTATGTTACCCTGTCGAGAAACCAGTCAGGCCGACTTCCAGAGCAATCAATCCGAACTCTGATCTTCTTCAGGGGAGCAATATCATCTACCTCCAAACTGAATGTGTCCTCTTGGTCCCTTTCAAACCTAGATGTTAATGATATTTATGTGAGTTTTAAAACATCTAGGCATGGTTCTCTTAAAATGTGTGGAAGTGTAATTCCCAAAACAGAACTATTCCTCTGATAAAAAATGTAGACCTGTCCCCATTTTTGGGCAGCAGCATTTCCTCTGTGCTCCCATTGGCTCCATACACCGTCAGGAAAATGTTGGTGTCTGTCCCTGCATACTGAGTGTCACCTGTGACAACCGTTGCCGAATAAATAACCTACAATAGACAGTAATAGATAGTACAGATAAGGAAAAGACTGATTGTGTGTGTGATGAAATGTTTCCAGGGTTTATTTTCTTAGTACAGTGACTCACTTTGCGGTTAATGTTGATGGTGCTGGAGTCCAGCACGTTGAACAGCCTGGCAGTCAGACCGTCTCCTCTGTCCTTCGCCAGCCAGCACTTACACGGAAAGATGTACTTAATACCTTTGGTTGGCACGGCAACCGACAGCTCATCGACCAACCAGCAGCTCTCTGGTGTGACACCGTTATGGCCGAGCTGAGGGGGAGAAGGAGGGAGTGAGAGGAGGGAGGGGGGAGATAGAACTGGGAATTTATATATCATTTGATTTTGTTTGATCTAGGTACCAGAAGGCACAGCTAGAATTAATTATTGCTGAGCTAGTATAGTTTTATTTAAATGTTTAACATCGACTCATCTGAGGAGGCAGCAGAGAGGAGACACATATTTAGAAACAGAGGCAGTCTTAGATTCTCACTTCCACTCGCTTGATCTCTCCTACGTCAGTCCCATAAGACACAAAGTGCTCCATGGTGCCGGCTGTGAAGCAGTTCTTCCCCTCCGGCAGGTCCAGCCACAGCCGGTCTGTCTCCGTGTCGTTGGGGCCGGTGATGATGACATAGACCCTGGCAAAGGTGCCGGCCTCCCGCTCCATCCCAGTGGACAGAGTGAAGTGATAGGGGATGACTGGGGAAGGCAAAAAGTGGATTTTTCAAAAGATTACATTGACATTTCATTGACAATTTAGTAAATGCGCTTATTATTAAGATGAAAGCAGTGATATTTCTTCAATGTCTGTACAAAAATAATAATGTTACAGCCAGCAAATAATTAGCTTAGCTTGGCATGAACACTTAAACAACAAGGGGACACATTTAGACTGGCAATGGGTGATAAAGCCAAAGCTAGCACCTCTATAACTCACTAATTGGCATTATATCTTATTACATGTTACTAACAGTCTATAACCTCTTTTTCTGTCAAGACGCAGATCATTTTTTAACCTGCGGCCAAGAAATACCACAATACATGTACCTGGCATTGATTGAAGAAAAAAACACAAATAGTTGTTTTTACCTTTCTTTGAATTAAACAGACATGACGTAATGTGTTAGTTAGAAATCATTATAGTGAGCATAAGTACCTGCTTTGGTTTTCCTCTGAGTCAGGCTAGTCGTTTCCCTTTGTTTCCAGTCTTAATGCTGAGATAAACTTATGCCTTGCGTTATATAAAGGGTACAGACATGATCGTGGTCAAGGTCTTTTTTATTTAACCAAAGGAAGAAAAGCATATTTTCCCAAATGTTTTTTTTACTTATGAATTATAAACGAAGCCTTGAATTGATAACTATCACTTAACGTGTCCAATTATCTCTAAAAGTGTTGGCTTTTATTTAGAAAGTTTTGCTTTTATTCTATTTATAGAGGATTCTACCCAGCTGGTTTTGCCTATATTTTTATAGATAATTCTCTGAGCAAGGTTTTGAATTTGCATTGCTCTCATCATACCCAAACCTCATCTTGAAACACAGAGAAAGTTGTGTAGCCTTACTTGGACCTTCTTCAGCCACTGCCACCTTTTTCTTCTTTTTCTTCTTATTGGCGTTTCTGTCCAGCCCCAGTTTGGCCTGAAGCATCTTCTTGGAATTTGGATCAATGTTTCTTTCCCCTTCATACCCCTGGACCAAACAGATACCAGACAAATAATCTTTGATTTTCCTTCTCATTACTCATTTTACAGCAGAAAAAATTAATTACCAAAGTTTAACAAACCTTCACAAAGAAAGTTCTTGCAATACTTCTGTCCTCTTTCTTCTTGGACAGCCAGCGCTCACACAGGAACATGTACACCTCATCTGTTTCCAAATCCAGCACCTCCATCTGGTCCAAGTTCCAATCGGCCCCTATCATGGAGTTGTCGTGACGAATATGAATCTTAAACACCTGGCCCAAGTCCACAGCCTCAATGCTGAACTTGTCCACCTAAGAGGCAAAGAGATCCATTTTGATGCCTTTGTATACCAGAAGTGACATGTATGCTAGTGTATAAGGGCCATTGAAGGTTAAAGAAAAAAATACTGAACTGTGGAAGGGAATAAAAGATAACAATTCATTCTGCATATTTTATGAGATTGGTTGTACATTTTTGAGAGAATAAAACACACATTTAAGAATACGAATTTTCTTTAAACCAAACTCATAGATTTGCACACAAAAAAACGTCATAATGTCAGAAAATGTCCTTTAACCTTTTATGGCCATAATACACATGACATAACCATGTCACACATTTCCTCACAAACCTCTCCTCTCTCGAACTTGTTTTTGTTGTTCTCAGATTTGGCCAGTTTGCGCTCTCCTGTGTCTCCCAGGTCTCCGTAGATGGTGAGATACACGTTGGCATCGGTTCCTGCTCCGTACATATCCCCTGTTCGCACCGACACGGTGTACATGTGAGCTGTAATGGAAGAAGAACAGAAATAGGAATTAAGTAGACATACATAATGTTAGCTCACATCTTATATGTTTCTGTTGAGTAGCTTCCAATTGAAGTCTGTGTGTTCAGGCAGTAAATCAATTAAGATAAACTACAGTATGAGCTGAAAGGTTATAAAGCTACACTGAACAAAAATATAAATGCAACACTTTTGTTTTTGCTCCCATTTTTCATGAGATGAACTCAAAGATCTAAAACATTTTCTATATACACAAAATAACCATTTCTCTCAAATATTGTTCACAAATCTGAAAAAATCTGTGATAGTGAGCACTTCTCCTTTGCCGAGATAATCCATCCCACCTCACAGGTGTGGCATATCAAGATGCTGATTAGACAGCATGATTATTGCACAGGTGTGCCTTAGGCTGGCCACAATAAAAGGCCACTCTGAAACGTGCAGTTTTATCACACAGCACAATGCCACAGATGTCGCAAGTTTTGAGGGAGCGTGCAATTGGCATGCTGACAGCAGGAATGTCCACCAGAGCTGTTGCCCGTGAATTGAATGTTCATTTCTCTACCATAAGCCGTCTCCAAAGGCGTTTCAGAGAATTTGGCAGTACATCCAACCGGCCTCACAACCGCAGACCACGTGTAACCACACCAGCCCAGGACCTCCACATCCAGCATGTTCACCTCCAAGATCGTCTGAGACCAGCCACTCGGACAGCTGCTGCAACAATCGGTTTGCATAACCAAAGAATTTCTGCACAAACTGTCAGAAACCGTCTCAGGGAAGCTCATCTGCATGCTCGTCGTCCTCATCGGGGTCTCGACCTGACTCCGGTTTGTCGTCGTAACCGACTTGAGTGGGCAAATGCTCACATTCGATGGCGTCTGGCACGTTGGAGAGGTGTTCTCTTCACGGATGAATCCCGGTTTTCACTGTTCAGGGCAGATGGCAGACAGCGTGTGTGGCGTCGTGTGGGTGAGCGGTTTTCTGATGTCAATGTTGTGAATCGAGTGGCCCATGGTGGTGGTGGGGTTATGGTATGGGCAGGCGTATGTTATGGACGACGAACACAGGTGCATTTTATTGATGGCATTGTGAATGCACAGAGATACCGTGACGAGATCCTGAGGCCCATTGTTGTGCCCTTCATCCACGACCATCACCTCATGTTGCAGCATGATAATGCACGGCCCCATGTTGCAAGGATCTGTACACAATTCCTGGAGGCTGAAAACATCCCAGTTCTTGCATGGCCAGCATACTCACCGGACATGTCACCCATTGAGCATGTTTGGGATGCTCTGGATCGGCGTATACGACAGCGTGTTCCAGTTCCTGCCAATATCCAGCAACTTCGCACAGCCATTGAAGAGGAGTGGACCAACATCCCACAGGCCACAATCAACAACCTGATCAACTCTATGCGAAGGAGATGTGTTGCACTGCGTGAGGCAAATGGTGGTCACACCAGATACTGACTGGTTTTCGGACCCCCCCCAATACTTTTATTGTGGCCAGCCTAAGGCACACCTGTGCAATAATCATGCTGTCTAATCAGCATCTTGATATGCCACACCTGTGAGGTGGGATGGATTATCTCGGCAAAGGAGAAGTGCTCACTATCACAGATTTTTTCAGATTTGTGAACAATATTTGAGATAAATGGTTATTTTGTGTATATAGAACATGTTTTAGATCTTTGAGTTCATCTCATGAAAAATGGGAGCAAAAACAAAAGTGTTGCATTTATATTTTTGTTCAGTGTACATTAAGCTTGGAGCTGCAATGCAGGTGATAGGGTTCTCTACACGAGTTACTCACATGTTACTTGAGACTGAGTACAGTAGGCTGTTTCTAGTAAATATGCTTAGTTACATTTAGTCTCTGAAATCAGAGTTAACCTACTTTCCAAAGCGTCCTCCACCTCCACTTCAGTCGTCTTCAGCTTCCCATCCCTGAGGAGTTTCTCTGTGATGATGTCCGAGGGGACCAGCTCCCTCACCGTCTCCCCGTCATCTTCAGACTTGGCCAGCCAGCACTCGCATGGGAAAATGGTCGTTTCTGAACCCTGACATTAAAAATGAATGTCAGGGTTAATTAAAAAACTAAAATCAATAAACTGGGCCTGGCCCTGCATCTCTGAGAGATGTGAGCCAAATGGTGTTGCATTATTAATCTGTTAATAGTTTAATGAAGAAAAAACTCTAAATAGCAGAGTATATTTTTAACTACCTTTCCCTTCCTGAGCTGTCGTCTGATCTCCACTCTGTCGAGGTGCCATCCTGGGTTTGTGCCTTTGTTGTCGTGTCCTATCCTGATCTTCTCTAAAACGTCTCCGACATCCTCCAGCTGAGAAAATGAAAACACAATGTTTACAGAGCCGAAGCCGTTGTCTCTAAGGCTGTATAATCCAAATCCACACTCTCATCTCACCTCCACAATAAACATGTCCTCAGCTCCTCTCTCAAAGTACAGACGTCTCTCTCTCTTGTTGACACACAGGTGTTTCTGCTGTGTGCACACTCCCTTTTGACCGTACAATACGATGAACACATCAGCGTCTGTTCCTGCACCAAACACATCGCTGGTGTATATCTTTATCTCATAAGGCACAACTGAGAAGGAGAGGAGAAGGTGACAGCTTTGTTTGGTTGACACAGATAAGATAGAAGAGTAATATAATAATTATGATAAATAAATTAGTATTTTGTTATGGTATGCCAAAGCAGTTGCTTTGGCATACCATAACAAAATACTAATTTATTTATCATAATAACATTAAATTACATTAACCTGTAGTTACAGGGTAATGTAATTTTTCAACTAATTGCGTTAATTGAAAGGTTTGTATTTCTCAATCTGCTACAATAATAATATAATGTACAGTTTTCTTTATATTGATTGTGTTATTTTGGAAAATAAAAATGTAAATACACCAAACAGTATCCATGACTGCAGCTTTGTATTTGTACTATTTTACGTGCAAGTCAAGAAGCTAAGTACTGTTGCCATGGTGAAGTTTAAAATGCAGGCCGCCACTGTGACATCATCTCACTTTTAACCGGCTACATCAAAGAGTCTATGCTCTTAAAGCCACTCTTCGACTGAGTGCTTTAAACATATTTCACTGCTAATCATCCCTTTTTTCTGGGTAAAACTTGCAAAAAGCACTGTTACAGGACAAATTCTCCATCAGCGCATTGTCACTCTCCCCAATGGATTCAAACACTTCTTCCACAGCTGTGTTCACTCACATGGCATGTAGAGTTCAGTCTGTAAATCAGCGGGATAAAGATCCCTCACAACCAGCCCGTCATCCTCTCCTTTATCCAACCAGCGGCCACATGGGAAGCGTAGTCTCTGACCCTGTGAGGGGGCGTCAATCTCGACCCAGTCCAAGAACCAACCAGATGAACCTCCTGTGGGTGAGAAAACAGTCACGTTATACCATTAAGAAAGTGTTCTGCTTATTTTTGAGGAAACTTTTCTTTCCCCACCTGAGTTGTCGTGCCCAATTCGAAATGTTTCCAGGTCGCCCAAATCCACCGCCTCCACAGTGAACTCATTGATCATCCCCTGTTCAAACTTATTCTTGTAGTTCTTACAAGCCTTAAGGTTGATGATCCCTGTGAGTGACACGAACATTTTTATATTCAGATGGGTATCTCAACTATCTTATTGCTTTGTTTTAGAATGTGTTTATTTCTTCCTTTTTTGTATTCTTGTGTCTTGCATTACATTATCTTTGTTGCTATTTTTCTTGTATGCTATTATTGACTTATCTCTGTATTGTGCATGCATCCACCTTTTAATACAGTTATCATACCTGTGTCGTCATTTTCACCAAAAAAGATGGCAAACACGTTAGCATCAGTTCCAGCATACTTCTTTTCTCCGGTTTTTATTTTGAGAGTGTATGTAGTTGACATGGCTGTAAGATCAAATGAATTCAGTCAGTTCTTTAAACCTTTTCATCCAATCACTCAAAGTCCCTCGCTCTTCTCTTGTCTCCACCTGCATGTTTCCCCAGCACTCTAAATACTCGAGAAGGTCCCCTTTTTATCTTGTCCCACTACTAAGACATGAGTCAGATTTGAAAGTTACATTTCTGCTCGAGGCCCAGAGTGGCGCCTGAATCCTCGTCTTCGTCCTTCTTCATGAAGGCCTCGTCCACAGGAACCAGCTCTCTCGCTATCTGTCCATCGTCCTCGTCCACTGCCAGCCAGCGGGTACAAGGGAAATAGTACCTGTATATCCAAGAAATACATCTAATCGGGCACGCTAACTCAAATATGACATGTTATTTAGACACTGTGAGTTGTAATAACACAAAGCTTTTGCTCTTTAGAGTCTTTCAGTTAGATCGTTCCTCTTGATAACTCAATAGTTTGGCAAAACTCATGTAAAATATATGTTAGTTTTCACCTACGTCGTATCATCCTTTGTATCCACTATCTCAACACGGTCCAGGTACCAAGATGAATGAGAATTAGAATTGTCATGACGGATCCGCAGCTTCTTCAGAGGACCCAGTTCAACAGCTGTGACGATGAAAACATCCTCCTGCCAAACACAATGTTGCTACAGACAATACTGGTTTACGGCCACTTAAATGAGAACACGTGCACTGTAATGCAGTCCTATGCAACAGGCTTAAACAACTGCTTTAACATCTATCATTACAAAGTTCATAATGTTCACTTTACATGAGGGGGCAGACAATTAGAAACACCTCCGAATATGATGCAGTCCATCACAAACTTTGACCTCAGTGCTAAACATATAAATGGATTAACAACAGTGACACAGAGTCAAAAAATGTAGGCATCACTAAAGTAAACTTTGGGGCATTAGAGTTGTATTGGATGGCATAACAGGAACCAGCTGTAAACCACTTAATGTTTCTATTCATATTTTCCTGTATAATAAACATAATTTCAAATTAAATGTGTGAGAAAAAATGGATGAATCATTAACATTTTCTTGCTTACAGACTTCTGAAATGAATATAGTATATTTTCCAGTTTTCTGTAAACAAACATTCTCTCCACTGAATGACAATTGTCGTGTTTGATCTTAGGACACAATCTGATTGTTCCTACACAGCCAGGTGTGATGCAGACATGAATAATTCACAGGTTAGGATTAGGTTATGAGTAAAAGTAGGACAGGTTCGATGACTTCTGGTAGCTCCTCTCAGTCACAGCTGGTTTGCCTGCAGGAGAGCTCGTAATCCTACCAGAATTCACTCCCACACATACCTCTGTGCGAGGCTCATGTTGCTTGGAAGTGCTTGACTCTTTGACTGGCTGAAGGTTAATTTTTCAAGGTAATGGGGTACGATTTTACAACCCTAATACAATATTTTGTGTTTGTGATTCAGGCTCAAACCAACATATCAAACTGGAAATAGCGCACCGGCTAGACTTTTTTTTATACTCCTCATCTATGAATCCAAGTTAATGAAAGAATAACTCTTCTGATATTTAAAAGCTTGTTTTGTGAAGCACAATGTAAACTTTTCCCCAGCCTGTTTAACATAAAACAATAACATATTTGATTCCTTCCTTTATGATTCAGCTGACGGCCTTGACTTTGTTTAACCCACCTGCCCCCGCTCAAATTTGTTGATGTTGTCTGAGTTCTTCAGATAACGCTCTCCGGTGTCTCCGTTTTCCCCATAAATATTGATGAAGACGTTGGCGTCAGTCCCGGCACCCAGCGTGTCACCAGTGAAGACGCACACTTCATAGGTGTTGACTGTCAGAGAATACAGGGGATGAATTACTAACAACTTTAACTTAAAGCAACTGTGTCAAACCAACCATGCATGTCCAAAAGGTCAACACAGAGTACAAGACAAAAACATGTGTGAAAAATGCACCAGTGAATTTTGCATATGAGTTATTAATCTCTCCAGAATGTATCCATGCTTAAATTGTAGCCTCACAGATTTGTGGGTGGTAATGAAAACATGTTGGTGTTTTATATATATATATATTTCAAATATTAGAAACTTAGGTAGTTCTTGTGCATCTATTCAATACATAGAGTTGTTGTGTTTTCTTCCTACCTTCCAGATCCTCTGCCTCCTCGGGGAGCAGCTCCACCAACAGCTCCCCGTCCTCCTCCCCCCCGGCCAGCCAGCGAGAACAGGGGAAGTGGTAAGTCAATACCACCTCCTGCATCTCCTCTCCTCCGGCCTCGTCATCATCTTCCTCATCTTTCTTCTTTTTCTTCTTCTTTTTCTTGTCCTCCTTTTTCTTCTCTTTTGGCACCAAGGCCATGATGAGATGTTTGACGTCCACTGTCTCCAGGAACCAGCCAGATCCGATCCCCGAGCCGTCGTGACCGATGCGGATCTTAAAGACCTTCCCTACATCTTTGGCCTCTAGCTGGGAACAGTTGTTTCAAATCAAAATGTAACGCTTTAGCATTACCCTTCTCTTTGGCATTCAGATTTAACAACGTAGACTCATTTTGGGGCCACTGAGCACAAAATCAAAGCTTTGATACCTTGAATATTTCTGTGGTGTTTCGCTCGTAGTTGTTGGATCTGCTTGCGAGCGTGAGGACCTCTGTCTTCCCCTTGTCCCCAAAGATCTGGATGAACACTACGGCGTTGGTGCCAGCAAAGGTCACATCTCCAGTTACTACCGTTACCTCATAGTTAATCACTGGGAAGTAATTATGAGAGAAAATTGGTAAAACATGTATGACAATATAACAAATCTGAAAGAAATAGAGTTTTAGAACTAGGTTTTGAACCTGACTTGTTTGTCTGTGTTTCCGTATAGTCTCTTCTAATGGTGTGAGAGTGTGTGAATGTTGCCTACGCTGTTCCATATCCAGGGTCTCGCTCGGGTAGATCTCCACCTCTGTTTTGCCGTCGGCCTCGGACGTGTCCAGCCAGCGGTCACTGGGGAACATGTACTGCTTCCCGTGGACTGGAACCATGAGCTGAACGCTGTCCAGGAACCAGCCGGCCCGCATGCCTTCATTGGTGTGGCCAATCAACAGACGATTTATCTGCAATATAATTAAAGGGATAATAATATTTTTGTTAAATATAAAAAATATTGAATAAAATTAACTGAAAAGTCAGACATATGCATGCTTAAACAATACTTTAAAACAGGACAAAAACATTTATACATCTTTTTACAATTTCTTATGTCTTACTTTTACCTTCACAAACGCATCCTAATGCACCCAGTCTAATAAAAAACTAGTATACTGCTATGTGTTTCATGTACAAATGCGAGTACACTGTTAAAATCTTATCGAGACAATAAATAATGCAAACTGCTTAAATGTAATTACCCTGATGTTTATCATGTGTTTCATCGCAAGCACCTTGACAGCACATATTGGGATAGAAGGACTGAACCCTAACATCTTTGACTGCATGCCTTCAATTAATCATTTCTAAAGCTTCTTAATGTACTATCAACATCAAATCACATGTTATGTCTTCATGGTATCACCTGTCCAATATCATAAGTTTCCACGATGAAGATGTCAACGCGACCTGTCTCAAAGTAGTTCCCAAGGTTGTTGTCAGAGACCACCAGCAGGATCTTACTGGTGTCACCTTTCTCTCCGTAGAGCTTTACAAACACATTGGAGTCCGAGCTGCTCCCAGGGATACTGCCCGTCTTCACAGCAATGTGATAGTCAACGTCTGACACACAGACACAACAATTAACACTGGGGAGTCAACTTAAATGTTAGAAAAACATCAAGACTCTTTTAACTTACTGTAAAGACGCTGTCCATCAGAAAATGGCACTAGTTCTCTGACTATCTGTCCGTCATCCTCATTACGGTCCAGCCACCTACCAATGATCAAAACTCTCAGCGATTACAAAAACACACTCCTGTGGTTGTAACAACTATTCAGCATGTTGTATCCACACTGAGACTTATCACCTGTTGCAGGGGAACTCCACAGCTTGAGCCTCAGCCTGTCCATCTTCTCTTACAATGACTTTATCCAGGAACCAGCCACAACCTCCACCTTTACCGTCATGTCCAATCCTCACCCTGCGGACCTGCCCAATGGATACTGACTCCACTATAAACTCATCGTACTGGAAAAACAAAAAAACATTAGGCAGCATCACATGATTGGGGGGATTTGTGATAACAAGCAATTTACCTGACAGATATGGCCAATGTTTTTAAATCAGCACATACAACATTGAAATTAAATTTTCGCATAAGCTACAGATAGTTTGACAAATCACATTAGAGTTGTCCAAACTGCATAGTCCAGTTGACTCATAAACATTTTGTATTAATCATATGCAGGGCTCCATCTGGGGTTGGTCCCTGATTATTGAAACGTATCCCCTAAATTTGTCAAACCAGAAACAGAAAGCAGCATGATACAAGTGTGGCTCATTTAATTAATTAAGAGCACACAAATTAGTGATTTGTGTCAAAAAAGGAAATGTTTAAGGCCTATTGATTGGATGGAGGTTTGTCATTTGTTTTTTGAAAGAGAAAGAAGCAAAACTATATCAGAATCAGAATCAGAAACATGTTTATTACCAGGTAGGTTAACACATAAGAGGAATTTGACTTGGTGTCGTGGTGCATAAAAACAAGAATGAAAAACACAGGTAGAGAACTAGAAAAATATTACAAATAATAACAAATATAAAGTAAAATATAACAGTATTTACATTGCAATGGAATGCAATGTTTGCCCCCCACTTTTTCTGTCAGGCCCCCCCTTTGGAGAAAAAAAAAAGTCGGGCCCCCCCAACACAAATAGTCAGGCTCAGTGGCGGCGCCAGAGATTTATTTTGGGGGTGCTGTGGGGTAGATTGACGTTTCATAGAGGGTGCTCAAACATTTAGGGTTTCCCATTAATGTACCGGTAGCTACAGTTTAATTTTCTACTGCAACACTCCCCACACAAATACACAGTGTACCCGCGACTGTTACAATGAAGGCTCGATAATCAGCTCACGGCATATAGGTGTAAGCAGGGGTAAAGTACTATTTTTATAGGTGGTGTGTGGACCTAACATAGGAGGGTCCGGGGGCAAGCTCCCCCGGGAAGATATATTTTTCAATCTTGAAGTTAAAAGCATCAATCTGGTGCACGTTGAGAGCAAAATGAAGAGATCTATGGATACCTCTCTCAACACCCATATGAAACAGAACTGGAAACAGATTTTCTATTTCTTTATAGATATTTTACAAATCACTCCCCTTTTAAAATATATTCTTGTTTTACTGTCATATAGTATTTCATAGCTGTTTTTCATGTATTCTCTTATTTTTTTTAAACTATAATGATCATATCAATGTGTGCCTCGGAAATAATTGTTTACATGAATGGTGACCAAAACGTTTGAGACCCACTGAGATAACACTGAGAGAGTCCTTTAGCTCACTGAGTCTCTCAGTCTGACAGGAGAGGACTCTCCTCCACTTTGTTGTTGAAAAAACTCCTTATATCCGTTAGCGTAGCTCGCTAGCACCAGAAGCTAACAACAACGATCTCCGGTACCGGTGCGCTCTCTCTCTCTCTCGCTCGCGCATACAAGATGGCTCGTTCCACACACACACAGAGGCAAGCTTTAATGAAACACAGACGTCATAGTACTGTACTGCATCATATTATTTTCGAATCAATGATTTTTCAAATTATGATTTTTTTTTTTTTCATCTTTTTTTTTTTTTATAACCATTTTTCCTCCTGGTCTCTCGCGCCCCCCCTGGCATGCCTCTGCGCCCCCCACTTTGAGAACCACTGCATTAATGTAATGCATAGAGTCTATGATGTGGCTGAGGTAAAGTGTCAGTAGGGGGGCCGGGCCTTGTTAATGAGGACGGTAGCGGAGGGGAAGTAAGTAAGTATATGACACAGGAGAGGGCACATAATTGAGTGTTCATTCCTGATATAAGCTTTATGTCTAACAATGATGTATGGAGGGTACCCACGTTTCCTTTCTCAAACTTGTTGACGTTGTTTTTGCAGTTGACCATATCCCGATTTCCACTGTCTCCCAGGTCTCCTATTAGATTTAGAAACACAGACGCATCTGTGCCACTGCCGCCGACACTCCCTGTGCAAACTGTCACCCTGTATTTTATTACTGGAGAACAAAACAACAGAAATGAATCTGGTATTACGCTACATTCCTCTCTTTATTTGGCAAAGTAGATTTCTATTGGTTATGATGAATACAGGTGGATATACCAACCGGGCAGGGGCTCAGCATTAAAGTCTCCTGTGGCAGAAAGCTCCCTCACAACCTCGTTATCGTCTTCATTTACGTCCAGCCAGCGCTCACAAGGAAAATTATATTTCTCCTTTGTTAATGTCTTCATCATAGTTACCTAATTTGAAAACAAGCAGTGTTTTTAATTTGTCAAGCATAATAAAGATTACAATTTAATTTATTTATTAATTAATATAGAATCACAAACAATCTTAGTTGTCAATCAAATACTGGCCAAATGCATGTGAGTGAATTACACACTAGTTTAACATATCATAGACGTAAGTTTGCCAAATTATTATAAATTATTTTCCCACACCTTACTGAGATGCCATCCAGCGAAAGGATTTCTCTTCTCGTGCCAGATACGTAGTTTGATCAGTTTTCCCAAATCAGGCAGCTCAACCTATAAGAGCACATCAAGATAAGAAGTGTCCTAAGCCTCGTTATCTGACGAACAGTACTAATGATGTGTGGTGTTAAAACATGAGATACCTACCATAAACTTGTCCACCTGTCCCTGCTCAAAATTGTCAGTTTTGTTGTCCAGTCTGGTCTCATCGCTCTTGCCCTTGTCTCCGTACACCTGGAAGGAGATGTCTGCATCGGTTCCTGCACTGGGAAGGTCTGACGTCCAGATCCACAAGGACCAGGGATGCTCTGAGCAGAACCAAATCAAGTCAGTTTAACAAGGGTGTTTATTCTTTTAGCAGTACCTTTGAGTTTACAGAGGTAGTTTGTGATGAGGGGGTTGAATGTCCAACTCCTCAAAATGTCTGTGAAGCCCCTGAAAAGGACTTTTTTGCTTGAGAATTGTAAATGTTTGTAACTTACTCTTCTGTCTCTTCTGCCTGAGTGAGACCATCTCATGGAGCTCTCTTTCTATCAGACCATCTCCCTCCTTCTCATCCAGCCATTTGCAGCATGGGAAGGTCTGCTCTATCCCGGTGAAAGGACAGAACACCACCACCTGCAAAAACATTGATTCAGCCGAAATATCTCAGTTTATTCCCAGATTGTAGTGTTTTAACTTCAGCGGTTAGTCGATCGATAACAACTATATTCTTATTACTTGTTTTTATTGTTAGAGAGTGAATTTTCATGGACTGCCTTGGTTACTGAGTTGTTACATGCTATATTATTGTTATGTCCCAGGTTCGATTCCTACCTTGAAAATGTTAAAAATAAAATAACAAATGTTATTTGCTTGTGCAATATTGGCTGATAATGCTGTTTTCATCATATTATACAAATGTCTTTTTTTTCTTCTCTGTTTTCAATTGAGTTTTAAATCAAAGTTTATATCTATTGGTTTTGGACTGACATTTAAAGACGACATCTTGCATGGGCAATATTCAGTTTGTCTTCCTTTATAAAGACCAAACACTTGTTCTAGAAGATAATGGGCAGATTAATTGATTGTTGCAGCCCTAGTATGCATGTGCGTGTGCGTGTTACCTTCTCACAGTACCACCCAGCACTGACTCCGTCGTTGTCGTGTCCGATGGTGACTCTGCTGAGGGGACTGAGCAGCGCAGCGATCTCAACATTAAAGATGTCTGTCAGGCACCGCTCAAACTTTCCTTCTTCCAAAAACACCTGAATACAAACATATGTAAGAAGAATAAAAGGAAACACTGGTTCAACCGCTCTACGACAGATAGACCAGAAAATATATAATCACATGCTCAATGTTCTGAATACAATAGTTTTGGGTATTGCATTGTGGTAAAACAGAGGGATGATCATTAAGCACCAAAAATGTCTTTAACTTGTTTCGTACAGCTTTTAAAGATTAATATCCCATCTATTTCCAGACGTCTGAACCTTTATCATCACATCTAAACTAGTTACTATAAATGCAATTGTGAAAAATAGTTTACAGATGTATAGAGAACACCTTTACACCTACAGCACTGTATATCGTTACGTTATTCTACCAGTCTCGTATTTACTTTGGTTACATGTGTTCATCAACATTATTCATTGCATGGCTCCAGTGTGGTGTGAGAAGCCAGGAGACAACAAACACAATCTTTCTTTAATATAGATGATTGTGTAGATTAAACACCAGATTGGTTTGAAAATGTAGCATTTTTCAGAGAGTATATTGGAAATTCAAGCAATACAAATGAAAACCATTGCTTTTTAGAAAGAGTAAAAGTTGTCTTTGCTTTGTTTTTGTTATCTTCTCCTCACCCTGCCACTGTTCTTTTGGCCTTTTGAGCCGTGCATCACAATGTGGATTTTGGAGTTGGTCCCGGCACCTCGGATGTTTCCTGTCACAACCTGGACATTGTACACAATACCTGGGGGGTACAGTTACACAAGATGCTATCAGGATCTGCCAGCAGGTCAGTATGGTTCACTGCACCTGTACTCCCATACGGTGCTGAGCAGGAAGCAGATCAACCGGATCCAAACATTAAACCTGAGAATGAATGATCACTGCCTCTGACTGGTCTGACTGAAAACACATTTCTCTTGCTGGACTGAATGAGAGGAACAGTAAATGATCTGTTCCCTGGCAGTAGAAATGTTGTTGTCATACAATCCTTTCTGCAATATTTTTCTGAAGAGTCATTATTTAAAAATTAGGCAAATAATTTGAAGGAAACAGACATATTCATTTTCTTTCTTGCCACATTTCTTTCACTGACATGAGGATTAGAGTATAGGGAAGGTTTTTCCTGGCTCATAAACAACATTTCTCACCTGTGGGCTGACTGCCCCCCACCAAAATGTCTCTCTGTATCTTCCCATCATCCTCATCGATGGCAAACCAACGATTGATTGGGAATTCATAAACTATTTTGTTTCCCATATCATCCACTACCGCCTGTTTGAACAGGAGAAATAAGAACATAATCAGAGCCAACATGGCCTGGATGGTGATGACAGAGAGAAAAGGAAACACGTTTTTTGAAGACATTGTTGTGTGTTGTTTTTTTATATTTTTAATTTTAATATATTTCAAAATATATTTTAGATCCTGGAAACACATGTATGTATCTAATATACAGTATTTATGCTTAACATCGTTTGATTGTTACGTTGTCTGCTGTGTTTTTTTAGATTGTATAGTCATGGTTATGGTTATATCTGAAATGAAATGTATAGTTGTATACATTTTAAAGTAAATTTATGAATTTGTTTTTACATTGAGTCATCTAGGCTTTGTTTCACAGATTTAAACATGTAGCATATAGGTTTAAACATGTTTAAGCAGCAATGAGCTCAAGTAATATTTACTCTCAAATCCATGTAAACATGTACAATGCCAAAAGGTTATGATTTATTACTGCTGATCTTTGGTGTCAGTGTGTACTGCAGTTGCCAACAAATCCATCGACTCGTCTGTCTGTTTGCTGAAAGGCGATCCCTTAATGGGTCATGGTTTCCCTTTACAGAGAGGGTAGGATGACGACATGTGTGTCCTGTGTGTGTATGTGCGTCTGCTCGAATGAACTCATCTCTCAGTCGTGCAAACTATATGTGTTGGGTGAGCATGGACACTAGACTAGATGGGAAAACTGAGAGGAATAGGAGGATCACATGTCTTAAGTACCTCTTCAGAGGCATTACTGAGCATAAATAGTTACAGTTAAACTTTTAAACACAGTTTTGTTCATTGTAACACGTGATGTAACACATTAAAGTAACATGTTTTATTCTTTTGTTATCCGCCTTAAAAAATGTATGAAGGGGTATCAGTTTTGAGCAATAATGGCATATTTTTCCTAAAGACACACTCTGGTAAACAACAACTTCAGTTTCTTACCTTGTCCACAAACCATCCTGCTGAAGAGCCTTTGTTATTATGGCCAATGGTGATCTTCCTCACTTTGCCCAAGTTTGGTGCCTCGATGGTGAACTTGTCCTCTGTGCCCTTTTCAAAGTTATTTTTGTCATTGTCAAGTCGTCTTTCACCTTAGACAACAAAACAATCTTTAATTTCTATCAGATACATTCTGATTAGAACCCAAACTGCATAAAAGCTGTTATTAACTTCATTATGTAGGAAAACATGAGAAAACAAGTGTTATGTGCTGTAATTTACCTGTGTCTCCAAACTCCCCAAAGATGTTGATGAAAACATCTGCATCTGTTCCACTGCCTTTCACATCCGCAGTGAAAACACTCACTATATACTTATTATCTGGAAAATTAAGACCAAAAACTTTGATCAAGGTTTTTCAGAAAATGAATCGACTTTAAAATGAATCAATCACAAGCAACCACAGTTATAATCAATATAAAAAGTATCTCAATAACATTTTATTATTATTCTTTAGTTTATTATTATTTTTATGCTGTGTATACATACATTTGGGAATGTCCATGGGGTCCATGCTACCCAGCAGATCTCTGACAAAGAGGCAGTCTCCCTCCACCTTACTGAACCAGTTGTTACAGGCAAAGTAGAACCTCAGGTGAGGCCGGATCACGTCCGTCACCACCACCCGGTCCAGGAACCAGTTGGCGCTCAGGCCCGTGTTGTCATGTTCAATCCTGAAGCAACAGTGTTCAAACCTGACCATTGTCAAACTGAAAAATATTCTACAGAAGAAGGCTTTCAATGCTCGGTGAGATGTACAGTGTCTAAATTGTTTAAAGTTAAACGTAATTAAACTCCATGACTCCATGAGGGACTGCTCGAAAGTAGGATATTTGGGATATCCGTCGTAGCCAGGGTTTACGATCAGTTTTTGGGTGATTTGTACTGAGGAACAAGTATCACATCACCGACGGGTGAAAAATAGTGTTTTGGTAACACAGGGTGTTCAGGTAACACTTAAAGACTTTCTTATGGAACGCAAAGCAGAGTAGGGGGCTAGTACACCCTCCTAAGGGTCCGATTGTGGATGTCATGCGAGCATAACATGGTGAAAACGCCTCGCCTCGCCTCGCCTCGCCTTGCCTTGCCTTGCCTTGCCTTGCCTTGCCTTGCCTTGCCTTGCAGAATGGATCCGGAATGAAATGTGTTAAGACTAAGGTACCTTATCTTTTTCAAAGATCCAACATTGTGAGTTCTGATTCTGAACACATCAGTTTTTCCTCTTTCGAATGCCGTGCGACTCCTGAAAACACAAAGTGGTCAAACTTGAGAGCGGCCCAGAATTTCTGCTGTTAACAAAACCTTCTGCATGCACTTATTTATATTGAACCATTAAAGCTGTGCACATATTCGACAAAGCCAGGCAGCAAATAATGTGATGTAAATTCTCCACGAAACCACTGTATGAGATTTGATCGACAATCAACAACACCACCGGCGTAATGTAATACATACCTCTTCTCTGTGCTGTAAGAGAAAAAACAAAAGAGTTAGAGTTCAAGCACACGAACCAATCAACTTAATCAAATGGTGTCAAACTGGCTGAGGCTGTAACTGAGGGCTCTGAGCAGCGTGATTAATAAAGGTGAAATAATTATTCTTTATTTGACCAAAATCTTTACAATTGTAGAAGTCCTTTTATCCAAATGGGATCATATTTGATGTCACGTACTTGCTGGCCAGGTGGACTTTGGGAGTGATGCCATAGTCTCCGAATAGAGTGACAAACACGTTGGCGTCGGTGCCTGCTCCTCTCTCATCGCCAGTGATGGTCACCACCTCATATACTACAGGGTTAAGTCACAACATACAATTGAAAGTGTTTCAGAAATAATTGTACAGTTTGATTACAGCAGGAGGAAGATTAATAACCAAAGTGAGATTTTGCAAGTTTAAAATAATTGTTTATTGATTAAGGTAAATGTAGGTTAAGTTAAAGTGTAAGGAGGCATGTGTTTCTGTGTAGAGATCAGATAGACATTCAGAATGGCTTTACAGACAGTGAGAGCTACAAAGATACCTTAGAGGTAAGTGAAGCCCCTCATTAAGATGCGCAATCAACCTTTGTAAAGGTAAGTGAGTGGCAGGTGTCATATAGCTGTAGGTTGAAGATAACATACTAACAAAACATGAATGGTACTTCACACAGTGTAATGTTACCATGAACATCAAACCAAAACATGGGCCCATTACTGCTGGGGCCCCTCATAATCCCATAATTGCAATCAACGTTTCACCTCCCTTCCGGGTCTCAGGTGTCGTTCCTCAACAAGCTTACATACATTGATCTAATTGCACTCACTTTTCTTTTTGTGATACTCATCCTCATAGCTCTCCACTTTTTCTGGCTTGTAGTTGCGAAGCTCGTTTTCATAGATTTCAACATAATTTTCAATCTTCTTCTTTTTTCCCTTGGTCTTCTTGGTGTCATCATCGCTATCTCCCTTATCTGAACCTTTCTTCTTCTTCTTTTCTTTTTTTTTCTTTTTACCTTCTTCATCCACAGCTGTATGTTCTTCCCCTTTGTCCTTGCTGGATTTTTTATCCTTTGGCATTTTATCTTTGTCCAAGGACCGTCTTGATCCTTTCTTAGTGGTCTCAATCAAATCAGGGAGTTTTTCTGCTCTCTTTTTCCCTTTGGATTCATTGTTGTTATCTCCATTGTCAGTATCCTGTGAGTCATTGCTCAACTCATCCCGCTCTCTTCTTTAGCTTTCTTTTTCTTCTTCTTGACCTTTTGATTATCCCTCCCTTTTTTTCTTGGTGCTCCTCACATCTGCCTCTGACGTGTCAGAACTAGATCTTTCTTCATCGCTGTCTTTAAGCTTCTTCTTCTTCAATCTCCCAGCATACTCACTCACCTGCTTACTTTTCTTCTTGGGCTTTGGTTCCTGATCCTATGAGCCTTCGTCATCCACATCTTTGGTTTCCTCTTCTCCACTCTGTCTTGTTTTTTTCTTTTTTGTAGGCATCTTTAATTTATTTACTACCTTGTAACTGTAACCGATTCCTGTGTGTTCCGGTGAAACTTGATTAAACTGACCCAGGCCTGCAGGAGTGAAGCTCACTGACTGTTGTTTGGCAGGCGGCTGGGGAAGCCCCTCTCTGCTGGTAACCCTGACCTACAACAGCAGCAGATGCTCTGACCTCATTAAAAATGATAATCATCCTGTTGTCACCTGACCAGAGTAATAAACACTCCCTGGGAGTTTAGAGCCGCTACAACATTCTGAAGCAGTATTTCAGTAATCCTTCTTTAGACGATTAATACGGTGGCCCTGAAGTGCAAGTCAAAACAACATTTAACAAAACACTACAGCATTTCAGAAACTGCATTTCACAAACCACTACAGCATTTCACAAACCACTACAGCATTTCAGAAACTGCATTTCACAAACCACTACAGCATTTCACAAACCACTACAGCATTTCAGAAACTGCATTTCACAAACCATTACAGCATTTCAGAAACTACAGCATTTCAGAAACTATAGCATTTCACAAAACGCTACAGCATTTCACAAAACAGTTCAGCATTTCAGAACATGCTTCAGCATTTCACAAAACGCCACAGCATTTCACAAAACACTTCTGCATTTCACAAAACCCGACAGCATTTCAGAAAACACCACAGCATTTCACAAAACACTTCAACATTTACGAAAAGGTTATTCCTTTAGGGAGAACACTTCTTGTTTGTGATTGGACAGAGCCAGCCAGAGAAGCACTGCTGTGATTGGTTGTTTTTGCTGACAGTCAATAATTGACGCTTCGAGATTGGTCAGCACCCGACAGCGCCACGTATTTCCTGTAGCCTACTATTCAGCTGTTTCTGCACAAATTTTAAACTGAGTTGGAAAGAATGGAAGAAGAGATGGAAATCTTAAGGGAATATTTTAATAACGGATATAGGCTACATATGATGTTATCCTCGACATGCTGTCAACCCATCACCACATCAACATGTCCCACAACATCAGCCGTTAGCTGTTAGCACACAGAGCTCACAGCTCCTCATATCTGTTCAGAAACTGGACAAAAGTTAAACATGTACAAACCATGGGAGAATACAGTCGCTGCTTTATTATGTCTGTATGACGTTGTTGTGAGTTTGGACGGAGCAGCAACAGGTTAGTTTAGCCTGATCGATCCGATCTCCATTCAGAAAACACGCATTTTAAAAGGTGTTTCGCCTGCCGTCTTGTCTGCACACTTGTCAAAGCATTAATTCATGGTTTTTACTGACCGGTATCAGTATGTCGTTACTTTGGCATCATTTTGAAACGTGTATTACAATTAAATGACAGTAAAATATGTTCATTTTGTTGTAGTTGGTGTATTTGCATGGATATAAGCCCCGCCCCCTCTCCAGCGCGTCCTGTTTGAATGACAGGAGTAAACACAGCTGAAAGCCGTGGTGAAACTCGAGCGATTAGAGCAATGTGAATATTCGGGCCTTATCTCCATGTAAATACTATGGTAGATACCAACTACAACAAAATAAACATATTTTACCGTGATTTAATTACACGTTTAAAAAAAAAAACATGAAATAAAGGTAGGGTAGGTAATTCACTTCAGAAACACTTTTTGTTATATTCCATGGAATGCTCTTAACATCCCGATAGCAATGAATAAATTAAATGCTTTGACAATAAATACATTAAAACTATTTCATCCGTGGAAGCCGTAGCGCTGTAAAAAGCCAGACTAATCATTTGAGCCGGCCCGCCTAAAATAACTGGATCGCCTACCTGCCTGTCAGCCTTCCATCTCGTGCACAAATGTATCTCGTGCCCTCATTGGTCATGTGCGCGTGTGTGTTGGAGGAGGGGCACTGTAAGGAAGTCTGAAGGAAGGGACAGATTTTTTTCGGCTTTGTACTTTCAAATTCTAGCGCACTTGAGCTGGTTTCTCCATTCTTACCTTTAATGCTTTGACAAGACGGCAGGCGAAAAATCTTTTAAAATGCGTGTTTTCTGAAGATGATACAGACAGAAATAAAGCAGCGACTGTATTCGCCCATGGTTTGTACATGTTTAACTTTTGTCAAGTTTCTGAACAGATATGAGGAGCTGTGAGCTGTGAGCAAACAGCTAATGGCTGATGTTTTGGGACATGTTGATGTGGTGATGGCATGTCGAGGATAATCATATGTATATCCTTTGTTAAAATATTCCCTTAAGGCAAGGCAAGGCAAGTTTATTTATATAGCACTTTTCAACACAAGGCAATTCAAAGTGCTTTACAAAAAATGAAAGACATTAAGAAAATGGCATAATTAAAAAGAAAAGCTAATAAAATAAACATTAAAAGAAAAAATACATGGATAAAAGTTACAGTGCAGTCTAAGATATGAATAGTTCAATTAAAAGCAGCGACAAAAAGAAAAGTCTTCAGCCTGGATTTAAAAGTAATAAGAGTTGCAGCGGACCTGCAGGTTTCTGGGAGTTTGTTCCAGAGATTTGGAGCATAATAACTGAATGCTGCTTTACCATGTTTAGTTCTGACTCTGGGGACAGAAAGCTGACCAGTCCCTGAAGACCTGAGAGATCTGGATGGTTCATAATTTAGCAGGAGGTCAGAAATGTATTTTGGGCCTAAACCATTCAGTGCTTTATAAACCAGCAGCAGTATTTTGAAATCTATTCTTTGACACACAGGAAGCCAGTGTAAAGACTTCAGAACACGAGTGATGTGATCCACTTTCTTAGTGTTAGTGAGGACTCGAGCAGCGGCGTTCTGAATCAGCTGCAGCTTTCTAATAGATTTTTTAGTGAGACCTGTGAAGACACCATTACAGTAGTCGAGTCTACTGAGGATAAAAGCATGGACAAGTTTTTCCAAATCCTGCTGTGACATTAGTCTTTTAATCCTAGATATATTCTTTAGGTGATAGTAGGCTGATTTAGTAACTGTTTTAATGTGACTGTTGAAACTCAGGTCAGAGTCCATGACTACACCTAGATTTCTGGCTTTATCTGTTGTTTTGAACATTGCAGACTGAAGCTCAGCGCTAACTTTTATACGTTCTGCCTTGGCTCCAAAAACCATTACCTCAGTTTTATCTTTGTTTAATTGGAGAAAGTTCTGACACATCCAGTCATTGATTTGTTCAATGCACTTACTCAGTGTTTGACTGAGACTTAAGATTTCCATCGCTTCTTCCATTCTTCACATCACATCTTCACATTTAGTTTAGGGGTCGTTTAGACTACTGATATAAAACAAGCCATACACAGAGGCCATAAATCAGCTAATTTGTGTCAACCTGAAATGTTTTATGAAGTCATTGACTTCAAAAGGGCAGGTAATTAGTGGGAACACTGTGTTTCTGGAAATGTATTCTGAATATGGATCAACATGGATGTGAGTGCTTTACCAGGGCTTTACTGGGAACTGAGAACAAGCGCACTTACTTGCACACACATCAGGTCACATCACATCATTCTACCTCCATAGGGTGCTCCCAGCTGACAGTGGACATTTGAAGAATTATAAAAAAGACACCATCGAATGTGAGCATTTGCCCACTCAAGTCGGTTACGACGACGAACTGGAGTCAGGTCGAGACCCCGATGAGGACGACGAGCATGCAGATGAGCTTCCCTGAGACAGTTTCTGACAGTTTGTGCAGAAATTCTTTGGTTATGCAAACCGATTGTTGTGGTCTCAGACGATCTTGGAGGTGAACATGCTGGATGTGGAGGTCCTGGGCTGGTGTGGTTACACATGGTCTGCGGTTGTGAGGCCGGTTGGATGTACTGCCAAATTCTCTGAAACGCCTTTGGAGATGGCTTATGGTAGAGAAATGAACATTCAATTCACGGGCAACAGCTCTGGTGGACATTCCTGCTGTCAGCATGCCAATTGCACGCTCCCCTCAAAACTTGCGACATCGACACATTGTGCTGTGTGATAAAACTGAACGTTTTAGAGTGGCCTTTTATTGTGGCCAGCCTAAGGCACACCTGTGCAATAATCATGCTGTCTAATCAGCATCTTGATATGCCACACCTGTGAGGTGGGATGGATTATCTCGGCAAAGGAGAAGTGCTCACTATCACAGATTTTTTCAGATTTGTGAACAATATTTGAGATAAATGGTTATTTTGTGTATATAGAAAATGTTTTAGATCTTTGAGTTCATCTCATGAAAAATGGGAGCAAAAACAAAAGTGTTGCATTTATATTTTTGTTCAGTGTAATAAAGACCCACTTTAAGGACGATGTGTGGTGTCACACAAGATGTGATGAGGTAGGTGATGACATGGTTCCCGCCTTTCAAAGTAAAAGCATGCAGTCTGGTTACGATTGTATAAATTATACTTTTTTGATAAAGGTCCCCCCTATATAAAATTGAGGGGGGACAGTTAGTTAGTTAGTTAGTTCTGAACTTAAGTTCTGAACAAACATTTCCTAGGACCCCCCCTTACATTTGATATACACTCAAATAATTTACCAAATACAACATTTGTTAACAAATAATCTTCAACATTGCATCAACACTTCACGGAACACAAACAGTTAGCAAAAATATAACAGATCATTTCTATTTCTAAATCACAGAATGTCTTTGTTGCAGGATATAATCTATGCAACACCTTTAAGATAAAGAGCACACAGCATTGACTCAGTTAACCTTCCTGTGCAGCAATAATTGTAGCTGCTGGTAAAACTACTGAATCACAACTGTAAATAATATAAAAGATGAGTGCATATCAGTGTCATGAGTTATACGCGAGTCACTGCTGCTTAAATGTGTTTATTAATGCAACCTGTTAAGCCCGAGAGACCCCGGTACCGGGGCCCTCCTGCAACATCTTGCAGGAAACAGTGTCTGAGGGCATGTTCATTTAATAAACTATGAATGTTTTATATCCATGTAACGGGAAGAAACTCATCTAACTGATCCTTTAAAAAATGTTTTCAAAAAAAGCCCCACAATGCTAACGCTGAGCCTCTGAATTAGCAACGAGCGAAAAATGCTAACAGATGACTGCACCGAAATTCACTCACAAAACCTTATTATTTATCTTTGTTGCACATCCAACCCATCGTTTCACATTGTGAGGTGACACAGAATCGAGGGGTACCCTTCATTATCACTCAATTATACGAACTCTCGGAGATAATAACAAGAACATACATCAAAATATATGGCGCTAGGTAGCTAAACACGCTAACATGGCTCACCTGTGTCGTAGTTTGATTGATTGATTGAAAAGTTTATTAACAGCTTGTATATTGGGTACAGTACAGTACACCTCAAAACATACAATTGTTAAGGGGATGCAGACCAGAGAAAGACTTTCGTCTTGTTTACATCAGGGTCCCCCATTTCCAATTCATCATATAATTTAAGACATATAAGACATATTTGACATACAGATGGCTTATTTACAATTTACATACAGGTGGTTTTTTACATACAGATTGCTTATT
Source organism: Gymnodraco acuticeps (assembly GCF_902827175.1). Classification (NCBI taxonomy): domain Eukaryota; kingdom Metazoa; phylum Chordata; class Actinopteri; order Perciformes; family Bathydraconidae; genus Gymnodraco; species Gymnodraco acuticeps. The sequence goes on from NW_022990947.1 coordinate 212,056, forward strand.
TACAATTTCATTTTAGATTTCGTTCTAATACATCCTAACCGGACATTTAAGACATACCAAGTCTACAGATATACAGTTAGTAACAGAGTCTAAAATGCGAGTATATGGGGGTAATGTACCATTACCGGGGCCAGTTTTGCAATGCTCTCCCCCGAAGGTGCTCTTTAAGAGAGGTTTTGAAGGTAAGTATAGTTTTACTTTCCTTTACAGTTGTGGGGAGAGCGTTCCACCTTGATGTGGCATAATTGCGAAACGTGTATTCCCCCTTTTTTGTGCCAAATCTGGGTTTCACATGATTTGTGGAGCTCCCTCTGGTGTTATGATCATGGTATTCCTTGACCTTTGGGAAGAATTTTGACATGTACATGGGTACCATAGAGGTGTAGTGGATCTTGTATAGACCAGGCCCATTGCAAGTAGGTGTACTCTGTCGTCTACTCTAAGCCATCCTAGTCTGGTCAAAAGTGGTCTTCAATGGCATTAAAACGATAAAAACGCTGCTGAAGTTAATCCATAGGTTATTCCAATGTGTCTGTGTCACTTTGAAAGGATTTCTGATAATCCATGAGCAATAAACCTGCTTTTCGGTTTCCAGATGCTATAGCTCTATAGCTTCACTCTCATGCAAAACTGCGTCCGTGAAGCCCCCACCTTTTTGTTTTACCATGTGTGTGAGTGGGGAGATTCCCCTTCGATTCTATTGGCTCTAACGGTCAGAAAGAGATGTCAATCACCAAAATCGACCAATGGGTTCCAGAGAAACGGTAAAAACCCCCATTTCCCCCCAAATCACCTCAGAGGTGGAGTTTTTTTTGCTAAACCACTCTAAAAAGGTCAAATGTCACTTGTTTTGCATCAATCTTGATACAGGGTACTTATTATATGTTTTACTTTGAATTCCTAAAGCTTTTAGTCTACCTTACCATCATCCAAGGGTAGTTTTCACTATGAGTAAAAAAGAATTTTTGGACGGACACTATAATTTACAGTTTTTTACTATGTTCAATCTGAATTTTCTTTAAAATAAAAAACATCTATATTGATTCTGACTTTTCTACATCCAACTCACAGGTTTATCATTACTTTGAGAAAAATGATTATTAATTTAACCCTATTAGAAGGGAAGATATGGTCATTTGTTCTGGGAATGTCATTTTCGAGCCTGAGACCTGAAAAACAGGCTCAGGGCTAAACTGGTTAATGTTTTTCGTTTTTGTAAGACACTTTGAATTGCCTTTTGTTGAAAGCTGCTCTATAAATACATTTGCCTTGCCTTGGACAAAAAGGTATTATTTTCTGTGAGTAATAAAAGGTCTTTCTTTAGGTCTGTGGTATTGTTTGTGTAAACTTCCCTGCAGCCAGCAGAGGGAGACACCTTCATTAGCATTTGTATTTAAACTGTATTATTGTTTGCACCACTACATTGATTCAACAGAGGATGAGCAGTAATAATAACATACAAAACAAAAACAAAACTACATTTCAACTGTGCTGTATGTATTAAAGGTTCTATTTTTACATCCATTAAAAGTGTATTTTATATTGAATAGCAAGAGGCTTCTTAATTTCTAATGTGCAATACATTTTAGTAGCACAGTGTGACAGACAGGGCTAAAACAACAACACATAGATACTTCATATTATATACAAACTCTTTGTGATATGTCAACTTTTAACATAACCAACAGAATGGTAGAAAATACATACATTGTTATTAAAAAATGATTATTAATAAGGCTTGAATCTGTCTGGCCAAACGTTTTTGTCTCCACTTTTAGCAATGTTTCTCTTGGCTGTACAATAGACATTTTGCATGTGCTCAGCCACAATAATTTGAATTGGATTCATCTTCCTCTTCCTTGTCCTCTTCTTCCCCCTTCTGTTTCCATCCCACTTCCTCTCATCCTTACTCTCCCTTTGCCTCCCTGTCCCTCCCTCTTGTGCTTACATTTACTGGATTTATTTTGTAACTTCTAGTCACGATTTGATTTTAAAATGTCAAAGTATTGGTGCAGAATGTGGTGAAGGGTGTGTTTCACCTCAGTTTTGATACATTGCACGTGTCAAATGCCTCTGCTAGTGTTATATGTATTAACTTAAACCCCCCTTTTAGTTGTTGTTGTTGAGTTATGTAATTAACTTGTTTAACTGTTTTTGCAACCGTATTTGAACTCCAAGGTGTAGATTAAAATGGATGACCATGACAAAAAATACTCAGCCAAATAAAGATCAGCTTAGGTTTATATACTATTATTTTATTATTAATACTATTGCAAAACGATAATAATTGTTATGGTAAAATATGTGATCAAACTCCAACCATAACATTAAAATCACTCCTACTTTTTACCGTCATGTTTTGGCAACCACAGCCGCTATTTTTATTACATTAAAACAACAATTTCTTATTTTTAACAATGACTGCCCTAGTCTGTAAACTTTCTGCCAGTTTAAAATAGTGACATGTTTGTAAGATGCATATCAGTGATGCATGCAGGAAAAAGGAAATCCATTTAAGCTTTCAAGATGTTTGACAACCTAAACAAGTCGACTGGAGAAAATCAACTTCTTTCAGAATCATGGAGAGTGAAGGAAGCATTTAGACTACAGAGGACCAGATAGGCCAGATACTGCACTTCAGACGCTGCATTTATCTGTAGTTTTTTTGAACATCGATTCAAAGAGTTTGAATCCCAGAGCTTGTGTCTTTAGACAAACCATGATCCTTTTAGATTGTACATTGGAGCAAACTAAAGACCACTGATACCAATCAAACTATTGATCCTCTTTCTAAATGTTTACAGCATTCCTGATTCTTTGCACAATGTACTTGCCTGTGTTGAAATGTGTCATGTTTTCAACCTTTTTATTTGTTTTCTATGATTTAAGCCAATTGCATTAGTATTGATTCAACGGAATTCAATTGATATAATATACAAAATCATAGTAAACTCTATTCTTGTGGTAAACTCTATTCTTGTATTACCTCTTTATAAATAAAATGTACTTCAAAGTGTCTATATATTTAATTAAAAACAGACATATAGAGTAATAAACAACTGACAACAATCCAACAAATTATGGGGAGAGGGAGCTAAATTATAAATAACATTTGGGTATCATAAGAGCTAACTCACTGGAACTATTTTAAATACAATAAAGCATTAAGATTCGAAAGTGGAGAAGCCTGTGACCTAAGATTCTCAACGACATAATTACTCTGTAGCTATGTTAGTTTGAGAATAAAGAACCTTGAACCTTGAACTTGTGTGTCTTTAAAAAATGAAGGAAAAGCTAAATCTTTCTTAAATACACATAAAATACTAAATGAACATCCACAACACCCCGGTTCATTAGTTTTAGAGATATAAACGTCAAGTAATGTAAACTCAAACGGGAGTCTGAGATGTCTCCTCTATGTGAGACTGACTCCAGATCCTTTCACAGCCTTCAGATTATAAGCTTAATTGGTTTCCCAAAATGACACATGTTTATTTTCTGTCCCTTCCAGAAGGAACTTTGTGATAACAGAGCTGTGACATTGAAGACACTCTCTCAACAAACACACTGCAGGGTCTTGTGGTTCACGCAGGAGGAAATGAAGAGGAGATAGACTGTCACAGAAGGATACGTGAGGAACAGGGTCTCTGTCATGTTGCTCGGCCAATCCTGGTCAAAGGATGTTATCAGATCATACTGAAACCAAAACACTGATTATTTATTTTTTGTCAAGGTGTTTTTTCCCCCTTTTTATAGTTAGTTGTCTCAGTTGTTGTTATACAACACAGAAACAAATCCCACCAGTGGACAACATTTGGTACAGTGAGAAGTGAGCATGACGAGATCCCGATTCTAACGTGCTACTTTGGACACAAAACTTCAGAATTTTTTTTTTGAGTCTCGCCCCTACATTTGAAATGTATTGGGACATTTGACTACGTTTTATACACCCCAATTTATACTTCAGTTTTTTTAAACAGCAAACATTTGTTTTGCATTCAGTAAATTGTACAGACCTTTGTGAGTGTGCAGGGCCTCTGGAGGTAGGAAGACACAGAAGATGTAAGTCTGATGTAAGTGAAAATACTATAAGGCCTGTTTAATAATTAGGGGGTGATTAAAGCCTCACATTGTTCTTTAACATTGTAACTGTTGAAGTTACGATGTTGTTACATTTAGAGATTGTGTTTAATCTTCTTTTCAAATTGGGGTTCCCATAATTGCCAAAGTACTTTCCTTGGAACACTGCAGTGCAAATTATTTCTAAATCTGTTGAGCTTGCAAAGCCTGTTTCAGCTTGTGTAAGAACATTATGTGGTGCCAGCGTACGATGAATTGTAATAAATTGGTCATGTGACAAAAGTGTAGTCTATTTTGGACACAAATACTGTAAGGGTGGGGAAATCAAAGGAGACAGATCCACAATATGCCCTTACAGCACATCTGCACTCGATCACGTCATGACGTCTTTGTTACTTTTAGCCTGCTGAAAGTACACTTAGAGGTGAAAACTGATGTGTGTGCAAGTAAGTGCACTTGTTCTCAGTTCCCGGTAAAGCCCTGGAAAAGCACTCACATCCATGTTGATCCAAGTCACCAACAATTAGAGGCCCTGCTCCTGGTATATTGGATATGAGGACGGCGTCTTGTTACTTTTGGTGAGGGACAAGGAACTGAACTAAAGAATCACAAATGGAAGACATTTGAGCTATGCAGGCATTGCCTCTTTAAACACACATTGAGACAAGCAAAAACCCACACGCAATACATATTTATTATGATCAATATTCAGAATACATTTCCAGAAACGAGGGGTTACGTATGGTAACCCTTGTTATATAAGCACAGGCAGAGCCCTCTACTGGACTCTATGGGTACTACCTTATCATGCAAGCATTCACCCACTGAGACTTCCATAGACATAGCCGGCCCCGGATAATCCAAGGCGGGAGGGCGGGGGCGTTTGAGGAGTAATCAAAGAGATGCCCACACGTCGAGAATATTGGCTGCAGCCGCCATCTGTGCACCGAGCTTGAACATTTTGTCTAAATACTCCAGGGTGTCTCGGTCCCGTGGCAGCGGGGGCAGTGGTTTCTTCCCCTCCACCCAACCAGCTGTCTGCGGCAGCAGATGGGCCGCCAGGCTCTCATCGAGGGGGGGGCACACCGGGACACGCCGTGTCCGAGCGGCCCAGCACCCTGATGGTGCCCGTCATGGCTGCTACTGGGGCCTTCGTCCTCAGTGGACGGTGCCACGTCGGTCAGCCCCCGCAATCAGGCCAAGGCATGTCGGATGTTTCGGTGCTCCAGGAGTGGTTCCATTTTCAAATGCTCAGTATCACTTTCTCTCATACGTCTTTTGCTCAGTATCACTTCCGCTCGCTGAAGAGAAAGGGATGACGGTCAGGAGGCGAGGCCTCCTTTTATACGTTGAGATGCGCACGCATTCAGGTAGGCCCGCCCCGGGGGGCGGCTACGTCTATGGAAGTCTCAGTGGGTGAATGCTTGCATCATGATTGTTGTTCTCTACCGTCCACCAGGCGCCTTGGGGGACTTCTTGGAGGAATTAGATAATCTCCTCTCACACATCCCTGAAACTGGCCCTCCCGCTGTACTTCTCGGAGACTTCAACCTCCAGACAGGGAAGATAGATGAACTAACATCTCTGTTAACCGCCTTTGCTTTCTCACTGTCTCCATCCCACCGACTCATAAAGCTGGCAATGTCCTTGATCTCATATTCTCAAGGAACTGCGCTACTTCTAACCTCTCTGTAAACCCGCTCCACACATCCGATCACTTCTTCATTTCATTCTCTCTACCCCTTTCCAAACATAACAACTAATCTCTTCTCAATCCTGCACCTGTCCGCCGTAACCTTCGTTCCCCTCTCCCCCTCTACCTTGCCTCATCGGTGCTCTCAGCCCTCCCTTCCTCGGACTCGTTCCAACTACTACCTCCAAACTCTGCTGCAGAAACTCTCCTCTCTACTCTCTCATCCACTCTGGACTCTCTCTGTCCTCTCACATCTCGGCAGGCTCGTCAGTCCCCTCCTGCTCCCTGGCTAAATGATGCACTGCGTGCTAATAGAAAACCGTCCTTAGGGCAGCAGAGCGGAAACGGTGGAATCCAAACACCGTGACGACCTCCTAACCTATCAGGCTCTCCTCTCCTCTTTCTCGGCTTCGATCTCTCAGGAAAAAAGCACTTTCTTTCAAGATAAAATCCAATCTTCCTACTCCAATCCCAAAAAACTATTTTCCATCTTCTCCACCCTCTTGGACCCTCCAAAAGCCCCTCCCCCCTCCTCACTTCTGTCAAGCGACTTTGTTACCCACTTTGAAAAAAAGGTTGATGATATTCGCTCTTCTTTTTCTGACTCACCTCTACTCACCGCTGGGTCACCAGACCCTCCTTCCACCAACACACTTACCTCCTTTTCCCCTCTCTCTCCAAGTGAGGTTCTTACCCTCATTACCTGTGCCCGCCCTACCGCCTGTCCTCTGGACCCCATCCATTCAAACCTCCTTCAGACTATCGCTCCTGATATTCTACCGTTTCTCACCCATTTCATCAACACTTCTCTAACTCTGGTCACTTCCAAACAGTCTCAAGGAGGCAAGAGTAAACTCTCTCCTAAAGAAACCCACTCTCAACCCGTCAGATGTTATAAACTACAGGCCTGTCTCTCTACTCCCGTTCCTGTCTAAATCACTTGAACGCGCTGTCTTTAAACAACTCTCCTGTTATCTCCATCAGAACAACCTTCTGGATCCGCACCAGTCTGGTTTCAAGGCAGGTCACTTCCACAGAAACTGCTCTCATTGCTGTCACTGAGGAACTGCACACTGCCAAAACTGCATCCCTCTCCTCTGTCATCATCCTGTTGGACCTGTCTGCTGCATTCGACACGGTGAATCATCAGATCCTCCTTCGCACGCTCCAAAAACTTGGAGTTTCAGGCTCTGCACTTTCCCTCCTCACCTCATACCTCAAAGACCGTACTACAGGGTGACTTGGAGAGGGTCTGAGTCCGACCCTTGTCAATTAACTACAGGGGTCCCTCAGGGCTCTGTTCTTGGTCCCCTCCTCTTCTCCCTGTACACAAACTCGCTCGGATCAGTCATTAGCCCGCATGGTTTTTCATACCACTGCTACGCTGACGACACCCAATTAATTCTGTCCTTTCCCCGCTCAGAGACCCAGGTCGTCGCACGCATCTCTGCTTGGCTAGCGGACATCTCTCAGTGGATGTCTGCTCATCACCTCAAGCTCAACCTTGACAAGACTGAGCTGCTCTTCCTTCCGGGAAAAGATTGTCCCACTCTTGACCTAACAATCAACATCGGCACCTCAGTTGTTTCCCCGACTCAGACTGCAAGGAATCTGGGTGTGACCCTAGATAACAACCTGTCCTTCACTGCAAACATCGCTTCTACAACCTGTTGCTGCAGATACACGCTTTACAACATCAGGAAGATACGTCCCCAGCTGACACAGAAAGCGACGCAGGTTCTGGTCCAGGCTCTCGTCATCTCACGCCTAGACTACTGCAACTCCCTCCTGGCTGGTCTACCTGCATGTGCCATCCGACCTCTGCAGCTCATCCAGAATGCAGCTGCTCGCCTGGTCTTCAACCTTCCTAAATTTTCCCACACCACGCCGCTCCTCCACTGCCTTCACTGGCTTCCGGTAACTGTTAGAATCCACTTCAAGACACTGGTACTTGCTTACCATGCTGCCAATGGATCTGGCTCCTCGTACATCCAGGACATGGTTAAACCGTACACCCCAGCGCGTGCACTACGCTCTGCATCAGCCAAACGACTCGCTGCGAGGGTGACCCAAGTTCCCATCAGCAAAAACACGTGGGTTTGCTATCCTGGCTCCAAGATGGTGGAATGAGCTCCCCATTGACATCAGGACAGCAGATAGCTTGCACATCTTCCGGCGCAAACTGAAAACTCATCTCTTTCGACTCCACTTCGAGCGATAAATTTATTAACAAAGCACTTATATACTAATAAAGGACTGGCTTATCTAAAGCCAGTTGAGTAGCACTTGAAATGTTTGGCTCTATGAAACCTGATGTACTTATATGATTCTGTTTTCTTCAAGGTTGTGTCTTCCTGGTCGAATGTACTTATTGTAAGTCGCTTTGGATAAAAGTGTCAGCTAAATGCAATGTAATGATAAGGTAGTACCATAGGGTAGTACCCATAAGGCGCGTTCACACCGGAGTACTTTTCCCGTTTAGTTCCGTTAGTGCCTGGAATTTTGCGTTCACACCAAAAAGAGTACTTTAGTGCCTGCTAGAGAGGTGGTACTATCCTGGGGAGAAAAAAAGTACCAATTCCGTACTAAGTGCCGGCACTAAGTACGGCAAAGTACTTGGTGTGAAAGCGGCTATAGAGTCCAGTAGGGTGGAGCCTGTGAGAGATATATAACACAGTGTTCCCACTAATTACCTGCCCTTTTGAAGTCAATGACTTCATAAAAAATGTCAGGTTGACACAAATGAGCTGATTTATGGCCTGTAACTGTTTGTCAGAAAAACCTCAGAGTGAAGCAAGTAATCTGATTCCCAGCAGCGGCTCTAACTTCTGGAGGAGCCCTGTAGTCAAGTTAACCAGTTTTGAATATGACAGATTGTGTACAGCAGGGGTGCCCAACCTTTTTTGAACCGAGAGCTACTTTTAAAGTTGCCAGTCTGCCGAGATCTACCAGTCCAAGCGTCCAGGCGTAGCCATTACTGACAGCCTACTACCAGGTAAATACACACTTCTACTTGTATAAAACTGACCTTTGTACGATGAATACTTCATAAAATACTGCAGATCCTTTATCTTACCTCTTTCTAATCTACACACATACAAGTATTTAACTGAAGTTACACAACAGTGTTGTTGATACAGAGTTGGAGTTTATTCACACGTCACATACTACAGTGGATAATGTTTTCAAGAAACATTGAACAGTGCTGCCACATATGACACAGGGGGAAAAAAAAAGACTCTGAACCCTTTCTTTGCCATTATATAAAATAGTGTTGCTACAAAAGTATAAATTAGGCTTACCAATAAGACAACTCAGATCTGAAGCTACACAGGAATCTGCTGCCAAAGTGCAATAAAAAAGACAAAATTAATAGAATCAAACCCTTTTTTTGTTGCATTTAGTAGAGTATAAAAATAAATGCCTTTTAAAATAGGATGCAAGCAACACTAGTTTCTTAACCTGAATTGATAATAGACTATAACCTTTATCTTTATCTTATACCATTTTGTACAATAATTATAATGAATAAGTTCAAACAAACAAAAACTTACAGCTGATTAATAACGGTATCTAACTTGAGTTTTTATTATATCAAAAACCTGTTGAAATGCTACTGTTATTTTTACTGTCCCCAAAAAGCGCGTCGGCAGCCTCCAGGAATGCTTCTTTCACAACTTCGCCGTCTTTGAAAGACTCGGGCCTGGCGCCACGAGGGGGCAAAAGGGGGTATTGCCCCCTAAGTTGTTTTATTTGCCCCCTCACTTTGAGCATCATTCAGCCATCGAAAAGTTAAATAAATGTCACAATTATTAAATAACTTTAAATAATTATTTTCCCCAACACACGTTACTATAATTAGATCAGATATGTGGGCAGGCAGTCAAGCAACGTGTAAACAAGCCTCAACCCCAAGTGAGCTTGTAGTCTTAATTAATGTTAGCATGTGTCCCCATTTTCGGAATGTGCGTTAAAAAACATAGAGCAAGGTGAAATAAAATGTTACATGTCAGTAAAACAGAGTAACAGTGTTGTGCCTGTTTGTAGCGTTAGTGTATTTCTTTTTCTAATACTTCTTCTTCTTTACTTCTTCTACCTCTACTTTTTCTTCTACCTCTACTTCTTCTTCTTCCTCTACTTCTTTTTCTTCTACCTCTACTTCTTCTTCTTCTAACTCTACTTCTTCTTCTTCTACCTCTACTTCTTCTTCTTCTACCTCTACTTCTTCTTCTTCTACCTCTACTTCTTCTTCTTCTACCCATGGATGTATAATAAGAAGCTTCTAATTCAATGTACCTTCCCGCGGAATATTGGACAAAAGAAAGTCGGCTAGTAGTGTCAACTAAATCCATAGTATTAGAACAAAAGTGATTTAAACGAGGTAAATTACGAATGTATGTTCTCAATCGCCAAGTGTGGGATTGAATATTAAATTAGTTTAGATTAGATTTATTGTCCCCAGGGGGAAATTCATTTCCACAGCTCTGTGAAAACAAGATGAAATCGACAAAAAACAAGACAACTACAGATAGCACCACACATGATGCTTACGTGTTATTATTTAGGGCTGCCTGTATGGATCAGGTTTTTGCCAAAGCGAGCCCTTTTACTATAATAATAATAATATGTTATTATATAAACCGTATTGGTACAATGAGCGACATCTAGTGACGGATTTTTAATCTGTGTCTGTCCATTTGGTGTAGTATTTGATCCAATATTACATTTGGTTTATATATTAGTCACTTTCTTATGGAATGCCAGGTTTTAGGTCTTGGTTTGAACATTCAATCCTGAAAATAAAAAAAAACAGATTAATTTGTCTTTAATCCTGACATGACTAGAGTAGATAGTAAGTAAATAAATCTGTATAGGAAGACGAGTTAAGGGATAGAGGAGAAAAGGTTATGGTATAATTACAGAGCCTGTCCATTTATAAATTGAGGAAATCAATGTTAGTCTGTTAACGTGACTAACAAAGTGCAGGCATCTAATAATGTACTATCTATTATTAAAGATCAGAGGAAAAGAACAGAATGAGAGGGGTCAATCCAGAATACAAATAAAGAAGCAAAGAGATTGTAGAGCAGTGAGAATGAAAAAAACTTGGTGTGTCAATTCATTACATTGCCAGTATTTTTCGTTGTTGTGAAAAAAAAAGTCGCCCACCTAGGATTTTTGAACAGCCCCCTCAGTCATTTCAGCCTGGAAAGACTTCATGTGTTTCGCAAGAACGTGACTGACACGATAAGATGCTATGGTAGCAGCCTTGCTCTTGTTGTTGGGCCTGGTGAAAATGGACTGCTGTGCATTTAGCTGTCCTTTCAGGTCCCTCCCCTTTTGGGAGCGTAGGGCAGAATTAGGAGGGAATTCCGTCGTAAATGCCGCTCCTAAATTACCCTTCTTCGATAAAGCCACGCTCGCATTGCAGATGAGACAGATGGACTTTGAATTGGAATAGATACAAAAATAATCATCCTCCCACTCGGAGTGAAAATTATATATGTTTGGCTTTTTTGCTTCTGCCATAATTGCGGTCTTGTGTGTGTGCGGACTGGCACTCCTGTTGACACGGACAACGTCAGCGAAATAGTGCCCACTGCCCACCAGCCACGCCCCGACACATGGGGTGACGCCGGCCAATTACAAAGCTTTGATGCGTTCAAGTGCATTATTCTGGCACAGGAAGATTATGTTATAGGACATTAACGATAAAACAGAATATTGTTGTTCTATTTTTAGTCACATCTCGCGATCGACTGGGAATCTCCCGATCGCGATCGACTGGTTGGGCACCCCTGGTGTACAGGGAAAGGTTGAAGGGGGAATTGTTTATTGTAATAGGTGATCAGAGGGGATAATGATTATTTGAGAAATGAAGGAGCAACATATTTATTTTAGACAGCTGTTAAAAAAATGCTGAGGTCCAAGAATCACTGACTGGAGTAAGGAGTTGGCAGGGACTGTGCTGCGAGCTGGGAAACGCTGCTAGCAGTATACTGTATGTGTGAGCATCATATGAACATGTGACTTTCTGTAACAACATCTCCATGCAACTGCGTGGTTAGACTTTTTACCATATCATTTAGTGCTCAAATCTGACACAAACAACTTTTCAAACTGCTCTGCACCTTCTGAAGTGGTGGCTGTTGTGACTTTATTCAACCATTAATGATTGCATTCATTTTTTACTTAACTTTAAAAATGAATTGTTATATATTTTGGGTAGTTAACTATTTACTTGTATTTGCCATGGGTTTTGTGAGAAGATCAGTAGCTTTCTACTATAGTGTCTATACTTTAATGATGGAGCAGCAGCCAACAGCTGGGCAGCTTAGCATAACGTGTGAACATAGGCGCTAACAGACTGGCTGTGAAGGCAACATTATTCATTTAGTTTAAACCCTAAAAATGTGAAAAACAACAAGTTGACATTTTCTGAAACTTTCAGGAATGACTTCGCTAAATTGCCATAAACTATGGCAGCTTTGATGTGCTGGTTGAGATTTCATGTTGCTTATTGTCTTTTTTAAATACAAAAGGATGAAATACCTTCTGTGGTCAATGGTTAGATTTGAAGTCAAAGCATAGAAGGTGTACACCAAGTGTCGGCTGAATCATTGATTTAAACAGTTCATGTTTAGTTTGGACCCAAAGCAGCCTATTTCCTCAATAATAAAGTGGTACAGAATGATTCCTAAAATCCGGAAATGAGTAAGAATTTGTTATCACTTCAGGTTACCTTGTCAATGTGTTTTTGAATAGGTAAAGTGCCTGTAATAAGGTCTTGTGTTAACAAAACTCCAAAGAGATATTTTTCATGCGTTCCAAGACAAAAACATCTATACAAAAATACCCAACTTGTGGATTAATAAACTTTAGTTTGCCAAATAGCTTATTTCTTTTAATAATCAGATATTAAATGGAAAACTCCTACTGTCTTTTTTTCAAGGGAACCAGTGTGGTGCTAACATCCTGTTTGGCCTACAAAAATACGTCATCCCTGCAGCATTTAATAATTTGTACATCCAATATTAAAGGTAGGCCTATGTGACCAATATGAATTTACTGATTCAGTGAGAACTAAACCTGAGAGTATTTGACACACACACACACACACACACTTTCCTGCATGGGGGCATAATACATCTCCAGACATAAAGATGAAACTGTAAAAGCAGATAGATAACTATTTTATCTACTTCGGAACTGAACATTTACTACACAAAAAAACCTAAATTAAAACAAGTCTAAACATGTACAACAAGTACATTTAAAGTCCACATATCTGTGTCTGATTGGCTTGTTGTCTGACAGGTCATCTCGTGTGTTTAAGATTGTCCTAGTTGCTTTGGAATTATATAACAGCGGAGATCAAAGTCATACCCATTAGCTGCTGATTTCATGGGAACTTGCTGGTGTCCATAATTCTGCGTTAAAGCTTTGAAATAAGTGGCTCTACATACATACTGTATATTTGTGCGAGATTTAACAGAGTCAGCAGGGTGACCTGGCCGGGAGCTGTTTGCATTGCCGTCGCCTGCCAGACTGAACACACGGCAGCTTCACTGAGCTGCAGCAAGAGATAGCAAGATAGATCAGATTGTATTAGTAGATTCAATCATAGATGTGATAATAGCACTATGATTTTACCCAAACTACGTTTATGTTGCACTCAAGGACTCAAACGGACATAACTTGTCTTTGCTCACTCGTGGCAACTTTATTATGAACCAAAAACTCCGTCACAGTTCCCTCAACCACCCAGGAAGAAACGCTCTTACTCACCTTCACGCCCTCCTTGTGGCGAAAACAGGCAACTACATGCACCAACTAACCCTGCTTCAACAGTAAACACAACATGCAAACATTCATACGTAGTTGGCACAAAGACACTAGACAAATAAACATAACACATCATGAACTATATCGTCACATTTATTTTTGGTCTATCTATTTCACTGATTTTGGTTACTGTGTCTTGGCCCGTTCTCTATCGCAGAACAGGTTTCCATCTACAATTGCCTCACCTGGTTAAACAAATAGATATTAACACATAAATAAACACCTTTATTCTGGTCAATAGTATAAATGGCATTTTCTTCTTGTGTTTTTTAAATCCAGGCTCAAGACTTGTATTTTTGCCGCTGCTTTGAATTGAACTATTTATATCTCACACTGCACTGTAACTTTTATTCATGTGTTTATTTAAATTTTATTTGATTATCTTTGCTTTTTAATGACTGTTTTTAAATGCCATTTTATAATGTGTTTCCTTAATGCTCTTGATGTCGTTCATTTTTGTAAAGCACTTTGAATTGCCTTGTGTTGAAAGTTGCTATATAAATAAACATGCCTTGCCTTGCCTTATATAAACTCTTAAGACACAACATTAGTAATGAGTATTATGCCATCAATAGTTTGAGATTTATCTGTGAAGATTGTGAGATTTCTGCACTGAGGTTTCCGCCACGACCTTAAAGAAGCACTTCAGCAATTTTGTGTTAATGAAATCAAAAGGATGATCAAATATCCTCAGTAACATTTTTCAACAGGCTTTCTCAGCTTGTTATAACACAAGCTTTCATTACAAGTTTTTTTTCTCTTATATAAGGCCAGATATCTTTACTTTGAAAAAATAAACTATTTTCTGGGAGCGAGTAGCATTCCTCGTGATGAGTACATTGAGGAAAGTTGGTGAAGGGAATTTCATTTATGGTTCCACAGCACAAAATAGTAACATCTTTTAAATAAAAATAGTTTCCCTGATACTCACTGCAGTTCTCTTTCAAGAAAATGTTGTGAAATGATATGAAAGAAAAAATGTAAAAGAACAAAACAGCTGGACCATCTGCTGGGTCGGTGAGATGTGAGGACAAACTGACCATCTAAGCCAGGTCTAAGCTCTTTGTTGTTATAGCATATTAGCAATAAGATCCTATTTCTTAATTGGCGTCACAAAGGCTGATATTGGCACTAATGTGAGAGGAACACTGTAGGGAATCCTGTTTTTACAAATCACATCTCCTATTTTCTCTATTATTACGGGAAGAAGCCTGTGGCTCTTTTACCTCCATAGAGCATTTATCAGCTCCTGCATCACTTCTGCTTTGGTTCTGGCGTCTTTTCAGACTGGGATTGTTTAGTGTCCTTTACAACTGAGGCTGACAGCAGAGGTGGAGGAGCAGCAGGTGTTTTCTGCTGTTTATCAATGAGCACACGAGGAGACAGGGTGCAGAGTGTCACCCAAGGACCTGTGTGTTGTAAAGCAGCTTCACAATGACGTTCATGTCAACTTGTATGTGATTTAGGATCCTTTTACACAAGCATCACCTCCTTTTATCATAACATATGCAACAAAATAATCTTCCTTTATTGCTGATGTTTCGAAAAGACTTGTGTTAGATTTGTTTGAGTAAAGGTTAGTGAGGCTATTCTTATTTGTCCTGTGACTATGACCCTGTTCACGCAGGCGGTACATATCAGCCTCTTTGGTTGTTCATTTATACATTTAATAAGTTATTTCGCAGACTGACAGCAAAGAGGATGGAGTGGAGGGCTTGTTTTACATATCACAGCATACCGGAACATCAAGCGTAATCTTTTCACAATTTTGATTCAAAAATGTGTATTGTTCCTAGAGTCTACTGGATAATCTTACACTACTCTTTCAGGCGTCTTCAAAACGTGTTTGTCAAAGCCACTGCAATGCTTGTTTAAGATTAATTGCAATGAATTGGAGCCTTAGATTTTGTTTATTGTTTCAGGAGAGAAGCTGTCCCGGCAAGGTCAACTTCCTGATATTTTTCCCCTCCATTCTCTGTTTCTGTCTGTCTGGCATTAGCTATTTGACACATTACTAAGACCCAGAGGCTTTTCGTACACTTAAAAAAAATCCTAATTGTGTCTAACCTTACCCGAGTGTTAAACGTTCCTTTATTTGTCTATACACTTTGGAGAAGCCTGTTCTTCTCGGGCCATTTGTCTGTGCTAATGGGGGTCATGAGAGGATCTCACCAAACCTTAGCAGGAAAAGAGAGTGTGAGAGACTTGGTGCTCATATTATTAACTTCCGCTTTATGTTGATAACATATGGCGACATGTCACAGGTCATGTTTGCTGTGAAACAATAGCAAGGGCATTACAGCTTCATTATAAAATGTACACATTTTCTTTCGTAAAGTTCTCAGTTATTACTGCTAAACTCTAGCACAAACCACATAACGTTTACAGACATGAAATGTGTGGCCACAGATTTAATTCTACATCACAATACATACATGATACAAAATAAAGTGCATAATTTAAATATAACATTTTTAAAATAAATTAAAGACCTTGTAACAGGTCACTTAAGCCAAATATCATGTGGCTTATCCTAAAGGCAGGTATTTTATCCATTACATAAAGCAACAATCTGGAGCTGATTTGATAACCGGGAAAAGGAGGCAGAGTTTGCCTCAAAGCTGCTGAAACTAAGACATAAAGCTCATTTGAGTGAAAAAGCTCAAACGTTCAAAGGTTCAGTCTATTGTATGTATATATATATGTATAGTGGTAATACAGCCACAGAAATAGCCAATCGACTATCATTATGAAAAATCAAAAAGTGGAATTCTGCCATTACATTTCTTTTGACATGTTTTACAGAAATTGACAATTTTCTGATTTTTTTAACCCCAACATTTGAGTGAAGATAGATAGATATCTGCCAATGAAAATGATTGTAGCTAAGTGTTTGAAACTTTTTGTAAAGCCCTGATTTTCTGGATGTTTGTGCTGAAAATAGAAATTCATGAAAAAGTGTTCTGATCAAACACATCCTTAGTGTGGACAGTCCCTTGAGGCGTGTGATTTATCAACTATAACCTTCTCCATGGAGAAGAATAATGTTATTACAAACTATATTTTACACAACATCAATCATCTACAACACATTTTCTCTCAAGCTGACAAGTGTGCTGAAATATGTTTGATATCAGATGTTGCTTAACTCAACATTAACGCAACATCTGTCACAGGTTAACACATTTTCTGTAGCTTTGGGGAGAGATAAGTGTTACGTGAATCATTGTAGCCTAATTGTAAGATGGGAAAAAAAGTTTTCCTAGTTTTAGATGACTATGTGTGTGTATTCCAGGGCTTAGGAACAACATCCTAAGGGTTTGCCACATAATAATACTGCACTGTATATTAGTCATGGAACTAACTCATGTCCTTCAAAAAGCGCTGTACATTAGAGTTGGTTAAATATATAAATTACAATGGCAGCACACATGCCAGTGATTACTCACATTCAATACTGTTTAAATGTATCATATTAACCACAAGCCTGTGACTCAATGATTTAACTGGACCCATTTACTGTGTGTCACAGTTATAGGTTTTAATATAGCTGAAATTATGAAAGATATATTCCATCACTGAATCGTGAGTCATGAGGTGAGGGTAATGTCTGTAAGAACGACATTTTAGGCAAAACGACAAATCGCTCATACAGTCAGAGATGGTCACTTGAGGTAGATGCTGAAACAGAGAATAAACAACCGGAGAATAAAGCTCACTGCACTTCAAGTGTAACTTCCTTTCTCACTTCATGCCACCGCATCACAAGAGTCATTTATTTTCTTTCTGTGCCTCATTTTTCAGAGATTTAAAAGTTCACTTTTGGAGAAGCCATTGAGTAGACAGTCTCACTCAGAGTGAATTTAGAGTTTTTTCCTAATTCAGAGTTAAGTCAGATGCATTTTTCCTCCCACTGTCTGTGTGTTCAACGACACCTGAAGTGTTGTGTCTTTTGGGCATGGCAGAGCTGAAAGGTCCCTGATTACATGTGTCCCTTCTCTACTGTGAGCCTCAACGCTGCCCTGCTCAGACGAATAAGATGCTTGTGAGTTTCTGACTGATGAAGGTTGTGAACCAGAGGGTGTGTCTGATTTATGGCAGCTTCCTTTGTACACTTCACTTCCCTCTGGCAGGTAGAGGAAGGTCTGGGAGCTGCTGGTGAAGTCTCTCAGGTCGTGGGAAACCAACGACTTTGAGACCTGGTTAGAAATGACCAAGGAGAGTTGTTGGGCGTCTATGTGTAGGTTTCCCTGTCTCTGTTGCCTCCGTGCTCCTATCTTGCAAAATAAACACTTGATTTTCTCAATGAGTTTGAGGAGAACGGCCTTGCGGAGCAGGATGTAGATCCAGGGGTCAAGAATGGGATTAAAGGAGGCAAATCTTATCGCTCGTAGATCAGGGTTTTTGTCCAGACGCAGCTCCACTGGAGTTTTATACAGCTGGTTCAAAAACACCTGAGCCTATAAGGGAAGAAAGAATACATTATGAGTAGATAGATAAATGCTTCCAACTGTGTGTGCTTGCATCTGATTATGTGTGTTTCTGAGGAAAATATGTGTGAGTTTGCAACAGTATGAGTCCACATATCTGTGTCTGATTGGTATGAGGTGAAAAACACACTAATACAAATGAAGAGCAGGGAGACGAAAATAAAAACATGTTAACTCTCTTTCTCTATAACACCACTTTTTTTGGGATGGGGTTGGGAGCCGTGCGTAAAACGTGGGTAATGGAGTAAAGCCAGAGAACGGCAAAATATGGCAAAAAGTAACATGTTAACCAAATTTTTTGGTCTGCAAAAAAAACAACTTTACATTTAGTGCGTAAAGGATAAAAACAGTCTACATGACGCAGAAACAGAGAACTTACAACAAGAGGGATGGAGCAGATAAGCACCACTGCCGAAGTGCCTATAAGCAGAATGACCATCTGAATCTCTGCACCGGCCAGACGTCCAAAGCTGCGTCCTCTCCTCGGCGGCTCCACGGTGCGCCCCAGATCGGTTCCCAGCGACATCCTGCGCACGTATCGCCGGTGCATCCGAATCAGAGCCACGCACACCAGCACGTTGCAGATAACAGTGGCGAGGGTCAGAATAGAACTGAAGCCCGCGTACGTGTAGGAGTAGGCTGCATCGCTGGTCGTGTTGCTCCTCCACTCTAAAAAACACCAAGTCTGCGGGTATTGTTTCTTCACCTGTCCAAAGCCGACAATCGGCAGGGCGCAGAAGATTGCATTGGAGATGTAGATCGCCAAGAGAGTCAAACCCGCCAGTTTTTGGTCCACATAGTCATTGTAGAAGTAGGCATGGTTTATAGCGATGTATCTCTCCACGGACATGGCACAGATGATACTGAGCCCCGACAGGGAGAAAAAGAGCAAGGTGAATCCAAAGTATTGGCACAACGGGTCCTCTCCGGGCCACGAGCCTTTCACATAAGTGGCTATGGTGACCGGGCTGGCCAGCAGTGTGCCCAGCAGGTCCGTCACTGCCAGTCCACACACCAACGTGTAAAACGTGGTTTCCTTCTGTTCTTTGCGGGATTTGCAAAGAACTACGATGGCGATGATATTTCCAACCACTCCGAAAATAAACATTATGGAAGGAATGGTCGGGACCATTGTCCTCCCTGTCATCGATTGATTATTCATTGTTATGTCCTTCAAACGCAGTTAAAGTCTAGAAACAACTTTTCTTAACGCTATCATTTCTAGTCCAGAGCAATAAACGGATAGAAGTGCACATAAAATAATTCTGGGCAACATTGTTAAATCTGAAAAAAACAGTTTGAACCTTAAAACCAACTCCTGAAAAAAGTTAAATTCCCCCTGCCGAGCATCATGTAGCAGCTGCTGTGGTTAGTCCTCAGCTGGCTTAGTAAGAGCATATCTCCCTCACAGGAGAGATAAAGGCAGGCAGCAGACACCAGCTCAGACTTCATTGAAATAAGACTGACTTCAAGCTTCCTGCTGAGCTCAGTCCCTCCCCTTAGTTTCACTCCACTGCCTGCTCTGTCTGGTGCACCAAAGACCTTGGACATATTTTGCAACCGTCATACAGAGGTGACAATTTGTATCGTACCACAGCCAATTCCATTTATAATTAAACCATGTTGATTATGGTGAAACTCAGTGTGGTCTATAAAGTACCACCACAATAAAAGATTGCACAGCCAATGTTGAACAAACGTTTTCCCCTTCCAGGGGAAATTCAAATCTCAACGACTAATATTATAAATTCCTAAGAATCTCCATTTTTGATCAGGACTTGCTTCGTAAAACAAGCTGCTTGGATGATGTCAGCAGTGAGTTACAGTTGTGGCTGGAGCTTGTCTACGTGAGATGTTCTTAACCCTGAGCTCAATGTCTAATGTCTAATCTAAACTCAAAACAATGCTTGAACAACATGGTTTGACATCATAAACCCACCGTAAAACGTAAGAAACACCTGCATATTATCCCTACTGTAACGGCCAAATAACTAATTCAGTTAAGGTTATCCTTAATTGATTTCCTGACAATCATCTTATAAGGATTGATTTGGGATGACGAATCCAAAATTATAGATACAAATCAACAAAATGTCAAACAATAAATCCATTGTTCACCATATGTCCTGCAAATATATTCAACAACCTGCAGCCATCCTGCTTGGTCTCTGTGTTTCTCAGAAAACACCAAGACTAAGATTGACAGTTTCTAACATCATTTAATATGCAATTATCAAGAACATTTGATCAGGTTATTAAAATGCAGTCCATTTTGTTTTCAAAAAAACACATGCAAATGACCACCGCACATTGTAATTTGTCCCTAATATTTACAGTGGAGCAAACAAACAACTTGTCCTGCTGAGAGAGAGCGATGACACCAGAGTCCCTGACATGATGTGAGTTAAACTGCAAAACAAACCATGTAGTTGTTCACTCTGGAGGTCCAAAGCCTTTTTATAAAAACTCCTGAAATCGGATATTTTTCTATTCAGACCTGTTTTCTTCAAAAGAATGGAAAGAAGTTAACCCACCATGAGCTGTGAGTTACATTTAGGAAAACATAGGCGGATCAATGTTCCACTCTGTTGTCTTTGTGAAGGTAAACTTCTGTTGTTGCAATGTTGAGGTAGAATGAAGGAGTCTGGAACCGTTGTTAGCCAAAAACACTGAGAGTTTTATTGGAGAAAGTACAGACAATACGGCCGGGAGATCATCTTAGTTTCACACATGTCCAGTGCTCCACCAGCGATCTCTGAACCAAAAGACACAAAACATCTAACCAACACGAGGAGAGGCCGGCCCATAGAAAGCCCGCGTTTACCTAATCAATAACCGATGCGAGACAATGGTCTACTTGTCTCAAAGAGATCCAGACAAGCCTCAACATCCCCCACGGATATAGGAGAAGCGTTTGACCTGTGACCTCAACCCACAGAGGAGTCTTTGAGTGACTACAAGCAGATGTTTGCAGTATCACAGACTCTAAGGAATAATAAGAGACTCTATAAACAGATCAGATTAAAATATTCTCTTACAGTCTTTATACACAATTAATAATTATTAACAGGGTAGACTTTATCATAAATAATGTACAAAACAACAAGAAAGGAATCTTTGTAAAACCTCAAAAATCCCTCTAAAACTGTACATTTGACTGTGGTTTAACCATTTCATGTTTACATGAAGAGTGAACATCACCAGAAGCACTTATTGTGTATCCTTCACAGAGCTGCAAATAATTGAGACGTACTCTTACTAAGATTGCCATTAAATGCTGCATTACTGTTTTGTAATAGCCAATAATCAATCATTAGTATTCCTGCTAAAGAGCCTCCAATTGGCAGCACCAAGTTCCTTTATAATGCCTTTGGTGATCATGAAAGGAATACTACTCCATCTTGATTTAGCATCTCTCTTAACAACTTTTTTAATATAAGTCACTTTTCAATTTCTGCATTACCATCTGGTGACAATTTTTATTGTGCCACAGCCAATTCCATTTTTAATTAAACCATGTTGATGACAACAATTGGGAAACTCAGTGTGGTCTATAAAATACCACCACAATAGATTGCACAGCCAATGTTGAACAAACGTCTTCCCCTTCCAGGGAAATTCAAATCTCAACGACTAATATTTGATGTTCCTAAGAATCTCCATTTTCGATCAGGACTTGCTTTGTAGAACAACGCCCACACGTTGCTTGCTTTGTAGAACAAGCTGGTTGGATGATGTCAGCAGTGAATTATAGTTGTGGCTGGAGCTTGTCTGTGTGTGATGTTCTTAACCCTGAGATCAATGTCAGTTGAATTATTGTGTAAAGAACAGCAGGGTTTTGTTGTTGATACAGTAGGATTTTCAACATTTGAATAACTCAAATAAGTACAGGTCTGCATGTTTGAAAAAAGGCTTGGACACACACTGATTCAGGCTGTTTTCCGCTTTCACAGAACATGTTAAACTCAGAGGAAGTGAGACCCTGAGCCCCGCGGCCTGACGTCATCCTACTACACTGACCCTGAACTCTTGAAAAACACACTTGTTGTTATGTAATGTGCTGTATAAAATATGAATTCAGCCTGTTGTTGTGTATTTCTGTACGTGAATGTCAGGTTTCCAGTGTCGCAGAATGTTCGGTTAGTAGATTTGAAAGATTAGGATTTTAAAGATTAGCCTTCTTATGAATGTGCTTTTCCTGGATTTGTTTGGGAAGTCAGATAACCTGCAGCCCTGCAGCCTCAGATTAACGACCACCAACACTGCTGAAAGAATCAATTTTCCTGTGAATGTAACTCTGGCATATGTTCTGTAGATAGACAATCGCACGGGCGAGTGGGTCTTTCTGTTCGTACGTTCATTTTTTGTTAGACTTTGTAGTTTAAAGAAAGGAGAGAACAAATAATTTCTCCAAAACAGCAATTCTTCCAGGGCCTTCATTCCTGTGACAAACAATTACTACATTGTTTCCTGGAAAGGCTTTGTTGGCTTTGTAGAACATTTTCTCCGGTGATAGCAGCTATGGATTTGATTTGATTTCCCACAACAAGAGAGGAATTTAAACAACCAAGGAAATTATAAACACGTGCAATTACAGGTATGTGGCACACTGTATTTGCCACAGTATTGCGGTGTTGCTCTGGATGATTTGCCTCGCAATGTGATTATGTTTTGGTTTATTGCTTGGTTGAGCCTATAAAGAGAGATTACAGTTTTCGACAGGCCTCTTTGTTCGGAGAAACACACCTACCTGTAGAGTAAAACATGATCTCTGTGGACATGTACGAACACATTGCTTAGCTTTTGGGATGGGTCTAACAAAACCGTCTTCATTCCAGGTTTAATTCTGCATAATGTGTACACACCCACACATTAAATAACTGACAAAACGGATACTTCGAATACACAATTTAAATGTTGTCAATTCACTGACTCGTGCTGATGATTTATGATACAGAATATGGTTTGGACCTGCTCCATACAAGAAAAGTGACCTGAGCACTTGTAAATGAAGCTAAATTGATAATATTTAAACTTTGACATGTTTAGCTTCAAACAGTCTCACGACCTTTTGGAATTCCTCAATCTTCTGAACTCTTTCACATACTGCATTAAAGTCATATTCAACATCTTTGGAAATAGGTATTTGCTTTTTTCTGATAAAGATGATTATCACAAGTCACATGTATGTTATATATGTAGTTGAAAAGCTTAGCTCAGCATAAAGACTTGAAAAAGAGAGAAACAGCTAGCCTGGCTTTTTCCAAATGAAGCAAAATCTACCTAAGCAGATTTAAAGCTCACTAACAAACATGTTACATCTTATTCCTGTAAGGGAATAATCACATTTCCCAAAACATCGCAATAGTCATTTAAAAGTTTAGAAGCCAGAAATGATCATTTATCTTAGTTTCAAGCAGTTTTTTTGTATGTATTAGTGAAACAAATGAAAATCTGAAAGGGTCAAAACACATTTTCACTCATTTATAAACTTGGAAAATACATTTAAAAAAACAAAAACAACAACCTTGATTCAGAACTGACATGCAGTAAAGGATGACGGGAATGAATGGGTTAAAACATGCAAGACCATTGGTCTTATCTATTCATTTAGGTTGTTGACTTGTGAGAAAAATCAATACAAATGCATGACGATATCACTTGTTTTCATGAACCTTGATCACCAATAGGCCAACAGATAACATTGTTGTTTTCAGTTGCTATTTTGAGCATTAAACTCGTTCCCTGCCAATGATGCAGTTAACAGTTATTTTATATCAGACTTTGGAGAGAATTTAGACGGTTGTTTATCCTGGGGTCTGGTAGATTTGTAGATAACATTCGTATAGCATCTGACTCAGCCTAACATAGAGATCAGATGTAAACTGTTTGAACTGGCACAGCGTTTGATATCTGGTGCCAACGTGAAAACAGACTGCTCTTTGAGAATCATTCAACGCCATTCAACTGGTATGAATCTGCATCACTTATATTATGTACTATTGTAGATTGTATACTTCAAATTGCATTGATTTGTATACAGAAGAGAGCTATAATAATTGTAAATAGAGATCATTATCATGGAAAAAACACTTAATAGTATAGACTTAATAGATTGAAAAGAATATGATGATAAACAAATAGAAAACGAAGGTACTGTATAAACAGTGTTGTGTATATTAATCTTTGGGAATATAGTTATGTTTATTCATTGTATTTTTTTCTTTCTTTTGTTCTTTTATTTTCAGTGTACTGCAAATATTAAATTAGAACTGTACAAAATAATAGTGTAAAAATGGTAAAAGACCAAATTAACTCAACCAAACTAAATTCAACTAAACTGCCATTATTATTTTGTTACTGTTGAATCTCAATTTGACCTTTATTGAGCTGAGCATAAAACATCTATTGTCAACATCTCAGTTCAGTTATCCTGAAACCCACGCAGGAGGATTTACTTTCAGGCTGTAGGACAGCAAAGCCCGCCACAAAACACAAATTGGCTCAAGCTCATTCACGTCAAAATGACGAAGCACACCGTTATGCATGATCATGCATTTAACATCAAACTTTACACAATAATGTTCTTGTGCTTCTTTAGGGATAAACTGTCCTGGTTTACCCCTAAAGGGGGTATGACTCACAGCGACAGTCAAATACAACATGTTAATCCATCAAAAGGGTTCATATCCCTTGGGAAACAGTGTGTCCCACTGGTGTACAAGTGTACCATTCCATACACATTACGGTGGTAATCATTGACAGGGAGAGAAACTCAAAGCCAAATTAGGGACATTAACTGCTCATCTTAACACAACCAGACCACCCCTGGCTGCCCATTAGAGCACAATGGAAAAACATGCAGGATGTTATATTGCTGATGATGCATACATTAAGGAAAATGGTGCAAACCTGCCAAAGGGCCGAACCAAAACACATAAGCGACACCCGACCAGCACTGAATCTCATTTAATCAGCTCTTTTATATTCCAACTACTAACTTTGTAAACTAGTTTTAGACACACCTGATGCTGTTTGTGTGTTCCTGCTGTGGCAGCTCATTTATATGCAAGAGAACCCAACGTTTCAATCAGATTACTGATGTTTATTTTTTATTTCATGACCTGCAGTCTCACTAACATAACATACTTGCCGGCATGTCCCTTTAAAGTGTAGCAAAAATAATTCTGCTTCGATTTGGAGACAATGGGTAACATGATTTGAAAGTTATTGAAACAAATCCTAAATGTTTCATTAAAAAACTGCAGATTATTTCGTTAAAATGATCAAATAATTTAGAAGAAGCACTCAAATACAACCAAAACAGGTGTTTCTACCCTTCCTGTTTTAATATGCAATTCTTCGTAACAAAGAACAATTTAAGAAACACTTAAATCTAACAAATATAAATGTTTACTACTCACTCCAGTGTAGCATTAAGTATTATATGTATGAATAAACTGCTTTAATTTGAAGCCATTGATTTACTAGACATGTAAGCTGAAAACTGAAATGACCTTCAATCAAAACATTTCGGTAACACTTTATGGTAAGGGCACAGGCATGGGGGCTTCGTGTTTCATTGTTCTTGGCTCATGATTCATGTGATCATGAGAAAAAAGTGCGCTGAACAGATGAAACAGATTAATCATAAAACCACAGATTATGCAACTTCTCTTTGATAACATTTTCCTTTTCATTCACATGTAATACATTGTTTTCTTGATGCATATCGCCTTGTCTTTTATCTTGTTGCACAGTCTTTTATCAGTAAAACTCCTGCTGGCAGTATTTCATCAGCAATCTCCACATGCTCATATCTTTCAATGTGAGGGAAACTGAGGACTATTTGTTTTAGGTCGGTGTATTTTCTTATAGGTTTGAGTTATATGACAAAAAGTTTGCATCGTGATACTGTCGGTGTCATGACCGGAACTACAGCTTCCAGAACAGCTTTGATTCGTCTTGCCTTACCGTTACATCATCCTTCAGACATGTGTTTTAGCAACATAACCTCATCAAGGGGTCAATACTCTTTCACAAAGTTTTGTTAATAAAATGAATTGGTCAGAGGTTGAGAGATACTGGAAATCCGTATCAAAACATAACATATTCAAATGGTGAGGGCCATGTTTGGACAAGAGTCATCTGCCATACAGCACAGCAGAGGAGCCTTTCATTATTTGAGAACAGTCTTTGGGAAAGTGCACATTGTGTAAAACAATTATCACATAGATTTCTTTTTTTTAAATAGGTGGCACCAGCACCTTTTATGGAAGTACAGCAGATAATTGATTACATTTTCAGGAAACATAATATGTCTGTGCTTTATAAGGATCATTTTTTCTATTAGACTTTTCTGTAATTGATTTTGATTTTGTAAGTGTATGCTCATTTTAAGACTTTCAATATTCATATTTTAACACATGTCCTATTAGGACAGTGGGACTTGGATACAGAGCTCTGAGTGAGGAAAAGTCATACATAGATTGTTCTTCTAAACACATGCCTAGTGAGATTTTATTTTATTTATTTTTTATGAGAAACAAATAATTGTGATATGTTCCTAATATCCCCATTATTTATATTATGTTATAACAAAAATCCAAAATTAATATAGCCTACATATGCATCAATTTGAAACACTGCGCAGCATTGATGTGGACACTTTAATAGCTTTAAAAGGTTATTATATCTCAGCTAATGATGACAAAAAGAGGGAAATGAATCAGACAGCAAATAAATCCAATTTCTAATTACCGCTGCTCATCTCCCTAATTTATTACTGTTTCAACACAACACACCAGGAGGACACATGAAAGCCATGCATACCCTCAAAACAAACAGAAGGACAAATGTAATCTGACTTCACTAATCTCTTTCAAATGTTAAATATGATGCAGTTGACCTTAATGAATAATGAAATATTAATAAACATGTGTCTCTGGATCCAGAATCTTATCATGTTATCTGCTTTACAGACGCTCTCGTCTCAGATATAAAAGATACAAATCAACAATAGGAACTCATTATTAACTTTAGTTAAAAGATGAAAAAAAAGAAAAATTGTTTGTGTCTGCATGTTAAGAATGTACTATCAAATGTGAACAATACTAAATAATGCTCAATTAGCAAATGCTTAAGTTATTTGAGCAGATGTGTTATCTTAACATGGCTGTACTTTTCCTTAACCTCAAATATTAAATAAGGATGTGCTGAATTGTCTTTTTTCTACAAATAAGATTTCCTGGTGAGACACATGTTCTTTTTAGAGAAGCAGGTGTTTTGCATTCATGTAATATTTACACATGTCCAATAACCCATGACACAGTTCCTCCTGTCCCTCCACGAAAACACACGCAGCTCTTTTAAAACACTTAAGAGGCTCTCTGCATCGCATAACCGGTAATGTGGATTTCAAGCTTCCTGACTTTTATCCCTTCATCACGTCTCAACTGATTTGGTTCATCCGTAGTGTTAGCCCACCTTCCTCACACTTGCTCAAACACCCAGGTTCAATTTCAGCAAGAAATGTAAACAATTGAGTTACTTTCAAACCAGTGATTTTAAGTTGAGTTTGAGGACTACAAGCAGACAAATGATGATGAATGACCCATTTATACTGCAGATTAGAGCTAATTCATTCTCTTCAGATTTTACACGGTTAAGTGTTATAAGAGATAAGCATTACAGAACAACGGTTTGCAGAGTCCAGCTGGTACAAGATGCATGGATACACTTTAGATTGCTTCTTTCATCACTTTATTGATGACTCAGTTGGTGTGTTAAGATCATGCAACTATTAGTTAGTTTCAAACCAGTGACCAGAGGTGGGAAGTAACCACGTAGATTTACTCAAGTACTGTACTTAAGTACAATGTTGAGATACTTGTACTTTACCTAAGGCAGGTCACTCCACAGAAACTGCTCTCATTGCTGTCACGGAGGAACTGCACACTGCCAAAACTGCATCCCTCTCCTCTGTCATCATCCTGTTGGACCTGTCTGCTGCATTCGACACGGTGAATCATCAGATCCTCCTTCGCACTCTCCAAAAACTTGGAGTTTCAGGCTCTGCACTTTCCCTCCTCACCTCATACCTCAAAGACCGTACCTACAGGGTGACTTGGAGAGGGTCTGAGTCCGACCCTTGTCAATTAACTACAGGGGTCCCTCAGGGCTCTGTTCTTGGTCCCCTCCTCTTCTCCCTGTACACAAACTCGCTCGGATCAGTCATTAGCCCGCATGGTTTTTCATACCACTGCTACGCTGACGACACCCAATTAATTCTGTCCTTTCCCCGCTCAGAGACCCAGGTCGTCGCACGCATCTCTGCTTGTCTAGCTGACATCTCTCAGTGGATGTCTGCTCATCACCTCAAGCTCAACCTTGACAAGACTGAACTGCTCTTCCTTCCGGGAAAAGATTGTCCCACTCTTGACCTAACAATCAACATCGGCACCTCAGTTGTTTCCCCGACTCAGACTGCAAGGAATCTGGGTGTGACCCTAGATAACAACCTGTCCTTCACTGCAAACATCGCTGCTACAACCCGCTGCTGCAGATACACGCTTTACAACATCAGGAGGATACGTCCCCAGCTGACACAGAAAGCGACGCAGGTTCTGGTCCAGGCTCTCGTCATCTCACGCCTAGACTACTGCAACTCCCTCGATCCTGGCTGGTCTACCTGCATGTGCCATCCGACCTCTGCAGCTCACCCAGAATGCAGCCGCTCGTCTGGTCTTCAACCTTCCTAAATTTTCCCACACCACTCCGCTCCTCCGCTCCCTTCACTGGCTTCCGGTAACTGCTAGAATCCACTTCAAGACACTGGTACTTGCTTACCATGCTGCCAATGGATCTGGCCCTTCGTACATCCAGGACATGGTTAAACCGTACACCCCAGCGCGTGCACTACGCTCTGCATCAGCCAAACGACTCGCTGCACCCTCGCTGCGAGGGGGACCCAAGTTCCCATCGGCAAAAACACGTGGGTTTGCTATCCTGGCTCCAAGATGGTGGAATGAGCTCCCCATTGACATCAGGACAGCAGATAGCTTGCACATCTTCCGGCGCAAACTGAAAACTCATCTCTTTCGACTCCACTTCGAGCGATAGAATTACTAACAAAGCACTTATATACTAATAAAGGGCTGGCTTACCTAAAGCCAGTTGAGTAGCACTTGAAATGTTTGGCTCTATGAAACCTGATGTACTTATATGATTCTGTTTTCTTCAAGGTTGTGTCTTCCTGGTCGAATGTACTAAGTAAGTAAGTCGCTTTGGATAAAAGCGTCAGCTAAATGCAATGTAAAAGGATGTGAAATATAATCAACTCTTAAATCAGACTTTAGTTCCACCTGGAGTCAATTCACAAGCTACCCTGCAGTATACAAAGTCATTCAACTAGCTGCACCTTTACCAGCTTTGATAACACTTTAATGCATCAATAGTTAAAGTCAAAACATACCATATATATTATTCTGAAATGTTTGTATAATAGGTACTTTCTCTGTTGGTACTTTAAGTATATTTTGATGCTAATACTTTTGTACTTTTACTTGCGTCACATTTTGAATGCAGGACTTTCACTTGTAACAGAGTATTCCTACACTCTGAGCACTTAAGTATAAGATCTGAGTACTTCTCCAACCTGTGCCAGTGGCATATTGGATTGGGTTGCAGTATAAAAGTGGGGACTTTAGTAATGTGTACATTCATTGCTAGGATACTGTACGTCTATAGCAGCTTCAATCGACAGCAGTAAACAGTGTAGATAGGAAGTGACTGTAGCATAACAAGCTGTAGCATCACTTCAAAAATGTTACAGCATTAGGAGGCTAAATGATATATGTTCAACTTAACTGCTAACCTTTTGTGAGTGTATGGATGACATTACATGCTTTGAGAAATATGAATCAGAGCTGGTCGTAATGCTATTCATACAGCCATGTATTAGTGTATGTGTTCTGAAATGCAATTAAAACCATTTTACATTCTTACTAAGCAGCTCAGATGCAACAACGTATTACTATCGTTTCAAAGGTCAATTAAAAACTCAAACCAAATTCTGAATTGTTTCACCAAAGGTATATTTCAAAGGAAGTAAATATAATACACCAATGATATTTCCTCTACTATGCTAAATAACCCTCCTAATGCTCATATGACGTGTCAAAGGTTTAGCTGATGCTGCACTCTCATGTTGACCTTTTTAATTCTTTAACAAACACAGATTTGAAATGTATGTCTAACTTAATATATATATATCAGGATTTTTACTGCATTATTTATGTTTTTCTTTATGCACAAAATGCTTCTGGCCTCTAATGCATTTCTTTCCAAGCAAAGAATGTGGTTCTTTCTAGATTGGCTATAAGTAAATTCTTCCGTGCAATACCACTTTCAGTCCCCTGTGAGAAAACATAGTGTGTGCGTGCGAGTCAAAAGCATCTCCTGCATTTGACTCGCACGCACACAAACACACAGAGAAAGGAGTGGGAGGATTTGGTGGCACAATCTTTCCCTTCTTTTGCTTACATGAGGTCACTCGACCATCGGGCTTGACGGTTATTGATGTATGCATATGTTAAAATAATGATATCATCCGAGAAAAACAACAAATGAGACACAATTTTTGATACATTATTTTAATATTTGCTCTATTTCGTATTATAAAAACAGAGCAATACTTACTAAGTTCTCACATAAGCACACAATAATTGTTATTTACAAAACTGAATAGTGACACAATGGTAATGTTGTAGATGTGGCTGTTGATATTTCACAATTTCCACAATTTCCACAGGTAAACTCAATGAAAATGTCAGGTGTCATTGTTCGGCTCTCATCCCCTGCTGCTTGGCTGCGGCCTGGGCTGCTAACTTCTCCCGTTTCTCCTGCTCAGCCTGCTCCCTCAGCTTCTTCTCTCTCTGGATCAGCTGCTTCCTCTCTGCCTCCCAGGCCGGCATGTTGCTCTTGTACAGCTCCAGGTCAGGTTTCTCCGCAGCAGCCATGTTCTGCTGGGCCAGAGCGGTCCCTGCAGCGAGGAACGAGGCAGAGTCCACTTTGCCCTCAGACTCCAGCCGGCTACACAGCTCCTGAAGAGGCAGGGAAACAAAAACTATGTTAAAGAACCCAACAGTGACCACAAAACTCAAAACCAGCTTATTTGATACATACCAAAAAGAGACAGATTAGCTGGAGTCATAGTATGAAAAAAACATCAAGGACTGGATGTTCTGATAAGGAATTTTGAGTCAACATATAATTATTGGCTGGCTCTGTTATAAAGGCCCAATCAAGCCAATGATTAAACGCAAACCTGAAATGCAGTGAACCAAACCACTTAGTTCAGCACATGATGAAGACCTGGGTTTCTGTAAATGTTTTTTTTTTGGAGTATGTTTAACACAAGTGTAGTTATGGCGTACCAGTAACGGACCACACTTATTGGCTGGTATCAGATTTGTTTTGTTCAGCCAATGTGTTCACACTGGACAACAGGTGGTGGTGGTGACAGATCCTTAAACACATCAATGTGCCAACAACGGCAGGAAAGGAGAAATGTGCAAGCTTCTTAACATTGACAAAAATCCTTTAGGAGGAGGAAAATGTATTCAACACATTTGGGCAGGACATGCCCAATAAATGCACTGAAGGACAAATTAGATATATTTTTTGCAGTAAAACTAAATAGTAGTTTAATAATAGAGCTTGTAGTGTGGTAATAACAAGGGCATCTTCTGAAATAAAAGATTTCAGTCATTGACCAGTAAAAAACCAGCACATCCATCTCAGTCCTCAAATAGACATACACAGCTGGATTCAGCAAAAATGTTGAGTGCATTTATATTGGGCTCTTACATTAAAAAGGTAGGAACAGCAAGAAATGAATCTGTAATGACTGGTGTTCTTGGTGAAGTTGATCAAAAAAGCCTCTGTTTTTATGTCTGTGTTTACGGACTCGTCCCAACAACGATAGCTGAGGTTAATTCAGTTGCTCCAAACAAAAGAAGACCCCCGCTGTACACAACTAACACCCACCTTGAATCTGCTGACATATTGAGGGAGCTTAGCCTGCTCCGCCTCATCTTCTTCATCGACGGGGTTTTCTTTCTTTACCTCCTCTCCTGCTGACTCCTCTCCAGAGGACTTGCTGTCTGAGGAAGAAGACAGTTCCTGCAGCAGGTCGTTCATGTAGTCCAGCTGAAAATAAGTTAAACAACTAACATTGAGTATGCAGAACAAATATAGTTTTAAATGATTACGTGTTCAAAATCAATAAAGGGTAGAACTGCTGAAAGAGGTGTTACTGCCTGTACGTTATCTGATTTACATTTAAACATTTTGAAGGAAAGGAACATATTTTCTAAGATTTCATTTCAAGGACAGACACGCTGACCTCACCTCTTAATTTTAGGTAGAAGTAAGATTAACTGTCACCTGAGGCGGCAGTCACCAGTATTTTCATTTGAGATGTAATATTTCCTCTGTCCTGCAGCATTATCCGCTCTGTCTACATTATTGCTGTGCTGCCGTCTGACACAAGCGGTTTAGTTCCCGTCGCAGTGATTCTCACAGACATCCTCTGTGCTGCAGGCCAGCCACAATCTCATTACACGTGGACAAAGCTGGAGTATTGAACTGGACAGCACAGGCTGGATTAGAGGCGCTACACCCCAGTGTGTGTTGTTGCAATTATGTAACAAGAACAACAAAATGACCGCATGTGTGTTTTATCTCAGCAGATGGAGACTGTCTGTGTCACACACCCCACCTGGACAGTAACAACAGTCTCTACTGAGCGCGTTTGTGATGATGTGTTCTGTGACAACACTGAATCATATTTTAAAAACAAGTCTTTTCTCCAGAACAGTCTTAAAGTTGAATTTGACGTCAAACCCACAGTCAGTGGAGAAGATTGACACCGCAGACTTGAATTAGGGGCAAACTGTTCGGTTAGAAAAGGGAAAAACCTGCCTCTTCCAAGGCTTTCGTTTCTTGTTTTCATTTGTTATGAGATAGGATATCATTGACCAACGTATTCTTCTAAAAACATTTACACATTTTCTCAATCCTTACTGAGTCTTTGGACAGCTTGACGTCCCCAGAAGCAGCAGCCACTCCCTCCATGACAGCCAGCGCCCGGCTCAGATACCCTCGCTCCCAGGAGAGAGGCATCTCTTTGAACAAGGCATGAATGCCCTTTGACATCTCCACCTTACCTGGATTGGAAAGAAGGAGAAGAACAAATTAGACAAAGTGCATAAAGAAAGAACACTGAGTGAATCACATGAAGTGGGTGAAGAAACCCAAATCCACACCCAGCAGAGCGTTGCCCAGCAGCTGAGCGCTGAGGCCAACAGAGTTTTCCTGCTTCATCCCACAGAGGAGCAGCGATGCTCCCAACATCCTCTCCTCTGACACCTGCACACAGCGAGGAGCAAGGGTAAGCAGATTTGTGATGCTTTAACATTTATGCTAATAAAATAGCTTTTTTCCATTATAATGCATTGCAATTAAAATCGTTGCCTTTAGTGTGGCGCCAAAATGAATATGGAGTACTGTATTTACAAACATAACATTATTTTGGGATCATGTTTTTGCATGTTGCCGTCGTTTCACTCACAGCGAGTTGTGGTCTGGTTGCTAGGTAACTGGCCAGGGCATACAGAGACAGGATCTGAGTGGAGGAAAGGTCGAAGGCCTCCTGTAGCATCACTTCTTCAACCACAGAGCACGCACCTGTAATTACCACAAATACATAGTCATTGCTACACCCTCTAATTAAATCTTGTTATGAGGAAAATAACAATAAAAACAATTGTCGATATTACAAGGATTTCTTCCCTCTAATGATATAAGTCAGCAGAGCAAGTCCTTTAATTACATTAGGTCTTTACTATTTCTGTTCACCCTGTTTTTCAAGTTAAAAGGTTAAGTCTGGTGAAAATATATTTTCTTATTGTCAAACAATGTTTTGAAAAGACAACATTTAGTTAACATATTACAAATCTAAAGAATTTCTTTTAATGAATGCACATTTATTTAAATCACAAAAGTTATGTGAATATTCATCTAATTGAACTTCTGCTTGGGCAACAATAAGGGAACATGTGATCGTAGCATGGCATTTATAATGGTTTCTAAATGATTCATTTTAAGAACTTTATAGTCCACACAGATCTGCCATTAGTATTGAAGTTTCATCTCAGGTTTTCCTATGCACAGAAATGAAAATGAGGTTCCAAATAGGTGGATGGGAACCAACTCACCATCTCTTAATAGTTTTGGGGCAAAAATTAAGTTGAGAGGAATAAGATCTATCAGATTTTAGTTTCTCAGGCAGAATGGGTCAACAGGTACAATATATTGAAGGTTTTAGTCTATTTATGGGATTTCCTGACAACACAAAATATAATATTGTTGATTAATAATCTAATGTAAAACAACCTTAGATTTGATTGGCAATACTGAAGTTATACAGTATAAAATTAACATAACAACTGAATGAGTTCATAATTGTATCAAATGTAATTGTAAATGTACCATGCAACTGAAAACACTGGAATACCATCTACTGTATGCGCTTTCACTTTGTGCCAAATATGAAGTATTGTTTATCGTCTACTGTTATTACAGAACAAATAACCAGGCTTCCCCTTCACTTCTGTATTTTACAAACAAGGAAAGAAATGTTTGAAATCTGATGTTACTGGTTTCGATAGACAGTCTGTTTCCACTATATCCAAAGACAACAGGAATGTGTCTGCAGAGATTGTATTTTATTATAGTCTGCCTGGCCCTGTTTTTCCAGATGATTGTTCAGAAACATGTTTTTAAAAAAAGCCTTACTTTTAAAGTCTCCGTCCTTAATGTAAGAATCTATGAGCAGGTTAAACGTGAAGTCATCTGGGAATATTCCATACTGGACCTGCACACACAAGATGTTTTGCATTATTATGAGCATTGACCGTTTACCTTAATACAACAAAACACAACTGCTGATTCCTAATGCATCAAAGTCTCACAGTAACACGACACCAATCACAACATCAGAGGCTCTACTGTCCGAGCACACTCTGTTCTACCTCGCTCCAAAACACTGCTTTGGAAAATTCAGTGATTCCCTGAGTCTACAACTCACTAATGAACAGTACACATGCTGGGCTGAAATGTCAAACGTGAGATGTTATGTTCTGCTCAGATCAGTTTGAAAGTGCTTCTGGGTGGTCAAGTTAGGATCTGTGATTGCTCTGACTGTCTGATAACTGCAGCTGTCAGACCCCAGCAGCAGGAGCCTGATCAGATTTCCTTTATTACTAAAAAGATGGATCCCTTTTGCATTGAACAAAGAGAATTGTGAGTTGATTTAATTGAGGGATGCTAACGTGTTGTGTACCTTGTTTTTAAGTGTGTGCAAGGCCTTCTCTTTGACTCCGTATTTTAGACACTGCCTTATCCAACTGTGAATGGTCCAGTCTCTCAGGTACCAACAGTTTGGACTGTGACGAAACCTGGGGAAAAAATGACAACACATTTTTATTAAATATATATCCATTAAACTTTGGCTTTAATAACAGGCATTAGGCAAGATATATTTTTTGGGAAGATGTGAAGAAGAGTAGAGATGAAACGTGATCATATTTGAATTTCACAAGACATTATTTTGGTTGCTTGGTTTGCAAAGAGCAAACTGAACACTCGAAGAAATGTCAGAGCTTATAACCAAAAGACAAGAGTCCGGAACACATGTGGGACAGTAGAAGCCATTACTAAAAATAACTATTTTCTAGTTTTCCTAAATGCAAAGGTGGTTATTTGATTTGTACCTGATTATTAAAATGAATATGCTGTGAACAAGGGTGTGATTGGGGAATTTACTAAATCCTATTATCACAGGACTGGGTGCAGATTCCAGAGGAAGGAGTTAACAGGAAAAGTCTGGCGTTGCCACGAACAAAGAAAAGCATGTGACAGAACATAAACTGAAAACAGACAACTCATTCCAAGAGAAACACACAAAACCAACTAAGCAGCAGGAATCTGACACAGAAACTGATGCAGAAAGAGTAAACGTGATCCTTCTTACTTGTAAAGGTAGTACTCTGCTTGGTTCACTTCCTCTTGAGATGAAATGGTGTCAACAAACTGAAACAGGAATTCAAATGTGTGTTAAAATATGTTGTATCTACTGTTATCAGATTCACAAATATTTGTTTATTTATACTGATCAGTGGCAGGACAAACAATTAAATAGAGAGGATCTAAATCTAGAGCTTACCCGAGACACAGTCAGAGAGCTAACTGGAAGATTTCTGTCGTATGTCCTGTCCATATTGTTGGCAAGTAGAGCTGTAAGTTATAAAAAACAGAAACACAGGACTTTAAAACAGTTCATGTACAGTAGCACATTTGAGCCAGTTAATACTACCCATTTAAACAATTAAAAAAAAACATGTATTGATATTAATTTAATAAAGCCATAGCCGACAATCTAATTTTGTTTTAACTATTGAACAATTACCATGCAACATGAGGCTGTAGCATTACACTGCCCTCGTGTGGTGACCAAGTGCACACACAACAAGATGTTGATGTCCTACATGCAGCAATAAAACAATGTCCTCGTTCTTTTGACATGAAATCTATTGATGATGATAGGGCTAGGTGTCAATACAGATGTTATTATAATAGTTAAGTTTCACAAATCCAAAATATATTTGACCAAATTATGATTCAAGTCAGGAATCATTTTAATCGAAAAAAGAAAATACAACTAAGAATAAGTTTTTGATACTCATGAAATACTTGGTGCATTTTAGTCAGTAGGTTTGAGGCTCGATGGATTGTTATTGTACAACACAGGCTTGATAAACACAAAGCAGTTATGTCCTATTTAGCTTCTTTTTTTTTGATGGAATGGTGGAGTGTAAAGAATGAGTTTAGCAGTCTTTCTGCTTGAGGAAAGACGCTGATTTGTAGCCTGAAGGTACGAAAGCAGATCATTCTGTATCTCTGTCGAGACCACAGCACAGTGGACAGGATGTGGCCTGGGGTGGGTATTGTCCTTTAATGATGACAGTTTTAGAATGCATTTATTTTGGTTAACTACTTTTGAAAGGCACAATAAGAATCAAGGTATTATTATTATTATTATACTTCACAGAGAAAACTACATAATATACAATCAGGGCCCCGATTGCAAAATGTCTGAGAAAGAGAGTAAAACATGCCATGTGTAATGTGATCCTTGTTTTAGTTAAAAGGGGGGGGGGGGGGGGGGGGGGAAGTGTTTGCATCTCCAAACGCTACAACAGATGTTATTTCTGCCACGTTCAGGGATAAACTGTTGAATATTGATAATCTGCATATGATCTGTGTGACAATATGTCTTCCCTACAAAATTCCCACTAATCCTGACCCACGTTAGCAGACTTGAGTTATTATTGGCTGGACTGTTCATTGAATATAGTATGTGAATACATTATTATCAGTTGTATCTCTTACCCAGGTTGAGAGGCTCTTTCTCCCTGGCCTCCCACACTTTGGTGTCTGTGTAAGCTGCTGAGAGCAACCATCTCCTGGCTGCGAAGACACAAGGTCAGTCAGGTCATATAGATACAAACACTACACGTTTATAAGCTCGTTAACAATTACAAAACATTAACACACGTGTGCTGTTTAGCAGGTTCATGTAACGTTAGCTACAGTTAGCTTGCAACATCAACTGGGGACATTTAGCTCCTAAACATCAACATAATGAAAAGTAAACAACAAAGGTGTAACAGATAAACAAACCAATGCGATAATGTAAACTGTGATTTTATCCATGGCTTTATATTAGATCAGTTTACCTGAAAAAGACGGGGATAAACATTTAACTTTGACGGCCGCAGTCACACACCGCTTCCACACGGAGGCTGCCATCTTTGGACGAAACCACCACTTAACCCGGGATGGGGGACGACACAAGAGGGTTGTACCAAAAGTGCTAACAAAAGGGTAATAGCCTATTGTTTTTATATCTTTTTCTCGATCAATACATATTGTAATTATAACAAAGGTATTTAGATAATGGAGTACAATAACAACGTTAATTTGTATTCGTTTTTAGAAAAAATGTCATCCTTAGTAGATCACCCATCAAGTCGTTGGCTTCGGGGAATAATAGAGACTCTGTTGCAGGGATGTGCTCTCAAATTAAAATATTGGGGGAATGTCTTGAAATTAAAAATGTATTAATTTGAAAAAAAATGCAGAACACTTAAGAAGTACCCATGTTGTGACAAAAGAGGGCGCTGTTTACATAAAGAGGAGTTAGATCCACTGAAGTAGAGAGGGAGCAGTTTCACTCTGCCCAGTGGACCTGAAAATAAAGCCATACAAAGTAAAAGTGTTTGTTACTTATACATGTTGGATGCTTCCTTATGTTTGTTAGGACATCAGATATTTTTATTTAAAAGGAAAAACAGCCATACAATTATACAACCCCTGGAATAGTAACACACTGTCAAAATGATGCACCCTAAACGGTTTTTACTTTTGGATAATTGACTTTAACTGTGTATTTATTAGTACATGTACAGCACAACACATTTGTCCTCTCACCTCTATTTCACTGTTATTGTTTTTAAGAAGGACAGCCCTCCGCTATTATTACAGTAAGCTTTCTTGGCTGTGGGTCAAACGAGGTGACAGGTTGATACTGGGGTGGGACAGTTTTGTTAAACAAAAACGTGGAAGAATTTTAGCACCATCTCGTTCTCTCATTCACCATCAAAACAGGAAGCTCTTCCCTGAGCTGCACTATAGAGAACTCACAGGAAACATTTCCAGACACACAGGTGGGGATACAAATATCTTTTGAGGAATAAACTGACTATTTTTATAGAGTGTTTTTTCACTGCTGTGTCCTCGTTGTTTGCAATCGTTTTAGCCGATACAAAGGGTGTAGTCAATTTCCATCAAAAGAGTCATCATAAACCTCTTACCATACTATTCACTTCATTTAAAGTGACGTTTGTTTATGGATATGATTCAGGGATATAAAGAATTCAGAAGTTTTTGTTTTCAGTATATATCAGTTACAAACATTAACTCCTATCCTTTTAATTTCACAGTCATAGCATCGCAACATTACAAAATAGCACATTTATGTCTAAAAGGGAATTAATTTGATGTTTATCTTTGAATTAGTTAGTAAACAAGACATGCAATAATGTGAAAGATGCTTAGTTTTGCCATACAAACAGTCTAAAACATAAAGTAACTCCATATGTATTAATCACGGAAAACAGCAAATACTCTAAATTGATGAGCTGGTTACAGCACATATTTGGTCATTTAGTTTGATAAAGGACTGAACAGATCAGTTGAAGAATGTTTTAAAACATACAGAAAACAAGCAAGAATGTTTTTGGAAGCATGGGAAAATAACTTAATACATTTACTTGAGTAAATGAAAGTAATTAATGTGGCTTGTACTCTACTTAAGTATTTCTTGTATTTTTTGCCAGTCCTTATTACTTGATACATTTACACATTCAATATTTCACTAAAAAGGCAACGGTTAGGGTCCTTTTTTCATTAGTCCTCTCATGACCTCTCAGATTTATCCTGTGTCCCGGCCCCTGGACTGAGTTTCACTGGGGTTAAAATACCAAAGTATTTAAAAAACTTCAAAACTAACTCAACCTCAGCCAACTGCTTAGCAATTGATGCATTTTGAATACCAATCTAATAATCAAATGTATTAATATTTACATTTAATGAATTCATATGTTTACTGATAAGACTTTTATACATAATGTACTTCTACTCAACTAAACTCTGAAATGTGCGGCCTGAACATCCGAGTTATCTGCTGTAGGAAAGTATAGATAACATTATATTCATATAAGTTGAGGGTATTTTACAGCTTTTAGTATGTTTCCAAAGCAGAACAATGAACCGTGTCATACCACACTACTCATGTTCCCATCACATCACTATCGACCTGTTCTGGGTAATCTTTGCATTCTCATGATTGCTCAAGTTTCAGTTCATTAAACTCACATGAAGGATAGAGTTACCATTATGAAACATCGTCTTTCATGAAGTCTCTGAAGTGTGGTCAGCCATACATGTTGTTCCTCAGAGATTACTCAGTATGATGCTGCTGAAAGAAGCTGTATAAGAGACACACAGTAAATCCTCTCTCTGTTGTAGGGATTGAAACGTGTAGGTGAGGAAAGGAAAGGAGAGGAGGATGTGAGAACTTCCTCAAACTGTTTGCAGTTTCACCCTTTTGGACATGGTGGTCGTCACTGGTAGAAATAGAGAAGCTGCTGTTCTGCATTTCATCTGACAAGAAATGACTTGGTGTTTACCTGAACTGGCACCTCAGAGTGAGGTATATGTGACTACATCTAAGTGGGCTTAATGTTACATTGAAACCCAGTAAATTATATTTTAAATAACCCTTTACTAGATAACTTTATAATATATGAGATACATGTAAGATATCTCACAGAATGCACTGAATGTTAATGTATATTTTTTCCGAAGAGTATTTCTTATTTTTTGTGAGGCTCCTGCAATGAGCGGAAACAATGCTTTATTCTCAGTCATACAGACATATGAAGCCTTTGTCTGGGACACCCACTGTGTCCGTCACTGCTGTTTGATCAAAACCTAAAAGAGAGAAGGGGAGAAGTGTTTTCTCTTCCCCTTCCTTTGCTTTGAAAGAGAAGCAGGAGGAGAAAGGCAAGCTTTTTGAAACACACAGCAATCATCTCTGGCTTGCTGAAGTACGTGCCAGACGGAGAGAATTGGGATTTGGGTGCTTATATTCATTAAAAACACTTATATGGATGTTTATAAAGTGTCTGCAAACACAAACATCAGGATAATTACAAAGGATTGTGTAGTCAAGCTTTTATTTTTGTATTTATTTCAAAGAATCACATTCAGGTGAACAGAAATGCACTGCCATAAAAACAAAGCTACACCCACAAGACAGAACTAAGAGAGACAAACCGATATCAAATAATCTAAACATTAGACATTAAACAACAAAATGAATCACAGTTTATTTCATAAAGATACTCAAATATCCAAGAAACTCAAGCTTAGTCATATCTAAATCACAAAAAGAATGAAATCATTTCAAAATATGGTTTGAGCAATGACATCTGTTTTTAATTTAAGATCATCGATTGACACACTTAAAAGAGAATCAAAGTTAAAGCAAAATTGCATACTTGAGTCAATATCATAATGATAAAAACAAAAAACCGCCATTCCCATAACATAATATTCAATCATAAATGCACATCAACCTTCTGTCTGTCTATGGTATGTTCTGTACATGTTATGCTTCACAGCTTTGTATTTCAGTTTCTTCATTGTTATGTTTTGTTCAGTTAATTCACATGATATGTTCTTCTTTCCTTTTTTGGTGCTAAGCTAGACATCTTTATAATCCATTTCATTTACAGATTTTCTGTACACACTTTTCTTCTACCTTCTGATCAAAATAACATCAACCTTCCCTAAAAAGCATCACCATTCTTCAGCTCATATTCCTCATACATTGTTTTCTTCTTCCTCTCGTGGTCCCGTAACTTCCATGAACATCCTTTTGCGCAAGCGATGCACTATTTCACCTGCCTGCGACCTGCTGCATCGATGGCATTCTGCTGTTTACCTTGCTCTGCCTCATCTAGCTCTGTAGAGCTATCTAGATCATTCTCTATTTCTGAGTCAGAGTCATAGTCATACAACTGTGTGCAGCCTGTCTCGTTGTGGTACTCCTGGTCACTTACATCAGACTCATAGGCCATCTCAGACGTCTCTTCTGACTGTAAAAGCTGCACCTGCTCCCCTTCTTCTGTTGCTGAATCCTTCTCATATGTCTGTCCATCTGAACTATGCTGATACGTTTCTTCATGCTTCTCCCCTGGCCTCAGTTCAGCTGGAGATCCCTGCCCTCTCTCCTCCAGCTCAGGGATGTACCGGTCGCTGCCTGCCTGCTCATGTCTGTCCACATCAGGACTGTACTGGCTCCTTCTGTACAAACTCTCCTCATCTTCCTCCTGACACGAGCTCCCAGGCACGCTCTCGCCATCAGATTGGGAGAGGTGGAGGCTAGGGAGGCCTGGGGGTTTCTGGGAAAGATCAAACGGCTCCTCTTGGCTGAAGCGAGTGAGGAGGCCCATGGGAGTGGACACGCAGAATCGCCCTCTTTGCCGAAACACTGAAGTCAGAGAATGTAAGTCATTACATCAAACAACTTTGGCAACAAAACATGTATGTAACATCTACAGTATGTGCATGCTTACATCTTTCATCTAGCCCTCTGTCCATGACGCCGTGTTTGACCTTCATG
The DNA here is from genome assembly GCF_902827175.1 of Gymnodraco acuticeps. Classification (NCBI taxonomy): domain Eukaryota; kingdom Metazoa; phylum Chordata; class Actinopteri; order Perciformes; family Bathydraconidae; genus Gymnodraco; species Gymnodraco acuticeps. Next base: position 254,540 of record NW_022990947.1, read on the forward strand.
TGTCTAGTGAGGTTTCCCTTAAGCGTGAACTTGCTCGGGCAGTAAAGGCATTTGAAGGGTTTGCTGTCTGAGTGGAGATGCATGTGGCCCATTAGGTTGTGCATCCTGTTGAACTCCTTTCCACAAAGCTGAAAGACAAAGAGAGAGAAGTGCAGAGCCAGGTAAGTTGTCATGAGTAAGAAATCTATACATTTCACACGGCTGACTCACTCACAGTTGTAAAAAAAGAAAAGCTTCACCACATATGTATGAGTAGAGTCTTTTCATCTAAACCCCGTCCAGAAACATAATTAACACAATTTCTAGAATGTCAAACTTTTCCTACTATTTCTCTACCAGTAACTATTTAACTCTGGCTGGCAGATAAATTAGCAGGTCTCCCTTGAAAAAGAGATCAATGATCTCAATGGGATACACCTGGGTAAATAAAGGTTTGAAATGAAATGAAATGAAGTTGAGTGGGTAAACAGTACAATTTTCCCTCGTAAATATTGTACAATTAAAGATGAGGTTACAAACAAGTGAAAAACATGCAGCTTAAAATAGCATGCATGAAAATAACTTGATTACTTTCCCCGACTGGCTGTTGTAAACACTATTCAAGGATGCAAAAACAATGGGCACACCAACTATTATTTTTCTTTCTGCCAAATCTCCTTTGTTAGATGACTAATTATCGCAGACGGTGGAGTTGTAGAGCAACACGTAATCATGAATGAATGTGTATGCATTCAGATATACATAGACACACACCCTTTCTCCTTCCTCCTATCCTTGTTTTCCTCCTTCCCTCTTTGTCTACCCCCCTCTCTCTCACTCCCTGACACATACACACTCACACAAGAAAAAAACTGAAAGAGAGAGGAAGCAACATCGAGACAGGGCCAGGAGGAGAACAGGGAAGGGCAACTCCTGTGCTGTCCTTCCTCTGCATTCTTTTTTATTAGGGTGGTCCTTTCCTTCAGGAGGAGAGAGGGACTGTAAACTGTCCAAGAGGACCGTGAGAAAACAGGAAGCTCCCTCCAGCAGCAGAGAAAGCGAGATGAAATCTATTTGAGGGCCTTGTTCTCCGGGGAGGCTGGGGGACCATTGTTAGAGAGGCAGTTTGTGCGGCGATATCCTTCCTATGGACGAAGAGGCTCCTACTGCCAAAAGCCTCTCAGCTATCTGGTCATCGTCTCAGTCCTCGCACCAAACACCAAGGTCAAAACTGCCTCTCCACTTAAACAACTTTAATAGCAGCTACCACTAAATATAAAAGGGCAAGGATTATTGGTTAATTTAGTTAACAAAAAGTGATTCATGTCTTTAGCCAAAAAGGAGTAAATACTGAAGGAATAGTTTAACAATAACCCTTTAAAATATTATTTTCAATTAGGAAAAGTTGAACGTAACCTTTTTGGTTCCCTAAACATTTCTCATTCAGCGGTTGTATTTAGCTCCACACTCTTGGGTCTTTCTGGTCGCAAAAACCAAAGATGGCGACGACCAAAACGCCAAACTCCAAGAACTTAAAAAAGGCAGTCCACAATTGTTGACATCAGGAAAACTACGTCTACTTTTTTCACACAGTCTGTGTGTCCTATTAAATATGATGCTAAAGTCAACAGCTGCTTATAGCTTAGTTTAGCACAAAGACTGGAAACAGGAGGAAACAGCTAGCCTGGCTGTGTCTAAAGCAGTGGTTCTCAACTTTTTCTGTCAGGCCCCCCCTTTGGAGAAAAAAAAAAAAGTCGGGCCCCCCCCAACACAAATAGTCAGGCTCAGTGGCGGCGCCAGAGACTTCTTTTGGGGGTGCTGTCGCTTGACGTTTCATAGAGGGTGCTCAAACATTTAGGGTTTCCCATTAATGTACCGGTCGCTACAGTGGAATTTTCTACTGCAACAATCCCCACGCAAATACACAGTGTACCCGTGACTGTTACAATGAAGGCTCAATAATCAGCTCACGGCATATAAGTGTAAGCAGGGGTCAAGTGCTATTTTTATAGGTGGTGTGTGGACCTTACATAGGGGGGTCCGGGGGCAAGCTCCCCCGGGAAGATTTATTTTTAAATATTGAAGTTAAAAGCATCAATCTGGTGCACTTTGAGAGCAAAATGAAGAGATCTATGGATACAACAGAACTGTAAACAGATTTACTTTTTCTTTATGGATATTTTACAAATCACCCTTTTAAACGTTATTCTTGTTTTACTGTCATATAGTATTTCATACCTGTTTTTCATTTATTCTCTTATTTTTTTATAACTATAATGATCATATAAACGTGTGCCTCGGAAATAATTGTTTACATTAATGGTGACCAAAACATTTGAGACCTACTGAGATAACACTGAGAGAGTCCTTTAGTTCACTGAGTCTCTTAGTCTGACAGGAGAGCACTCTCCTCCACTTTGTTGTTGAAAAAACTCCTTATATCCGTTAGCGTAGCTCGCTAGCACCAGAAGCTAGCAACAACGATCTCCGGTACCGGTGCGCTCTCTCTTGCTCGCGCACACAAAATGGCTCGTTCCACAGACACACAGAGCCGAGCTTTAATGAAACACAGAGACCCAGACGTAATAGTACTGTACTGCATCATATTATTTTCGAATCAATCATTTTTCAATGTATGATTTTTTATTTATTTTTTATAACCATTTTCCTCCTGGTCTCTCGCGCCCCCTCTGGCATGCCTCTGCGCCCCCCACTTTGAGAACCACTGGTCTAAAGGTACCAGAGTCTGCCGGATAACTCCATGTAAAACCACAATGTATGATTTTTACTGATATTTTTTTTAAAGAATCAATACATGTAAGAACATCTTATTTAGTGACCTCAAAAGGGGCTGGTAAGATTATTTTGTTACCTTTGGACAAATATGTAAGTCGCTTTGGATAAAAGCGTCTAACAAGTAACATGTAATTCTAAGCTAGCTGTTATACCTCCTGTTTCCAGTCTCAATGCTAAGCTAAGCTATGATGTCCTTTTTGTTGTTCTGTTTATGTTTTTATGTTTCACGTGGAACCTACTTGAGCAGGTCTCCCTTGAAAAAGAGATCAATGATCTCAATGGGATACACCTGGATAAATAAAGGTTTGAAATTAAATGAAGCCAAGCTAAGCTAACTGTGTGTGATCCAAGTAACTATTCCTTTCCTGATTGAGCGAAAGCAGAATTGACTGTAAAAAAAAGAGGAAGTGAAAGGCCAAAACACAATGCAAAGATCTCATCTGATGAGTTAGTTACGACCAACCTTGCATTTATAGGGCTTGATGTCCGAGTGGACGATCATGTGAGCCTTGAGAGTCTGTTTTTGGACAAAACTTTTGAAGCACATGTGGCACTGGTATGCCCGAATGTTGGTGTGGATGAGGACGTGGCGCTTCATGTTTGCCAACAGGGTGAACTCCCGACCACAGATGCGGCACTTGTGCTCCTTCACCCCCTATAGAACAAGAAAATGTGAAAGATGTGGTGTGAAAAATGTCTCCTTCAAAACGATGATGCCCAAAATCTATCCATGCTTTCAACCTGTCAAAAAATGTAAAATCCTTTGTCTTTTCTTTTGTTCTTCCTAATTAAACCTACTTTGTGGGTGAGAGTGTGCTGTTTCAGGTGGTGTGACTGGATGAACTCCATCCCACACTCGCTGCAGATATACGGTCGGATGTCTTTGTGTTTCATCATGTGGTTCTGAAGTTGGCTCGGGTACTGGAAAGTCTTCTGGCACTCAGCACACCTGCAGGAACAACAAGAATATACTTCTTTATTGACCCAAATAGAGGACTATGATGGTAAAGCAGTAGTTCAATATTTAGCGAAATGTATTTGCTGCTTTCTTACTGAGAATTCTATGAGAATACTGATATGAAGCTACATTTAGCAACCTGTTAGCTTATCTTAGCACAAAGACTGAAAACAAGGGGAAACTATAAGCCAAATGTAACCAAATCTGCAACTTAGCAGCAACTCTTTATTTCACCGATAACATATGTTTGAAGTGTCTCAGTGTCCAAAAAATGGATGTTGCTTACAAGGCGCTAAATTAGACTACAGAGATTGTTGAGGGAAAAAAACGCTGAGAAACGTATCTTCTTAGTAGTAGTGACTTTGAACCTCATGTGACCCTGTTGTAGTTTATTCATAGCATAATATTTTTTTTCTAATTCTAGCAAAGCATTCACACTTAAAAAAATAACGTTTTGAATTTTTTGGAAATTAACAAAAGGTGTCGGTGTCCAATTTTTTGCAATTATCCAAATTTCAATGGAAGAAGTTTTGTCAATCTAACCGGTGCAATAATAACTTCCAGTTTAGCCTACACAAATACATCAACACTGCCACACAGGGTTTCATGGCAGATTTTGTTAGCTTTGGAGACAGCCAGACTACTTGTTGCCCTGTTTTTATATCTATATACTAAGCTGAGCTAACTTGCTGCTGGCTGCTGGCTGTAGCTTCAAATTCAGACACCATCTGACTCTCAACAATAACATTAGAGTGGGTATTTCCAACTATTGCTTTAGCAATTCAGTCATTGAGATATTAAGGCAATGCAAATAACAGGTTTTGCTCTCACCTGTACAGAGTGGGACCGCGATGAACGGTCAGGTGCCTCTTCAGCTGGGCCAGTGTGGGGAAATCCAGACCACACTCCACACAAACGTTCTCCTGTCCTTTCTCATGTTTCAGCTCATGGGCACGAAGCTCACTAGGGTACGCAAAACCTCTGCCGCACACATTGCAGCTAGAGGTAAGGATAAAATGTATGAAGGATTAGAATAAAAAAGACAATAGTTAAAAATAAAAGCACAAGCAACTGAACAACTACCTGTACGGCTTGACGTCACTGTGTTGCATCATGTGTCTCTTCAGGTGGCTGGTCTGAGTGAAGGCCTTGTGGCACACCTGGCACTTGTGGGGCCTCATGCCCTGGTGGGTAAGCAGGTGTGTGTGCAGGTGACTCAGCTGCTTAAAAAGTTTCCCACACAGGTGACATCCATGCGGCTTGATGCCGTTGTGCCCCAGGATATGTGTAACCAGGTTGTACTTGGAGGTGTAGGACTTTTCACACATACGACACTTCCATCTCTTCTGGTCTCCACCCACATCTACATAATAACTATCGTCCACATGGACGTTGAAACCGAGCTTTTCAGCACTGGTCGTCCCACTGCGAGGAGGTTCGTCACGGCCGCGATGACCAGGGCGGGGGTTCTCTCTTGGATAGAAAGAACCAGCGGGGAAGTGCATGACTGGGCTGGGCATGAAGAAGGGGTATGGGAGGAGGCTGTGGTGGAGATGTGGGAAGTAGGGAGGGTGGAGGAGGAGAGGAGAGGAAGGCCACACAGGGGAAGGGCTGAGAGGCTCCTGCTTCACCTGCACAGGTAGACTCATACCTGGTGACCTGTGATGAAGCTGCAGTTTGTTTAGCTCGATCATTCCAGGGATGGGCTTAGGCGATGGGGAAGGAATGGGGCGAGGTGGGAAGGAGAAGGGGACGTGGGTCAAGTGCACCGCCTTCTTACTGCTGCTTTCGTCTGCCTCCTCTGCTCCTCTGTCAGGAGATTCAGCTCCACGGGCGTCCATTTTGAAAGGAGTTCTTTTGCGTTTTTGGGATCCTTCCTTTTGGGCAAAACTGGGGCCAAGCATGGGAAAGAAAGCAGGGGGGCTGAACACACTGTAGGTGTCTCTGCTGGGTGATATGCTGGGGTATCTGGGAGGGGAGAGTTTTGGGGGCTTCATGTAGAGCTGAGGTGAGCTTAGATAGAAACTGTGCTGAGACCTTTCTCTTTGCTCATCTCTGAGAAAAGGACTTCTTGCTGGTGAGAAAATCCCCTGGTCTGTTTCCATCTTTTCCCTGAAGAAAAAGGTGTAAAAGAAGTGGTTATAATGGTGAGGACAAAGCCTTCAGATTAATTATCAAGTAGAAAAATATTGCAATATCATGTTCAGTATTCAAAGGATGCTTTAGTAAAAGTTCAGAAGTATTCTGCAGTGAAATAGCCCCATTTATCCTTTAATATAATATACATTATGTTTTATATTATATATATTACAGTTTTAGATTGTTTATTAATACGCAAGCAAAATTGTACTGTTGAAAATTAGGGCAAGAAAATTAGAAGAACTAGTTTTATATTTGTTTCATATCTATATTCCTGTTGTTCCAAATCAAGTGTAGTTGGTTTAATTTAGATGTATGTACACACACATTTGTATTTTTCAATGTTTGGACTGCATCTTTGCTTTCTTGTGAAATATAAGATTTGACCTCTTTGGATGTCAAAAAGTAATTTTATCAGATATTTTGTATTTATATATGTCATATTTCATATTATAATATGTCTTTTTACATAAAATCTTACTTTAGCCTTAGAAAAAGAATCGACACAGGTATGACTTTGTGTCTGGTTGCTATTCAGGATATGAAACTGTTTCTCTGAAGGTATCTGTTTAAGAAATGTTCAACGGGCACACAAACAGTTTTGTGTGTTGACACCCGCGCCTTTCAGTGTTCGACCTGAAACCTTTCACTTCTTTCTTTCTCACAGATCTCCTCCTCTCCTGAAAGTAGGAAGTTATGTGTGATATGCTCACCTCTACCTCCCATACCATTTTCGCTTCTCCTTATCTTTTCTCTCTGCTCTGTTCATCTTTTTTAAACTGATGACCTGGAAGAACTTCCTCTTTTCTCCTCCACTGATAACGCTACTGTACATGGTGATTTTACCGGTATCACTGTGAGCCGCCTAAAGTCTGACGTCGATTAAATGACTGAAAACTGTTTAGATGTCATATAGCTATAAATAACATCTCGACTGCAGTTTTGTTTTGCATACTGTAGTGTAGATAACTGTTATGGGTAAAAAGGAGATGATACTCAGAGGGGAACTGCCTTACTTCTGCATGACTTATCAAGTGTGTTCAATGTTGTACGTATCTATTCTATTACTGTAATAGCTTAGAGATTATCAGTGAGAAACTGCTGAGATCAATACACTGTAGCATGACCGCTAATTCTACTTTATTGTCTGCTACATGTTGTATTTTTTTATTTATGTTGGTTGTTGCAAGTATTCTTTATATAATCATAGGCATTGTATGTAAAGCTGCAAGTAAAGATTATTTCGTCGATGAGTTTGGCCAGAATAAATCCAAATGATGCTCATACAGTTTTCAAAAATACAGTTCAAGAAATAGGTATTTTGAAATAATAATTAAATGATTTGTTTGTAACTTTAGATGTATTATATGTCTGTTATTTATATATTGGTCTGTCTATGCTTTAACTGCATATGTTTGTTTTGTCTTTTATAAAAAGAGATCCCAATCTCGACGAGGCTACCTGTTTATAAAAAAGGTTTAAATAAAATGACTAAAAGAGTACGTTTATTGTCAATTGGCTGATCAATGAATCCACTATTTCAACTCTTGTAATGTTCAGTATGCATCCAGTTTCAAATACTAACTCAAAGTATATGATGATTAAATCATCTTTATTTCATGTCAAAAAAATTATGATAACAATTTAAGAGGATAAAGTTCTGGAAGATGTTGAGATGAAAATAGATGCAGAGAATACAAACAAATTCACATTCTGTTATTCATAGTCATTTCATTTCAGCATAAACCTACTTAAAAGGCTTCAATGCAATCAGTGCACACACACACACTCTAAAAACAATCCACTCTTTATCAATAAACTATGAAAATACACATTACAGAGACACAATGTAAATGCATAATCAGTATTATAACAATAATATATAATAAAATAATATAATTGTGCCTCTTACAAAGATGTTTCAACCATTCCAGATGTATGCTGAAATGTTCAGTGATCCCTTTCAGTCAGTTTCTAACACTCTCCTGGATTTAATTTGATCTTTAATCATGTATCCTCTTCACCTCTATCACTGAAGGTGCACTGTGTAGAGACCCCGGGCGATACTTTGCCACACCATGCATTCCAAACAATCCATTAAAACCCGAAGCCCCTCCTTATATGCCAGCCAGTGTAAGTAAGTGTGTGTTTTTGTGAGGCTGCAGCAAAAGTCTGTGTGTGTGTGTGTGTGTGTGTAACTTACCAGCTGAGTGTAGCAGAGTGTGTTTTCTGTGATGCTGTTTGTTGAACGGCTGCTGCAGCTGCTGCTGCTGCTGCTGCTGCTGCTGTACCTGCTTTTCTCTGCCTCCTGCTCGCACTGCAACTCTCCTGACAATGAGCCGCGTGTCCACGGATAGCATTTGAAGTGACTTAAGAAAGAGAACAGGAACAATCACTTTGTTCTCATTTTTCAGATGAGTACCTTCGGAGAGAAGGAAGGAAGGGAGGGGAGAGGAAGTCAACAAGCCTAGTGCCTTCCTGCAGAAAAATAAGGAAACACTAGATAGACATCTCCATTTCTATATGAAACAGGGATTTGCTCAGCTTTTGGAGAAATGGTGAGATTTGATGTTGCACAAAAAAACCAATGCAGTTTGGTGCATATCATACAGGGCCTTGCTATAAAGCAAAAACACTTAAACAACACTATCTCCGTGAAACTTTGGATGTTCAATGTTTCGGTCTTTCTTCTTTTTATATTTATTATTTTATGTTTCTTTTGTCTGATATTTTGTCTACCCCCTGCGATGAAAGACAATGAAACATGAACGCATTGGTTAAATGTGATAACACAACCACTAGGAGGCAAGAGTGTGCCATTGTCAAACTTGTCAACAAATTGTCTTCACATGGTGACTATAGTTAAGTTTTGCCATCTATCAGTTTGGGTGGAATCTAAATAACGACTCAAAGTCCCAATCCCCGTTTTAGCACAGAAGTTGGAGAACAAGGACAAGTTTTTCAATTATTTTTAATTGAGATGAGGTGGCAGTTAGCAGATAAGGAGGGAGGAGCAGTAATTGAGCTCATATCATTGAAACGGTGAAACTGTCTTTTATGGGTTGTGTCCGATCATTAGCCGTCTTAATTAGCTCATGAGACCAATTAACCTCAGACCTGGACAATGTGTGCGTCAAGTCCCGTGAAAAATTAAGATTCTTTTAATAAAAAAGAATATTTGTAGGTGTGTGTAGGCTACAGTATGTCTTTTATTTAATCATTGTGTCTGTTAACAAACAAACCAAAATCTCAGCCCTTAGCAAACATAGCCGCTCTCAGAAGGCCGAGGTCCGAGGATCAAAGAAAAACTTCTTCTGACATTTGAAAACCAGCTTTTTTCACTTTTCCCCATCTGCCCTGTAAAATACACCCTTTACAATAGAATCCTTAATATAAATCCTTTTTTTAAAACAAGCAGATCAGAAGTTGGACTATACTCTCTTGTCCATTAATGCTTTTAATAATTCCATCTCCCTACTCATTTCCTGACCTCTCTGACTCTCCTGTCATCTCTAACATGCACGGTCACGCACCACGAGCCCTTCTCTAATGATTCTCAACAGCAAGAAGCAAACGAGGCCACAGAACTGCGTGGCCCTTTTGACCCGGCCTGCACAGTGGTCAGCTTTATTTCCGGAGGTGATAGTAACTGAAATGGGCTCATTAAGGATCTCTAAGTGGCTGTTAGGTCTCTGTGTCACTCTCAGAAAAAGCTCTGAAAGTATATAAGACATGTCCGAGGGCACCGAGAACAGAAGAAGCATCCAGAAGCATCTGAAACCAACTCTTCAAATCTTCTCTTCCTCAAGATACTGAGAAATAAGTATGCTTTTATTCATGCAGATTAGTAGATTTCTAACTTATATTTGTGGTCAGTGGACTTTTTGTTTGGTTTATTTCCGTATAAACCAGTTTTTCCTAATGCTTGTCTCTCTCAGCAGAAATGACTGGAGCCGCAGTGTCCATGTGCCTACTCTTCCTCCTGTCTGTATGTTCGGCGTGTTACATCTCCAACTGTCCTATCGGTGGGAAGAGGTCCATCATGGACGCGTCGCAGCGAAAGGTGAGCTGTTTTTACCGATTTAATAACATTAGATTATAAAATGCAGTTTTTTTTTTTAAGTCAAGTACATTTTAAGTCACACTTAAAATGGTGTTATCTGTACAATAAAACCCCTTCTCTCCTCACAATTAGTTTCAACCTTTAACCGTGAGATCCAATTTCCCATTTCCAGGACAGACAGTAATGCAATGATTTTGAAAAAAATAACTTCAGGAAAATTACACTTAATGAATCCTACTTGGCTACTTGTCAAAAATATCTCAAATAAATGTTTTTATTTGAATCTTACATAAAAGAGCTGAGCTTCTCAAACACATTGAATTTGTCTTTAGAGATTCTCTGACACATAATCCCATGATAAATATGCTCTGCACAGTAATACATTTATTTGACATACATGATAAATAAGGGCAATAATAGCATTTCCTTCCCCAGTGCATGTCTTGTGGCCCCGGAGACAGGGGCCGCTGCTTCGGCCCCAGCATCTGCTGCGGGGAGGGCCTGGGCTGCCTGCTGGGGTCTCCGGAGACAGCTCACTGTGTGGAGGAGAACTACCTGCTGACCCCCTGCCAGGCGGGAGGAAGACCCTGTGGATCTGAGGGAGGACGCTGCGCTGCTTCAGGACTCTGCTGTGATGCAGGTCAGGATGTCCTCTAGAGTGTGTTCAGACAGTATGTGAAAGAAACTATCAGATGCTTGACTTGAGTAAAAGTAGCATAGTCCTGCTTTCAAAATTGAAGCTAAACTGAAAAAAATATTATTAGCAATATTTATTAAAAAATTGTAAGTAAAAGTACCAGTATGCGAAGTGGGTCAGAGAATCTGTTATATTGTATTAATACAGTATGTTACAGCATTTAAATGGTCACTGAAAAAGATGTTGACTTTGATTAAATGATCCTGTCAGCAGATTTCACATAACTATATTATGTTAGTTGAAATTAATAATATTAGGTTTAAAAAATATATATGGTTCAACTTAATATAATGTATTTCAACTAACTTAATACAGTTATGTGAAATGTGTTGACATCATACATTTAATCAAAGTCAACGTTTCAGTTTTCTTAGTGTAGTTGACCAAAACTGAGCTGATTCTTGTTGTTTCATATGGTTTTAGGTGGGGATTTATTGCGTAACAATGTATTTAATGCCCTGTTCATATTTAAAAAATGTAATAAGTAAGGTGTACAAAGTAGCATTACATTGAAATACCTGAATATTGTCCATTGATTTTCTAGTATTTTTCTATTGTGTTACATACTTGAGCTATTAAGGTACATTGTAACACATCTGCAAATGTGTTTAAATTGGCAGCATAGTGTAGTTGCATTTGAGGTCGGCTAACTTAATCATTGTGACTTTTTTATAATCATCTGCCCTTTTGATCTGAAAAAGGTTATGGTCCCGGGTCATAAAACCTGATAACAGCATATTATAAGTGTGTATTTGCAACAACAGACCACCATGTTCTCAGTGATAACTCCTTCTTTATTTCGTTATTTCCAAACCCTGCCACAGAGAGCTGCACCACAGACCAAACGTGCCTCATGGAGGAGGAAGGAGACGACCAAAGCAGCCAGTTCGAAGGCAGCGACCCCACTGACCTCTTCCTCAGGCTGCTGCATCTGGCTGGTCACACTTCTCACCGAGTTCACCAATGAGCTGCTCCTGACACCCAAGCCTCACAGGAAATGGGACTTGTTGTTGTAGTTCAAAGTTGTAGTTCTGTTTGTCATTTTGCTCTTTCCTCTGGAGTATGTCTGTAGAGTGCCTTTGTCACTATATTTGTATGAAAATAGGGATGAAAACTGACAGTGGTCATCCAGATACTTGCATGTTGAAATAAAGTTTTGAGAAAGTATAAAACGTTGTTTCTCTTTATTTTAGAGGCACCTGAATCAAACGTGTGTGGAAAACATAGCTGCAGATAAGGATAGAATGAAACACTCAAAATCATTGTTTCCATTCAGTAAAGAACAAGTCAGCAGAAAGCTTATCAGGCTGCAATGCAACACCACTATCACCAAACACTCAAAGACTGCAACCGTCTTTATCTTTTCACATTTTTGGCTTTGCATAATCCTGTTAAAGTGTGAATCCACAGGATCCTCACATGACTGTGTGTGTGTGTGTGTGTGTGTGTGTGTGTGTGTGTGTGTGTGTGTGTGTGTGTGTGTGTGTGTGTGTGTGTGTGTGTGTGTGTGTGTGTGTGGTGTGTGTGTGTGTGTGTGTGTGTGGGTGTGTGTGTGTGTGTGTGTGTGTGTGTGTGTGTGTGTGTGTGTGGTGTGTGTGTGTGTGTGTGTGTGTGTGTGTGTGTGTGTGTGTGTGTGTATCATGGCAACTCCAGTGACATATCACTGTTGCAACAGGGTTATCTCGTATGTTCGTCACCTTTGATCCATTTCTGTCAGCTTTGTTTTTAAACATAAGCTGCTTTTTTGATGTACATTAAATGGCAAACACATTTAAAATATTAAATTAAAAATACTGATGACAAATGATTAGATCATGATTGATATTTTGTTTAATTGTCAGCTATGTGAGAGATCTTTTATTTCAGGAATCTTATCTTGAATAGTGACCTCGTTACTGAGTACCAAAGTACCTTTGTAATCATTTGTAGAGTACAGTTCACACTGTTGACACCACTATGAACCCCAGGCGGGTTGTATACCAGCCATCAATACAACTGAAAATATATATTATATTATATACTTTTTCTGCATTTTTCACATCTATATTAGAACAGAAATACTATTACATGAAAGCTATGCTGAGAAGTTACTTTAATTTATTGTTAACCTCCTAAACTGAGGATCCTGTTATGTTGATTGTCATCTTTTGAAGGTTTAATAATTTCTTCTTTTGGCATGATCTGTTAAGGTAACCGTTTTCCCTGGCATGTTTTAATTGCATGCATGCAAACTAACTAGTATATTTTACCAATGACATTTAGGATAACATATTTTCTATAAGATTCATAGATTTGCAATAAAAAGGACTGGAAAAACAGTGCAAATCGTCTTGCAGAACAAAGGAGAGAAGGGAAGACATGAAAGGATTGTAAGTGAAGACAAAAGAGAGGAGGGAGAAAAGATTGAGAGAAAGTGTTGAAAAGAAGGAACAACAAGTGGAGGATGGAAGAAGAACGCAGCAATCTGAACCCTGACAGTGTCAGCAGTTATCAGGGGTACCATCCATGTTCCATATGTTAGAGTCACTTAGAATTATATCATTACATTATTTTACTACGCAGGCATTTTGACTTCAAAACATTGCATACACAGTTCAGTATCTTCTCGGCTGCACTAAGGATGACCTAGCTTCAGTCACACCATGTACCTCTCTATCTCTCTGTCAGTACTTATCTGTGGTGGTGAATCTTTAGGAGGGCTAAGTTGCCTTTATTATTGACTCCATAGGGTTAATGATTGCACGCTGAAGTTTGAGAGTATAAAGTAGGCAACAAACTACTGCTTCTTCTTACCATCACTGTCTGTCACCATGTCTTTCTCTGGAAGGTACCAGCTGGAGTCTCAGGAGAACTTTGAGCCGTTCATGAAGGCCATTGGTGAGATCCCCACTTTCTTTCACAACGTTTTAAAGGCGTTAACACTGTGATTATGAAACTGGGCAAATAAAGTTATTGTTAATGTTGTGTTTATAAAACTGTTGCTTTTCTTTCTTAGGGCTCCCTGATGAACTCATCCAGAAAGGCAAAGACATCAAGAGCATCTCTGAGATTGAGGAGAATGGGGACCACTTTAAAGTGACAGTCACCACGGGCTCCAAGGTCCTCGTCAATTCCTTCACTATTGGGAAGGAGGCAGAGCTGGAGACAGTCACCGGGGAGAAGGTCAAGGTAAGACAGGACACCTAAATGCATCTTCAATGAGATAATGGCAGATTAATGTCATTAACTCTTGACCATTGTCTTGCACATTAGTCAAGATTTGTGTAAGCATCTCGGATTGAAACTTATTGCATTATGCTTTTTTTTAAAGTCGGTGGTTCATCGTGAAGGCAACAAGCTGAAAGTCTGCCTGAAGGGAATCGAGTCTATCACAGAAATGGTGGATGCGAACACTATTCTCAATGTGAGTAGACAAAGATGCCACATTTTTTGCATCAGTATTCAATGACCCTTGTTTTTAAATGGGAATCTTTCTCTTTGTTTTCTCCCTTCCTCCAGACTATGACAGTTGCCGGCATCGTGTACAAGAGGACGATTAAACGCATATAAATATTTGTACTTTGGGATAATAAAATGTTGTAAAAAAAAAAGGAACAGCTGTCTTGCTTTATTTAACCTAAAATTCCCCTAAATGTTGAGTTTGATGATGCAGGTCATGAGTAATTTCCAAAGGGTAACAACAACTAACTTTCTAAATGTCACTTCGACGGCCTGCTTAGTTTTACTGAATCAAATTACATTTTGAGACTAATGTGCTAAGAGAACCTACAGTAATGCCTTTGTGTTAGTAAGAAATCTGACAAATGTTCACTTCTGCACCTGGCTCATGTTTGCGTTTCACACTTGCAGTAAAAAGGAAATTGTCAGTCATGGGGCCAATTCAAAAAACTAAAGTGGAAAGCTAAAAAGATCACAAGATAAATATTGATCGGGCAATGCCATGCAGTAGAAGCTAATCAAAGTGCAGGGAGACCGGCTAAAGATAACAGTGTTTTGAGCTGCACATGGAGTTGGGTCACCGCCTTAGCTATGACTTAATCCAGCAGCTGTCTGAAGCCATAGATAACTCAGAGGCTACAAAGGGCTAAGTATCTCTGAGGCCTTAGTTGTCAAACACTGGCATTAACCAGTTTGCACTGTTACTGGCTTCTCAAAGCTCATCCCAGAACATATTTCAAATCTGTACAAATATTTTCGGCCTGTTCTGCTTTTTTTCTATTTGTATGTAGAGCCCTTAAGTGGAAGTGTTTTATTTCCCATTATCATCCTTTTAAATTTAGATATACATTTCATTTTTCTTGCAGTAAATGATGAAGGAATCTGCCCACTTTGTGTGAACATGCAATCTTTCTCAAACAGGGCTATAAAGTAACATCCATACTGTATCTTCCCTGGGCAAAGTGCATTTAAAAATGGTCACCACTGGTATTCTTCACAACAAGAGTGTAGAGAATCAATCTACAGAATGTCGATCACTTGTTTTGCATTGAAAATCTTGAAACTGAAGAAACTTATTACATATCTCAATAAAACCTTAATTGTGTCCATGGTAATAATTAAAAGACTTGTGGCATTTGGCTGGTCTACAGCTTTGCCTAAACTGTTAAAGTGTGACATACTGGTAATGTATTTCTACAGTGTATTACCTGTTGTTGTACATAACCCTCAACCAAGATATTGCATTGCCAAGGCTTGAGTGCGCCTGCTGAAACCTGGTTAAGATGTATCTACTCTCAGAAAGCAGGGCTAAAGTATTAATGGCTTTATGAGGAAACGTTCCACAGGGCCTACATTAACACAAATACATGTGGGGGGAACCTTACTGATATGAACCATTAGCCTAACTTGAAACAACTGTCATTTGTATAAAGGCTATGTTTGATGTTTACTATTAAGAATTTTACACTGAAATGTAAGTTCCTGTTATTTAAAGAGAATAATCAAATGTTTGCACAATTTGCATTTCAAATGTATATTTGAATGGTGCCGACTGAATCAAAAACTAAAACGTTTTCTGAAAAAGTTCAAATAAGAAGTAGCAGTTTTGCCTAAGTGAGGGATGTGATTGACTCGGTTTTTTCCCTTAGGGGAGTAGAATATTTGTTATACATTGAGTAGGATGTTTTTTGAGATGTCTTGGTTAAGCAAAGTGCCAAATGTATAACCAGCTTTGTTTATTTTAAGAGGGAAGAGTACTGAAATGATATCAGACAAGAAAAATACTACACAAGTTCGATGTGACATCTTTTTAATGAAAAGCGTAACTACAAAATTGAGTGAAACAGAAAATGATCATGTGACTAAACGTGTAGACTCACACACTGACACTCAGAAAACGTAACGGTAAACAGTGGGGTGTTTTTCCTTCATCTGCTTAATCACTTCCTCCGGTGGAAGAGGTTCTTGACTCCCTCCTCCATATTCTTGGGTTCTTGCATCATGGTCATCGGTTTGTTCTTCAGTGCTGCCTCTCTCATACTGTGGTAGACATACTGGTTCTGCTTGAACATCCTCAGCTCCATCTCTGTCTGCATACGCATTGCCTGTAAAAATATAATAAAGGACATATTAGCTCTTAAAATGTTCCCCCATGAGTAGCTTTTATATGATTAATGCACATTTGAAACCGGTTCCTTCAGCTTTAAAGGTCACCTATTATGCAGAATCCACTTTTTCATGTCTTTTATACATAAACATGTGTCCCCTCTGTGTAAAGAGATTCTGAAAGTTCCAGGAAAAAAGATTCGCTCACTTTTTGTCCTGATCCATTTACAGTATATAAAAACCTGTCTGAAAATGAGCTGATCAGATTTTGGCCACTTTATGATGTCATAATGATTTTTTGGCTTGTGTAACCATTAGCCAATCACCAACCAAGGTAACCCCCGCCCACTTTATCACCTGAATCTCCTCCTAGAGCACCATTGTGGGCTTTTTAACTAAATATCTCTCAGAGGGGCGTGGGGAGGGGCTCCTTATTTCAACAGACCCAGAATCAGCACTTTTGAAACAGGACAGAAACAGAGGGGTTTATGGGATGCTACAATGCACTATCTGTTTGGTATTTCAAGCCAAACACTTCAGAGACATGTTTTGTATATCTGAGACCTATAATATATAGATGAAAAACAGTATAATAGGGGACCTTTAAACTATATTTCGCTTTCAATAACATTTTAAAGGAGCCAAAGACCAGCTCACAACATCAAAATGCAGTTTTGTATACGGATTATGAGGTTTTACGGTGTTTACCTCCAGGTCCTTGGTGATGGGATGCATTGAGCCGTGGGTGACCATGAGAATGGCGTAGGCCCTGCAGACCATGCCATGGCCGACCTCTATTTCCCCAGCTTGCCAGTGAGTCACTCCTGATCGCATGGCGGCCATACCAAGAGCAGCATTGTTTGGGTGGTACAGTTTCCTGTCAGGGGAAGAGATTTGATTTGTTTCTCAATTTCTTACATTGAGAAGTCCGTCTATTCATCTGAAATATTGAATAGAACATTAATTGCAAAAGGCTCATATAAAGCACAACAAAGTGCACAATATCTCTGTACTTACATGTATCCCTCCACCATTTTGCGGGAATTGTCTGCAGCATCATCAAATAACTGCAGGTAAGCTTGCACCTCACTTAACGTGCTCCACATCCGCAGCTGGTAAATGTGAGTGTCAGCCAAAACTGGTTCTGTCTTCTCCAGGCAATCCTTGCTGATCTTTACCACCTAAAAAGATAAACATCAATGGATAAATCTTGTAGGTAGGAAATATAGGAGAAAAACATTGAATTTGGTATTGTGAGAGATTAGATATAATACCTCATGGTAGTTGCCATTTAGTCGAGCCTTTTCCATTTTCGCCATCATTTCAAAGCAATAATCTGTAGCCTCTTTCACTTGTTCCTCTGTAGGCTAAACAGTGAAGATAAAAGACACAAATCAAATCTTAAAGAAAGCATCAAGAACTGTTATCAGTTTTAACACAGGGGTTCACACACTCAAATACATCTTTTAAGAGAACATGCAATTGTTTTCACATTGGCAACACCAGTTGGCCTTGCCCTCCGCAAAGGTGAAGGTCTGATTATATTCGATCTTAATCTTGAAGACCTTTGAACTGATGAAGAGGCCCTGTCCAACACTTAATTAATATGTTACTAATAACAACCATATCTCCTTTAGTGTATCATTAAAAAACAATTCTATTACGGTCATTATCAGACAGCCAGATATGACACAGTTCCTGGCTTAAAATAAAGTATTAAACTCCAAACCTTTTTTTTTTTTTAATAATTCCTGACACATGCTATAAATAGTTTCTGACCCACACATACAAACCACGCTACAAGAGGGTGTGTGTGTGTGTGTGTGTGTGTGTGTGTGTGTGTGTGTGTGTGTGTGTGTGTGTGTGTGTGTGTGTGTGTGTGTGTGTGTGTGTGTGTGTGTGTGTGTGTGTGTGTGTGTGTGTGTGTGGGTCATGTTTTGCAGATATACAAAGGCAAGCCGTATCATCCAAGGCCATGTCCTTTTTTTAATGGTATGACAGTGTTATGCATTGATTTACACGCCTCAATGTATTAAATTGTGTTTTATAATCGGGTGTTGAATGTCAATTACATTATAAAATATAAAGTTGATAAGATAATAACTCCTGGTATGTGGTAAAGCATTGAAATACTGTTACTACTTTAAAGTTAGTGTAGTTAATCAAGGTTTAGTTTTAGTACTTGGTCACTTGTGTACATGCACAACCTTACACACAGTTTGTAAGATGATACCATTGGGAGTTATCTTTGTTAAAAATAGGACCTGCTGCTCTGCTTCACATGTTTCTCCTCTGTCCTTATCAGCCATGCCAGTACTGAAAGTGAGGATTTTGTTTTGTTCTACCTTGTGCAGTATAAAATCCTTCTCCACAAACCTTGACTCCATCCACTTCCAATCCCCCCAACTTCAAGTCATCTTTGATGTGGTCCTTGCAGTGTTCACATGTGCAGTCAAAGAAGTATTGTGTTTTCAGCAGTTTCTGTCTCTCCTCGGTCAAATTCAGGAAGTCCACGTATGAAACTGTGAGCTCGTCTCCCCCTTCAATCTTACCCAGAGAACGCAGCTCAATCCTGAGGTAGAGAAACATGGTTATAAACAAGCAGATATGCAGAAATACAAGCAGAATTGACTTGATTTAGTCTTCTCACTGTATAGTCTTTCATATACAGTATACGATTGGTGAAACCCTGTTTCACAGTTTTGCTTTCAGTTCTCTCAATCCAGTAGAAGGATTGAAGGAATGGATATTAATGAAGATTATTTCACACTTAAGCCAAAATAAAGTAAATTAATTTAGTCAATTTACCACTTTCTTTAAATATTTTCTTGTGTATTCTTTGGATTGTTTTTATTTATTTTGAAATTAAGGTTTTATTTCAACAATTTAAAAATGATTGACAAATATTTACATGTTGTAAATGTTTACACAAAAGGTTAATAAAGGCTTAGAGATGAAATAATGTAACATTTAAAATGTTGTTTTTGATGTTACACGGTGTTAGAGGTGACTAACTAGGAATGAAAGTTGTTATAAAGGAGAGAAGCTTCTAATACACTCCTACAAAGCAACCTGTGTCGGTGTGATGAATGGACACACATTGCGATCACACAATGACAAACACACAAAGTGACAAAGCATCACACAAGAAGAACCTTGTGTGGACATGGCACGCTGTCTTTGTGCAGATAAATAAACCTTTATATAAGATTAGAGCATTTCCATGATAGATGGAATGGGAGGAAGGAAGGCGTGTTATGTATAATATTATGTTGATAAAGAAAGCTCTGAGGATTAAAAAGGCTCTGGTTGAGGTAACGCACCTCCGTTGAGAATGAAACATAGTATTCACTGCCGATTGACTGAAAGACAAACAGGAAGCAGTTTTACACCAAATACAACCTGACAGACACATTCACACACACAATACATAACAGTAGGCAAACACACACTTTATATTTTGAAAAGGAATAAAAACGAAACTGTTTTTTTCTTTACTTACTTGCCGTGGTTGAGGATCACGGTGCAGTTCGGCCAGCAGTTGTGATTCACCATGCAAAGATTTGGGAAGAGGCCCACTCCCACTGCCTGGAGGCCCCTCTGGTCACTCACAGTGAAACCATTACAGTTAATCTGAGAGAAGGAGGAAAAAATAACAAAACACATCAATAAATAACGGAAACATTTATGCAATGAAAAACCATTTTTAGGATTTTTTTTGTTTGTTTATTTATTTTCAATAACATTTTAAAACGTTATTCTCTTTTCTCTTAAGGGTGAAATTAAATAAAGCAATGTCAAAGTGACTGGAGACTGCAACTGTGGCTTTATTAAACCACTACTCTCACTGTCATATGGATTCACAAATGACATCTGAGGGGTCTCAAGATGATAACTAGAACCTGTAATAAGTACAAAACATTTCTGCTACACAAACAATGTTGTTCTCTCTGACTTTTCTATCATCTTTGTTGCTTTTTCTTCATGGAAACTTAAGACCTCTCAAAATATAGACTGCTTCATCTTATTTACAAGATATAAAAATGTTCTGAAATCAGATTGTCCCTTAGTACACCAGAACTAGGGCCTGTTTTTTGCCTGAGTTAAAAAACAAAACAACTACGACATCTTAAACTGTACTACTTAGAAAGGTTTATTACATGTTCATTTTGGGCAGGTCACAAGGTCTATGACACGCTTTATGTCAATCATTGGTAAAAACATCACGTGATCTGAGCTGCAGGGCGTATAAACCTGTGGCTGTATTTCCTTTTGTAACAGCCATGTTAAAAGCTTAGTAAGATACAACTTTTGTGAATGTTTAAATAAACCGTTAACCCGATACAACTTGGGAAAATTAGGGATGGCCCATAAAGGGATAGCACATATTAACATACCACTCCAAAAATATGAAAAGTGTCATCAATGGTGTGCTGCTTGCTGCTGCGGGGCCAGTAATCCAGGAAGTTGTGGATGTCCACTTTGAAGTCCTTCAAATCGTCCTCAGGCATGTCAGCAATGTGATCCTCCAGCTCCTCCAGTGTTACCATCTGCGTGTCCGACATCATGCTCCCATCTTTGTCAAGGCGCCACAGGATGCGAGCCCCCAAACTGACCACAGAACAAAAACAATAGAAGAAGAAAGGTAACTCTTAGGTTCACGATAAAAGCAGAATTTATGACTGGCCAGTTCAGTAATACATTCATGTATGCAACATAGCTAAAATCAGGTCTTTATAATCCATGGTGATGCAGAGATCACACTTCACGTCTTTGTATAATCCAGACTGGATTATTGTAAAGTTTTATTTTCAGGCCTGCCATGTGTTAGTATTATACTGTAGGTCTTCAAATGAAATACTACAGCTTCCCTTCATTGACTCCTGATCCAAGACGTTAACCCTAACCCTACCCCCCTGACTTCCTGAACCCTTTTAGTCCAAAGAGGACTCTTCAATATCAGAGTACGGGGCTCCAGTCTATCCCTTTTTCTTATCCCCACAATCAACATTCTCTAACAGCCTCTATTTTTCAATTAAAGGTCTCCTATTATGCTATTTTTAGGCATATATTATGGATCTCAGATATATAAAAATATATAAAAAACATGTCTATGATGTGATTCGTTAACGTTTCTGATAGTGCTGTGGGTCCACATTTCCGATATTACGTCATATCGGACGCAAATTTGGATCAACTCCGTTGTACCCCCGTTTTTAGAGATTTGGATACGGAGGAAAAGAGAGATGGTTTGTTTTCTGACACTTTGTGAGTTCCCTGACACACCGGGGACACATATTTATGTATAAAAGACTTCAAAAAGTACATTTTGTCTGATAGGTCCCCTTTGAGGAAAGATTACTAAATAGCAGAAAACGCGTTTTCTCTTATTGTATCCACATAAATCTCAACATCTATATTAAGCATGTAACGACTAAATATTTCCTTTTGCTTCCCTCACCGGATGTTCTCGTTCGGTGCTTTGCCATGCGTTTTTATGGCACTACATTCTAGCTTGTGTTCGGCCCAGCCGGCTCGCTGGCAGGTTCGGTCACAATAATGAGCAAATTTGCACTGGCCGCACTTCTGTAGCTTTTCTTGTCTTCGGAAGCAGCTGTGGCAAATACGGTCTGCTAGGCTGAGGAAAAAGAGAGGAAAGATATTTATGGTCCATATTTGACAGAACATGCATAATGTAGATAACATGGGGACAGTTTTCAAAGGAAGAGTTATGCACGTTGGTTCTGGCTAATACCTGGGGCCTATTGCCTATTGATTCCTTTGTATAGTAATAATTAAGAGTTTTAAGGCAATATCTCAGATTTGCATGAAAAAGGTTGATGTGCATTTATTCTCTTGATATTATCATCTTTACACAATATATTCTCAACTCAACATTCCATGTCTTCCTCTGATAATGGTAACTTCTGACTGTGAAGTCTGACCAGAGATGTTATATAAAACAAATTTAAAACATTACATTTCACACATACACTTTGTTGGATTTCACTCCCTTTTCTCATAAACAACAGATTGTTTATAAAGGAATGTTATACAAAATATCACAGATCATACATACAAATACACAGATATTCTGATAGTACATGACAGTAGATAGTACAACTGAGCTCTATTTTACAAAAGATACAAATGCAGTCACAATTTGTGTTTGTTCTTCAATGTGATTAGCACTTCTTCAGTAAAAATGAAAATCCCCCTGAGAATGACAAGTCAGACTGGAGTAATGTTAGTAAGAATATGGCACTTTTGTTAGTGATAAAACCAGAGAAAAATAAGACTATGGTCTATAAAAACAGGAAACTGTAAGATGTTGTGGCTAGATAGTAAATCTAGAGACAGACAGAAGAAAAATAAAATATATTTTTCATCTGCCCAAATGACCCTATCTGATGAGGTCTCCCTCCCCTTAGCTTACACATCTCAAATGTTGGTCACCACTTTACCTGTCAAACACAACAGCTGCAACACTGGGCTCTGCAAAAATGACGTCTCCAGCCCAAAACTCCTTAGTGGCCTTAAGACCCCTCCCCTTTCCAGGTGACTCGAATATTGCCACATTCTCCATTGTTCCTGCACTGGTTCCTGAGAAGCTGGTGAGCAGTGAGTCAGTGGTGAGCAGACAGAAGAAGTTTCAGTGTAAGAGAAAAAGCTGAATGCAGTGATAGGGTAGTTGAGGGTCTCGTAGACCAATCTGTGCCCTCTGTGTACTTCAATGACAACTGGACATTCCTCCCCTGAGGTACTAAAATAGCCCTCCACCCCATGAACTGTACCAACAGACCCAAAATGGGATGGTGGTGATTTGTCCCCCTCCACATGGAACTCACATGTCTTATCCTGTCAATAAAACCAACAACACCATCTCAAAGTCACACCGCTAAAACTATCACACTTTCAATGTGATTTTCAAATGTGTTCAGATTAGGGGCGACACTTTAGAGTTTTGTCCCGTTCACTGGCAGAAATTCCCCCTACCCCCGACCATGAATTGGTAGGTGCCCTGTTGCTGAGGGTTATTTTTGGCCCACAGTTGGGGCTGTCTATCAAGAGTCAGTGGTGACGTTGGACAGCTGGGAGAGTTTGACAGATACAGAGCTGATTTAATTGGCAGCCTCTACTCTGTTCTGGTGCTTTCTACTACTTACTCTGTACGTGGAACATATGACACCAAGCACGTTGGGGGGAGCCACTTAAGGATTTCCAGGATGTACTCGGGCCTCAACACATGATTGGACTACAAGTTTTGAGTCTCCACAATGTGCTAAAAGGAAGAGACACACACATAAATACATAAACTTAAATCCCCCATATATACTGTATGTGCACACAAATACTCAGATTTTCATCCAAACCTTGGGGTGACTCGGGGGGCTTTACAAACCAAGTATTAACTTGTATCTACAAAAGACAGTTAAAGCACCTACGCTTCAGTTGTTTTCATTGCCCTGCATTGTATTGAACTTTCTTTTTTTTTTTTTAAATCCTTTGCTTAAATGACTACACTGTCTGAAAAGACCAAGGTCCAATCTATTGATGGATGTATTAGTACATGTGTTCTTGACCCAACTTTTGATAGTATTAGTAGTCTGTTTCTGTGTTGTGTCAATAAACAGTTGAGGTGAAACCCTTAAGGAATTATTAACAATTAAGAACAGGAGTGACATTTATTTTCTGACATCACATATGAAACACATAATCAGTATAACAGCAATTGATAAAAAAAACTATTCTTATCAATAAATGTCATTATTGTAGTAGATAAAGCAAATGATGTGCTCTACCAGAGAGCAATAGCAAAGAGCATGGGTCTTTCTCTCTAACTTTAGGTAATGACATCTAATAATTTACACAACGGACACTATTCTTTTTGACTCTTTCTCGTATAGATATCACACATCGAAGAAGTCGAGGTGTGCTCCTGAGGAGAAGTTATTGTCCAGCAGCAGCTTCATCAGTTTGGCTGCAGATTCATGGCAGGGCATGGGATTATGATTGACATTTGTTAACCTCAGGATTTCTTTCTGCATATCTGTGTCCATTGGACCTGAAGGAAACCAAAAGAATGAGCTGGTTAGAAAATAACACGTTTTGCCTCTTGCACTCCATATTACAAGCATAGACGGTTAAATACAGTGATACAGCAGGCCAGCTGTTATAGGGATTATGGAAAGGGGGGTGACATTTTCAAATTGGGCACATCACTCATGGCTCTGGACAACATTTCCATCACTTACCTGAACAAATATTTCAACCTCCCTGAAGTAAGTGTAAACCGTAAAGAAAAAAGAAAAAAAAAATGATATCCTTTAACTCTGTTTTTGTACAACACAGATTTGTTGTTTACAATGTCATATTATCAACATGTTACATAGGCCGGGGTCATGTACCCTTCGACCCCACAGTACATCCTTTCATCTTCATTTTTTTCTCAGTATCACTGGACACTGGAGTAAATACAAAATTTGGCCAAGGAACATTTAAAAAATATATATATATGTGGGATAACGTAGCACATTTATAATAACATTGTTCAATGACTATTGTCCCTGTTAAAAAGGGACAATACTCTCCCTTGTTTTCTATAATTTTTAAATTAACTTTAACACATAATTGTTTTGCATACCTCTGGTCAATATATAAAGTGTATATACCTGGAGAGTAGCTGAGGACTTTGACATGTTGCTGTTCCTTGGCCAGCACCGAGAACATCATATTCCTGGCTGCTTTGGCGGTGCAGTATAGCACCCAGGAGGGTAAGGCCTGCAGTGCAAACATAGACGAGAGGTTTACCACACTCCATCGTAGGCCCGGCCTGCAGGGACACAACTGCAGGATCCCTGCTGTCAGAGCCAGAGGGGAGCTTACGTTGAGGGACAGATAGGAATTCACCTCATCAGGATTGGTGAAAGTCTCAAACTTGGCAATGTCGCCCAAAGAGGCTATAAGGGTAGAGAGAGAGAGGAGATGTTACACATAAAAAGGGGTAAACATGCGTGTTGACATGACAATATGGGTCAACACACTACAAAAACCCGAAATCTTGCCAAGTATATTTGTCTAATATCTAGTCAGAATTTGTCTTTACACTTGCTATAAGACATAATAACTTCAGAAGTAACAATGCAGTGAGATATCGGGTCTTGTTTTAGACAATGCATCATCTTGTTAAGTCAATCTTATTTTGAGTTGTATCTCAGATTGAATGTTTTTTTTCTCCACATATTTATTGGAAAATCACCAACTAACATCAGAAAACAGAAACCTTTTGAGCATTTGCGGCTTATATTGTAACACAGCATTTCCTGATTCTGGTCATATATAGTTTCCCCAGCTAATTACAAGATCTGATTTATCTAAATATCCCTTCTTATTTCAATAAATCTTACCAAGCTAATTTCCACTTGTTCTATTGGCAGATTGTTGTACCTATTTCAAGTGAAAACACCTTGTTTTCATTATTTTTTCAACTTGTTTTTGGAGCAGCATTTTTTCCAGTGCATACAAAATCAGCAGTGAGTAGGCTGCTTGGTGACAGATTCAAACAGAGAAAGTGACCCACCAGCGTTGTTGATCAGAAGCACATGTTCTATTTCATCTACAGCTTCCTGCCTTGCCACCCTGACCGTTTCATCCACACCCTCTTTGGTCCTCAGATCCACAGTGACGCAGTGAACCACGAGCTGCTGTTCCTCAGTGGCACTCTGCAGCTCTTCCTTCATCTCCTGCAGCAGAGGCCCTGAGCGAGCCACCAGCAGGAGGACCGAGCGGGGCTCCAGATAGCAGGACACCTGGATGGACATTTGATTATTTGCTTTTCTTTCTTTAAAATATTTTTTTCTTCCTACAAGTTGATCACTTACTTGATATGCCAGCGCCTGTCCGAATCCCTTAGAGGCTCCAGTGATGATGCAGATTCCCCGGCCCAGAGTCCTGGGGTTTGTGGAGTTAATGTCTGACATCTGCACAGATTTTCTCGGGTGATAATGTGAAATGAGAGACACTAACCCACTGCTTTTGTCAAGATGGGAACAACGGGCTGCTTTTATAACCCAACATGAGGCAGAACTAATGCATTGCATGTGATGTATTCATTTCACAGTGAGAGGAGAATTAGGAGACGATAGTTCCACATTGGTAAATTAGGCAACTACATTCAAAGGCTTCTAAAGAAAACTTAAAAGATTTTTTTTGATTCAGAATAATGATATTGATCAAATTCAAATGGGTTACATTTTTTAAAAAAAAGCTTTTGTAGTAATATAATTTAAATAAACACCTTAACAAGCAATTTCTAAGATGTTTTATAAAGAAAACGCATGTTAAATAGATTTTTAGAAAACTAAAAGAAAATCAGTGACCAGATCGGATAATAAAACAGAAAAAACATGGATTAGGACAATAAATATGACTTAACACAAGACATTCCAAAACAGTATGGCTCTGAGTTTAAAACAATTATGGTTTTAGATGAAAGTGTGAAATGTGTTCCTTGCATTTACGTCAGTGAACATCACTGCCAAGCTGTGTTAAACTGAAGAAATACTCTGGCTTGTGGATTGTGTGTTAACTGACTAACATAATCAATTAAAATAACTTGAGGCAGCCTCTAAAGTTCAGCATGAAAAAATAAACCATATGAGCTAGATACAACAATGGGAAGCAGACTTACTCTGAACCCGAGACTTCTTAAAGCATTGCTTGAAGCAAATAGAGATAACAAATAATTATTTGAAATATTTCTCAGCACAGAGAGATAAGCATCAATCTTGAGACACCAAAAATATAATGACCGAAGTCTTGTGCCACTAAATGACTAATCCTACCATACCATTTAATGTAATTGTATAGCAGTAGTTTGGCATTTGGTAATCTTCTGACCCACTTTTGACCTTCTCATGGGTTCATGAAAATATTTTCTTTTCATTTTGCTTTGATAGCATTAACCCCAAACACATAAAATGTTGAACCGAGAAACTGACATTAAAGGACATAAAGGAGATGCAGAGAAGACATATATGACATTTTGGGTTTCTTAATAAAAAGCTAAATGTATTGATTGATTCAGCACACAGACGCAACACAAATAAGTGGGTGACAAAGAGCCGGGAAGCAATATACAGCGGCTAGGCTGAATGTGTGAAATCATAGCGCCTTCTAGTGGCAGCGGGGACACCTGAGCGTAAATTAAGCTTTATTGCAACTGTGAAAACCACACTACAGGCTTTCAGCAAATACGGAACAACACTGCCTCCTTATGGACAGTTGATTGCAAGTGCAACAGCGAAAGAGGCTTCTTCTTAAGAGATTTCCAATTCAAAAGTATGTAAAGATTGCATTGGCCTAGAGATGAATGGTCAACCACACTGTAGAACAACACTTGCTTCCCTCCTCACATTACTACCAGACTGTTCTGGGGAGTAAGTAAATGCATCATATCAGAGCATCATAGGGTTATAACTCTTGAGAGTTGGAAAAACTGAACTGAAATAACCCTTTATGACACACACCACCGTATTATCTATGTATGTAGGACCTTTTTGTACCCATAAAATAAATATTGTTTTTATATACTCAACTCATGTGTGCTTTTGCTCTTGGATGCTCCTTCCTCATCCTGCAGGGAGGGGGCACACTGGAGCTAACCAGAGCTCTACAATAAAGGGCTTCTCACAAGATAAAAATACATTGAAAAAAAACAAGAACAAATAATCATCAGTATTATTACATTTTTCGAACCACCAGTTAGAACAAAGATTTTGAGTGATACAAAATGTAAATTACAATTTAAAAAATGTTCCCCCAATATATATAATACTGCTACTTCATGTATTCACATACTTTTATAATGCTGCTACTTATTATTTTACTAGTATTTGTTTGATTTTATAAACGTATGCTTGTCTCTTTATTTTATAAGTTAGCCTACTTATAGAGGTTTGTCTTTAATGTCCACTGTCCCTTTGCTGGAACAATGTATATTTCCCCACTGTGGGATCAATAAAGGATTTCTGATTGTTATTCTGATTCTGATAAAAGAAAATGGGGGAAAGAAAACTGCTATGCAACAAAAGGTCAGGTCACATAGTCTATACCACAGAAATAATTTCAAAGTAAAGACAACAAGTAAAGACAACCTGCCCAATATGAGATGACTTGTGTGACCAGAAAAAGTCAGTGATTGGACCGAGCATCATCCAAAATATGAAAATCTGCTTTTCCTTGTCATTACTTGAATAATTTCAATGTATTTCTTATAGTTTCTCATCCATAATTAACTGCAAAGTTGCAATCACAATGGATACAAAAATAAGGTCCAATTCACCAACTTCAGCCCATACATTTCTGATTTAAAATGAATGCATTATTATCAATAATGTAATGTTAAGGGATGTTTTCCTGCAGTGCGGAGTACTTTTAGTTTTAACACTTTAAATAAATGTTCCTGATTCTACCCTTTTAGTAATGTAACCATTTTGATGCATGACTTTTACTTTTGATTTTCAGAGAGATATTAGTAACTTTAGTTATATATATATGGATCCAAATTATTGCACCATTCAGGATGTATGGCTGTCCCCAAACTGAGATGCCAAAAAATACTTAAACAACAATACAAATGTTTTTTGTTCTTCTAATGACATCAATTATGATGATTTTTCAGTTACAGGATATTAGAAAAAATATAATTAGAACAAATAATTGTCTGTTGATGCATCCAGCATGACTGTTTCCATTGAACGTCTCATCCATCCACCCAGGGGGCTGCATATGTGACTCTATAGGCTTTTCCCCAGGGAGACCACTGGATGAAAGCCAAAAGGGGGCGTTTGCATCATGCTACCGGAGGGGCGGGGCCAGAGGTGGGTGTGTGTCTCTCAGCTGATGCGCGTATCAACCGACCGACTCCATCATCAGCATCCGACGGTGACAGCGGTCGAAGACAGCATCCCTAATTTTACCGAGCCACGGTAACATCGCATGACCACAGAGAGGCCAGCCGACCGGGACTGACGGTGCTTCTTGTGACACTAATATTTATTGAGGCTGCCATCTTACAAAACGCCGAGCTGCAAAATAGTGAGTAGCCTTTGATGATGGACCTCCAGGATGCTACAATCGGTAAATCAAAGCTACTGTCGTCAATGTCAATGACGCGGTGCATTTTTTATGTGGATGTATTTTTGGATTCGGCGAGGGTCGTGCGTGTGTTTCTTGTCATGGGGCCTAGCGAGTAATTGTTTGGGAGCGCAGTGGATTCAGGGCTTGATGCGGATGCTGCTAAAGCCGCCCTTGCCGCCCAGGGATGCAGAGAAAAAGGGAGAGAGAGGGGGAGTCGTGAGGAGAGGGGATTGAGGCAGAGCCGCAGATACATGGCAGTGCTTTTTACTACTACTACTATTCACCCAAGTGGAAGTAATCCTCTAGTAAATGGGCTGGGGAAGGGAGGTGCACTGGCATGACTCTCTCTATCTATCTATCTATATCTATCTATCTATGCTGCTGTATACATTTGGATATGTCATATGTGAGCTCGATAATATGTAACGTTTTTGAGGGCATACATATATAAAGCTTGTATACAAACATATTTATTTTGTAATACTGTACACAAACTTGAATGTGCCAAGCTAATTTTACCAGTTTATTTGTGTACCATTGTCTAAAACTTATTTGACAGTCCTGCAATATATCTCGCCATTAAAAAGTTTATATATTCTGTATTAGTTGTAGCTGCAGTTTGTGGCGATGTTGACTTGTATTGTGCTACACAGTGAATGGCTTACGTGAAAGAAAAAGTTGTACATGACAAAGGTCCCAGACTGGACTTAAACGCATGGATGTTACCGTTATGTGATCAGCAGTAAACCTCTAAACTGGCATCTCATCACAAAGCAAGACAATATAATTGAAATAAATTGTTGTTTTGAGGTAAAGTGTTGACATGTTGATATTACTGTTAGATAGGTGTTGATGAAGCTTTTAAAGACCCTGGTTTTGGGTATTTTGCATTGAATAGTGTGCTGTACCTTAATGTACACCAGCAAAGATGCCTTAAACAGCCCTTAAAACATACTTAACGTTGTTTTTTCAGATTGATATTTCAAAACTTTTCCTAATCTGAGGCACATTTATGAGGATTTCTGTAAATAACTCCTAGATGCCACATATAGGGCAGGCAATATATATTTTTTGTAAACAAAGTTAATGAATATATTTAGTAATATAACACAAAGTTTGAATCATGATCATTTTCTTGTTTGGTGTAGAAGTAAGGATTTACTGCCATGTCCATATTTTATTGTCTGTGCAGGCCCAGTTTGTGCCAATGATGTTATCAATTAACTGGAGGACGGGTTTTATTGTTACTCTTTATTTATACCCTCACTCTACGCATAACTATCTAGACTTATCTGTCATTTTTATCATGGTGGGAGGAGCACATTTTCCTGTATGTTGGTTGAAAAATATTCTGCATTAGTTATTATTGTATAACTAGTCATTATGCAATTATAATATTGTATAACGCCTTTCATTTTTCTGTGTTCCTCTAGTGTGTGTGCCCCCACTACCTGCATTAGGTTGTGATGACCCACACTACTTCCAAATGTTTCTGTGACCCTCCCCAATCCTGACTCCTAACCTCTAATCCCTGACCTTTGACCCCACTATGGGCAGTGTTGGCAGTGGGGTGGCAGGAGAGCAGGAGTTTGCCATGAAGTCTGTGGGTACGAGGACCACCTTGCCCAGAGCCCCTCCTCTCTCTCGCCGTTGCCCTGCCGACCGCAGCTGCAGTGCAGAACGACTGCCCCGCCCTCCTGCGACTATATCTGACGGGACGGCCTCTAGCGATGAGCGGGGGAGTGTTAGTGTTGCGACTGGGACCTGTACCGGGACTGACCGGCCCACCGAAACAGCCTCCTCCACCAACACTGAATGTACCATAACTGCCCCGTCCAACAACAACCAGTTGGAGTGTGGCAATGGAGCGGGCAGGCGGGAGAGGGAGTGGGAGAGGGAGAGGGAGAGGCAGCGTGAGAGGGGGAGAGACAGAGACCGGGACCGGGACTGGGACAGAGAAAGGTTAGAGAGGGAACGAGAGAGGGAGAGGAACCGGGAGAGGGAGCGGGAGCGAGTGGAGAGGGAGAGGCTGGAGCGAGAGAGGGAGCGGGAGAGGGAGAGAGCCAGAGAGAGGGAAAGAGAGAGAATTGAGAGAGAGAAGATAGAAAGAGAGAGGGAGCGAGAGAGGGAAAGGGAGAGGGAGCGGGAAAGAGAGAGGCTGGAGAATGAGAGGTTGGAAAGAGACAGAGAGAGGGAGATGCAGGCTGCAGGTTTGGATGTGTGTGGGAACATTGTGGGACGAGGAGGACCTGAGAAGACCAGCGTTGGCATGAACACACACCAGATCCAGCATCCGCACCCGCACCAGCACAGAGAGATGACCGCAGCCAGAGCCGACGGAGAAAACAATCCAGGCAGCCACAACCCTCCGAACCACAACCCACCCAAGATCCTGCCAGTGTCGGGAAAACTGGAGCAGGTACTTCAAGATTTAAAACTCCCAACCTGGGGCTCAGGCAAAATGAATCAAAAGGGTCAATCTATTACTCACATGCAGTGAGTTGCATGAGTTGTTATGATTCGTCCTCTCCATACTTAAAGTGATCGCTTACAAGTGTGAAATGTAAGCAACTACGGACAAAATGTAGTGCAAAAATATTTCAGCCAAAGTTATTGACATATGAAATTGCCATCTTCCTAAGTTTTTAAAGTATAACATGTCCTATTTGTGTTACTAATCCTACACTCTTCATGGAAGAAACGGTGTCCAAACACAAAGAAGGAATTTCATACTCATAAAGCCACAACCTATCCAGCAAAAATGCATTCTGAAGGTCTTTTTGACACATTCAATTACAATGATATCTTATTATGTACGATGCACGTCCATATTCTGTTAATATGCTTAACAATAATGTGTTTTCTATCAGGCTTTTCTCCTATGTGTACATTCCTTTATATATTTGATTACCTTCTTTCCTCCATCTCTCTTGTAGGCGATGCAGAACAACTCGGGCCTCGTACGTCCCTCCGCCTTCAAGCCGGTGGTTCCCAAGAGCTTCCACTCCATGCAGAACCTGGTGGGCCAGGCAGGAGGGGCTGGGAGCGAGGGCAAGACTGAGGCAAGGAGTGAAGGGTTCAGTGAGAGCAGAGGAGGCAGGAGAGGCAGGGACGCAGCGGCAGGAGAATCAGGAGAGGTCCCAGAGGCCCTGCTCCTGGACCAGGAGAGCCCAGTGAGGGTCAGCAGAACTGAGGGCGGGGGAAATGGTAATGAAGTGGTTCAGGGAGGGATGTCTGACTCAGGGAGGAACTCCCTGACCAGCCTGCCCACCTACACGGGCTCGGGGTCCGGTTGTGGGCCCCCGGCCGTCCTGGGGCCTCTCAGTGCTTCCACCAGCCACATCAACAGGTTGGGCATGGTTGGGGCAGCTGCAGGCCTCGACAAGCAGGAAAAGCCTGGCTACCAGGTGAGACCCCCATCCATACTCACTTAGTCTTAGCGTGATCTCCTTTATCTGAAATAATGCCGAAAATGTAATACTATTTGCACTCAACCTGATTATGTAACAAAACCAAATCATTTAATAATGTGATCAATAATGTAATACAATGTCCTGACTGCTATTGTATTGTTATATCGTTCGAAAAACCTTATCGTTACTTCAAAACTAAAGATTTAATATTACTGATAAAAAATGTAATAATGTAAAAAAGTTTGTATTTTTGTTGAAAATGTAAAGAAAACTAAATGTATATAAATGCTAGTGTCCTTTAGCATTCCGAACATCAAATTGGTTAAAAGGTTAATACAATATCAGCCAGGATATTTCAGTAACTTATTGGTCAAGTTCTATATCAATGGGTTTTCAATCAGGGTAAAGGCAAATTAGATTACATCTTCAGGAGTCAATACTGTGATTGGGTGCGCCACACCTTGCTGTTATCATCTTTAATGTATCTCAATGGTTCTTTCCTTTAGAACGGGCTCAGCGCCTCAGACAGTGGCCGGTCCTCCTCGGGAAAGAGCTCCTCGTCCTATCAGAGGCTGAGCCACCTGAGTGACGCCCCTGCTCCTCTCCGGCCCTCGCCCTCCTCCGACGACATTATCCAGGACCTCGAGGACCGCTTGTGGGAGAAAGAGCAAGAGGTCAGAGGCAACACAGTGAAGTCTATCATGCAGCTGTTTCTAGCACTCAGTGGGCTTTATGATATATAATTTGTTTTTCTTGTTTAGGATAAGTTTTATACTAAATTAATTGTACTTACTTAAAAACAAGGATGGTTGGCATTATTTATAAGATCAGTTCTAAACTTGAATAATTTCATTGATATTCCAACTTTTGTTATCCAAGTTAAATGTCCTATGTCTTTACTAACTGGCTGTTTGTGACCGGATTTCTCTTCTTCTCTACCAGGTGCAGCACATGCGTAGAAACCTGGACCAAAGTGAGGCAGCGATTATTCAGGTGTTTGAGGAGAAGCAGCGTGTCTGGGAGCGGCAGATGGACGAGCTGAGACAGAACTACGCCTCGCGCCTGCAGCAGGTGGACTCACTACATTTGATTCACAGGATGTCGCTGCACTTAATCTCAACTCACATTTTGAGTCAAATGCAACAAGTGTGAATTCTTGTGAAGCATGTGGTCAAAATCTGAAACAATGGTACAATTTCCTGGGTGATGTAGAAACAACAGATGACATTTTATCTTTTTGTTTTATATGTCTTCACTACATAGGGAAGGCTGTCACTGAATATAACTATCTGGCTATCTAACTATCTTAATATTCACCCTCTGTCTGAAACGCTCTGTTTTAGTCCTTGTCTCTAATGACAATGCTCTGATTGGCTTGCAAGAAAAATTGCAAAGGTGGCAGGTGATTTATTGATCCTGCATATGATGGGGAGAAAATCTGAATGGCTTTTTGACGTCCATGCATTTTGACCCAAGCAGCCCAAAAAACTTGACTGGTTCCAAATGGCATTCAGACCAAATATGTCCCTGATGCAACACTTACTGGGTCATGGCTTTAAGTACCAGAATATATTATTGCTCAATCTGTTCCACATATAGATGGATACCAACAAAACATAATTTTTGTATACTTTATACTTAAAACTTTATAACACTTTATACGTACATTGCTTCTGCAGGTTACCCGTCGTGCTCAGCGCTCCCAGACTGCCCTGCAGGCCCAGATAGGCCGTCTATCCCAGGACAAGAGGAGGCTCCAGGAGGAGATGGCGGCTCTGTTGGCCCAGAGGGAGGAGCTGGAGAGAAAGTGTCTGGATTACAGGAAGGAGCAGGCTGACATCTTGCCTCGTCTGGAGGAGACCAAGTGGGAGGTGAGATATGAGTATATGACTCGGTGCGCTTGACTAGTTCAGTAAAATGTTATCAGGGTTACATCATGGTAGACTGAACAGTAGAGGACTGAGTACAACCGTGTGTGTGACACTGCCTCTGTACAGCAAGCCACTTATATGCAATGGAACAGGGAACATATTGACCATAACAACTAATACTTCTGAATATTGGGGGTTTGATGTTTCATCACAATACATATTGATTATCTGGACAAGGATGGGATAACTGCTGATATCACCAACTTTGCTAAGATACAATTTAAATGTAATTCAGTTCATGGGTCTTAGATAGATATGAGAAGATGCCTATTTAACACAATCAGCTACATTTAAATCAACTCCCAAAAAGTCACTGAAATATGATATGACAATTTAATTGCCTGGCTCTTTCAGACAATTTTTAACACGTTTTTTTAACCAAGAAATTCCAAATAAGGGTATCTGAAGACAATTATATGTATTGTTGTTTTGACTTTGTGTCAATATCCTGGATTATTGATCATTGAGTCGATTATATCTGCTCAGATTGATGGGTATTTACATCCCCACTTAATACAACAACAAAAAAATACCATTCCCTTCTTCTTTATACGTGGCAGGTGTGTCAGAAGGCCGGAGAGATCTCTCTGCTGAAGCAGCAGCTGAGGGAGAGTCAGGCTGAAGTGACGCAGCGAGCTGGAGAGATGGTGGCCCTAAGGGGCCAGCTGAAGGAGCTCAATGCCCAGCTGAGGGAGCGGGAGGAGACCATGCTGGGCCTGAAGGACTCCTACAGCACCAAGAGCCTGGAGCTGGAGAAGTGTGAGGGAGAGCTGAGGAGGACTCTCTCAGAGGTGAGGTTTCAATTGCACCTTGACTTATGCTCAGCAGGCTTTAACACAGAGGAAAACAAACAACAGAAAAACACAAAGGTGAATAATTTGAACATTATTTAAAAAATGTAAATGATAGTCAGTTTATTTATCAGTTTTCTGAATTGGCAATGCAACCAAACATAGATTTCCTAGTAGAGCAATGATCAGACCTAAATAATCAAGTCGCACCATATGAAGCTAAAGGTCTGACTAATAGAAAATATTTTCAAATATATATATTTTTTTATTTGGCAAAATCCCTGAACCTGAGAATGAAATCTCTAGTTTGTGTCTTTGTTAAAATCCTATTTCTTTATTTGTGTGTATGAGTTTACAAGTGAACAAAAAAAAGAGTTCTAGCCAAGCTGCTGAAAACACAAATTCCAGATCGCAGGATAATTTCCCAATTGTATGCACATAGACACATAAAACGACACATAACACGAGTCCTGCTTCTTTGAAGAAAGCTAATATCGACTCCAGTTTGGTTAAAATATCTCATAAGGTAGATTTTTCAACATGAATATTTAGTCAAAGGACTTTGGTTCTGTTGGCTGAAAGGCTCACATTATTCTAGGGACAATGATGTAAATCTTGTGTAGTTCAGCACCGGTCAACTTTATCAAAGGCTTTAGAGAGTAATGCAATGTTGATTACTATCCAAAGCAGTTCAAATATAGTATACAGCAAGGCAGATTTAAGGATTGACATGTTTTACACTAATCTAGATTGTTGAGCATCTAAAACCAAGAAATCCTTCAGAAGGATTCGAAAAACAAAACAAAAAATAGACTA
Organism: Gymnodraco acuticeps; assembly: GCF_902827175.1. Taxonomy (NCBI): domain Eukaryota; kingdom Metazoa; phylum Chordata; class Actinopteri; order Perciformes; family Bathydraconidae; genus Gymnodraco; species Gymnodraco acuticeps. The sequence continues at coordinate 290,807 of NW_022990947.1, forward strand.
GAACAAATTGGGGATTAGGCAACATCGTATACTACAGCTACAGCATTTTTGTCCTTGTTTTGTACAAGCCCATAAGCAGCTGACACATATCACATGTATATATTATTTGTATTCCATCACTTAAGAGGCAGTAAGTTTAAGAGCAATATTCATCTCTTTTAACACAATGTCTGCATATATCAATAGCTCTTTTCTGGTAAAACGTACAATATCACTCAATCATAAACCATCAAAAGAAAGCTTCCATTTTTGGGCCATTAATACACTTGGAAACATTAGTGAAGCGTTGCGGACCTACGTTTATGTACAGTTTAAGTGCATACATGTGCTTGATTGCATTTCTACATATACAGTATGAAAAACAAATGCAGCTGGATGAGTATTTGTTTGAATGGCTGTGTGAATGAATGCTTTCACACCTTATGTCTATCTATATAACTATGAACACTTATTAAGCTTGTTTTTTATGTAGGAATCCTCCTGCCTGTGACTGTGAAAATATTTATTGTGATATACATTTTCCTTTTTATAGGTGTCCCATCTAAGAGAGAAGCTGGGTGTGTTTGAGGCAGAGGTGCTCAGTTTAAAGCGGGCTCTAAATGAAGTGAGCAGAGGAGCAGAAGTGGTTATGAGCCCTAACTTAGCTGCTGCAGGACTTTTGCCCCCCTGGGGGATTGTCCACTGCCCACGTAACCCCACTGAGTCCTCAACCAACTCTCTCACCTCCACGTCTGACAACCTGCTGAGTCTTCAGAGCGATGAAGCCAAGGCCCAGAGGCAGGAAGCTCAGAGACAGGAGAGGCAGCAACGGGAAGAAGCTCAATGGCGTGATGTGCAGCAGAGGCAAGATACCCACATGCAGCAGGACCTTCGAATGCGTCAGGATGCCCAAATTCGACCAGAGGCCCAACTCCGTCAGGAGGCCCAGCTTCGTCAGGAGTCTCACCTCCGCCATGAAGCCCAATTACGCCAAGAGGCCCAGCTCTGCCACGAGGCCCAAATGCGTCATGAGGCCCAACTCTGCCAGGAAGTGCAGCTACGTCAGGATGGCCACCTGCCGCAGCGAGGCCCGGAGGGTCACTGGGACGAGTCAGGGGAGCTTCGCAGGCAACTTGAGCAGCTGCAGGCCGCATTGCGCCTGGAGCGGCAGCAACGGGAACGCCAGGCACTCAACTTCGACCAGGAGCGACACACCTGGCAGGACGAGAAGGAACGGGTTTTGAAATACCAGGCACAGCTTCAGCTCAGCTACGTGGAAACGCTGCAGAAGAATCAAGCTTTGGAAAAACGTATGATCTCATTGGGAGCTAAACCCTCCTCAACGTCCACCACCACCACTATTACCACCATCACCACCAGCTCCCCCACCTCTTCCAATTCTCCCCCTCCACCACCAGCCATGTCACCTCTATCCCCTCAGCCCTCACTCTCTATCTCTGGCCCCATTGCCCTAACCATCTCCCCGCCTTGTGAAGATCAGAAGGGCCCTCCTTCTCTCCACCAGCTTGCCAATCCCTGGGCAGGACCTTCACGCCTGGAGAGGATAGAGTCCACTGAGATATAGAGACATGACCAATTTTCCAGTCCAAGACACTCACAGTGACGAGGCCTCTCACAGAAAACCACTTCAGCATACAGTTGAAAAACATTTCAGTCTACAATAGAATAAATCAGTACAGTCTGACAAACTTTTCAAAGCAACTTAAGACACTGAAAACAATAACAAATGCCGAATGCCCACTATCAGTAACAGATCCTCCGCACGGGAAGTTGAACTTCATTCAATCAATGATTTTTCAAATTCCTAAGCAGCCTTTCTCTCTGTAGTTGCACATTACTACATCTCATTTAGCCAGTGTGCAATGTGAGGAATGTGCCACACTGATGGATGGCAGAAAAGCTAAATGTGAAATGACCATTTTTAGATGACAGCACTAATACAGGGGGTCATTTAACGCCCATGCTAGAAAAGGACCAAGACAATCAGGGATATTGTCAGAAATTAACGACCAGAATATTATGCGGTATTTATTCATTGTAAGTCTGTGTCACTGGTCATGTATAAGTAGAAATAGAGGTCAGAGTGTGTGATGTTAACTTGCATTTTTGGCCAGAGAGCGCCTTACTCCATTTTTTCCAGCATGTATACAAGAAAAACTAATGCTGGGAATAGAAAAATAGGAGTGTGTTTATCATTTTCAGTGCTTTAATTATAATATCAAAAAACCAGTCACACAACATTGTTACACAGGGCTGGACTAATTCATTTAAAATCCCAGCAGATATCAACATCAAAGGTCACACCCTGATTTTTTATTGAGTTTTCAAGTCCTTTCATGCACAGGGTCCACAATGCATGACCCATATAAACACATAATTAATACCAACAGAGTTTATATTTTCTACAAATTGAATTAAATAGATATGTTTAGCAGATAATCAACCCCAACTGAATATAGAACATGTTTTAAAAAGTGGGAGAACCTGATTCGCCTTCAATGCAGCTCGCCTGTCTTGACTAAAAACAAACACTAGAGGTCATAGGAGAGCTTTCACAGCGATACCAACTCAACCGTCTTTTATTGAACTGCAAGGAGAATGTGAATCAAAGCACACAATTTGAATTTGGTTATTATGATAATTGTGTTGTTCACTTTGTGCATTTACAGCCAAGAAATCAGTCGGTATCCCCAAAGTCAAAAATACAATTTATAGAATGTATGATACACTAAAAATAAATACTTATAATAGTTATAGATTGTAAATGTGTGTATGTGGTGAGAGTGCGAGTGTGTGCGTGGGAGAGCCGGTGTGTGCATGTGTGTATACTTATAAAAAGCTTCAGTTTATGAGATTGAGGATAGAGGGACTAGTGGCAATATAGTAAGTGAAGATATGTTGATGGTAAATGGATTTTTCTTTTTTTGGGGTGGGGGCTTTAAGTACTTTAAGATGTAAGGGCACTGAGACTGAAGGAGTATGTATATCATGGAAAACTGTCTCTACTGTATATTTCTTTTAGACAAAGCAGGGGAGAACAACGTTTAAAAAAAAAAACCTGAAAAGGGAAAGTCAGCCTCTTTAAAGGGAGCGTTCAGGCTAACTGCACTACGTAGTGTCCTACACACGAGTTATGATGTACAGTAGACTCAGATGTGAATATCATGGCTTTTATATGTGTTGTTTATGCCAGCATACAAAGATGTTGCTCAAGAATATTAACTTATCTCTAAAGTATTACATAGTATTATCATCTTTATTACTGTTATTATATTATGGTGAACTGACAGAGAAAATATGTGCCATTTAAGCTTTCCTTTATGTGTTTTTTTAACTGTGTAGATAGCCTATTGGCCTACCATAATGGTGCAATCATAGCAACCCTGTCCAAAAATGATGTTCTTTTTGATGTAGGTGATAAATGTAGTTGCAGTATTGCATTGTTTAGAGAACAAAATGCTACCAATTTTATACATTACACAATTGTATTGTTTGCATTTATGTTACTAGTACTGTTCTGGCTTGATTGAAACCACCTCTTTGTTATTCAGCAGAACTAATAAAGAAATGTGAATAATTCAGCACTTTTTTGTCATTGAGCAAATAATTTGTCCAGTGGTTCAACTCGAATCTAGGATTAAATTATCTCCAAAATGGAAATACAGGCACACCATTTATTTCGCAGTGGTTCCCCTGTTGTGTCTAAGGGCTCCTATAATGAATACTTGTAATGGGTCAGGACATGCTTAACAATAATTCAGAATAATAATACTCCAACATACAACATTATTTTGAACAAAACCACTATTACTGTAAACTGTAGCAATATCACACTGTAAAATACTCCATTACAAGTACAATTCCTGCATAGAAAAGTATTATCGTCAAAATAAGTATCAAAAGTAAATCAAGCAGAATGAATTGGTTCATGAAGTTATTTAATTATTTGCAATGATGCATAAACTTCTCAGCAGAATGTTTAATGTATACAAATGTAGGTATATGTACTGTTGGTGGTTTCATCTGTAGCAATGCATCTTATTTTACAAGTTTGTTTAGAAAGAAAGAAGCGAAGCCGTCACATAAATGTATCTGAGTCAAAATATGCCTACACCATTCTGATATAATGTGAGTACCTCACATTATATCAGAATGGTGTAGGCATAAAAGTAGCATAACATCAAAGTGTTCAAACAGTGTACCTCAAAACTGTACTTACTGTGCATAACTTGAGTGAGGAGATATTGCAAGTGAAATGAGCATTGTTTTTTGGAATCACAAACCAAAAAGTTCGGTGACCAGTTTGGTCTTAATGTCTTCTAGGCTGAACGTAGGATGGAGACACTGGAACTATCAAAAGGAAATGCATACTAGTAGTCCTTGAAATGCTGCAAGCTGCCATTTAGCATCTTGTAATAAACTTTTCAATCAATCAATCAATCAATCAATCAATCAGTAAAGGTGATCGACCTTGTTGACATGTGGAGGAGGAGAGACTACTCTGAAAAGACAGACACAATATTGACAAAAGGTCAAGACGTTTACATTATTGCACAATAAAGGTTGTGCTGGAGTGAGAAATAAAATAAATCGGCGGACAAACATTTATCAACCTTATTATCCTACCTGTAGCATCCATCGAGACATTTTGCAATTACAAATTAAAGGCATGTCCCTCATCGGCTTCCCTAGATGTGTCGGACTGTTGGCTAAGCTAGCTAATGTTTGGATGTTAGCTACCTTTTAAAGTTGGCCAAAGGAGCCAAATAAAGACCCAACACAGCAACAATAAGGCGACGTAAGCTCGGTATGGTTTATTTTACTAAGGTTGTGTTATCATTGTCTGATTGGCTCAGCATTGACAATGTTGGCGAACATTATATTGCTAGCTAACCATAAGTGTGGTGTTAGCATGTGAACATACCGTGAAAGCTAACATTAGCTCGATGCTTCACGTTAGTAAATGTTTTTACAGGTTTTTCGTTTGAGGCCCAGATCCTCTTACATCAGTGCAGCTAATATATCTGAAAAATGAATTACAACCTACATCTGTCTCGTTGGTATCAGTTTATTTGGTGTAGTGTTGTGGTAAGGTTAGCTTGATGAACTATTATCCTTCAGATGACTAATTTTTGTTTGTGAAGTTAGCTTGATGTAATTCAGGCTATCCACTTAGGTGGTCTTGTATGATATTGTATTGCATATCATATCGTTAGGAATAACATTACATTCTCAGCTTTGCAAATATTGACATTTTGACTGTCATTCATTATAGAGAGTAATAGGAAAGATGTAGTGGCCAAATCGTGTTTATGTTTAGGTCTAACTTTTGTTAAATGTTTACTATTTTATATTATTAATCATTTAGTGTAGACAATTATAGATTTAAAATATTCCTATTGTTACTTAGTGGTCAGATGGCAAACATTTATTTAAGTAACTATCTCCTTTTTTTTTTTTTAAATCACTCGTACTGTGTGTGTGATAACCTTGTTAAACTCAGTGTTCAACATAGTTTATGAGAGATGAGTCATTTCTTGAAGGTCGTTTTTTGATGAGGTCAAAGGTCTTGTGAGCTAATAGGTGTAAACACACACAAAGTGATTATCTTCAAATAACCCAGGGCAGAGTTGTGAACCAATGTGAATGAGTGTTAAGAAAGCTCTTATATGAATGCCTCATTTTGCCTTGACCTATACATTGACTATACTGTTTGTGACCCAAGGGAACATGTATGCCTCTTAATCAGTTTGTGTCTTCACAGGTTGGACAATATGGTTGTGAATCTCTGTCTGCCACACTTTTATGCAACAGTTCATTGCAACAAGGTACAACCATTTTATGTACATCATGTAACTTTAACTTCTTTCAGTTTTATTAATTGCATTAAATATAGGGCCTTTCAGAAAAACCCAAAGCTTTGAAGCCTCATCATAACTTTGACATCAGATTTTTAAATCAACATTCCAAATTGGTATTTTTGCGAAGTTGCAGATAAAAACAAGGCTACTATTCACATCACATTACAGACTCTTGTGATCTGAACATTTCCAATGACTCCTGAGTCTTGTGAAGTAAAAATGTAAAAAGAAAAACGCAATAAGGTAGATTTACTGTATGTTTTTTACACAATGTTTTGCTTCAATACATATTTGTTGGCATTTACCCTTTCAAAAACAACATTTTTGACTACCTTCAAAAACAGTCCCTTCTTGTGCTTGCTGCACATAAAGGGAGAGAGAGACACACTGACGAGTTGCATTCAACACAATTCAAAAAGTCTAACTCTTTTAATCCTATGAATGGCTTTATTCAAATTGTGGATTAGTTTAAGGATTTTTTTTAGAGTGATGAAATCATAAAATGACGTCAGACACTGGAAGCCTTATTCCAAAACCATAATTTAAGCTTCACATCTAAAAAAAGGAAAGACAATTGGTACTGCCCCAATATACGATACCTCCCTGTTTTGTTTTTGTTTTCTGGTAGAAATGTGCTGCTACTTCCAGTTGACATTCAAGTAGTCTTAACAACAATTACCTAGTACAGAATAAAATAAAATGAAAACTGATTTCTACACTTGTCTAGTGTTTTATTATAGTGAGATTTTGCTTTGGCCTATTTTCTTAACAAAACAAAAATAGGTCTCAATAGTTTACAGCAAGAATTAACATAGATAGACACGACTCTGCAAAGGATAAAGGTGGAGGACAGAGATGTGAAAATAGAAGCAGAAGGACAAAGTGATGTGTGGGAGAGTGAATCACAGCTGACCTTGTTATGTTCTTCTTATTTGTAATCTGATCATGACGGCATCTTCTTCCACACTCGGCAGGGAAGTTGTTCTTTTACCCACCATCATCTTTTATATTGTCACATCTCCTTCCATGTGATGTTTTATATTGAATGTCTTCTGTGCTCGATTCTAATGTGGAAGGCCGCTGAAACTTCCAGAATTGTAAAAAAAAAGTATGCCTAAAATGAACAGTTTATAGTAAAACAAGTTTATGCAGCTCTGTGCAGATGGCTATGATGTCACAAACCTTGTGTCAGCCGACCCTGCTCTCCGGAGGCAGGGCTTCAAGCTGGAGTACTTCCTACGACCACCTGTACAGGTAAGATTGTCTTACTTGAGTAGAGGTTTAATTTATTTCTGAGAGTTAGAGACAATGATAAATGATCATTGTCTATCTCAGAAGTGGCTACTGTCTAAGGTTTTACTGCCAACTAATGGCCTTCAGTCTTAAAAATATCAACTTATATTCAAGTTACAAGCCTAAAGCATGAGCACTCTTATGGCAGAATGCTGTAGTTTATTTAATAAAACAGCATCCGTACAATATCTTTTAGCATTTTAATATTTGCAAAAGTGGCATCACTTGTAATAAATGAATCTCTAATATTGATTTCCATATTTATTTTGTTCCTCTCAGGTGACGCTGAAGTTTGGTTTCAAAGTGGAGCTGTCCAGGGTGGATGTGGAGCTTTGGCCCTGGGGTATGGACAAAGGACAAGCCTGCAAGAGACTGGAGATCAGCACCAGCTCTGATTCCACACCCACACAGAATTTGGACCAAGGCAACAAACGGGTTCAGCAGAAACATATGCCGGTAAAGGACCAGAAACAGTGCAGAGATAAACAGCAGGGGCATGGCAGTGCATCTCGTCAGAGTAATGGACACCAGTGGAGACATCAGGCCCAGCAGTGGTGTGGAGAGGCTCCAGATGAGCCTCAACAAAGAAGCTATGCGTTCAAGTCAAACACTGAATCCAGTAATCCTGAACTAGAGTTTAAGCTGATAGGCCGCTGCGAACTCAGGGAGGAAACCCAAGTCTGTTTTACACGTTCAAATGTCAGGCCCCGGCCCCCGTTCCTCTCCTCACTCCCCCCACAACCTGCGAACAGTCACCAAGAGGATCTGTGGAGTCGGGGTCTGCTCTCATTGGGCGCTGTGACACAACTCCGCGTGACTTTGCCATTTGGCGGTTCAGCATCTGCTCTGGGGCTCAAGACTTTGGCTGTGTGGGGGCAACCTGCTCGCTGCTGTCCTGCAGAAGAAGTGGCGAGAATTAAAAAAGTCCATGAGGACAGCCAAAGACAGCTGCCAAGACCTTCGTTCTTTACCCCTTCTGCCAGCCAGATGAAACCACTACTGCAAGCAGATACACCTCCAAGGTATGTGAAAAATGTGCTTCTTGTTGTAGATGAAATAGAGCTCATAATCATAATAAAGGATAATGATTTGATGTCTGCTTTTTGTCTGACTCCAGCCATCTTTCCATCCCAGAAGAGTTCCATGACCGGATAACCCAGGAGGTCATGATGCTGCCCATGCTGCTGCCCAGTGGCGTGTCTGTGGACCACAGCACGCTGGAGGAGCACCAGAAGAGGGAAGCCACCTGGGGTCGACCCCCAAACGACCCCTTCACTGGCGTCCCGTTCACTTCCACCTCCCAGCCTCTTCCTAACCCCCAACTGAAAAGCCGCATTGACCACTTCCTCCTGCAAAACAGTATGATAAGGAGGGAGGGGATGTTGGGGAGACAAGGGGAGGGAGAGCATCCACAGGCCTCGAGACTTTTAGACTCCAAGGTAGAAGGACAGTCCCAGGACTCTCAAAGTCTCAGTGACAGCTTGACAAACAACACTGCTTTTCACGATAATGCTTGCACCAGCAACACAAACAGGACTACTCAAGTAGAAGACACTGGATTAAGTCGTTCATCAGATAATGGGAATCACAAATTTGACACCCAGCCTCTTAACACGGAGAGGAAATCGGAAAGAAGTAGCAAACGAAATCTAGGTGGAGTTTCCGAAGAATCCACAGAAGGTTTGCCAGCCGACAGGCAACTACTACAGCAGACAAAAAGACCAAGACATGATGTCGCTTCTGGTAAAATGTGTTTTTGTTATACAAAAAAAAAAGAAAAACAACATATTTCACTACTGTGTTTCTCCTGCTGACTTGTTGGTGTTTACTCCGTCTTCATCAGTTTCCAGCTCTCATGAGCAGCGTTTGTCAGCCAGCCTGGATGAGGCCCTCTTCTCCGCCCTGCAGGGCAGACCCTCCTTCACCTCAAACCTGACTCAGCAGAAACGGGTTACACCTGATTCTGAACCAGTGAACACATCACAGCAGTGTCAGGCTGCCGGCCCCTCGAGCATCCCACAAGGTAGGATTAAGAGAAGTGTACTTTGAAACACTCAAACTAAAATATGTTTAGTGTCAACAGATTGTACCCACTGTAAAGTGCGTTGACAACAGGGTTCCTTCACAAAAATAAGCTCAACTTTTGCCATAACAACAATACGGTGCAGTGTTTTTCATTAACCTTAGACTCATTGTTCTACAAACTGGACTTCCTTGATTGTATTTTTTTTGTTGTTGTAAATATCTTTATTGATTTTCTCAGTTTTACAAAAGCATTTATACACACATGCTGACAAATCTCCATTTCAATCCTTGATTGTATTTCTTATCTAATTTGTATCTGAAGCAACATGCCCACCGTTGCATCCTGTTAATGCAGAGCTGTTTTTGGTCTTATCACACTCGCATGGTCAGCAGAAAGTCTCTCTCATAGCCCATTGATGCTGCCTTTTTAAAGCGGACAAAATCAAGTAGAGGGTTTGTCAGGCATCAAAAAGATCCCTTTATGTCGCAAATTATTTTTGACTAACAAATTCTACATTGGTGCCAAGACACATTTGTCTTTTTTCTGAACTGGATTTTCTTTTCATTTTCACAAACACAAGTGCAAAATACGTTAGTGATGAAAGACATTCTGGTGTACATGACACTAGTTTTAAAAGAGAAAGGATGGCAACCCAACACGTTACAAAATAATTCTTGAAATGTTGTTGTTTTTAAATGTTCCTGATCTCTGATGTTAAACAATATAAATCCATTGAATGGTTGCTTGTTTTCCTTTGCTTGCCAGGTGAGAAGACGTGCTCTGCGTGTTCCTGTTCGGTCTCTGGCTACTCCAAATCTACATCCTCCATCTACCGTCTTACCTGCGGCCACTTGCTCTGCCACTCCTGCCTGCGGAGGGAACCACAACCGCCAAGCTCTGTCACCATATCACCTGCCAATCACATCTTGTGTTCAGCCTGCCAAAGCACTACCCCGCGCAGTGAGGTCATACGCGTTCATCACTAACATATGATGTGTAAAGGCAAATCAACACAATGAAGAGGATGTTCTGAAGGTGAAACCAGCATTATACCTGAGATTAAGTGTTTAATGTTTCAGACATGTTAAACGTAAGGTGGAAAAAACAGCATTCACAGCTGAGAGCTACAGATCCTGGATATTTCACTTTTTTGACGCCACCTTCATCCCCCTCTTTGATATACAGCATATTTTCTCAGATGTGTGTAACTGTCATTTTGATACTAATCTCATTTTTTGTATACATACGTAATATTTCTACATTATGATTTTGATTCACGCCTGAGTTTTTCAAATCTGTTTATAATATTCTTTTGACATTTCTTGAACCCGCCACGTCACAAATTCAACTTTGTATTTATGTCCACAGCTTAGAAAGAACATCACTGAAAGCAATGACCTTTACAAAAATCTGCAGCAAAAGAATGCTTAAAGAAACTTGTTCTCCTCTCTCATCCGCCCCCCCGTCGTTGCAGCCTTGGTTCTGCAGACCTTGTACAAAACCTGGACGTGTAGATGTGTTGAGAATGCAAAAAGAAAAGGTTCTGGGACACAAGTATTTCGAACAAGAGGCCAGAAGAATGAACGTGAATTCATATCTACCCAAGGCCGTTTGGCCATTATGAAGAATCACACATGTCATGCTCATCTTTCCCCTCTTTCCTTCACTCTATTCACCATTTTACATTCCCTTAACTCTGGTATATTGTTCTTGTCTTAACAGAAATAAAGGCAGAAAATGTAAATGACTTCTTTGTGTTGGTTCTGTTAAAATATATATCTTCATTATACTTAAAATGTCTCCATTATCTCCAATAAGATTATGGTTCTAGTTTTATCACAGTTTTTCCTTTAAGGTGCAATGTTATGAGAAGCTACATGTACTCCAGTGTCCTTGCCCACGTATTAATTTTCCTTCCTCTTAACACACCTAATTACCTCTTATGAGTTTGTCTTGCATTCACAAAAGGGTTAAATGGACAGAGTCAGGAAAAACAGCATTTATTGGGCTTTGCATCCACAAGTGGCAATATGTATGTGTTGGTTACCCTGACAACATTAAGCTTAACCAAGGTCATGATCCTGTATCCGCTCAGTTAGAGTAAAGGCTGAATCAGTTGTTCTGCATGTGAACAGAAAACATAATCTTCAACACATCAGATACAAGTATCGGCACTCTAAAAGAGATGTAGAGTGGTATTAACTACTGCTTTTACTTGTCCAATGAACTGATGAGCTTGTTGTTCTCCATGTGAGAAATGTAATAAAACAAAAGTAAACACCCTCAATCTGATGCTCAGGTTTTCCACTTAGCATTCTGCATCACAACAGCTAATCGGGGAGTAAGAATCCAAAGCATGCAACAAGAAACTGAACGGAATAATGAACTTCAGATACTTACGTCCATTTGAAATGCTAATCTTGTTGTGCTCATTAATTGTTTGAAATGACAGCAGCAGGATAATCTGTGTGACCTCGAGGTTGTCATGATGAAAGAACCATACCCTCCATGTAACAAGAGGAAAAATATGTATTTACTGATGAACGGTGGTTAAGATAAATTGTGCATGATCACCATGAAATGTAACAAATCATTGCGCTTATTGCAATACATCCAATTAGTTGTCCACAAGTCTAATTAGACGTTCATGTTCTGCCATTTTCAGTGTGTGCCATCCGCGTAGGCTGAAATTATTCAGAAAGATGTTCCAAGTAAGTGTGGCGCAGTCTTGAATACAGAAAAGGCATCTTGTGTTGTCAGCGTTGTTCTCTCTTGTAGATTTGTTTGATGCCACTAATCTGATTCAGAGCCATATCTGCTGCGACCTCTTGCGCACACGCACGCAGCCAGGTGGCCTTCGGGTGCGCGTGCATGCGGAGAGGTGTACAGCACGACAATGACGTCAGTGTCAATCGCTTTGTCAGTTCATGTCCATCCGCTTATAAAGTGAGCCATGTACCGGGGTATCAGCCACACATCTCCAGACGGAGCTCAGACCGGTGCGCGGCTCTTCCATTAACCAGCAGCGATGCCTCACTCCTTGTTCCCCATGTGCGTCCTGGCACTGCTCGCCCTCTCCTCCGCCTGCTACATCCAGAACTGCCCCCGAGGAGGGAAGCGTGCTCTGGCGGAGTCTGGCAACAGACAGGTGAGGACACTTATCCTGTCATCTGTGACTTTATCAGATTTCTTTTTAATGCTTTGGATGCTTTTTTGGTTTGAAATGTCCCCTAAGTAAGGGGAAGTAAAATATATAACATTAGGATAATTTTAAATATGAAATAGTTCAATTTGCAATCATTTGATGAGATCAGTTGATATTGATTTAGAGAAAAACCAAGCCATTTTACTTAATAAAATTGACAAAATCAGGCAGGAATAACAACGTAAAACATTGTTAAATATAGCAAAAATGTCCAATTTCAGGAGCTAACTATTAGATGAACACATTTATTATTTGTTATAATGATAATTGTGTGCATAATAACTTATAGTAGAAACAACACCCATCATGATGCATTTCAAGTGTTTTTATATTATTTTAGTTCTGCATTTTCTGATATATACAGGCAAGTTTATATCCAAACATTAATAATAAAAACAAGCATACTGTTTTGAGATTAATGTGCAACAGAATCATGCAACAGTTTCCCAGCTTTTAAGCATGCCCTTTACAAGTGTTTTTAATTAACTCAAAATAGAGTGCAATGCTTAATAAGTGTTACAATGTTTCCAAACGAATTGACTGGATGTATAACGCTTTATTATGAATGCTTAAATCTTCCCAATTCTCCTCCAGTGCATGTCTTGTGGCCCCGGAGACAGGGGCCGCTGCTTCGGCCCCAGCATCTGCTGCGGGGAGGGCCTGGGTTGCCTGCTGGGGTCCCCGGAGACAGCTCACTGTGTGGAGGAGAACTACCTGCTGACCCCCTGCCAGGCGGGAGGGAGACTCTGTGGATCTGAGGGAGGACGCTGCGCTGCTTCAGGACTCTGCTGTGACTCAGGTACAGTCTGATTTATTATTCCTCATGTTCAGACAAGTTAATAAGTCGGGATGAATTGGCCTATAGAAACAGCTTGAAAAACGTCCTCTCCTTCCTCTCAGAGAGCTGTGCGGTGGACCCTGACTGCCTGGGGGACACCGAGGCCCCAGATCCGGCCCACGGCTCTTCATTTAGCTCACCTGCAGAACTTCTGCTGCGCCTGCTGCATGTGGCTGCCAGAGGACAGCCTGAGTACTGACACTCCGGGCCATGAAGGGAAACACAATGAAGATCATCACTGTTCCACTACAAGCCTTGAGATGTAAACCATGAACCAATAAAATGCCAAGTCAAACTTTGTTCTCTCTTAACCCCTTCTGCTGTCCTGTATCTGTAGAGAGGGCCATAGAAGAACTACCTGTAACTTTAGTAATCAGTCAGTTTTCATCCAGATCCTGTGGAAGAGGAATCATGATATTGCATTGTTTGTTCCAACCTTAGAAATGTATATACTGATGCACATACTGTAAACAAATTGTATTCTATATAAGAGGATGTAACACACCTCAGAGCTCCATTTTAAATAAGTGAATTACAGCAGAAAAACCCTGTATATAAGTTAGAGATCTGACATTTAAGACATCCATGTAAAACAACTTAAGCAGTTACTTATTGTGTGGTAGAAATATTATTGTAAATTGAAAATAAGAGAGACAATACAGAATATATCACTGCCAAAAATCTTCAGCTGTCTGTTGTCGTTATTCACAAGCTCAACATAATTACACCTTTAAAGATGATGACTAATAGTGTTTATAGTCTGTGTGTGTGTGGCTGTGAATGTGGGTGTCTGAAAGGAATTAATAACTACCTGAAATAGAAAGCTAAGAAATCACCCATAATACTTTCTGTCGTAAATCAGTATCAATTCTTTGAACCTGTCCAGCGTTATAGTTCGTAAGTTCAAAAGGCTGGACAGTTATAACAGTCATCCTTTCTCCCCCCCAGAGGACACAATAATTGTAGGTGTGCCTAACTACTGCAAACTAAAATGTAAAATGAAAACGTTGATATTGATCTGAGGGTAAAGAGGAAATAAGCTGGACTTAGTGTATTTCACGGCAGATTTAAAAGTCGGCTAGTAACAATTATTTATCTAATTGTCCGTCACATGTTGCACTGATACGATGAATTAACCGTGTCAATCAGCTGCATTTCATTATCTTCTTCAAGCACACACATCTCTTTGTTGTTAGACAGTGTTGCTTCATATTCCTTTGTGCAGGATGATTAAAAGTTGTTTTTGCCAGAATGTATGTGTTGCCAGTTTCAGTTGGACCTCCCACATTCTGACATTTACGGTAACTGTTCTGAAATAAGACCTATGTGTCGGGAACTATAAACGTGTCTTATATCTGCCTGATTAATTGTTCAGTGTTAAAAGCTTTGATAACAGCCAATGTTGCATCAGTGCTAAATATAAATGATTACAGCCAAACAATTCCATGGAATCGTCAAACTTAGTTGACTAAGTTGACTTAACAAAGACTCAGAATGAAACCGTGCTCATTGGCTGTGTAATGGTGAAGTTATGTGCGACTTGATTTTGATTAACAGTTAATATGACCTAATTATTTGTAATTAGTACAGAGCAGAAGCGGATTAGATGCAGCCAATTAAGTCAACAAAGACCACAGTGGCTTTTTCCCCACAAAAAAAACTAATCTTCCAGATTTCATTTCCATAAGAAGAAAAAGAACATGTCAGAAACAAAACCTAATTTGTGTCAAACTGGCTCAAAAAGGAGGGGGAAAATTAAGTAGGCTTAGTATGGGATGAGGTATTTATTGTCGCATGCTCTAAACTGAAATGCAAACCAAAAATCATACAACACTGCATTTATTTGTTGGTTTTGACAACTTTCCCAAACACACAAGTAGTTAATCTGCTAACTGTCAGTCATTGTTGCTACCAGAAGAATTCCCCTTGGGAACAGTTTGCCCCCCCCCCCCCCCAAAATAATTATATTGTCTGGTTTGCACGCTCAGGTAAATTGCACAACATGTGACAAAGCCAAATGTTTTTTGCCATCTTTAGTAACTTATTTATGAGCCCTTCTCTTTGCACAAAAGTCAAAGGTCAGGCCCATCTAGAGAGAAAGAGTCTTGCTCATTGATACTTAAGCAGTGCCTGTGTTTGCTCAGGGGCTTTTCAAATGATGTCTTCTGCTTGAAGGATAGTTTCCATGATCATTTATCGAAAATGTTGCCCAAAGGGTTAATAAGATAATTATTTGTTCAACATCAGAACATTATTACAAAGCCTTGCACTCATCACATATACTAATTTATCTTAAGTCTTCAGATACACCGTTAAATATATACCTTTTGTTTCTTTCGACTCTGTGGTTGACATTTGATCTCAGTTAAATTCCCATTGATCTCAGTTGTTTAAACTATAACCCAGCTTTCCTGACTTTGGGTGTGGCACTAGCTAAGCCTTAATTCAGTATCTGTCAATCAAAGAAAATCCTATAAAAAGTGTGGTAATTAAACCTGTCAGAGCCTGTCTGAGTGGAACATACCTGTACCACGAACTCTGCTACACAGGCAGTTTAAACAAAGAGTCATTTTCAAAACGAAAGTAACATTGGTTTTCAAAAAGTGTGTGTGTGTGTGTGTGTGTGTGTGTGTGTGTGTGTGTGTGTGTGTGTGTGTGTGTGTGTGTGTGTGTGTGTGTGCGTGTGTGTGTGTGTGTGTGTGTGTGTGTGTGTGTGTGTGTGTGTGTGTGTGTGTGTGTGTGTGTGTGTGTGTGTGTGTGTGTGTGGGTGTGTGTGTGTGTGTGTGTGTGTGTGTGTGTGGGTGTGGGTGTGTTCAGCACAAGTATTTAAAGGAATGACAGATTTCCCCCCTCAGTTGCTCTGTCATCATGGATCTGAAAGTTGGGTTTGCGATTGTCTGTCTGTGCGCTCTAGCCATCAGCTCCACTGAAGGTAAGGACCCCATTATTATGACAATTTATGTTAAAAGCAAGACAACGCTTTAATAGAATCCGTTTTTTTTAAGGTAAGTTATATACATGCTCAGAGATGTTTATATTTTTGGGCAGAATATACAGGAATCGATTGGTCTTTCACTTTCACTTCATATTGTAGAAGAATATGAAAATGATAAGTTGATGTTGTAAAGGCAGAGTGTCTAAATAACTATGTTGTTGATGCAGCTGTTTATTGATTAAATAATCTTCTTTGTTTTTCAATCTAAAACTTTTTTTTAAAAATTGTGTTTTATCTCTTGCTTATTTGCCAAATGCAACTCGAGGCCCAGGGACAACAGTTAATAATGTGCCTTTTTGGCTAACACCCGCACATTTAAAGTGATTTTGTACCTAAAGATATAACTTGACAGAATGGCAGTGATAGCAGAGACACAATTAAACACATTTGTTAATCATTATTGTTGTTTAAACATCCTTTTTATGGATCTTAATCCCACATTGCAGCTGGCATTCCAAAATGTTGCTTCTCAGTAAAGATGGACATTCCCCTCCAAGTGCTGGTGAGGGTTCAGAGATGGAATGTGCAACAGAGCAGAGGTGCCTGTGACATCCCTGCACTGATGTAAGTGGTGAACATCAACAATAGGCCATATTATTACAGTTATCAAATTGATTCTTTGTGCTACTATCTAACCCTGAAACATGTTTCTCTTGCGGATCGACAGTCTGCATATAAAGGGTTTAAGGAAGCCCATATGTGCTCATCCCAAACTGAAGAGAGCCCTGATGGCGCTGCAGGCCAGGGTGAAGCGGAGCAGACAGACAGCATGAGAAATCTAATTGTCTGTGTTGTGTTTTCTACATTTGGTGTGATACATAAGCCCTTACAGTTGTCTCTTTCTTTATTGATGATGATCATTTAGAGGTACTTGTACTTACATTTACTATATACATTTCAAACTATTCTAGAATCAAATACATGTATTTAATAGATATTCTTTTTCAGAATATGATTTGACATACAATCTGATTCTTAAACCACACCGTATGTGAAGTGTTTTAAAATCACCTAAAAATGGACTGTCTTCTGTTAACTTTCAATATTTGAGGTATGTTTCATTGCTAATGATTCTGTGCTTTTACTTAATGTAAAGGTTACAAAAAAGGGGTTTTACTTTTAATGGAGTATTTTTTTTGGTTTGTAGAATAATGTGAATTAAATCTTTGTCATTTATACTTTGTATCGTAATACAATTGCATACAAAAATTATTGTCAAATGTGATTTAATAAATACTTTTTCTTATATGTTATAATTGTATTTTTGCTTCCAGGTCTAGTTGTGATCATTTATTTAAAAAAACAAACAAGACATGGTCAAATGATGTACGTAAGGTTTTTGGCTATATTAAGAAAGCATCAATTGGAGAGAGGGCGACAATTGTTTTCAATTCAAGATTCAGTGTCTTTATTGTCATGTGTAAAGTAGCTACAGTGTAGATATGGCAATGAACATTTTAAATCCCGAGCTCCTCCAACAATGCCACATAGTATTTATAGGACATAAAACCAAAAACCAAAATTTAAGAAAATGAAAAAGTGATGGTTTTTGTCTGTCAGGTCCTCCCTCCAATTGTCAATTACTTATACTTCAGGAGGCACTTGCATGAATATTATGTTAGCACTGAAGTTGATTTGTTTTGATAATAGGTTCACTCATCTAATGTTCTCACATCGCACACTAGAAGACACATGAGAACACTCAGAAACCACAGATGGACAATCTATATCTGTGGAGTCTATGAATACTATAGCTTATCTTTGGTAACTCCAGATCTTTCTGAGTGTAAATTGAACTTTCCTTGTTCCGTTTTGCCCTCTGATGATCAAAACCTAGACCCTACTCCCCCGTCTGTCATAACTAATCCCACAGACAAGCTGCTACAGAGAGGGCTTTAAAACACTGTGGACAGCTTCTCATTTATTAGATTTATTTGGTCTCATTCCAAAGTGAGGGATTTTTCTCAAAAAAACTCGGACCAAGGGGGGAAATCACCTAATCACATTTGCTGTCACTGTCACCAAGTAGCCTACATTATTGATGTACTTAACTTTGTAATTTATGGGATAGCTCTTTTATTCTGTGACTGTCTTAATTAAATACAACTCTCTGCTGTACAACTGTTTAGTTTTAGTTTTGACCTTTCATCCTTTATTAAGGTTTGAAAGATCACATCCTGCACTGTTCATTTAAAGAAAGAGAAACACATTTTACTCGTGCTCAGATTTAATAGATTTATAGATTACTTTATAGAAAATCATCAAAGTTGTGTTGGTGCATAGTACATTCAATTCAAAGCCGTCCAACCATTAATTGTCTGAGACTGAATGGAAGGGGGCAGCCTTGAATTGCTGATGCTGCTTTTCATATTCTGCATTGTTTAACATGCAAGGAACTCAAATAAAAAACGTTTACGCAGGCACTCAATTTGAAGCACTTTGTAGCAGCGACGTGCAGTCAGGGGAGGCAGAGCCTCACCTGTCATACTCCAATCAATGTAACGGGAAAACAACTAAAGAAAAACTAAATAGTAATAATAATAAAATGTCTCCACTGATCTGTGTTGTAAGTGTGATTTATGTATGATTCCAATCGCTTTTTATAGTCAAAATCAGCAAATGTGCCGAGCTCCGCTACAACTACGGGTAGCGATGAGAAGTGAGGCAGGGACGAGCTCTGCCTCACGTAAGCCGTTCTTATTATACATCCATGCTCGTAAGCCCACAGTAACTGGCTGGAGCGCGGGCATTAATGTAGCGAGGACACTTATTTTGTGAGCGCGCTCCAGCCAGTTACTGTGGGGTGAGGTGAGGCACAGATGAGCTCTGCCTCACCTCAGAATGCGTTACCTCACAGAAACTGGCTGGAAAGCGGGCCCTAAGCGCATGCCTGCACCATCTCACTGTATGTCACCAATGTAATGTTTGTAGATCCCTTTATTACATTTATCCTCGCCATCCATAGTCTCTAAATAACTTATTTCACGTATATATGATATTTAGGCCCGCTGGTCTCATCATACAACGGCAATGAAAAAAGCACCAGGGGAGGCAGCCACAACCTCTGCCGCACTGAAGGGGGCGCAGGTGAGCCCACAGGTTCTTGTTGCTACTGTTATTCTACACAGGAAAATAAGGAGGACTTTTTTTTTTACAAAAAAGTAATAGAGATTGTTGTCCAGAAGGCAGCGATGTGCAGTCAGGGGAGGCAGAGCCTCACCTGTCATACTCATAGACTGGCCATACTACAATGTAACGGAAAAACAACTAAAGAAAAACTAAATAGTAATAATAATAAAATGTCTCCACTGATCTGTGTTGTAAATGTGATTTCTGTATGATTCCAATCGCTTTTTATAGTCAAAATCAGCAAATTTGCCGAGCTCCGCTACAACTACATGGTAGCGATGAGAAGTGAGGCATGGACGAGCTCGGCCTCACGTAAGCCCACAGTGGAGCCTACACACGGCGGCGTGCGTTGCCGCTTCAACGCTTCTGCCCATTCACTTTGAATGGGGTGACGTCACGATTCGCCGAACTGCATTGTGGGAGCAAAGCGTAGCTTCTCTCGCGGTGCTCGCTGCAAAAGTAGAGCAATGTTCTACTTTTGCCGCCTCGACGGAGGCGTCAGCCAATCAAATCCCGCGTATGCAAATCTGACATTACAAGCGCTAGCCAATCAAACCGCGTGTATGTTGGGAGAGCCAGACCGCAGTTATTTCCCATATGTAAAAAATGGAGGAGAAAAAGATCGTGGCGGTACTATATGACCAGTCCCTCTTTACATACATGGATACAAACCGGAGGAGCCAGGCATGGGGGGAGGTGGCAGAGACAGTGAGTGACACTGGTAGGTTTTCGCCTTTTTGGGGAGTTTATATCCAGTGTACTTCGTTTGAATGGACAGCTAGCAAGCATAGACAGTATATTTAGCCAGCATGGATGTAGCATGAATGCTTTGCTTTGTATGTCCGGGGCGGGACATTCATGTGATTGGTTGTTGGTCGCGTTGTTCGTAAAAAATCCCCAAGCTTCAGACACGCCCACCGCCAAGCGGTAACGCACGCCGCCGTGTGTAGGGGCCGAACACTTGCTGGAGCGCGGGCACTAATTTAGCGCGGGCACTTATTTTGTGAGCGCGCTCAAGCCAGCGGAGCGTCCACATAGCAGCGTGCGTTGACGCTTGGAGGTGGCCGTGTCTGAAGCTTGGGGATTTTTTGCGAGCAACGCGACCAACAACCAATCACATGAATCTCCTGCCCCCGACATACAAAGCAATAGCAATGTTAAAACGAAGTAAACTGGATATAAAATCCCCAAACAGGCGAAAACCTACCAGATGCCTCGCTCCTCCGGTTTGTATCCCGGTAGATCAACAGAGACTGATCATACAGCACCGGGTGATTCACTACCGCTATAATGAATTTTCCCTCCATTTTTTTTAATATGAGGAAATGACCTGCGTAGTCTCTCCCAGCATACACACGGTTTGATTGGCTAGTGCTTGTACTGGCAGATTTGCATAAACGGGATTTCATTGGCTGACGCCTCCGTCGAGGCGTCAAAAGTTGAACATTGCTCAACTTTTGACGCCAGCAACGCTCCACGTCGCTTCCCAAAATGCAGTTCGGCTAAAAGTGACGTCACCCCATTCAAAGTGAATGGGCAGAAGCGTTGGAAGCTTCAACGCACGCCGCTGTGTGGACGGGCCGTTGTGTGGTAAGGTAGGCACAGATGAGCTCTGCCTCACCTCAAAATGCGTCACCTCACAGAAACTGTCTGGAAAGCGGGCACTAAGCGCATGCCTGTTACCATCTCACTGTAGGTCACCAATGTAATGTTTGTAGATCCCTTTATTACATTTATCCTCGCCATCCATAGTCTCTAAATAACTTATTTCACGTATGATATTTAGGCTCGCCGTACAACGGCAATGAAAAAAGCACCAGGGGAGGCAGCCATAACCTCTGCCGCACTGAAGGGGGCGCACGTGAGCCCACAGGTCCTTGTTGCTACTGTTATTCTACGCAGAGACGGTAGACCAGACGCGAACAACAAACTAGACTTTTGAAACTAGAGGAAGATAAGGAGGACTTTTCCAAAAAATAATAGAGATTGTTGTCCAGAAGGATAGCATGGACTTCATCTTCAAGTCAAGGTAAGACCACATTGGTAATGAAAATTGGTTCTTACTAAGAAAGAACAATCCAATATTTTGATTGTGGGTATCCTTTTGTTGAACGGTCTGTTTAAAATGAATCGAAACATCAGACCAAAAAAGCTTTTGAAAATAACAGAATATCTCGATTAAGGTCAGAATATAATATTTGTAAATCTGACTCTGAAAGAGTCAGTGCCTCACCAGCCATGAACCTCACCACACGTCACTGCCAGAAGGATAGCATGGACTTCATCTTCAAGTCAAGGTAAGACCACAATTGTAATGCAAATGGATTCTTACGAAGAAAGAACAATCCAATATTTAAATTGTGGATAGGCCTATCCTTTTGTTGAACGGTCTGTTTAAAATGAATTGAAGCATCAGACTAAAAAAGCTTTTGAAAATAACCGAATATTTCGATTAAGGTCAAAATATAATATTTGTAAATCTGACTCTGAAAGAGTCAGTGCCTCACCAGCCATGAACCTCACCGCACGTCACTGCTTTGTAGGATATAGCCAGGCATTCAACCCCAGGCAGTATCTGTAGTATTCCAAGTGTATGTAAGTATATAAGGATATACTAACTATGGATGGCATTAATTTGGCCTCCAGTGAGACTGTAAGGAATCTTGGTGTTATATTTGATCAGGATTTATCCTTTAACGCCCACATAAAATCAATTTCAAGGACCGCCTACTTCCATCTACGTAACATTGCAAAAATCAGGCATATCTTGCCTCAAAACGATGCAGAGAAACTAGTCCATGCATTTGTTACTTCAAGGCTGGATTATTGTAACTCTTTATTATCAGGGTGTACCAAGAAGTCAGTCAAGTCGCTTCAGCTGATTCAAAATGCTGCAGCTCGTGTACTAACCAGAGTTAGGAAAAGGGACCACATTACTCCTGTTCTGGCTGCCTTACACTGGCTCCCTATAGAACACAGGATAGAATTTAAAATTCTTCTTCTCGCCTACAAAGCCCTTAATGGGCAGGCGCCGTCTTACCTCAAAGAACTCATTATACCCTACTGTCCTACTAGGGCATTGCGTTCCAAGAATGCAGGGTTGTTGGTTGTTCCTAGAGTCTCTAAAAGTACAAAGGGAGCCAGAGCCTTTTCTTATCAAGCTCCACATTTGCGGAATCAGCTTCCAGTTTGTGTTCGGGCGGCAGACACCCTATCCGTTTTTAAGAGTGCGCTTAAGACCTTCCTTTTTGATAAAGCTTATAGTTAGGGCTGATTAGATTCAGCCCCTAGTTTTGCTGATATAGGCTTAGTTTGTCGGGGGACATCTTACTTCTTCCTTCTCTCTGTCTATACCTGTGTACTCTCATGTTCCGATTAACCCAGCTTCCCCAAATGTCTTTATTTTTGGTGTCTATATACGCCGGGATCCGGAGTCATGGATGATCCTGCGCTCCTCTGTCCTGGATCGCGAGCCCTGGATCTTGAGTCGTGGCTGTGGTCCTGGATCATAGGTCCTGGATGGATATCCTCGTGGATTCATTTTCCTATTATACACACATGCATTTCCAAACATTTGGACTACCTATGTTGCAAATGTATTATCTTTTCAATTTACACACGGCATCTATTGCACGTCTGTCCGTCCTGGGAGAGGGATCCCTCCTCTGTTGCTCTCCCTGAGGTTTCTCCCATTTTTCCCTTTAAACTGTGGGGTTTTTTTTGGAAGTTTTTCCTTGTACGATGTGAGGGTCTAAGGACAGAGGGTGTCATATTGTCATACTGATATTTTGTACAAACTGTAAAGTCCACTGAGACAAATGTAACATTTGTGATATTGGGCTATATAAATAAACATTGATTGATTGATTGATTGATTGATGTAAGTCCCTTTTGTGCATCCTTCTTCTACTAAATGATGCAATATAGAAATGTTGCAATGTAAAAGTCAGGTGAAATATATGTTGATGACATGACAAAATAAATTCAAGGCGAACAGTCATCCACAGGTTAACTACTTCACTCACAGGCCACAACATGAAGCTATCCATCAGGTTAAGATCCAAGTCCTCAGGCTGTTTTGATTGTCAATTACTCATTATTTCCAAATGGCAAAAAGCCCGGAATCAGAAACAGGTTTATTGCCAGGTAGGTTCGCACATAATAGGATGATGTGAAGACATTCACCATTTATCAAAGAGCTTTTCACTTTAGCCACTCCCTTTATCAGAAACCATATTCCAAGAAAACAAACATAATGGTGTCAGATTGGGCAACAGCATAAATGACTGTTACACATGTCACAGCTGTCTCCTGCTGTTGAACTCTTGCCAACAACTTAATCTGTGATCTTAAATCTCCAGGCACTGATTCATCAGCACTCAAACCTTCTGAAAGGTTCAGCTGTGGCTCATCTTGCCTCCAAGGGCAATACTTTGAAAAGCTGAAGGAAGAAGTATCCTCTTTGTTAATACAACTACAGAAAAAGGTGATTTAACAATGTTAATGTGCTGTGATAAACAAGAATACAAATGCTATTTAGCTCTAAGCAAGTGAGAATATTATAGAGCATAACAAAATCAAACATTTAAAAGTAAAGTTAAAGCAGAAGGAGTGCCTGTTTTCTTTCACACTGTGAAGAGATCATAAGTCTGATGCAATAGCACCCTCTACTGGCATGATGGTCTTATTTAATGCACAACAACAACCAGTGATTTTTTATTGTCATGTTATTGTAAAATAATCTGTCCTGCAGATTCCTCATGTTTGCCGAAGTGAGTTTTTTCCCATAGTGTAAAGTGTTTGCTGTTGCTATACATTTACATGCAGGCAACCCCACATGGCCCTAAAAAGTAGCACAGGTTGCATGTTACTTCCTCCTCACAGAGTTTCACTCAGGAAACAGGCCTCAAATTGAACATGATCCAGTTTGTTTCGGTAAAATATAACTTATTACGACACATGAGTCCATGAATGCATCATAAAAATATCAATAATCAGCACATTTTAGCAGAATGGTTGCCACATTCAAGATGGTTGCCCTTTTTACGGATCTATTAGAAGCAACATATTGAACCCTGTGGTGTGACCCATTTAAATAAGGTGGTTTGTGTTCCAAACAGCAGATTTATGGGTGCGGCATAATCTAGCAGAGTTGCACTGAAATTGCTTTGTCTTCTTCTTGCCTACATTGTTGACTTTGAGTAAATGTTTAACTTCCCATAATTATCAGACAGCACTGCAGTCTACAGTTGAGCATTAATGCCTGCTATATTACAATGAACAGTGTGTGAACGCAAGCACTGTCATAGTGTTTTAATAACGTGTGTTTAACATGCAAACCTCTGTATATTTGGCTACATGATACACATTTAGGCTGCTTTTAATGCTTTTGGGGTTGGTAGTGTCTCATGTCTCATTAATGCAGTACTATATTAACTTGAAAACAAATTGTGACAGAAACATATATAAACCTGATCAAAGCCAGCTCACTTCTAATGTCCTGCACTGGTGGAGCCTGCTTTTGTTTCAATATCAACTAAAACAGGGAAGGGCATGTTTACATCTTGCTCTGTGAAGCAATTGTATGACAGGTGCTGTGCAAATAAAGTTGAGTTGACTTCCTGTTGCAGCAGTGATTGCCACCCGCCCCCTTGCCCACAGGCAGGCTCCCTTGGATTGAACCTCCCACCACTAAACCAGGAATTACTCCGCCTTAGAAAAACGTAAAGAAACTGTAACAGGTGTCTTTATAGTTTCTTCAGATGTCTACCATTGGCGGTCTACAAACTGTTGAACACTCCGGAATGCTCAAGCTGTATTCTGCCTTGTTTTACGCCAGCTGCTCGTTCCTCATCACGGTGGTGAATAAAACCGTGCTGACGAGTTTCAGGTAGGCTATGTGGCGCTGTGTCATGCGGTCAACTCATTTAGGTGGAACAAGTGTTAAAAGCTTTATGCTAAGACTATGATTAAAAGTGGTAATACAAACAGTGTAGTAAGCGTTCTCTATACAAGTAAAAGTCCTGCATTAAAACGTTTCTAAACTAAAACAAACGTTAGGGGCCAAAAGCATAGCTTCCCTTTATGAAATACAATGTATATTCAATTACTGTATCAATATGTACGCATTAACTTTAATAATGGAGCTGGTTAACCATTACATAAACTGCTGGGTAGCTTGTGAAAAGTGTTATTTTTAATCTATAATTTGAATATGAATAGCCTTTTCAAAGTAGCCGACGAATAAGTAATAATAAAATGGATATACTGAAGTGAAGTGTACTTCTTGAGTGCATGTACGTAGCCTACTTTTCATCTTCATTCATAGCAATAACAATGTAGAAAGCTCACACACAAAGGAAGCTTATAACTAAATGATTCACAATGCAATACGTGATTCACATTGCAATACCACACAGTCAGCTATTGTTTTTGTGTTGGATTTGCAGGTTTCCGTCCTACTTGTTTCTGGGAATTGGCCAGGTAAGTTGTCCAGGTGTGGATGTTTCTGAGTGTTTATACAAATGTGAATCATGTACACACACACACTGTTACGTTCCCTCTTGGCTAGGGATACAAAAGGGAAACGACACGACCAGATTGGATTTGGTATATGTTACAGGTGGTTTATTTGTAACGGCAACTAAGTAAAATGATGTAGGCTACACAAACAGCTTGGCCCAACAACGGGTCAAGCTGTCACTATCTCACACAAAAGGGTCTCCAAAAGAGAGTTGCCCAATACTATACAAAAGGAAAGGAAATACCTCACTTCTAAAGTGGAAACAAAACAATAAACAAAACGGGGCTGTGGGAAAACACAGCTGGTGCGGGTCCACAGGTGCTAATCACCTGGATCTACGCAATATACACACAGGAATGCTGGTCTACAGGTGCTAATCAACCTGGATCTAAGCAATATCCACACACAAACCCTATACTAACACAGAACCCGACGACACACTGCTAATCAGTGTGCTCGCCCAGAAACCCTACTGAATACACTGCTAATCAGTGTAGCTAACACAGAATACACACGGCTAAACAGTCTCAGAAGTCACAGAACGAAGGCAGTTTCACAAGGAGAGGGTTGATGCGTCTGTCACACAATACAGAGCCTCCCGAATGGTATCCGTGCCCAGCCTTTATACTCCTCCCCGGATGACGTGGCAGAAGCGGGCAGGGCTTGGGTGACGTCTGTCCAATCCCCGCGGATGTTGCGAGGTCGAGACGGCCACTGACAGCATAGGAACTGCACAGCTCATTTGCACACACACACACACACACACACACACACACACACACACACACACACACACACACACACACACACACACACACACACACACACACACACACACACACACACACACACACACACACACACACACAGAGTTAAGGGCACAAGGTAGCAGCGGCTGTAACACACACACACACCCTGAAAAACCAATCAATTCCTGTATATTCTGCCCAAAAATATAAACATCTCTGAAAATGTATAACTTACCTTAAAAAACGATTCTATTAAAGCGTTGTCTTGCTTTCAACATAAATTGTCATAATAATGGGGTCCTTACCTTCAGTGGAGCTGATGGCTGGAGCGCACAGACAGACAATCGCAAACACAACTTTCAGATCCATGATGACAGAGCAACTGAGGGGGGAAATATGTCACTCACTTTAAAAACGTGTGCTGAACACACACACACACACACACACACACACACACACACACACACACACACACACACACACATCCTTCTTCATTGTCCCTTTTGTCCTTTCAGATGATTGTCACTCTTGTTGTCCTTTATGCTGCCAAAATGAGAAAGAAAGTCCAGTTTCAAGATTTTGACAGAAGTATTCTCTTTAAAGTAAGCATTTCTCATAAAAAAAATACTATTATAATTGATTTGATAACATTTGTTTTCAAAATATATTACTCCTTTAATTTCTTGTCAGATTTTCCCTCTTCCTTTGCTGAATGTTGGGAACCATATAACAGGACTGGCAAGCACCAAAAAACTCAGGTTAAACCATTTTGGATGTTATCTAGTAGTCCTTAATTTCATGCTGCTCATTCATGTGTTTCCTAAACGTGTTTTGTGCTTTTACAGTTTACCCATGTTTACAGTATTACGGAAGTTCACCATATTGATGACGATGATCTTGGAAGTATATTTACTAAAGTAAGACATATCTCTGAACTGTGTAGAACATTATGTATTATGAGCCCACTTACATGAAGAGGTTCATATATCAGAAGTATTATATAAGACAGGAGCTTCTGGCTTTGATCTGAATGTTTGAATGTTCCCTTTTTTCCAGAAAATCATTCCCAAGACGCCTTGTATACAGCGTTGTGGCCATAGTCTTCGGTGCCATGGTTGCTGCAAGGTATAGATTTGTTAAATCTGAATTCATTGATTTAGAATTGTTAATAGATCCTTTAACCCAGGGGTGTCAAACTCAATTTCATCGCGGGCCACATTAGCATTATGGTTGCACTCAAAGGGCCGGTTGTAACTTTAAGACTATATAAATATATAAAATAATGTATTGTATTACATTATTGCCTCTGCATTGGATTATTATCAGATAGGGTAATAACTTAATAATTAACTACGTCTGAATGCAGAAGTCTTGGGCAAATAATTACAAGTCTCTTCAGTGTGCATGTCACAAAATGAGATGCATTGTGGGACATGTTGTTTATTGGCAATGTGTTTCTGTAAAACGGCATGTAACCATATAATAAATATAATATTCTTTGCAAGCTCTTGCGGGGCCACATAAAATGAAGTCGCGGGCCGGATTTGGCCCCCAGGCCTTGAGTTTGACACCCCTGCTTTAAGCCCTAATACCTATACTTTCCATACCTCTTTCCCTCTCCTCTAGTTCTGACCTAGCCTTCGAATTGGAGGGCTATACTTTCATCCTGCTCAACGATGCCTTCACTGCAGCCAGTGGTGTGTACACCAAGAAGAAACTTGGCGCCGAGGTAAGCTGCACGTTCTGTGTGTAGGTCTTTACACAGACGGAAAGACACACTTGGGTTCTTTTAAACCCTGAGGATATTGTCCTTGTACTATACAACTTCAACTGGTTTTACTTGAAGATGTCCACTTCTCTTCTTTCTTTGAGGCTTGTTGCTTCGTTCCTTCTTGTCAGAAGAAACACATCTTCAGTGAACAATGCTGACTCTGGTGCTAGAAGATTATTGGCTCTTATGGCTTCTGCTAGCATATTGTCCAGATCAACCTTAACCTTAACTCAAACTCTTGTGGTGTTCAACTCCTTCACCTCTTGTAGATGTTCAAATTGTGCCAGCCGTTGTTTATCTTTAGTCTCTAGACTTTTAAATTCTGCCTCTTCCTTTTCTTTTTTGGATGTGGCCTCATTTATTTGGAGTGGAAACTAGAGCAGGTACCATGTTTTGATCGCTGAGAGAACAATTCAGAAACCTGTTGACTCAACTCATAAAACGAAGCTATTAGCTGCTTTTTTGTCTTTCAAATAATAAATGCCAAAAACAACTTGCATCTTTCATTCATGCTGTATTTAACTGGTAGTTTCACAAAAGCTTAATGTCTGTATAGGTGTAGTAAACAGTTTTTGTATGTTAAATTATACAGTATTAGGAAATGTTGCTCACAGCTGTCCTGCCAAAGAACGAAGACGAATCTGACTTATTTATTTTACAGTTGTCTCAGTCGTTAATTCTTTATAAATAATTGTTTGCTTTCATTTGTACTATATGTCTAAGACTTTTGTAGAAATATAAATGGTATTGAATCAGATCATTAAAGAAGAATATGCACATTAGATTTAGAAAAAAGGTGAAAGCTTTGACTTTGATCATCTGCCCTCCTAACCACATATTTAAAAACGTATCTTTTTTTGCCTATCACGATTTAAGATATTGACAGCCTATAGATGTATAATATGAAAAGTTTTTTTCCAATTCCAAGTAAATACATTTACGTTACAATGACTTTTTGTGTCACAAGTATCTCCACAAATGATCGTTGTGTATTTGATTTTGGTCACATTATATCTAAGGTTTTTGTCTTTCTTTTGAAGGGCCTCGGGAAGCATGGCGTTTTATTCTACAATGCACTTTTCATCATCATCCCCACTCTTTTGGCAAGTGCGTTTACCGGAGATTTACACAAGGTACATACAGTAACTGTGAATTTGTGTATTCTTACTAAATGTTTGCGCTCAAAACTATATGATTTTTTCTCTGTCTGACCACCCTGTATGATTTTCTCCACAGGCAGTCACATTTAAGGACTGGGGCGACGCCACTTTTGTTTTTTGTTTCCTCTTGTCTTGCTCCATGGGGTATGTCACTGAAATGTACTTCAAACTGCTATATTACTGTGACTCTACTGTCAACTGTACAAAATAGTGATATTTTTAAAATCTAAAGATCTTCCATTACTCCCTCATGCCACCTGGTTTTATTCAACTGTTTTGTTTCCTCAGGTTTGTGCTGATGTATTCCATAGTCCTGTGCAGCTATTATAACTCTGCACTTACTACAACAGTAGTGGGGGCAATAAAGGTAAGACCACACTGATTTTTAGACTAGAAATCAGACAAATCTCCAACAAGGTTTCCTAATCCTCGAAACTCATTATTTTAATCATAGAAAATGCTTAAAGTTCCAAACTACGTGGTTCTCGAATCTACATCATACTACACATAGTGTTAATCAATCATAAAACAGTGACCATGTTCAAAATCTTGCAATTTTAAGAATTTAAGATCTAAATATGCACCTAAAACTAGTTCCTTACTGTTCAGCTGATGGCAATGACCTATCTTCCCACTCAAGAAAACACCCTCCTTGGTGGAGTCAACTATGTTTGTGTTTCACATTTCCATCTTGTCTATTTCATTTTCATTTTAAACCTTTATTTAACGAGATTGGTCCCATTGAGATCATAGATCTATTTTTCAAGGGAGACCTGCAGCATATAGGTTCCACATGAAACATAAAACAATAAAGGACATCATACATTATATTTACAGGATACATTTACATAGTTATATAGACCTTTACAAGTGCCCATACATAGTATCAACGAGCATTTCATCTATATTCTATATTCAAACGAGGTCCTCACTAACTGGAATTACTGTTGTAACTTTCTTAAGAACGTTGCTGTTGCCTATATTGGCATCTTTGTGGGTGGAGACTACCTGTTCTCTTGGACCAACTTCCTTGGCCTCAGCATTTGGTAAGAGTTTAAGATTTGATTCTGGCAATCAAATTTGACAATATTGACCGTAATGTATTTTCAGGATTGTTATAGGTCTTTAATCACAATGGATCTTAATCTGGGGCTCAGGACTCCTTTTAAATAATAAGTATCAGTGTTCAATAGATGATGCTCTACAAAGTTAGGGTTATATTTTCATACTTTTGTCTCCTCAAATGTTCTTGCTAAGTCTTGCAATTATCTCCACCAGATCTCCATAATGTATTAAAACAAAACGCATCACTACTGTAGTTAGTGTTATTTTGGCGTTTTTATAATTACAATTTGTGATCAACATATTGTGTTGAATGTCATTATAAACTTTACCTGACTACAACTGAAAGTTCTCAGAAGACTTTGATGGGACCAGATGACCAAACATCCGTTTTTTCCCTGGTTTAACAATTAATTTGTTTTAATTTTTTGTTTTGCAGTATGTCAGGTGGACTAGTGTACTCGTATTTAATCTTTAATCAGAAAACACCTGTAAGTTATGAAGGAGCACAAGAGCTGAAGATTCACATCACAGAAGATTCAACCCAGAAAGAAGCTATAATCTAAAAGGGACAGTATGTTACCATTCGCCACCTGGTGGCATTGCTGTACTCCATATTGGAGCATCATATTTCATTTGTCATTTTTTATTAAAATGTATTAATTTACTTCATTTTTACATTGAGAAGGCTCTCATTTTAATTTTCATACCAAATCATGACAGAATAAATTGAGGTCCACATCCAATCTGGGTCAGGTTTGGGGAACGTTTATTTAAAACCAACAATTATATAACAGTGTGGACAGCCTGTCAGAGAAATATTACCTTAAAATGTGTAATAAAATGTCTACCAAGCAAGCAGGATCACTCTATACATGCTAAAAACATGGAAACTGTTGGAGCATGTTAGGGGAGAAAAAAAACGTAAACTAAAAATCGACTTCAAAGCTCTTCGTAAATTGTTCACACTCAACATTCTAACAAAAAAAGGTGTATATATTAAATGCCATAATCTTCTCAAACCACAAAATAGACTAAGGGTTAGAAATGCTTCAAAAATAAACTATAATGGGGTACAAATAAATCATTTGGGGTTTTGATTATCAACAAATCACTTGCCTTCCAGTTTTAGCGAAACTCCACAAAGGTCATTTGTAAACCAAACAGAATCAAACATCACAGCTAGAGTGACAGCTTGCTGACAGGGCAGTTATGAGAGGTTCATACAGTGTCGAAGGATGTAGTGTTGCTCAAAAAAGAAAGAAAATGATAACACCAAGCACTATAAAAATCAGTTTATCAAAAACAAATGCCATCTTTTTGGACTCGTACGACAAGTCTAATTTTCTGTGCATTGCAAGCTTAATCCAACACTTAAGTAGGGGTGTAAGAGCTACGTAAAAATGAATGAGGTGACAAAATTGACAAACCTAAATGTATTTGAAAGGTTTTAGATTTTTGCTGGTGCCAGAATATTTCCCTTTACATGTCAAAAGATTTCAGGGCTATCAAAGTTCAAGAAATTGTTAGCCAGTAAAAAAAGAATATGGCGAAATAAATAGATCATAACTTAATCTTTTGAAATTAAATGACAGATGCAACACTATGTTTCTATGCCCGTATAATATCTGGTCTGTCCCCCTTTAATATAAAAGGTGACATAGTGAAATATCTCCCATCTTTAGGTCTGCTGATTTTACTTTTAAAGGTAAACATCTGTTTCAATGGAAATATGGCATTAGAGGTATTCTCGACCTCCAATGATTGACGATTGCTTGACTGAATATGTAAGACCAGTATAAAAAAAAGAAAAAAGGCACCAGGTGAACTTCCTGTGTGCCTCCGGTATTGTAAATTGAAAACAAATGTGTGTAAATCATGATAAAGTGGTAAAGCTGTCAAAGTATGGATTATTTTGAAGACCTCTGGATTAGGCTTGCAATGATCCCATTTTATTCGAATATAAAAATGAGCCAATGCCAGACTGACCCCCCCCCCCCCCTTTAGTCCACATTCGCTCACTTCTAAGAGCATGCTGTCAAGGTGATGCTTAAACTGAACCACTCAGTCCATTTCTACCACCACTGCTGTAATCAGTGGAAGTGAAAGTGTGCTTACAATGCTAGAGATGAAACCTGGGAGCATGATGAGAGGCCATCCATACGTCCTATGTATGACCACACCCTGTATCATTCTGTCCATCTGAGCTTAATCCATATATACATCAATCATACACACTCGGTTACACTCACAAACACTCAAAGAACTCGTTACCATCAAAGTGCAAACAAAACATAATAGGTACTCTTCCTTTGCCTTTAGAAGACAGGAGAAAGAAAACATTCTTCATATAGTCAAATCTACAATTATAGCAGCCTAAAAGGATAAAATGGAAGCTGAATAAGGTGCTTTAGCTTGTGCCTTCCTGGTGCTGTGACAATAGATGATGATGTGCATAACACTGATCTCAGGCCAGTCCAGCTTGTTCTCAAAATCAGATTTTACAACTTGCAAGAATAAACTAAACTAGTCATTGATCTGCATTCATGAACACTTCTAGCTACAGTACATACAGCAGGAAGGCGGGTTGGGGATTGAGACATGAGGGAATGGGAATGTCAGGCATCGGGAAGTGGGAAGGGGTTCAGGCAGACAGGTTGTTGGCCAGATCGATAAGTGCCAGAGCACCATGAAGACGCTCTCGCTGCTCCTGGAGGCGGCGCTTGGTGGCTCCTCCCTGGCTCCCCTTCTCCTCCTCTGCTGGTTCTTCATCTTCCTCGTTCTCTTCATCGGACAGGAGGTACTCCATGGGGTCCTGCTGCTCCTGGTCCTCTGCTCTGGACTTGCCCTGTGTCTTCCCCTTGGTGGTTGTGGGGACACGCTGCTCACGGGTTTGCCAGTACCTACAGCAACAGAAAAGACTATATTAACATACAAAGTACACAGGAAATCCGATTAAAAGCACAATAGAAGTTCTTCTATGCACACTTTTTTTAAACAGTGGCTCCACTTACTTTGCTAGCCACTCAGCCACAGCCTTGTTATCCACAGACTGAGCCTTGTCCTGGTCCTCCTTTGGTTCCTCTCGCTTCAGACGGGAGTAAGGGTGCTTGGGACAGTGACGGTTGGCATGTGTGAACCGATTGCCACATCCTGAAAAAGAGAAGCAGGTAGTGCAGTAGCCGTTAGAGGCCATGTTTCTCTGTGATTTTAGAATAGTTAAGATGCACAATGTATGACCTATGTGGTTTCTAAAGAATGTCACAGTTTTGATATGCATTTTTTTCTAGTCAAAAGAATAACAATAATGAGGTACTTTCCACTGCTTTAAATATAAGAGAACCAGTTAAAAGCTGCAGTCAGACAAACGTACTGAGCATGCTACTGGGATGAATCCAAAAGTGAAAGGTCCTAAAAGTTCGACTTGTTGTTCTAAAAGCAGAACTGCACTTTAATGGGTATTTAGTGGGTATTGTCCACAGTAGATGACCATTACATGTATGATCTGTATGTGTAATGTGTATTTGTAAAGCACTTTGAGAGTCTTTGATAAAGCGCTATAATAAAATATAAGGATTATTATTATTATTATTATTATTATTAATAATGACAGGTCTTTTATAAAAATCCACAAACCCACCTTTCTCCGAACAGACAAAGGGTTTTTCCCCAGTGTGCAGCCGCTGGTGGGTCTTCAGCTGACCACTCTGCACAAACGCCTTCGTACAGTTTGGGTAGTCACACAGGTAGGGCCTCTCTCCTGAGGGGGGAAATAGATGTATTGTTAAGACAACAGCATATAAAGTTACAGTAAAATTATTACACAGTGCTACTTATATGATACACACATACAGCCCCTACTTTAAAATGAGAACACTAAAGCCAGAAAGTTGAGATTAGGTGCTAGGAGGTCAATTGTTTTCGGCTTTAACAAGATGTCTTCTTGACCATTAGCCATGTAATTATATACAACGCTAATGTCCAGTGCCCCTATCCTTCTGTCTCTCTCACCTGTGTGTGTCCTCTTGTGAGCCTGCAGAGACTTTTCTCTGGGAAACACGCGGTTGCAGATGTTACAGCGAATGCGACTGGCAGAAGTCTCCCCCTCGTTGATGAGCTCTCGGACAGTGTCAGCCCGGGGACGCCCTCTGCGGATGCCATCCTGACAGAAATAATAAAATAATTGTTATGTTAGCTCTACCACCACCTTACGTTCTTATTTTTATAATATCCATCAGCCTTAGGAAAATGCAGGACATCATTTGTACATACATTAATTTATGATTTTAAACATTGAAAACAAATATAATTACAATTCTGAAATATATTAAAACTGGCATATCATCTCAGTCATTATTTTATTATATATGCATCTGTATTAATTCATTTGATTATTATAAATAGATATTAAGAACACTGCAGATTTACACTACATCATACAATGCAACATCATGTGATTTTTTTTAGCTGTGCTCACGTGTTACATTGTAACAGGATGCACGTTTGGCCATTATAATCCATTCATATCCGGTTACATTTTGGCGCGCGACTAGACGTCATGTATGAGCAGCTGCTCCATAATCAGGAAGTAACTGGGGTTTAAAATCCACCATGTCACACCCTATTGCGCGGGCGATTTTTTAAATGACTCTCAACGCCGGCCATGTTAAGACTAACTCTAAACACAGTTTCCCCTACTTTAAAGTATACATTAAGTTATTTACCTCTAAAGAGTATACACCTCGCCTAGTAGCTCAGTTTCGAATAGTTAATGTCTTAAAAAGATGTCAACATCATGTTGCATGTAGGCTGCTCTCTTTTTCATAAAGTTGCTGTTGTTACAAACAGTGAAACAGTGCTGTTGTAACCATGCATTGCATTACAGTGTCGTCATCATGTATTCCAAAAGAGCAATAACTAAATTAAAGGCATTCATATAGGTTTCGATTTTGTAACTTCATGTGCCATACTACACGTTGTGCTGAACGGTGAAATAAGTGAAACTTACCCTGATCTGCTCAGGTGTTGGCTCCGTGTCCGCTTCTCTGGCAGTCTGGGCTCCGGTGGGTGAGGAAGCACCGCTCACTGAGCCCGGGCTCAGAGACACATTGTGGGCGTTCTCCCCCCATTTCCACGGGTAGACCATGAAGTCGCTGAATCCGGGACTTGTCGGAGTCAGGGCCTCAGCTCTCCTGGGTTTGATCGGCGTGGTCTTAATAACAGACACCAAAACTCTTTTAGGCGAGTCGTTGCAGAAAATAACGTGCGGGTGCTTGTTATCGGCCATCATGTGGCTGTCGAAACTCCGTTAAAAGCAAGAAAACTGCAGAAGCTGGACCTCTTCCTTAGTGATTAGCTTAAAGAATGACTGAATGAATGAAAGTCATAAATATGTCGCTTTTTCAATCCGGAGTGAATATGTCCTTCATTTCCAAAGTCGTAAATAAAGCTCTTGGATCCGTTGTTCGCTGCAAAGTATCCGCAGAATATACAGTTGCATGTAAAGATGGCTAGTTTACTTCTCGCCGCAGCGGGTCGTCCGAACTGACCTGTGCGCCCACAGGAGCGTTGTCCCCTTGTCCCGCGTTGCAAAATCGCGCCTGAGCAGTGGACTGACCAATCAGCTGCATGGATCAGACCCCACATGTCAGGAGTAACCAATGGCAGCACCCTTTTGGATCCACCTTAGAAGCCCGTGGGCCAATAGGAGAAAGAGATATCGCACTTCCTGCAAAGATTGGTCGCAACGTTTTTATCCAATGATATTTAAACACTTGACGCGCGCTTTTGCACGCTGAAACGAGCATTGGCCAATCAAGTCGAGCAGAACCCACGTTTGGCCTCGACGGAGCCAATGAGAGTGAAGGGCGGCTAATTCTACATCGCAGAGGAGCAGATGGCTCTTTCCCGCGCTGAGGAGTCTGTTTATGTTATTACATTTTTGGTCAATTTAAAGGGAAAGGATCTGTGCCTCAGAGGCGCCAAAGTTACGTAATCAGGGCGGAAATACTTGAACAAAGGGTGTACTGTGTAAGAGAAAAAGAAATAGAAACTTAGTGTGATTGAAAGAAAAAAGGTGTAAGTGTTACATTTAGGAAAAATAATATAATAATATAATATAATAATTTAGCCACAAATTGTCTCTGTTTACCCACACTCAATCTTATGTTTCCAACATTTCACAAGATGAAAATATAGTCTATCTTCACACAACACGTGCTGGACATAAGAACACCAAGACTTTAATTTAAGATACCATCACTTTTTGATTAACTGCATACAATGACTTTCATTTTATTGTAGAAGTAACAGTAACACCAATGACTAAGTGCCAATATAAAAGGCTATTTAACAAATATAAAGTGTAAAGTAATAGTGTCTTGAGATGTTACCACTAATAAAGCCAGTTTGTTTGAATTTATTTGCCTCTTTACTGTTGGGCAGTCTGTCTGTCTTTGACTCATTCAAAGTCATCCTAAAAATCCAAATATAACCCTACTGCAATGTACAATGTGTATTTAAAAATCATGCAGTGTAATTGAAACTGCCCATATAACTGCATTTAGAAGCCTGTATGCTAAACTAGTGATTCATGACATGTACAATATCAATACTGTAACAGGGAAGTAAATATGATTTGGTTCCCAAACCCCATGTACCTCGAGACTGTAGGTTGAACACCATTGACTTGCACTTTCTCATTTGACCACTAGATGGGGTTAAACAGACCTATTGCGGGTGACAAAGCTAATTCAGGGTTAAGGTTTGTTTATCTTATTTCATCATACATCTTATCCAACTATAGTTACAAATATAATACTATAATGTTGGGGGGATAATTGATTACATTTACAAATGAAAACGACCAAATTGTTTTCAGATTATTATTGTGATGCTTTGATGGGCCTGTTTGACCTGAGCAGGTTACTCTGGTACACTAGTCAGATTTTGGAGAGAAGTTGTTTGCTACAGCTGCTGTCACATAACTGTACAGGTAGTCTAACCAGAAAAGTCCTAGTCAATGAAAATGCTTCCATAAAAACAGAACTCAGGGAAAATAGCATGCAACTAAACGTGAAAGGTTTAAAACTTAGTATTTTACATTAAATGTTATGCATTTATTTTTCCATCGAAAACAAATATGGCAGCCATTCCATTCCAGTGTCAGTTGAATTCTAACCTATGATTCTAACACAGATAAATGTTGTCAGTAGTTTTTGCCAACACAGAGATATTTTGTCAGTAGTTTATAGAATAAAGTAAAACAACATTAATTTTACTTCAAACACATGTGTATGTATACCTATGCATTATGTACAACCAGAGAAACTGATAATGCTGTAGTGGTCTCTTGTTTTTTTTACAGAGCTTTATGTACAATTCCTTTGGACACTTCCTGTGCCATTTTGAACAGCAACACACACAGTCCAATCAGCATTAATGAGCACGGGGCGTGGTCGCTGATCTGCACACGTGCAAACATTTAAATGTGTAGACACTGCTGCTGGCATTAGCTGGATGTTCACTGACACAGCAAAGTACTGTCTGCGGCTCTGCACTGTACGAAAACGGTTGTTTTGCTGAGTGGTAATTGCAAGATATGTGTACATCTTGAGGAGGAGGGAATCAGCTTTTCTCGTCATACACAGGCTAAAATGCTCCCGGACGCATTTGGGTGCGCTGTGGCGAACAGGTATGGGGATCTTCTGGATGACGATGCTGACCCCTTCGACATAATAACTAAAGCAGAAATCGAGAAGGCGAAAAAGAAAAAGAAGGACAACGAGGAGAAGAAAGCCAAGCCGAAAAAACCTGGGCAGAAGGAATCCCAGAAGGACAGACGCGTCCCTGTTGCTCCGGAGGGCCCCGACCCGGCTCCAGGTTAGCTAGACTCCTGTCTGCATTATCACCAAACAGGCCCAAATCCTAAGAGAGCTGCTAGTATTTCTACCTCGGAGAGTCCAGCCTAGACTGGGCGGTTTGATTGGCTTTGTCAGCTACTGATGTTGCTATGACAGTGGGGGTTGAACACATGTTCATGCTGTCAGGCTGGGTTTCAACTTGGTATCTAAAGTTGGTATCTTTGTTTTTTTTAGTTGTGTAGCACATTTTAAACTGTATACATATGCATACTTTATATGTGGTATGTTAGTCAGTCAACAACTGATTTCGTTGCAAACAACTTGTTTGGTTAAGTGCAATTATTCCCTTCAACTGAACTCTCTTGGTATTGTTTGTTTCCCTTTTTGCATGATATCAGACCCTCCTTTCCTTTTTGTAGAAAGGCAGTTTGAGTGAGTTTAAGCAGTATACATGTATTTAAATCTGGGCTAAGAACTTACTGGAAGATTAAAACACACACACTGCGGTGTTAAGACTGTAATATGTGTTTTGTTTTTGATTAGTGGTTTAAACAAGGCAATTTACTCCATTTGCCTGATCAACTCTTTGGTTATTGAGGTTCTTCATAGACTTTTCAACAAAAGAAAGTGATAAGGTAACACAATTGAACAGCACATATCTCACTTTCTCTTCCTCAGTCCGTAAGCAGCCGCCACAGCAGCAGCCCCCACAGCAAGGACGTCCTGGACCAGTAATTGAGAGTGGGTATGGTCGAGGGGAGTCCCAGAGGAACACAAAGAGGCCTGCTTTTGGGGAGCGCAGGGCCAACCAAGACGAGTACCCACAGGACTTTTCCATCCCTAAGTATGTATTCATGAAACAACTCTCCTCTCCATATTGCTTTATTTTCGCATCATCTGTTTTACAGGACCACTGCTGTTAAAAAAATGTACAAATGATGTCCCTCAAGTGCATGCATTAATCCGATGAAGGGACATAGCTCATCTGATTGTTCTCCTTGCTAAGTAAAGATTGAAAGAGGAAATGATGTGATTCTTCAACAAACTAAATGAGTAATGACCCTTGTTTTATTCAAAACACTAACATCACTAAAGTCAAAGGAGTGACTTGTGTTTTTTGTTTCGAATGATCCCCAGGCCTTACTATAATACAGAGTCCGATCAAGGGGGCAGAGGGGGCTTCAGAGGTAGAAGAGAAGGGAGAGGAGGAGGGTTTGCGAGGATCTCCGAGAACTTCAACCCGAGGGGCAAGAGAGGTTATGATCGACACAGCGGAACGTAAGCCTCTTTGTTCATGCAGCAGTTGTACAGCTTATTGGTGGTGTTTTTGATCATTTTGTTTTAACCTGCTTTGCAGAGGTATCTCTCCTGAGGAAAAGCGAGGAGGCAGAGGACCCTGGAACTGGGGCAGTGCTGACGAAAATACAGGGTACATGTCATTAACATGAAACATATCAACAGTCTTGTGCACAATTTGGATATCTTTATGTTTGTCGTATCTCATTTTTGAAGTGAATTAATGGAGGTTACCCCTGATGCTTTGACCAAATCTGAGGATAAGATTCCTGCTGAGGATGATAATCAGTATCGGTGAGTAAAGCACACAAACACCTTTCTTATGAATGAAATCTGTGCCACATTACCTGGTTTAGTGTCTTATTTAACAGTCAATTGATACGGTTTACTCGGTTTATCATGCCTGTTGTGTTTTTGCATCGATAAATTAAAGGCAGTAATTGATGGTTAGACCAAATTAAAACATGTTTAGGGTTTAACTTGGCAGTTGGGTCATTTGCAATTAGAATCACACACATAATTCATCACATGTTTGACTTTTTCGCATGAAAGTTGCTTTTCTGCTTCACGAGTGCTATACATGTTAGATTTTACTCTCAATCAAATGTGTTAAAGTAAAGCCAGCTTAATGAAAAGTGTGTTTATGGAAAAAACTAAGTAATCTGCCATCTACTTATTTTGTGGATACATTGTTAGTTCTCAGGTTCAGCAACAAGGTGATCAAATAATAACAAATGCCAGTAAAATAAAATTCTGTTAATTTCTTTCAAGAGAAAGCTTGTATTTGGCAATGTTTATTTAAATGTAAAGGTGTCAAAATAAAGTAGATTGACAGATGTAGTTTGTTCCAAATTGTAGTGCGGAAGAGGATGGAGAGATGGTGGTCCATGTTGCCGTGGAGATGACCCTGGACGAGTGGAAGGCGCTGCAGGCGACAAGTCGTCCCAAGGCAGACTTTAATATCCGCAAAGCAGAGGACCAGATTCCCACCAAAGCCAAGGTCATCCACAAGTCAAAGAAGGTGGAGGTGAGTGTGACGCAAGGATCTGTGGAAGAAAACCCAAAGCCTGATCACACTGGAGCGGTGATCAGGACTGACTAGACTGATCAAACAACATTGTATGCTTCATCATCTAGCAGTAACCTTCCGTTGTAAAAATGAACACTCAAAAAGAAAACCTAGACCAAGCGTTCACACCATTTAGCGGGAGATGCTGTTGTGTTGTTAATGTCAATTTAAAGGTTTTGGACTTCATTTACCGTTTGTCTCCAACCTTTAGATCCTAAAGGAGGCGATCCTTGAAGAAGTGGATGATGACAGCCACTTCCTGCGTAGGTCCGTGAATGACATCACCTCCCTTCTGGACATCAATTTCGGGAGTCTTGGACGTCCCAGTCGTGGGGGTCGAGGAAGGGGAGCACGAGGTGGTCCGGCTACTCGCCCAGAGTGTGCTAAACCCGTGTTTGAGAGGGTATGTCCTCGACTCTTTATTTAGCTTAATTAGAATCTTAAGACACAAAATGCAGGATACCTCAGTGGAAGAGCACAGGCACACCTTTTTATAAAACATGCTTTTAGCAACTAAACGTTCTTTTAAAAAAAATACATTTAAGCTTTTTAATAACTAAACATTTCTATGTCTTGGATTATTCAGTACATTTTATGGGGGCTAATGGTAAGACCGTTTTTTATATGTAGATGCTCTATTTATTTATCTTTAGTGTTGGTTTATTTTTTTGACTTAACAACTGGAAATTATAAGTCAATATGCTGACATGTGGAGATCAAATATGTAAACATTAGCATGTCATTCGTGTGCGATTTGTTCTCCCACTAGGAGGAGGACCCGGCTCCTAACCCCGATGACCCAGAAGACTTCCCAGCACTGTGTGCAGGAAAATAACTGAGTTCACTTCTCCTGTGGGGAATAGTGGTTGCACTTAACAATGTTAAAAAAAGAACATTTAATGTCTCTACTGTTAAGGTTGGGGTTTTATTGTACTTGATTTATTTTTGTTCTGTTGCACTGTTTGGCATTTGCAGAATAAATGCTTTTGCAAGTTTATCTTGGAGCTGCTTTTTATTTTTGAATGCCACGCTGGGATTACTTGAAATGCGAGAGGTTTGGGTAAACCTGTGATGTATTTTGTAAAATCAGCTTAACAGAATAGTGTTACTGTGACTTGGCATTAAAAAAAAACAATGGTTTTAAAATTAAATTGAGAAACAACAATCAACATTGAAACTGTTTAATGCATCTTGTTATAAGCATTTGCTACAAAGACTAAAAGCCAGTACAGTTTCATTTGAAAAGTCTGATTCTATAGTATGTGCTTTAAGCTAATGTTCTCAGTGGATTATGAACATGAGTTGGACAAAGCCCCGTTAGGACCATACACTTATTTCATAGCATACACTTATTTCATAGCATGATTTAAACATAGTACAAAATATTTAAAAAATACAAACCGAGTATATCAAATGTTGACAGTCTTATTTACAGTCTTGAAATACAGTAGCTGAAAGCTTCACATGTATATGGAGAGTGGAGGTACAGATGAGCACAGTATTGTATCTTGTGATGGACTTTGTTGTTCTACCACCTGTATACTGCCTTCTCATAGGACCAAGAGCAGGTTTTTAGGCCGTACTCCTAAAATAATCTACATCTCATTTTTGAAGTAGAAAAGGTGCTGCACAGTGCTCATTTAGGATGACATCTTTTAGATTCACATGCTAGTTTGCTACAGCATGCTTCAATAAGTAGGAACAACCAGGCAATGATTATAAATCTGTATGTATTGATGCTTTGTAAAAAATATAAAAGAAAAGTGCCTTACGGGTAAAATAACTTGTAATAAAAGTCTATAAAATGATTTACATGTCACATCCAGTTGGTAAATGTTTGTTTCAAACTTAATTAAAATGCTAGTACAGCTGTGTAGAGGTTGGATTTCATGTGAAGTTCCTCAGTGTTTCCAGATCGGCTCACCGGAGCAGAGGAGCTCTAGCTTTGGATATGGAATGACTAAAGAAAACAAAGAAAGTCAGCGTTAATGGAAGGAAAAATATCATTGATTTACATTTCACTATTCAAACAACCGATTTAAATGTATTTAGTCCATGCATGTGTTTGCACAAAGATCAGAAATTGATATTACAATTAATAACAACCGAACGTGAAGAAAATATATATACCATAACCTGGAAAATCGAATTGATTGCAAAGAGCTGCGAGCTTTACATCCTCTGGAGACAGTGTGTCTGTTGTGTGTAAGAGATATGAAAGAGGGAAAAAGAAAGGATATAAACAGATTAGCACCAGTAATGAATACAGAGAGGAGGCAGAGTCCAGAGAAGCTATAGCCAGTCATAGAAGGAAAGCTGCTGCTCTCAGACAACGAAGGAACGCTGAAAAAGGCAGCAGGGAGACTCAGGCGTTGGAGTTTCATTTGGCAACCTGACAGCGGTGCATAAGCAGGCTCAGATTTACTAAACATTAGACCTTCACATAATGTTGGTACAACAGCTGAGTGAAGAAGAACCGTGGCTGGGCTGCACCGCCATGGTTTAATTTAAGATTAAAAAAAACAACGGTTTAACTGTAATTGAATTTGACATGTTGGATGAAAGATCTATGACTGGCAGGAACAGAGATTACACCAATTAAAAGTACAACAAAACTAAAACATTGAAGTTGGAAAATAGCAATAAAAACTCATCTCATGTGGAGATAATCAGTGGTTTGCTCCACTTTGTTATTTTAGGTTTTATGCTGGCTAAATAACTGACTCAAAAGTTTCCATGATTTAGCAGGAAACCCCCTAAATCAAATAAACTCAGCAATTTAAGTTAATCAGACCAGTTGTATCTAATGTCTATGTTTCTTTAAGGAACAGTCCTTTTTCATCCCAACTGTCAGAAAATCAAGATTCAATTTAGATCTAACTTCTGAATGAAAGTCATCGGTGGATTAACCACAATTTGTTCAAACCAATTCAATCCCTGTTTGTGCATCCCAGCCTAAGTGATTATTATCAAGAGGAGAAAGCAGAAGAGTGCAGAGACTGAATTTTAGCTGGATTTACACAAGCACCAGTGAAATTATCTGTAAAATCTGATCATCCTATGGTGGCTAAAACTTGGGAGAAATCATTTACATATGACTTTCCCTGTTTCAGACAGCAGAGAGGAAATGTCTTCATAGAAAAGTGAACATGTGTTTGTGGCCCAGGGTGGGTTTGAGGGAGCTTGCCTGCAGGTGGACCTGTGCCATGTTTAAGTTGATGAGAGGGCCTGTGT
The DNA here is from genome assembly GCF_902827175.1 of Gymnodraco acuticeps. NCBI lineage: Eukaryota > Metazoa > Chordata > Actinopteri > Perciformes > Bathydraconidae > Gymnodraco > Gymnodraco acuticeps. The sequence continues at coordinate 334,880 of NW_022990947.1, forward strand.
TGGCCATAGCACTGGCTGTGTCTCTATGGCTGCCACATGGCTCCCAACACATGGGGTCCCTGTCTCCAGACACTACATGCAAGTTTCCTAGAGACCTGACCAGCCTGGTGTGGCTCAGGGAGCTGGCAGAGAGAAGGAAGTGTTAATGTCCTCCATAAGGACCCACGAGTGGCTATAGCCTCTTGGCTGCTTAAAAAAAAAAAATCAACTTCACATAAAGCATCAAAAATATATTCAAGTATTACATATTGCATTAACACAACACTTCCCTGAGTAAGGAAATAAATGGCAAAGATGAAGTATTTAAAGTCCACATTGAGGGCTGAATAATTGATATGCAACTTGCTGATTCAAAAAACCAATTGTAACTCAAATCATCTCTTTCTAAGTTTAAAAGCTTCATCAGTTTTCCTTATCATCACATGACCAGTTCTAAACATGATGGTCTCATGACCACATATCTGCCATCTCAATGAAAACTGAGTATACTCCATTCATTCACAAAGACTGAGTGAGAAACGGCTGAGATTTACACGATAAATATAATAAGTGGAACTTAAGCCAGTTCTAGTTTTTTTTCACATCTTCACATTTAAATGTAGAGACACAAAAAGGCATCCAGTGTCCAATCTAGGTTTTATTTCACTTGCTAAATCCAAGATGTTTTATATGGTATATAAATGAAAATATATGGGGTGAATGTGCCACTGACCTTCCTCCGCTGGCGGGCAGTGAGGATCTGGTCCTCTTCCTGCTGTCTGATTGGTCAGACAGAGCCAATGGGTTGCCGCCCTGAACACTGGCCTGCAATATGACCCTGCTGCAGGAGACATGTGATTCATTAGTCTGAGCCACTGTATGTCAGAGTGTAGATATGCATGTTGTGTGTACACTGCAAAATCTACCTTAGGGACTGTGATGATGACCGGGTGTGAATCTTATTCTCTTCTTGTCTGTGAAAACACAAGTAACACAACAGTAAAACATGTGATTAAACTTATTCATTGAGAGATCTTAGAAAGATGACAGGAAAGAGTGGAGGCAGAGAAGTAAAATACTGTATGCAGATGAGCAAGGAGGTTTTAAAGATATTGATAGTGCCTAGTACTAGACTCCTGGTACTAGGATGGGTTAAATGCAGAGGCCAAATGTCACTGTGTATGCTGTGTGACCATTAAAGAGGGGTTTCATCCCTCCCAATTCTATTCTATTCTACGGCCTGTGCACAGATCATTACTGCAGCCTTAGCAGCCAGATATGATTATTAAAGCCAAGTCATACCAGGAGAAGCCAGCAGGTGACACTAAACAACTTAAAAGGAGACTTGATTTGCCTTTTCAGTTTTCATTTTCATCAAGAAAGCTTAACTGTCTGGCAGGATTACATTTGAACAGTTAGCACTCAAGTCAACACAATCACCAGCCAAGCATGATGTTTAAAATGACATGATGATGGACACAGTAAGACAAAATCATTATGTACAGAAAAAGGTCACAATGACAAGACAGTAGCCTCTGATGTTTTAGATTTTAAATAACTGGCTCTGCTCATTAGCTTTAAGTTTACTGTACTTGCAAAAGCAATAAAGAGGATCATTTTGAACAAATTTCTGATTTGGGTTGGGAGTTTAAAAAAAGAGACTGGGGCTCACTTACAGCATTCTCAGTTAGAGCTCCAGAAGGGGGGCAGGACAGGTTTTTGGGGGCTGACGGGCGGTAGAACTCATTGAAATCCTAACCCGTCTATACAGAAATGCAGGATGGAAGAAGGGAAGCCATACACAATCCACCACAGGGCAAGGCTACACAGGGAGGAGAGCAGCATGGCTACCAGCCATCTGAAAGGAGGACAAATCCAACAACAAGAGCAAACGGAAAAAAGGGGAAATAAAAGGAAGGAGAGACAAGAGACGTCCGGGCGGGACACAAAGCCTTTGATGTTCTGCTTTTCCACTGAGACTGGATTAGATGAACTACCTTTCAAAGAGCCTTGCATCCAACTAGCCAGTCAGCAAGTTCTTCTTCTTCACTTGCTCTGATGTGTAAGCACTTTGCTTTAAACTTTACACTCAACTCATGTGAGAATTTTGAAGTAGAGCTTTTAAAACAACCATACAATTATTTAAAAAAGCTTTTGAAAAATATACAATATGTAGTGGTTATTCTACAGTTGGAACTAACAGTATTTGTAAGATAACATTAAATATCCAGTAGTAACATTTGCTTATAATAAAATTACACTAAATAAACAACTTAAAATGAGTATAGTTTTGAAAAAATAAAACAAGTTGCCACCTACGAGTAAACTTATGGACAGACATTTCTATCAAATATACTAAGATGGCTTTGAGCACCAGGAAAAGCGCTATATAAATCAAATGTATTATTATTATCTGTGAGCAAATAGTGGCTGATACAAGCCTGCCAATATATAGATCGGGCTCTAATATTAAAATGAACTACCATTATTACATTTTGTTCCAGAGACGGAGCATTTTAATAGAAGCTAGCAGACACAGAAACCTGAAGGGGTACACAAAGCTCGGATGGTATGTGCACACTGATCCAGTCACAGAAGCAATGGAAAAACAACAGGCAATAGACGATGAACCCGGCCCAACATTAGTTACATGTTAGACACAAACACAGATCGAACAAAGAGGCATGTTCATGCGTGCATGTCCAAGGGTTTCATGCCTGTTGCCATGCATGAAGAGGCAGAAAAGAACGCTTTCAGATAATTGTCGTTCTTATCATCACTGGAATTGAACATGCACGTCAGTATTACTTAATAAAACAAACAGTGGAGCCAGATGGTGAAGTTCAGCTGGAAGTAAGAGGGATGTGTAGCAGCGCATAATCTGATAAGCCAAATTTCTTGTGCGAACAAATCTCTATTCTGCCTCAACTCCCTCCTGAGGATGTATATAAAGCCATTTTCTCCATCCCTCTACCTCCTGAGGAGCTAACCTGTGTATTTAAAATAGAATCATGTGTGATTTACCAATCCCAACAATGCCATTTAAATCCGCTTATTATTTCATAAAAACACCCCAAGCAAAGATCATTTTAACAACAAAGTACTCCTTGATGTTTCCTAAAAAACACCTACAGCTATATGATTGAGCAGGCAAGTTAGCTTCTTAACTAAACAAGTACAAACTGCAGATCAGAACCAGGATCAAGTTTCCCTCGCCAACATTTTCTCTTGAGACGTGCCAAGTCAGCAGTGCAAGCCAAGCACTAAACCATTAAATTCAACTAATCCAGATCCTTTGTTAAACCGTGATTAGTTGAATAATTGGTGCCATTGTTAACAAGTACAGCAGGCTCAATGAAAGAGCTTTACTGTAACTCTGGGATAAGCCTTGATATCAAAGCAGATCAGCTCAGTGTGTCCATGACAGGCACATAATGCAAGGCGTGTAAATGTAATGCATCCACTAAGTGCATATCCCCATCATAGTCATCCAACGAAAGACAGAAAATAAAAGAAACAAAAAAGAAACAACCTCAAAATCAGCCATACCATACACTGGCATAGCAACCATTTCTACAGGAAGAGGAAGGCAGCTAATAAGGAAGTGATGTAAACTTACCTCTGTCATACAAAACCTCACATCCTCTCTCTGTTTTTGCTCTCCCCCACTCTCTCTCTCTCTCTCTCTCTCTTTCTCTGCCACTCTCAGCTATCTTTTGAATGGCAGGCAACACATCGGCCACAGCGTGCCCATGAGGTTGCAGCAGAACACTACCACCTGCCTGACATGGGACAACAAAAGCCAAAGCCACATGGGTACATTGGCAGAGGCCAGTCAACCATCCTCAGCCATGTGACACCCAACCTTCCACGGCTGAATTACATAGGCACAAATGATGTGGAATTCATTTAGATAGAGAAGGAAAAAATCCAATATTAGATTTTCTATTCATATTTTTTTTTTTAAATAACTAGACAGCAACAAGCCATTGGCCTTTATAGCTTATTAAATGGTTGGAGTTTAATTCCATTTATTTAAATATTGCTTTTTTTTTTATCAAGGCCTGTTCCCTTCTGCAACATAATGGATGTCTATTTTTTATCCTAACAGACACATGTAATAAACCACTTTTCATTATTTTCTGTCAATGTATCTGTACAATACAGATTAAAGTACTACATTTTGGCATGGACGGCTATGACAATTGTACTATATAACAATTTTAATATTCTTGCACACTCTTTACCCCTGTTTTGTTTTTTATAAATAGCACTAATAATTAAATAATTGATTACATTAATGCACACAATGTACAACAATATCTTTTTTGTTGTTGTATTACTGCCGATTTTTATTCCATTCCATTGCAATGTAAATACTGTTATATTTTGTATTATTTTTCTAGTTCTCTACCTGTGTTTTTAATTCTTGTTTTACTTGTATGTATGCACCACGACACCAAGTCAAATTCCTCGTACGTGTAAGCCTACCTGGTAATAAACCTGATTCTGAATAAAAATCTGCCTCAAGACATTGTGACATGATGTTATGATAACCTGGAGCCCAAGCTCTATATTTATACGGGCTATATATTTAAATGTTCTCATCTCTGACATTCATTAATTATCAAATCCTGCAGTTAATCTAACTCATAGATCACATGCTTTAATTCCACATCTTTTGTGCCTTTCTAAATCCAGACCTCAATAGATTGTGTATCAGATAACTCCATCAACTCTATCACTCGCTCTGCCTCTTAATATTTGACCGGCTTCTTCCTTGCTTTAATGTTCATCCTCGTCATTAACAGATTATAGATACAAATGTGATGACTTACATTGATCTGCATGTCATGACAGTCAATCAAAAGAACAATAAGAGGACACAAAGACAGAGTTATTGAAAAATTACAGGAATGTGGCCTGGTTCCTCAATTTAAATATAAAATGCAATAACGGGATAAAACTGCCATAGTAGGAATAAAGGAGAGCAGACCTAACAGATTAGTCTGACAAAACTTTAAACGTGTAATGATCCAAGAGACTGCCAAGGAGTGGCATCGGTCATTTGACGGTACGACAGCACACAGGTGTGATACATGATGGGACCTGCAGGTTGCCTGCGTACTTACGATAGTGAACCTGAGGATGATCTGGCCTGCCTCTTGCTCTTCAGGGCTCGCAGTTTATCACCCTGCGTAAGGCCATTCCTCTCCTCATCATCATTATACTGTAAAACAAAGAACAATTTGTGGTTACAACATTTTTTCTGCTTACAGAAATACTTTCAGTTCATTCTGCAGTCTGTACCTGTGAGCATGGCAAAGGAGTGATTTGTAAACTCACCAGGTCCATTTCCTCTTTATTGGATGCCCTGTTCTTGTTGCTCCCGTTGATGGATATGTCATCCACACCAGACAGGATCCTGGTTACAGCCGTCTTGCCATTCTCACATTCGTTTTGCATCTTCTCCCGGAAAACATCTCCTTCAGCCCACAGACTGTTCTGCTTACTGATGAAAAAATAAAGTAAAAAAAGACAAAATTACCTTATTTCTCTTGCCAAACAAAAAACCAACACTATTATTAACTCAATTTCTTAGCAGATTCTGACTGATGAAGAAGGCATGGCTCAGTTTGGATGCTCCAATCACAATAACGTTAAGCAACATTTGAATTGAAACACACTGATTTAGACTGACAAACTCTTGATAAATAAAATCTAAGGATACTATATTCTGAACGTTAACTCTGACTGAAGATTCTGTATGAGGGAGAAACCCCTAAGATTTGAACATAGTAACATTTTGAAAATGCTATTTAAGTGAACACCTACTCTTCAACAAAGTTCTGCTGAGGCCCAATGATGGACCCTGGTCTGCAGATTCGTATCCAGGCAATGGCCTCGGCAGCACTCAGGCCGTAATGTTTCATCATATAACAGCCAATCAGAGTGCCAGTCCTGCCCAAACCAGCTAAAGGGAAAAAAAGTGGCAGTGTTAAATTACACAACCAACGGGACACTGAGCACAGTATATAGATCTAGGAGTAAAACTATAATCCTTCAGAATAGATTAGCCTATCCACTGCCTTTGTTGCAGTGTGACATTTACCTTTGCAGTGGACAGCGATGGCTCCTTCTGCGTTCTCGCAGATGTTGAGGAACTTCCTGACGATGGAGTCGTTTGGCGTGCTCCCGTCCACAAAGAACAGATCGTGGTGCTCAAAGCCAGATTCAGTGAAACGCCTGGCATCATACATCTTTTTGTTGAGTCTGATGACAGCGGTGATGTTGTGATTCCTGAAGTATGGGATGTATGCCTCAGGAGCGTGTAAAGGGTACCCTGAAGTAAAAAAACGAGGTTAATAATAGGTATAAAGATTAGGCCAGATATCCTTTTTTTTTTGTTGGTAACTTATAGACGTAAATGTTATTTACCATTCTCTATTTTGCTCTTTGGATGAGGCCCGCTGAACGCAAGAAACTTTCCTGGAATGATCCAGTTTAAGTCCCCATTTTCTGCCCTTTCGTAGTGCTCATATTCTTCCACGTCAAAGTTGGAGAAGTCGAGCCAGCCGTACTGCAGAGCCTGGCAGGGGGGAGAGAGGAGAGTTCATTCCAAGGGAGCATGACACAGCAAAACAGAAATGTAATTACATCTTAATATGACGTACCTTGTGAACACCACGAAGGCAGTCTAGGATATTCAGATTGTACATGCAGGATCCAAATGACGCATCTCTGAAACAAAAAATAAGATGAATCTTTTTTAGCACAACACCTAAACCATATTTATTTCCCTTTAAATACAATTTAACAAAATATCAACTGTTATCCAACCTACCCTGCTCTTTTAATGTCTTGTTTTGTTTCTTCTCTTAATACTTTTATTTAAATTCAACATGATATAGTAATATAAAGAACACAGGCACATAGGCCCTTAAAGGTCCCATGTCATGGCCATTTCTACTGATTATAATTCCATCGTTGAGGTATACTAAAATAGATTTACATTGTGCAATTTTCCAAACTCACATTGGTTTCTCATACAGTATCTCTGTATAGTAAGTGTATTTACTCTCTGTCCTAAACGGCTTGTTGGAGCTCCTGCCCCCCTCCCCCCCTCCCTTTGAGCCCAGTGGCCGTCTGCGAGACACAGCAAAACCCAGCCGAAACACACACACACACCCGCAGCCTGGCTGGGAGTTTGTGTTTGTGCTCAGGCTGAGTTCCACGGTGTCTCGCCGACCCCACACCAGTGAGCCAGCTCACACTGTCCGCTCCTCGCAATGTCCCACCGAGTGTGTGTGTGTGTGAGAAAGTCCGCGGATTGGTCCAAACTAAACGGCTCCGCGGACATTACGTCACTATACGGGGACGGGTGGCGCAGTGGTCTGTGCGTTTGATCATCAGATCAAGGGGGCGTTGGGGAACTCCAGTTCGAAACCCGCTCCCGCCCCACTGCGTCAGGCCGTTGTGTCCTTGGGCAAGACACTTCACCCGAATTTGCTCCTGTGGGTATTGTCCACAGTATATGACCATTACATGTATGATCTGTATGTGTAATGTGTATTTGTAAAGCGCTTTGAGAGTCTTTGATAAAGCGCTATAATAAAATATAAGGATTATTATTATTATTATTATTATTATACCCAAATACGTCACTGTACCCAGGAAGAAAAAGAGAAATCTCCAACGAGGCGTTCTGGGGCAGCATAGACAGTAGGGGTGTAACGGTACACGTACCCGTACCGAAATTATTCGGTACGGGCCCTTCGGTTCGGTACAGGTGTGTACCGAAGTGTACCGAACGAATATAACGTTAAACGTAAAAAATTGAGAACGTGAACAACTTTTTGGAAGTAATCTCAGGTGCTGCGTCGCAGCATTCAGAGTAATTTGCTCACATTGGGTTCAACGCGTCATAGAGCGAGCAAGTCATTTCATTGGATGAGAGGCATACTATGAGAGCTGGTCAGAGGGATGCGTTCAAATGTAGTCAGTAATTTGAGGAACTGTCGAAAATTAATGGCGAACGCAGATAAAGTTGAGCTCGAAAATCCTTCAGCATCATTGAAGTCTCCGGTTTGGGAACATTTTGGTTTCGCAGTTACGTACAAGGATGAAGAACAAAGACAGGTGGACCGAACCAAAGCTGTTTGTCGGCATTGTTCAACTAACATTGGTTACGCGGCTGGCAATACATCAAACTTGCACACTCTTGAAAAGGCATCACCCGAACGTGAATATCACCGGTACCAAAAGAAAAAAGACTGAAGTGCAAACCCAACTCCCACTAGCATTTAAGCCTCCACCACTCGCAGAGAGTTCAGACCGAGCCAAAGCTATTACAAACACCAAATATCCTTATGTTGCCATGTTAGCAAAGCGCTACCTGGCTGTATCTGCTACCTCTGTCCCTAGAGAGAGGGTGTTCTCCACAGCAGGAGACATTGTTAGTGCCAGCAGATCTGCCCTTTCGGCAAGCAATGTGGACAAGTTCATTTTTCTTTAAAAAAACATGAAAATACAATGACAAGCAAGTCATAATGTCAAGCTGGCTGCTTAGGAACTAGTACAGTACAGTTCAAATACAGATTATTTCAGTTCATCGAAAAGCTGCACCTTAATGTTTATTTTATTATATTTTGTATTTATTTGAGTGAATATTCACAGTTTAATAATAATTAAAAACCCAAAACTAATAGTTTATGTTTTGTGAGTACTAGTAGCCTACAGTAAAGTTCAAATACAGATTATTTCAGTTCATCGAAATGCTGCACCTTAATGTTTATTTTATTATATTTTGTATTTATTTGAGTGAATACATTATTCACAGTTTAATAATAATAAAAAAAAAATATATGTTTTGTTTTGTGAAAAAAAATTCTGCTGTACCGAAAACGTACCGAACCGAACCGTGACCAAAAAAACCGAGGTACGTACCGAACCGAAATGTTTGTGAACCGTTACACCCCTAATAGACAGGTCTTTTCTGTGTTAGAGTTTTACTCGCTACAGGGTGTACTTTGAGGGTTTGTGACTCTGCAGACCGTTTACATGCAGAAAAAGCTACATAACACACAAGGGGACGGGTAATAACCAGAAAAGCATGACATGGACCTTTAAGCCTTCTGGGTCTTGGGATCCCTGAGCCTTTTTCTTCTGTTGCAATTAAATCTAAACAAAACTGGTAAAAATAACAATGTGTTTTTTTTTTTTTTTAAACAACTCTGCAATATTTTCAAAGTATAATTTGACAAGATGTATGGACCCTATTTCCAAATTTCAGATGCAGCATATTTAAAAAAGAAAATTAAATATTTGTAGGATTAAGATGGAAGCATACGGCAAAACAGATCAGTCTGCTCTGATAATGACTTTGTTGTGTTGTTCACTGGGTTAATGTGAAATATACAGTACAGTAATAGTTACCTGAATGGAATATATGTTGAGTTCCTTGACACAAGCAGACTGTAGGCATCCTCCGGCATCATGTCTAGATTCATCACCTGTTAAAAACAAATCTCCAATCACTAGGTGCCTCTCAGGTTAAAAGCTGATATCATTATACACATATTATTCCACTTACTGCATATGAGCCAATGAGATAGGCAGCATTGGCTTGTTTCTTCTGATCTCCACAGGTGTAGAATATGATCTTCTTCCTTGAGAGTGTAATAGACTGTACAAAGATATTCAGAGCATCAGTATGAACTAGGGATGTAATGATACCAAAAACTCACGGTACGATAATATCGCGATAACAAGTCCACGGTACGGTATTTATCGCGATATTGAATAATACAAAATAAAATAAAATGTTTCTTTATTACATAATAAATCTGATTTGTACAGCATTTTAGTAGGATAGCAGTATTTTAAAGTGTCAAAAACAAAGTGACAGTAACAGACTGGAACAAGAAAACCAGTGTTGTTGTATAGTACTACCAAACAAAGTAGGCATTTTCTTTGTGCCACTGCATCTCACAAATAAACATTTAATAATCAGACCCTGCAAGAAAATAAATCAAGTTTCACTTTAGTTTTTCAAGTAACTCAACTCAAACTCACTAGTCACTCACTCAGCATCATCAGACAGGTTTTTAGGAATATGAGAATGTCCACATTTCCAGGTATTTATAAGCTGGGATGTTTGGGCATTTACAATATCCCGTGCTCTGGAAAAAACTCTCTCGCTTGGTACTGATGTTGCTGGGACAGCAGTGGTCGCGTTAACCGATTATTTTATTTATCAATGACGGAAAAATCTGAAAGCAGTCTGTCATTTTGACAGATTAGAACAAACTCGGAACAGCGCCAACGTTTCCCCGCAGCGAGGCTCTGGTGTTTGCCGTGTTATGCATGCCCTCCAAAAGGAAATTATATAGTTTCCAAACTGTACTTTGCCGTACAGATCAATACATGTCTGGGAGGTTTTGCTTTACGCTGTGCGCGCTCCCGCGAGGTGCACACGGCATAACACCGCCAATGTCTCTAGGTGTGTAAATGTAGCACTGTAAATACGATGTCCTGTTCTGTTGTTTTATGTTCATGTTGTAACCTACTTGCTGCCATGTTGGACAGGTCTCTCTTGAAAAAGAGATCGATTATCTCAATGGGACCACCTGGTTAAATAAAGGTTTAAAACGAAAAAAAGTGTTTTACATTTTTTTTTTTTTTTTAAATTAATTAAAAAACAAATCGCGGTAGATTTTGTGGGACGTTTATTTACCGCGATATTCGGTATATCGTTACATCCCTAGTATGAACTGAGATGTGATAACATTTTTCATTTTACATACAAATGTAATACTAAATTATGACATTGCAGTACCCACAGTGGCTTGAAAAAAAAGTAAATTCCTCATCGGAAAATTATTAAGGACTTTTAACCCAACTTAAAACAAACAATGACTTTTTACTTGCATTTTACGGATATTATAGCTATAAATATAACTGTAAAAAGTTGAAAAGTATTACTAGTACATGATGTGCAAAAAAACATACCTCTACTTTATTTTGGCTACCTAATGCAAGCATAAATATATTTTGATTGACCTGGCTCTATGGATCCTATTCTCTCTTCCAGGAAGTACAACTAAGATCGACGGTTTACTTTACCTTGAGCTTCTTTGTCAGCTTGCAGCTGAAGCGATAAAACATGGCCAAGTTAAGGGGACCAAAGTCCGCATAGAAGCTGAGAGAGGGGGAATAAGAAGTGTGTCAGAGTGGCTATGCAACCGGCTACAGTCTCTGGGGAAGTTTCATTAGATGGAATCAGCTACCTTACACTGAAACAGTAAAAACCCTGACAAAGTAAAGTCTATTTTTAGAAGCATCTGATGCTGTAATAGGTCACTCAGAACAGGACAAAATGCTGCAAAGACATGAGTATTTGTTGTACCACTGGCACACACATAGCTCTAAAGGTCGGTCAGGTTCTCTTCTCATGCCAATCTAACACCAGCCCATTCAAACAGCCATGCCCTTGACAAATGTGCCATTACTGGTTTAGTTTATGTTGTTTTGGTTATTTGAATCTATTCCAACAGTTAAAGGAGGCTTTTAGTTTTAACAATCTTTCTTTATTTTAGGAATAGTATTGCTTCCTTTGAGGAAACAAATCTGAATATGTTGGATAACTTCATACCAACGATTTCTGCAATCAATGCTAGAATCACTGCATCTACTCATGGTTGAAATGATATACTATATGATATACTATAAGTTACTACAACGGTGCATAACAAAGGTATAGACATTGCAGACTTATAATGTCAAAGAAGTGCAAAGGTCAGGTACAAAGCACACACATATTACAGCAACGAGCTAAATGTGCATGTTCAGGTTCCAAAAATGGGATGAGACTGAAAGCTTACTTCTCATATGCCAGCTCTTCATCTATGCAGAAACAGTGTCGATCAGCTGTGCTCTTGATCTTTTGCTTTAGAATGGCGAAATACAGTTGATCTGGGGAGGGAGGGGGGTGGGGTAGGGAGACAACATAAAGAGGCAGTTAAATACTTGCTTTTGTCATGCACATAAACTTCTGTGGTCTCTAATTTCCCCTAGCCCGGGACCCCTTTTACTACTCCATTCATTTTTCTCGCGACTTACCCTTGACAAACTCCATGCATCTTGACGAAACATCGTCCGTGGTCATCTTGTTCATAGTTCTGAACATGTTTGTTTTGCAGAGAAACGTACGAGGTAGATTTTCTTTACGACGAAGACTTGCGCATACTGAGTAAAACTTCCACGGTTAGTGTACGAGCTGATTAAAAAAGCTATACGTTAAAAAGTAACAGTATAACACAATCGTTTTCAAATCTGATTTAACAATCCGGGACAAAAAGTTAACAGTCAAAGGGAGAAGAAGAGTTTCGATTGCAAGTGCGCACTCTGCTAAAAAAAAAGGTCTCTACCGGACTCCTCCCCTCACTGATCGGCGACACGCTATTGGCTGCGAGATATCCATGCCGCTACATGATTAGAGGAACGGCCTGCCAGTCTTGCTCAGCCTCGCCTCTTTTAGTTTAAAGTTCTCTACATAAGACATATGATAGGCCCCGGAACGTTGCCAAAACGGTTGCTAGGGCGATCTCCCAGCCAATCAAATACGCGATTTCCACTTCGGCGAACCTCCTTCCCTGAGATTTGAGCTGCGCAAGGAGGGTAAAGAACAAAACCCAGGAAAACGCCATGAAAAATACAGTGTCCTAACTATAAAACACACTAATACACCACTCCGTCTCTATGCATAGCCCATTAAGATATGATGGTGCAGACAAAGCGAAGTAATGGTGTAATTTGCTTCCTCTAAAATACCGGAGCAGGAAGTTATGATAATATTATGCATCTTTGCACACAACACAAGGCAAACCCAGGCCAGTACATTGACGATTACACGACAGCCGAATGAGCCGATGTCTTTACATTCGATGGAAGACTTTCTAACACACCCTGCTCACTTAATTACATGCATCCTGCTGTGGGCGTCCGTGTCATATTTGCAGAGAAGGCCTTCAATTGACAGGGTTCTGCAGGCCCCTTACCTGTTATCTCAGTGTAAACATCAGAGGTTGGCTCCGCCTCTGAGCTGCTGAGAGCTGCACAGCGCTTTTTCCTCGACTCGGCTCTTCTCCTCTCGCTCTTGCGCTTCATGTTCGTGGCTGCACGGAGGACATTCCCGGGCAGCAGCAGCAGCAGCAGCAGCAGCAGCAGACCTCCTTCGGTTCGCAGTGCGGCGGCGTGTCCCCGGTTTGTTGTTCTTATGGCATGGTCTGGGGATGTATGTGTGTTGCAAATGTGTCAAGGTGTCAACTGAGGTCCCGCCGTCTGCTCCAGCCTCTCCGGTGGTGCCGGTGACGTCTGAGAGCAGGGGCAGGTTTCGGCTCTCTGAATCTCATGCACGTGACGTATCAGGATTAGATGTACAGTGCCCACCCTCCACTGTTCATCTTCTGCAGCTGGAGATAACGTCGGGAATGTAGTCCTATGTGATCCCATTGGAAATGACTGTGGGAAGACCATGTATTAGGTCTGCAGTGTGCATGTGGATAACATGAGACAACACAGATGGAGCAAGGAAATTGCAATAAAACTTCACTTGCATTTTTATGTAACCACCCCCCCCTCCCAAAATACCCCAAAGACTACGACACTACTGTTGTGCAATAACACTTGTGTGCTATATGTAAATTGGAAAATGTATTACAAATGCTAATTGTAAATTATATTATGTGCATGCTCTTTATCTAAAAGTGTTTTATTTGTTGCGGTAACAATGTAAATATCCCCTCTGTGGGACGAGTAAAGGTATTGTGATTCTGAACACTTATAAGAGGATAGTCTAAAAAAAGTACATTCTGTAATAAGGTAATCACTGACAGAAATGCACACGTTGTTTTAGAGTTTTATTAATAGCCTACCACACACAACCATCTTAAAATGATGAGAGTAACCTAATAGAAAAAGTAGACATTTTTATAGTAATGTCTCTGTTATGCACTCAATCAAAACATAATTTATGTATTTGAACAAAACCTTTACAACAATGACCACAATGAGCTCTTTTATTCTCAAACAACATTACATGTTCTTCATTGGCAGAACAACTTGTGCTCAGTTCATTTACTGGCTTTCACCTTCATCAGCACATGAGATGTGATTGGAAGCTCTGGAAATACTAGTAAGAAGATCTTGAATAAAGCCAAGAGTTTTAGAGAAGACTTGTGTTTCAGACCTCACCTATCCAATATTTTGGCAGAGCAGAAGAGCAAGTACTTGATAAAAAAAAAAAAAAGACTGAGTATAACTGAGACACAAATATGTTTTATAAAATGATGATGCCCAAACAGTGATGAAGAATGAAGCATGCTTTCAAGCAGACCAGCTGGCTACACATGAATGATTGTTGGCTTATCACTGAAGTCCAGAGTCTGTTGAACCCCGGCGAGCTGCAGCAGCCAGTTAATGGGCATGTTGTCCAGGCGGTTCATGTCAGAATGGGAAAAATGAACCCGAGAGCCTGTAGAGAGAAGAAGGAGTGAGCAAGGAAACAAGATAGTAGTTGAGGCAGAGACAGACCTTGAGCACAATACAATGAAACAGAGAGAGTCAGGATTACCTGGTCCTGCGATGATGGCTCCACCTTGTTGATGTAGGTCACCCTGGAAGTCGAATGCAGGGCTAGTCATGGCCCTCCATATACTCTTCACTTGCCCCATAAAGACACCAGACTTCACATGGGGACTGGGTTGGGCTATGAACATAAACACCAACCCACACACCCACACCCACACCCACACACACACACACACACACACACACACACACACACACACACACACACACACACACACACACACACACACACACACACACACACACACACACACACACACACACACACAGATATATTTATATTAATCACATCTTAACATATGCAGTGTTTATGTCCTCATATATTGGATTACCTGAGTCTGTAAATTTCTCCTCTCTCTTCATCCCCAGCTTTTGATAAATGATCCTCTCGGGGTCCACATATATTTCATAAGGATACCCGGTCAGTAAACAGAACGGCTAGAGAGATTACAAACGAAATCAATATGACATGATGAATGAGTGTGGCATACTGTAAATATGCATGAAAATCACTGAATGAATTACCTCTATGTGATGATGAGCAGCCTGTCCAATCACAACCAGTCTAATGGCAGCATCCTGCAAAAAAACAAAACAAAATGTGGAGTTTTCGAAATTGTCTTATAATCATCCAAGCTACCATAGGGCATTAACTCTAATTTGTATGTCAAGTTTGCAACAAAGTAATAGCCTCCAGTAGATTAGGTGTGAATCAGGACTTACCTCTAGTACTTCTTTAGGTATTTTACTCAAATCCTCCACATATTCCTTACAGCTGTAGCACAGGAAATTCTGCAGAGACACCAAATGTAATACATAAATAGACTAGATATGCGATATTACATTACTTTTTAAATCTCTGGTCTTGCACCTTAATAATGTTTATCCCCCTGTCTTCACCTATGAACTCTCCATCCCTTCATAGCAGAGGAAGCTGTTGCTGCATCTGTCCAACAAGGCTGATGCTCAACTGTGCCTACTGTGATGCCTTTTGAGGCTCAATCAACATAAACTTGAGCCTCTCATGATTTTACTTGAGGCAGTGCAGCCAATGAGTCACCAGCAAAATAAAGCCAAACAAAGTTATTCCCCTACCCGCACGAAAATTATCACCGATTTCCTGTCTCGATATAATTTCTTGAACGGAAAGGAGACTCCATACCGGTCGTAAATTAAACAATCTTCGACGTCTTCAAGATCATAGTCGATAGAAAGGCTCCCAATGTCCTTGCTTTCTATAGTTACTTGTCGAATTATTGGTGAAATTGCTTCAGCCATTTTCTCCTGAGGCTTCCCGAACTAGCATTGCTATTTTGGGAGTTGCTGTTCAGGCTTGAAGAGTTGGTGGCTGCAAATTCACGCCCATAATTTGCATGTGTGTGTGCGTGCGTGTTAGTGTGTGTGCGCGCGCGTCTGTGTGGGAGAGAGAGAGAAAGAGAAGGGGGAAAGTGAAAAGCAAAGTAACAGTAGTTTATATTCATAATATATTCGTTATATTATTTGGTACTATGCTATTTTTTTAAATTATTAGATGCTATTGCTAATTCGTTTTAAGACTAAACCAAGATAACCCTGGTGACATCATTACATTTTTATCAAAATATTCACCTAACCGAGATTTTTTTCATTACTTTAATGTATCTTTTACATACTTGCTGTTTATAATCAGGGGTGCAAATAACTTTTTTGCCCTGGTTCTCAAAGGAGCACCTGGAGATGTTGCTTGGTGCTCATCCTTAAAATGAAATAAACCGTAACTTTTGAGGGGGTCTTGACTTTATTTGCCAGACACACGGCTCAGAACACACAGAGGTGAACACAGAGCACACATGCAGAGGTGAACACAAGACAACATTAGCACGACCAGTAATCCTACAAGCTGTCATCACTACCCTCCTGACTGTTCTCCTCACTGTCTTCCTCTCTGTCAGACATGGTAGCTGATGATGTAGGCCTACTACTTCCTCTCTGGTTGAGTCTGCGATTAGCTGCTTGCATCCACAAGTCAACAGCTGGGTTTGGGTCGAAAGTCTCTGTTGTCATCTTAGACAAGTGGATGTAATCAAATAAGTATGTGAACATAACCAATAACCTACCATAGCCAATAACAAATGAATGTAACTTATTTTATTTGTGTTGTTCATTCATATCTTATTTTACCTTAACATTTTTTTATTTATGCTTTTTTTTTATCTCTCCAGTTTTAAAGGATCTTTTTGGTTACTGTCCTATAGTATATACATTGGAATGATTTAAAACCTGTTTATCCCAATAATTATAAAGGAGTGCTTTGGAAATATGTGTTTACATAAATTGTGACCAAACCGTTTGAACTTAGACAAAGAGTCCTTTACCTCACTGAGTTGTAGTTAACTTATCAGCCTCTCAGTCTGACTGGAGAGGACTCTCCCTCCACATTATTGTAGAAACATCTTCTTCTGATATCCGTTAGAGCAGCTAGCACGGCACCAGATTCTAATAACAACTCCCTCTCTCTCTCGCATTTTGGCTGTGAGCTGCGGGCGCCAGATAAGCCAACATCCCCCATTTTCATCACTTACAGCGCCCATCGTACAGGGCAAATGAAACGTGTAACCGGGATGAAAAGGGTGTTACATTTAGTTAATTATGAATATTGTTACATCAAGGCCGAAAATTAGGATGAGCCCCAACGGTCAAAATGTTTTTTTCCCTCCCAGAACTGCCAGTGCAGCGCCTCCACAGATCTGGCGCCCTATATAGGCGAACATCTAGCCAGTGCTACGGGCTGGCCCTGAGTTCATATGCAACTCGCAAATATCTGTCTCTCTCTCCTCTATCTCTATATAGATAGCGATCGAGCGAGATGAGAGATGAGAGAGAGAGCGAGAGTAGAGAGATCTCTCTCTCCTCTCTCTCTCTCTCTCTCTCTCTCTCTCTCTCTCTCTCTCTCTCTCTCTCTCTCTCTCTCTCTCTCTCTCTCTCTCTCTCTCTCTCTCTCTCTCTCTCTCTCTCTCTCTCCTCTATTTACTCTTCTACCTTCTCTCTCTCCCTCTCTCAATGTTGGTACGCAAATGCGCTTTGTTTCAAATGACCCGGTGCTCTTTTTTTGGCGGAGGTGCGCATGCGCACCTGCGCACCAGTTATGTGCAGCCCTGTTTATAATGCTGTTTTGTGTGTTTTTTGGTCGTGGGGGAGAGCGGGGTATTGTAAGACATCGGGTAATGTGAGACACCCCCTGTATCTAGGCAACGGAACACAATTGTGGTCATGTGACCATTATGTTTTCAAGCCCCTCCCATTCCCCCCTTGCCAGGAAGGTGAAGTTGGTGCTGGTGCTGTGGTAAGTACGTTTTTTCACAAAAATGTGTTTTTTGCATGTAAAAGTAAATTTTCTTGCTATGAACTTAATCAACTATTGTGTCAAAGCAAATTGATTCAGGTAGAAAAACTTATATCATACATGTTGATGAACTTCCAACATATAAAACCATGTGATTGATGCTAGTTGAAGATTAGCCTGAATTGCTAGAGATGTTGTTTTTTCTAAAATGGTGGCTGTGGGGTTAAGTGAGACAAATGCTGTGGGGTAAAGTGAGACACCATGAAGCACAAGTTAAGTTTAGTCTTACAGAGAGAAACAATATCTCTGTCCCTGCCAATTGGACAGAGAAACAATGTGCAGGTAGGCTAGGGTGTGCAAGATGTCACATGAGGTTAACTTAGAACAAATGATCTTGCCACAAAGCTAAATCTTATAACAATGAATTCTCTACTCTTTAGGAATAGAGTGGTTTGGCAGGTTCCTAGCACGTCGCCATCTCTCTGTCCGAACTCCGGAGGCAACATCCCTGGGAAGGGCTACAGCCTTCAATACAACTACAGTGGGGGAGTTCTTCGAAAATCTGGCTGTAGTGATGGACAGGTGACAGAATTCATTTTTTAGTTGCAAATGTTTTATGGAGGCTTTACCTGTAAGATTTGGTTTTGATTCTGATAAGGTTCTTCCCTTGCCTCTCTTCTTTAACAGGCACAAATTCCCTCCACACATGATTTACAATGTGGATGAAACAGGCGTTGTTACAGTTCAAAAGCCACGGCAGGTAAGCTACACATGATACACTAGAGAGCACCAGACTGATACTGAGTGGCTTGTGATAATGACCAGTGAACCTGTGAACTGGGAAAAACGAATGGACTGAAATGAAATACAATGTACCTTTAGACCAATAGTAGCCTACTGATTGCACATGCCATTGATTCTAAACTTTCTATTTGATTCAGGTTGTGACAGAGAAAGGAAAAAAGCAAGTTGGTTCTATCACATCAGCTGAGAGAGGAGAACTGGTGACTGTGGTGTGTGCAGTGAATGCTGCTGGGAATGCCATACTTCCCATGTTTGTCCTCCCCAGAGTTAGGTTTAAGGATGACTTCATGATAGGAGCACCTCCAGGAGCCAAAGGTGCCTCCACCAGAACAGGATGGATGAATGAAGACACCTGGCCTGAGTTCCTTGATCACCTGATACAGCACACTCAGTGCACTCCCACCGTCCCAATCCTTGATAATCTTAAAGCTCACATCTCACTCAAGGCAGTAGAAAAAGCAAAGAGCAACAGTATTGTTATGCTCACCCTTCCACCCCACACATCCCATCGCATGCAGCCTCTCGACGTGACCGTGTATGGCCCGTTAAAGACCCTATACAACCGAGCTCTTGATGGGTGGATGAGGTCTAACCCTGGCAAAACAGTCTCCATCTACCAGATTGCAGGACTTGTGAATGAGGCCTTCTTGTCAGCAGTGACACCACGGAATATCACTTCTGGATTCAAGTCCACTGGGATTTTCCCATATAACAGAGATATTTTCCCTGAGGAAGCGTTTGCACCATCCATGGTGTCAGACCGGCCAAACCCTGAGCTGCAGCCTGCATCCACTGGTCCACTCCCTGCAGATGAACCACCTGCTGCAGATGCTAATCCATCCACTCCGCGTGGTCCACATGGATGTGCCTCGCCAGCTGGTCCTATGTTCAGAGCCCCAGACTGTTTACTAGCTGGTTCTGATTATGGGTCCATGTTCTGACCCCCAGACTGTGCACTAGCTGGTTCTGATTGTCCTTTGCTCTGACCCCCAGACACTAGCTGGCTCTAAAGGTCCTGTGTTCTGACTCCCACACTGTGAATGTTAATTAAAACATATTGAATTATATTATGTTGTATTTGATTTACTTTTTAGTACTTTGGGTTACTTTCAAGTGTTTAAAAAAAATGTGCTTAATTGACCAATCCTCATGATTCTGATACTAGTCCGACATTAGTTTTGGAATGTGTTTTTTGGAACCCCCTTGATTTCTCTGGTCTGTCTAAGTTTACCCCTGAGCTGGGGTGAAGTGAGACACAAGACCACTTTTTTTTAAACAATCATATTTTCATTGCCCTTTGTCCTGAAAACATTCTGATAATTTCCATAGCTAGGAAACATCCTGAATTAATAGGAAATGTGTAAATGTTACTGATATATAATTTTAGCTCGGCTAGAGGGGAGCAAATGTAAAAAATGTCTCACATTACCCCACTCTCCCTACTGTCATGGTATTAGTCTTATTAAACAAGGACCGTGTATAAAAGACACGATTTTCAAAAAATGTATGACCTATTTTGCTATAAGCTCCATTCCATAACAATGAATGACACTTGAATAAGGCATAATTATCTATCTCACTAACACTAACAAAGATACACTTTAAATGAATTTGAAACATAAGAAAGAATGCGATCAAATTAATGTCGACAAGATTGGGTTCTCAATGACACATAGGGAAAAATAGTTATAGTCCGGGAAGAATGTAAACATTAACGCAAAAAAATATATTCTGAAACGTAAAACTATGATAACGCACAAACGGTTATACAACTTGGGTCACATTGGGCTTTTCTTCTCCCTCAAAGCCCTTCATCCAGCCTCCATGACGAATTACGAATCGGCCTCGTCGGCTTCCTTCGCGCTGCCCTCTCGGTGCGGAAGTGTTGTCCTCCAGCAGCAGCAGGAGCAGAGCCAGAGCTGTACTGTGTGGATAAACACTACGCTAGTTCTGTAGCAGGGTCTCTCGCCTCCTCGTCTCTACTGCCCCGACGTGTCAGCACTCAGCTCGGCTGTGCAGCATAGCAGTATTATGCGAGCACCGTCCGGAGTGAGGGAGCACCGTGTGAAGTGGTGAGACATGTTTCATGTTATGGCTACAGCTAAGTTAGCATCCAGTGATGGAGCAAGCTAGCCTGTCAGAAAGCTCAACTGGGTTAGCACTGTAACCGTGTGTTTGCTCCAAACTAGGGCCGTGAGTGTATCGCTATGATGGAGATAATGTTAAACCTGTCGCAGTAAAACAGAATCAACAAGTACAACGTTTGTGACTGTGTGAGAGAAACAAATGGCCACCTGTTCAATGTTTACATATTTTCATTCGGCTGCAACCAGACGTTGCATCGGTGCTGCTTCCTTGCTAGACCATCGCATTACAATAACGAATGTGTTATTTATTACTCTGCCGTAGACAGCGTAATCAACGTGTGACAAGTAATGTATTCATAACACAAGTAATATAGGTCAGATGGTTTCGACAGCTCGGTTTCAAAGCGTTGTGCTCATGAGCCTCATGTGTTGATATTGTTATTTGCCCAACTCTTTCACTATATATAGGGCTACCTTGATTGTCCTTCACCATATAAGAAGAGGCTCACTCTCTTCTTTTTAATCAAATTGTATGTCATTGTGTACATTCAGATTGAGAGCTCATAATTATTAGTCATGGTTGGGAAAGGATATCTTTTTAATTCCAATGTAAGTGAGAAGCGAAATTATCCATAGTCTTTATTGTGTGCAAAAATTCATTTTGAAGTTTAGCAGGCTACGGTGTTGTATGCCAGGTAAAACTATTTGAAATCATTAGTGTTTCAATAATAATCGCTCTTTGGTTTTCTATTCCTTCAACGGCAAAATTCCTCTTTAGGAGAAAACACAAAGAACACATTTGTATTGTTACCACATTAGCAAAGGACAGTGATGCAGAATAGCTTGACCTTTATGCAGGGCTCTTCCTTTACAAGTGATATGAACTCAAACATTTGTGCTAATATATAATTAAGATTTGTTATGCAACTCTTTTTCTCTACCACTCTATTGAAGGGTTGATTAAACCTCAGCTCTTTTTTTTGCACCATCCTAAATGTTGTTGTGTGTTGTTCTTTTTGTATTCTTTTCACATATATGAATGTAATATTTTTAATTTATTGAAGATTATGTTAAAGGTGGGGTATGTTTGAGAAACCGGCTCGAGATACACTTTTTGTTATATTCCATGGAATGCTCTTAACATCCCGATAGCAATGAATATCTTAAGGGCTTTGACATAAAAAAATGTCATCTGTGGAAGCCATAGTACTTTAAAAAGCACGACCAATCATTTTAGCCGGCCCGGCTAAAGTAACTGGATGGCCTTCCTGCCTGTCAGCCTTCCATCTGTGCACAAACTTATCTCGTGCCCTCATTGGTCATGTGCGCGTTCGTGTGTTGGAGGAGGGGCTCTGTAAGGAAGTGGCAGATTTGTTCCGGCTGTGTATTTTCAAATTCTAGCGCACTCGAGCTGGTTTCTCCAAAATTACCTACCCCACCTTTAAGACTGCATTAAGCACTTACGAGTTTTAAATATCATGCTTGTTTGGGTAAATGAAACACAAACAAGGTTCAAAGTAAGGAACTAAAAGCATCAAAATACCAAAGTATGTAATAATTGGTAAAAAACCCTGAATGTATTGTATAGACACAAATATGATACCAACAATGATACCACTAGTTTAATTGTCAAGGTCCTTTGAATATTCCCAAATCATGGATTTACTAATGAATTGAATCCTGTCTGTTCTAGAGTTTCCTTGAATCATCTATATGGGCCATCTTCTCTCGAAAAATGGTTACCGCCTGAAGAAGAGGACTCGTAAGTTGCATCACAGGAAGAAGAAGAAGAGGAACTGTTTCCTGCAGCTGCCCTGCATGCTCTGCTTCATCGTCCACAGCAACAGCAGCGGTCTTGACGACGAAGGTGACCATTTGGAGGCCGGCATCAACGGCAGTGCGTGCCGTCACAACAGCATCACAGGGATCAGTGTTCCTGGTGTGGGTGGAGTTGGCATCGGAGCAGCAGCTGCCTCGAAGCTCGCCGAGCGATACGCAACACTCACATCTCCTGAAGACTGCTCCAAGTACCTGCTTTCTCCGCGGGAGCTGGCTATCTGGGAGGGCCAAGGAAGGAGCCTCTTATCAGCTGTTCCTGCCAAACTGGTTCCACCACCCGCGCTATTCAGATCCGCTGGGGTGTCTGTGAACGTTCCCCTACCTGTGCCTGGCAGCACCAGTGACCACACTGAGATGGTAGGGAGCTGCACCAACAGCACCACATGTTGTAGCTGCTGAAGATGCAGCATTGACCCACATCAGTTCAGAGGGCCGAAACAGCCATGATTTACCAGTACAGCTGATTCAAATTCAAAGGTTTTATTGTCATATGCAAAAAGCTACAGTGTAGAAATGGCAATGAAATTCTTCTGATCTGAGCTCCCCCAACAATGCAACATATATAATGAAATACAACAATTAAAAATACAAAATAAAAAGTAGTGCAAAGAGTCTCATTATTCATAGGGCTTTAACTCAAGAACATTTAAGAAAGTTTACACATAAGTGCCCATAGGAGACTGATTACCTATTTAAATTAAACAATCTGTCACCCAGATGAGTTCTATCATGTACAATGAACAAAATAACAATTGTTAAAAATATGTTTGACGAGACGAAAAAACTGTTCTGGCAGTGATTTATGAGCATTACAATATATAAATCGTCTACAGTGGGTTTGTTGACCAGTGCCGCAACTTTTCATACTAGTATGTATATACACTGAACAAAAATATAAACGCAACACTTTTGTTTTTGCTCCCATTTTTCATGAGATGAACTCAAAGATCTAAAACATTTTCTATATACACAAAATAACCATTTCTCTCAAATATTGTTCACAAATCTGAAAAAATCTGTGATAGTGAGCACTTCTCCTTTGCCGAGATAATCCATCCCACCTCACAGGTGTGGCATATCAAGATGCTGATTAGACAGCATGATTATTGCACAGGTGTGCCTTAGGCTGGCCACAATAAAAGGCCACTCTGAAACGTGCAGTTTTGCTTTATTGGGGGGGTCCGAAAACCAGTCAGTATCTGGTATTAGGGGTAGGGTTAGGGTTAGGGTAATGTTGTGAATCGAGTGGCCCATGGTGGTGGTGGGGTTATGGTATAGGCAGGCGTATGTAATGGACGACGAACACAGGCCACTCGATTCACAACATTACCCTACCCCTAACCCTACCCCTACCCCTAACCCTACCCCTACCCCTCACACCAGATACTGCCTGGTTTTCAGACCCCCCCAGACCCCCCCAATAAAGCAAAACTGCACGTTTCAGAGTGGCCTTTTATTGTGGCCAGCCTAAAGCACACCTGTGCAATAATCGTGCTGTCTAATCAGCATCTTGATATGCCACACCTGTGAGGTGGGATGGATTATCTCGGCAAAGGAGAAGTGCTCACTATCACAGATATTTTCAGATTTTTGAACAATATTTGAGAGAAATGGTTATTTTGTGTATATAGAAAATGTTTTAGATCTTTGAGTTCATCTCAAGAAAAATGGGAGCAAAAACAAAAGTGTTGCGTTTATATTTTTGTTCAGTGTAAGTCTATTCAAACTTTACACCAAAAGCAACAGCATTTTTTAATCCTCTTTTATTCTGTTCTAATTGAATATCCAAGGTATAGGGTGCTGTTGGTATTGTTTGATAATGTGGGTGGTGGGAGTTTCTTAAACACCGTAATTGTATTTAAAGGCTTTACACTTCAATGTGCCTTGACTTGCCTGCAGTAACTGTTCCAGCTGGCTGATCTGTGTGTGTCTCTGGGTGCAGGTGTGTAAGAGGAAGTGCTCAGAGGTGCAGAGGTGCACCCCCTGTAAGCAGCCGCGCTGCGCCTTCGCCGCCCCTGACGGAGTGCTGGAGAACGGGGGAGTGGGAGGAGGTGGAGGAGAGGTCGCCTCAAACTCTGAAACTGGCCACTGCCACCTCCCCATCTGTCCACTCCCCTCCTCCTCCACTTCTTCTTCCTCTGCCTCCTCCTCTTCCTCCTCACCTGCTGATGGCTGCTGCGGGTTGGGTCCTCATGCTGATCTGCCGCACAGCTCAGACTCGTCCCCCTGCTGCCTGCAGCATTATGACGACTGCCAGGCGAGAAGTTCTGACGCCACTGATCACTCAAGTATCAACCACCTGCCTTCCTCCATCCTGCTTAAGGTCAGAGTTCATCAAAGAAATAGGTGTTTTGTGAATATGTACCATTGGTTGGGTGCTAGGAGAAATGCAAACATACCACGACAACTTAGCCACGCTATCTGAAATATTGTTGAATAGCTTTCACTAGACTGGAAACGTGCATTCTAAATGGATTTGTCTTTGTGTTTATACATCT
The DNA here is from genome assembly GCF_902827175.1 of Gymnodraco acuticeps. Classification (NCBI taxonomy): domain Eukaryota; kingdom Metazoa; phylum Chordata; class Actinopteri; order Perciformes; family Bathydraconidae; genus Gymnodraco; species Gymnodraco acuticeps. The sequence goes on from NW_022990947.1 coordinate 360,058, forward strand.
TCTTTTTTCTCCTTGCAGGTGCTCTCTCACTTGACAGTGAAGGAGCGCTGTCTGTGTGCCTCTCTGGTGTGTAAGTACTGGAGGGACCTCTGCTTGGACTTCCAGTTCTGGAAGCAAATCGATCTCAGTGGCCTACAACAAGTAAGCACACAGAATGATGCATTTTTGTCATCAATCTTTCTATTCACAAGTGATTCATTAGTTTTTCAATATTCTTATCTTACATTTTAGACATTAAGCTCATAATCTGGCTTGGGATGATTGAGCAGGAGAGGCCTTACCTGCTTGCCAACATGATAGATAGCTGTCTTGTCAACCTATATAGTTAACAATATTTATGTTTATCATCTCCTTGTGTTCCCCAGGTAAATGATGATCTCCTGGTGAAGATAGCGTCACGAAGGCAGAATGTGACCGAGATTAACATCTCTGACTGCAGAGGTGTCCATGACCACGGCGTGTCCTCCCTGGCCTCACACTGCCCAGGCCTGCAGAAGTACACAGCATACCGATGCAAGCAGCTAGGAGACATGTCTCTATCGGCCTTGGCCACACACTGCCCTCTGCTGGTGAAGGTGCATGTGGGCAACCAGGACAAACTGACAGATGAAGCACTTAAAAAGGTATCGATATAGAGACACGAGAAAATGCAAACTTCCCTTTTCAATGTCTGCTTGTGATACACCCGCCTCATATGCTCTGTTTACTCTTACGTAAAAATGAAGTAATACTCCAATAAAGTGATTCAGGTGAAGATGTGTTATTTAATTTGAAATATTCTCAATAATGTGACCTTTTTGGCCTTCAGCTTGGAGAGCACTGCAGTGAGCTGAAGGACATCCACCTTGGTCAGTGCTACAGTATCACGAATGAGGGCATGGTGGCCTTGGCTAAAGGTTGCCCTAAACTGCAGAGACTCTACCTGCAAGAGAACAAACTGGTGAGTCCCACACATTCAGTTTCATATGCGTGCTTTTTCTCCCTGCTTGCCTCGTGGTTTCTGCTCTTACAGGAGCCACATCGTCTGTGTCAAGATGAAGTCGGCAATTATTTAATATGGTCTCTTGGAAAGCTATGGTCTCAGCAATGACTCGGATATATGTGTTTGCTGAATATAACTTGATATAAGAGCTATATATATTCATTCATTCACATTCCTATGCTATAGTAGCTACTAGGGATGGGTACCGATCCCCGGTTTTATTAAACGGGCCCCGGGGCTGAATTATTAAAGACCGTGGTACCGTTAAGCTCCGACGTTAGCGGTCTTTTTATCGGTACTGGAGACATGTAAAAAAATATATGTCGTGTATTATTGCTACACAAACATTATATTGCAGTTTTAGTGTCGCCAACTCCGTTTCTAATACGCAAAAAGACTGCAAAATGCTTCTATGATTATTTTTTGTATTTTCGATCTTTCTCTCCCGCCTGCTTGCGAGGGGGCGGGGCAGTTTACACACACACACACACACACACACACACACACACACACACACACACACACACACACACACACACACACACACACACGGTATCGTTAAAACCTTAACGATACCCATCCCTAGTAGCTACTATGATCAGTGGTTGTTATAATATTGTCAGAGCCCTATCTCTTGCATGCCTTACTGTTTGATACAGCGATGTGTCATTCACAAGTACAGCCTGAAAATGTGGCTTCTTACAATTGATGCATTGCCAGCCTGATGTTCACTAGGCAATATCTACATTTTCATACAGATTTATTATTTTCCATTAGGATTTCTCTTTTTTATGATGACCTTCTTAGAATTTGAAGGTCCTTAGGGAAGTTGCAGTTTAATAAGAGGATGATGTTCTCTTACTAAACACTGTAAAATGTATTAATGCTTGAATATATTTGGTACATATCAACACCACCCACATGTTTATCTATAAGAAAAGATGTGGATGCAGACATGTGTTTGCTGACTAATGCTTTAATGCTGAGTAATGACTGATCTTATTATTATCACAGCTGGTGTTGTTTATACATCATGAGCATGAGAACTGCCTTTTCACTTTCCCCCAACATATTTCTTTAAAAAAAGAGCAGTTAGAAAGTGACATGCTACTTTAATCTACCACTTGATGTCACTGTTTTCCACATTTCTAAAAACAGCCTGCCAGTTTGTAGATAGTTGTGCTCAACTCCTCTGAATCATGATCAAATGTTACTTTATTTGTCATGAAGTTTAATTATGATACATAAAGTGAACATTAATAGTCATTTGGCATGTCTGCTTCTATTTCCTTTTTATTTAGATCTTCCTTTCCTTTATTGCTCCTGCACTTTTCCCTGCTAATGTGTCTTTGCTGTCCATGAGTAATTATGACCTTGATAAATTAGTCCGCATTAAGTTGTTAACAATAGCTCAGTTTGTTAAAACCCCATTCATCAACTCAACAGTGTCTGAAATGAGTGATTACCACTATGTGAGAGATTAATATTGCCGCTGATAACATTCAGCGCAGCACTATCCATTTCAGACAGTCATTTTTCAAGCGAGGGATCGTTGCAGTTATTTTAGCTTCCTCTCATTAGGGTGCAGAGAAGTGGGCTGAGCTTAGATGGGAATTCTCATCTGTAGGCACTCTGGTAGCTTGGCCTAAAATTGTCATTACGTTTGGCAGGATTTAAGACAACCCAAAACTTACCTTTCTTTTGTTACACTGGCCATTTATTTTCTGTGACAGCTTCAAATCTAAGGTTACATCCTCCTTTTTCTCAGGAGAAAAACAAACCATTTGTTTTGCCTTGTGGATAATGACAGACTTGTAATGAGTTTGGCTGAATGTTTTGGCCCTGTTAGATCCAGAAATGTGCACAAAAGCTGGAATATTTGGGTTCATATCTTGCTTTTTTTTGATGTGTAATAGTTATAACAATTTTGTATCGCATATGAAAAATGTAGAAGGTGACAACCATTTGTACTTTAAGGATTCTATTTCATTCTGGGTCTGCTGTTTATAGACCAACTAAAAGGGTTTGATGCAGCATGGAAACGGCTCTTACTGAAAGGTTTATGCAAAGAACCAAAGCTTGAACACTCCTGGGATCATTGTGTGCGTTGAACCTTTGTTCATGAGTTGATCCAGGATTGAGATGGGCTTTTTGGTTTTTAGTGTGCTATAAATTGCATAGTCATGGGACATGTTAAAGAGCTCGTCTCCTCTCCTCTCGCCTCCTCTCGTCTCCTCTCCTCTCGTCTCCTCTCGTCTCCTCTCGTCTCGTCTCGTCTCCTCTCGTCTCCTCTCGTCTCTCTCCTCTCGTCTCGTCTCCTCTCCTCTCCTCTCCTCTCCTCTCCTCTCCTCTCCTCTCCTCTCCTCTCCTCTCCTCTCCTCTCCTCTCCTGGCTTGTTTTTGTGGTATAAGGAATCCTGTCCCAGTCTCTCCTAATCAACCACAGATGAGGATGAGCCTTTCACTCACTGCGATCTGCTCTATCTTTCTCCTCCTCCAAAATTGAATAATTGAATTGCTGCAGGATGTTTCTTGTGTGGTCTTTTGGCTCGGCCTCTGCCTTTTTCTTTGTCATGTGCACACCCACATACATTTTTTCTTCCCTACTGGCCTCCTTGTTGTTGTGGTTTGAGTTCCTTGCTGGAGGGTCCTTCTCTGTATTAAGACCTTATCCAGCTCTGTGGATTGTTAAACTTCTCTTTTTTTTTTTGGGGGGTGGGGGCAACATCTTGAATAAGCTTTTGAAGCCTTAAGGAATCGTCGCACCGACATTGTTGGTAGTAACTAAGCTAATGTTGCTCTGTTTGTTTGGCAGTGAGTGAACAGTTGATGAAGGTTAAGGAGACTTTTGAAACAGATGGCTGTTGAAAGTTGCCAATGAAATGCTGAGAATGTCTGCAGGAGTGACTAGTGTGTCTCCAAATGTAGTTTCCAGGGGACAATCTTTCATTGCTTGTTAGCTGGGGGCCAAATCAGCCCAGGGCTACAGATAACCCTAGGCTAAGAGTGTGTTTTGTGCAAAGCAGGTCGACTTTAGCGTCTCTGAGCCAATGCTCTTTTTGACATCTACCTGCATTCTTTATTGGCGATCATCCAGTATTTATGCCAGAGCTGGTTATATTGCTCCAGTTGCCTTTCAATGCTTGTTTTCATCTTCCGAAGTGTTTTTTCCTCTCTCCCACATTCATATTCTGTGCTCTTCCAACACCTCGAAGGGCAAAGGCTCTGAGAATAGCAAATTCCCCTTATCCTCATCTCACTTCAATTTGCCGTAGGGGGGAGAGGCAACCCTGAAAGTTTAACTCTGAGTTCTGTCAGTTTTATAGACCAACTGGTGGACGAGCTGTTCTCTGAGAAAACCTCTTGTCACCCATCCCTCCATGTCGGTAACGCTGCTCCGATGTTCCTTTCAATTAAACACATCGCAATCTGCAAACATTTTTGCTAGGGAAGCACTTTTTCTACTCTCTTTTCCCCTTTCACTCGTAAAAAACCTTTATCTTCTCTCTTGTCTTGTCAAAATCATAGTGTGTGCACTTAATTTCCCTGCATGTGATGGGAATATTCCTCCACTGGCTCATCTCAAAGAAATTGTGTCTGCCTACACACCCTCTCTCTGCCCTTCTCTCATTCTCACCCACGCACACACACACAGGCTCTGATTATTTACAGTTTTAATTAGTCCAAAATGTGGAAATGTAAATGGGATTGGAGATGACCTAACATAGATTACCATGTGCCCTCAATGTAGGTGTAATTACCACTCTGCATGTAGAATCAGATGCTTCTCTGCCGTGCTTTCACCACGTCCCTCATGAAACACTGGAAAAGATGAACTGTCAGAGTGAATGGTGTTTTCTTGGGCATGGTCAGTGAAAAAGTCTCATCTCCAATTCTGATTGGCTGTCAGTATGGCTTGTCAGTGGTCAGGTTTTTCTGGCAGAGAGAATGGCAGCGAGGCTCACCGGTCCCATCAAACATAATCACAGATGTAATTGTATATTGACATTAGCAGATTTAATTAGCCGGATTAGAAAGACAAAGGAAGTGATAATGATGGCTGTCAGTTATTATGGGATAGACCCTTTGACATAAACCAACACACACAATATAACACACACGTGCCTTGTTAAAAAGGTGGAATAACACACACATGGGAACTGATAAATTGAATGGCTGCCAGCTGCACGGGAATGTCCTCTGGAAACTTTGATCGTGTATTTGACTGTAATTAGAGATAAATAGAACCCCACACACACACACACACACACACACACACACACACACACACACACACACACACACACACACACACACACACACACACACACACATGAATTGTCAATCTCTTCTTAATAATCTCCTCAATCCCTTCCAGTCTTCATGGTCAGTTGTTTGACTTTTCAGGATGTTGAATGTCAGATATTGTGTGTTGTATTTAGTCATTTTACCCGCTAATGGCACAGGATGATGTCGGTCAGACTGGAAAAAGCTCTGCTCCCATCTAGAAATTCCTTGCTAGTAAGTCATCACAAAGTCTCTTTAGTTTTTACTGTACGTATTTTTTATTTTGCTTGCTTTGTCTGTCTTTACCCAGAGTTTGGAGGTAGCCATATCTAGGCATTGTCAACATTTCATATTTTTTAAAGTATATATTTTTTCCTTTTTCCATTTCCTATCTTTCATCCCTTCCTTTTACCTTATCTTTTTGCCTTTAGGTGTTCACTGCCTATTTCTGAATATGCTCTTTTTTAAATATTCTTTATAAATTGTAACATTTATTCACATTATTCTAGTTGTGGATACTGTCGTGGTGAAAGAAACATTTGTGTGAAAGGTTGGTAAGGCTGATGGCACTTTCTGTTGAGCTGAAACGACAAACACATTTATTAAAATAAAACTATTCTGCAATCATTTTGGAAATTAATTAACTGCCTTAAAGCACCCTGTGTAGTTTTTGAACACTAGTAGCTCCTTTTTCATGCTCTCTTGGCCACAACCACTCATCATTTAAAATATTTAAAGAATTGACTTGGCAAATGTTTTAGGAGTTAGGAAATGGCCTCAAGGATAAACACAATGTGTTTTTAGTGAGTAGCACTGAGTGTAAACTGAACCTTTAAGTCATCTTTTACTAACAATAAACTATGCCACTGTTGAACTCGACAGATCCTTTTGGCACTGAAATACGGCATTTGACCAAACAGAAATCTCTACCATCAGAAAAAGCAAGTATGTTTACTTCTTGAGTGTTGGCCAGACAATCTGTTTGAATATTTCACCTTTGGGTTTGGGGAAGTGATGTGAGCATTCAATTATGCTTCTGTTCTGACCTTTTATAGGTCAAAAAATGACATCAGTTGTTAGTCACAGCCTTGTCTAACAAACTGTGTCTAACTCATTAAAGCAAAGACATGGAGTTCATTTGTTAAGCAATAAACTAAGTGAAGAGTTATACTCCTAAACTTTTGTTTTCAGCAGTTCCACTGCTTACATTCTCAGTATGTAGTCTAAGCAAGCAGCACATTCCTCTCTCCTATATCCTCCTCTTCGTTGCTCTTTTGAAGTGCCTCCGTATCGATCTGTGTCCCCAAAAAGCTGCTGTTTGTGAAAGTGTGTGTGTGGTTGCTAATCGTCCTTTGCCTGAAGAGTAATACGATCCATTAATGAGCTCTGACTTTAAGTTGGACAGCCGGCTGCACTCAGACACAGACATCGTCGATATGTTCCCTCTGCCGTTTGCCCAAGAACAAAACAAGTTTTAAAGGGAAGAAAGTAAAGGCACTTTGTAAATGTGAGCCTGTGAAGTGTTCCTCCAAAGCCATACTTCACATTGCTCCAATGTTTTCTTTTCAACATTAGTTACTAGGGATGTAACGATACCAAAAACTCACGGTACGATAATATCGCGATAACAAGTCCACGGTACGGTATTTATCGCGACATTGCATAATAAAGAATTTTTTTTTTCAATAACATTTTTTTTTACTCGGAAAATGTTTCTTTATTACATAATACATCTGATTTGTACAGCATTTTAGTAGGATAGCAGTATTTTAAAGTGTCAAAAACAAAGTGACTGTAACAGACTGGAACAAGAAAACCAGTGTACAAAGTAAGCATTTTCTTTGCGCCACTGCATCTCACAAATAATAATAAGGACATTTAATAATCTGACCCTGCAATAAAATAAATCAAGTTTCACTTTAGTTTTTCAAGTAACTCAACTCAAACTCACTAGTCACTCACTCAGCATCATCAGACAGGTTTTTAGGAATATGAGAATGTCCACATTTCCAGGTATTTATAAGCTGGGATGTTTGGGCATTTACAATATCCCGTGCTCTGGAAAAAACTCTCTCGCTTGGTACTGATGTTGCTGGGACAGCAGTGGTCGCGTTAATCGAATATATTATTTATCAATGACGGAAAAATCTGAAAGCAGTCTGTCATTTTGACAGATTAGAACAACCTCGGAACAGCGCCAACGTTTCCCCGCAGCGAGGCTCTGGTGTTATGCCGTGTTATGCATGCCCTCCAAAAGGAAATGATATAGTTTCCAAACCGTACTTTGCCGTACAGATCAACACATGTCTGGGAGGTTTTGCTTTACGCTGTGTGCGCTCCCGCGAGGTGCATGTTACCGAACAACTGGTGATATTCTATAACGGTATAGGCAGGTGTATCAGGGGCGTGGCCTTTGTCGAATAACCAGGAAATACACATTTCGATCGCTTCTTCTGTCGTTTACATACATTTTTTGTTATATTTGGCTCCATAGGAACACTTTGATGCACTTTCAGTACCAGTGTGTGAGGTTGTGGTTGCGATGCCGATATGCGGACGCGTACAGCGAGGACTACAAAAAGACACACGAGGTGACTGGGGATGTGTGTTCAAAACATTGCAAGCTTGAATTAATAATTTAAACCATTTATTGTTGCCAGACTTATTACTGAATATCATGCTTAATGTGATACCAAGTCCATCTGAGACCTGTGTACACCTTCAGACAGCCTGCAAGTGAAGCACACATTGTTTACTCACAGTTTGAAAGCAGCGTGGAGAAGTCTTCAGCTGTGGAGAGCTCCGCCCAGGATAAACTGTGATACGACTTCTGTGGCTTGTTCTTGTTGTCAGTTTTATATTTGTATCATTATTAATATGATGTCGAGTTGATTTAAGACCCGTTTATACTTTCATACCATCTGTTAGTAAAACATACAGTCTGTGTGAGTTGTTTACACGCAGCGTGGAGAGCTGTGGTAAACAGTGATCCGCTCAGATTAAACTGTGATACGACTTCTGTGGCTATCAACCGGCGATCATGTTTAATATTAAAGACTACACACATTGATCCCTTATCAAAATGGTATTCTGCACTTTGCCGCACTTATCCAGATCAGATGTGATGACTGTTTACTTGGTTAAATTTCGATACAGCGACACCCAATGACGAGGGTACTCACATAGGCTACGTTGAGAACTAGAAACACATATATTCATACTTTTTCACAGTTAACATGTTTTAATTTCTAACTTAACGTTTATGCATTTATCTATGTGGTCTTTGTTCTCATGTGTTTTATCTATTTCTGTGTAACTTGGTAATATTAATATGAATTCCTTGTTATTGTTGTATTTCCATGACAGGTGATGATTATAGCTACTACATAACGAAACACATGGCCTGATTTGCATATGTGAACTTAATGTGTGCACTAGAATACATAATACGTAAAATGACCACTTATCACAACGTAATGTAGGCTCGCAGGCTGATAAACTCTCGGTGGGTCTTAATGATGCTCAGTCAGTATACTATTTCAAAGCAAATGCCTATGACTATAATATTTATATTATATGGCTTAAAGTGTACATACATTTGCTCACATTATAAAAGATGGTCGGGTTGAATTGCTCTGACTCTTTTAACAATGTTAATGTGAGAAAAATAACCTGTGATGATATAATACATCGTATTGATCCGTGGCTCACTCATAACGCGCATAGCACGAGGGATTGTTGCTATTGGGACTCGGGTTTGAGTCCAGCATGAACTTTTTAGTTATTTTCATGTCGATGGACACTGAATAATATTTTTGAATAGAGGATTCATAATATTGTTTGCCTAGAACAAAATTAACGATCAAGCAGCATTTTAAATTCTAAATATCCCTGCAAATGTAGCAATGACATTTCTGCTTCTATCTTTGCAAAACGAGTAAACAGTCAAATTTGATCTGGATAAGTGCGGCAAAGTGCAGAATACCGTTTTGATAAGGGATACATGTGTGTAGTCTTTAATATTAAACATGATCGCTGGTTGATAGCATGGTTGATAGCCACAGAACTCGTATCAAAGTTTAATCTGAGCGGATCACTGTTTACCACAGCTCTCCACGCTGCGTTGGAGATGGGTGTAAACAACTCACACAGACTGTATGTTTTACTAACAGATGGTATGAAAGTATAAACGGGTCTTAAATCAACTCGACATCATATTAATAATGATACAAATATAAAACTGACAACAAGAACAAGCCACAGAAGTCGTATCACAGTTTATCCTGGGCGGAGCTCTCCACAGCTGAAGACTTCTCCACGCTGCTTTCAAACTGTGAGTAAACAATGTGTGCTTCACTTGCAGGCTGTCTGAAGGTGTACACAGGTCTCAGATGGACTTGGTATCACATTAAGCATGATATTCAGTAATAAGTCTGGCAACAATAAATGGTTTAAATTATTTATTCAAGCGTGCAATGTTTTGAACACACATCCCCAGTCACCTCGTGTGTCTTTTTGTAGTCCTCGCTGTTCGCGTCCGCATATCGGCATCGCAACCACAACCTCACACACTGGTACTGAAAGTGCATCAAAGTGTTCCTATGGAGCCAAATATACCAAAAGATGTATGTAAATGACAGAAGAAGCGATCGAAATGTGTATTTCCTGGTTGTTCGACAAAGGCCACGCCCCTGATACATCTGCCTATACCGTTATAGAATATCACCAGTTGTTCGGCCCACATCTTGTTCGGTAACACATGCACGCACACACGGCATAACGCCGCCCCCCCCCCCCCCCGTTGACAGTTCACGAGCGTGCTCTCTTGTGAACAGTTCAGACCCGACGGGTAATAAGGGTATATGACGGACATTTTACGATCCTGTCTGTCCTAATGACGGACAGCGAAAAAAACAATACCGTTTTTGCCAAGAAGGTGAGGCTTATTGACAGGGCGAGATATAATACTGTTGGTACTTGTCAATGTCTCTAGGTGTGTAAATGTATTATGTAGCACTGTAAATACGATGTCCTTTTGTGTTCTGTTGTTTTATGTTCATGTTGTAACCTACTTGCTGCCATGTTGGACAGGTCTCTCTTGAAAAAGAGATCGATGATCTCAATGGGACCACCTGGTTAAATAAAGGTTTAAAACAAAAAAAAGTGTTTTTAAAAAATAAATATTTTTTGGAAAATTAATTTAAAAAAAAAATTGCGGTAGATTTTGTCAGTCTCACGACGGTATTGGGACGTTTATTTACCGCGATATTCGGTATATCGTTACATCCCTATTAGTTACCCTAGGAAATATTCCACATCGACATGAGGCAGTTTCTCCTGACTCCATCAATAACAAAGGTGAAATTACTTTTTGAAAGAAAAAGATCTTGGAGTGGCAGGATGCTCACTTGGATCAGTGGCTCATATAAAAGTATTTAGAAAGTCAAGTGAATGTCGATGGGACAGCCACTATACAGCTGGCTTTATTGTTGGTCTACAATTTTGACAGCTCTTTGGTCTTGGCCATAGTGGAGTTTGGAGTGTGACTGTTTGAGGTTGTGGACAGGTGTCTTTTATACTGATAACGAGTTCAAACAAGTGCCATTAATACAGTTAACGAGTGGAGGACAGAGGAGGCTCTTAAAGAAGAAGCTACAGGTCTGTGAGAGCCAGAAATCTTGTTTGTTTGTAGGTGACCAAATACTATTTTACCGAGGAATTTACCAATTCATTCATTAAAAATCCAACAATGTGATTTCCTGGATTATTTCCCCCCATTCTGTCTCTCATAGTTGAAGCGAAAATTACAGGCCTCTCTCATCTTTTTAAGTGGGAGAACTTGCACAATAGGTGGCTGACTAAATACTTTTTTGCCCCACTGTATACCTCTTTGTTTGCTATTAGTGTCCTCTAAGACTGGCATTCACAGTACAATCTACATGCTACCACTGGCTCAGATAATGAAAAACAACAAAATAAGTTACCATAGCTATGCAGATGACACACACATTTACGTAACAATTTCACCAGGAGACTATGCTCCAATTCAAACACTGAGTAAGTGCATTGAACAAATCAATGACTGGATGTGTCAGAACTTTCTCCAATTAAACAAAGATAACACTGAGGTAATGGTTTTTGGAGCCAAGTCAGAACGTATAAAAGTTAGCGCTGAGCTTCAGTCTGCAATGTTCAAAACAACAGATAAAGCCAGAAATCTAGGTGTAGTCATGGACTCTGACCTGAGTTTCAACAGTCACATTAAAACAGTTACTAAATCAGCCTACTATCACCTAAAGAATATATCTAGGATTAAAAGACTAATGTCACAGCAGGATTTGGAAAAACTTGTCCATGCTTTTATCTTCAGTAGACTCGACTACTGTAATGGTGTCTTCACAGGTCTCACTAAAAAATCTATTAGGAAGCTGCAGCTGATTCAGAACGCCGCTGCTCGAGTCCTCACTAACACTAAGAAAGTGGATCACATCACTCCTGTTCTGAAGTCTTTACACTGGCTTCCTGTGTGTCAAAGAATAGATTTCAAAATACTGCTGCTGGTTTATAAAGCACTGAATGGTTTAGGCCCAAATTACATTTCTGATCTCCTGCTAAATTATGAACCATCCAGATCTCTCAGGTCTTCAGGGACTGGTCAGCTTTCTGTCCCCAGAGTCAGAACTAAACATGGTAAAGCGTTCATGCTCCAAATATCTGGAACAAACTCCCAGAAACCTGCAGGTCCGCTGCAACTCTGACTACTTTTAAATCCAGGCTGAAGACTTTTCTTTTTGTCGCTGCTTTTAATTGAACTATTCATATCTTAGACTGCACTGTAACTTTTATCCATGTATTTTTTCTTTTAATGTTTATTTTATTAGCTTTTCTTTTTAATGACTGATTTTAAATGCCATTTTCTTAATGTCTTTCATTTTTTGTAAAGCACTTTGAATTGCCTTGTGTTGAAAAGTGCTATATAAATAAACTTGCCTTGCCTTGCCTTACAAGTATGAAGATGGATCAGGGAAGTGAGGGTTTTGGAGTGGAATTGTTTAACAGTTATACAGTATAGCCTGGGGAACTGGTTAGTAGTGGTTATACACAAAACACACTTGAATTAATCGTAGCGGCTGTATATTAAATTACAGTTGGTCCTGGTGGTATGGTGTCTATGTTTTTATGTATGCAAGCCATCAAAGGTAAACTCTTTTGTGTTAGATCAGAGAATATTGATAATGTTTCACACCATTGTATGCAGTGGTATTTAAATGTAGTTTATTATAACTTGTTCATATAATATTTCATATTATTTTGGCCTTTTTTTGGATAAAGAACCACATTTAATGTGTTGACTGTAAAAACTCATCTATAGCATAGATTAATACTTTGACTTTTAAGATTTTCCTTTCTGTATTAGATTGTTTTTTGGGTGCGGTTTATTTTCCTTTGTGATTTGGTTAAACTTGCCTTAAATTGCACAAATCATATACTTGAATTTAAAGGTCCCCTATTATACTGTTTTTCATCTATATATTATAGGTCTCAGATATATACAACACATGTCTCTGAAGTGTTTGGCTCCAAATACCAAACAGATCATTGTAGCATCCCATAATCCCCTCTGTTTCAGCTCTGTTTCCAAAGTGCTGATACTTTAGATGAAAAATAAGGAGCCACTCCCCACGCCCCTCTGATGCGGCTTTCACACCAGCGCTTTTCCCTTTCTAGCTCCGAGCTAGAGCTTTTCTGGTTCAGCTCCGGTTTCCCTTTTCTGCTCCCGCTCTGTTCACACCGCCCAGCACCCGACTGGTGCTGCCGCTGCTGCGTCATGACGTCACCGTTTACATCGCTGATTTGCTCCCCAACGGCATTACGGTGCTCACAACAACAACGGGGAACTGCGTCGGGTCGATGATCGTGTTGCTTTTAATCACACGAAGCCAGATTAAATTAAATAACGACTTCTCCAACCTTATGCTTTTCTCCAGAGTGCCGTGGTTCATTGTTTATTAATGTGTTTCTGCGGCATTTACCGACCGCTGCAGTGTTGGCTGCTCTTCCACGGGAGTTTATTCTCCTCCGTTAGCTCCCGGTTAGCTCACACTGCTGCGGCCGCTCTAAAGTATTCACTGTCCGACTCACACAAGCAGCTGATACATATCCCCAGTTCCCCTTAGCCTAAGTCAGGGGTGCCCAACCAGTCGATCGCGGGGAGATTCTCAGTCGATTGCGAGATGTGTCTAAAAATAGAAGAACAATATTCAGTTTTATCGTTAATGTCCTATAACATAATCTTCCTGTGCCAGAATAATGCACTTGAACGCATCAAAGCTTTCTGATTGGCCGGCGTGAACCCATGTGTCGGGGCGTGGCTGGTGGGCAGTGGGCACTAGTTCGCTGACGTTGTCCATGTCAACAGGAGTGACAGTCCGCACACACACAAGACCGCAATTATGGCAGAAGCAAAAAAGCCCAAAATATATAATTTTCACTCCGAGTGGGAGGATGATTATTTTTGTATCTATTCCAATTCAAGGTCCATCTGTCTCATCTGCAATGCGAGCGTGGCTTTATTGAAGAAGGGTAATTTAGGAGCGGCATTTCAAAAACAGTGCACAAACGCTACGAGATGGAATTCCCTCCTAATTCTGCCCTACGCTCCCAAAAGGGAGGGGCCTGAAAGGACAGCTAAATGCACAGCAGTCCATTTCCACCAGGCTCAACAACAAGAGCAAGGCTGCTACCATAGCATCTTATCATGTCAGTCACGTTCTTGCGAAACACATGAAGTCTTTCAAAGACGGCGAAGTTGTGAAAGAAGCATTCCTGGAGGCTGCTGACGCGCTTTTGGGGGACAGTAAAAATAACAGTAGCATTTCAACAGGTTTTTGATATAATAAAAACTCAAGTAAGATACCGTTATTAATCAGCTGTAAGTTTTAGTTTGTTTGAACTTAGTCATTATAATTATTGTACAAAATGGTATAAGAATGCAAACATTAAGATCTGTTCTGTTTAAATTGATTATAGTCTATTATCAATTCAGGTTAAGAAGCTAGTGTTGCTTGCATCCTAAAGGCATTATTTTATGAAGTATTAATCGTACAAAGGTCAGTTTTATACAAGTAGAAGTGTGTATTTACCTGGTAGTAGGCTGTCAGTAATGGCTACGTCTCTCTATTTGGCCTGGTAGATCTCGGCAGACTGGCAACTTTAAAAGTAGCTCTCGGTTCAAAAAAGGTTGGGCACCCCTGGCCTAAGTGAATGTGTGTCAGTCTGAATTGACGCTGTTTGGTATCACAACGCTGTTATGAAAGTTTCTCTGGTATAAAATGAGTGATGTTAGCATAGCAACCGAAGCTAAACTGACTACTTGCTATACTTGTGGCATAAACCGTTTTCTACAGGCACATTTTACCGGCGTATTTTTAGTATGATTCTACTTGTGATAGTCGGACACGACAACCTGTGCAGCCCATGTATTGATTCCATCCGATAGCTGCTATAATATAAAACAACACGTCTGCCTCTCTCCACAATGATCATAACCAGGGGTGCACATAACTGTTTTGCCCTGGTTCTCAAAGGAGCACCTGGAGATGTTACTTGGTGCTCATCCTTAAAATGAAATAAACCGTAACTTTTGAGGGGGTCTTGACTTTATTTGCCAGACACACGGCACTGAACACACAGAGGTGAACACAGAACACACATGCAGAGGTGAACACAGAACACACATGCAGAGGTGAACACAAGACAACATTAGCATGACCAGTAATCCTACAAGCTGTCGTCACTACGCTCCTGACTGTTCTCCTCTCTGTTCTCCTCACTGTTCTCCTGACTGTTCTCCTCACTGTCTTCCTCTCTGTCAGACATGGTACTGTAGCTGATGATGTAGGCCTACTACTTTCTCTCTGGTTGAGTCTGCGATTAGCTGCTGGTTTTGGGTCGAAAGTCTCTGTTGTCATCTTAGACAAGTGGATGTAATCAAATAAGTATGTGAACACAACAAATAACCTACCATAGCCAATAACAAATTAATGTAACTTGTTTTATTTGTGTTGTTCATTCATATCTTATTTTACCTTAACATTTATTTATTTATGCATTTTTTTAATCTCCAGTTTTAAAGGATATTTTTGGTTACTGTCCTATAGTATACATTGGAATGATTTCAAACCTGTTTATCCCAATAATTATAAAGGAGTGCCTTGGAAATATGTGTTTACATAAATTGTGACCAAACCGTTTGAACTTAGACTAAAGTGAACTATCTAAACACTCAGAGTACTTACCTCACTGAGCTGTAGTTATCAGAGAGGACTCTCCCTCCACATTATTGTAGAAACATCTTCTTCTTATATCCGTTAGAGCAGCTAGCACCAGATTCTAATAACAACAGCGCCGGTACCGGTGCACCCTCCCTCTCTCCCACGCTCACTCGCACTTTGGCTGTGAGCTGCGGGCGCCAGATAAGCCAACATCCCCCATTTTCATCACTTACAGCGCCCATCGTACAGGGCAAATGCAACGTGTAACCGGGGTGAAAAGGGTGTTACATTTACTCAATTATGAATGTTGTTACATCAAGTTCGAAAATTAGGATGAGCACCAACGGTCAAAATGTTTTTTTCCCTCCCAGAGCTGCCAGCAGCGCCTCCCCAGATCTGGCGCCCCAGGCGAACATCTATAACGCCAGAGCTACGGGCCGGCTCTGAGTTCATATCATAGGTTCATATGCAACTCGCAAATATATTTCTCTCTCTCTCTCTTTTCTCTCTCCTCTCTTTTCTCTTCTCCCTTCTCTCTCTTCTCTCTCTCAATGTTGGTACGCAAATGCGCCTTTTTTCAAATGACACGGTGCTCTTTTTTTGGCGGAAGTGCGCATGCACACCAGTTATGTGCAGCCCTGATCATAACAGTGAACGGATGGTCAAAGTAAGGTACAAATAAACAGAATCACACGAAGCCTGGTTAGTGTTGCCTGACTTTATAAAGTGTGTTTATAAGCACTACTGCTTGTAGGCAGGCATGACAGTCGACCCATGTTCAGGGGAGGTGGGTTTAGTTTCCTGCACGCCTCGACGTAAGAGAGACGTAAGCGACGCCACCTCTTAGCTCCGAAGCTCTTGCCTCTAGACCGACCATTTTTTGGAGCTGGAAGTGAACCCGATTCCGGAGCTAAGAGCCGGCGCCGCTGCGGTGTGAACAGGAAAAACCGGCGCTTTTCAGGCTCCAGCTCCGAGCCGGAGCTGAAAAAGCGCTGGTGTGAAAGGGGCATGAGAGAGATTTGGTTAAAAAGAACACCATGGTGCTCTAGGAGGAGATTCAGGTGATAAGGTGGGGGGGGGGTTACCTTGGTTGGTGATTAGCTAATGGTTACACAAGCCAAAACATCGTTATGACATCATAAAGTGGCCAAAATCTGATCAGCTCATTTTCAGACAGGTTTTTATATAAATGGATCAGGACAAAAAGAGAGAGGATCTTTTTTCCTGAAACTTTCAGAATCTTTTTACACAGAGGGGACACATGTGTATGTATAAAATACATGGAGAAGTGGATTTTGTATAATAGGTGACCTTTAAGTCAAGTCAAGTAACTATTATGACCTTATAAATTAAAGAGATTGCACTTAGGCCTTGAATCAGTGCTCTTTTTTTACAACATGTACACCACACTGGATATGAGTTCAGTGCTCTTGGTTGATGTGCTTAGTTTCCCCTGCAGAGGGTGTAGCAGGACTGGATAAGTGAAGTTATTAACTGACTGGCGAGCAAACTGGCAGCCGAATGCAGAGTGCTTCTTATACTTAGACAGCACATAATATATAACGTTTTTAGGATGTTAATAAATATTTGAGCAACACCATTTTTTCCTTAACTGTGTTTTTTACTCTGTGGTTTATATGTCTGCTACAAGTTATTGGAACAATTATTCACAAGAAGTCCTTTTTAAAGTCAGTTTGATTTGGATGTAATGATGCTCTCTAACCTGTTGATGCTATGGCTCTAATATTTGTGCTCTGGTGGGTTTCTGTTGGCATCTTTCATGTCTTTTCACTGGCATATCATTTATATAAACATTTGAATACCTTAAGAAAGCAAGCACATTCTCAGACTTTCCGAATGGCTTTTGCAGAGGTAGTATTTAATCTTTTAGTACTGTAGATATTGTAGCAGCACTCGTCTCTATGACGTTATCAAGCACTTGCCCGCAGCTACTAGATTACCGGGAAAAGCTCTGAAGAATGTTAATGTGAATGTGACTTCCATTTCTATTGCTTTTCTGTTCATTGCTTACTCTGGCTGAGCACAGGGAGAGACGGCGGCCTGAGACTTTTTTCCAACCTTTCTTACCGGGTGGCTGTGGTACATGCTGTGCAAAATGAATCCTGCCTTATGGCTAACAACTCAGTTATATTTTATAAGGAGACCGCTATCTCTTTAAAGCAAACACGTGTACTATTTGTTGGTTCCTGTTAGGATTTGATGCTTTGAGGTCATCAAGGCAAGGCAAGTTTATTTATATAGCACTTTTCAACACCAGGCAATTCAAGGTGCTTTACAAAAATGAAAGACATTCAGACAAAGGCATTTAAAAACAGTCATTAAAAAGAAAAGATAATAAAAGAAACATTAAAAGCAAAAATACGTGAATAAAAAGTACATGAATAAAAAGTTACAGTGCAGTTTAAGATATGAATAGTTCACACATAAGTTCCACTTTACTGATGAACACAACAGCTCAGTTTCAATTAAAAGCAGCGGCAAAAAGAAAAGTCTTCAGCCTGGATTTAAAAGTAGTCAGAGTTGCAGCGGACCTGCAGGTTTCTGGGAGTTTGTTCCAGATATTTGGAGCATAATAACTGAACGCTGCTTTACCATGTTTAGTTCTGACTCTGGGGACAGAAAGCTGACCAGTCCCTGAAGACCTGAGAGATCTGGATGGTTCATAATTTAGCAGGAGGTCAGAAATGTATTTTGGGCCTAAACCATTCAGTGCTTTATAAACCAGCAGCAGTATTTTGAAATCTATTCTTTGACACACAGGAAGCCAGTGTAAAGACTTCAGAACAGGAGTGATGTGATCCACTTTCTTAGTGTTAGTGAGGACTCGAGCAGCAGCGTTCTGAATTAGCTGCAGCTTTCTAATTAACATAATGACTTTGGGTTTGGACTTTTTGTTACGTGAAACAAGCAATTTGAATACTTGGCTTAATAAGAAAAATCTAATAAGAAAGATAGGGCTGATGATTTAATAATTTGAGGTCCATTGTCAAGCAGGAATGTTAAACTATTGGTCCTTTTCTTGGTGTTACGCTTTAGCACATTGAATATTTTAGAGTTTATGACTGTTGGTCGGACAAGAATACATGTATTGACATTGCCTGTTCACTATTGCGATTGTTTTTTTGATTGCCTTTTTACATTTTCTAGACCATTAGAGAATATTCTTTCACACGTTGCCGGCCCAGAGCTTAATGTGTTTTTCTTTTCTTTCCCCCTTATTCTAGCTTTTTTTAAATGTACGTGTTCCTTTTTAAACCAGCGGCTCATTGACACATCAACTCTAGATTGATATTTTTGCAGTTGGCAGCAAGCTGAAAAGGTTTTGGCAACACAAAAGCAAGTCACTTTTTGACAATGAAGTTAGGTAAAAACATGTTGGCACCCATTGTGTTTCTCCTGAGGGCCAGTGCCGGGCTCCGACCTGGCCTGCGTTTAAAGAGCATTGCTTTAGAGGCCTTCTGTTTATCCAGCTCCAGACAGCAGCAGATTCTGACACCCAGCCAGGGATGTCACAATGATTCATGGCCCTTTCCGACAACTCGCTCACGCCTTTACTCTTCTTAATCTCCTTGCGCTCTTTCCCTTCCTCTACCTTTCTCTCTCTCTAATGATGAGTTTTCCTTTTGTTTGAAAAGGGCAGAAATGATGTCATCATTTAAAGCAGGACGGAGGCCTCGTCCTTTAGCTTTACGGACAACGTTGTATGTATCATGATGTATAACCTTCCTTGGGGATTCACCTCTGTCCTGTGCTGTGGAGAAAAGACAGAAGTGTAAAACAGAAGACGCCTGAGGGAGAAAGTCTGCCCGCCTCTTTTGGCTTGTTTTAAACAATTGTATTATCGTCCCGTTACTCATCCCATCACTCTCCCCCTCTCTCAAACAAGCTGTATCCTCCCTCTGGGTTTTTTTCACCCCATCTATCTGCCTCTCCTCCCTTTGTCTGTGTCAATGTGTGATTGAGAGGCCAAAGCAGCTCTAATCGCTGACTTAATTAGTGATGATTGATAAGAGGCGGGAAGGTGTGTGTCTGTATAAATGTGACATAATAAGGTGTTGTGAGTCCAGTTGTGTGTTTCCACCAGACGTCACCCTTCTGCCTGCACCTGTGATGCATTTGGGGTCGGCGATAGCAGCAGCAGTTCGATACTTTGGGTAATGAATGTGTTTAATAAGCACAGTGGGTCGATGGGCTTAATGAAGGTGTGACAGAGGATGGGCCTGGAAAATGCTGCTGTAACGAGACTCTAACGAGCCTCTGGGGTTAACAAGGTCACGCTGTAATCGGGATTTCCTCACCTGTACACTTTCTGTCTTTCTCTCGTCGTTTTTTACCCGCTGCTCCAGCTCTCGCGCTCTGCCTCTGCTTTCCCTCTGCTCCTGTTAGTACATTACATTTCTTTGTGAGGTTTTTATTCGCCTCAATCTCCTGTTGTGTCTGTATTTGCTCACTCTGTCTTCTAATTATATCTCTCTTGGTTTGTCTCCAACATGTGGTCGCCGCCTGTTAGCCTTTGTCTCATTGCAGCAGCTTGTCCATCTTCTCAAGGACAACTTGCAGAGGAATGCTGGCTCTAAGAGGCTCTGGAGTAGTGTGAGCCCTTTTTTCCTTTCTCAGAAGCTTGTTTCTAAGAAGCCTGCTAAGAATACTTCTGGCAGCTTGAAGCATTGAAGTTCCTGACTCTCTCTGTTCAAGAGACTGATGGATGCACATTATGCGGCTACACTTCTCTGTTAGTTAAAAAAAAAATAGATCTAACTGCACTTAAGCTTTTTCAACAGTGCATTTTTTCTACACAAATGTAGATTTAAGTTTAATGTTTCTTTCCCTTATTGTTGATTTATGCTACCTCCAAATATCACTTTGTAAATTGCACCTGAAAAAGATCTTCCGGTGAGCACCATGCCTGGCACCAGCTGAAGCAACACCTGCTTTGCATAGTATTTTATCTGCAGGAAATGCACCTTGTTTCTTCATTTATGAGTTTGCCACCTGACTAAA
Organism: Gymnodraco acuticeps; assembly: GCF_902827175.1. Lineage (NCBI taxonomy): Eukaryota > Metazoa > Chordata > Actinopteri > Perciformes > Bathydraconidae > Gymnodraco > Gymnodraco acuticeps. Next base: position 380,622 of record NW_022990947.1, read on the forward strand.
GTGTCTAAACAACAAGCATTATGCTCTGTCTTCATCACTTTTCCTCCAACTCCTTTTCCCAAACAGATACACTTTCTACTCCCTATCTTTTTTTACTTTTATGTTTCTGTCATAACAGAAGGAACAGTGTTACCAAATGTTTTTTTTTTTTTTTGTGTTGATGGGTTTATAAAAGCTTATGTTATGTGATTTCAGGGCTTATTGATTGTGTTCATTATACAGTATCTGTAATGAGACAATATGCGATGCACAAAGTTCCGTTGAGACAATTCATTTACATCCAGTCTGTGTGATATAGTTTTGACTTTTAACTTCTTGGTTAATTTACACCTTTGTGTTGCTTTCTTACATCTTCCACTTGTCCAGAGTGGTAATATAATGGATTTCAATCATGTTAAACTCCGCCCACTATGTCTTTGAGAGGCAGCCATTACTCTCTACCACCAGTATTTCACCAGTGGAAAAGTGTGACTTCCTGAACCTCACATTTCTTCGCCAGTGCTGCACCGTTATGAGATATAGCATAGAGACAAGCAATCGATTAATGGTGCACTTAGCCGGGCTAATTAACAGCTATGTAGAAGTGGAGAAAGCATCAAGGAAGTTGTTTCCCATCGCTGAGACCCCTGATAACCTTTGAAGCATAGATCACTTTACAGCATGGTGTACATCACACGCTGGCAGCTTCATAGACACCTTGCACATGGCACTTGGGTGAACTTAATAACTGAAAGGAAGCACAGGTCATTTTGTCGGTGTACAACTTTAGGAAGGTGGTTTTGGATTACCCAATTAAGACATTGATGTTAAAATACCAAGAGCTTTTTGCTAGCAAACATGTTTTATATTTACCTGGAAACAAATCAAACTTCTGCCTGGTTGGTCTCATATTTCTCTCTCCTTCCCTTTCCTCCTGTCATTCAAACTGCTCCGCCCCTTTATTGTCGCCTGCCACTCCAAATCCCGCTCTCATCAAATCTTCCTTCCTTGCCCTCTCTTCTTCTTCCTTGCCCCCCCTCCCTCAGTTCCTATCCAATCTTCCTCCAGCGTGAATTTTGCTTTGGTAAATTAGCTCTCTATTAAAAGTGAATTTGGTGAAAATGAGCAGGCTCCAGAGGGCACAGGTGAAAGAGAAGGCAGATCCGAAGGGCCACACAGCTGCCTGTCTGGCTGACTGTACCCGCCTGCATCGTGTGTTTTGGGAGAATGCAAAGTAAGTTATGTGTGTTGTTGAATGAAGGCAGCTGATTTGCATTTAGATAAATCCCTCTAGATGTGGGACTGTCATTGAGATGCAGGGGGCTGAATCCAGACGCCACCTACCCGGGCAAGCACTACCTGCAGGGAGGATGATGTGTGTGTCAGTGCGTGTATGTGTGTGTGTGTGTGTGTGTGTGTGTGAGCTCTTAGTATGCTGCACTACCTGGAGTATTTGCCCCTCTTTTCTAGACAGCGGTAAAGGGCTGGAAATATGAGGCATTACTGGAAATGAAGGTGTGTTCATGTGTGTGTCTGCACAAAATGAATTTGTAACTGACCTTTATAAACCTGCATAAGTATAAAAGTGTGACTAATAAGAACTGACAACACACAACTGGCAGCCACTGCATCCCATTAGACATAGTGTTGATACAGTATGTTAGACTGCTGAACGTGTGGGTTTCCAATTTTCACATCTGTCCTTCGTCACAGTTAAAAGACGCTCGTAGTTGCATGTTGCGAAACGTTAGGAAATTGCTGGTATGCAATGCTCATAAGCTGGCAGTTTTTATTAGTTGTTTTAAAATTATAATGCAAAGGCTCATATTGTCACCTCTAATGTATGTACTCTGGTAGGACTTCATGTAAATGCATTTCCATTCCATAGTCCTGAATGCATTAAGAAGGTATTTAGTTTAATGGCAACATTTTAGACGAAATTCTCCAAAGATAATTCGGTTCATTTTACATTAGGCAATAAACATTGTGGATAGTGTGTATATAAGTTTGAGTAGGTATCCGATGGGCAAAAAGTAGCATCATGCACTGGAAGTGTTGTGGAAGTCAGTGTTTGAGCCAGGCGGTGTGGCCCGGTGCTTTAGGCCTGGTGATGGATAGGCTGAGGGGGAGGCGGCTTGCTGCTGATTGACAGTCAGGGCTGAGTGTGGGCAGATGGGCTGTGGTGGCTGTAAATATGAAGTGTGTGTGTGTGTGTAGTGTGTGTGTGTGTGTGTGTGTGTGTGTGTGTGTGTGTGTGTGTGTGTGTGTGTGTGTGTGTGTGTGTGTGTGTGTGTGTGTGTGTGTGTGTGTGTGTGTGTGTGTGTGTGTGTGTGTGTGTGTGTGTGTGTGTGTGTGTGTGTGTGTGTGTGTGTGTGTGTGTGTGTGTGTGTGTGTGTGTGTGTGTGTGTGTGTGTGTGTGTGTGTGTGTGTGTGTGTGTGTGTGTGTGTGTGTGTGTGTGTGTGGTGTGTGTGTGTGTGTGTGTGTGTGTGTGTGTGTGTGTGTGTGTGTGTGTGTGTGTGTGTGTGTGCCACATAGACCTAACAGCTTGGGAAGACATGGCAACAGACAGGGCGACCTGGAGAAACCTTGTCCGTGAGGGTGCTGCACTATACAATGATGATCTCTGCCATGCTGCACAAGACAAGCGCAGACTCAGGAAGGAGAGAGCAACCACCAAACAGGTCCAACCCAAACCCTCCACCACTACATTCCCATGTCCACATTGTACAAGAATAATCGGGTCCAGAATCGGCCTCTATGCCCACCTGAAGACCCACAAGGACCAAGAAGGAGGACAGTCATACTCGACTACGAGTGACCACCGATGATGATGATGATGATGATGGTGTGTTTGTTTGCATGTTTGTTCTTGTGAGAGAATCTCCCATTTAAAGATGTTGCTTTTCTGCCTTCTTGTTACAAACCACCCCTGTTCTGTTCTGGCACACAAAGCCTCAATCTGCAATCTGTTTACAACGCAGTTTCTGCCCTAACCTTCACAGTGTACAATACAGGTGTTAGTGTAGGCAATGCTGTGTTTAAATCTTCAGAGACCTGGGCCTAACCCGGACCTCAGGACGGATCACATCACTCCTCTGTGATGACGGGAGGCACCGCCGCGGACTGTGTTTACGTCAATGATGCTTGTTGCTGAACAAAGTCAAAGTAGATGGCCAGTGTCCCCTTGTTTCTTTTTATGTTCAAAGTGCGAGCCATATTATCTGCCCGGAGATAATATGTACGGTTATTGGGCTAATTGATTCCTGACCTTTGTGATGATGATATCTGATATTTGAGAAATATCATTATTAAAGAGCTGTTATCAAGATACTGTATATGCTTAGCTGGATAATTTTACTTTGAAAAATAAAATCAGTTGTGTCTGATGTACAAACAGTGTTGATAATATAAGTTAACAAAAATCCATCTTTGGCACATATTGAGTATCATTTCTCGTTGCTAATAGGCAAACGAAACATTTAAATGACTTGATTAATTGGCTATACAGTTGAACAAAAATGCACAATATTTCTCCTGCCTCTTTCTACTTAGGAACAGCACACTCATGGTATTCAGGTAACTTTGTCCTCTGACTCTTTTACTATACCTCCCTCACATGATGTCTTTCTCTTCCTCTGTAAATCCCTCTCTTCCATGAGTCATCCATTGTGGGGGTTCCCATATCAGCTGGAGCCGTGCCTGAGTAGTGTGGGATTACTACAGAAACGCGCACACTGTTATGCTTCTCCCCTCTCTCTGTGGGGTACCACAGAAATGTGCCAGGGGACATCCATGTTGACTGCGAGGACCCTGTGGAGAATCTTCCGTGTAGCACTCAGGGAAACCTTCCTTCCTCCTCCAGGACTGTATCTAGAGGAGTAGATTGAGTCACTTTCTCACACACACATTTAAGAGTCTGACTGCCTGTGTTGAATAAATAAAGAGATTGTTAAGGAATCACCTCGGTTAGATAGAAAGAGGTAGAAGCACAGAAAATATAATTTCAGAGGATAGTTGGTGGTAATGGCTAAAGACAGGATAATATTTACATGTGTTTTCTGTGCAACATGTGGAGATTTTAATGCTGTGGGATTCTTTGAATGAATGTGCATTCATCAGCCGTTATTCATTGCACTTGACTTGATCAATGGTCTGCTGGCTATATGGGTAAGAGATCTTTCGCTGCCTAATCGAACATGAATACCCAATCTCCACCTCACTGAACTGACGTCACTTTTTTAAATTACCTCTCCCACTTCTTTAAAAGGAAGTTTAGTGTGGAAGTTTATAATGTGCCGGGGTCTTTTGAGTTTGTACTGGTACTGTTGCTTTAATGCAGCTCTACTGGCTTGCAGTGCTGGAGACTGAGTTCCTACTTTGACTAAACCGCTGTTCTTGTGTACAATGTTGAGGAACCTGTCCTTCAGCATGTCAATTTTCTGCCTCTTTACACTTTACTCATACTAATACTACTAATTAGGTGAGAAATATTGAACTCTTTGAAGTGGCGCAGAATGAGAATAAAGCCGTGTGCCTTTTGTGTTACTCATCGTGTTTTGTCCTGATTCTTTTTACACGCCATATCAGAGCTTCATTGGCAAAGATCAACATGTGCAGAGAGATCATGCTCTCCCCTTTTATCTTGCCAGATCCAAGATCCTGTTTTTCATTGTCCTGGCTCACTAAATATGAGATGAATGGTAGAGATGGGATGGACTCCAATGGGATTGTTCATGTCCAAGGACAACTCAAACTGTTTTATGATTGCATGAGTTGGCTGTGAGGTGGTTAGAAATACAATGAAATGCCAATACAGTGCTTCATTCGTTTAAAAACAAATGTCGAGTTCCCTACTCTGATTTTACTGCCTTTTTGGTGGGGAAATCCACAATGTTTACAACTTGGTTATGACTCTATGGTGTTGGAGCTTGGATCTGGCAGGATCAAGAAAGGAAATCATGATGTTGATCTTTACCAATGGATCTCTTATATGGCATGTAACAAGAACCATTACACAACACCACGAGTAACACATGACAGGATGAGTGGTATTTGTGGCCTCTTTTAAAGCATTTTAATGGGATCAGGTGTGCAAAACTAAAACGTTGTCATTAGTAACCATTTCTGTCAAAGGTACAACAATAATACATTTTTGATGTCCCTAGTTTTTATTTTCTCCCCAATGTGATGAGTTATAATTGAGATTATAAACAACTTTATCCAACATCAAAAGATGCTTCATGCTGGCTGGGATTAATTATTTTCTCTAGTGTAAATAACCTTGTGCAGCACAATACCTTTGACAATGCAATTTTAAATTAGTAGGTTGGTCTATGAATGTTAATTAAAGGTACCCTGTGGAGTTTTATTGATAACAAACACTTGATTAGATGCAAAAGAGGCATATCGTTACCTCATTATGTGAGAGATGTTGGTATGTGACCAGTGTGTGTATTATTACATTATTGTATTATATAGTATGCTCTCTTTCTACTTTGTCAGCTGGCAGTATATGAGAGGACAGAGGTGAGGGAGGTTTGCTGACTGGGGGAATAAAAGAGTTCTCAGCTGCTATATGGGATTCAGCAACATTAGGTAGAACCAGTCATGGCTGTGTGTGTGTGTGTTTGAGAGAGAGTGTGTGCGCAGTTTCACCCTGCCTCTGTGTTTTACTTTTCCTCCTCCCCTCGTCTCCCCTCTCTGTCTTTCTCTCTGTAATAAAGCAGAGTATTTATTTCCTCCTCTCTGGCTCTCAGGTCTCTTAAAGGGAGTCGGGGACTGAGCTGATATTAGACTGTATGTGTGTGTTTGTATGTGCGACACACTGTGTGTGTGTGTGCAGCCGCTGCTGTTCTCTCACTCTCACGCTGTGCTGTCTGCTTGTCTCATCACCCATCCCAAACGTACAGTTGCGTCTTCTTGCGTGCTAACACACCGAGATTGAAAGTTGCTGATTCTGAGCCGCGGGGACTCGTAGAGGAGAGGCCTCTGGCGGGGGCTGATTGAGCTGTGCTGAGCTGAGGTAGAAAAGTTACAGTAGCATGCTATTACCTGCCAGTGTCGATGGACTTTATTAGCATTGCAGATATGCTCTAGCAGAACTCAGTGAAGCCATGCAAATCATTTGATGACTTTGGTCCACAGGGGAGGTAAAAGCTAAAAAGGTTTGTCTCATTCTTGTCAATGAGACTTCATCTTGGGTTCTGTTTAGGGGCTTGCATGCCAGTTTACAAAATGATGCAACTATTTTTTCTGGTGTTTTAGAATGTCCAAGACCCCTTTAATACTTTGGAATCAACCATTCTTACTTAGGGTATCGACTAATTCCTGACAAACGGCGGTGTGTTGTTGAACTGAATAGACATTACATGTTTTTTCTAAATCCCTTGAGCAAACTTATTAGGACGATATTTATCTAGGTCATGTTAGATTTTTTTTTAAAAATTAAAAAAAATGTTTTATGTTGGACCACTTATGTCCAAAAAGAACAAGGTTCTTTCTTCCGTGCAGCAAGACAGCGGAGCAGAGATCGGCACAGAGCGTTATGCTGGTGAATTAGATCTTCACAGCTATGGGACTGAGCCTGACAGTCGGCCCAATGAAGATGATTTATGACTGGCCAGGACAGTCAGAGATGGATGAGGAGAAACAACTTTGATCAAAGTTTTCCTCTTAACAACACAGAAAGCTCCTTCTTAGTCCCTGTTGATATCTTAAAGTGGCCTGACTTTATTTTCCAGTGGGAAGCAGCAGTGTCTTTGTACCTGTTTTTATAGTTGTACTCCTGCACACAAAAACGTTTAAAGCCGTCTGAGACTACAGATGAAAACTGCCCTCTTTGATAACTGCAGGGTCAATGTGTATGCACATTATTGGTTATATTAATATAGAAAAAAAACATTCACCTAATTCACTGAAAGGCGGACATGCAGGTTTAAATGATAACTAATACCAAATGATCATAAACAATGAGTATGTCCTACTCCAAGCTAACATTAGCCATTTATTGTAGCTGGGTGATAACTATTACCAATTGTGAACAATTATTTGATTTGATGAACTAACACACCTCACAACACAACTACATATTTTATGATGAATGTTCATTAGAAATGTTCATCTTTGTTTTTTCCCTTCCAGGTTTAGTTTTAATTATTACTTTGACTGGTGAAAACAACAATTAAAAATAATAAGACTTCAAATAAGGGGGCTACCTTGAAATCACAAGGTTTAAAAGGTTAACCTTGAACTGCACCATCCCTGATTTGAGTCCAGCCGAGGACCTTAGTCTGACATCCTTTCCAATCTATCAAAACAAATGCCCTTAAAAAATTAGAATAAAATAGCAGGAGAAAAACACAGCTTAGTAATTGGGACACCTGCACAGACGCAGATATGTGGGCCTGTGTTGCGGTCTTTTTTAGGGCTTAGATGTTCTGTTGCTAAGACTCCTGTGGCTTTCCAGCTCAGTGTGTGTCCATCCCTGCTCATCTGCTGCCTCTCTGCAGGTCAAACCCTAATCCCATGAAGGGGCTTGAGGCCAATTGCCCCCAGGAAGGGCTTTACCATGCTCGTCTCACAGGGACCAATCAAGACTAGCTATCTGTTACAGGTTTCCTTTGTCGCGACTGTTCAGACAGCATTAAGAGGCACACAAAAAACGTGTTCATGTTGTGAGGCTTCATTATGTCTGTTTAAGGCAGATTTAGGAGAAGATATCCAACTTGGATAAAGGAAACACACTTACACACAGAGACACACACACACACTTTGTGCGGCCTAACTTGAGTCATGTCCTAATACGTCATTGTTTCCAGCCCTGTTTTGGCTGCTCCTCTAAGATATAAATTATATCAAAAACATGTTTGGATAACAAGCTGTTTGTTAGCCTGTCTGCCATTTGTTTTTTCCAAATGTATTTCTTTCCAATGCTTATTCGATGTTACTCATCCTTCTTCTTTTTTTTACTGTTGCAACAACACTGCAAAAAGGCGTTGCTAAGCCTGAACCTCTTTTTCGAGGTTTCCCGTCCCAAAATGAAATTGCATCTCTTTACTGGGGAGGGGTATACAACTCAATACTTGCCTGGCTGAATTTGTTTTGCATTGAACTGTCTAATATCAAAAGTTTGGACTTAATGGTCTCAAGTCTTGTTTATGCCACATATTCTGCACATATTTAAGTAATAACTTTGCCAATTTTGTACAGTACAGTACAGTTGTTTTACTAACGGGATCAAACAGCTTATTTTTCATTAATCTGTGTTTTATTTATATCTGCTGTTTTATAGATGTTCCCTTCTGCTTAATGAAAAAAAAAGATTTTAGAAAAAATGATCAAAGTAAAGTATCAGAGATCATTTTGCTTGGTATTTAGGAAATTGCATTTCATTGTTGCAGATAATTTAGACCGTAATCTAACAGTGATTAAACCTTTATTATCAAACTATAGTTTATTGTCAGGGGTGCACATAACTGTTTTGCCCTGGTTCTCAAAGGAGCACCTGGAGATGTTGCTTGGTGCTCATCCTTAAAATGAAATAAACCGTAACTTTTGAGGGGGTCTTGACTTTATTTGCCAGACACACGGCACTGAACACACAGAGGTGAACACAGAACACATGCAGAGGTGAACACAAGACAACATTAGCACAACCAGTAATCCTACAAGCTGTCATCACTACCCTCCTGACTGTTCTCCTCACTGTCTTCCTCTCTGTCAGACATGGTAGCTGATGATGTAGGCCTACTACTTTCTCTCTGGTTGAGTCTGCGATTAGCTGCTTGCATCCACAAGTCAACAGCTGGGTTTGGGTCGAAAGTCTCTGTTGTCATCTTAGACAAGTGGATGTAATCAAATAAGTATGTGAACATAACCAATAACCTACCATAGCCAATAACAATTTAATGTAACTTATTTTATTTATGTTGTTCATTCATATCTTATTTTACCTTCATATTTTAAGACATCTCTCTTGAAAATAATCATGAAAATTGCCATATATTTAAGCAGCTAATATGAGTTTGTAAACTTAACTCTAAAAACTTAACTTTGGGACACCCCTTTAAAGTGGCTTCATAGTGATACACTCAACTCAGATTGTTTACAAGAACATATCCAACTACCCTTTTATCTGCAAAAACTGAATTTCCCCCTAGGGGGGTTAATAAAGGTTCATCTTCTTTTAAGTGTTTGTAAAATATAACTGAGGCAGAATTTCCTTTAGTCCTCCATTATGGTGATATAATCTTCAGGAATGACTTCCATGAACAAATAAATTAGAAATGACATTCCATCTTATTCAAGCTGGTTTTGGGTCGAAAGTCTCTGTTGTCATCTTAGACAAGTGGATGTAATCAAATAAGTATGTGAACATAACCAATAGCCTACCATAGCCAATAACAAATTAATGTAACTTATTTTATTTATGTTGTTCATTCATATCTTATTTGACCTTAACATTTATTTATTTATGCATTTTTTTGTATCTCTCCAGTTTTAAAAGGATATTTTTGGTTACTGTCCTATAGTATACATTGGAATTATTTCAAACCTGTTTATCCCAATAATTATAAAGGAGTGCCTTGGAAATATGTGTTTACATAAATTGTGACCAAACCGTTTGAACTTAGACTAAAGTGAACTATCTAAACACTCAGAGTCCTTTACCTCAGTTATCAGAGAGGACTCTCCCTCCACATTATTGTAGAAACATCTTCTTCTTATATCCGTTAGAGCAGCTAGCACCAGATTCTAATAACAACAGCGCAGGTACCGGTGCACCCTCCCTCTCTCTCTCGCTCACTCGCATTTTGGCTGTGAGCTGCGGGCGCCAGATAAGCCAACATCCCCCATTTTCATCACTTACAGCGCCCATCGTACAGGGCAAATGCAACGTGTAACCGGGGTGAAAAGGGTGTTACATTTACTCAATTATGAATGTTGTTACATCAAGGCCGAAAATTAGGATGAGCCCCAACGGTCAAAAATGTTTTTTTCCCTCCCAGAGCTGCCAGCGCAGCGCCTCCCCAGATCTGGCGCCCTAGGCGAACATCTATAACGCCAGAGCTACGGGCCGGCTCTGAGTTCATATCATAGGTTCATATGCAACTCGCAAATATATTTCTCTCTCTCTTCTCTTTTCTCTCTTCTCTCTCCTCTCTCCTCTCTTCTCCCTTCTCTCTCTCCCTCTCTCTCTCTCAATGTTGGTACGCAAATGCGCCTTTTTTCAAATGACACGGTGCTCTTTTTTTGGCGGAGGTGTGCATGCGCACCTGCGCACCAGTTATGTGCAGCCATGTTTATTGTACTGATGGTCCTGTTATGCCTTATAATTGGCCATGTAAGATATTGAATGAACAAGAGCCCAACATCTTTTTGCGTGGCTTCATTGAGAACTCCATGCACTTGAAATATTGGAACATTAAAAAAATCGTGTCAAACATAAGTTTGGAATGAACAAAAAACAAGCAAAAATGAAAGTGTGTACCGGTTGACACAATCTTTTTGTTACCTTCTCGATACGTTTTTTTCTTTCTATCTCTCCCCCTCTCTCTTTTGTCTCTCCTTGCCTCCTCCCTCCCTCTCCTTATACCTCCGACACACATCTAAGCCCATGAGTGTGTCTGAGCTCTGTGAGAGTCAGTGTTTGATTCGTTTCTCTCTTAGCCCAGCCAGCTTCCTATCACCCCCAACCTTCTCTCATCTCCCATCTTCCCTCTGCCATAAGTCCCAGGCTGACCTGGCACGTACACCCACATTTCCCACCCAGCTCCCCCAAATCCCTTATTTCCCCCCTCCCCTCCTAGTCTCCTCTCTCAGCAAGGACTCGAATCCACCATCCAGCCTCCTCTGTTGTCCGGACCTGAAACACAAGCAGGTCTCTTTGTACTGACTGATAAAAGGAAGAAAGCATGGTGAGGGAGGAGGATTAATTTGCGCTCAGGCCAGACGACACATCTGCTTGTTGTGTTTGTGTCTTCCCCTTCCCTCCTGTGGTTTCCCTTGTTCTATTATCTTTGATGAGAGGAGAGGATATTGGGTCGAGATGCATGGCGAACTCTCAGGGCTGTGACACTCCTCTAATCCGGTCTCTGTTCTGTCTTTTGCCCTTTTTGTCTTCCTGCTGTCTCCATCCAGCATCACCTTCCTTCCTCCCTGGTCCTCCTTCCCGTCACCTGGCCTTCAATTTGCCATAATCTCCATCTTTTCTTCCTCCAAGAAATGGCCTCCTCCGTTCATTTTTGTATGGAGAAAGTAGTAATTATAGGAAAGGCATTACTGTTATTCATGGTTATGCATCTGACTTAATCTCTCAAGCACCCAGTAACTGTCTTCACGCTTTCATTAGCAAAGATGACAGCCAGCAAGACACTCTCTATCCCTGTTAGTAGGATGCACCACCATTTATTGCATTATTCCATCTCTGTCTTGCTTCTAGATGAAAATTGAGCCCCTTTTTCTCCTTGAATGCGATTCACCTTGGCTTCCATGGCATTACTGCCCCCCCCTCACCATCCCTCTGACCAGCTCATTGTCCTGAGCCCCGGGTCATGGTCACTGGTCCATGTCAGCCCTCTCAGTGGGCGTGTTGACGGCCTTTCTGCTCTTCTGACAGCTCTCTGGGTCAGCGGAGACAAAGGCCCAGGAAGGGATTAGTCCTTTTATTTATGGTCTGGCTTTTATTCTGCTCGTTTGTTGGAGAATTTCCAAACATATTATTATGTTTTATTATGCATGAAAACATACATTTCTGTTATTTTTCTCCCGCTGCTCTTGTGAACTTGGTGAACCTGTGTTACTTTTACTTTCATAAATGTATGCCGGCCAGTATAGTTATGCAGAGGGAGTGACCTTTAACCCTGACAGGGATCCTTGGCACTTAAGGTCGTCGCGGGCAGTAGGAACAGATCTAAAATGTCTCTGATCAGAAAAGAAAAGGAACTCAGGCCAGTGGGTGAGTCTCCCCATATCCTTGACCTCCTGCCCCATCACTTGTCATCCTTCTGGCCCCTGCTCCCCCTTTCATCCCAGCTCAAACTTAGCATCTCACGCCTGCGAGACCTTTAGGGAATTACTGTAGGAACAAGAGCGAGAGCAGGTCGGAGGAAGAGGAGGAGGGGGGGGGGGGTGTCTTGTCTGCTCTGTCACTTCATGCTGACACGGTGTGAGGTGGAGTGACACTGAGCCCAACCGTAGTGTCAGGGACCAGTCTGGCCCAGGAAGTCTGACCTCCATGACCCTTTCCCAGACCAGCGGAATGTTCACAGGCTGGCTTTTGTTTGTATTGTGTAAATGTAAGTCTGAGAGGAAGGCAGAGTGACTGGGGCTGGGGTCTCTGAGGAGGATCTCACAAAGGTACAGATCAGCAAAGCCTCACTGTTTATACAGCCGAGGAAAGGTTTTTGATGAAATTGCCTAAAAGATGCTGGCTCAGGAATTGTGTTGAATAGCTCATAGTTATGCCTGCTGCTGCTATTTGGGAAGAGGGCTAAAGGCAAACTGTAGCCACCGCTCAAAGTCTACGTCTCATTAACAATGATAAACACAATGCATATCATTGGAAAATGTACTTCAGAGTCTGTGTGCTGTATGGTTTAAAAAAACCTGTTAATGCACTGATTTGTTCAGTCCTGTTAAAATGACTGTCAGAGTGAACGCAAAGCAAGTAGAACAATGCAATGAGAAGCATGAGCAAATTCAAATACCCTGTGAAACTAAGATCTCTCCGCAAGTCGCTGCATAACATCATACACTAAATTAATTTCCAGTATCAAAAGACATTAAAGGATGAATCCATATAATTAAACAACACATGTAAGTAAAGTCAATTGTACAACTCGGGAAGAGAAAGAGCTCTGAAAACCTCATTAAAAATAAATAAAATGTAGACTGTACAGATCAAAGATGGATCCTCTACAATTGATGTACGGCTTGTAATAAGCTTGGCAAACATTCAAGTTGCTTACAAAACGCTTTAATAGTGTTTTCCAGATTTCCATGGAGACCCATCTGGAGAGGTGAACACTGTCACAAAACACTATCTGACATTGGAATACAAAGGCATATGGGACAAACGGTATGCATGTCTGTTTTGAGGACACATTCCACATGTGCTTCAGGTCTATATGCTTTCATTTGAAAGATGTAACATGTTGGCTGTTGGGTATGAAGTACAAACGGGAACAAATTGGTTTGATGCCGACTTTCCCACTGAGCCAATGCAAAATCCCTAAGATAATAAAACTTTCTTTAAGTTAAACTTGCTAACTTGAAGATTCGGGAACTATGTTTTTGGCTCAAGTGTATGCATTCAGGAGTTATGAAGTGTCAAGTCATTTATTGGATATCGGAGTCTTGCGTGAACGATCCCTTAGCAGGGCCTTGGTGCACCTGCCTCCATCCAAACAAAGCATGGGAAAATCAGTGTATGCAGTGTACTTGGAATTGTCATTGTAATGGCACATAAATCACAGCATATAGAAAGTGATTGTTGAATGGTTAATTGTGTACCCTTACAGTGACATAATAGCCGTATCCATCGTTTTTATGTCTTTTTGCCCCTGAAATGTTCAAAAATGGTGACAAGCTAATGAAAGGAATAACCTCTCCTAGTCTGCAGGCAAGTCTTGGATTAGATTTTAAGCGTTGGCCATTAACTGGCTGCAGCTGGACACTTGGACCCCTGTTGTGGCCTACCGGGGAACATTTACTGGACTGTGACAACCTTCAAATGTCAAGAAAAAAAAAAAACCTCTACTGTGCAGACTGTCAACAACAATGAAATGATCATGCAGCATATACTTACATTTTTGTTGGCACTATTGTTGGGCTCTATACTAACTCAGACACCATTGTTGCCTTTTTACCTTTGTCTGGAACTCATTGTCAACCCAGGGCTTTCTGTGGAAGCTGTGCTGCTCTGACAGCCTTACATTCGGTGGCACAATAACACTGACACTCATGTGGCTGTTCCTAACCGTGGCTTTTTTGCTCTACTGAATTAAAGTTAAAAGTATGACCTGAGAAGTAAGGCTTGTTAGATATGTGAGAAAATGTAAAATGGTTTTCGTAATTTAAGAATTAGATCACTTGAGACCCACATGAAATGGCCCAAAAACTCTTTGTCCGCTTTTAAAGACTAAAGTTAAATACTGGGGGGAAAAGTGAGACTGGCTCGGTTTTCGATTTCTTGTCTTCCTCTCCTTCCTCTCCTTGCTCTCCTTCCTCTCCTTCCTCTCCTTCCTCTGACTCCCAGCTCTTACAAGGGCTGTGATTCCTTTTAGAGAAAGCATGGACATACTGCCGCTCCATCCATTTTACAAATATACAGGCCTAGTTAGACCACTACACTTACTGTTCTGTGTAATGATGTGTCCTGCTTCGGCACAAGGTAAGATAAATGGAATATCTCCTCTTTACTTGTTTATGTAAGTCTCTCAGACAAAGTTGTGACATTGGAGTTCCAATTACCTGAGCGATATCAATGTGATGCTTAGAGCGTAGACTTGACTCCACTTCCAGCTGATAGCTCTGTCTCTGAGGGTCTTTGCTGTGGCTCCTAATATGTAGAGCAATATAAAAGATGAGTTGATACTCTTGGAGACTTGGCGTTCATGCTGCGGGACAACAATGCAATGTGGCAGTTTAGAGATAATGACTGCTGTTGTGTGCGCTCGTGCCCAGTGTGTGCTTTCTGATTGCACATGGCTGGTGAGCTTTAGATTACTCTTCACCACTGGGACTGTCGGCTACCATTTAAAGCACATTTATTAGAAGTATGGTTCGACTACGTCTCCTAATTTTAACATCAAAACGACATTGTATTGGTGTGTGCAGTTATTGTATCAGGCGTATGATATACAGATGGATTCATGAATTTCTCTTTTTTGCTAACTTTCCCTGCTTGCAGGAGCAGTCATTTCCTTGTTAGGTTAGCTGTTTTCTGTTGTGATGCTTCTGCTATTCAAGTGCCATTACAAACTGAAAATAACAGGACAAAGAATTCAGCAATGTTAGTTGTTAGTTGTTAGTTAGTTGTTCATTTGACATTTCCTGCAATTTGTTATTTTTCTGAACTCTAGAGCACTGGAAATGTAGCTTTTTCTACCAGATGCCATCTCCCAGACTTTGTCGTCTCACCATCTAATCATACCAGTGTTGTAGTGTACATAAGTGTACTCTTGTCAACCCCTGGAGACTGCCGTTGTATTCATCAACTGCTCCTCCCTTCAGAATAACTCATTTAGTGCCATTGAGTCTCGTACAGTACACAAACAATTTACACAGACTGGAAAATTGCCTTGGCCAGGTAATCCATCACAGTAAATGCAAAGCCTTAATTTGTTTTGGTTCCCCAATTTGTTGTGCACGATGAGTGTTTTCTTGTCAGTGTGGGTAGATTAAATAATGCCATGCTTATTGTCAATCACCTGACACCCACGAGAATAATTCAAACCTGTGCTAGGAAATAATGACTGGCTAACGTGGAATTTAACGTTCATTTTGAACATCTTTGGTTTGCTGAGTCTGCACTTTATTCCCTGCTAAGATTGACACAGTAAAGATTTTATAATACTGGCAATACAATATATAAATGTATTTTTTCAGAGAATTTAAGTAGTATTTCCACTATTAAATGAAAAATACAAATTCAAACAATTATCATGTGCATTTTTTTTATCAATTTAAAGGCTTCATCCTGAAATTGGGAATTCATGTTGCCTGGATGTCGAGCTAACAGGACACGGCAGATTTCCCTCTTTTCTAATGTTTAAAGTGCAACACAAACTCTCTCACTTCATCAACATCTACGACACTCAGTTCAAAACGCTCCCACACATTACTTCTCAGATTGTTTGGAGTCATGAATATTCGTTTAGCACGGCCCGCTTGTTGCAATGCATCAGTGCATGCAATGATCAGGGTGACAGCTAATTTGACAAACTCCACCTGCCAGAGTAGAAGACAAGCTTTGTGCACTGACATTGCACAATTGTAATGTGGTAACAGAAGTGCAGATGAACTACTTGTTATAATTTAAACAGTATTTTATTTTTCTAAATTACCCTTTTAAGCATGCATCACAATCTGACTGGTGGTAGACTGCGCGCAGGTGTCATTTCTAAATAATTAAAGCTCTGTGTAACGCCTTGTGTATGATGTTTTAGCTCGCATGTCTCTGTACCTCTTAATATATATATTTTTCATATAACAAACTTTATTAAGCAGACGACTGCTTTGAACACTAGGTCTCCCAGGATGTCTGCTATCTGAGATTGATTGCACTCTTGTGTATTTCATGTTATGCTTATCTTAAGAGAATACATTGAGCTGCGTGCAAGTTATAAATGCAGCTGTTTAGTAATTGTCTGTGTAGGCAGGGGAGCACACAACATGCACTCTATTGTGTACTTGTGCATTTTAGATCAATCTTAAATGCACTCTTGTGTAGCGGTGTAGGATGCTCTGCAGTGTGGCGCGTTGAGGGGCTGAGTACTCCGTCAGAATGGACAACGGCCCTATACCTCCGCCGGACCAATTAGGCAGCAAAGCAAGACTAATGACTGTAGTTAACTTGGCCTCTGAAGGATGGAGCTGTCTCCATCCGACTGCCTCGTTATGTGATGGAGGAGGTTGTGTATTTGCTTGCGTGTGAGTCTAAATGATGACAAGCAGATGCCTGCAGCGGGCGCGTCCACCCATAACTTGGCCTCTCTTCCTCCTGAGATTACAACACAAGGCCTCTGTGACACCTTGCAGGCCCACACCTGGTCACACTGGGGGTGTCGAGGAGAGGGGAAATGCATTTCTATGATCTCCCGCCCTTTATAACAAGCTAATTAAGCACTGTGTGTTGCATCCTAGGGCGTTATTGAAATGACTCAGTCACAGTTCAGTAAGGCTTCTAATGGACGTAGGAAGAAAAGGAGCTCAGGAAGACGATGAAGGAGAGGAATGGTGTGGGGGTCCGGGAATGGCGCAGGGACAAATTAACTGAAACAGTTGTGTGTAACAAGCTCCCCACTGTATTCCTCTAATACAGACAGAGGAGGCAGCCATGCTGCTACGGTGTGGACGTAGCTCTGCAGCTGCACATACCATTCATTATCGTAGCTTCAGACACCACCTGCCATGTTTCTGGGAGGGTATACATTTTGGCATATTCTTGCTGATGGGACAGTTTTGTACACGTGTTAATGTTTTCCCTTTTTTTTTTAACTATTAAAATCTATAACGGTTGCAGCGGTGCTATTTGTCAAAGCTATATAAGGTTCAATGAAAAGCAGAGTCCTCTCCAGTTGACCACAGAGGGAAACATGCTGACTGTAAGAGACAGAACATTGTCCTGTTATTCATCTCATCAGATCTGAAGAGAAGTTCTCTGCCAATATGTGAGAATACTGACGCAAAGACTGTGATTTTGTAGGAATTGTCTTTGCTGGCAGGACCTCACAAGTGTATTTTTGTGTGCATTTTAGTTTATAATGTGTCTAACCAGTCTCTCCAAGTTGCATACCTGTTTTCAGTCTTCCCAGCTGTGTGCTCTCTTCATCAGGAGACATTCAAATGACACCTGATCAGACACAGGCTCTTGTTGCCAGGCGCACATTTCCTTTATATGGCGGATCAGTAGCGTGCAGCTCGCACAAAGGCAGAGGCAGGTGTGAAATGCAGGAGAAAAAGAAAGATAGAATACAATTATACATTTCAATGAACATAACATCATTTGTAATTTCTCTCTGGTGTTAACACTGGTGATTTCTATGTCAATACATTTTATTTGAAGACTATGACGTAAATAAAGATATTATTGCATTACTAAACATTTTTTTAGTATAGTACCTATTCCATACATTTTTCATTAATCTTGCCTGAACTCCAAGCATTTTCTTCTTTCTTCATGTCATCTGAGTCCTCTTGAGTCCTTTTCTCTAATGTGAGCTGAAGTGCATTCTGGGGTGTCGCAGACGCTCTTGCTGTTAGAAGTGAGAAGTAGAAATACTCAAAGCAGACAAATATCTGACGAGGAAAATACCAAGTGCACGATTTACAGTAGAAACTTTTAAGAACTGTTTTGTTCGTAAAAATGTGTGGTTCAATTTAAGTGAGACTTGTTGGCTTTTCAGTTTTGACTTTCTCCAGCTGGCCTGATGCATCTGTGGCTTTCTTAAGACATGTTGGCATGACACTGCTGACAGTTTAAGTTATACCTCAAAATTCCCTGGCTCATTTTCTTCTTTCTGGAAAAATGTACTCCAAAATCACTGTACTTAAGTGGATATCATTAAAGTATCAGAAATTAGACACCTGGAAGTTCAGATCCAGAAACAGCACTTGGGAGTTTGCCTGATGCAGATAGAATGTGTTGGGTATGTGCTCTTTGGATGATGCTTTGGTTTATTTGATACTCCTCACCGGCTCACAGCGAGTGCATTGAGGTGGCAGCAGATTGGCCATGATTTAGTGTTTTTAGTGTGCTAGGTTTGAGACTCAGACTCTGGCAGATCTTGATTGCTTGCTGCTGCTTGGATAAATCAAATATGCCACTGACAGAGGTGGAGGTAGAGCAGGAGCTCGGTGAGTGGAACTGTCAGCTACCTGCTGTTTAGATTTAGTCAAAACAGGCAGAGACCTAATTTCTCCTGGGAGTCACAAATTGGATCGGCCAACTTGTTGCCCTGACCCCTCGCTAATATTTCCACTCACTTTAAAGAAAGGGAGCGAAAAATACGTGCAGGAAAGAAGAAGTAAAAACACTTCAATGGAATGTTAATTTGCTTTATTAATTTATGTAAATGACGCGCAGCAGCTGTTTGAATCGGAGTGTTAAATTGCTTACCCAAGCATCGTCATGTAGGCTATATGTAAATGCAGGTGTGTGCTAATTGAAATTCAATATCCTTCTCATCAGCAGGGGTTGCTGGCCTTCTCGAATGAGCCGCCCCCCCCTCCTCCCTCGCCTCCCCCTGCTCCTCTCTTGCTCTCCCACCACACTTGTTTGCCCTTCAACCTTACCTAAGTGGGTCTTTAATTTAAAAGTAAGCGCATTAACTTCTTCAAACACAGGCTAGATAAAGTACCTCTTGCCAACAAATGAATAAGCGACGCCATAAATACCGCTCTCTCTCTCTTACACACACACAGGGAACACGCACTAACACACATGGGGGGATCGATAAACAGCGGTATTGAGGCATCTCTTGAGGTCTGTGTCTGGCTCAGCCTGATGGTTGATTTATTTGTTCTTTGCAAAAGGCGGTAAATCAGTGCTTACCCTGAGGCCAGCTCGGCTCCACACAGCCATGCAACCTACTTAGTGTCACTCTTCAACTCTGCCCTGTTCAGGCATCTGCCCATCCTCTTCATGTTTTCGCATTTTTGTTATTGCAGCAAATCGACGTTCTCAAATTCACTTTTCCTCGCTTTGAAAAATGCCAGACCACTTGAATGTAAAGGCAATTCTCGACAGTGTATTATGAGCGAGGTATATCAAGGTGCGGTGTGTGTGTGGGAGGCATGAGCGATGCGTTCTGTTAATATTCATAGAGGTGTGGAAGCTGGCTGCTGGCTAATTGCTGCTCAAAGAAGTAGAAAGGTGGAGGGGAACAGGAAGATGGAAAGGAGAGGGGACTGAGAGGAGGGCTAACCTCCCCCCAGGGCTCTTTAGGGGCTGCTCTATGTGGCGCACTCCTCAGCTCCTCTGCTCCCCTTTGCTCTCCTCTGCCCTTCTTCTCTTAGTGTGGCCCTAAGACAGGAAGCCCAGCTGTCCTCTCACCGTTGACAGCGAAGCCACCACTACAAAAAACTCTTTGAATTATCTGAACATTTCTTTCTTCATCTCATCTCTCTATTTCTTTGTTTACTGACAATAAGACAGAACTGGGGGCCCTGCGTTAGAGGACAACAGTGTTTGTTTTTCCTTTGTTATACTTGAATTGCTTTAGTGTTGCAAACTTTTAATTACATCATCTTTAAAAGATTGCATTCAAAGAAAGGTGACTCGGGACTGGAAGTTAGTTTGCATAACTTTGTGTGGTTCTTAATAATGTTGAGGCTGCAAAACTGCTAGCCGGGCAAGCTAATTGTGTTTGGCTCTAGTATCATTTGGCTTTATCTTCATGCCGACTGTGAGTACACTTAGTGGCAGCTGCTGTCCACATTGCTCATCAGGGGTGCGACATAGCTACAAGGCATCAACAAACCTGACCTGCCCTTCCAAAAAACTTCAATTCAAAACACATTACATATTTTGTTATACAGGCTGTGCAAAACTTTAGTACAATTATAGTGTCAAGACATGGGTTATTAATTAAGGAAAGTACGAATAGCCCAAAGAGGACATATGTTTCTGTTCAATTGACAAAAGTGGTTGATGGAATTTTTGCCTTTTGTGTGTCAACAGCGTACGAAAGTATGTGTGAAGGGCCACAAAACCCTCAGACTGAGCTAGTTAGAGTGGAAACATATGTCCACAAAACACTTCACTTTGAAAGGACTTATCTTTTTGTTTCTTTTAGCAATTTTCCCCTAATATTACTGCTTATTTGAACTGAAACCATGATGTTTCTCTGACTACATTTTTCAAATAGTAACCTTTACTTACCTCAGTAACAGAGGTAAGTATAATATAATGTTCCACAGCACTAAAGGCATCAGAAAGCAACAGCCATGTCAGGTTTCCCCCTCAGTGTGTTTTGACTTTCATAGCATCAGTTGGTTTTTATTCTTGCATGTCTTACCCCCACTCCCAATATACCCATTACATAGAGATTAACATAGTCAGAGTGAACAAAACAAATGTTTGTCGTGCAGCAAGTTGTCACTATGACTTTACAGCCCATTAAGTTGATTACTTGTGCTCTTTTGGAAAAAATTACCAAAAAAAAGAACCAGCTCATCACAACCGTTTTTTCCAAAGAGCCCCTCTGGTAATATAGTGTTTATTTTATGGGCTAGGATTTGACTTTTAAAGTGTCTTCTAAATTAGAGGCCTGGTTTAACGCCGATTTAATATTCTGTTTAGATGCTCAATTAGATTTGTAATTGCTCCTCGGGCATGATTGCGTTTATATTGGCTAAGATCATTAATACTGTGGGACTTAGGTCTGTGGCCAGCAACGCAGTAAAAATGAAATTAAACCCTCAACGTGTGGCTGAGGCTGCGTTGGAACCTGGAACAGTATCAGCAGAGCACGGGGATGTGTGACTCCAATGACAGATTGGAACCGCGAGCTCCCACATTCGGCGGTTAACTTTTTAATACAGATTGAAAATGTTGCTTTTAGAATTCACTAGAGTTCATCCGGAGTTTTAAACAGATTATGTTAACATTTGCTGAAGTGTGCTGCCTACATATGGTTTAACTTATGTTGGAGCTATGTGATGGAGCCTTTAGGGTTTGTGAAAAATCGTTTATTATGAGTTTGAGAGTTTATAGAAAGACTTCACTGACAAGCGGAAGACATACAGATGTAAAAAAAGAAAGAAAGATAATGCAGAGTGCTGCCGCTCTGCCTTCACAGCTTTAAGCCGTCCTTCTCTTCTTACTTTCCATTCCTTTCCCCTTTGCTTTTCTTCTTTCTGTCACTTTCTTTATTTTTGTCTTTCATCATTGCTTCTCGCTGCACAGTGTGTTATTACAAAGATGGCTGCTTTCTCTTGAGGTTTCGACTCACCGGTCGAGGGGCTCCAGTCTGAAAGTCCAAGAAGAGACCCAGATGTCTAGACACTTCCCCGTATAATTTAGTAATGCATTCTTTAAAGGTGTTAGAAAAACCACTGGATCTGGTGCTCTCCCCTATCCTCCTTTTGTCCCTCTCAATCTCTCTCTTTCTCCGGCAGCCTTTCCTTTCTCAGTGTATGGAAGCCCAGGTGGTTCAGTCCTACCGTTGCATGTGTTAATGCACTTGAACACTCAGACTACCTTACTCAGAAAACCTTAGTACAAAGGCTTTGTTCACGAGCAGTGGGCTAGATGAAGCCCCCCAAAAATGATGCATTAAAAGCTCACGATAAGTCCTAAATTAGCCTGGACCTAAAATACCTTTATGAAGGCATTTAGCCCAATAAAATGTTGTGCTTGACATTTTGTGTGTGACCTGATTACATTTAGGCAGATGTGATCAGTGGTTTGTCAGTGATGTTCTGTATATAACTTTGTTTTATTTTAGTCTCTCTAAGGGACTGAGCAATAATATAACCTTATCAGTTGGATTCGGTCCAAAACATTTATCAGCTCCCTTTTGTATTGCTCCTGTCAACATTTAGTTAATAGTATTTCAGTTTCTAACACAATGTGCACGTGAGCACTCTGTATCTCCTGTAGCATGCCAAACCTGTGATGGCTTTAAAACATCTCTTTAATAACATGGGCTTTACTGGCTCCACCAGATGATGATAGGGAAAGCATAAACAAATAAATAGTCACTTTGAATAATTCTTTGAAATGTTCAGAAAGCTCTCTTCATCTGTTTGTCTGCCAGCTGTCGTGTGATGCCAGATAGCTTTGGCTCCCGCTCTCCCCCAGAAGGGACAGGCCGTATTGATGAAGCCACAGTTGACTTCTAATGTGTGTTTCATGCTGTGCAGAGGGAAAAAGTCACCTCTTGAACTCTGGTCTTCTTTGCTCTTTAAACTATTCCATCAAACACACATTTATTTCACGCTAGCATCGCTAGGGGCACATCAGTGCAGAGAGTGAAAATGTAATTTCAAAGATCAGCCTGATTGTTTTAATATTGTTGATTAGGTTTTCATGTTTCCAAGCTTGGAGAAATCATTGTGGAATTATGTTTTGTACGTTTGTGGTGGATTAGGTAATTTAAGGAAAATGCTATTGATGTTTTTTCTTGAGGCTGAGGCTTCGTTAGTAGGCCTTGTGTTGTTATAATGACTTGATTGTTTGAAGGAAAACAATAAATAACTTGAAATAGACAAGCTCAAACCCTAGCTTACTTTATTAATTCTATACACCTCAGGAAGATACGAAAAAACCTTGGCACCAGACAATTGATGTTGATTACTGAGAGTAGAATAAGTGTTATGTTTGTTATGTTAAAAAGGTATGTAAAGTGTCTTCAGACGCAATTTCAAATGACTTCGATTTGAATTGGTTGAATTTTATAAAGTTCTTTATAGGAAAACCTTAACAAGAGTGGTTTACAACTGGCTTAGAGACTTACTGAAAGTAGGTATGGTTTAGTATGAGAAAGCGGTAAAAAGTCCATAAGATAAACAGCTATAATGATAGGAAAATCCAAACTTGAAATGTCATACTGCCGAACAGAACAGAGCCGAGGGATTGTCTGGCAAAATGTCTGTCAGTGCCAGCTTGGTTTCATTAAAAATAGCTAGCCCCTGAAGTACTGGCACCATGAAAATAATAGTTTCTGAATAGTGGATGAGTACTACCAGTATTCTTGAAGATATATTACTGTATCATTTTGTATGCATGCTGTTTATATAGTTTTGTAACACAGCCCGAAGCTCCGAAAATGCCGTATCAAGCTCATTAATTGCACTATTTTCCAAAGAATGAGACACACACACAGCTAATGCCTTCATCTCTTTATATCTCTCTTTATTGACTTGGCGTTTGGAGCAATAATCTTTTCCAGTTGTCAACATGACTTGCAAATTACTGCTTTGTCTTTTCCAACACACTGTTGAATTAAACACCTGAAACTGCCTGAACCTTTTTGCCCAGAAGACTTTAATTGAATCGGACATGTTTGACTCCGGAGAACATTTGCTTTTAGGGCTGTTTCAATTAATAGCTATTTGGACAAGTTAATTGACAGAAGCATAGAAGCCTGGATTTTGCCACGGAAAAGGAAACATTAATTTTGCTTTTGTTAAGAAGATTACATTTTCCATAGAGGGGAATACTTTGTTTCCTGGAGGAGACCGTAACAAAAAAAGTTTCCTCATCTCGGACCCCGCTCCAGGTCTTTCTTATTAGCATTTATCTCTCCACAATGATTAATCTCTCAAGATGGCCACACGTACTCTCCTACTGCACACACACACACACACACACACACACACACACACACACACACACACACACACACACACACACACACACACACACACACACACACACACACACACACACACACACACACACACACACACACACACACACACACACACACACACACACACACACACACACACACACACACACACACACACACACACACACACACACTTCCAGACACCTGTATTTATGACATTGGATATTGACTATTCCCTTTGGATCTTCGACTTTGTTCTCAAAGATCCACTTATATTAGCCCCAACTGAGTGCTACATACACATCTAAAAGTCAGATTATGATTAGCTTTTAGTTGGTGGCATTTGCCTTATAAACATATTAAAATAAAACCTTTGTCAATTTGTTGTAGCTCAATTATGTATTGTTTTGATTTCTGTGCTTCTAAAAGCAATTACAGACACATTTGCCTGCTAGTTAGTTAACATCTGCATGCTAACTTGTTGTTAGTGTCTCCCACCAGTCACCACTTAATCAAGCTGTGACAATGACACATTTTAAAAGGCAAAGATAAAGAAACGGCTACTCTTAGGCCCCTCATTTCAGTTAAGGGGCCACATACTGCCCACTTTGATCTAAAGTGGGCCGGACCAGTAAAATCATAGCATAATAACCCACAGGCCCTACATAACGACAATATTTCTGTTTAAGTGCAAATAAGTAGGCTACAAGTACATTCGGAAAATGTCCACATGTAATGAGACGCAAAACGTTATGAACAAACTGACATTTATTAAGACAAACAAGTGCAATTTCAAGTGCTACCCACATGTTCTTTACAACAGATCACAGTTTCCACCTGAACTGACTCACCACAAAATACAAATAAAAACGTGGGAGCTATTAAGTGAGGAGTTTGAGTTACCTCCCTTGCCTTGAAGATATAAAATGTCTATATTTTAAAAAGAAGTTGGGGCAGTGCAGCCACAGTGTCACATCAAATCAAACTATTGTTTGCCTAATGCAGCTGCTGATTTACATTATAATACACAATGTTCTATGACAGAATAATATAACATGTTCAAATATTTCAGTAGGTTCTTATTTTCACATCACTGATTAATTTGCTCCTGAAACTTGACATCTTTTAGCCCTCACAAGGGCATCAATATCAGGATTAAAATCCTGACTAGCAGCCAATTTAATTATTTCATTCAGGCACTTGTGTGTGAGTCTTGAGCGCAGCTTTGTTTTAGTAATGTTCATTACAGAGAAAACCTGTTCACAAAGGTAGGTGGTCCCAAACATGCTCAAAACTTTTGCTGCCAGGGCTGTCAATTTGGGGTATCCTGGCAAAAGATACCGATAAAATGTGCCCAAGTCCGATGAGGCAAATTTGTCCTTTAAATCCTGATCACATTGTAAGTCGATTATCTGAAGTTGTATGTCGACGGGCAGATCCGCAGCCTTAACTGCAAATGGCGAGCGAAAAACTGCAAACTCTGTCTCAAGCTCACCAAAGACCTGAAACCGCCGCTCAAACTCCCGCAGCAATTCCGTAATTTTGTCTTTGTACCGTCTCATGTCAGCAGTAACTCCGGTCATATGCACATTTCTTAGATGAGGGAAATGAGCAGGGTCACCACTTGATAGCTGTGTCTCCCACAAAGCCAGCTTCAATTTAAATGCGCGTATGCTGTCATAATATTCTGTGACAACTTTTTTGCGACATTGTATCGTTATGTTCAGATTATTCAAGTGCTCTGAAATATCCACCATAAATGCAAGGTCCTGCAGCCATTCTGGGTTTTTTAATTCATGCACTGGCTTACCCTTTTTCTCCATGAACTGTCCAATTTCCTGGCGTAGATCAGAAAAATGCTTCAGCACGGCACCTCGGCTCAACCACCTTACTTCAGTGTGATATGGTAGGCTACAGGTGATGACTTTATCACTGAGGAGGCTGTCGAACTGACGGTGATTCAGCCCTCTGGCTCGGATGAAATTAACAGGTTGGACAACCACTTTCATGATGTGATCCATTTTTAGCGACTTGCAACACAATGCCTCCTAGTGCAAAATACAGTGGAATGTCCAAAAACTATCTCCTCCATTTGCTGCTTGTACTTTCACCCTGAATTTCGTGGCAACACCTGCTTTTTTCCCGATCATTGATGGTGTGCCGTCTATAGCCAGACTGACAGCACGGGTCCAGTCCACTTCGACCCTGTCCAGTGCTACAACGAGAGTGCTAAAAATGTCATCCGCTTTAGTGGTGTCTGTCATAGGAACCAACTCAAGGAACTCTTCGGTGACCGTCAAAGTCTCATCAACACCACGAATGAATATGGCCAGTTGAGCAACATCTGTAATGTTAGTGCTCTCATCGATTGCAACTGAAAATGCTACGAATGACTTGACTTTTGTTTTTTTCTGGCTATCCAAATCTGCTGAAAGATCGGCAATCCTATCCTTCACTGTATTCCTCGTTAGACTAATGTTGGCAAAAGCCTGTCGCTTCTCAGGACACACGATTTCTGCAGCCTTCAGCATGCATGTTTTCACAAACTCACCCCTCTGAGGGTGAGTTTGTGAAAACATGCATGCTGAAGGCTGCAGAAATCATGTGTCCTATGTGTCCTATGGCTTTGAGGCTGATGCTATTTCGTTAGCGATGAGATAGCTGGCTTTCACGGCTGCGTCACTTATATCTCGGCTCCGGGTAAAAACGGCTTGTTGTTTCTTTAGACCTGATAGCAGGTCATTTATCTTTTCTTTTCTCCGTTGTTCTTGCAAGCAGTCGTATTTCTCTCCATGGTGAGTCTCATAATGTCGGCGAATATTATATTCTTTGGGCACAGCAACTTGCTGCGAACACACCAAGCATACAGGTTTTCCATTTACCTCTGTAAAAAAATAGGATGCGGTCCATTTTTCTTGGAAAACTCGGGGATGAGGGTGTCAGAGGTTATTGACTGCAATCACTACTCTTACTCATCACTTGTTTTACAGTCTGGCTGCGCTCTCACTGGTACCGGTGTGGTAGTGCGCCCACTAGTGGAAGGATTCAAAATAGCAGTTTTGATTTCCTCCTCTCATAGCCTACTTAGCAAAGTCCTTCAGCTCCGTGGGCCAAGCTGGAATGCCTCCCGGGCCGGATCCGGCCCGTGGGCCGTATGTTTGCCATCCCTGGTATAGACAGTTCGTCCACACGAGGCTGAAACGGAGCCGTGGAAACGGAGCCCCCAAACGATACACTTTGATAACGGCTCCCAAAGTGGGTAGGTCAGGGGACGAAACGCTTGCGGCTCCGTGTGCACGCCCTATACGATCATAGCCCTGCCTCTCCCCACCTCTCCTGCTCACCCCCACGTCATTGCTGATGCGTTTCGCCAACAACAATGGCAGATCACAGGGTTGTGTTCGTGCTCCAGACACTACTGACCATGCTACAGATGTAAGTGCAAAATCTACAGCTCCTCTACCACAACGATCAGCAACAAGTGGACATGGAGAACTACATGTTGCTAAATCCACCACGGAGAATAACCAGAAGGGCAACCATGCTCGGGGGGTCTTATTCACTTTTGGTGTATTTTGTGGCGGAAGTACAGCGCCACTTACAGGCCCGGCATGTGTACTACAGCGTCTTCAGCGGGTCGAGCGGTCTCGTGTGAACGGACACATTTCTTGAGCCGATTCCGTGTGGACGGAAGACTTTTTTTATATTGACTTCGGTTCGTTTTCGTCTCCGCGTGGACGGGGCCTTAGAACAGTCGTCCTGAGCTGAATGAGTTAAATATCTGGGTTGTTTGGGTGTTCTTAGCTGTTGTGTTTTAAATAGTTAGATCACAAGTTCTTTAACAACAATAGTATTGTAGGAACATGATGTGTCTTATAGTAAGAGTCAGTGACTTTATCCTAATTCCCAGAAGAACAATCTTATATAGGGGCCTCAAACCTTGTTAACACAGGCTGGCTCAGAAAAGTACATGAATTTGTACAGCTCACTTGTTCGGTGTTTGGTACTTACTCAGTAAAGAATTCTGTTATATGTCAGTTTTTCAACTTATCTGTGATTCTCCAATTTGATACTATCTCTTTCTCCACACAGAGAGTAACATTTGCTGGGTGGTCAGAGCCTGGTGTCAGTGCACTGAGTACATTTTACTTCAGAATGCATTTATCAAAGCAGAGGCCGGAAAACACAGTTCATCTCCCAACAGGGCTTCCCCTGCCAAATGTTCTATATTATTTTCTCTTTCTCCACATTTCCTCCTGTCTGATGGATCCTTTCACATTAGTAGTATATTTTTTCAACCTAGTAAAATAGGTCTTTATTTTATTATACAATGACCTACTAGTGTCACAATTAGTTAATTGATTTTTGCAAATTATGTTCTTCTAGAGCAGGGGTGTCCAAACTACAGCCCGGGGGCCAAATGCAGCCTGCGGACCATTTTGAATCGGCCCTCAACAAATTCAAAAAGTATAATGACTTAAGTATAATAAACTTCTGCTTGTCTTATATTGTGCTTCTTAAATATATATGTTCAAATATATTACACAGTATTCATGAGTTAGTAAGCCCAATTTTCAAATAAATTCAGTCAATTAAAGTGGATCTAAATGGATAAGAAAAAAGCCCAATAACTTATTTTCATAACAACCTTGAAATATACTCTTATATAATATTTCCTCTTGTTATAATCAATCAGAATCTTCTGTTTTAAGGAATGTGCTGCTAACAAAATGTATGAAACCCTATGGAGAGCTGTGATTTTTTTCTAGCAGCATTTTCAAGTATCAAGAATAATTTACCTACATTGGATAGATTTTTCCAACTTATAACTGAATTTATGAGGCAATATACCTCTAGCGAGTGGCCCAGCAGCCCTTCGTATCTTTTTCTGTATGTGGCCCTCAGTGAAAAAAGTGTGGACACCCCTGTTCTAGAGTAATAGATGAGAAACATATATGTTGTTTTGCTGTTGATGGCAGCAGATAAACAGGGGTGCACATAACTTTTTTGCCCTGGTTCTCAAAGGAGCACCTGGAGATGTTGCTTGGTGCTCATCCTTAAAATGAAATAAACCGTAACTTTTGAGGGGGTCTTGACTTTATTTGCCAGACACACGGCACTGAACACACAGAGGTGCACACAGAACACACATGCAGAGGTGAACACAGAACACACATGCAGAGGTGAACACAAGACAACATTAGCACGACCAGTAATCCTACAAGCTGTCGTCACTACCCTCCTGACTGTTCTCCTATCTGTTCTCCTCACTGTTCTCCTCACTGTCTTCCTCTCTGTCAGACATGGTAGCTGATGATGTAGGCCTACTTCTTTCTCTCTGGTTGAGTCTGCGATTAGCTGCTTGCATCCACAAGTCAACAGCTGGGTTTGGGTCGAAAGTCTCTGTTGTCATCTTAGAAAAGTGGATGTAATCAAATAAGTATGTGAACATAACCAATAACCTATAGCCAATAACAAATTAATGTAACTTATTTTATTTGTGTTGTTCATTCATATCTTATTTTACCTTAAAAACATTTGTTGTTATCTTTCCAGTTTTAAAGGATATTTTTGGTTACTATCCTATAGTATACATTGGAATGATTTCAAACCTGTTTATCCCAATAATTATAAAGGAGTGCCTTGGAAATATGTGTTTACATAAATTGTGACCAAATCGTTTGAACTTAGACTAAAGTGAACTATCTAAACACTCAGAGTCCTTTACCTCACTGAGCTGTAGTATCAGCCTCTCAGTCTGACTGGAGAGGACTCTCTCTCCACATTATTCTTGAAACATCTTCTTCTTATATCCGTTAGAGCAGCTAGCACCAGATTCTAATAACAGCGCCGGTACCGGTGCACCCTCTCTCTCTCCCTCACTCACTCGCATTTTGGCTGTGAGCTGCGGTTGCCAGATAAGCCAACATCCCCCATTTTCATCACTTACAGCGCCCATCGTACAGGGCAAATGAAACGTGTAACTGGGGTGAAAAGGGTGTTACATTTACTTAATTGTGAATATCGTTACATCAAGGCCGAAAATTAGGATGAGCCCCAACGGTCAAAAAAATGTTTTTCCCTCCCAAAACTTCCAGCGCAGCGCCTCCACAGATCTGGCGCCCTAGGCGAACATCTATTACGCCAGAGCTACGGGCCGGCCCTGAGTTCATATGCAACTCGCAAATATCTTTCTCTCTTCTCTCTCCTCTCTTCTCTCCTGTCTTCTCTCTTCTCTCTCCTCTCTTCTCTCTCCTCTCTCTCTCTCCCTCTTCTCCCTTCTCTCTCTCCCTCTTCTCCCTCTCCCTCTCTCTCTCAATGTTGGTGCGCAAATGCGCCTTTTTTCAAATGACCCGGTGCTCTTTTTTTGGCGGAGGTGCGCATGCGCACCTGCGCACCAGTTATGTGCAGCCCTGCAGATAAAGCTTGTATGAGATGGTGATGAAAAAACAGCAGGTAGCACCTACTTAACTAAAAAAAAAAAGAAGAGAGAAATACCCCAATTATGTCAGATTTTAATTGACCAGGGTAAATGAACATGGCATATACAAAGAAGCAGTGCAGTGATGGGGTTGAATTAGTTAGCAACAGGATTTGTGGGAGTGGCCCTTTCGACCTAAGGTGGCTCAAATTGTCTTTCGAAACATGCTGTGTTCACTTCCTTGGATGCACACACACACACCACATGTGTCTAAAACCTAAAAAAAAGCCTATCTTCACTTAACCCAAACGCTATGCACCCTTAAGGCTCAATTACACTTCTTCCAGTCTCAGCGGCATCCTCTGTATTTTCGGTGTCCGTGCTGCGACTGCAGGCTTTGTGTATTTATAGTTTCACATCATTTCACCTTGCTAACCTTATATGATGAAGTTTTTGTCATCGTGGGACTTTTGTAGTCCCGAAGGTTTCCTCTGCAGAATTTTACCATTTGGGAAAGTTGAGGAGAAGCCAGAGCAGATTCTTCATGCAACCTCTACAGAACTTCACTTTCTCAAAAAAGACCCTAAAACCCTCCGCACTGTGGAGGCTGTGGTGCTGCTGTAGCTTTACGTTGTCCTCACCTTATTCCCGTTTCAGAGTCAGCTTATTACTAAGTATATCCCGTGCATCATCACAACTGCAGCACTAATGTACCTATAACCTGGTTAGACAACTGGAAAACAAATAAGTAAAAGTCATTATGTTCATTTTATTCAATTTCACTTTTTAAGCTTGAGTAACCTCTGTTACCTCTGATGTCGTAGCATCGTCAGCTACAGATGTTCATAAGCTTTCAAAAAATCCTCTAGACTCTTTCAGTCTTGTACATATCAATATTTTAGATGATGCTCTTTGATAAAACAATCAATTGGTTATACAGATGATATGTTGTGCTGTTGAACAACAGCAATTTGACTATTTAATGCTTTAAAAAAGCAGATAAAACTAAACTCATGGGGGGTTTATACTTAACCCTCCGGTATCACTGTGGACGTTTTTGTCCATATGGGTCATTTTTCACTTTTCATTTTGCAATAACTTTGGTTGTGTTGGTGCAAACGGCCTGAATTTTTGTAACAAGGCTATTTTCTCGATCTATTTCGGAATTCCAATTTCAATTTTTCAAATCGGTCTTTAATTCACTGTGTAACAAATCGACTACGCAAATTAGTCATTCGAGACAAAAATGTCCACTGCAAAATACTTTGATAAAAACATTATATTAAAAGGTTTTTTTCACAACTTTTTTGGGTTCAATCTTTAAAGCAACTTCCACCCTAATAGAAAATACCAAAAATGTAATCATTCTCAGGATTTTAACCCTTTAAATTCCATTTTGAAAACATGAAACTGCTGTTTTTTTTTATGATGAAAACAGAGAAAATTAGTTATTTTCCCAAAAATACATATCTGGGGACTAGCTCTTTTTTTTTTATAACAGTCTTGGATATGTCAAAGATTAGCAACAAAATGGATTTTTTTGCATTATTAGTTTTTGCACAAAATCAGATTGAACAAAAAAGTTACAAATTAGTCATTCGGGACAAAAATGTCCACTTCTAAAAACTGCTCTAAAATGACAACAGATTAATTTTTTTTTTTACTTTTTGGGGTTAAATCTTTCAATCAACTTCAGTCCTGATCAAAAATACCAAATGTTAAATTATGTTCAGGATTTTAACCCTTGAACTGCCAGTTTGAAAACATGAATTTGCGTTTTCTATGAAAAACATGCACAAAAAGGCAGTTATTTTCCATATAATAAATGTTGGGGGGGTCGGCTTTTTTTTTTTTTATCACAGTCTTGGGTATGTCAAAGATTAGCAACAACATTTATTTTTTTGCATTATTAGTTTTTGCACAAAATCAGATTGAAAAAAAAAAGTTACATATTAGTCATTCGGGACAAAAATGTCCACTTCCAAAAACTGTTCTAAAATGACAACAGATTAATATTTTTAAAAACTTTTTGGGGTTAAATCTTTCAATCAACTTCAGTCCTGATCAAAAATACCAAATGTTAAATTATATTCAGGATTGTAACCCTTTAACTGCCAGTTTTAAAACATGAATTTGCGTTTTCTATGAAAAACATGCACAAAAAGGCAGTTTCTGTGAGGAGCAGCAGGTTCAGCTTTCAGAACAAAGTAACAAAAAGTAACAAAAAACTAAAATGGCATTCATTTTTTTAAATATGTCGTGTAGTAATAGATTTATTTATTTTTCTTCTCAAGAGAGTACCAGAATGTGTATTTTATGTTAGTATTTCAAAAAATCTTCTGGGGGAGAATCCCCCCAGACCCCCCTGCAGGGGTTGGGTTTTCAGCATGTCAACTCTTTCACCTGTGGGGAAATTGCAGGATTGGCTCCAGGTCGCCCTTTTTATTTACTACAAGACAAATGTGCCTTTTTATTTCATACAGTTCCATTTGGATTGAGACAGGGAAATAATCTAAACCTCACGCGTGGCGTTTCACTGTCAAGGGGGGCGATATAGCGTGTATGTAATTACATTGCAAATACTGATTTGAGCCCCACCACTGTATGGGTTAGCCCAGGGGTCTGCAACCTTTTTGACCAAAAGAGCCATTTTGCTCCTTTTTCCCAAATGTTTTTTTGTCTGGAGCCGCAAAACATATTTCATAGTTTTTTATTGTTATATCAGACAAAAACTACAGTTTTTTTGCATTTATTAGGCTATTTATTACATGATATAAAACTGTTAACCTCTAATAAGAAACAAATAACTCTTATAAGGAGAATTTAAAATAATACACAGGCCTACTTTAAAATAAATTAAACACAGCACTTGGGGAGTCCTCTGCACATTTGAAGGAAAAAAAACCATTATTAAAATGGGCCCACTAAAACATATGGCTGCACCCTAAAAAGAGTTAAAGGTAGGGTAGGTAAGAATGGAGAAACCAGCTCGAGTGCGCTAGAATTTGAAAGTACACAACCGGAAAAAATATGCCTCTTCCTTCAGACTTATTTACAGAGTCCCTCCTCCAACACACACGAACGCGCACATGACCAATGAGGGAACGAGATACATTTGTGCACAGATGGAAGGCTGACAGGCAGGTAGGCCATCCAGTTATTTTAGCCGGGCCGGCTCAGATGATTGGTCGTGCTTTTTACAGCGCTACGGCTTCCAGAGATTAATTTTTGTATGTATTTATTGTCAAAGCATTTAATATATTCATTGCTATCGGGACGTTAAGAGCATTCCATGGAATATAACAAAAAGTGTTTTCTGAAATAAATTACATACCCCATTGAATTATGACTGAAGATCGTCAGCTGTCTTCCTCTCCCTTGTTGTTCCTCGATACGTAAAGGCTGCACTATGGAGTCACATTTGGGTCAATATTCTAGCGCGTAAAACAAGCTACTCAGGAGCGGAAAATGTGCTTTTACACGCGCATAAAATGACCCTCGCGCGCAGATTAAACCCCCGCGAGACAGCCCTCTTGCTCGCTCGCGGGAGTATCAGCCTCGCGGAGTCTGTCTATGCGCGCGTGAAAAGTTTCTGGCACTTTGTGGCGGAGCCACTGGACTTTGATTGACAGCTGCCAGGAAACCCGGAGTTGCCAGGTTTGATAAATGCCTGAACTACCAAGAGCCGAGGAGTGACGGCAGCAAAATCAGTTGGACGAGATTGAATGGTAAAGTTGTCCATAAAAAACTATTATATTCGTAAAGTTTACCATGACAAGAGGGCTGTCTCTCTCGCGAGCGAGCGCAGAGCCGCTTGCGGGGGTTTAATCTGCGCGCGAGGGTCATTTTATGCGCGTGTAAAAGCACATTTTCCGCTCGTGAGTAGCTTGTTTTACGCGCTAGAATATTGACCCAAATCTGACTCCATACTGCACCACCGTTGACAACTTCTCTCTACATATCAGACATACCGGTAAACCAGCATCGTTTGCTGTGAAAGCATATAACTCTGTCAACACAGAATTAAATCCTGTGTTCTTCCGGTACTTTTCTTTGATTTATCCATAGTTCGCTCATCGAGCCGGGGGTCAGGTTATTCGCCTCCAAGAAAAGGCGCTCGCGCGGGACCGTAGCAGGATGTGACGCATATTTTAGTTGACCTAATTAAAACCGTTTTGTTTTTTATTTATGTGTCACAGTATCACCTCAAAATACAAGATATGAAAAATGTTCAACCATGCAACAAAATATAAATAGTCCTACAAATACTTTTATTTTATTTCCTTCTTATTTTTGTCTAAGCTCAAGGGAGCCAGAGCAGAGGGCTTAAGGGTTGCCGACCCCTGGGTTAGCCCTACCATAGATTACCCAACAAAAATACTCTGGCGCCGCCACTGTATGTTGGTATAATCCATAAACTGTAGCTGTTAGAGTAGCTCTTAATGGCCTAATAGCTGATTTAGTACAAAAATAGGCCACTATTACCCTTCTATTCTGACAAACTGAGATGGGCCTTGGCCTGTTTAAGCTTAATTGAAATATAAGTATTGTTTGGCCCACAGCAGCACTCAGATTTAATCTTAACCTTCAGCTCAGGACTTGCCCTTTAGAAATCACATCACAATTATTCTTGTGAGCAAAACTCCAACCTCTCCTTTAGACGGGGGGTAAGGTTTTCAGCCTTTTGTTGATTGTGTGATGATAAATCAAGTCAAGGTTACAAGCTACAGAAAATAACCTTTGCCATTGTTGGATTCAAATCATTACTGTCAGAATTTTAATTGAAACGTGTGGCTTTTGTTTAGAAAACATATTCCACACAGAAAAAGGGAGATTTTTTTTCTCTCGTCGTAATTCCATATCCTCGCTTTCCAAGCTCTTCTCCATCCCCTCAGAGTAATTGATTTGGGGATGGATGGCATGGGGAATAAAGGGAATAACACATCGTCTGGTCTCACGCTTTTAACCTCAGCTCCATTTCACTTCCATTTTCATGTCTATAATTTGGTTGATGTTGAAGAGAAAAAAATCTCCAAATCCATCGAGGCACTGTCCTTTGCTCTTCACAGAAGTAGGGACTTAAATGGCGTCTATCTGTTTGCATATTTGTCTTTGTTGTGCTTTATTTTGGGTGTAAAGCTGCAGGGGCATGGTATCCTAACTCACCTTTGGATTTTATTTTTTTTCTGCCATTTATTTCCCCCTAACATAACTCTTCTTACTACTCTTTCAGTCTTAGGTTAGTTATTATCATTGACAAAAGTGTAAAATAAAATATGTAGTACGTAGGGCTGGGCGATTTTTTTCGGTTTTAACGATTAATTTGCATTTTTACATGCCAAAGAGCATGCCTCAAGCCAGAGGCTTGTCTTCCTCGTGAAAAACCTGTAGACAACTTCCTAGAAAGTTAAAGGGATGTTATTTTGTTTGAGGGTATTTTTTTATTATTCATTTCATTATCATTATTTATTATTTGTTGTATTTCATTTTACAAGTTTTTTCAGGGATGGCCTACAAGAGATTTTTTTTTCAGTTTGATTTAAAAAAAATCTTTGCACATTAATGACAGCCAAGTGCCGTGGTGCTGTTTTTATTTTATTATTTTTATTCTTGAACAATCAATCAATCAATCAATCAATCAATGTTTATTTATATAGCCCAATATCACAAATGTTACATTTGTCTCAGTGGACTTTACAGTTTGTACAAAATATCAGTATGACAATACGACACCCTCTGTCCTTAGACCCTCACATCGTACAAGGAAAAACTTCCGAAGAAAACCCACAGTTTAAAGGGAAAAATGGGAGAAACCTCAGGGAGAGCAACAGAGGAGGGATCCCTCTCCCAGGACGGACAGACGTGCAATAGATGCCGTGTGTAAATTGAAAAGATAATACATTTGCAACATAGGTAGTCCAAATGTTTGGAAATGCATGTGTGTATAATAGGAAGATGAATCCACGAGGATATCCATCCAGGACCTATGATCCAGGACCACAGCCACGACTCAAGATCCAGGACAGAGGAGCGCAGGATCATCCATGACTCCGGATCCCGGCGTATACAGACACCAAAAATAAAGACATTTGGGGAAGCTGGGTTAATCGGAACATGAGAGTACACAGGTATAGACAGAGAGAAGGAAGAAGTAAGATGTCCCCCGACAAACTAAGCCTATATCAGCAAAACTAGGGGCTGAATCTAATCAGCCCTAACTATAAGCTTTATCAAAAAGGAAGGTCTTAAGCGCACTCTTAAAAACGGATAGGGTGTCTGCCGCCCGAACACAAACTGGAAGCTGATTCCACAAATGTGGAGCTTGATAAGAAAAGGCTCTGGCTCCCATTGTACTTTTAGAGACTCTAGGAACAACCAACAACCCTGCATTCTTGGAACGCAATGCCCTAGTAGGACAGTAGGGTATAATGAGTTCTTTAAGGTAAGATGGCGCCTGCCCATTAAGGGCTTTGTAGGCGAGAAGAATAATTTTAAATTATATCCTGTGTTCTATAGGGAGCCAGTGTAAGGCAGCCAGAACAGGAGTAATGTGGTCCCTTTTCCTAACTCTGGTTAGTACACGAGCTGCAGCATTTTGAATCAGCTGAAGCGACTTGACTGACTTCTTGGTACACCCTGATAATAAAGAGTTACAATAATCCAGCCTTGAAGTAACAAATGCATGGACTAGTTTCTCTGCATCGTTTTGAGGCAAGATATGCCTGATTTTTGCAATGTTACGTAGATGGAAGTAGGCGGTCCTTGAAATTGATTTTATGTGGGCGTTAAAGGATAAATCCTGATCAAATATAACACCAAGATTCCTTACAGTCTCACTGGAGGCCAAATTAATGCCATCCATAGTTAATATATCCTTAGATAATTTGTTTCGTAGACAACTGTAACAACTGATTTGTTCACATAGGCCTAGACTACTTGGTAATCTCATTTATTTTTATTGTGTTAATAGAGAAAATATGTATTTAAATGTTGCCTTGGTCTGGTTTGTTTAGAAAAAAACAGAAAAAAATCGAGGTTTAAATCGAAAATTGTCAATTAGTTAGAAAAAATAAATCGAGATTTTATTTTTAGGCCAAATCGCCCAGCCCTAGTAGTACGGTGTAAAAGCTATGGGGGTATATAGGTTGAAGGTGGTGTGGAGCATCGTTTTCTGCTACTCTACACCTTGATCTTCCACAGTCAAACGTTCACCTTCCCTCCACCAGCATCCATCCTTCTGCTCCAGCATTCGAGTTGTAAATGTTATAATATAACGTTTTACAAGAGAGGGAAAGGCTGCACTCTGTTGCTGTGATTGTTAAATGTCACTTATAGACACATATGTATCAGTATCAAAATAATAATATAGGCTAGGATGCATTTAAACACGTTTAATGTGCACCCATGTTTTGATTTATTTTCTTTTATGCCCCAATCTTTTTTTTTAAATCTTGCTTTCTATCACTTTACTTTTAGCAATTTTCAGAGATATTGCATTATTGTTTGTCATGCTTCAGATACATTTAACACTTTAAAACAGCCCATTTTGTATTTTATAAAGTGGTGAACTCAAATGCATTTCCATCTTCATGCCAAAACAGTCAGGACACTAGACACATTAGCCCACCTCCCACAACACGCATACACAACCAAATGGCCTTTTCAAGCTGTTTGAAGTTCTATTTGCCCATTCCTGTCAGAATAGGTGGGAAATGGAGGAGCTGGCGCCAAATGGCCATTAGCCAAATCACCGAAAACCCTCAAACGGTCTCCATTAAAGTTTCTGGGCTCTTGGCAGAGTGAGGCCATGGTCTTTGGAGGTCGTTTTTAAAAGCCCTGTGGAAATACCCTCCTTTCAGCCATCTCAGAACATCACTGTGTGTGTGTGTTTGTTCGTGTGTGTGTAAGTGACTGAGTTCAGGCTTTATTAGGCTTCAGTGGTGTTTGGACAGCCGGAAGAGTAGCACTAATAGGACAGAATGATGCAGAAATGGACAGAAAGCGCCTTTGGAGTTCTTGAAGCTCATTTTCTCACTCCCTTACTTTTACCCTCTCACTTTGTTTCAATCACTCACTCACCCCCTTCTCCCCCCTTTCTGCTCTTCTTCTCATCAGCATCGCTCTGCTTTCTCAGCCTTGGCTGTCACACGGTGTTGCTCCACTAATTTTTCACATCCCTTTATTCCTTCAATTCGGCCTTTTCCCAAAAGCACTTTGAGTCAGCGGGGGAAGCTTTTAGCCACTGATTACCCGTACACGGTAATTTCTCCTTGTTATGGTGGACAACTTGTGGCTCCAGACATACAGCAACATGGGATACAGGATCATTCCAACCATGGTCCATTTCCCAGAGTGCCAAGGCTCCCTCATGAAATCACTAAATATATTTATTTCTATTTTTTGGGTAACCTGTAGCTTGAGGGACCTCAATGATGTCCTACATTTTACCTACATCTTCTACAAGGTCAAATGGGTCTCTTGGCGGTACACAACATGCTTAGGTAAAAGAAAAAAAAAACCCACTGCCAGCAAACTCCTGTTTTTGTCTTTATAAACCCTGCAAATACCTACCTTCCTATTTCCTAGTACAGATCGGCGGTCATTACTTTAAACTCAGACTCATTTCCTTGATAAGCAACCAGCTACTGTAGATTCACTTCTTCCCTTGTCTGGAATTAGGACATCTTCCTCTCTGGTTCTGTAGTTCCCACAGTGGATTACCAGGAGGTATTGCTGTGGTATAAAAATAGTAGACCTCCACGACCCACAATCCCATCCCTTGATGAAGATGATATTAAAGAATATATTTCCTGGTAGCCATAGCTGGAGAGAATACCTAGAATGAAAGGCAATAATCTGCTGTATCTCCAATGTGTTAAACTTTATTGGAACAAATGTCATAGTTAATGTTCTGAAGCAAGACAGATGTCACTTTTGGCTCACAAAGGATTATAAAAGATTTCTAAAATGGTGTATGACGGGGATCTTCTTGTCTAAAAATAAACCAGTAGAAGATATGCAGTTATTTAGTTTATTACTATTTTGCAGTAGTTTAGTAAGGTGTGCCAAATACAATAATATGAAACATTGTTTTACCTCCTTATTGTTGCAGACTTGACCTATTTAAACCCACACCAATGCCATCCCTGATCATTAACCTCATGTAACACAGTATTAAAAATAAAATAAGCACTTTATAGTTTTGCAAAACCTCCATATCTGTAGACTGAAGGTAACTTTGTATTTGAGTAAATACATATATTCTATGATAGCTATCCTTTTTTAATTGTATGTAAAACATTTATAAACAAAATGAAGCCCTCTCTCTTCCTGCCCTACACTGATCTTGATGTCACGTTTGCTTTTGTCACTTCTCAGGGGGTTTGGCCCTGAATTGGTTTACATATTTCCCAGGTCACTAGTCAGGTGACCTCTCTATACTCTGCTTGTTTTTACTAAGTCTTTCTCTATCTTCTCTCTATCTTTATTTTCTTGTCTTTCTCCTTTTTCCTTGTTCCTTGATGTTTTGTTTTTGCCTAGTTCTCTCTCCCTCTCATTTGTCTCTCTTTATCAGCTCTAACCTGTCTGTTTACTGTCTGTTCTCAACAACAATATAGCACACTCCAATTTGCTCGACTGGCAATGAAGATGGATGAACACATGAGTGAGGAATTGGCTTGTTGTTGCGTCGTCTGCCTCACAACCCTGAGCCTTCCCAAGTCTTTCCCTGTATCACAGACCTGGCAATCTGCTCATCAGATAATCTGTCTCATTTAAACTTTTATTTTGTGGAAGTTAAATATTTCGCAGTGTAAGCCTGTTAGGGTAGTGTGTAGGGTGGGGTGTGCATTGTGTTCACAAATGCATTTTTGCGTGTGTGTGTGTGTGTCAGGAAAGGCGTTTTGAGTTATGCTTTGCTCGTAGCGATGTCTGTAATTAGCAGTAAAAACCCCAGTGATATGAGCTGGGCTGCTTTTCAAGGTTATTCATCTGGTCTGCTAAAGTCAAGGAGTCTTTCTGCTCTAATAATTCTTGTGTTCAGCAGTCCAACGTGTTTTTATCAACTTAAGCCCCTTCAGATTCATTTTAAGAAGCTGTTAATTAAAAATGTAAGTTTTAACATTTGATTTATTCGTCATTCTTTTTTAAATATGCTGTTTTAAAATCCTTTATTAAGTGCAACAATTCAATAAAGCCTGTTTTCATCCATCGATGTGGGGCATACATAAATAAAAATAAATAAAATAAATAAAATAAATAAAATAAATAAAATAAATAAAATAAATAAAATAAATAAAATAAATAAAATAAATAAATAAATAAATAAAATAAATAAAATAAATAAAATAAATAAAATAAATAAAATAAAATAAATATGTACAATATATACAATATATACAATACATTGAATACATAAATACATTACATACATTAAACATTAAGCAAAACAAATACATAAGGATTTATAGTGACATTTGTCCATTCACACAGAAAATAACCCTTACATTTATAGACTTATACTAATAAATACAAAAATCAATTCAAATGTGGGAAAAGAAGTCCACAGGTATTGTTTCAGTATTTCTAAATAATGTGTTATCGTGTGGATTCATATGCATACAGATGCTTCGTCCTTGATCCCACTTTGAATGACCTGTGACCTCCATATTCCCTCCCTCAAATCACCTCAACCACGGTTTCTGTTTCATTCATCAAATATTCATCCCATTGAGAGAATTAATAATTTATTATTACAATTCAGAATCAGACATCAGACAATCACCATAAAATAATAATTTCCCATTTGCTCATGACACATTGATAATTCATATATTTCTCCTGCTCTCATTTCTTTCCTTTTTTTAATTCCTCTGATCAGCCCAACACCTGGTGAGGGACCAAGTCTGTGTCACTGTGTCCTGTTACCATGGTGATTAGGAGGTTAGGAGCCCCAGAAGGGCCCCTAATAAGGAGGAAACAGGGTGTGAAATTAAGGTTGTAGGACAAATATAGCATCTG
The DNA here is from genome assembly GCF_902827175.1 of Gymnodraco acuticeps. NCBI lineage: Eukaryota > Metazoa > Chordata > Actinopteri > Perciformes > Bathydraconidae > Gymnodraco > Gymnodraco acuticeps. The sequence goes on from NW_022990947.1 coordinate 422,062, forward strand.
TTTTTTAAGCAAGGCTGGGAGGATGGCAGTTTAATGTAAATTGGTAGGAAAAAAAGAAACAGCAGGTGGTTTGTACACTCCATTTGAGTTTGAGGGTTTTGCCTGAGATACTGTTCTAAAGAGATTGTTCTATGATTAAAGTTGTCTTTTTCCCTGAAGCAACTATTAAAGAGAAAAAAGTACAGTTAATCCTTCCTGACATTACTCTCATTAGTGCTGGGATAGAATTAGACTCGGTATAGTTTGACGTTTTGGGTCAAAGATTTGATCCCTTGTTGTTGCAACACTCCTCAGGACACTGCCAAACGTCTGTCTCACTGGGTGCATTAGTGGCAGACTGAATATAAACAGCTGTATCAGCTTCATGCTTGAGTCTGCTCCCATGTTTCCCTCAGGGTGAAAGACCAGAAAACAACGTTTCATTTCCTTAAGGGGACCAAGGGGATACACCACTTAGAAAGCATGTTGCCTCATATCCGCTTTCTTCCTTTTCATCATTTTCTCTTCTGTTCCTTTTTACTAATTTTATTGTTAACTGCTGAGGGGCATGCTCCTTCTCTATGCAAATCAACATCATGCAATATAATATGCAAAATATATGAAAAAAGTGAAAATGTTTTGCTACATTTTCATAAATCTTGCTCTGAGAGCAGGACCGTGTGATGAATGGCTGAGAGCTTTACAGAAAGAAATATCAGACGTCACTGACTGTAACAGAAGGTCTCTGTGGTTTTGCTTTATAGAAGGAGCTATCTTTCAAAACTATTGTCGATGTCACTAGCATGGACGTGATTTAAAGATACTGATTTTAATACGCAACAATTTTAAACGACAAAGAAAACAGAATAAAAGTCAATCTTTATTGCCCTTGGTATGCACTAAATCATCAGTTGCAATAAAGGAAAGCCAACAGCAGTTTTTCTTATAATATACACAATCCCGACATGTAATGCAGGCAGGACATTATAGTGGTGACGTTTATTGTTCATGTAAAATGTCCTGCTGCGAGGAGATATTGTATATTTAACAATATATATTTCTGATCTCCTTATCAAACATTTATTTTTCAAATGTAATGTTCATATAGAGCAAATAAATAAAATAATATCAGCTTGTATATAGTATAACTCATATCAATATCTAACGGCCATAAAAATACCTGTATTCCACCACAATAAATAAAACAGTTTTAAGTCGATTAGTGCCCGTAAAATATATATTGAATGTTTCATAGCCGTTTGATTCAACATAAGTAATATGTATATAAAATACTTATCAAAGTGAAACCCGCCACTGAGTGAAGCTGCTGTCAGAGTTTCCATCTCCAGCCCACTGCCTCTGGATGTTGCAGTTCTGTGATGGCTTTAATGGTGTTGGACAGGTATGGGATTGTGAATCAGTGACCACTGGAGGAGGCTGACCCCAGCTGTCCACCAGCCCATCACTGGGTGCTCCCATCTATTTGTTCTGTTGCTGGATGCCTGTCTTTCCTGGGGGTAATATCCAGCATGCTCGCGCTCCCTAGCTCACAAAGGGATTACCTCAGAAAAAGACCAGTTGATGAGGGAGACGGTCCGGAGAAGCAGACCACATGTGTGTGAGCGTTTGATGTTTCCCAACCTTTCTTCAGTGGGTGCTAACTGCAGCATTAAGCTTGTTGCCTGTGCAAAAGACAAGACTGGTCTTTATGTTCCTTTTTATGTGTTTACATTTATACAGTATGTTTTTCTGTGCTTCTACTGGTGTGGACTGTTTGAGGATGTTCACAGCAAAACGGGGGATATCAAAGTCTTAACCCCACTGCATTAATCATAACATGCTGCTAATCCAAGTCTGCAGAGCCTCAAACACTGCCTCTCTGATGTGTGTGTGTGTGTGTGTGTGTGTGTGTGTGTGTGTGTGTGTGTGTGTGTGTGTGTGTGGTGTGTGTGTGTGTGTGTGTGTGTGTGTGTGTGTGTGTGTGTGTGTGTGTGTGTGTGTGTGTGTGTGTGTGTGTGTGTGTGTGTGTGTGTGTGTGTGTGTGTGTGTGTGTGTGTGTGTGTGTGTGTGTGGTGCGTGCGTGCGTGGGTTTTTGTGAACATGATGATACCACATCAACAGGGAATGCTTGTTAATAATACATTTGCAGCTTTCCATCTCTGGTCTCTTGCTATTCTCTACTTTCTGGCATTGAATGCTTCATTCTCTTTTCGTATCTTTCTCGGTCTCTCTCTCATTCTGTTTTATTTTCTCCCCCTTGCTCCCCTCCTGTCTTCAGTTTTACCTGGAAGTGGTTGTTATTTTTGATGGTTAACGAATCAGCACAGTGAGAATTTACATTGGTCTGCAGTGATGCATTTCTTGTATCGTAACTGCAAATAGGTATTTAAAAAATAATCGATTGATGATTATTATTTGTGTTCATTGTTTGGTCGGCAACATCTTTGTTAATATGATCTAAAAGAACACAAGGTTCCTACAGCATGAGGTGATGTTTCTAAATTGCTTATTCAGTCCGAAGAGTACAGAACCCAACACTATTCAGTTAGCCCTAATACAAGTCAAAGGATACAAGCAACTCTTACTCACAAAACTGATCTTGGAACTAATGATCAAATACATGTGTCAAATATAATAATGTCTTTATAATGTGAGAACATGGTAAAACCTGCTAATTGCTGTTATCCAGTATCCAAGGGGATATCTTCAGATGTCTCTTTGTGTACGCAGCAGTCCAAAATGTAAAGATTTCAATTAAAGCCACAGTGAATTTACACATTTCAGAAATAATCATTTATTGGTCAATTCATTATCAATATCAACCAATTGATTACAAACTAATATTTAGGCACCAATGTCACTAGATTGATATACTTAGAACATTAACAGATGCTTTTAATGTATCTTACATAAATGACTGATAACTTCAATGGGTGAAATGGTGTGTGTGAGTGTTGGTTAATGTGAGTTTCTGTGTGATAGTGTAGGTCTTTGAAAGTGCTGCTGAAGCACCAAGGACTCTCAGCGCCTCCTTTGCTCCTTTTTATATCACAAAGATTGCCTAAGAAAGCACATCTCTGTGTCAACCCCCCGCTGAGCTGACTGTGCAGCGAGCCGTCCCATAATGTCATGTTTTTGCATCCCTCTAATGCCGCCTATAACTGTGCCACTCTTGTATCCTTCCCTTTGCTTTCTTTTATCATTAGCAGTCTCTAAGCAGAAGGCGCCTGGGACTCAAGCTGCAATAGGGGTTCTTTTTCTTACTTTGCTCAGTGTTGCACCATGGGAACTGCCCTGCCACAGATTGACCTATCTGTCACTGATACTCGGTGTGTCGTTAGAGATTCCTTAGTTGCTTCACGCTGAGGCGATCCCCTCAGTGAAACACCTCGCTCTGTTATCAAATAACTGAGGTTATGTTAAGTAACCCAACGTTGCGTCTGATACTGCTCACTCACAAAGACACATGGGCTAAATGCTGAATTAGAGCGCGGAACTGTTGTTTTTTCAACATGATGCGGCCTCTGAGTATGATTTGTTCCTTTTTGCACTAGCCTGTGCTGTGGTTACAGTGGAAAAAGAGAATGTATTTACCCCTGGCAGGTTATGTTTTTTGCCCTTGGCAGAGATCCACGCTCTCTGAGTGTCCTTTTGCTTTACTGTTATTTTCTTTTGTGTTTTCCCCCACCACTCCTTTTTTGGGATCCCAAACAAGTACTCCAAAAAAAAAAAAACACTTCAAAATGTATTCACTTTTAATAGGGTGTAACATCACTTAGTGTAACAGCAATTGCCAGTATTGATAACACTTTAGAAACCATTAGAAAGGAAATTTAGGAAAAGTATGTGCTGTTTAAACTTTGTTTCTTCAACTGTTGTAGTGATTAAATAATCAATAACTTTAACATATATTCATTTAGACACCTCTAATCAAAGACTGTCTTCCAAGCTACATTCACAATGATATAGTGAATTATAAGGCTGAGGAACAACATAATGATTACATACTTGTTTCAAACAAATGTTGTCCATTTCAGCATTTCACTAGGCAATCGTGCCTTCACTTCTCAGAGGATTTTGTCTGAGAGATTTTCTCAGATGCAGTCCTAACAACACATATTTAGTTGGAGACTGATCTCAGCCTTTTCAAAATATCACATTAATTTCACATTAGCAACCTGACATCCTTGCAGATACTTAGCAACTGTGTTGGAATCAAAAACAAAATCCAACCCTGGAGACATTTGCTATTGAAGGTAACCACCATTGGTGAATTTGATCCTTTTAATTGACTATATCAGGGCTGCACATAACTGATGCGCAGAAAAAGAGCACTGTGTCATTTGAAAAAAGGCGCATTTGCGTACCAACATTGAGAGAGAGAGAGGGAGAGAGAAGAGAAAAGAGAGAAATATATTTGCGAGTTGAACCTATGATATGAACTCAGGGCCGGCCCGTAGCACTGGCGTAATAGATGTTCGCCCAGGGCGCCAGATCTGGGGAGGCGCTGCGCTGGCAGCTCTGGGAGGGAACATTTTTTTTTTGACCGTTGGTGCTCATCCTAATTTTCGGCCTTGATGTAATAATATTCACAATTAAGTAATTGTAACACCCTTTTCACCCCGGTTACACGTTTCATTTGCCCTGTACGATGGGCGCTGTAAGTGATGAAAATGGGGGATGTTGGCTTATCCCGCCCGCAGCTCACAGCCAAAATGCGAGTGAGCGTGGGAGAGAGGGAGGGTGCACCGGTACCGGCGCTGTTGTTATTAGAATCTGGTGCTAGCTGCTCTAACGGATATAAGAAGAAGATGTTTCTACAATAATGTGGAGGGAGAGTCCTCTCCAGTCAGACTGAGAGGCTGATAAGTTAACTACAGCTCAGTGAGGTAAAGGACTCTTTGTCTAAGTTCAAACGGTTTGGTCACAATTTATGTAAACACATATTTCCAAGGCACTCCTTTATAATTATTGGGATAAACAGGTTTGAAATCATTCCAATGTATACTATAGGACAGTAACCAAAAATATCCTTTAAAACTGGAGAGATACAAAAACTGCATAAATAAATAAATGTTAAGGTAAATAAGATATGAATGAACAACATAAATAAAATAAGTTACATTAATTTGTTATTGGCTATGGTAGGTTATTGGTTATGTTCACATACTTATTTGATTACATCCACTTGTCTAAGATGACAACAGAGACTTTCGACCCAAAACCAGCTGTTGACTTGTGGATGCAAGCAGCTAATCGCAGACTCAACCAGAGAGAAAGTAGTAGGCCTACATCATCAGCTACCATGTCTGACAGTCAGGAGGGTAGTGATGACAGCTTGTAGGATTACTGCTCGTGCTAATGTTGTCTTGTGTTCACCTCTGCATGTGTGTTCTGTGTTCACCTCTGCATGTGTGTTCTGTGTTCACCTCTGTGTGTTCAGTGCCGTGTGTCTGGCAAATAAAGTCAAAACCCCCTCAAAAGTTACAGTTTATTTCATTTTAAGGATGAGCACCAAGCAACATCTCCAGGTGCTCCTTTGAGAACCAGGGCAAAAAAGTTATGTGCACCCATGGACTATATCTATTATTGAGCATTTTGGAAAATACAATCTTTTGTTTGACTTTTTAAGGATTTCATTGTTGGCCTTTTGCCTTTATTAAAGAGATAGGACAGATATATTGGAAAGGGTAAAATAACGTTAAGCAGGAGACTGCAGGTCGGATTTGAACTTGGGTGCGGTAGGGACTCAGTCTTGTTGGCACATGCTTTACCAGCCCAGCTGTCTTGATAGGGAGATAACATATTGGTACACCTACAGTAATATATTTGATATGCCTCAAGCTAGAGGCACCAGTCTACATTACATTACATGTCACTTGTTAGATGCTTTTATCCAAAGCGACTTACATACATTCAGTACTGTGGGCAATCCCCACAGGAGCAATTTGGGGTGAAGTGTCTTGCCTAGGGACACAACGACATGCTGACTGCAGTGGGACTCGAACTTGCTACCCCCTGATTCAAAGTTCAGCGCACAAAGTTCAGCGCACTATTCCACTGAGCCACAGCCTCCCTAGTCTAGCATGCTGATTGCAGTAAGTTTATGTTTAGGATACAGACAGACCTATAGTTATACTTTAAAAGACTGCCATCACCACAAACAGCAACCACTGAGGCTAACAACATTCACATTTTTTCATTTTTTTTTTTCATTGCTACTGTCCTAACACACAGCCAGTGAGTAAAACAAGGTGCTTCCCCATTGAGATTTATTGACTTTTTTTCTTGGATTTACAAAAAACACCCTTGTGGAACCGCACTGGTATTTCAATGCCGGCTACAAAAAACATACATGCCGAGCAGAAGGGTTCTCAGCCCGAACGCTTACCTGTCAATAACGATTTTGTGATGACACTCACTGGATATGTGTGTTGGAGCGTGTGTGAGTATTGCTCATACTTCTGAGTGAAAATAATTAACCTGTACTTTATAAGTTCTGTATTGCAATTACAGCTCTTCAACTAAAATAGCATACATCTACCTGCAAATGCACTCATACGTGGAGATAGGGCTAATCTCTATCTTGCTGTCAGCACAAGTGTTTGTTTCTCTAGAAACACTTTAAACACATGAATTCCATGTGATGTGCTTCTATCTATGACTACACTCCTGCTGTTCTGTCCCGGTCACTCTTGTAGCTTTCTTTCTCAATTTGTCTTCTATTTTAATTCCGTTCCCTTACGCTCTCTTGTGCTTTCAATCTATCCGTCTCTCTCGTTGCACCCCATGGCACCCAGGGGAACAATGGCTCTCTAACAACCTTTGCAGAAAGCCTCTGAACCTGAAGATTGAGCATTGTGAGTTGGAAAGCAACGTAAAAGGTCAATTTTCAATTTTTCCACTGGTAAGGCTCCGGTTTGCCAACACCCCAGGCCTTGTGCACATTCATTATACAAGCCATGCTGCGTATGACCTAGTTCCTGTAGAATTACCATTGACGTGGGTAATATGGAAGTGCATAAAGGTTTAACAGTGACCCCTTAGCCATCTGTGATAGTGTTGAACTAATTAGCCTACCTCTGATATCTCCCTCTCTCTCTGTCTCTCTTTCTGTCCCCTTCTCTCTCACTGTCAGTTACCATCAGTCTGCTTCACACATACATGCACCAGCACACAGTGGACTTCTATAGCTACCAGCCATTTTAATGGTCGGGTCCCCGTTTTTCAAATCTGGGCATTAATTGTCAAGTTAAACAGTCATGACAAAGATAATGGTTCACTCATCTACAGCTTATTATGTAGAGAATAAAGGGGGGGCTAGGCCATGCAGCTTCAAGTAGGAAAATATTTACTGTCACTGCTGTCCCAACCTTCTTTTATATACTAATTTGGTGTTAGCATATGGCACCTCCTCATCCCTATTTCTCTTGCTGATTCCTTTAGCCATTCAACATCTTGGCTGTCTGAAGTTAGTTTTATAATCACCACTTGACCTCTTGTTTTCCCCAATAGTCAGCATCTATTTAAAGTCAGTAATGACCAGTAATGACCAGTAATGGACGTCTTTATAAACATCTACGATCAGACTGAAGAATTGGCAAAGTATTGTTTTTTTCCCACAATAAATTCAATGTTTTTTTATGGCCACTTATTTGGTGTCAGATTGTATAATAATCAGTTTTGAGTCAGAACTCTACAAGAATAAAACACTTTGTTAGAGGCGTCCTTACTGTTGAAATGTATGGAAAAAGCAACTCACATTTCTGTCTCTCTGACAGCAGATATATGTCACTTTCACTATTCATAGCATCAGCATGAATAATGCCTTGTGAATGAGCTCTGCACACACCGGTAACATGTAACAGCCTTTTAATTTCCCTGCCCTGGGCACTGTCACCTGCCTGGCAATCATCTGCATAACGGAACACTCTGGTAACTCTCCTGACTGTAGATGTGTGTGCACCTCCAGAGGATTTAGGATGTCAACCGTCCTCATAGAGGTCCTCGAGCTCTAATCATTAAGCTCTAACAGGCAGAGGCTACACGCCCAGAGGCCATGAGGGCAGAGGAGGCCGCTACCCTCAAGCCAGCCCCCGGTCTTTCTAGCCTACCATGACACTGACAAGGTTGAAGGATGTATGGACTGTATGGATGTATTACTGTAGAGGGCTTGGAAACAGTTTGCCAGAAATATAGAACCCTAAAATACTTTAAAGGTCACCTATTATACTATTTTTCATCAATATATTATAGGTCTCAGATATATACGAAACATGTCTCTTGAGTGTTTGGCTCGAAATACCAAACGGATCACCCATTGTAACATCCCATAATCCCCTCTGTTTCAGCCCTGTTTCAAAATGACTGATTCTCTGTCTGTTACTTTAGATGAAAATAAGGCAAAACAATCGTTATGACATCATAAAGTGCCCAAAATCTGATCAGCTCATTTTCAGACAGGTCTTTATATAAATGGATCAGGACAAAAAGTGAGCAAATCATTTTTCCTGACACTTTCAGGATCTCTTTACACAGAGGGGACACATGTTTATGTATAAAAGACATGACAAAGTGGATTCCGCACAATAGGTCCCCTTTAATATCGCTCCCACTGGATTATTAAACAACATCAGTTGTAATCGATCAATTAGTCACTATTCAAATCATTGAATGGAACTAATCGTAAAGACCAATGACAAGGCGAAACTTCAAATATAAAATTAAAGGACTCGCAATTTCTGTTCACACCAGACATACTTGTATGCTCCCCATCCAGTAGAAAGAAACATGTTTCTTTCACTTCCCTCCTGTCTCTGCTCCATCCCTCTGCGTCTGCCTGATCTCTCTCTGATCATCCTGTTTGTCTGGAAGCTTTCCTTTGTGTCTGGAAACTAAGGAAAGAAAGTGGCACCTGTCTTTTGTTTTGGAGGGCATGGCTTGTATAAAGTGTGACAAGGGAGGTGTGGATATTGCAAGAAGTCAACTTTTGTTAACATTAAGAGAAGATAAGCCGATAGCTCACCCAAACAGTGGGGAAGAAAATGCAAGAGTTTCAAACTAATGATGGTGCTCAACCCTTTGCTATGTTTTGTTACACCACTTAAAACGGGTGTGACGGATGTCTGGAATCAATAAAGGGCCACTCCTACACATATTGTCAGCTCAAAGTTTGTTTACATTCTGTCATGGAAATGAGCTTTTACTCACAATGACTGTACAGTTTACAGTGCTTCTACAGTACTCGTTGATATCATTTTCTATAGGGAGTTAACAGCATCAACTTAGCACGAGAATGACTCTTCTAAATTAGAACCAGGGGCTCTTAATCTTTATAAATTATCAAGACTAACTTGTGCTCAAGTTACTTGATTTCTTGCAAACTGGATTTCAACGATTTACTGTTGAGAAGTGAAAATAAAGGTGGCTAGACAGGAGAGAAGAGGTGGGACATATCAAATAAAAAATAATAAAAGTATAAATAAAAATAAAGAGGCTGTTAGGATCTATAGTTATTTAAATGGCTACAAACGGTGATACCTAACAACCAAAAGTGTGTGGTCATTCACATGATATAACGTTTTTTGACCAGTAGTTTCTTGGTAATTCTCTAGTGCACATCAATGTTGTATCTTTGTATAATGTGATTAACAGGAAGCACCCAAGGTTATCCACACAAATGATGTCTTGATTAAGCAGTTGTCGGGGAAAAACCCACAGCAAGGCCATGTTGAGATTTAAGATTCAGATATGAGATTACAAATGTAATCCACAAGGGCTCTGGTCTTGCGATTCATATTCTTTGCAAAGTTGCATATTTTTCTATTTACAAATTCTTTCTGACATTCACACACACCACTTGAGGCTTTCTCATATTTGCTGAATAGCGTATTTAGCAAGGATTAACATCAAAGATCCACCAACAAGATCGATGTCATCTGAGAGAAACTCAAAGGTTCTGAAAACCGATGTTTTCCCTGAGAGAGCATTGAAGCTGTTGTTTGTTTGCTGTCTTGTTGATTCTCTCAGCTGTTGCCAGCTCCCGCTCCATACCTTCAGCACTGTGTCGATAAGAAGAGGCAGCGGTTCCCTGCATACACTGCTGAGCAGAACAATCCAATATGGGGCATAGCGGTAACGCCAGGCATTGATGGGAACGTCACTACGCCACTCGCCCTGTTCCAGGTCCATGGTCAAATAGGCCTCTTTAAGTCCTATTTTTCATCATTAGCATCAGACATAAAACTGATCTTTAAGTAAAGCTTAAAGTGTTAAAAGTCCATTTCAGGCCCACCCTGATAGATTGTTCTGTGCAGTTACCATTGGAACAGTGAAGGGTTTAAAGGTTAAGTGTTGTGCAGACCAAAGTCTTTCTTAGTGGTTTCCACTTCTTTGTGAAAGTGAGAGACCACCAGCAAGCCAAAAAGTACAAATCCAGAATCTGCCTTGGGAAACTTGGGTATGCCAGCAGGAGTAACATTATTAAACATACTATGACATTTTAAATACCTTTTCAAGTTTTCTTATCAGTCTCAACCATGTTTGCATGGTCACCTTAAGTTATGTAATATTTTGGTCAGTGAAGTTTGCTGAGATAAAGGTATGGTCAACAATGAAACTAATTCTTGATGACATTTCGATAAAAGACATTAGACCAGTAGAATCTTATGTACTAACGCCATGTCCATTGTAATTGGTTCAACGTCTTTAAATGTCAGTGACAGCTTTTAACAGTTGATGAGTGTAGACTTGTGTGTGTGTTTTTGTGTGTCGTGTTGTTTAGAAACAGAAGCTGAAGGGCAAGCTGGTTAATTGATGGCTTGCTTTAGGCAGAGTGAAAAGGTTTAGAAGCAGCATTTCCAATAAGGCATTTGGAATCCTGTAGAGGGTACAAAGAAGAGGGAGTTGTTTGTGTCTGTTATGACATAGTGTCTTTTGTGGTTGTTTTGTAAAATGGTTATCGAATACAACCAGTTTGTACTTCTTTTGAATGCCAAACTCACACTGTGCTGTACATGCTGCTGGACCTTTCCGTTTTAGAGAGGGTTTGTCAAAACAGGAACCATCAAAGCAACAAAACTAGCCTGCATTTGTATTGCTCTATAGCCTGAGGCCTTGCATATCGTGAAAGCACAGAGCCATAGAACTAATATGGTAAGTTGACATTGAGGATGAGCCCTTGACTGAAAATGTTCACATTCTGGGATTTAAACTCAAGAGAGGTGTTAGAGGACTTCAACAATGTGGCATAATAACAGTTCCCGCTTTGCATTTAAAGGATGAAATCTAACATCCCTGCTTCCTCTGAAGTAGTGTTTGATTTTGTTTGACATGCTACAAAGATGTATTGATATATCGCTTGGGAACAAAGACACACTAGGATTTGAAGCCTCAAGAGAACTGATGGAAGATTTTCACAATGTGGTGTAATGACTTTGCATTTAATGGACTAAAGTATGTCTTTTGGCTTCCTCCGCAGTAGCAGCTTCTGATTTCTGTTTGACACGCAACAAAGCATTATTGATCCTTAGGGAAAAGGGCAGATAACAAAAGCTCTTCTTCATCTCATGGTTAGTGATATGAAGAGGTTTCTGGAAGCCAACACTCACCCCCTGCCCACATACTTGTCTCTGCAATTACACATGAACACAGCCACATCGAGATAAGACAGTGTGTGAAACTCCTGAGCGAACCGAGGGCTTAAGACACTGAATAAATGACAGGTAATTTTCAGTTGAGAGTGGAGCGTACAAACGAGTGAGGCGATCAATCACTTTGGCGATCACCCATGCAGACTTCAGTCCTCCCTGGCATCATCAAGACTGATGACAACGAGACAAGATAGCTTGACAAGTGTGTGTGAGAGAGAGAAGTGTGTACTGTGAATATGTGGAGATAGCACATTAATTGATTTCCGTTAAAAACGCATGCAATGCTGCCTTTGTTCAGGCAATGAAGTAGCTCCTGCTAGGCAGGCAGCAGTTACTTTTTTCTCGAGATATGTGAAAAGGATAGGGCAAGTTTTTCATGGATTTCTTTCCCAAGTGTGTCTGAGATGGCCACAGCTGGAGGAAAGTGGATCTATTGATCCTGGGAGTTTTCATTTTCCAAACAGTCATCTTTCAGAGACAGTTTTCGATTTTTGAAAAATATACAATGTGCTTGTCAGACAATTTTATGGCCTTTTTTATGGTCAGTATACAGTGGAGAGATGGAAAGAATCCCTGGGTACATGTTATGTGGGGAAAGTGGAAGGCCATACTCCTCTTCACCGTAGCTCTAGCTCTTATAACTTGATTACATTTTTAAAGGTTTAAGCCTGTTTTGTAAATCAAAAATGGCAAACATTTGTTTTGATCCAGGTTCTCATACTGTATGTAAAGATGTTTTACTGATAAACATGATAGATCTGGATTTGGACTATAGTTGAAATAAAACCACACTTTTAAATCCATCACTGGGCATTTTCTTTCACAGTTTTCTGGCATTTTAAAAATTATTTTTATTTTGATATACTTTATTAATCCTCGTGTGGAAATTGTTTCTCTGCATTTGACCCATCCTGTGTTAGGAGCAGTGTGCTGCCATTTTGAGCAGTGTTGGGAACGGTGCCTTGCTCAGGGACACCTCCGTAGCACTTGGTCTTGCCGGGACTTGAACTGGTGACCTTCCAGTTGCCAAGCCAAGTCCCTATGGACTTCGCCACCACCACCACCACCCTGCCCATTTCACAGAAAAATACCTTTATCAGTTGATCATGGAAATAATTTGCAGATTCATCAATAATGAAAAGAACAATTAGTTGCAGCCTTGCTTAGATTCTACATTCATAAATAACGGATTATTCTTAAATCTGGTTTGTCACTAACTACGACTCGTTTGTTTAGCATCTGACTTGCCCTCAGTTTTCAGTTTTTCTATTTAAATGGTGTGAGAGTGTGGCCTTTTGCTTACTTTGTTTTACACATTGGCCTTCTGACCATGCTTTGCTTTTTCCTGCAATTTACAGCAGAAAATAATGAGCTGGACAAAGGTTAAGAGAGGCAAACAAACTGTGGGATTGAAAAAAACCCAGTGAGACTGAGAGAGTGTCACAGACTCTTAGTTTACAAAACAAAATACCCACTTCCCAGCGTGGCATCACAAGTAGTGGAGTGTAAGGGAGATGGTTCTGTCCTCGCTGACAGTTGTTGCCTGGTGTTGCCCAGCAGCAGGTCACTGTAACACCATACACACACGCAGACCCCCGCGGGTGGTTAAAGGTCTGCTTTATGTGATGACTTGACGCTACACATGTACACACACATGACACACACACACTTCTGTGAAGACATGGGTGGGCGTCAAAGAGCAACCTGTGCTGTTTCTACTTAAATGTGAGTGCAAACAAAAATGACTTCCAACTGTTTTATAAAGTTCACCATTAAACTGTCTGGTTTTTATAATACCGGCCATGCCTGTTTATTTAATTAGATTATTAAAAAGAAATGCGGTCATGAATATAGGCCAATTATCTTATAATGCTAATACGCTGAGTCACTTTTAGAAGTCCAATCATTAAATCAAAATGAATTATTGGGAATTTCATTTACTTTGAAGACTTCGAAGGATTTCCTGCAAACTGGCGATGAAGCGACTTCTTATGCAAAGCCGCTAGATAGGCATGAAGATGGATTGTTAATAGAATGTGTTGCAGTATATTCAGTAATCATTATTAATCTATGTGTCGGCGGATTCTTTCTCAGCTCGGCACAGTGTTTATAAAGCTCGGTTAATTAGACTGATTGATTAGATGGTGGTGATTCAGAGCTCTCATCAGAGCTCCTCATCCCGTCAGGCCTCTAATAAGATCAGATTGCTCTCATATACACGTATACTCCCCTTGCACACACACCCACAACCCCCCCACACACATACACACCTATGGCTTGTTTGGCCTGTCATACCACCTCTCCATCTTTTTCACCTCCTGTTTGTCACATCTATATTCAGAGAGCGTTTACATGAAACAGGCAGCCGAGCTTGCCAAAGCAATACACCGAAGACTAGAAGGTACATTACGTTAACATGAACATATTGCAAATCTCTCACCCCCCCCCTCCTCTCTTCTTCCTCTCCCCCCCTGCTCTTCTCTCCTGTCTCTCACTGTGATCCATCCTGTGTTCCTGTCTCAACCCCTCTCATAAATATGACAAGTCCCTCTGTTTTAGCCAAGGAAAACATCTCTCTGGATAGCTGGCGAACAAGGACCTCACATCTGTCTAGACTCAACTTTGTACTTGGCCCATGTGTCTGCCGCATCTGTATCTCTCTATGTCTTTGTGAATGTGTCTGTATGTGTGCTCATATCATAGAATTGCTTTCCTGCAGATTTAAATGTGAATGCTAAAGCTTTAGTACTTGTATTCTGCGATGCTTTGCTGATGAATACACACACGTAGCTCCAAGCAACAACCGCCTTGCACTGAGTGCACAGTGCCTGCTCATCAGTACATAGACAGCACAGTAAAGAGACTCTCCCTCGCTGTAGTAAAACTTTATGACTTTCCATGTTGCTTTTGTCTCCAGGCATCGGATATTACAGAGGATGATAAGTATTCATTTAGATATTTGCCAGATCACCAGTCCTTAGCGTCAATACAGCTCATCTGAGCTCTTTAAAAAAAGAGTTTGGTGTGTGTGTGCGCGTGACTTCATGAGTGGGCACCTAAGTTTATGCGTGTGTGTATTCCAAGGTTGTGATGAACCCACTGCAATATCACCCCTAAGAGGGTATTTATGGAGAAAATGATTACCTTGGAAAGAACAGAACTTTGATGAAAATTGTCCCACTTCAATTTGCACCTCGCAGGCTTGCAGTTTGAGACCTTGTTTATGGGTAATATTGGAAATCTGTAATATCATTCTGTAACCAACAACTCAAATGAAGACATGATTAAATTCAGTAGCCTGAGTTCAAACATCTTTGTCACTGTAAAATAGCAGTGTATGTTTTTTTGTTTCAAATTGGTAAAAGGACCAATGAAATCATTTTATTGTCTTCTTTTTCTAAGGTTTCTTCATTTAAATGTTTTGGTTTGAACATAACATTAGGTTCAACCTAAGGTGACTTTGTAATCCTACCCTTACCTTAGCTAAGCAAAAAGCAAAGACTATGTTGCTTCATGAGGCCTTATACTGTATATCAAATCAAATCAGGTTTTATTTATATAGCACATTTAAAAAAAGATTTTTGGTCGAGCCAAAGTGCTGTACATGCAAATAATAAATAACACATTACTACAATTGCAAAACAGAAGACAATAAATTACAACAGCAAATATAAAAATCAAACACAGGGAAATGTCATGAGTCGTGCTCCGTGCTATCCTTGGTATCTGCTTAGACTAAACTGGACGGCTGGCCCAACTGGTCGATAATTGGTTTCTTCTAAATGTCATGGCCCTCTCTGTTGTCCAACAACCATCCCTATTAGTTCCACTTGTCTCCCGAATAGCCATTCATTAGCAACCCCTCTTGTATCAGATCATTTTACACGCTTGTGCCTGGTCTGAGAACTTCATAATGATGGTGTCCATGATATCTTCATTGTAATACTGTAAAGTAGTTGTGTGTTCGAGATGGTGTTAAGCCATGTACCCTGCTCGGTTGTTTTTGTTGGTGAGAATTGTCCAGTTTTAAACGAGGCTAGGTTGAAGGGGAGAATAAACTATTGAACAAAGGATGAACGGGATTAAAGGCAATCTGCTTTGGTCTTTCTCTGTTTACATCTCTTTTCCCTGTGCATTTGATGTAGTCAAACGAGTCGTATGATAGACAATATTGACAGGCTTAAATGCCCTTATTGGATGAGAAGTGGCCCCTGGGTGCTGCCCCAGCGTTTTGTAAGAACTGAGTGCCAGACAAAAACCACACACTCACATACAGCATTACTTCTTTTTGCTACCCCAGCACTCTGAACAATTACCTTCCAGCTCTTTAAGACACGTACACATGAAGGCTATCTTTATCACTGCAATGTTTCCACCATTCCAGCCCCCTTTTTGCCTGCTTTCCTTACCTCCTTCACCCAGAGACCATTAAACCAGATCCCTTCTAAAAGGCTTTAAGGCCTCTCTTGGCTAGCCACTTCTTCTCCAAAAGCCCTGCCATGGCTCTTTTCATGTTTTAAATCAAAGTCCACGAAAGGTTGAGGGGGAGGAGGGGGAAGCAAGGAGACATTTGGGAGGAGTTTTTGTTTTTGTGGGTTGGAGACAAATCTCGTTTCAAACCCATATGGTGTTGCACACACACACACACACACACACACACACACACACACACACACACACACACACACACACACACACACACACACACACACACACACACACACACACACACACACACACACACACACACACACACACACACACACACACACACACACACACACACACACACACACACACTCACACTCACACTCACACTCACACTCACACTCACACTCACACTCACACATACACATACACATACACACACACACTGATATGGTACATGCCCTCCTGGTCTGTTCTGCTCCAGTGAAATGTGTTTCTCTGTCTCCCCTCTCACCTGCTGAAAGTTACAGTAGATGTGTAACCTGCTGTCTTTCTTTTTGTGTGTTATGCTTCTCAAACTCAAATGTACTCATAAACACACACTCACTCACACACAACTGTAACCGCACACTTTTACACCACAAACACCAGTAATAGAGGTAGTTCGGAGGTGGCCTCTGCTGTGATTGGTTTGCTTCTCTTGCAGACGGTTCTGATTCAAGGATCATGGCGGTGTGTGGCTTTTTGATTCTGCTGGTAGTCAACCCTGAAAATGTTTTCCTTGATGTTTTTTTGGCAGAGGCCATGTTGGTGGGAGCTCCGATCAGCTCACTTCACCTGCCAGCTGCTCTGCTCAGACTGGTCCTTCTGGAGGCTTTTCTTTAAGTTTGATACTCAAAAATACAATTCTGCTCTCCTCCTCCGCCTCTCTCCACATGGCCCAGCAGATCAGGTTCCATATGCATCAGTGTCTCAGAGTGGGAGCGCTGACTCACCTTCACTTAATCTTTTCTGACTGCAGGGAGCTGTGTGGGTCCAAACCTGAGGCTAAGAATATTAAGGTGCATCCAGTTATTGATTGCTCTAAAAAACTGTTCTGTTCAAAACTAGCAAGTACACTGAGACTACAACTTGTACTCACAGCTTTCCAGGGTCAAATGTTCTTTTTGACACGTTTTACTTTTGTAGTAGGGTTTTTCTAAAAGGCTCAAAATACAGACACTGGAAGGAGGTAGGATCCTGTTCAATAGGGGGGTAACAAAAGTTATACAAAATCATTTAAAGGTGCCGTAAATAAAAAGTCAGGACAATAAGACAAATCCTCTTGGGACCATGAATGTCTGTTGACAATATTTACTTAAATTCATCACCTCATTATTCATAGTTAAAATATTTACATCTGTACTGAAGTGAAAGACTGAAAATAGTAAAATGTTTAGACAAAATGTCATACAGTAGATGGCTCTATGCCTGCAGTTCCTCCTCAATTCTCATTTCTGCTCGAAAAACTATTTCCACTGCCTCACCTGTGAAAGGAAATCCTTTATAGTCATTACTTTATGAACCATTTTGCAATTTACAAGCACTTTGGCTTCTTTCTGATAAGGTGAGAAACCAACCTTTGAACTTCACAAGAGTTATAGGAGGTGTTTTACCCAGATAAGCCATACTGTATGGGACTTGGTGAGAGAT
The DNA here is from genome assembly GCF_902827175.1 of Gymnodraco acuticeps. NCBI lineage: Eukaryota > Metazoa > Chordata > Actinopteri > Perciformes > Bathydraconidae > Gymnodraco > Gymnodraco acuticeps. Next base: position 439,812 of record NW_022990947.1, read on the forward strand.
AAATGGAGACCTTGTTCTTTCTTTTTGTGACTTTTTCCCTCGCTGTCTCTGGGTTTCCCATCTTACTTTGCTTCAACTCAGCAACCAGACAACAGAAGGGGGAGGAAGGCAGTGAGACAGGGAGAAATAGATAAGGAGAGGCAACATTAGGTATATAAATAAGAACTGTATAGTGCTCAATTAGGACCACGGCTTACAAATAGTAGTGTCATTGTAATAGGTAGGGCTTCAAACAGACCTGTGAGAACGCCAGGCCGTGGCTGAACAGAAGCAGCAGTGACCTTTCACTTTCAATACAAACACACAAATACTCCAACCCAAATATAAAGCTCTAAAAGAGAATGGCTAAACTGCATAGCGCATTGTAACATTGGTGCACTTTTCATAACTATCTGGAATATTATATCAGTCATACATATATGATGGATGATACAGTGTTGTTCCTGTAATCTTAGTTTTGTAAACTTGAGTTTTTTAACCATTGACCATTTTTTATTTAATTCTGGAAATTGCAGGATGACTTTCAAATGAAACTAAGTTTTTGTTTGGGCGTTCATTATACCAGCTTACAAGCTCCACCCACTGTGAGTCTTCATTTACTTTTTAGGATTCTTAAATATTTGTATATTACATGTAGAAGTGTTTTTAAGTAAATTGGGTATTTGTATTTGAAAGGTTTTCAAATAATTCCATCTTTTAACCAGGGATGCCTTTAAATGTTCTTTGATCATTGTTTTTCTTTGTTTCCCGGTTAATCAAAGCCTTTAGTCATTTGTATCTCTTTTGTCTCCTTCTTCTTATCTGAGAGTCTTTTTGACGATTGAAGAAACACTGAGGAAGGTTTCAGAGAGGACTAACAATCTCCCACAAATTGTTGCAGTGCTGAGTGTGATGAGGGAGTCATCAATACCCATATTGATGACTACAGTGAAAGCTGGTGGAAATGTTCCCTATTGATCTCTGATCCATTATGAGCTGTTAGTAGACGGCTGGGTGAAGGATGGAGAATGGTCCATCCATCATAGGTTGACGCCCACGCTGCTTGGCAGACGAGCTCTTTTGGTTGTTTTGTCCGTTATCCTCCTCCTTCTCCTCTTCTCCTGTGATCCCCCTTTTTTCTTCTGTCCGCCAAATGTATATCATGCAAATTACTGTGAAGTTCAGCTTTCTTCTCTCTAAACTTTCCTACTAAGGAAGAAAAAGTAATTTATTTTCAACATAAATGTCATATATTGATGCTGGAAATGTGAATGAATGACACATTTTCAAACTGTAATATGCATTTGATGCGGTATTTTAGAAGAAAAAACTTGTGAAATCATAGTTGCATCTATACGGAAGAGGATTAGGGCCACATGAATAAAATGTATTGGGCATGTGAAAAAAAAATGACTTTAATCTTAGAATTATGATTTTAATCTCAGAGTTCTGATTTTAATCTCAGAATTTTGACTTTTTTCCCAGAACAAAAACAAAACGTCTTTTCATTTGGCCCTAATCCTCTTCCGTACATCTACTTTAACTATGCATATTAATATTTTCTTTACCCGTGATGCTAAAGTTTTTCTCTCCCTCTTTTCTCCCTTCTATTGTCAGGTCACTGATCGGTCTGTGCGAGCGGTTGCTGAGCATTGTCCTGAGCTGCAGTTTGTTGGCTTCATGGGATGCCCGGTGACCTCTCAGGGAGTCATCCATCTCACTGCGGTTAGTGTCACTCACTCATAGCTCCTTGGACCCTTACTTGTTACTTATTACAAGAACTCAACTCATGTCTTTACTTGCATACAAAATGAAGATACTTTAAATCCTCTATCTCCGTTGAAAGAGGGTTATTTCAGTCAACAATTTCACTTTTTTGAAGTAATTACTCGTATCAGTAAATGTCAACAGAAATGTCAGCGTGACAAAGACTTCTGTTTAATCCTGTTACCGTGGGCCAGCTCTCTACGTTGCTGCAGGCCATGCATTGTCTCCAGGGGGGCAAATTACTTTTGGAGAGTAAACGTACGACATCGCTGGGTATTTTTTATCTCAGACTTAGTTTCGAAGTTATTTCGTGTTAACTTTTTAAATCTCATGAAAGCCTAATGAGATGAATCCTAATAATACGCTGCTGTGCTGGCTACACCCTGCTGTTTGGATATTACCATGCTAATGAGCAGGGCTCCCTGGTTTAAAGATGTTCCGTGCCATATAAACATGGACACACATGCACTCACACCGTGATTGCTTGAATTTAATCCATCAGGAAATACTGCACCCTGCTTTTCTTCAGATTTGTTTCCTTTCCCTAACATAACATCCATCTAGAGTGCACCTATGTATAAGTGTGCAGGGGTTGTGCACATCCATGTGTGCCTGTGTATTACAATTCGATTTGTTTTTGATGTACTTGGGGGTACACGCAAGTCTGAACGTACCCTTGTGGGCTACGTGTGCCCATTCCTCCTCAAATGCAATTACAGTTGTGTTAATAGGACTGAGACACCCGATGCCACGCTGCATTATTAGATTAAACAGCAGATTAATTTGTGCTCATGGTTTTGGCCCCCTATCATCTATGCAGCCCCCACTGACCTTGGCCAGTGTGTTGTAGACAGACAGTAATGAAGCCAGCCAGTCATAACAGCATTAGCATACCTGGAGGTGGACGCATACACATCCGCCCACACGCAGTCTAGCACACACTCATTATTATTTATTACAGTATTAACCAAGGTGAAGTTTTAGAAGTTCAGATGAGCAAGTTAATAATGCTGATAATATTTGTATTTTAAAGCTTCTGCTGTTTAAACAAAAAAATAACTTTATAGGTTTTTCTGTACTTTTTTCAAAACATTTTTAGGTTGGGGGTTTTAACAGGACAGACACCAGAGATACATGTAGAACCCCACTTTCAATCTTATACAAATTGATACAAGAAGTAATGTCACATGTATTCATACAAAAAAACCTCTGCAAAATGATACTACTACACAAACATGGAGACTATGCATTTTTAACCCCACACCTCTGATGCAAAGCAATATAACTGTTCTGCTGTGAAGTCCACTTTTATGATCCCTATAAAGTAATTATAATTATAATAATAAATAATAATAATAATACATTACATATATTTATAAAGTGCTTTTCCTGGTGCTCAAAGCGCTTACAAGCAAGTAAGTTGTTGATTTAATTATATTTTTAAGCATTGAGGTTAGTGGTGCAGTACAACACCACCAATTTTAATACGTCCTTATAGAACCATCGACCACTGAACACATTTTAGAATAGAAATGCCAAACAAAGTTTAGCAACCATTGCATACAGTAGCATGTTAAATACAGATCAAGAAGTGTATTATTCAACTCAATCGAGTCTAATTCAATTTAGTTTCACTCGTCCAGACACTTCCAGAATCATTGATGGTTGTGGTCCAAAGTGGGCTGTAACCACACCCTCCAGTGATGCCACAGTGTACAAACACACCCTGCTGTACACATTTACATCCCTGCAGCAAGGCGTTGGAGCTGAGCAATTAGGCAACTGATGAATTAAGAGTTTATGTAAATAAATATTATAGGTTGATTTAATTTTTATTACACTTTTTTTTAAATCAGCCTCCCAAACCTGTCAGTTTTGCCTCACCAGCATTTACAGAACACACACTTTGCCCACCTACAGTAAAAGGGTTATTAAGCAAACACAGATTTAGTCAACCACTTAGATACTTCATTTCTAAGATAATAATACTTGAATCGTGATGAGACAGAAATGTTTCAAAGACCACATTCATTTGATCTGTACAGATTTAGAGTCAAATCACAGCTCTCTTTGATTCTGTCATTTCAGCCATGAGTCCCTCTCTGGTTCTCTACTTCCTCTCTCCATCCCTCTATAATCTCTGACAGTAATTATCTCATTTAGCAGTTGATGTATCCTCTCATTCATTCCTACTTAGTCCCATCCAGTGTCAATTGAAAATCATATTCTGGCGTTTGGAATCGTTGCATTTCTGATGACTCCGTGGACCTGCTTGTGATTTCAGGACTGCTCTCTTGTTCGATTATGACACTCTCCCTCCCACTTCTTTTCTTCCTCGATTGTTCTTTCTCTTGCTGATAATCTTCCCAACCTCCTAACTTGCTATTCAGCCACCACCAGAAAAAAAGCGAATACAATCCATTACTTTTATTAACTTATTTTATATGACACACTCATTTCAGATTGATATTCTTTTTTCATACCGACTTCTCGCAAATTAGGGTTTGAGGAAATCAATTGAAATCGTATTTTCTTAATCAAGTGAACTGATGGTTGAAATAGGCCACCCACGGTGTTGAGTTCGATGCCGATGGTCTGTAGAGTAAACTGTAAAGCTGTGGCATTTATGCTCCTAATGCTTTTCAGTCTTTCAGTCCTACGGCAGCTGGTTCCTCTGTGATGTGCAACAATCTCTCAATATTTGTAGCTCCGTTTGATAAGTCATCATCCTGTTAGCGTCTAAAAAGGAAAATCAAGATTGTCTGCTGTCTGAAAGAATAAAGGATGCTAATCGAAAACAAGCGTTCTAACACTTTCCTTACTGCTTGAAAATGAGATATTACAAACGGCTTTAAATGTCAAAACAAAAGAGAGGATGTTAAAGCAGACGTGCATCTGATGTGGTCTTCTGTGTTGGCGTGCTAGGGATCCTCTGTACATTGTTATTTATGGTCGGTGTTGAGATTGAAGCTCAAAGCCAGCTCTAAGCCCTTGACATTAATAATAGTTTTATTGATGAGGTTGTCACATCCCAAGGCTGTGTAATGGATACAAAACGTGTTGGGGTGGAGGCTTGTGGGCGTCCCAGAGCATTCAGTGGTTTGTTTGCAGCTCATTTGAGGACTTTCTATGTGTTTTTGTGGTCCTGTATGATATTAACCATTCTCCTCATTTAGTCTCAGGCGCTCTGCTCTTTAGTCAAGCCTGTGACCAGCCCCAGAGGTGGAAGTGCAATAGATTTATGGAGGTGTTGGCCATAATAAAAAGGGTTGAAGGCATCACTTTGCAAGCATGAGTGTGATCTGTGTGTGATGAAAGAGATTTATGTGTGTTTTAGAAGTGGATGACATAATGCATTTTCTGTGCTCTCTCTCTGCTTCTCAGCCTCTGTGACACAGACAGAGACATTATCCCTCTCTTTGAACAGCGTTGTTACCGGTTGTTACCGGTTGTTACCGGTTGTTACCGGTTGTTACCGGTTGTCTCCCTATGCTTTTGGTGTTTGTCAATCTCTGTGTGTATTTTTTTTCTATCTTCTATACTAGTGTGTTTTTTTTCTTCTTTACTCTCACACACACTCTCGCACCATCCCTCCATCTTCCTGTCAAGCGCCGCTCTTTTCTTCTGGTAGTGATTAAGTCCAAGGTCGGCTGTATCAGAGAGTCAGTGTTTGAGAGCAGCTCTGGGTGCCAGAGAGCCTTCATTCCTCGACCCTTAGATGTCCCACTGATGGCTTCCCTTTGCTTGTCATTTCTACCCACAATGCCCCTCCTCATACATCAGCCTATCATTGCCCTTAGACACTGTGGGCCTCAAAATGCCTTTTTTGTATGTGTGGAAGTTCCCACCCCCGGGAGAGAGGGAGAGCGGGCCAAAGACATAACAAATGAACAGACTGTTGAAGAATGTGTCAGAGATGAAAAGAGATATATTTGGAGACTTTAATAGCGATGTGTTGTTTCTATGATGTGCAGAGCTTGGATATTTCTGGTCTTAATCTTGGCTCTTGTAGATTAATTCAGCCGTGCCGCTTCATTGTTTTCCTTGTTTCTTCTCCAGACAAAAAAGCTGGGACCTTCAATAAATGTGCACTAAATTTGATAGGTTTTGAACCGTGGGCAATACCTCATTCTCTCTGTGTGTTTATGAGCAAATAAAACAGTCTGGGAAAGGGACAGGGAAGCTATGTAATTTCTCAACCAGAATCCTATGTTCTATCCATTCCCGTGGTTTAGTGTCGTAGCATATACTTGCAGCATTGAAGTTCAGATTTAGCCCACAACCTCAAAAACAAGAGAAACATTTAAGAAAATTATTTATTTTCCCATTTTCATTTCAAAATGTCCACGACCTATAGGTTAGGAAAGCGGTTTTGAAATACAAAAGGTTAAGATGCAGGTCTTCACCCACTGTCACCTTCACACCTTCCACTCCAGCAGCCCCTCCCCACCTTGGATGATTGGTGTCTGGCTTTGCTGTAGTCTGCTGGACCCTTATCTCCTCCCTCTGACTGGAGCACAGGAAATACATAATCACAGTGCCCTGTGTCATACTGATAACCCCCAACACAAACCGGGGAAGTCTCTCTGTGTGTGTGTGTTTTTTTTTTTTTTTGTACCTTTTCCTATGTACAAATGTGTGTGACTGTGTACGTGCTCGTGTGTATTGTGTCTCAGGGGTGGTGGAGAGGATAAAGGGGAGACGGAAGAGCATAGGGGATTTAGAGGAAGAAAGGTAATGGGGTTGTGGGGGTCGCAAAATGAGTTGAAATTGTAATAATAATTTTCTTCACTGCTGTATGGAGGAGATTGGGGGATTTATGAATATAATGAGCAGAGAAGAGCCTAAGGATGATGTGTGTCTCTCGCAAGAGTAATTGAAGAATAATTCTTTTGGCTCTAAGACTTTTAACCCAGAGACAGATAGAGAGGTTTCTGACCTCTGGAGGGGGGGATATCATGTCTCATTATTGGCCCATAGTGTCACTGTGCTGGGACTGTCATCCAGTGCTGTAGCACAGACTACTGCCTATGTACGTAAGTGTGTATGCGCGTGCCGATGTGGTCATTTGGCTTAGAGCGGCGAAGAGAAACCAGCACTCTCTATCTCCTCGAGCCTTTCCTCGAGTTTGTTATCAACACCAACACATGCAGGATTAGCGACTGTAAGGGAGGAAAAGAGAGAGAAAAAGGGGGTAGGAGAGGGAGAATAAGTGATAGACAGTAGATGTGCGCAAGAAAGATAAAGAAAAAGGTTAAACACACACACACACGTGCACACACGCACGGATCAGCTCACTGGTCCATGACTGATGCAGACAATGTATTTGTGATACCAGACCCATGGCCTTTTCCAGTTTTTTGCCTCAGTCCTTTTTCAAATATTCATATCTTTCTGTCTGCACAGGCCCCTGTGTGTTTATGTGTGTATGATTTTCAGTGTGTGCGTCTGGAATGAGGGGGGGGGGCGCGGCGCATGATTTAAGCTTAACGCAGAGGGATTGTCTCGACACAGATTTCTCCTGTCTGACTGAACTGTCTGGGATGTTCCGATATGGAAAAAACAAACAAAGCGTGTATGCATGAGTGCGCACTTGTATTCACCTTGTGACACTTCTGCCATTCGTCCCACCTTTTCGCCCCCCACCTCATGCCGTCTCACAGTCTTCAGACACATGCGGACAGCCGAGCTAAATGTGTCAGGGTCACAATGGCACCTCAACAACACCCTGCGACTTTGTCTTATCTCAGGACTTTGTAAATGACTTCAAAGTCACTGTTTAAACTTCTAACGGCATTGTTGAGAGGATATAAACTGGTTTGGACTCATCTTTGTTTGTCTGAGAATGGAGAGTTTACACCATTACGGCTGTTCGCTTTGCTGAAAAGCCAATTTGTTCATAGACATTGCTTGTGTGCATGTGTTTCTTTTTTGGATCTAAAGCATTCCCGATGGAGAACATATATTTTTCATTGACTAAACTCACATAATAAATCTTCGAAGTGGTTATAAATGAACTACAGCAATGAAATAACAGCTCATATTTTCCAAACCCAACATGTTTGCCAGTTAGGACTAAAACAATGCTTGCTCTGTCCGTGCTTTTTATATATCATCTAGCTGCTTGTCAGCCGGGACACTGAGGTTGATGGACAGCAACAGCCATGAACTCATGCTGCTTTGTGCCAGCGTTCGAACCATGACATCACATCCTCTGCATGGGGTCCACAGGCCTCAACTTCCTGCTTGGCATCATGATGCCTGACGTTGTGCAAATAAATTAAGTAATAGCACAGGTAGTTATAGCTCTGTAGTCTGGTGGAGCATACACAGGTGCACACACACTCCCTCACTGTGTGCCAGACTGTGACATACACTAATGTAATAAAGTGTCAAATCAACCTCTCCAAATATTGAACTATGTTTGGCTGAAGGGTAATGTTATTTTTCTGGTTTGACCTCTCACTGTGACTTCCATTCTTCCTGTTTGAGAGAGGCTTCTCGCTGAAGCCTGGGGGGGGGGGGGTCTCACTCCTTAAACGAATTTTCTGATCTTTTGGGGTTTAATGCCGTTATTAAACATTTGAATTAAGAAATAAAATGTGGATTTTAAAACCGTATTAAAATATACTTCAAGATTGTTTAAGTCATTCTTTAAAAGTTAACCATTTTTCAAACTTGTATACCTTTATTATTTATTCAATTAAATAATTCTTAAATAACTTCCCTTAACCTAAATATTTATATTGCTATTTGCATATTTTAGTAACTGAGCATTCAGAAATAATTACTTAATTAAATTAAAAGTGCTAATAAAACACATGATATTTAAAATCAGGCAAACAAAGTTTAGAACAAGTAGTAAACAAATTACTAACAAAAAGTACTTGAAATAAAAACAGAGGGACTGTGTAAATATAAGAATAACATATATTTATTTTGTATACATTAATGTTATGTTGTTTAATTTAATGCATGCAAAATGTAAGCTTAATTTTGAGTATTAGCTTGACAAGTTGAAGAGTATTGCTGCTTCATATCGTGTTGGGCAGTTTCATTCATAACAATCCTATTTCATAAACTCTTCATATGTTTTTTTGTAAAGCACTTTGAATTCCATTGTGTTGAAATGTGCTATATAAATAAATGTGCCTTGTAAAAGTTAAACCTAACTTAATTTTTTCTGTGAAATTAATGTAGTCAGTCATACAAAATATGTATGATATATAGTTAGTCAAGCTATAAACTTTAACAAAATGTAAATAAAAACACAAATAAAACCCTTGAGTTAATGTTTAGTGTGAATATAGTTATTGGAATATTCATATAATCAGCCCTAATGTCTGCGGCATGCATGTGTTTTCACAGGGCGGGACGACACGCTGGCCCCAGAGCAGCTGGGTTCTGCAGGTTTCACTGTTTTTAAGAACGGCATGAATAATGATCCAGGTGCAGCTGCCAAGTCAGAGGAGACGAGTCAAACGCTGCCTGGTTACAGACTTCAGCCAACGAGGAGAAAAACATGCCGAAACCTCCACCAAATCCCCTGCTCTCTATTCTCCATTTCTCTTTCACTTGCTCCCCTCACTTTCCCCCCCTCTGTTTCCATCTCGCTTTTCCTCTCTGCACTGTCTGCATCTCTTGCTTTGTCTGCTTTCTTTCTCCCGTTTCTCTCCATTTCCTTTTCTTTCTATTTCATGCCTGTTTATTCTTGGATGACAGGAATACATGAGGCACAAATAAGCTGTATTATGAGTGGAAATGTTTTAAATAGGATTGGAACCATTACAAACTTTCACATAGGAGTCAAATTATGAGAATCTGTCAATTATGAGAAAACAAACACTGGCACTGTGGCATGTCACATTCTGGAGGTGCGACTAATTACCCAGAGGTTTTTTTTTTCAGTTTCAATTCAGGGATTTGGAGGATAAAGGTCTGCTAAATGGTGTTTTTATTTATTTTAAATGTATTTTCTCTGCAGTGCTTTTGCTACAGATGGATTAACAACGTTACACTTCGCTTTCATCCAGACATCTGCTACATTTTCTTTTTCTTTTCAACCTAGCTACACTCTCAGCCAATGAAAACTCACACTAGTTGGCCTGATTTCTCATTGGTTATCCACATCAATGAAACGGTTACTATTGGTTGTAGTAGAAATACTACTATAGCAGACATAAGCACTTTTAAAGATTTTGAGAACAAATACTACTTTTGATGTCAGGGCTTTTAAAATTGACTCCAGGCTCAAAAACCATGAATACAGAATGCAAATAACTGTGTGAGTGTGTGTATATATCTTTGTGTGTGTGCAAGAGGAATTGTGTGTACGTGTCTGCTCTTGATTGAGAATTTTTGACAGTGTGAATGAATGTCTTTTGATATGAATATAAGAGGTAGCAATCCTTTAGTCTACACCCAGGTCTGATTTTTATGGTGGCGCACGCACGCACGCACGCACGCACGCACGCACGCACGCACGCACGCACGCACGCACGCACAAAGTCACAGACCTACACACATATAGCAGCCTATTTCTGCATGAATAATTTAGCACTTTGATCCAACACTGGCCACAGGGGCAAATGACAATTAATGTGTGATTTTTAATGTCCACTTTTCAGCATCTGCTAGTACATGTGCATTTCTTTGTTGATTCATAGTTATTTATTTTTTTACTTTCATTAAAAACTGCTGTTTATCATGTCAGTTTAGCTGTCCCTGATTATCATTGCTGCTTTCTTGACCCGTCTTTGCACACACAAACAGTTTAATGTGTGTTTCATTAGTAAACATGTGCATTTTTGCCACAAACAAAATCTGTTTCATGTTTATTTCCTGCCAAAGCAGACCTTTTATCCCAAGAGGTGTGGATCTAATTTTGTGTGGGGCCACTATAGACAAAGGTAAAGGTTTGTCTTTTTTATTACATTAATCTCAGCTCAGTACAGGATCAGACACTCGCTGTTGTTTGTTTGCAGTCAGTGTTTGAGTCACTGTGCTTTTATTCTCAGTATGTGCGGAAGAGTGAAGAGTGTTTACATATGTGCTTACTTCACCCAGAGGTCCTTGGTCCTCATGCATTCCCCCCATGTGTTTTCATGCTGCTAGGTACATGTCATACCTATGGAGCGCACAATTGTGCTCAGTGACCAACTATAAGCTTGTTTTCTCTGCCCTGACATTTACCTCACTGCTTCCCTTGCGACTGGCCTGAATATCATACCTCGATTATCTTGCATCCCTGGTGTGTGAGTGTAAGAATGTGTGCGTGTGTGCATGCACATGTGCCTTTAAAGACTTTCTAGCATGTATCAGAGAAAATACACCTGTGCTGTGACTTGAAAAGCCTTTGGTAGTTTCAGCGAGCAGGAGCGCTTGTTGAACAGTGCGCCTATGTGGATTTCTAAGAGTGTGTCAGGAAGTAGAGATTTTGACTGGAGGATTAATCTAAACCCCCTCTTATAAAGTATTCAGATCGGAAAGAGGGATTATTGAAAGTCGGAGAGATGATGGAAAGTGAATGTTCATATTGGTTCATAACCCCTCACACCAGGCACATAATATTAAACAGTAACAGCAATGTTGTATCATTTATCTGCCATGTTAGGTTTCATTACATGTGGCAGTATACAAGTTTACTCGGTGTTTAACCTGATTTTCTTTCCATATTCCTTGAGGATACATCAAAACCGTCCATGTAATTCAGCAGGCGTGTATACCATGCATGCCTCCATCAAATATGTATTCTCATTTGGTGCACTGCTTATAGTAACAAATCATTTTCTGATATTTTTTTGGATTTTTTGTGTTTCATTTATAAATGTTGGGAGTTTGACTGCTCAATTTCACTGGTCCATTTAAGATTAAATTGCATTTTTCCCTTTTCCATGGCATACATACATATATATACGGAGCCCCTAAAGGGACATGAAAAAAGAGAGAAAAGAGTCGGGATAACGGGTTAGTATCTTGTGCGCACAGGAACGTTTCTCGTGAGCACGAGATACTAACCCGCTATTCCGACTTTTAAAAAAAAAAAAATTGAGAAAGTTACCGGTGCGCCAAGGAGGACAGTTCACGTGGGCTGGGTGAGATTCCCAGGCTGATTTTTTGTCCCAGTCCGCCCCTGCACAGAGCTGAGCAGAGCAGAGCAGAGCCACAAACGTGCACACACACACACACACACACACACACACACACACACACACACACACACACACACACACACACACACACACACACACCACACACACACACACACACACACACACACACACACACACACACACACACACACACACACATCATGCACCTTGGTGACCGGACATCTCCTTCATAAAACTGATAAAAGGGGGAGTAATCAGGCAGTTCAATGTGTGTAGAGGTGTATGTGGTTAAAACGTAGCAGCCTGCGGTCACTCTTTAGCTGTTCGAATGAAGGTAAACACAGTGTAGGTGGTGCGTAAAAGCTCTTTGAGCGCTGGTGCTGCTCTTCTCTGAGTTACACGTCCCGCTGCCTCCTGAAGTGACCGCAGGCCACACACCCCTGGCCGAAATGTCCTTAAAATGAAGTCTGAGTACGAAATATATCTCAAATAATGTATGCTCTGTCATTTCCCCACATAACCATAACAGTCAAAAATAAATGGTTGTCCTCCTAACTTTTTCAAAATACCAAAACAAAGTCGGGATAACGGGTTAGTTTCTCGTGCGCACAAGATACATACAGTTCTTCTTTAAATATTAAAACATTTTTTTAACCTAGCACTTAAAAAAGATGTTGACAATATGTTGACCACAAAATGGAAGACATCTAGTTATTGGATGATTAAATAATTCAAATATGTGTGTGTGTTTCGTCTTGTAGCTACGGAACCTGAATGTCCTGGATCTGCGGCACATCTCAGAGCTCAACAATGAGACGGTGATGGAGGTGGTGAGGAAATGTCGCAACCTCAGTTCCCTCAACCTCTGCCTCAACTGGAGCATCAACGACAGGTATGTCAAGTGCATAAGTCTGTCAAGTATATAAGTACCACACTCGGTATCGATCAATGCGTTCCGCCAAGGAACTGTCGTTCTGTCTAACGAAAGCAAAAAAGTTAAAAGTCATTGCATTTGGAAAATGTAAGTGTAAATGTAAGAAACCTTGGAAGAGGCAATTCAACTAAAAAACCTCCATGTGACTGCCAGGTCTGTAATAGGAGCCTTAGTTAAAAAATAAACTACAAAATAAATCAAGTTTTATAATAAATCCAATACTAATGCTTTTGCCAAGACTTAAAGTAAATCAAATGTATGAAGGCCACTTGATCATTTGACTAATGGCTCTTTAGGGTCCAAGTTGGCACAGACATCTTTCATTGATTGGTCATTTTTCATGATGTTTTTATGCGTTGCTGTAATTGATGATTGAAAAGTTAAAGTTTCTTCTCCGCTTCACAATAATATTCACAAATATGCCTTTGTTTGTAGTAAACACTTGTTTTTGAGATCCTTCTGCAATAATGCACATGTTTTCAGACTATTTGACTCCTGAACACTTGGTTTCAGTAACATTGACAAAGGCAGGGAAGAAGGCTGTTATCTGATCAAAATGGTCTCTAAATATAACAGAAAAAGTTGTGCAAATGTGTTGTGAGAAGGACAATACATTCATCATTGCTAGGCTTCAAGGAGGATTGTTTTGGTGAAAAACAAAGAATATAACCACGACTGTTGTTTGTTCTCAAGGAAAACTCCACAGGGTACTTTTAATCTAAGCAGGACCAATTGAAACAGTTTGAATGAGTTTTCAATTAAATCAACTAATCTATTAGTCAATTAAGGATTTTAATAGCTCTACTCACGGACACTCTCACAAACAACATTTGGAGCTCATTATTTATATGCTTCATAATCAAACTCTTGTATAGTAATTTCATTTGCAGGACACATGCTGGTATATTGGGCATACATTAAAAAACACATACATAATGGATACAGGCCTCATGCAGGCTTTCAACTCTTGCACAGGGAAGGATGTCCGTATGAATATTGAACACAAGTTGAAAAGACAACCAAGAACTTTTTTATTTTCTTTCCCCCTTTCTCTCTGCAACGGTAAAGAACCTGTGCAAGAGTAAAGCAACTCCTCTTTTATTTATTATCTTGTGTTTTATTCATACATTTGTATTTAATCTATTGATTTACAGCTTAGGCTGTGGCTTCTCTGCCGACTGTACTCCCACTCTGGCTTAGGAGTGTGAACACAATATTGAATTTACCATGGCGCATAGCAACAAAGGGTGTGTCTGTGTGTGTCTGTGTGTCTCTGTGTGTGCATGTGTGACATTTTTCTTGCATTATTGAGTAAACAGCAGACATGTGGTGGGAAGGTTATGGTAATACCTTACCAGCCTTCTTTCAATCAAAACACATGGAGTTTGGTGCAATCCCCAAAGCACATGGCGTTATCAACCTCTTCCCTTTATCTCACACACACACACACACACACACACACACACACACACACACACCACACACACACACACACACACACACACACACACACACACACACACACACACACACACACACCACACACACACACACACACACACACACACACACACACACCACACACACACACCACACACACGCACACACACACACACACACACACACCCTTTTTATTGATGCCATAATGATATTTACTGCATTGGTTCAGGAGCTGAAGGTGTATGTGTGTCTGACTGGATTTGTCTGGATCACCTGTGAGAATATTGGAAATGCTGTGTGTGTGTGTGTGTGTGTGTGTGTGTGTGTGTGTGTGTGTGTGTGTGTGTGTGTGTGTGTGTGTGTGTGTGTGTGTGTGTGTGTGTGTGTGTGTGTGTGTGTGTGTGTGTGTGTGTGTGTGTGTGTGTGTGTGTGTGTGTGTGTGTGATAAAGCTAGGGTGTTGTGTGTTTGTTGCAGCATGCAGTTGCTGTGTTGTTGGCTTGTGTATTAAGCAGAGGCTGCAGGGGAGTAAAAGGCCGAGGCGGACAGTCTTACATGCTTGCTGCTCTGATGCTACCCCACCCCAAAGAAGTATTTTTTATTTTCTCTAAAGATCCATCAAAAGTAGTGGAGGGGCCATTTCCATTGCCCTTCCTCCTGGACCTGCAGACCTGTGTGTTTGTGTATATTGTGTACTTGCTTCTCAAGGAGCAAATAAAAGCCTCCAGTCTGGTCATAAGCCGCTTTATTGTTACACTTTACAGTCACACAGTTCGGCGCAGTGAGGAGGAGAGGGTGTTTATTTAAGGGAAGAAACTGGGTGGTCATCACAAAGTGTGTGTGTGTGTGTGTGTGTGTGTGTGTGTGTGTGTGTGTGTGTGTGTGTGTGTGTGTGTGTGTGTGTGTGTGTGTGTGTGTGTGTGTGTGTGTGTGTGTGTGTGTGTGTGTGTGTGTGTGTGTGTGTGTGTGTGTGTGTGTGTGTGTGTGTGTGTGTGTGTGTGTGTGTGTGTGTGCTTTAGCCACAGCTTGCCAAACTGTGATAATGTGTTTCCACTACAAACTACAGCCTTAGAGCAATGTGTCAAGATACCAGAATTATGACTTAATTTGTTTTTGTAATAAATAAAACAAAGGCATGGGAGGAGTTAAAAATAAGCTATAAAACAACAGGCATTAATGATTGTACCATACTGTGTTCAAACATTTAATATTCAACCAGGACAGGAGAAACTCTTAATTAAGATCAGCTCCTTAAAAGTTCACATCTCCCCAGTCTCTGCAGATGCAGGTTGTGGCTCTTCACGGCATGGTTAAGTGTAACTAACCTCATTGTGTTTGAGAGAGATTTAGTTTGATGAGGTAAGATTTTAAGACATTGAGTTGACAGTCGAATGTGATGGTTGGATTGTACACACTTGGATTTTCAATTTAGTTTTTCTATTAACCTCTTTTTTTTACATGTATTTTGTACTCAAATTAGGACCATGATTCGATGAGTCGAGTCACTGAGTGATTCTAAATAAGAATTGATAAAATCTGAAAAACAGTTTTTTTATTATGTCAATACTCCTCATCTGATATTGGTTTGAAAAGTAATATTTTATATATCATTGTTTTCTACAGACAGTGTATCTCCCTAGAGAGGCTAAATTGTTTTATTTGGCTTAAAGTTCAAAGATTCAAAGGTCATCAGGGTCACTGCTGTTGGGAAAGCTAACACACACCCACACACACCCACTTGTCACAGTGAAGACCAGAATGACTAACATTAACTCAGCGAGGGCACAGCTGGGTCAGCTTTGGTGAGCGTGTTTCAAAGTGATGACAGTGTGCTGTGAGCAGGTAAACAGGCGGAGGAAATGACCCCTTATTTCCAGGATCAATTTGTCCCCCCACAAGGTGCAATTTGAGAGATAGAGCTCCTTGGGAGGTAAAGCACTTCAGTAATTTTTTCGTCCCTTCTTCTTCTTTTTTTCTACTCCTCTTATCTGTAAGATAAAATAAAATAATAAACCCTGTGTCCTCTGGCTCCCCTTATCTTCCTCAGTAATGGCCAAAAACAGCGTCCCAGTGTAGGAAAAGCTGGTATGTCGACCAAATATGGGCTCCCATCATCACAGTCTGACAGGCAGATTGTGACAGTAGGATGCCAATTTTGAGTTCACCCTCATTTCTTGTGGAGACAGGAAGTGATGTGCTGCAGGTGGCCACTGTTAGCCCTGTTATTTTTCTGTATTCCCTTTCAGCAATGATCGCAGACCAATGTGTGATTGTGTTTTTCAAATGTCATAGAATTTGAAAACGGGGAGCGTGTCGTGATCAAAGTGGAACAGCAGTGCAAAATGATGGCGCTCACTTTTGAGAACCAAGTTGAAAACACAGTGTCAAAGTTAAATGGTTATCTTTCATTTTCTGTTGCTTGGTGTCCTTTTTTAATCTATTGCAGAAACATGGTCTTGCTTTTATATTGTGCCCATGGTGTAGTTGTTATTCTGTGTTTGTTCTGTTGTGTCTGTGCGTAGAGATTATTTTATATCTAGAGTTATTTGCCCAGTGGAGACTGTTGATTTAATAGTATCATTTTTTATTTGTCTAATACGTTGTTATTATATTGTACATTATTTGCCAGAAATAAGGAGATTAAACATGGATTTTATGTGAATTGTATCCTTCTGTTTGTATGTGTGTGAGTGTGCTGCAATAAAGTTTGCGGTAACGCCTCTTCAGTGGTTTTGGTCAAAGTCAGCATCTATTCTGCTCACATTAACCCTGCCTCACACAGCCTGTGTTGACATGCAGATTTATGTGTTCCCCTCCGTCTATGTCTGTGTATGTGTTTGTGAGTAAGCTCTGGTCAGTCGGCCAGTAGTCTTCACTGAAAGCAGATGCATGGAATAAGTGAGTCATTTCTTTTGAGTTACGTTTTGTTGGAAGCTTTTCCCAAAAATCCTGGTATTTCCCTCTCTTTCTCTCTCTCTTTCTTCTTCTCTTAGTCTTTCCAGCAGCTTCATTTAATTCGGGGAATCAATATTCATACCCTTTTTTCTTCGGGCCAACATTCTCTGCATATCCATCACTCATGAGCATCACAAATCACAGCCCAAATAGTCTGTCATACATTTTTGTCCCCTCTCACACAGTCATCGGACTACGTGAGGGATGACCGGGGGCCCTCTCTGACTTTCAGGAGCTTATAATGTGGGAAATAATTGGAGAAGCATTCTCTCCGAATCACACCTTCTCTAAAACTGTGTGGTGTGTGTATTTGGAGGCGTTTGCATTGGAAGCTTATTCCAAATAGCCTCTGTCGCAGCCAGCTGGCAGACCCCACAGTGCCTGGAGAAGTGTTCAATTCAATTCAATTCAAAACCTTTATTTATCCAGGTAAAATCCCATTGAGATCAATGATCTCTTTTTCAAGGGAGACCTGCAGCAGTAGGTTCCACAAGAAGACATAAACAGAACCCTGAAATCGTGTTAAACCCTGAAATCGTATAAGTACATGATACACATACTAATGATGAACGACATGTCAATTGACAGTTGGTTGCTTGGCCACAGTGAAGAAGATGATCAGGACCTGTATGTGTCAAGTTTCTGAGAGTCTGAAGAGCGAGTAAGAGGGAGAAGAGTTAAAAGACTGAGGAACATTTACCAAGTGATTTTCTCCTACTCAAAGCAAAGTCAAGGAGTTACACTTCAAGATCAAATCATCAAATGTATGCTCACCAAGGTATGACCAATCAGGCTAAAAATATTCTATTAAAGGAGCATACACCTTTACATTCAGATATTCTATAAAGCCCAAATGATTTAACCATTTTATTTAGTTTCATTTGTGTGAAATCTGTTACATTTCCATTAACAATTAACGCATACAAACTAAAAGATAGGCTAGCAAACTCCCTACCGGTTAATGTTTATACTTTTTACAATCATAGATATTTGTTGACGACCCTAAGAGAACTTCAATCTGTATTTGTGCATGGCTGTGTGTCTGGCCTTTAGGACGGGCTTTCACTGCAGGCCAGCAGGTTTCCTTTGTGCACACCGGCTGACACTTTACATTAGCGTTATCAGGTTATTAGCAATGGGTTTGAATTTGAAAATACCTTGGACACCTTTGAGCCTCCAGCCATTTAAATGCGGGTGCAATTATAGTACTTTAAATGTCCTGATAAATCATGTTTACCTCTCTACAAGAAAAAGGAGGTTATTCGCTTATTATTTAATGCTGAAAACCTTATTGTTTCTGTTTCAAAAATCATATCAGAAAATGCTACAAATGTACAGTCTGAAATAAGTTAAAAACAAGGGGGTTTTGCTCATGAATAAGCACAGTTGTTATATAACATGTGTTAGATATTATGTGATAATTGCTGGTCACCAACGAACATTATGTACAATAAAATATAATAAAAGGCCATTATACTCAACAGGAAAAAGTTAAAGATTTTTTACCAGTTATCTGTCATTTGTTAATTTTATAAAAAGGGGCCTTGGTAAAAGAGCTTGTAGTTTCAGAGATCCTTAATTCCTTTCTTAGCATTTTCGACACAAATAAGGACTACCTTCAGCTGAGTGTTGCTGCTGAAGAAGTATAAGGACATACTTATGGTTTCTGCTGGGTACGAATCCTCCAACTGACCCCCATAGCTCTGAGTTCAGCACAAAGATTAATCTCTGTGAGAGAAAGCATGAGACTTTGGGAAAGTGAGAAAATCCCTCAGGTAATATGAAGTGTCTACATCTATTGTATGACCTCACTACACATAGGTTTCCTCTAGCACACTATTTTCAGGTTGCTTTTTTTATTTTGGTTTTGTTGGATGTTTTTTCTGAATGCCATGAAAAATGTCACCGGAGCCCAAACCAGCGACTGTCAGTCATTTGTCCTTGTCTTGTTTCTCCACCACCTGTCCCTCCAGATTCAAGCAGAGGTGCTGAGGGGCCGTCCCCTGTCCTTGTCACTTCTCTTTCTCTACTGTATGTTCACACAGACAGCAAGAGGATCTACAATGTTAGTAACGCTACCATATATACCACTGTATGTTTTCTCTCCCTCCAGTGGTGAGCTCATTGCCATACTGTGCCAGGCAGTCACACGATTTGTAAATTAAAAACCCCCGACATTTTTTATTTACTCAGGCCGCCTGCGCTGTTGGAGCAGATTGGCTGTCAGCAGAGATTACAGTCCTGCTTAGCAGAGTGAATACACAAGGAGAGCCAGTGTTGCCCTGTTGTCAGACATGATGGTAGGAAAAGGTGCGGGGAAAACCAACGAGGTGTAATGGAGGCATAGTGATTAGGTATGACAAATGCACACGTATGTATGCATCAGATTTTCAGTTCATTTCCCTCTGTTATGTCTTTCATCAGGCACTTATTGTCTTTGCTTCTGTCTGTTTTTCACACTTCATCTCTCTTCCAATTGTCTTTCTGTGTTTCTTCTCCTGTTCTCCCTCTTTCTGTCTTCCTCTCTGCCTGTCACACACACTGAAGTGATTATTTCTGGCAGGTTGGGTGTGCAAGTGTGCTATGATAAACATGCTGCCTTGGTTATTCATTTTGAGTAATGGCAGCATCAAACTCCAGTGCGTTGATAAGTATCGGAGATGGAGGAACATTGTGGCGCGGCGCAGAGACACAATGAAAGCAAGCAGCTGGAGCTTATGGGCTACAGCAGCGTGAGAGCTGCTGTTGTATTCAGGGACAGATCCAAGGCCAGCAGCCTACTACTCCTCCCTGTGTATGTCAAAACCTATGGAAATGTGTGACATAAAAAAGTAAAATATGTTGATATTGCTTTACAATCCATTATGCTTGCCACACAACTCTGCTGCTCTAAGGTGTTAAGTTTGATTGGATTGCTTTAGTTTCTGGAAGTCATAAGACTTTATTTGTGATATGCTGTCAGTAACAACTAAACAGCTGGTGTATTTAAAGCGGCTTTAAGTATTCTTTGACTCTATTCACCCTCTCTCGGTGACTAAGGACTTGCAGCACCAACAGTTCTTGCCAGTCATGGTGGCAATTTTTTTACAAAAATTGATCTACATTAGAGCTCAAGGTAGCGAAAACAGCAACAATGAACATACATGTCTGGTGAGGAGGCAGCGTTGAGCACTGTTAGATTTTATTACTTTAATTCTTCTGTTTTTATTTTCTGTCAGCTTTGCTAATATGACATTTTAGCCACATGTTCTGGTTCTGATAGAATTATTTCAGCATTGATGTGGAGTACTGCTTTTTAAATGCCAGATTAGAGTACAGTATCACTCTAAATTTTCGAAACAATGACGTATCTCAGCAGCGTTTAAATTACCTCGTGGAACGTCCAAATGTAATCATTGTATGGGAAACCCAGCATCTCACAGCTGTGGAACCACATTAGACACGGACCTTGAAGCGCTAATATCTCATAAAATGATTCATGAGCCTTACACTGAAACTGAGCTGAAATCCATGCTAACAAAATTGTTAGCCCTCGACATCATCATTATTGGTCCCATTTATACCAAACATGTTTTTCCAGTTATTTCGTTTTTTCCCATGTGTAGGTTTACCGTCATGCTCAGAAAGTTATTACTTGTTCAGGATAGTAACAGACCAGCAGATAAAAGAATAAGTCAATGGAGACCATGATTTATAACCTGCCATTGGATTATGCCAAATGTATGCAGAGTAGATTGTGCATCTTCCGAAAGGTCTGCGCTTAGAGTAATCTTCTCTCATTTGATTTTCCCCTTGATCCTATTGTATGTCTTTTGTTTTTAGACTTGATCTGATTTGTAAGCTTTTATCCAATTCCTTCGTTCGTGTGGATTTTTTTCCATAATAATTCCACTCTGAAGGTTACATTTCGGCTGAGTGGAATATTGAGCAGGAAATCTGATTGTTTGATTTATCTGTTTCATCAGAAACATATTACATGGTTTTCTGACCTAACTTTTTTTCTCAGAAAAGACAAGTGCATTTTTATCTCTAATGTCTGACTTATTTAGCAAAACCTTTCCTTGCTTGCTCAACATAATCATTGTTTTTTTTTACTGAAGATTTAATACAGTATCAGTCAATCCTGCTGTTTACAGTTTGTCTACCAGACAAACAAATCGGGTTATTTGTTTCTGTGCATATCTTTCTTTGTACATGGATACTTTGGTCTGTAGCCAAAACGGTATCTGCCAATCAGTGGCGGCTGGTGGAAAATATTTTTGGTGGGGCTGTTGATATAGTGAATAAACATTTTTTTGGGGAGAAATGACCCCTTAAATTAGGACTTCTGTTGATGTAATGGCGCGTTTCCAGTGCAGAGCGGAGCTCGCTTTAAGCGTGCCGAGCCGTGCGGGGCCCGTTTTTGGTTGCGTTTCCACTTGGCCTAGTACCGGCTAGCGGGTCCTAATTCACAGTTTTTCTGACCCCATAAAATCGTGGTTCTAGGGCCAGGAACAACCAGGCTGAGTCGGGCTGAGTATGCTAAACTAGAGAGAGAATCGCTGGCAACAACTACAACAAGATGAACATATTTTACCGTGATTTAATTGTAATACACGTTTCAAAATGATGCCGAAGTAACAACATACTGATACCGGTTAGTAAAAACCATGAATTAACGCTTTGACAAGTCTGCAGACAGACGGCAGGCGAAAAACCCTTTTAAAATGCGTGTTTTCTAAATGGAGCTTGGCTAAGCTAACGTTATATATGCTCCGACCGTCCACACTCACAACAACGGCCTATACAGACATAAATAAACCAGCGACTGTATTCGCCATGACACAGGCAGTCTGTGGTTTGTACTTGTTTAACTTTTGTCCAGTTTCTGAACAGATCGTATCTGTCCCCGGCTGCTTGAAGAGAAAGCATGGGAAACAAAAGACAGCATTTACCTGTTTGTATCCAGCTAGCCATGCCTTTCTGGTGTACCAGCTACGTGAGAAGCCTCGTTGATACGTTTTGTCTTTTTCACGAGCTTGCTGCGATATATACAAATCGGGTTGGTCCGGTCCAAGGTCTTTAAGCAACAGTTTATCTCCCAAACTTCTCCTTTCGAAAGGATTGGAGAGTAGCTCTTGAACGGAATTGGGCGGGGACCGAGGTCCGGCGACTCCACCTGCACATGAAGCCATCCTCATCAACTACTGCCGTACTGCGTCACCCCACCGGATACGAGTCACTAGTGTCCAAACTACTCACAGACTGGACCGGGCGCTGACATCGGCGCACGGTGATCATCCGATTTGACGACGCTGATTGGCTGAAATTATGTTTCGGCATCATAGTTTACAGATAGCAACAGTCAGCTGCTAGTGGCTGCTGCTGCACTGGTTGAGGGCTCCTTTCTTACCGCCCAGACGAGAGAGGGTAATGAACATAGACTGTATATATAAAGGTAATGACACATGGGCAAGGCCAGGCAGGAAACATGTGACTTATCAGTAACTTTAGACATCGTCGTAACACCATTTTAAACGAGATTTTATTGTAGATTATACATTTGACTGATACCAATTATATAATATTTACCTTGTTTATTAAAAATAAAAATAAAATAAAAAAATATATTTTTTAAATATATATATTTTTTTGTATGTGGGAAGAGGTGGGGCGGCGCCCCTAGCGCCCCTATGGGCCGGCCGCCACTGCTGCCAATGCATATTGTATTTCTTTTTTCGCTTAATGTGAGCTTAATCAATTATGGCCTCTAAGGCTCTGTGTGAGACTCGGCCAGAGAGAGGTGTGTACAGCGAGCAGTGTGTGTTCACCAGGTTGCTGGGTGTGTGGGTCCTGTGTAAAAGTGATTTGAGTCACTTAGAATCAGCGTGTCAAAAAGCAAGTAGGTTGCGTAATTGCACAACCAAAATAACCGAAGCAGTGGACTGAAGATGGTGACTGTTGCAGAGATTGGGCATCAGCACTCATTTTATATGGCTAAAGGGAGCCTCCAATACTTCAAATGACATTCAGACAGTGGCAAATCTCTACTCGATGTACATTTTACAACACACTAACATTGTGTTTTTAGAGTTCCCTATTACATTTCGCACAAAATGGTGTAAATCAAAGCCAGTGGTATTGGATTGAGTCTAACGAAGCTATGCAGAGGTGGAAGGTTTATGAGTAGTTCTGTTTTTGAGTGAGTAGACTGGTCAGGATTTCAATGCATAAGTTGAATTTGTTGTTTGTGAATATGTTTGGCTTACAGGTGGTACACAGCAGGGGCTGATGCTTATTATGGTTATGGATACCGTGGGGTCAGAAAGTTGCTCGTATAATCTAAAAGGTAAAGAGACCACGCGCGACTGCCCTTGGCCGGTGTTTGAGAAACAAAGCTGTCATTTTCTCTTCATCTGCTCTCTATGGCTTTTGGAATACTGGGTCAAATGAATAAAACAAAAGCCATGTTTAAAATTATTCTTGTATATGCTCATCCTTTTATGCCTTATTTCTTTATCATCAAATGAGCACATGTCCTCATGCCCTTGTTCTATCCCACAAGCACTTTATGTATTATTGCCCTGTTCTTTTTTTGAATTGCTGTGCTGCTTTATTGAAAACAACCTTTCCCTTTCTTCCTTCCTTCCTTCCTTTCCTGCTGTTCTTTCTTCCCTTCTTCTCATTGCTTTGTTTCCCCCTCCTTTACTCCCTACAGCGTTCCCCCATTCCCTTTGTATTGCACTCATTTGTGTGATCGCCTTCTTCTTACCCACAGCACATCCGCTGCCCCACAAATGAGAGCAGGGAGAGTGGGAGAGCAAAGGGGAGGGCATGATGCAGGGCCCTAGGAACAGGGTTTAATGAAGCCAGCCTAAATGAATTTACTGCTTTCCATTGAGCCACTCGGTCCCATGTGGCGGACTAGCACCTTATAGCCATTGTATCAGAGACCCCCCTCTCTGTTCTGCTACCTGTTTGTCTGACACCTCTGTAATTAGCCGCCACTATTGAGGAGAGTAATTGCGTATTAGAACCGTGTTCTGTTTGGGGAGCCTCAAAAGTGAACATTTTTATGCAAATGTTGAGAATAAGGCCTAGATTAAGAAAATTACCCAGGGTTTTGAGGCCATTTTTATACTAAAGAAAGGCCTGCATGCTAAATGGAGGGAGGTGACTTTGCGTCTGTTTGAATTGCTTAGGTGGGGTATTAGTCTCTATGGATAAACATTTTTGCTGCGTTGCTGATTCACTATTTCAAATTGGTATTTTAAACAGTACTCTGTAATGGGATCTGAATTATAAAGTAAATTGGAGTTATTAACTGCCATTGTTGCTCACCTGGTTTGTATTAGAAGCTCCTGGGGACAAATACTGAGCTGATTGTTATTCATTGTCTTTGTTTTGGTATGCATGTGCTTGTGTGTGTTTGTGTGGGTCTAGCCTCTGGAAAGCCTGCACATGCAAGCTGCTTGGTAGCAACTTCTCTGGTCGGGAACAGAACTGCAGACTCAGGAACTTGTATTGAATTAACCTACCTTTTTTGAATCCATTACTAAAATAAGTTTTGAGTGTATTCTAGTGTTTTATACCAGTGATTCATTAAATTAGGTTGCACTATTTATATAAATTGAGGAAGACTCTACATCTATATATCTAAAACTAACTAGGTCTTATTATTTATAAAGAGCTGGACCATAATGTGATTATGATAAATACATGTCATTGCATTGCATATCCATGTACAATGTATGCTTATGACCTCACCGGCCAAGGACACTAATGCAGACACACACCCAAGAAAACTCACCTCCCCCTTTCTTCCAGTCAACACAAACCTGCCCAAGCCATGATCTATGGCCCGTCTGTGCCATGGTCTGTGCCATGGTCTGTGCTGATCAGGCCATCAGAAGCCAAACCTCACATGTAATGTTTGGGAGCAGAATGATGCATTAACCAGAAACCTCCAGGAACTATGGGAAATATGACTTAACTCAACTTTCTAATTTCATTTCAGCCGCAACTGGTATGAAATGGCCTTTTCTGTCTTTGAGCAACTGAACCAAATCGAAAGATAAAACTATATTATTCATATGTGGTGTGCCTCCATTCACTGTTTGTGACTGCTTACTTTTATTCTTACATTCATTTCCTGGTTTTTCTCTCCCCAGAGATGAGCTCCAGGCCAAGTTCTCTGCTGTACCTAAACTTTGCATTTGGCCTGTGCAGTTTGGTTTACCTTTAGGCATTTGGTTGGTTTAACATTAGCTAACCCGACTTTAAGATAATGCGTCTTTTAAGTTGTGCCTTTATGAGGTAAAATAACAAGGTCAGTGACAAAACTGTGCCCCGGCAGCTGCGGTTGGTTGTCTTGCCAAAAGAAAAGCAGAACCGTTGCTTACTATTCTAAGCAGCCTGTTCCTGGGCTTTTAGGCAAAGTTACACTCTTAAAACACTCACACATCCATTTGTTGTGCTTCAAATGAATATTCCACAGTCCCTGGTTGTGGCTTTAGTTTCAGGTGTTCACATTTGACAAATCATAAGAGATAAATATCTCTGACGTTTAAACGTTTACTTTGCCAGACCAAAAGAGGGTTTGGACTTATCTGATGCTCGGCTCTTATAGCTTGCTAACACTCTTATGTTTTTTTGCCGTCGGAGGTCTGCTTCCATTACCTACTAAGCCTTTGTCAGATTGCAGGGCTGTGAAGTGGTCCCCTATCACCACCGGTAACAGTGGTTTCCAAGTCCCAGTCTATTCAGCTCACGCCGCCACCCTTCAGAGACTGGTAATAACTATTTGCTCAGGCTTATACATTCTCACCCCCCGACTTTCTTTTTTTCTGTTTTCGTCCCTTGCTCCATTCACCCTCCTGCGTTTACTGAATCTATATTTTCCTTCCTCCCTACTTTACTTCGTTCCTCTATCCAGCCTTCCGTTCTTCTCTGGCGTCATCTTTCCTTTCGTCAAAGCAATCAATATTTAAACTTTCCTCTGCTCCAAGGTCCTGTCAGATCCCCTGGAAGCCAAACACCATTAACAGAGGTCTCTAGAGCCTAGCCAGTATGTGTATGTGGGTGTGTGCGTTTATATGTACAGTAAGTGTGAATTTTGTGGGCCTTTTCCAATGTGAAGGCACAGCATGGTGATATGTGTATTCACATTGGCGTTGAGGGTATCTCCCCTTTCTATCCTCTGGATCTTCAATAAGAGTGTGAACTCTTGTGGGAAATCTATTGGCAGCTGATTCAGAAGATTACGGAAATTCGGCCTGGCGGGAGGCAGTATAAAGGTGGTTGTGGTGGGGGGGTTTGATGAGTCTGCCATAACCCAGAGAGAATACACATTTGAATAGAGTGTGATATCTATGACCTTGTGGTATGAGGTTTTGGAATCTGCCTAACCAAATGGGAAAACAATTCAAGCTTTTGCTGAAACACAAACACACAAATATGTTCCTACAGTATGGCCCGAGACAGAGGAAAACACACTCTTTCTACAACCTCCCAACGTGTATATTCTGTTTGAAAACACGTGTTGTTAACATTAGAAGTGTGCCTGCTGTTGTTTAAATATGAGTTTATAAGCCAATGTATAGAGCCTATAGTTATCAGATTTTTTGTAGTCAAGCATTTATTAATTACAAAGGACTTGGTCTATAAAATAAAAGACGATAATAAAAAACGCTAGACATATATTTCCTAAGCCCAAATTGGTGTATTTTGTTCCACAAAAGTTAAAACAACAATAAAAAAGGATTACATAACAGTAAATTGACCAGTTTATTATGATTAAATATCAGGAAAAGCAGAACATTCATTGGACAACTTGCTTGACAAATTACTTAAACAATGATTTTTGCTGGGTTATATTTCTACTGATCAAGTAATCAATAATCTACTGCTGCTTCTAGCAGTATAGAAGCATGATAATAATCTATGGTATAACTTTACTAAACAGGTATGAAGCACTGCTTGTATTAATTTAAAACTTTTTAGAAGGTTTGAGGCAGTTTACCAAATATTTTTCGTCATTAACACACCTCTTCACATACGCAGATTTTCACATTTATGTTTCATTCTGGACTTGAAGGTAACTTGACCTTCCTGAACCAGGTGTCTATTTAGAGTGGGAATTATAGAGATAGAAAGTAAGAGGGAGAGAAAAACCTGTTTCATTAGCAGATTGAAGGAGCTGTAACGTGATGGCTGGTTGAGATGGCTACTTAAATGTGATAGGCCATTAGCCATTCATCCCTACTACACTATTAATGCAAGGTATAGAATATGCAATCATGCAAATCACTCTTCGATCAGAGCCTTTCATAGAGGAATAACTGCTGACGGCGTGAAGGGTGAGGAGTATTCAGAAAGAGGTGGAGAGTAGCAAAAGTCCTACATAAAGAGAAACACATGTAGTGAAGTACATTTTCGTCTTCTATCCCTACACTTCACAGTCTTACTCTACATCTCTCTGTTCAATTTAAAGATGTCATGGGTGCAATGTCAGGGCATGAAGAGGGGGACTTAACCTTGAGTTTGGTTAGATGCTCAGTCTGTCTCTGCTCTTTCAGCTATAACACCATACATATATTTGTGTATTAACAATATCAAAGAAGCAATACATTTAGTATATTAATAATGACTTGAGTCGTCGATATAAGCAATAACTCTTAGTATAACTGACTCTTAGTTCATTTTGAGCCTTATAGGTCCCCTATTATACTCTTTTTCAACAAAATATTATAGGTCTCACATATGCAAAACATGTCTCTGAAGTGTTGGTCTCTGAAATACCAAACAGATCATACATTGTACCATCCCATAAACCCCTCTGTTTCAGCCCTGTTTCAAAAGTACTGATTCTCTGGCTGTAGCTATAAATGCAAATGAACTGCTTCTCACCGCCCCTCTGTGGAAGTGTTTGGTTTAAAAAAAAAAACACAATGGTGCTCGAGGAGGAGTTCAGGTGATAAGGTGGGGGGGTGGTGGGGGGGGGGGGTGGTACCTTGGTTAGTTAGTTGTTTCATCATGAAGTGGCCAAATCTGATCAGCTCATATTCTGACAGGTTTTAATATAGAAGGATCAGCACAAAAAGAGACAATATTTTTTCCTGAAACTTTCTGAATCTCTTAACACAGAGGGGACACGTATGTATGTATGTATGTGTGTGTATGTATGTATGTATGTATGTATGTATGTCTGTATGTATGTGTGTGTGTGTGGTGTGTGTGTGTGTGTGTGTGTGTGTGGTGTGTGTGTGTGTGTGTGTGTGTGGTGTGTGTGTGTGTGTGTGTGTGTGTGTGTGTGTGTGTGTGTGTGTGGTGTGTGTGTGTGTGTGTGTGTGTGTGTGTGTGTGTGTGTGTGTGTGTGTGTGTGTGTGTGTGTGTGTGTGTGTGTGTGTGTGTGTGTGTGTGTGTAGGTAGGTAGGTAGGTAGGTAGGTAGGTAGGTAGGTAGGTAGGTAGGTAGGTAGGTGTGTGTAGGTAGGTAGGTAGGTAGGTAGGTGTGTGTGTGTAGGTAGGTAGGTAGGTAGGTAGGTAGGTAGGTAGGTGTATGTGTGTGTGTATGTATGTATAAAATACATGAAACAGTGGATTTTGCATCATAGGTGACCTTTTTAAAAGGCCCTCTTAATATGAAAAGAAAACAAGAAGGCATCTCATACAAACATGCTGAACTGGCATTTATCATTATGACACATTCTGGCAAATTAATTAGTAGCTTACTATAGCAACCTTTGCTGATGGCGTCCCGAGCTCTAAATCCAACCCATATTGATTAACTAACAAGCAATATCACAATATGATTAATATAATAATATGTTTGTTTATAAACAAACTAACAAAGCTAAATAGGGTTGTTATGTTTATACCAGCCCAACCCATAATGTAAACTGTAAGTCTATACCATTACAGTATAGGGGACTTAACTGTATCATGCAGGTGTATTCCTTAGGACCTGGATGTGAAGTGTAAAGTTGTTTGAATGAGCAGTTCACAAAATAATCTGCAACACCTGAGGCAGAGCTCTGCAGCAGTGCTATAAAGGTACTGGCTACCTGGCTCATTCCCTACTGATAGTAAAATATCCTCGAAGATGGACAGTGTGGATTGTCACAATATTAAACTTGATCCTGACCACCCACTTACATATTGCAAGAACAGCATACAATAAATCAGCTTTATTGAAAGCTAAACTTCTAGATTAACTGGAAAGTCCACATATAAATACAATTTAATGATTGAATATGATAAAACTAAACATTAGGGGGTGTGTGGGGTCATACTTTAATAATGTTAAACCTTATAGGGTCTTTTGAAACATGCAGGACATCCTTTTATATGTTTGATAGTTACACTTTCCAAAATGTAGCTTGGATCTTTTATTTCTTTGTAATATGCAGGGATTTC
Organism: Gymnodraco acuticeps; assembly: GCF_902827175.1. Taxonomy (NCBI): domain Eukaryota; kingdom Metazoa; phylum Chordata; class Actinopteri; order Perciformes; family Bathydraconidae; genus Gymnodraco; species Gymnodraco acuticeps. The sequence continues at coordinate 469,391 of NW_022990947.1, forward strand.
ATTTGATAGAAGCCCTGTCACTGATAACTCAATTGTAACAACAGTAAGGTTCCTCAAATGTGCCTCCTAAATCAGTCTGCATCCTCTTTAATACATAGGCTATGGTTCTCTATAGCTATAGTTATCTATGGTTCTCCTTGGACAGTCACTTTGAGCAATTGAACCTGACAGTGAATTTCCCCAAACTACTTTTACAGCATCTCGTAAAATACTTCATCAAGCCTCAACATTTTTGATTAGCATATTCACCTAGGATAGGCTGATGCAGTACATTTAAATTAATAAGCCACTAACTGTACCACATTTCATAAGTGAGAGAGGGAGGGAGAGAGGGATAGAGAGGGTAAGGCAGAGAGATGGATGCCTTTTTTGCCACCTTGTGAAATATGTAATTCATCTTCATTTTAACGGGTGTTGTAAATGTCAGGGCACAGATCTTCTCTTAATGAAAAGATCACGCTGTGTCCAAACTTTGACAAATGTTTCTGCTCTGAGCCTTAAACTGGGGAGTCATCTCCCAGTTTGGATGAGTGTTAACAAACTCAAGCTGCTGCCTCCTGCTGTGCAACCTGAAGTTGTTTCACATCAAATGCTGCTCCATCACCTGTTGTCCCTGCTGTCTCACTGTCAAGTGTGGTCACCGTTGAAATGTTGGCTGGTGATTAACCTTGGTCTGTAATCTCAGAAAATGTATTTAAACTTGGTGTTTACTTAATCCGCGATGGAATCACTTAATCCAACATGAATACATCTTCAGATAAGGATTGTGGGCCAAGATAATTATAATTATAGTAATTATTTAAATCATCCATGGTTGTCCATGAACTGTCCATTTCTACCTAAGATGTTTCTCTTTATTGTATAAAATCATTGTTCTTTTTTGGATTGCATAATGATAGTAGTGAAACAGTTTCCCATGTCTTTAGTTAAAAATCAATCTTCACCAGAATATGACAGATGTTGCATCACAGTTTGATGTTGCACCCCATTGGGCTGATAGTGGTTTGGCTGACCCATAATCAAGACAATCATGCATTTCTGCAATGAGTCATCATTGTGCTTCATTATATTTGTTTGCTGTGTTTATTCTGCACCATAAAAATAATGGGCAAAGCTCTAATCCAAACTAATTTCACTAACAAAGGTTTTTAATTTGCATGATTATATATATTTAGCTGATTGTCTGTAATGTATAATGTAATTTAATTTGAATGTATTTAAATTGTTTATGAAAGTTATAACATCTATTCATTAATCACTGAAATTCATTTTTTTCCACTTAGTATTCCAAAAAGTTCTACTACTTTGAGAGGTATGAGTAGATGCTGTGTGTTCACAGCCTGGAGCTGGTAGTGTGGGCTGCTCAAAGCTGAATCCAGCGTGCTGGACTGTGATTGCAGAAAGGTTAGCATGGGTATGAGGATCTGAAAAGCACCAGATAGCGCAGGCTGCTGTCAATTTGCTCTCAAACCCCCCAGCAAAACTTTTTCTTCTGCTCTTCTTCCCACGGTTTTTATGCAAACCTACAAAGATGTCACTGACATCAATTTACCCCTAAAATCTGCAGCGCTTTGGGCCATTACGGAGCGAAAGCTATCTCACAACGTCCTCAGGGAAATTGAGAACAAGGAGAAAATGAGGAATCAGCATATAGATGTAGCTTTGTTTTTTCCCACAATTTTTAAGCACACAGGTGCAATGGTTATGTGATCATTAGCAACAACTTAGAATATATTACAATAATATGTTGTTATAGGAGCAGAGTTTATACTTTCCATAGGTTCCTGTCTTTTCTTATCCCCCCTTGTCTTTGTTTGTTTTATAATGTAACTTCATGAGAGGCCTGCCCTTTACAGTGGGGGAAATTAACAAGATGTAAATAATAAATGGAGTCTTAATTGATCAGGCTTCTTCCCTGCCCAGATTGTATGGCTTTGCCCTTGATATTAATACTTTGGGTCAACAAAATCAATACAGTCAACTATGAGAAACCCACAGAGAGTGAATGTGTTTTAATTATATTAAGCTGAATCTATTATCTTATGACTCCTGCTGGTGAAAAAGCATAACAAATACTTACATTATTGTTTCAGGGAAAACAATAACTGTGTTTTTCAGACCTTAGAGCTGTAGTGGTGTGGTGGCATTCAATCAGGAATGTTTTGTTTTGTGGTATCCTCTTAACCAATGGGCTGCTAGTGCCACAACTGTACTATCTTTATTTAATTACGTTAGTTGAAAGGGGCTGACTAAAATGCAGTATTGCTTTGGCACTTATTTGTTGAGAATATGACACACCTATTCATTCTTTCCTTCTTACACATGTTATAAATAGGTCTGCTAATGTTGTGGCCAAAACAGGAAATTCCAAATAGGGATATTTGATTTTGGCCACATCCAGAGATGGAGGTCACTGAAGGACTATAGCGGGACGTGCTGTTCTTGTTTATCACCCTTCAACCATGACATACTTTGTTGTGCCAGGCCTGCTTTTATTTTCAATTTGGCGTGCTTTACTGTTTTTCTCTTTTTGCCTAAAAGCTATCCCGCATTACAGCTGCTCTCAAGCATGTTCATCTATCACTGAGAGGGAGAGGGACGGAGGAAAGCGAAGGGACAGAACCTGAGAGGACGAGAGAAATGGGGGATAGAGTGAGGGAATGAACAAATGTAGTGACTGCTAATGGCTTTAATGGAATGATACCAGTAATGAATTATTCTGCCCCCTCTTAAAAAAGACAGAGTGAAAAAAGAAAGGTTGAGTTAAGGCCGAGGAGCAGCCGCAATCCGTAACGTGCCGTCTCAACTAATGGCTGGAAGTCAGATTTTACTGATCACTGGATGGCTCTTTCCTAATTGATGGGATGTGTGTGAGTGGGTTTCCGTCCTTGTGCGTCTCACTGCCTGTTTTCACATGGTGCCTGTTGATGTAGGAATGTAAATGTTTTTTTGCTTTCTGGTCAGCATGTGTTCATCGGTCTCATGTGTGTCTTCTGAATCTAATCACTGTTAGTGTGAGGTAATGTGAGTGGAATGCTAATATCGTCCATGTCACCAGTCGTCCTCAGGCATGTCAGGAGACAACCTATCTGTCCCTCTATCCTTGCTTTCTCCATAGGCCAAGAATCGTTTATTCTTCTTCAATGAAACAACTTTTGACAGAGTTTGATATCGAGGCAGCACATCATTTGTCATTGGCCATTGTGGCTTCAAGGTTTCAGTGGACAATGGCAGTGTATCAGCATTTCCCACCTTAGCTTCACTGTGTAGCTTTAGGCACACCTGACAATACTATACTCACAAGAGTGCAGATGAAACTGATTTTATTATCTGAAAATGAACACGCCCAGGCACAAAACACTCATTTTAATTATTTGAAAGTATCCTTTCGATATATTTCTTTCCTTACAACCCACCAATGTGTAATTCCATTGTGAAGAGGCAAAACATGTCTAGACAGTGTGACCACTAATGAAATATATCCAAGTTTTCTCTCCGGCTGCTTTGTTAGCTGTGGAGTAAAGGCCTTTGCAGTGTGCTGAGGAGACATTGAGCATATCCAGAGGGAATGGATGATTATCACGTCCCTGGATGGAGCTACTTTCACTCTGTGATTAACCTATGGTGGTGTTCAGGTTGTTTTATTGAGGTGTACTTGAGTATGTGTGTCTGTGCGAGTGATTGGGCCCGGGGTGTAGATCTAGTGGAGCCAAAGGGATGATTACACTGAAAAGGTCAGGTTTGTCTCGGGTTCCTGCAATTAACACAAAAGAGAAGGAGAAACAGGGACATTGGATGAGTAATGCAGACAGAAAGAGGAGGATGGAGAGAAAAAGCAAGAGATATATAATTGATGGAATTAACATTAACAGGCATGACAACGATGGGGTGGGCTCAGAGAGAAAGGTCAACAGGAGATGCTCATCTTCATCAGCTATCAACACCAGGGAATGATCAATGTCCTGATGACAGCATATTTTACACATTCCTTCTGCTTTAAGTGTTTATATTAAGGCCTTTGTCAGATTTTAAGTAATACAATATGTTGCTGGGAAATACTGAAACAGACAGTTGGCCGAATACCAACACAAATGTCTTTACTGGCCAACTTTTCATGTTTATATAAGTTAAGTTATTAATACTCCTGCCCCAAAATGTTCTTATTGGCAAGAGGTTCTGTCTAAGAAAGATGACCTGGCTTGTTTTCATAATTTGCAAGTTTTCTTTGAGGTCAAGGTTATTTTATTATGTCATTATGTGTACAGTATTTGGCTGATGAGCAAATGCCTGCATGCCAAGCTCAGATACTGCATTAAAACAAGCCTGCGGTTTCACCACACATACACTTGTTCAACCACAATGAAACAGTTCAAGATTAAACTGGGTAAGTAAAGGATATGTTATATTTAAAATGAAAAGTGAACCAGAAAATTAACCCAGGGGGATGCAACAAGAAAGTGGGGTGGAGGGATGAACCGGTCATAGTTCAAAATAAATATCCATGTTATGTATATAGACTAAACAGCAGCTTCGGTCCAAGATGCTTTATTTTTTGGGGGAAATATCTGTTGAGTCATTTTATAATATTTGACAAGGCCTTGGAGATTTGTTGAACTATAAAAGAATGATCTGCAGCCACTGGCCTGGAACTGAGACTCCGCTCTCCTGATCAGACATTATTTGAGTATGTATTTCTAAGTACTCATGTGTACATTATGCATGCTGTTATTCATTAAATAAATGCAGTGTATCTGATTTATACTGTATGGGTTACCGAACTCTTGTTTGTGTTCGTGCTGGTATTTGTGAGAATGTGCAACTATGGGACTAGTGTGCCCATGTTTTGTGAGCTTTTCAAAGTATTTCTGAAGTAATTATTCACTCAAACAGCATTAGTATGTACCCAAGATCCCAGCCTCTATGCATTTTAGACAGGCTGTGCTTGTAATGATGACCTCTGGCTTTTGTTTTGAATCATGAATGAGAATAAAGAAATATAGTTTTTTATTTGTGCGCCTCTTCAGAGGGTTGTGACAGATTGTGTTATGAGTGACACCGCTCCACTGAAGATTACAACTGTTGTGACAGACACTGTCAGGATACGGATGCCTCAGTGACTGAAACAAGAATACATTGGACTTGATGGAAAAAAGAGTTCTGAAGCTCTCTCTTCAAATCCTCTGCACAAAGTCATCATTGACATTGTGTTCAGTCTGTGCATGGAGGGTGTCTGGATGGGTTTCTCTTTGTCAAGCACCCCTTGATTGTAAGGTTGGAATGCTGTATAATATGTTCTACTAGGTTGGTGCGTTTTGTACTTTGTAGTACAATTTAAGGAGGGTAAAACCATAGGGTAAAACATAAAAGACATGAAGGTCGAATGGTTACCGACAAAGAGCTGTCGTTTGAGATTCAAACCTGTGATAGAAGTAGGTGTACTGGTGGCTAAATTGTTGAGTTTTAATTGCAGGGTCCTCAGTATGAGTCAGGCTGAATATATTTTGACTGTTGCCATGTCTAATTTATCAGCTCTTTACTGTCAATGTTTTTACAACCTCGACCCAAGAATGCCTCAGGAATACTCTGCTTTACATCCTTTATTTCTTCCTTTGCTCCACAGGTGTCACAATCCTTGAATGTATTCTAAGTGTCGTTGAGAAAATCTATATCTCAGTAAAGCCTGTGTGTGGCAGCTTGTAGGAGTGGACAGGTAGTGCCGTGGTGCTCAGCGGAGTGATCGGTGTTGTCTTCCTACCAGCTCATTATTTCCTACCAGTTCTTCTGGGAGCATGTTACAATTCTTTCTCATGCACACGCACACAGGCACACACAGCTTTAAACCACTTGACCTTGGTTGCTATGACAGCAGCAGTAGCGGCTGCACTGAGGTGTCAGTGTGTCTCTTTGACGAGTCCCGCAGGCATACCAACCCCCGGCCCACCGTGTTCATCGTTTGTGTGTATGTGTGTAATGATGATTAATACCTTTGTTTTGAAAGCCAACCGAGAGTTATTGTGTGTTTTGTGTGTGTGTGTGTGCTCACCTCTGTTTGGCTGTGCGAGTGTGTTTTTGTTGTTGTTGGGTGCTTCAGTACTTTTCCCGCCTCGCACCCTCCTACAGTAGCTGTCACCAGCATGATTGTTGTTTATAGTTTTGACATCTTGCACCTCGCCACTGCTGTTCATCCGCCTCGTTCCGCACTTGCGAGAAGTTTTTGATTTAATCTGGTCTCACAGGTCACATCTGCCGTCAACAAGTTTTGATTTTTACAATGTTTTGAAGAGTAGAGAGGTGGTGGCTTTGCCTTTAGCAGACATCAATTAGGGTGACTCTCCAAACCTCTTCTAATTAGTTGTGTATCTCTAAACCTGCCAGTTCACTGTACCTGTAGGAGTTCTCATTAATATGGTCTCGTGAAATTAGTCGTGTGGACTTCCAAATTACTTTGGATACGAAAAATAACACTGCACTGAGTTAGCTCAACAGTTGTGTTCACATGGTAGGGACTTATTTAGATGTATTGTGATGCTTGTACTACACACACACACACACACACACACACACACACACACACACACACACACACACACACACACACACACACACACACACACACACACACACACACACACACCACACACACACACACACACACACACACACACACACACACACACACACACCACACACACACACACCACACACACACACACACACACACAAGACAGACAGACAGACAGACAGACAGACAGACAGACAGACAGACAGACAGACAGACAGACAGACAGACAGACAGACAGACAGACAGACAGACAGACAGACAGACAGACAGACAGACAGACAGACAGACAGACAGACAGACAGACAGACAGACAGACAGACAGACAGACACACACACACACTCTGATATGTATATATATTTTTTGTTGTTGTTGTTGTAAAAGCCATTTCTACCTTTCTAACTATCCCCAATCTTAATTCTTTGCTGCTACGGTGACACACTTTCGCTCCAGGGATTATACAGCAAACATAGGAATGGCAAGAAAATAAGTGACATATCAAATTCCGTTTAAGAATGAAGCAGCTTTTATAATAGTAGAGATAGATTTCGACATAATCCTTCACAGATTACTTTAAACGCTATTTGATTGGACACAGGCTTAATCTGTTTCTGGTTTGGTCTTGTCTCATTGTTCTGCACATTTTTGGATGACTTAGTTTCCTTTAATCAGCCTTCTCTGTTATCACTATTAAGCCTTAAACTAAATAGTCTCTTGCAATGTGGGGGACTGTACACGATATCCACAAATGAAACATTTATAAATAGCTCACACACTGCAGGTCTCCAATGTTTGCTTATTTATTGCACCAAGGTGACGTTTCCAGCCCAATCGCTCTTCATCTGACCAAATGCAAACGCATAAAGCAGTGACTATTGGAAATAACTCATTCTGTTGTAAGAAACAAACATTCCTGCGCTGTTCTACACACAAAATATGTTCCTCTGCATTGCTTTTGCTCTGCTGTAGCTAATAAGTCAGATTGTGAATCACCAGCTTTGACTTAGACTTCCAATCATGGTCTGTTTACACAAGGCAGAGGAAAGATTCCCTACGGGCCAACAGTCAGGCAGGCGAGCGGGAAACACACAAGCACCCAGCATGTGCACCTTTGAATATTTATATAATCATGTTTATATGAACATTTAACCAACCTCCTTCCTTCTCTGTCTTTTTCATGTTGCTGCAACAAATCTAGGTAAGAAAACCAGTCATCTGTGCTCTTTGCTTTTTTCACAGTTTCATTATTCCCCATCCTTTATTTAGGTTATTTCCCTCAAAACTGTAATTCAGCTTTGATCTTTCTCGGTTTTTTTTATGCTTTGCACAATACATTTCTAAAACATGTTGATGTTGCTATGGAAAGAGGAACTTGCCTTTTCATCTTCTTGTATGTCTTTCTTTCCTTTCCTTTTTACATGCTAATTCTCCTCAGATCTGCTCGGGTTCATATTGAATACCTCACTTATGTTTATTAGCTCCACATGAAAAACAGTTTTAGTAGGTCTTGGACGCTACCCACACCATTCTTCTCCTAGGTTTGGCTTCATATTTCTTCATCTCTTCCCTTCCCTCCACCTCTTCTCTCTTTTTTATTTCCATGCTTTGAGCCTCTCCTCATGCTTTTTCACGTCTGTGGTGTGCAGACACAGCAGGACAGAAAGAGAAATAAATGTTGATGTACCCAGATCTGGACTTTGTTGGCTTACTCAAGAAAGTTAGGTCAAATTCTGCTTAAGTCAGGTGTGATGGTGCTCCTATTGCCAGTGTGTAGCTTGAACTCACTGTGGCTGTCCCGTGCCATCACAGTATCACTCAGTGTGCGTGTAAGTCAATTGTGTCTTAGATGTGGGGGTAATGAAGGCCTATGGTCATGCCTGTTTTGTTGGCAGTCAGTACATTGTCTTGGTACAGCAGTGTGCTGGCACTAGTGAGGTCCAGTTACTCTGAGTGCACTACACCTTAGGAGGTAATGCGATTAGGGGGGCAGAGACAGAGGATTTGTCCAGTGAGCATAAAGAGGAACATCAAACGCAAAGATAGGTGGGATTATCAAAAGATGAAAAGGAAAAAGAGTCCATATACTGTACCTGTCTGTCTTTTAGCCAGCCCGCCTGGGAGTACAGAGGAGGGGTGATGTTGCAAAGGCTCTTTCTGACATTCTCCCACTCATGAGTTACCTTATGCTCCGTCTCGCTCCTCCTTTTTTGGCAGGATCATATTCAGGCTGCTTCAGTCCCGTCAGCCCTGAAAGAGTTCCCATCAGAAGTGGATGTTAGTTATGCCATGTCATGAAGTGTTTGCCTGGTCTATAAATAATGCAGGTCAAGTACACTACAGTGCACCCTTTAGTTTAGAGCAAACAAATATCACCCAAAATGAAATGCAACCCACTAGGGCGATTATGGCTTGCAACGATTACGAAAACAACGTAATCGAAATAAAACGATTATTTTTTTATTATTATTATTACTTTCTTTTTTTTCAGTTGAATTATACTTAACGTTCAGGGTAATCAACTGTTAAAAACATACTGTTCACATTTTTTTTCTCCAATAAATGGATGTTTTCAAAGTCAATGAATAATCGCATTTAATAATCGCAGTTACAATTATTGACCCAAATAATCGAGATTATGATTTTTGCCATAATCGAGCAGCCCTACAACCCACATGAATTCCATCCTGTTTGGCCCGTTCATACTGTACTTGCATGCGCGGAGTGTCATCATATTACATTAAGACAAGAAGATGTGTAAGGTTAACAAACTGTTTCATTTGAAACATCAAGAAATGTGAGATGCCAACTCTTCAAGAGACACTTGTAAAATGATGGCTCAAAAGACATCAGGAGTTTGTTTGATATAATGGCTGAAAGCTGACGGTATATATATATGAATATACAGAGATGAGGGTTATTTAGTGTGGTGCAGAATTAAGAGTTGATTTTAAAGGCAATATAGAGGATTGTCCATCTATACAAATATTGTTCGATGTTATTGCACACTATCACTGTTTTGATAAAGATACTGGTTCAGAATCTTCTCCATTTATCAGAGGCATTAAAACAAATGCTTCATTTTAATGGAATAATAAAACAGTTTTATGTGCAAAAAAATGTCTTCTCTGCTGTAGAATCTTTTATCTTTTACGTCTCGCTCCCTAACTTTGTCTTCATTTATTTTTATAATAGGGTGCGTTCAGACTAAGCCTGAAGCACTTTTTTGTCTTGATTTATTTTTCGGCATTTGACTTTTTTGCTTGACTGGGCTACAGTTTCCATGTATAAGCCACATACGAACAACTGAGGTGACAGACAGATGTTAGCTGGAAATATCGTTCTTGATTGTTACACACACAGACTGTATATATAAAAGTTTAAAGGTTACACAGTGTACCTATATATCAGCGAGTCAGCCTGATTTTCCCTTCAAATGTTCTCCTGTCTGAGTCTATGAGTCAAACAACAGAAGGAGCATCCTTTTCTCTGCCAAAGTTGAGGCACGTTCAACTCAAATGTACCCATCTTTTTAGACTAGCTTCACATTTAGTCAGACTCAACCACGTGTCTGTGTCTCATACATACTGTTCCTGTGTCTGTTCATCTGCCTTTTGATCAACCATCTCCTGCTATCTGATGTTTATTTTGTGAGTAAGTGATGTGGTCATCAGGTCAAGAGCTAAAGTTTTCCTGTGATGTGTGTTTGCTCTCAGTTCACATTCCAAGCACAACAACCTGAATCATCAGTTAAAAGGCTGCTTTGGTGTGTGTTTCCAAAAAAGATCTTGTGTTTTACCAAGAAATGCGGCGAGAAGCAGAAGCTCAGCTTGTAAAACTCAGTAACTCCACCATCAGCATGGGAAAGTATGTGCGGTTTTGGCCTTTGCTGTACCATAGTGTTTGTACATCGTGTATATGCACATTTATATTCAGTATGTGTCCGTCTGTGTGTTACTGTGCATGTGTTTCAACCAGGTCTTTGGGCTGTACTTCATGAGGTTAGAGTACCATGGTTTCTCACGCTGGTCAGAGTAGCTCGTAAAACAGCCAAATAGAGGTTGATGTCATTCACCAAACCGCAGCGGGGCTATTTGTGACTGCGTTAACGAAAGACCGGCTGGATGGACAGATGAACTCGGTTTGGGGTTTTACAGTAAATTCGTATGGATCATCTAGCTGAAGACAGATCCGCTGACCTGTATTAGTGCACACGCAAACTCACTCTCTTCCTGCCTGTTCTGACGTGTTCCCTTTACCCTGAGTAAGGCCAAAGTAAACATTTCAGCAGCTATTAAAGCGAGTTTGGGCGCTTTATGAGGGGCTGTAATGTTTTTAGTGAGCTGTTATTACACAGTGTCCAGTTTCTCCTCCGATGTATCCTCTGAAAACCTGCTCCGCACCGAGCTTATTGATGTGGCTTCACTTCTAGTAGCACGATACAGGCAGGCTCAAGCTTTCCTTCCTCCTTCCTCCTGACTCTTTTTTCTGATATCCATAACTCTTTGCTTACACATCCCCTTATCTTTTTTTCATTATTTCTGTCTATAGAATTTCCTTATTTTGTTCATCCATCCCCTTTCAGCTTCATCCTGATTTTTGGTACTGTCACATCTTTCAGCTGGAAATATTTGTTGTGTGTGAGCGAGCGTGCATGTGTGCAAAAGCAGCAAATGATTCACTATCAATATCTCAAGGGGGATATGATGGTATGGAAATGTGTTGAGCTCAGCCTCCTAATAGTTCTGCGGTAATCGTAGTCTGTGGCAGCTCTGGAGAAGATCGGTAGAAGGGGAGGAAGATGGGAGTGACAGGAAAGAAAGAAGGAAGGATTTAGGAAATGGCATAATGCTTAGCATTTTGATGCTAGGGCAGATCCATAATTCATGTTGCTAATGAAAGCTAGGAGGTAGCCAGTCAGTGTGGAGGGGACCATGCTGATTAGATGGGAGGTAATAGCATTACCATACAGATAGAGTTAATGTGCTTCCTGTGCTACACCCCCCTTTCTCATCTCCCCATCCCTCCTCTCCCCATCTTCTCTTCTCTTCTCTTGTCTCTTCTCTTCTCTTCTCTTCTCTTCTCTTCTCTTCTCTCTCTTCTCTTCTCTTCTCTTCTCTTCTCTTCTCTTCTCTTCTCTCTCTTCTCTTCTCTTCTCTCTGTCTTCTCCTCTCCTCTCCTCTCCTCAGTCAGCAGCTCCTATTCCACAGGCCCAGTTTGGCTTGGCCTCTCACCACAGAATATAGACTGAATGATTTTCTCCTACTGTGTTAAGAAAGAGCTGATATTGGCATAAAAAGATGTTGAAAGAATGCCTGCCGTCCGCAGGAGACTCGAAAAGCAGGAGGAGTTAGAGTGTGTGTCAGTGTTCATGGTAGCAGGTGTGTATTTTTCAATCTGACTCCTTGTGTGAAAGTATGTCCATGTGTTCCACTGTGGTCAGCGACTGGGACAGACTGGAGCCCCAGCAGGTAACTGGGCCCAGGCTTCTGTGAGCCATTTTGCTTTGTAGACAGATGTGTGGCTGCGGGCCTTTCTGTGGCTGTGACAGAAGCTCGGCCAGAGTCGGTTCTCACTGAGAGGGACCGCAGAGTTTGGATTTTATCCTGGGAAATATAGAGTGGTAAAAGACTGAAGAGAGGGCAGGACAACGATTGCTAAGAGCGCTGAATTCTAAGTTGTGATTTCCGTGACAAGGACTCTTCTTTCCGCAAGTCACTCAGAGCATATAGTGTCACTCACAGCGATGCTTGTGTAAACTGTCTGTATACTAATGCAATCTTCAAAGTAAAGTTCAGAAGGCTACTGAGGGACACGCCTGCACTCTGCTGTTCTACAGATAAGACCAGTTTGGAGTTGTTATTGGCAACATGTTCAAGAAAGAAAGTCATTTCAGAGAGATGATATTTCAGGTGTTTAGGACCCTGATCTCAGTTTGAAGTAGAAAGTCCGGGCCAGCACTTACGACTTGGCCTTCGTTTTCAACAGATGCACTCACAAACTGAGGAGTGAAGAAAGTGTCACCAAGGGCACATCAACTAAGCAGAAAGGAAGTCAGAGATGCGGTTATCATTTATTTTGGTGAAGCCACAGAAGGCTAAAGGGTGTATAGAAGACGCTGCCCTCTCCTGCCTTTTGTGTGTTTAGACTCTGATGGTCAAAGACCCTGAGACTTCCAACTTCAAACTGCCTGCATTTCAAAGGGTCCATTCAGACAGTCGCTCCATCAGTCTGTCAGTCAGTCTGTCAGTTAGTCCATCACTTAGTCGATATAATGATTCTCCCTGTCTCTCTAAGGTCCTTATGCCCATTGGTTATCTCTCCAGGCTTTATACATTTATTTATGAGCTCAGCCCATTCTGTCCAGGGAGCGGTCTGATTGGATTGTCAGATCTCAGTTTTCCTCTATAACTGTTCATCTCATATCCACATTTCACTTATGCCCACTCCCGTGGTCTGCAAACTGAGGCTATCTCAACAGTTTAGATCTGTCCACCTTCAGTCGCTTCAGCTCGCTTTGTTTACCCGGCCAGCAAGGGCCGTGGAGGTTATAGATTGTGTGGATGTGCATGCAAGGGCCCTTTATGTGCCTATGTGTTTATACATATGGACATATGCGTGTTGTGAAGACCCTACGGCCTATTTCACGAGAGCCAATCTAAGTAATGAAAGCAGTGAGAAGGGGATAGGGAGTGCATTGGTGGGAGGCAGCGGGAGAGAGAGAGGGAGCACTGTGTCCAAATTATAATACAAATCATATCGAGTCAATCATAAAAGCAGTTGAGATTTACTAGTTTCATTTCACTTCCCAAGATTCTTCAGTTTAATAGGGCAGCTGGGAGAAGAGAGCCGGATTGCATGGGTGAAATGGGGAGTGTGTGCATGTGTGTGCACTTTGCGTGGAATCTATGAATAACCCTCCACAAGCCATCTCAACCACTGGCTCACAGCTCCCTTGCTGGAGATAGAGCAGTAATGTCTTATTGGCATCTATTATTGAAGAAGCTGAGCTGGTAGAAATGATACCAAACCCCTGTCCAACTGTAAACACTGGGAATGAGAAAGAAAAAAAAATATCCCTGCAGGTGCCTGTCCTGTTAAAGAATATAAGATTACAATATTCAAACACCACCATACATTTACAGTGCTCATGAATGTGTCTTCTAAACTTTAATATGCAATATTCTGCCTCTATATCAGTGTTTTGGTGGTAAACAACTCGTTTCTTTAGCTTTGGAATAACAACAATAAAACTCCTAAACAATCACAAATATAGAATTAATCAGAGAGTGACGGTACAAGACTCTAGTCAAGTTGCGTATGCTAATTCTTAGAAAGATCCCACCTCACAACGGGGCCAATGAATGTGGGTTCTGGAGCATGGAATTTGACTATGCTAGAAGTGCTCTGAAAATACAAAATTAGCAACATATACAATCTGTATTGCATGACACATGGCCTAGCTCCATATGAAGACGAAGTTTGTTCTCCAGAACAGCTACTAAGTGGATCTTTCGATGAGATCGTTTTGTCAACTACTAGTCACTTAACTATAAGGAATGTCTTGTTACAATGAAATTGCTGATGGCATTACAGCCAGTTTATTGAATCTGTGCAAAGAGAAACAAGGACATCCTGGGCTCTGGTGTGTTTGAGTTAAAACAGTGTTCTCTGTGTGGAAACACTTCGTGAGACAGCCGGTTGTGTTTCGTGAAGCCTAGTTTTTACAACACTGTCAAAGGCAGGTTTTTGTTTCTGTAGCTTTTTCTCTGATTTTTTTACTCAGCTGCAGGAGATTGAAGTCCTTTGGCAGCTTGGATATTTTACTTGGCTATTCTTAAAAAAACAATTAAACCAAGCATAAAAAAAACTTAAAACATTGTTTGTTTAACTTGGAAAACCTTGAATGCTTTGTTCCAATCAGTGTTCCATATCGTTTCATGAAGCAATGTGCGCTGGCTTCATGTTCACCACCTGAATAACTTAATCTATATGTTTAGGATAGATAAAGGGTGTTTATTGATGCACGACTGCCTTTTTGCCCATCTTATCACTCTTGATCACCATGTTTGAATTGTGCATGTGTGCATGACGATATTAAGGCGTCCGTTGTTAAGCTGTCAGAATTGTCTGAGCAGGTAGAGATGGACACCCGTCTCTGTGACAGCCAACGATCCAACTGTCATACCTCTCTATAGACATCCCCACTCCATCATGCTGCCATGGAGAGAAGTGGTTGAAGAGAACAGAGAGGGCGGATCAAGTGATGGAGAGGACAGTGGAGGAGTCTGGAAGTTAAACGTAGGCTGTGCAGGATGAGAGATAGTTTGTCAAACTTTAATATATTGCTGGGCTATATTTGAAATCAAATATGACAAATCTATAAAGGTATATTTTCATACTGAAACATATGTATGAATGAATTCGTTTTTTGACATTTAATTATTTCTTCTAAAATGGCTAACTCTTCTGAATTGCCATGCATCAATAACATTGTATGTATACATATAATAATATTAAAGTACTGCTTAGTATAGTTGCAGACCTTTGATCAGGTCTTCTGTTGTAATCAGACAACTTGTTCTACCAGTGGGAGAAACAGTTGACCACACAGAGTTTAACGGGCAGGATTAAGAATCATCTTCCTTTGAAGCTATATTGTACTTGCATTCATGAAAAAACACATTGTAAATTGCAATAATCACTGCTGAAATGTAAATTGGCCGTCTCTAGCATTTGCTATATGGTGTATAATGTCCATTTATTCTGAGTTGTTCACTCGGATGACATTTTTCATAAGCCATGGCCCCCCCCAATGCTTCCACATCTTTTGCAAGAGTATGCACGCAAGAGACTGCTTCTGCAGCCGAGTGTTTTGTGAGCATGCGTCAGACTATCTGTTTGCTTCTTGCTCATATGAATGTAAAAGAACAATTTAATCATCATACGGCTGACAGTCATTTAAAGTGATAAATAAAAGAATATTCACAGTTTTGCAACCCGTTCTTTTCCAATGACTGTGTAGGAACAGGTTTTGTGGGCCAGTGTGCGTCACGTAATGGATGTGAAAGTTGCAATTACCCGTGCAGCTACTACGCCAAAATGTCATTAAGAAAATCACAACTCCTTACAATCAACCCAACCGTTCTCAATGTGGCACCTTCATTTATTTGGATCTGCAGGATGATGAAACCACATTCACACACTGGCAATGATTCATCAGCCACCTGCGCTACAGCCCTGGGGGGTTATCAATTATCATTCTCACCGTTCTTTTTTTCCCTCACCTCACATGGGCAGGGAGGCGGGATCTTGTAAAAGGGTAATAAGAGCCTACAGGTGTAGGAATATCCTAAATTGAATTACTCCAATAATCAAATGACACTTTGACCAAAGCCGGGAAGGGCTCCAGCAACCAAATTGATTGGTGATGGGCCACAGCACATCAGACTGCTTTAATTTAGTCTCATGTACTGAATGTGTTGATACAAAAATGATTTTTGTAAGAACAGGAGTAGGTTTTAGAAGATATATCACTCGTCACCGGCTTGAGTTTCAATATCAGGATACATGTATATATTAACCTGGTAAGAATGGAAGTAAACATCACATACAGAGCATATGGTACAATGAGTTCCCGCAACAGTGTCCTTCACATGCCTTAAATACAAGAGAGGGTGTTACACAGTCACAGGATGGAGGAATACTGGTTCAAAGCAGTATACAATGTTTATTTCAGATTAGCTAAGGCCCACGTCAGAAATGATCATGCTTGTCATTTGTCTATCTCCTTAGAGGCTGAATCATCATGTTAATCGTTGTCACATAGCATATGCCTAAAACAGTGTGTCCTGATGCTCTTCTACTGTAGGTAATCATACATCCTGCCATCTACACAGTTACAGTTGGGCCTTTGTTATCATGTGCTACTCTGTTATTAAAAGAGTACATTCAGTATTTTCCCAACATTCGTTTTCCTCAGTTTGTGTCTATATTTGTTGATGAATGAAAATAATTAGTTTACAGTAGGTTTGAAGACCTTGACTAACCCCTAGGCCCCTTTGTCTGAGTTCCTGCTACTTCCTTCTCAGGTTCACGTTGATTGTTTTCTTTAGGAAGTAAGCACCTCAGTATGTTGACATTGGCCAGTGGTCTTGAATGGCAGTACAGCTCACACATGTCAAGATTATTTCCCTTTCAACCTTTGTTGATGCTTCAATAAAAACAGTTTGTCTTGGCTCTTTCAAAAGGAACTCAGGTGGCCCTTGGCTTTCAAACTAAAATGTCCACTCCAAGGTAACGTTATTGCTTTGTTGCCAGTATGATGCCTTTCATTTTAAAAGAGGGACTATTTCTGATGTGAGGTCATACAGTAAATGAAGGTTGGAAAAAAGCTTTACCTTCGACACTGTGTGGCAGTGCAATACATGCGAGTGCTGAATATCTAAACATTTTTAAATCACATTGATTAATACATATATCAACTGATATAAATACAATCCAGCTCAGAAACTCATTAACTTTGGGTTAGTATGTTGCATGTCTTACTCCTGCAATTGTTCCTCACTGACACTCATTACTGACAGTTCTTTATCACATTACAGCAATTGCGGCATCATTTGTGTGGTGGGACATTTTTCCTATTTATTGTAGGAATGGAGGCGAGGGTGGAAATCTATGTTGCATTTGACGCCCCAGAGGCTGCAATAAAGTTTGACTGATGTTCAAATCAAACCATTTGTGCTCATGACAATGCTCTTAAATGTGTTTAGCAGTGTGTATGGGAGTGTAACTATCTGGGTAGCAAGGAAATGGTGTACACACCACTGGATGCTTAATTGTGCAAAATGGCCTCATATTCCTTGGCTGTAATATGATTGTGCAAAGTCATCAGAGGTAGTTACACCTACAAGATGACTACCCCTTGAAACTGCATACCCACAGCCATCAAGAGAACATAATATGAGGATGGAGACTATGAATATGTCTGTGGCCTTTCTTCAGGTTTGGGAAAAACACAAATATTCACTCAAAGAAATGGTTGGTTTATTGCCAGCTGCAATACAGCAGTAGAACATGTAGTCGTATTACCTTAGAGATAAATGGGGAACAATATATCTGCTGTGCAATAAGAAAAATATTGCCAGTCAATTGTAGAACACAATGCTATCCAACAGAGTCTTGTTTGGATGATTGTGTGATGTTGAGAGAATTATTTTGCTTGTGCTGCAATGATTGGAAATATGGATCCTGGGAATCAGCTCTGATAGCAGATGCAGTCATGCGTATTAGTCCATACTGAAAGCATGGCACGCTGGCAGGAAGTCATACCTGATCACTCAAGCACACTTCACACTGACCTTTCTCTGAGATATGACAGAACTTCATTTTCCGTGTAGACACGCATGCACACACACACACACATATATTCCACTAACACATACTGACCTTTGTTTTATATGTAACAGTGTGCTAATTCTCCTTAAAAGCCTGTAGCAGCAACAGTCTGACAAATGAAAACAGGATATCAGGGAAAATACCAAAGAAAGAAAGAAAGTAAGGGGAAGGGCAGAAAAAAGGAACATAAAAGAGAAAGGTCACATGTGGCTCAGAGAGTTAAGATCTCTGTCCCTGCTTTCTGCTGGAGTCTAATGCAGTAGGTGAACTGTTCTACCAGGTAAGACCTTTTTCTAAACCATTATTATTTGAAGAACTGCTTGAAGGTCTAAATCTGGAAGCACAGGATAACTATATGGTGTTCATCATTAATGGCTTTTTCAGGCCTTTGTGCTCTCCACAAAGTGCCGGTACATCCGTGGTCCCATGGAGTTCCGTTGTGTCCACATTCATTTCTGATTTAGACCAACGAGCCACATCTGTGATTAAGTACCCTTAAGTGCATTTTCTTCTTCGCTTCTGCATCTGTTTTTTCATTTCAAATTCACTCAGCAGGGTTTATGGTGCACGTGTTGACCCAAGTAATGTGATGGTCCTCTGGCTGAAGAATTGTAGAGCTGTAAAGTAAAACATTTCACTGACAGCATTTTGGTATATTTGACTTTAAAACCCCTAAAAACCTCTTTCCCTCAATCAGCCACTTATGGGTGAGAGGTGCCAAAAATGTGCAATTATTAAGAACAGTTTTGGCGATTTAATTGAAGACATTTCAAGATTTATTTTCAATTGTTCTCTCGTAACTGGTTTGAAATGGACAGGACTCGGAACATGAGGATGATACATCTGTGCATGGATTAAACAATATTTGAAGTAAATGTGATGACAGTTGTTGGGTTGTTTGATCACATTGACGGCTGCTGTCAATCAATTCTTAACACACCACACCCACACAGTCCTGAAAAAGCAAAGTACCAGAGATTTTGAGTGCTACGATTTTTGCCAAAAAAAAAGGCTCAAACATTTCTCAAGTCATTTAAAATGAACTTTTCTCTTTATTAAAATGGTGGTATTCATATTATGAAATTAGTGTTGCCCATAATGTGTTGTTGTGTCATTACACTTTGAGTAATTTTTGTGAAAAAGTTATTCTTAATTAATCAAGGTAGTATTTGTTTCAGTAGCTTTGTATATTCTTCTCTAGCCAACATGTTCATCTGATTATACATTTCAGTAGAGTAATGATGTGCTATTTTGTTTCTACTTGATCCTATCTCTATCAGTTTGGGGTTCTATTTCAGAAGTTGGTAAATGGAGGGTGAGAGAGCATGAGAGACAAAGAGGAGTGAGCCTGATGGAGGAGTGTACGAGAGGCAGTGGGTGCCGTTTGCTCCCACCTGATGCTAAAAACACTTGTTTTCACTCCCTCCAAATGACTGTCAGGCTCTGTGAGAACATTTCATCGTTCTGTTGCATCCTTGTCATTAGATCACCTGCCTTTTTCAGCCTGCCCGGTGATTGTCTCTGATTGGCCATATTTATCTCTGAATAGCGTGGCAACCATTAGCGTTGGTGGTGTGGAGAGGTGGCAGTTTGACTAATCAGTTGTATCTGCCCTTGATCTAATGCTTTGTGTTTATTTCTCACAACACGTTTGATTGTGTGCATGTATTTTTGTTCAACTGCTGCCAAGAGGAACACAAAGAAAGCACAGGATTGAGCAATCATGGGAATAGAAAAGATGGAAATGTACAACAAAAAGGACTGAAGAACTGTGCAAAAGGCAAATGGATGCGTTGGTTATGAAGAGGCAGAGCCACGCTTCTTAGCAATCCAACTGTCGGCTGTCCAGGCCAATCTCCGCCCACTCTTTGCTGCTTCTCACACTTCAACCGGGGGGAGGGTCTCCAGTAACTCCCATTACCCATCAAACCTACACAGTACTGGCAAAAACTCAAAGCAACAACTCGAGAATAAAAAGGAGGTATGGAACTTATAAAAACAAAACTATATTATTTGAGACCACAGAGAGGAGCAATCAAATAATGTTGGAATGATGCTCTCCTACTCTTCCTACATACTGTATGTCTCAGTCATCATAGAGGAGATATGTGGATGTCTCGGAAGAACAAAAGAAAAGCAGATAGTGATGGGGGTAAGGGGAAGTGAGCGAGAGGTGACGGGGAAAATGCAGAAGTTGATAATGAGGGCAAAAAGGTGTGTGTGGTGGGTAATAATAGGAAGGTAGAAAGCTAGTGAGAGGGAAGGCATCTTTATTCTAATATGGCCCTGCCTGTGCCTCTGTGCAGCATCCTGCAAAGATTAATTTGCTGCTGTTATTTATATTTATGAATTCATGCCATTTGGCCCAGTGTGAAATGATGGGTCATTCCCGCGCAACAAGAAGAGATGGTGCTGAATTTACAATCACCCACGCCTCCCCGTCACAGCCTTCCACTCCTCCTCCTCTTCTTATTCCACATGGGTCTGCTGAATATGGATGGACGTGGAGGGATGGGTGGAGGACGGAGGGAGACGGTGAAGCACAGAGAGAGAGAGAGAAAGTTTCTCTGACTGAGGTTGCTTCTGTCACCAGCTCCTCACCTAAGCAGATGTGGCACAATAATTAATGGCATTCAGCACCATGGTGAAATGGATGTTGGCAGTGTGTGTGTCTGTGCATGCGTGCAAACTACATGTGTGCAGCAGATGAGGTTCAGGATTCTATCCCTTGAGAATCTCAATCAGGGAACACACACACACACACACACACACTTACAGATGATGGTCAGTGGCTTTCCCCTCAAAAGGAATAATAAATAAGGTTGGCTTTGGACACAGAAAGACACCTGAGTCCTGCTGCTTTTTGCCTCATTTGCAACGGCATGATTGTCATCCAAATGACATGACAAAGCTTGGAGGTAATTTCAATTAATGCATTGTTTTTATACAATACATATAAGTAAAAGCTGTTAGATTGTTATCATCAACAGCAACAACAACACCAACAATGGGGAAACTGTAATAATAAACAAGACATTCATATCTCTGGTTTAATGGGGATGTATTGATTCTTCTGTTGAAATATCACTGAAAATGTGCAACAGTTGGGTGGTGATTGCTAAATTGTAAAATGTTGTGTCAGTACGTAATGACAATCTTTTGAATTTGAAGTGCCAACATTGAATGAAAACACATTCTTATTTGTTGGATGGGAAATAGCTTCAGTTTGTATTTGGCAAAGACAATTTGGCATCTTAGATGTCATGACATGTTATGGTTTTAGAACATCACTTTGTAGCTACAGTAGCAGCCTTGTGGTACACAGTTCATGTACAAAAGATTCTATTGCCTATAGGCTGGTAAAGGGGAAACTTAATGGGGCATTAAGTTCCTAAATGTTACTAAAAGAGCATGTAATAAAAGTCAAGGAAAGCTGTTGTATCATGACTCAAATATGCAACTGTAACTTTAGGTGAACTATTTCATAGAGGTACAAGCCAACTGGACGCATGTCAACAGCTTGAGTTTCCGCACAATGACATGTTACCTCAGCGTCTAGCTAGCTCTGTGGGTTAAGTCGTGCCAGGGGTTGGCAAGGGGTGATATTTTATAGGCATGCATCTGTTCTCCCTGTCTAACCACACTCTGTCTAATGAGGACTGTGGAAGTGCACTGTGCCCATTGATCCTGCTGTGGCGAAAAGGTGGGGGAGAATAGGTAGGAGATGTAAATTGTGTTGGTATTTTTCTTTTGTTGCATACCATTGCTACCCAGCACAAGCAAATGTAAGGAACATAGTTCGACAAAGCAATTAAGATATGTTATAGATTTTTCTTACCATGAGCAAAAAACCTAAAGGACATGCTGAAGAGATTAAGCCAGACATCAATTGAAACATGCTGAAATAATGCTATGTAGACCAATGAGTCTGCAGTCAATTGTAAAACTTTGCACTTAGGATTTCAGTTTCATAATAAAACCACGCTGATAGTCTGAGGATCTGAATTCTAGGAAATGTTCAGTCTGCATTAGAAGTATCTTCGCAGTGAAATTACAGAATTGATATAGCCGTCGGGGAGCCAGTTGGAAAATCAGAAAATCCTTTGGCAGCTTCATATCTTTTTTTTGGGGGGGGTGGGGGGGGGGTAATAACAGGAGAATAAGAGTGTAACCACTGTGAACTCCAAACCACTGCAATTTAACATGAACATTTGTCTCAGTTATTTCCTCTTGGGAGGGCACACTGTTGCACTGTTACTATATGTATTTATGCACACATTCTTGTTTGTGTTATTAGAGCAAGACATCATGACCAAAAACATTGAGCATTCCCATTCCTATCCTACATACAGTAAAACAACATGTGTGTGCATGTACTGCATTTGTAATATGATGTACATTGGAGTATTGCTTTTATTGCTTCCCTTCTTTGCATATATATGTTTTACTTATATTTGCTGACCTAGGCCACCCCCGCATGCATGTAATAATAGTGTTAAGAGAGGTATTTATATCTCTCTCACGCCATATCTGTGTGAAATTATGCAAGAGTACATTTAAAGTCATCTTTGAAAATTCATTTGATTGGGTTTGCTGTACATGTGCTCCATGTGGACACAATATTTAGCCCCAGGAGAGATAATTGGAAACTAATGGCTGCTACAGCAAACCTAGCCAGAGGCTAAACACACAGTTGGTTTGGGAAAGTCCTGCAAAGCACTGGCTGCTGTGATGATGCTGAATGTGTTAGTTATTGATGTTTCCGGAGTATATCTTAACACTCATAATTATATTTTGCACAAAAGTTTTATGAACAAAAATATTTATGCATAGATATTCTGTAAACTTCCTACAGTGTAACGGACCCAGTGAGAACAGCAACAGTTGAAATTGCTACTGTCCTTAATTGGCTCAAACATGTGCAATTAAAAATGATTGCAATCAACACAGTCAGCCCAGAGTTGAGCAGCCCAGTGTTAAGGTATGTTATTATAGTCATTAGTGGCTGCAATTACTATTATACTGCTCTGCACCCTGTATCTTAAACACTGCTCTCTGTGCTGCTTTCCTCTGGAAGCTTGTTGTCGTGCCTGCAATTTAACTCATGTACTTTCTTTATTTGTTGTTTCCATGTGAAGAAGTACATCTCTATAGCTGTTATTGTTAACTCAAATCAAACTTTTTTTCCCTGCACACTGTGTGTGTGTGTGTGTGTGTGTGTGTGTGTGTGTGTGTGTGTGTGTGTGTGTGTGTGTGTGTGTGTGTGTGTGTGTGTGTGTGTGTGTGTGTGTGTGTGTGTGTGTGTGTGTGTGTGTGTGTGTGTGTGTGTGTGTGTGTGTGTGTGTGTGTGTGTGTGTGTGTGTGTGTGTGTGTGTGTGTGTTTGTTAGGGACACACAGCAGTTGGTATGAGGCTGCCTGACTCATTCAGGCCGACTGGAAAATAGCAAGCCTACTCACTGGGGAGAATGTATGGAGATTTGCTTTGCTGTAATGTGCAGCAGAAAATAATATTTATATATCATATAAAGACGGTGGTATACATACAGAAGCTTTCTTCCATCATATAGCATTTATTAAAGAGTTACTTTTATTATTTTAATATGCACTATTAATGTTTGTCCCAGAGACAGAAAGATAAAGAAAGGAGGAACTTCCCTGAGATTGTACATTTATTTTTCTCTTTTATGGTATGAAAACTGCTAACAACAAAACAATGTGCCTGAATGCATTTCAACTAAACATCGCTCAGCACCATGCCTCCCTCTCCTCCCTCCGCCCATGAGCATCATAATATAAAACAAATTTGAACAAAGCTGTGTGAAATTTAAATAAGCCTCTCTCGGCATGAGCCTTGGAATTAGTTTATTAGAATCTAAAAGGAGCCTCAAAAGACCCCATTTTCACAGGGAAATTAGTCTTCAGGGAAAGATACATTGTTCACTTTTAGGGATGATGAGTTGGTTTTGTTCAAAGGGGAATCTTTTTGGTGAGGACTTATATCAGATCAAGTGGCCACAGAGCCATTTGTCTGTTTAGTCTAATTCCCCTCGCCATGGAAACTTGAGATTTTGTATATGTGTGAGTGTGTGCATTTACTTCACAATGTTACACTCGACTTTTATGGAGTCATCAGAAAATGTATATATATCGCATTGATGTTTTCCCCCAAAACTAACACAAACAGTGCTTAGTTTCCTCATTATCAGTCAATCAGTGAGTTCTTCTTTAGACACATGTTTCCAACCTATCTAACTATATGAAGACTGTACATACTGCCAAGTCAGTCCAATGACATCCACCTTTACAAACTGCAGAAACAAAGGCAACATATTTATTTTACCCAAAAACCTTTCATATTAAACTGTCCTGAATTCATATTATATATTACATTACATTATATGTTACTTGTTAGACGCTTTTATCCAAAGCGACTTTCATACTCAATACTGTGGGCAATCCCCACGGGAGCAATTTGGGGTGAAGTGTCTTGCCCAGGGACACAACGACATGCTGACTGCAGTGGGGTTTGAACCTGTGACCCCCTGATCCGAACACCAACGCTCAACCCACTGCACCACACGCCTCCGCTATATGTATGTTTAAAAAACTGCTGCCACTTTATTTTAACACTACGCAATTCATATATTCTTACATGCTGCAGTTTATTTTATGTTCAATGACAAAGATGGATGGATGGTAGAGAATATGAGTAGGAAGGAATGGAAATTGGGGAGAGTAATGAGCAGTGATGGACAGATGGAGCGATGAGGTTGGAGGGAGAGTCTGAGCTGCTTTTTAGACAGATAGACAGATAGACAGATGGATGGATGGACGGCAGTGTGGAAGAATGCAAATGAATGTGTTTCCGGCTTTTTCTGAGGTAGACAATGCTCAGCAGCGAAGTGAAGAGATACTTTGTTAATAGTAGAAATATTGAAAAAGAGAAAAGAGGGATATAGCATGTAAGGACCTCAGTGAAAGCTTATTGGATTCTCTTCTCTTTCCCCGTCTCATAAACCGCTCCCTCACGCAGTGTTCACCGGTCGATAACAAAGAGATTATTGTGGCCATGTATTCATTTTAGCCTTGGATTTGTATGTATTTATTGTTTAGAAAGAACTGAAGATGAAGAGACAACAGGACAACAAATAAAATGACCATGTGGAATGTATCTAATATGGCAATATGTATTGTGTAACATTAGGGTGGAACAATAGTGTAGTGTAGTGACTAGTTTGGGGAAGCTAAAGGGGATCCAAATAAAGAATACTATTCGTAGTACGAATTTAAGTTTACCTTTTTTCTAGTAATCATACATTTTCCAATATTTCCTGCATTAGTTGTTAATAGTTGTTTTTTCCTTTTTGTACTTGTCAATTAAAGTGTTTCAGAGTCTTATGAAGATTCTAATAGGAATGGTGAGACATCAAGAGTGTGCTACCTGAAAATGACTTCCCGACAGGCAGACTGTGAAATGAGTGATGGAAAGAAGGAGATGGAGTGAATTACAGCTGGAGTAGGTTCATGTCTTTGAGATGGAAAAAGGTGATGCACACTGTGAGGTGTGGTCGAGTGACATTAATTCACACATTACCATACCTGTCACACACATCTCACATTAGAGGACATTTGTCCAACTTGCTAAGTTATGCAAATATACACAGAGAGGTGTGAACCACTTCCATCACACTCCTCTCTTCTGCTCAAACAGTTGAATCACTCCCTGAACCGGTATTGACAAAAGTATGCAGTGATGGGAAGTACACACTCTTTAGCAGTGGCAGCAGTGTGTGTTTGTGCTGGCTTTTATTGACGAAGAAAAAAAGGCATGTATCAGCCAATGATGGGGTCCACGCTCCCAGGTGTCACTTATAACAGCTTGTAGACAAACTCATGACATCTGACACTCACTGCTCACGTGCTGTACACTGAGGGACGAAAAGTGTGAGTATGCTGGTACGCATGCATTCAGGTTTAGTGTAGTTTTTATTTACCCAATATGAAATGATCTAGATTTATTTATTTTTTTTGTACATATTCACTGTGCACATGTGAGGAGCAGCAACTCAATCAGTGATGGTCTTTCTCCCAGGGGAAGGCACCTAAGAGGACCCAGGCTCGAGCAGTTGTTGTCAGTTTAAGAAACAAGACAGCCAGTCTGGCAGCCTCTGACAGCCCACATCCATGGAACATTTCAAAATGTGACACCCAACTCCACCAAGTCAGCTCTCAGGCCATTGTTGCTGCTGCAGACCTCTTTCCTGCCTTTGTGATTTTGACACTGGAGTAGATAAATCCTCCTTTAGTGGAGCCTGGAAGACATGACATCCTGGATATATACCATGTGTTAACATACAGAGGGTTGGTGGCTCAATCCCCGGCCCTTTACATCAACGTGTTGAAGTGTCTTTAGGAAAGATACTTGAGCCTTACATTGTACCTGAGTGTGTAGATATTATCACCCCTGATGAGCAGGTGGCACCTTGTATGGTTCCCTCTGCCAGCAGTGTGATCATGTGTGTATGTGTGTGAATGGGTTCATTATTCTGAATTGAATGGTCACAAAAGACTAGAAAAGCTCATTCACCATTTGAGCTCTTGTAGCAGCTACACAGTCAGTTGGAGGTTATTCACAAATGATTGGTTACAGGGTTCTTGCCTGTATAATCTGCAGTTTGACATTTAGATTAGATTCATACATACAATGTGTCAGTGATTGCTGTGATGGATGAATGTACAGTTGCCCTGCTGTGACCCGCTACGCAGGAGACTGCAAAGAAAAATTACTATTGTAATTGGTTTAGCATATTTACAATTTCTGCTTTACTACTGGATTTCCAACATCTTACAAAATAAGTTACATTTGTAAATATGCTTGCAAAAATGAACAGTTCACATTATTTGATACCCGTTTCTGTTTTGTACAGAGCGAGAGTTTCTGTGTGTGACTGCGCATAAATGTAAGAGAGGAGAGTGGGGAGTCAATTGAGGCTCTCATTAGAATAACAAAGTGTTTATTATGTTGCCTGCTATTACACCTGCCCAATAGTGCTTGCCTCTTCATTTGAACAATTAGTGTATAGTTTTGTTTTTAAGTTACAGTGCCTAATATGTGTTTGAGAAGAAGAGTCAGCAGCATATTATTCAGAGAGCTGGATTTGACCCTTTCTGACATAAATGACTTCAAATAACAGAGAAAAGCCATGTATTGAAAACAAAGAGCTGTGTAGATTTAATTTGTAGGTTTAATTATGTTAATACAAATTAAAGCCTTCGAATACTAAATAAATGTAAATGTTAACAATAAATAATGTAATATAAATGCAGGAAGGATGTGGCACATTTGTCGCATTGTACCTCTTCTCATGGCTCCTCTGTATACTATCATGAATGCATTGTCCCCAAAACGTTTTGAAAATACACATAATAATGGTATACAGTATCAGATATCACTGAGGTAGATGAAACCAGTCAAAAGGAAACAAAGAGTGACAGTTATAGGAGAAAGCAACATCTCTGGGGAAGCACAGAGGAGAAGGAATGAGAGAGAAGCTGGTTCCTACTGTACTCTTTATGTATCAGACGCTGAGCCTCCCCTCTATAATGGGACGAAGGGATTAGAGGGATAATCCACCATGTCTTTTCTTTTCCTTCCATCCTCGCTCCTTTTACCTTTCCACTCATTTTCTCCTCTCACTGTTCTGTCGCCACGAGACGCAGACAAGACAGCGCTAAAGACAGAATCAGCACAACAATTAGTGTGTGTGTGTGTTTAGCCTTTATGTGAGACAAATCCAATGGGAAAATCTGAAAGGCTGAGAATAATTAGCTCCAGTCTGATGCCAGGTCAGCCCTTTCTGGATAGCAAGCTTTGTGTATACATGTGTGTATAGATGCTTGTCGATGTGTTGGTGCCAGTTTTGTTTATGAAACATTTCATGATGTGTTTCCTAACTCGTGGCCATGGCCTATTCTAAACTGTTTATGTTGAGGGGAACACTGGCAGACAACATTGCTGTAATGGAGTTTATTCTTTCCTACTGCCCTTGACCAGTCTCTTAACACAAAGAGCAGGCAGATAAGAGAGGATTTACACACAATAGTGAAGCCATTAGCGTCTGGCTTTTTCTCTCCCTCCCTCTCTGGGGTTTGTTGTCTGTTATCAGATCCACTGGGATGTGTGGATGGCAGATTGAATGTCCACAGCCATGGAAAAGGCCAAGGATGTCTAACCTCCTATTCACACGCTGCTAGCCTCATCAACAGAGGGCTCTTTGTCCCACAGCAGTCGAGGAGATGGACAGTACACGATAATTGCATTCGAACAATAAGCATCTCCTCTGTTTGTTTGAATGTGTACGGTCTCTTTGGGATGAAATGGTAGCTGAGTGTGTCTGTGTAGGAGGGAGAAATGGGAGGGAGGAGGGGTGAGTGATTCTGTTTGTGTGTCTTTGTGTTCCTCTGAATTTCTCTATCTGTATGCAAGTATGAATGAATGGCCTCGATAAAAGATTTCTGGAACTGTATCCAATAGTGAGCTGTCATCGAATATCTCAAGCTGACTGGCGAGGACTAGACAGTGAAGTCATAACTTGACTGATAAGATCCTGCTATTAAACCCAGAAGAAACAGCAGGGAAGACAGCAGGGAAGCCGCATGGATGTGAACGAGGAGTGCAGCTGAATGGCAGCATCTGAACTATTAGCTGCCGTAGACGCTCACGCGTTTCCTCAAATGATGTCATTCCTCTTTGGTCCAGGTGCGCTCTGTTGAGAACATTATGAAGATGTATGTATTGGTGTGTGTGTGAGTCGTTCTGTTCAGAATGTTTCTCTATTTGCTATATTGAAGTATTTGTTGTGCCATGAAATGCTGTTCAGAACAGGCAAAAGTGTTGTAGTATACCATTGAAACAGAACGCCCCCTGAGTCTGTGAGGCCACTCGGATACATTACGGGACGTTTTGAAAGCCTTGAGTTTGGTTACTGTCATTGTCTTTGTTTTGAGCAAGAAACCACAGAATGGAGGAATAAGTTTGAGCCTGGACAGTGCTGAGGGTCAACACCACATAAGGCTGATACATCAGACATATTTGACTTTTTCCCATTAACATCAGTTTGTTTGTATATGTATTTTGTTTGCCTCACTATATTTTTGTTAGTATGTTGTTGTGCTGGATTACCTGCATGGTATGAACAAAACTGAAATAATGTGTTTTTAATTTATTTCTTACTGCTCTGGCCTTTTACATTTGTCTGTGCCAAATATGAATCGTACAAGGTCGAACTAAAACACCAATTCTCCATTCTTCTTGAGTCCTAGATTTTAAATGTATTTTAAAACACATCTGTGTTGAATGGAGTTTAAAACTCCTGAAGTCCATGTCCTTTTGAAAACTGAAAGTAAACAATGTGAAATAGTTTGTGTGAACATTACTACCTTTGACCCATCGCACCATTGCCTAATCTAATCCCTCCACCCCGTTCCATGTTCACATTCTGTATCTGACCCACTTCAAAGCTTGTGCTGTTGCTTAATGTATTTCTTAAGGCATACTAAGCGGGGCAGGTTGTTTGCTTTTGTAATGAATAGAGTGGTCCGGGGAACAGCGTCAGCCACTGTTGTCAATTATCACTGCTCTCTATGAGCCATGCTTGACAGAGAAGAATCACAGACGGCGCCTGGATCACTTTCTCACTACCTCCGCCTTTCCTTCCTCCGTCTATCTTCCATTCATTCTCCGGAGCTTCAACTCAGTCCCATTGTGCATTCCCTCCGCCTTCACTTCCATGTGTTCACCCACTCAATATAAATCGTGTTTAATCTCGGCTGCACCCTTTTTAGTTACATTGTCAGTATATAAATATATTTCTCTTTATTATAGTATTTTTGTTGCCCCCTCTCCTCTCCTCTCCTCTCCTCTCCTCTCCTCTCCTCTCCTCTCCTCTCCTCTCCTCTCCTCTCCTCTTCTTTTGCCGTCATATTTGTTCCTCCACAGAGGGTGTAGTGGGGTTGACAGGCAGTGAGCTCACAGTAGTAACCTTCCTGCCACCATGCCAGGCGAGGCGCCACTTGAGGGTTTGGCTGCAGATTGAATAGCTCCCAGAGATGTCATATTCAGACAGCCTCCCTGAATTACATTTCCTGGTCTTCCTGCCTGCCTGGCTGCCTGCAGGCCTCCACCAATCAAAAAGCCTGGAGTTGGCATGTGGCTGCCCACTCCCCTCCCCTCGATTCATCCTCTCTTGCTTCCTTTCTTTCCTTACCCAAACCCCCCGGTCCACTACTTACCATCTCTGGGGTGTGTCCCTTACAGAAATGATTCCTTCACCACTTGTCGCGCGATCCAAACACTGTGGGGCAGACAAACAGATGGGCGATCTGATTGGCTGTCAGCTTATGTTCATTTCCTTGTTGTCGGGATGTCAGATGAGATAAACCATTGTTCAGCTGCATTTGTCACGTCTTCTTTGTGCGTTTCATGAGACATCAGAAAAGTTCAGGCTAGTGGACATTTGGTCAGATTGGCCCAACAATGTCCATTTTTCTTTATACGTTTTCTTTTTGACTCTTATTTTTGACCACCTGTCTTTTTTACTCACTTCATTACCATTTTACCTGGATGCTGCCAGGATTCCACACTGTTATACAAAACTGATGAACCAGAACCGTGGAAAAATGTATCATAAATTATGCTATATGGCACCAAAATGGGATTATTCCTTCTTTCAATGCAGACATTAGGTCATTCACGTAAACTTTGCTATAAAATAATATTTGGCATACAAATGATGATGTTAACATTTCAGTAAAAACAATATCTTGAATGTTCAAACAATATATATACCCACAAGTTTAGTTGAACAATTAAATAATCACAGCATGTGTTCGGCCGGGCCAATGATCCTCATTGTGCTTTTCTTGTTACTGTGTATGACCTGATCTAGCCAGAAGGTGGATTAGTGAGCTGGAGAAAGAAAGAAGCCAAGTGAGCTTTTATTGGGAGGGAGTGGAGGAGAGACTGGGCTCATATAGCTGTCCCTCCATACATTGATTAATGAGGAACAGCTTCATGTGGAAAACAGAATGGTACACAAACCAGAGATACACACTTGCATACAGGCAAACCCACACAAATGGAAAAACGTGTACACGTGCACGCACGCATCCAAGTGCACCCTCTGGAAGTGAGTGGAGTTTGGCTTTCTACACTTATAAACAGGTGGTGGATTGGACATTCATACCCACATATATACACACAAACACACTTATATTAACACACACACACACACACCTTAGGTGGTGGATTGAGCTCCCATGCTGTGTGGATTTGTATCAAAGCCGAGACATAAAACCTAACTGGCAGACTGGGAGCCGTACCACTCCAACCCTCCAGTCTGCGGCTCTGAGTTTCTGCACGTGTATATTTGTACATGGTTGTTTCAGCTTGAGAGAAAATAATGTATGCAAGGAAGTGGTTTCCTCTCGCACATTTGTGTCTTTGTGCTCAAAACCTTTTTTATTCAGATGTTTGCTTCTGCTTTTTAGATTACCCCTCCAGCTCTTGGTATAGCCTTTTCTCCGTCCATACTTGGGTCTAAGCTGAGTACTGGAGGGTGCTGAAAAGTGGTTGGATTACTGGAATTATTATTGCTGGTTGAAAGATGTCAGTCTTTATGTGGGTGCATTATCACTCTGCACAATTAGGATTTTCTGAATTCACTCTGGATGACCTCACCTCGCATGATGGAAGCGACGAACGAAGCATTTTCAGCTTTTTTACTGAGGTAATGAGGCAAAAAGTAGACATGTCCACAACCGCTTACTCATGCACATTTATGTTCACACACATGGTGAAGCTACACAGACATATGCATGTCATGTATGCAGACTCGCACAGTATGTTGATTGTTACACCGGCATGCTAACATGTCAGTGCAATGCTTATTATGCTTGTTTATGATGATGGAAATTAACATTCTCTATGGTTTTGTTTCTTATGGGAGCGGATGATACGGACTATAAATCTTCTTGATCTGCGTACAGTGTCAGGGCGTATTACACACCCTTTAACTGTGGCTTCATGTTGCAGTGATAGCGATACCACATCATTGCATCTACACACATGCAAACGCACACACACAGTCGGTGTCCCAGCTGCATGGCTCCCTGTGTTGCCTGTCTCCGGCCCATGCTGAGTGTGTAATGAGCGGAGCTTGAGTAAGATTAAGGCAGATATTGTATAGCGTTGGAGATTGGTTTCACTCTGAGCCTCAGTGTTGTGGCAGAGCGCACTCCAGAGCTGCTGCTGCTGGCTGAATGACCAGCAGGATCCCCACTGTTGGTCTCCTGTCATTTGTCATAGCATTTTGCCATCACTGCTAATGTGTTTCGAGGCAAACACATACCACCCATTGGGGGGTATTTCTTCTTAGGAAATGTGAACACTATCGTTAACTGTAAGGACGCGCACTGGGATGATGACCAAGGATGGGAGGCAGTGTAAAAGCATAAAGGAAAGAAAGAAAAGATAGAAGAGGCGATATTTAGGGGGAGAAAAGGTCTTAGATTTGTGATGTGGTTTGTTGGCACCCTGTAAAGCACATGAGGCGGGTAGAAGTGATTGTGAGAGGAAGGTGGTGTAATGGGAAGGAAGGAATCAAAGAGAGTGCACAGAGTTTGGAGAGAGAAAAGAACAGAGACCAAATAGTGAAGGAGGATAAACAGAAACAGAAAGGCTGGAAAAACCAAGAGAAAAGATGGCATGTTTAAATAAAGGGGTGAAAAGCACAGGATAAGAGAAGAAAGAGAAAGAGAGGGTCCAAGGACTGTTATCATCTGGAATCTATCGGGAATGGATGGGCAGCATGAAGAGGCTATAATCATATCCATCAACGACATGTCTATTAAATCCCGTTCTTCTTCTTCTCTGCTTTCCTCCCTCTGTCTCTACAAACCGCCAGCCTTGGTCAATTCACTGCAGTGCTCTAAATAGAAAATCTTTGTAAGGATGATGACTTTAATGTCCATAGTTATTTGTAAAGATAGTGAACAAAGGCTGCATGTGTGGTTCCCGATCGTCTAAGATTTCATCCTTGTTCCTCATATCTTCAGGTAAATGTACAACTCATCGCCATTCACTCTTATACAAAGACAGAGATGGAGCCAAAACAACAACAGACAAAAGAGCGAGTGGTTATCCCCTACAATAGTGATTGGTACTCTTTAAAGTAAGGGTGAGGATGTGTATACTTATTTAGTGATTTTTTTCAATGTGCCTTTGCCGTACAAAAGTATGGAAAATAATATTTTACACCAAAGTAGAAAATAGTCTTTTGATCATTTCGGGATTTTACTGGGAGTAACAATTAAAGATATTGTAACAATTAAAGATATTGTTATTCACATTTCATGTCAGACTTTTGATCCAGTGCAAAGTAAGTGGACTGCACCTGACATTAAGATTTCAGAAAATATCCTTCAAATGGGAGGAAAGTACAAAAGATTATAAACCGGAGTCGAAATACGGGGGAAGAATCAAATATCAAATGTATTTTTTTTTTAAATCTGAATTAAATGCAACATTTCCATATTTTTTGGGGGAGTAGTGAGGGGATAATAAATATAATAATGAACCCTACTTATACAGACCTACTTATCGAGTACTGTATATTAAAACACCTAAACTACCCCCCCTCGTCTGTCTGTCTGTCCCCTCAGCCATTCTCCTGCATCCTCCTCTTGTCTAAGCTCTGTCTGCTTAGCCAGTGATAAGCCACTGGAGCGTCGCCTGCTGGAGACTGCTTCAACAAATTCACTTTGCTGTCAGGCTAATAGGATTTAGTTTCTTCAGCCCATGCTATAGATGGCATCTTTGGACATGAGGAGAAAGAAATAAGGTTTGGTGATGAAGAGGCATTATGAGAGAAGACAGCAACTTCAAGGGGGATAAACCACACTTCTCTCTCCCTTTCTTTCTTACCCCTCCTCTTATCCTTGGTCCGTCCCCCTCCTCCTTGTCCTTCTCCTATAGCATGAAATCTCCTCACTTTTTTTGGCATTGGATCAAACAGTTTGTTCCGTTGGGGAATTCATTTCGGAATCTGGCTTTTTCAAGGGGTGTTTGGGCCAATGAGCTGGCAAGGCAAGCAACATCTGTTTTCATGAATACCTAATGGCTGTGTGTCACCAGAGTCAAACGCCTGAACTGAGAGATGCTCCCACTGTTATTACCATCAGGGTTATTTAGCCAGCAGTTTCTCATTAGGCTCTTTCTCGTCCCTGTTGAGGTAACAATTGGATTAGCAGCTAGAGCCCTCTGCTACAGATTATATAGATTCCATGTGGGAATTGTATTTGTAGTGCTTATTGGTAAGGTGTGATACTTCAGTAATATGATAACACCACCATGGGAATATGCTATATGATAATATCCAGTATCCTCAGGAGCAAACATGAGGTGAGAGGAACGGTAGGACTGCTTGCAAAATAGTTCCAGGAATTCAAAGCCTTTCTTGAAATTAAAGTTTGTTTTAGACAATGGCACCACTTTAGGTTGTTAAAGTTTGTCTCCTGTTGCTATGGTGACTAGGGTGTCAGAAGTCAAGGGTCAGGAATGATTGTTGCTAGGGTGAGGGTCATCTACAGGGTCATTCAAACTGTAACGATCAGAGTTTTTATGACATGTGGATAAATTCAAAACCTTGGATACACGCGCACATATTCACCTTTTCTAGTTGGCTTTTCTCCACAGTGCTCTGACCTCATCCTGGCAGTATTTGGAGCTCTGTTTTCCAACATTTTCAAACTAAGCACTTGTATGTGTGTGTGTGTGTGTGTGTGAGTTATTGATGATTGTTATACTAGACATGCTGAACTAGTTTCATGGACGACCTAGCGTCTCGTAAAGCGATGAGACAGAGTGTGACCATGTGATCTGGCATAGTTGTGGTTGTAGTGCGGTTGTCGCGCTTCATCCCTTTTAATGCTCTCTTTCCTTTCGCACTTCTAAAGGAGAGATTTTTTTTTGGTCTCCCTCATTTTCTTTGACTCTTTGTGTACATTTAGCTCATGTTTTTTTATTGAAGCACACTTGTCATTTCACTCGGGAAAGAAATATAAAGAATAATGTTTTTGAGGAAAAGAGTCTGTACAGCCTGAGTGACAGAAGTGTGCGAAGGAAAATAAAAAGGATGACAGAAGCCACACTCAAAGCACACATTTCCACCATCGATCAGCAGCTCCGTCCAGTTGGGTGTCTACTGTTTCTCTTCTCCCTGAGTCTTTAGAACAGTGTGAGTCCATTGATTAGGCTTTGTCAGCCTGGTGTGTGTGCTGGTACACCAGTGACTCCAATGAAGCCGAGTCCATTCAGCAAGCTGCAGGGGCAGCAGCACCAGAAACGCAACAGCTCATTGGTTCTCAACAGGAGCCGCCTTATGAGGCAGATTCAGCGTAATTAAAGCCAGTCTATGTAATTGATGCACTCTTGCTCTACCATAGCAGCAAGGAAATTACACACTGCAATATGACTTGTTGTTTACCGAATGTATTGTAGTATAATTCAGAGGCCTCCCACCCTCTCATCCTGTCCTCCCCCGGTCTATCTTCATCCCCTTCTCCCTTCCTCTTCATATCCATTAGCCTAATGAACACCTGGCAATTTCCTGCCACCGGGACAAACATGGAACATAGTATTGTTCTCCTCTCCTTTCCGTGTGTGTATGCGCATCAAAGTGGCATGCACACTCTCCTGCGTGTGTGTACCGGTGTTTGCATGTGTGTTTGACAGAGAAAGCGGGCAGGAGAGAGTGTGTTGGTAAGCTCTCATTAAAATAGATGGAAGTAATCAAAGTGCAGAGCAATTAGCCATGGCTGAGTGGGCGGAGGGTGTACACTGTGTGTTAGCATGTGCCACTGTGTCAGGCCTATTGGTAAACATTGGGTAGTTCACCCCTCTCTGTATGTGCACACGGAGCAGAAGAGTTACAATTTACAGCCCGAGGGACATGCACAGCTCAGACTGGCCGTTTCTTTGGTCTCTGAGACAAACATCTGTTATGTGCTGCTAGTTATTAACTGTTTTCGGCACTGTAGAAATCACATTTAAGTGATATAGTGTTTATTTATGACAGCATTTCAGAGGAATAAATGCCTGTTTTAAAATAAACAAAACTGATTATTTAGTTTTATCCACAGTTTCTGTTAATAATTGAATACTGAAAAAGCTTACTTCATAAAACAAATTAGGAAACTTGACAGCAGAGTATGAATGTGTTTTACAACTGCTTTACATAGCTTTTTAGAAATGTTACACATACTGCATCAGTGCATCTTGGTAACCTTGTAGTTAACATGCAGTATACCTACATGTTTGCTGAAGGTCATATCCCTCTTTCATTCTCGTTTTCTATAGTCTGTTTTTACTTTTACCTTAAAGTTAAATGGAAATAATGTTTAAGAAAATGGAAAAGTGCTGCACTGGCAGATGTTTGTACTTGTTTGACACAAACATAATTAAATGTCTGAACTAGTATATCAAGAATTGGCTTTATAAGGATTGTATATCTTAGTCAAACCCAAATAGAGGTTATTTTATCTTGTGATAACAATGTTACACTGTACTGTATATACATCGTTTTCTGTAGTTAATTTTACAAAATAAAAACAATTTTTTTCCCCTGCTATGCCTGATTCCTTTTTTTAGAAATAAGATAGACACCAAGAAAGCAGCAATGTCCACAGGGACATTTATCATGGGCAACCATCTATGACCTAACTGTTCGTCTCACATGAGCTGTACCAACTTTCTCTTCTGCACTCACGCACGCACACACGCACGTACGCATGCACACACACACACACACACACACACACACACACACACACACACACACACACACACACACACCACACCACACACACACACACACACACACACACACACACACACACACACACACACACACACACACACACACACACACACACACACCACACACACACACACACACACCACACACACACACCACACACACACACACACACACACACACACACACACACACACACACACATACACGTACACACACACTCAGTCCTGAGGCTATAAGTGTTATCGCCATCTGCCACATCTTCTCCTGAGTTATTTATTGTGTTATGGCTGCAGTGGGTTGACCGAGGAGGTAGATAGGGGCATGGCATTGCTTTAGAGAACCCAGTTGTTCATTTGCAGGTCAGTATCTCACTTGCATGTCCTCGGGGGAGTTGCTAAGGTGCAACAGAGGAAGGAGCTTTACAGACTGAGTGGAGAGCTATCAGAGAGCCACGTGTGAGCGATGTCAGGCCAGTTTGTTTTCCTCTGGCAACCGAGGAGCTGCTTTAAAATGCTCTTTGTGCATGTGCATCACGGAGGGCCATCAGCGTTGGCAAGGCAACAGGCTGTCCATTTGGATGAGCTTAAAGTGAATAACTGCCACTTAACCTTACAAAGTGCTTAGTTGGCTTTTACCCCTGGCTTTTGATGGACAAATCAGATGGTTTGTGAGGGACACTTGTTTTTGGAGATAGTGAAAATATTGGCTGATGGTGCATATACTATCAGCCAGGGGTTTACAGCTGAATATGCGTATTTTGAAATATCTTCAGAAGTCTTCTGCACTTTTGAATTCAATATCATGTAATGTATACCTTTATATCTCGTACCGTAAATGGCCATTTTCTGTGGGTAGAGCTCCTGCTGTTTCTGTATTGAAAGTTTTGCCGTTTGTGGAGTACTGTAAGTGTTTTACTCTGCAATTACACTATGCTTACAGCTGGAGAAAATGCTTCGAGCATTTAAGGAAGCCAACCATTACTTAAGATGAGAGGAGACAGCGGCACATATAAGGGCCTACTTTCCGTTGGCTGCATCAACCTAAAAAGTGCGCTCATTCGGGCTCGCCTCTCATTCCCAGACCAACAAAAGAAAGACAGGTTGGACAGGAAAGTCGAGGAAGAGGGGCATTTATGGCTCCAGTTATGACCACATCGGCACATTTGTAAGCAGGCTGATGACAAGCTGCTGGAAGGCCCTGCCGTTTTGCAAAATCGTTTGAAAACATGATTAACGGTGGTGGAGCACAATAGGAATGTGAGCAGTGGGTACGGCAGCCTAGCCTGGGAAATCATCCAGGCCCTAATTGCCGAAGCAGACCCTGATTCAGACCACTGGAACACTCACTCACACTCACACACACACACACACACACACACACACACACACACACACACACACACACACACACACACACACACACACACACACACACACACACACACATATGCACACACCACACACACATACATACGCACACACCACACACACACACACACACACACACACACACACACACACATATGCACACACCACACACACACATACGCACACATACTCACACACACACACACACACACACCACACACACACACACACACACACACACACACACACACACACATACATACTGTACACACACAAACTGATCCTACAACAGCAAGGGATATAAAATGTAGCTAACAGCATCTGGCTTCTGGATTGATCATAGAATAACTTTGATTGTATCAACATAACAATAAACACATAAGCGATATGTCTGTGTACTCTGTCACAGTTACAGTAAAAGAGCTACGCCTGTAAGTCGTACTTTTTTCTAACATGTACATTTTCTTGTTTTTACTATAACTTTGTATTTGCAATTTTTCAATATTTTATAATGTATTTTGCAATCAAGCCCATCTTGAAATATATGTAATATAAAGACAATGAAAGCATGAATGTTGAATCATAGAGAATCGACAGACACTCTATTTTGTATTTATTAATGTGACATAGGAAATATTCTTAAATCCTAAATCATTCGATCAGATAAGATCTGTGGGTCCTACGAGAAATTAGGCTTTTTAAATATAAGAAACAAACAAAGTAATGAACAATCTCTTTGCTGATACTTC
This sequence comes from Gymnodraco acuticeps, assembly GCF_902827175.1. Lineage (NCBI taxonomy): Eukaryota > Metazoa > Chordata > Actinopteri > Perciformes > Bathydraconidae > Gymnodraco > Gymnodraco acuticeps. Next base: position 508,337 of record NW_022990947.1, read on the forward strand.
GTTGAGAACACCATTTTAATTGTTTCCCAAGTCAGCAACAGAACACTTGTACAAGTCTGCACATATTATCAGAGGGTCAGCAATTTCAGAAGCAATGAACGTGTTCCCTCTCATTCTATAAAACCTGTATTGCTCCATTTTAAGATGGTTGCTTAAGTATTTGCTTATTGAATGGCTCTTTTGAGGTATTGGATATTTTTATTTCCACTTATATTAGCCCAATGAAAACGGTCTGTACGTTTTTTCTTTCGGAAGATTCCAGATACTCAGTACTGCACATCGTCTGAGGAAGCAGAACTCTGCTTCCTTACACTTGTGTATGGATTTATGGGTGATAAAAAGAAAATTTACAGCAAGAATAATTTTGCAAGAGCGTTCTCCTCAGAAGTATAAACCCCCGTCTTTCCTTGCTCTCCTCCTCTTTGCTGCTCCGCCCTTCCATTTCATTAAGTCTAAAGACAGCCGTGGAAATCTGAAGTCTCGTCTGTCACCACCACTGCTGCCTCCCCCTCCTCCCCCTTCTTTTATGTTTTCAACCTCTCCCTTCAACCGCTTTTCTTTATACATTTCATGCTTACTTTCTTTCTTTCTGCCCTCTTCTCTCGAAAATCATCCATTTATATTTCCCTGCTCCTTTTGTGTGGCCAGACAGCCGTGTAATTGTAGGCCGTGTGAGGAGCGAGATGAGAAGAGGCCTTGAGTTGGTCAGCGCTGTGCTCGTGTACCTACCTACAGCCATTCTCCCAGAAGCCTCTTTGTTCCTGCTCCATTGTGATTGGCTAAAGAGAAGCGCTACACATGTTGTTTGGTTGGAAGACTGTCTGCAGTCTTTGTGATAAACATGAACCTCTGTTTCTCTCAAGTATTGTTGCTATTCTTCCTCTTGTTGCCTGTCTGCTTGGATACCTCTGGCTGTGCTGCCTAAAAGAAGATTATCTTCACCTCTGAGACACACATTTCAGAAGCACAAGAAACACACTCTGCATAATGACACACACATAAACACCTTACTCCCTTTGTCCTTCGTTATGTCCCACAAATCCTTGTTGAGCCTTAGACTTATTCCAGTTTGCCGTGCATGGCATTGTCCAGTTAGTTGGTTGGAAATGTCCTATGCTCTGCAGAGAGCATTTTATTAACCAAAAGAAAACACATTTTAAACCAGTGTTTTTTTTGTCAAATAGGCCATAATGCAATATGACAAGGAGCAGGGTTCTCAAATATTAATGCTGCTCAAGAATGAAAACACATTGTATCTTAATTGATTTATGTTAATAGATGTAATGCCAATGGCATATTTGATGTTGAACACACTAGTCATTACTCTGGAGTTTTGATATTTAGATTTACAGGATGCCAGTCAAAAAACACTAATTAATCAAATAAACACAAATGGAAAATAACACGGCACACAGTGCACTCTATACATCTTAAATAAGCATTAAACATTTTCGAAATGTTAGCGAGACCATGACAAAAGGATCATATAAGAGAATAGTGTTGATCCTACAGTGAGCTGGGATTAAGGCATGATCACTAGGCTTTGTCCAGGTTTAACCTCTGGTTAAACACACACTCTGAGAAAATACAGTTAAAGGGCAATTGTCCTATAGTGCAGCTTTGAGCACGGTATAGAACAAAGCAGTATTTTGCTGGTTGGTCGATTATTTTCAAGTGCTAATCCCCTTTTTCTTCGAAAACATTGGTTAAGGCTATAAAAGTCCATAAAAGCCATGTTACAGCGTGTGGACAGTAATGTTTGTAGCTCCTTGCTGTATAAAGAGGAATATATGTATATCACCTTGGCCCAGACCAGAAAGTCAATTTTTATAACGTTCAGATTAATAGAGGTCTTAAAGTATTTCCGAGTTTTATTTTTCAAGAGCTTCTCTGAAAAAGCAAATATATTTGCAATGATGATATTCAGTGCATAAATAAAATGCAAATAAGATAACCCATGTTAATTTTATCGGCAATTTTTAAGAAATTCGTTTTTAATGGAGCCACTTTCTAACTTGAAATCCTTTATGGAAAGTGAATACACTGTATGGAGAAAAAATATTGGTGAAAGATCAAATGCATTCCTGGGAAATACAAATGAATGTTTAAAATACATCAGTGGCATTTCTGCCTTGCAGCGACACTATTAGCTTGTCATACCATCAGGCTTCATTTGCATGTAAAAACCCCGAAAAATGCTTTTGTTAATCACAAGATAAATTAGCGCTTATGTAGTTACCATGGTTTCAAAGCAACATAATTGAGTTTTCTTCTTAAAACCTCCAAGGAAAAAGCAATTATCTATGAGAAGCACAGATTACAGTTTTGTATTCTCTCCTGATGCTATGAAAATAAATAACAGCACCTGCATCTCTTTAGAGTGTTACTTCCTGTTATAAGTTCTCTGCAAAATGTTTCTATCGTTATTAAGTGAAAGCCTTCTCTGTCTTGCAAGACAAATAAACATATCTGTTAGGGCCTACTTTTCTTCAGAGTGGAGTCAAACAAAGGCTCTATTCTTTGGCAGGCTCCATCAGCTGGCTGCCAAGGAAACACAATTAAATACATAATATTTTTCGGGGTTAAGCCCATGAGGTCCAGTTGTGTGGCTCCAGTAATTCAATTTACATACAAAATGTCTGTATGATTTAAAGGAAGAAAAATTCCCCCAAATCCTTAACTAGAGTCTAGATCAGGGGTGTCAAACTCAATTTCATCGCGGGCCACATTAGCATTATGGTTGCACTCAAAGGGCCGGTTGTAACTGTAAAACTATATAAAAATACATATATAACTATATTATACATATTAAATAATGTATTATATTATTGGCTCTGCATTGGATTATTATCAGTTCTGGTAATAACTTCATAAATAACTACGTCTGAAAGCAGAAGTCTAGGGCAAATAATTGAAAGCAAATATTCAATAATTACACCAATTGTATTGTATATTGTATTCTTTGCAAGCTCTTGCAGGCTATATAAAATGACGTTGCGGGCCTGTTTTGGCCCACAGGCCTTGAGTTTGACACCTATACTAGAGTATATTTGTTTGTATCGCCCCGTAAGGATGAGATAGAGGAGTGACAGTTTGATTGTGTACCTCTAGCTGTTTGTGCCGACAGCATAGTGACAGGAAGCCAAACACACACTGCCCCTAATGGCTCTCTCTCCGCCTGCTGCTGCACTAATCGCTTCAACATTAGACCTTAGTTCAGTTATAGGGAATCTTTTATTGTCTTTTATTTGAAAAAGGAGCCATGAGATGTATTTCAGTTAGCTACATAACAAAATGCTTTCTCTGACTTTGATGTATCACATTTTATTTATAGGAGCATCCTTTGCCTTATATGGTAGCAGAGACAACTTGACTGACTTTCTTACCTTATCCACTATCCATCATCATTTCCTCCTCATCTTTTGAAGCTCATTTGTATCTTTTTGTTCAAAATATAATAATCAACCTTCCCCTGCACTTTAGTCATCTTGTACTTTCTGCCTCGTCTCCTCTTCCACTTAGCGTCTTTACACTACACTCCTTATTTTCACTGTTTCCTTATTCTCTGCGGACAAGTCTCCTATTTTCTTTCTCCAACTAATTTCTAGTCTTGAATCTCACATTGAATCCCCATCATCAACAACCTGTCACTTCATTAGTTCTTCCTCTTGTCCTCTCTTCCAAATTCTCCATTTGAGAACTTCAACGTCCCTCCTATAAATGTTCTTGCTTTTTCATTTTAAAAACGTTTTTCTCTCCTAAAACTATCCTTTATAGAGCGCCACAGTGACGCGTCCTAAAACCCGGAAGTAAACTCCTTCCGGTTCCTTCGACAAAAAGCAATGCAATTTCTCCATAGGATTTTGGAAAATAGCTCGAAATAAGGTCTGTGGTTGACACACATTTAAGAGACGGATCACGTTTTGTTCAGCCGGATAATATCCACATGTCTATCCTACTTTTATCATTTTCGAATCATAAATCTAGTCGCCAGAAGCAAAATGCTAACGTTTTGCTATAAACGAACTACAGCAGGATCGCTGCTTCAACGTCACGCCAACTTAAGATCCATATTCAAAACTACAGATTCTAAATGGTACAAGTTGAAGCGTTTGTTTTAGTTTGCAGGAGGCAGGTACTTGCTTTCAAGCAGAACACAGAGGAAAACAAACTTAGCGGGAGTGTTTACGTGTTCGGTGTAATGACGTAAAACGGCCTCGACAACTTCTGTAGTCCTATTCAGCCACTCGGTAACAACCATCGTTTTTTTAACTCTTCAAAAAATCACCAGCGGGGTCACTGCCGATGTATTTAATGTCATAGAACAAAACGTGATCTGTCTCTTCAATTTGTGTCAAACACAGACCTTATTTCCAGCTATTTTCCAAAACCCTATGGAGAAATTGCATTGCTTTTTGTCGAAGGAACCGGAAGTGGTAAAAAGGCTAACTTATTTCCGGGGTTTAGGATGCGTCACTGTGGCACTCTATTTCCTCATTATTTTCTTCATCCTACCTTTCTCTGCTCAATCCTTCTTCAGCACCACCATTAGCTTCTCCATCTCACCCACCCTACTACTTTGCATCCTAATGTCCTCCTCTCAACATTATCTTCTGTAGCATCGCCTCAATCTAAATGTTCAGTATGTCCAACTATAATAATAAATAATAATACATTACATTTATAAAGTGCTTTTCCTGGTGCTCAAAGCGCTTACAAGCAAGTAAAACAAAAATAACAACAAAAGTAGAAAGTGCTAAGATAGGTGGAATAAGGGCAAGGGGTTAGTTGATTAGGAGTTGAAGGCAAGAGTGAAAAGGTGAGTTTTGAGGGATTGTTTGAATGATGTGAGAGTGTTGGCGGATCTGACGTGGCTGGGGAGGGGAGTTCCAGAGTACTATGGCTTTTGTTACAGGCTCTGTACATTATTGAAAGCGAGCAGATCACTAATTCATGTCAGCTGAGCCTTGTGGGGTATGAGAGAAGCTGGGTGGAGGCTTGTTGCTTTCTGAAGGCCTTTAATGTGGCGTGATCCATGCCTAAGCCATCACATCCCACACCTCTGCTGCGGCCTCTCGTCTCCTCTGCTGTCTCCACAGTCCTCATTTTACTTCATCCGGCCTTTTGAATGGCCTCTTACTCCTTCTTTGTTTCCCTCCCTTGCTTTCTTAGCTCTCCACCTCCCATGAATGTACCCCTTCTGTCTTCATCCAACCCCTAGCTACTGTATAGAGATTTCTACTCACTCTGTTTCCTGCTGTACTTGCTTTCCATCTCTCCTCACTCCCTCTCTCATTCATTGATGTCTGATCTAATTGCTTTTGCCCTGACACTGGGGACCCGGGCACAGTGTAACAAGCTCCCAGAGGATGCTCTCCGCCCTTCGTGGCTGCATCCCTGAATCACTACTTTCTTTTTATCTGTTTCCTCCCCCCCCTCCCCCCATTGATTCACTCAGCAGCTTTAATGCCATAGCCCCAAGACGCAAAGCATGATATTGTGATCCTGCTGGCCCAACTGAATCTAATCTAAGGCGGCCCCCAGCGCAACTTAGGTTCAGGAATGACCAATTGCAACAGGTATCTTTCTATTTTCAAGAAAGCTTTTCTCATCACCATCTCAGAGTGTGCCTGAGAGAGAGAAATTGTGGAAGATAGAAAAGTGCAGGATGGAACTAGAGTTCTGGAGAATAAGAGAACAAATAAACAGGGAAAGGTGGGAGGGACAATGAAAAGATCGGAAAAAACAACCTGATAACATGGAGAGGCATGCAGGGCTAGCACAACAACAATTTAATAGAAAAAGGTGAAATATGAAGATGCAGCCCAGTGAACTAAAGCAGATAGGCCAGTGCACATTTTGACAGCTTTTGCTCCTCTCACAAATAAGGATTTTAGAAATATGACACACATTTTAACTTTCCTTCTTGATCCCACGGTGTGATATGTCACACATCAAGTGACATCCACAAATTGTGTGCCCTTAAACGAATCCTGGAGAAAAACACACAAGCATACAGATCCTGCTTTGTTCAAAATGAAAATGTCACTGTATTGTATTCCCTCTTGATCTTCATCCTATTTTCACTTCTGTCTTCTAGATAGTGAGGATGTGACATTAAATAAAAAATATGAAAGAAAATAAGCTCATTTTCTAGCAACAAGTCCTCACACATCACACTTGGCCTACAGTGAGATTAGCCAACACAGCACACAGTGTACAGAAAGTGCATATGAGTAATGCATTTCAGAATAACCCCAGCTGTCAATCATATGGTGTGGAAGTGTGTGAGCACAGTATGCTATATTGTTCCCTGTTTCACTTTGACATGAGGCTCAATGATAAAAGACAGCTCGACATCACTTTTCTTTTTCTACACCTCTGCCTTCACATTCAAGTGAGAGCTGTACAGTGTGTGTGGTTTGTGTGTGTCTCATAAATATTCATGACAGAACACCAGCATGAAGATCAAAACATTTCATCCTGAAGGTTAATAGGTCAAATGCGTTGATCAAATTCTAGTTGTTGCACACCCTCCTCTCATTAGAGGCATTTAAAGAGAATCATTTGATACAGATACTCTGATCTTCCTCCCGGCCCTCCCTAGTGAATTCTCCGGATCTCCCCCCCAGTCTCACACACACACAATCTGTAGGTCCTTTGGGCTCAGGCACGGGTGAATGCAGATATCCCTCTTTGAAGTGAGCATGCTCACTCTATATATGTGTCTGTGCACACTCACATGCACAAAATCACACGTATAACCATGCTGCGTTAGTGCATGCTTCTCTAATCAGATCAGGTGTTTAATTATGAATGTATGTGTTAAAGTAGCAGAGGCAGAATATTCGAGCGGTTGACCCCGCAGCTATACTGTTTAACCTTTATTTTGAGTAACCGTGAGGGTTGAAATAAAGCTGCTGGGTGTGTTCATGCATTTTGCAGTTTTTCAGTCACGTCAAAAGCGCCTTCCAGCAAATATGAAACACAATATACAAAACAAAACACAACTGCCTCAGGTGGCCCTCTAAACATTTGTTCTTTCTCTCTGTCTCTCTGTAGGTGTGTGGAAATCATCGCCAAGGAGGGGAGAAGTCTGAAGGAGCTGTATCTTGTGTCTTGTAAAATCACAGACCACGGTAGGATACTTTCAATCACTGTCCCATTGTTGCAGTCAATCTGCATTATTACCATAACGTTATTATCCGCAGTCACTACCATGATTCAGAGCTCATTCCATTTTACGACCCGCCCCCCTTATGAGACCTGCAAACAGTAAAAATATTATTGCAAAGTTTCACACGGAACAAAGTATTGTTCACTAGATCTCTTTAGTGCAGTTTATATTATAGTCGATCTAAATGTTCTAATACAAGTCGGCAGCAACGCTTCAAACAGAGAGGATGCTGTCTTTATCTGGCTTCATGTTTGAGACGTTACATATTGTTTCAGAAGTATGTGTCGCATACGATGACTGCTCCTGGCAGGATTTCTATGCGTTTGTTTGAGTCTGTGGATTGAATCTATTTATGTTGTCTAACAGGAGACATACATGCTGTTTTCCTTCCCAGCGTACAGTCTTGCTATCCCTCTAGCACCATCTCCCCTGTATTGTGTTTACACTCCCTCCTCTGCTTGATTCCACTCTGCCATATGTTGTGCAGAATATTTGAGTATTTTATCACCTGCAGTGCAATGCAACGTTGGAGCATTTCAGTACGGAAGCGTCAGGAATAAGCGCCATGCTACTTATTCGATTCCTTGTGTGGCAGTCTTTGTCTGTGTTTGTGTATGTGGTTTTGTGTGTATGTGTACCCTGGGAGTTCCAGTACCGAACTATTGCTTCTGGGTGCTTTTTCTTTTTTAAAGATACCCAATATAACACAATCTGAGGTTATTTCTATCATTTTATTTCTGATCACCTACCCACAAATGACAAATGACCCACTGTGCTCAAAACACTGATCCAACTATGATAAAAATATTTGCTTGAGTCTCATTTTAAGGTATGCTTACTTGTTATTCAGATAAGTTCTGTAATGACCAACTTTCAAAAACTAGGGCTTGCCTGTTTATGGTATTCAGTGTCTGAATGAATGAACCATATTCTAAATAAAAAAAGGGACTATGAAATACTTAAATACTTAACACGAAATGCTTGCTGGAGTCATACATCTGCTACTGAAGGTTAGTTTATATTTCTTTAAACTAAAGGGCACAAGTAGCCTATGCTTTTGATAGTTTTGTGTTTGATAATGCTTCAGTTGTTTGTGTTTTAACTTGCTGTTGTCTGGATGATAAGCTCGCTGAGAATTGCTCAAAGGAACTACTGAGATAAGAGACAAACAAGCCTTCTGCCTGGTAGTCCCTTGGTGTTTTCTTTCAAGCTTAGAGAGCTTAGACTGGCACTGGAGATGCTTTCTTGCGTGTGCCTGTAGAGCACATTGAGATGATGGGATGTACAGATGAATTCGACCGATGTGATGCTGTTTTATTAACTTTTGATACTGGGGCAGATGCAAGATGTGGGTTTGAACTCAGGCAATGACATTCATAGACAGCTGTTGTGGCTTCAGTTTTAGTGCCTGTCTAATTGATACACAATTTAGTTCTCTCTTGCTGCGCTCGTACTTGGGTAATTGTTTAAATGTCTTTACAATGGGAACTATGCTGGCTGGGCTAGTGATGGTCTGTATTGTGCCTGCTTTCAACTAGTACGCCTGTAGAAAGTCTCGAGTTGACCCTGACAATTGATTAAAGTGTATTCTGGCAGTGAGTTAGGGTCAAAATAACAAATCGGGCGACATATTGGAATGCTACATCCACTTTTTCTAATGTTGAAAAATTCTACTTTACCGGCAAGCCACATCATAATATTTGTTTCTGAATTGGGTATTAGAGAGTTACAAATGTATCTCTAGCTATTGGCTACCTTTCGTATGGATCTTCATCACCCCAATCCTCTGCTGCCACGTTTTGCCCATCCTTTTGGGGTTTTACTCGAAAACAGATATGAGAAAGGTTAATACAAGGCACAATTATTCAGAGGTTTCTCCGGCAAAGATGCGAATATATCACGTGTGTTGCCACAAAGTGCACGAGCTGCAGTGTGCTGCTGACTTCTTTGAGTTACAGTGGAGATAATCACCTTGACCTTTCTGAACCTGAACCTCAACTGCGGGTGAGAAGCATTATGTGGGCGTGTGTCCACTGTTGTTTGATTAATGACTCCAAGATCACAATAGTACGTTAAACCAGCATCGCACACAACCACCCTCCTATATATCCCCCTCCTCCTGGTTCCCTCTAATCATTTTGACCAAGATGAATTGTTGATATCTGATCTTCTTCCCTCACTAATGACCCCTCCGGCCCCCTCTGGCTGATGATGAGCTCTGTGTGTATTTATGTGTGTATGTGTCTTTCCAGAATAGAGATGCCTGTTGTAGGAGCTTTGTGTTCTAACAAAATGATTGATGGATTTCCTGCCCCAGTCTGTGATAAATTAAATAACAGAAATTAGATTTGACATCAGCCAAGCCGGCCCCCGTTTTTTCCGCCCATCTCCTGTGCTAATTATTTTTTATTAATGGCCTCTCTGAGTGCATTTGAGATGTCCACAAGCCTCTTACATCTGAGTGTTCTGTTTTTTCCTCCCAGCTTTTGCTTCCTCCTTTTTTTATAGGAGCTTTGAGGACGGATAGACAGAGGGACCTAAAGACAGGTTTAGATGACAGAAAAATGGAGCTAGGCAACATGTAATTTTACTCCCAGCGCAGATGGTTTTGGAGATTATTTTGTGGGGAAGAGGAAACAAATGTAAAAGGCGAGGATAGAGCTGTTTTGGCGTAATGATTTCACTGAAAGCCTTATTAGTGCTGTGAAAAAAAAACCCTAGAATTTTCTCTCGTTCATTAAAGAGCATGGAAAATAATTTGCTTTAATAACATGTTGGTCGCACTCAGGCAGCATAGAGACGTATTAAACACCTGGATTCTTTGACTCTCATTATGTTTTCATGAGATTTATGCATTTCAGTTCCTCACATCTGTAACTCATGATTGATGATGACTAATAGTCATGCTGCTGAAAGGTTTATTTAAACCTCTAAAATTATTCACTCAACATTTCCTCTGTCCTTCATTCAACGCTCTGTTTTCGCTACTTAAAGGTAGGGTAGGTAAGAATGGAGAAACCAGCTCGAGTGCGCTAGAATTTGAAACTACGCAGCCGAAAAAAATCCTCCAACACACACGAACGCGCACATGACCAATGAGGGCACGAGATAAGTTTGTGCACAGATGGAAGGCTGACAGGCAGGTAGGCCATCCAGTTATTTTAGCCAGACCAACAAGTGTTTCTGAAGTGAATTACCTACCCTACCTTTAAGGATTTTGCCCACATGTTTCTTTCGAGCATTTTTGTTTATATCCCTGTCTTATCAAAATCTATTAACACACACCCCACACACACAAACTTTCCCATGCACATTTATATCAACACTCTACTATGTTACACATAAACTAAGATTGACTCTAGAGGTAATAGATGCACAAAGTACAGTTCACTACGGTGCTACTACAATTAAACTAAAATTAAATGAGAGGTTTTCTAAATGGACTCATGGGAAATGACCGCTTTGCACAGTGACTGCCCGATTCAACAACAATAAAGGTTATTTGATTGTTTTAAGAAGGGGGTCTATTAATACGGACATTTTATTTTAGTTTAAATTATTTAATTGACACTTTATGATAATTCATTAGGCAAGGCAAGGCAAGGCAAGTTTATTTATATAGCACTTTTCAACACAAGGCAATTCAAAGTGCTTTACAAAAAATGAAAGACATTAAGAAAATGGCATTTAAAATCAGTCATTAAAAAGAAAAGCTAATAAAATAAACATTAAAAGAAAAAAACGTTATACCATTATATAATCATTGCTATTTATATAGCGTTTGACTCTACAGAAGGGTTGTCAAAGGTATCCACATATGGTGAAGTATGCCCCCTACTCTAATAAGACACTTGGAGTACTCTGTAGTTCTTGGACTACAAAAACTGAAAAACCCATATTGAATTTATTTAGCATTAACCTGGGACTCATGGGTATTTTAATAACTAATATTTTGAAATGGGGACCCTCCAGCTGCAGGCCCTTGGACAGTTTTAGTCCTGACCCTTTATGTAAGAACCTATAATATAAGAATCACCCACTTACAGAATCACTGCTACTTCCAGGCTTCCAGGGGCGCATACACATTCCAGCACATCCAATAATTGTGCATTTAAATGTCCTGTTACTGCAGTTACAACGCTAATACTCTGAATCGGAAATGTAGTGGCATCCAAGGTTTCCTTTTGCCACTATAGAGCGGGGTTGACGACACGCAATCCAAAGCAATAAGCAGCCGAAGGTTTTCAGTCAAAAAATGTAATTTATTAACAAAAAAGTATTGACTTAAATAGTCTCAAAATAACAAATCTAAATCAATATTTCGGCGATATACTTTCTTATATAAACTATACTTTGCGGTCCAATTTGCAACACTAATTTCTGTTTACAATTTGCGGTCGAAAAACTGTTCCGCTCCCCGTCTCATCAGGTCTCAGAGCACCGCGGCTGTCCTCAATTACCTCACTTAAATAAACACCGGAAGGTACAAGGAAACAGATCATATTTACGATTTAAAATAAATAATCATTTCAACAAAAGATATTCACCATGGCAATATAAATCATTTTACATCATTAATTCATTTATCAAATTATGAATCCAAATAATAACGTTGACTTCATTGTGGCTCTAACATACCGGCCCCTAATTGTTGACGCAGTAGCAAAACAATTAATACATTATAATAGAGCCAAAAAACAAGCTTATTTATTTATAAAGCTTTGTTGGGTAAACTCCCGTATTATATCTGCTCTCTGATAACACGGAGAGTTGCAAACAGCTATTGTCTGAGATCGCATGATGTAGTATTGTTAGATGTGCCAAGAGCAAGGACTGTCTTAGGTAAGACAGCTTTTATGTGCGCAGCTCCACTTGCTTGGAACAGTCTTCAGCAAGAATTGAAACTGAGCAATCTCATTCCTCTGCATGTTTTTAAAGCTAGGCTAAATGGAATGCTCGTTGATACTATGGGCACTTGTAAATGTCTATAACTATGTAAATGTATCCTGTAAATATAATGTATGATGTCCTTTATTGTTTTATGTTTCATGTGGAACCTATATGCTGCAGGTCTCCCTTGAAAAAGAGATCTCAATGGGATCAATCTGATAAAATAAAGATTAAAAAAAAAAGCAGTTACGCAAAATGTAACTGTCATCAATATACAATCATTGTCATAGTTCATAGTCCAATGTTTGTGTTAGGTGTTTTTGTATGAGTTCAAGAGAAAAGGGGGGGAGCATGTGTGTGTATGTGTGATACTGGGTGTCAGAGGTTACTAGCACATGACACCTTGTGTTCAATCAACTGCTTCCAGAAGCAGACAGAGCTTGTCAATTGGTCGCTGTAAGGTGCTACTCTTGGTTTTCACCAAGACACTTCGGACAAGCCCTTTCGACCCTGACAATGTCTTTATCACCCGGCCCATTTGCCAGGAATTTCTTGGTGCTGTATTATCCACGATGACGACGAGATCATTGGGGCGAAGGTTCCGTTTGGGGTTGTGCCATTTGACTCGCTGTTGCATGATTGGGAGATATTCTCTTATCCATCTCCTCCAGAAGAGATCTGTGAGGTATTGTGCCTGTCTCCATCTCCTCCGTGATTACAAGTCCTCCTTGTGAAAGAGTCCAGGTGGCATAATCGGTTTTGACTTTAGCAGGAGGTGATTTGGCGTGAGGGGTTCGAGATCGTTTGGGTCACTTGAAACTGTAGTCAATGGTCTGTCATTCATGATGCTCTCAACTTCGCACAAAGCTGTCTGTTGAGTCTCATCATCCAATCTCTGTTCTTTTAGAACGGAACACAGAATCTTGTTTACAGGTCTGATGAGCAGCTCTTAGCTCTTTCTGTGCTCCCACAAAGTTTGTGCCGTTGTCTGTCCTGATCAGTGGTTGCGTTAGACTTTTTCGTTGTCCGTCATTTTGACGGACAGGATCATAATCATAATCCATTATTACCCGTCATTTTATTTGATACAAGTTTTTTAAGAGTTTTAATGATGAGATGAGACATATTTAATATTTATGTTTGGGTACTGAGCAGCAAATGTTCATTCATTCATTTTTTTTTAATGATTCATACAGAACTTTTAAGGGCATGGAGAAAAAGAAAGATGAACAGAGACACCGACTGTGTGGTCACTTTTCATGTCAACACGAACATGAATGATTTATTTTTTCCTGCACTGACAGCACAGCAGAGGGGGGCAGAGGCCGCTAAAAACACGTGACCATTGTGCCTAACAGGCAAATATGAACAATGCCATCGTTTTAAATGAGACAATTACAATCAGAATATGAACAAAACATTTACAAGAACAACTCAATTGACCTGCTGTAGCCTAGCCTGAACGCTGATCTCTGCATCGTCGTGCACCCTCGGACAAATCCGTTACTCATCTTAGCTTTTCTACAGATGTCGCAGAACATTTTGCCATCTTCCCTCCTCAGCCATATTAAACTCTTGCTCCCACTGAACCCGGTACTCCCGCTTGAACTCCTTGCCACTTGCTTGCCCCTCTGCCGCTGGCTGAACGTTGTCAGTTTTAGTCTTACCGGCTTGTCCTTCATCCTCCACCGCATCAATCCCTCTTTTCACCTCGTTTATCCACACCATCACAATTACTGGGCTTATTAAAAAAGCTTCGGACGATCAGCTGCCGTGACATTTTGCGATTGCGAAAGCCGGTTAAACAACGAGGTAATCAACGAGGTCAAAAACTAGACTAGACAATAGCTACTTAATATACACACACTCGCCACCAACTGGACAGGGGTGTGAATGACTAAATAATAGTTACAGACTACAGTAGAGTACAGTAGATCGCCCTCAGTCGACCTGGCCACTAAGGATGTAATATAATGTGGGCCGCTGGTGGACATTTTGGCGCTGTTCCGAGTTGTGTTCTAATCTGTCAAAATGACGGACTGCTTTCAGATTTTTCCGTCATTGTTAGAAAAAATCCGTCATTGACGGAAAATATTCGGTTAACGCGACCTCTGGTCCTGATGCTTGTCACTTGCCCTCTGTGACATATGAATCTGCACAAAGCATTGATGCAGGAGTCAGTGTCCAAAGAGCTCGAAACTTCCAGATGTATGGCACGACTCACAAGGCAGGTGAAGATCACTCCCCAACGTTTTACATTTGCTCTGCCTCGTTTAACCTCCAGGGGTCCAAAGAAGTCAATACCAACATGAGTAAAAGGTGGTAGATCTGGAGACACCCGATCCTCGGGGAGGTCAGCCATTTTCTGCTCTCCAACTGTGGCTAGCATTCTTCGGCAGAAAATACAGGCTCTGATTATTTTTCTGGCTGCCGAGTTAGCACGAGGCAACCAGAATCTTAGATTTAGTCTTGAGAGCATGTGGCTTCTCACCGAGTGTCCAATCTGATGATGGATGTGGCCCAGGATCAGTTTGGATATAGTAGAGTCTTTGGGCAGGACAATGGGGTTCTTCAGATCCATTGGCATTGCCGATTTGCTTATTCGTCCTCCCACTCTTAATATGCCTTCAACTAATATTGGGTCCAGCTTCCTGATAGAGCTGCTTGCTCTTACTTGCCTTCCTTTCTCCAAAAGTGCAAGTTCCTGAGAGAAGTGACGTCTTTGCTCAAAGTGAATTATTGACTTTTCAGCTTCTCTAATGTCCTCCACAGACAGATGTTGTGATCCAAATGTCAACTTTAGCTTGTTCATTTTGTCCTTTAAGGATTTCAAAAGAGTCCAATCTGGGGCAAGGTCAGCTTTTGCAGATTTCCTTCTTTGATTTAGCAGAAGAAGAATTCCCCTTAATTTAAGTATTCAAGCAACCCCTCTCTGCAGTCTGCTCCATGATGAGTAATACTCAAACAGTTTGCTGGTTGGGTTGGTTTCGTGGACACTCAAACTGTTAACTGTTACATCCTTTCTAATCTCTGGGTCCTCTGATGGAATAAGGCCCAGGTTCTTAGGTGTTTTTGGCCAATATTCCTTTTCCAGATACTTAGGTCCTGTTATCCACCTTGATGTCTTTAGAAAGTCTTCTACATGCAGCCCACGGGATGCATCGTCGGTAGGGTTGTCCATGGAGCTCACATGCCTCCACTGCTTCTCCTGAGACAGGTCCTTGAGTTCTACTGAGCTTGATGCTATCTCCATGAACCTTTTGTCTTCACCTGGCATTTCCTTCTTCTCTTCATAATCTTTTTCCGAGAAGTCCTGATTGTATTGTGTGATGAGGAGATCATTCTGGTTGGCTACTGATATTCTGTTGACCATTGTGACCATAGGTCCGGATTCCACAGCAGTACAAGCGTTGAGTGGTCCATTTACCACCCATCCAAACACTGTCCTGACTGCATATGGTCCATTTCCTTGACTTCTTATTATGTCCCAAGGTTCCATTGCCTTAGGAACATCAACTCTTATTAGAAGCTCTATGTCAGCATCAATTTCTTTCAGCTGTATGTCACTTAGATAAGGCCATCTTTCCAGATCCTTTTGGGTAGGTACATTTTCTTTTGAGACAGGAATCTTACTCTGTGTGTACACCTGAGGTAGGTCAAGGTAAGTACTGCCATCTAAATGTCCTATCTCTAATCCTTTGAGTTCGTAATTCTTTACAAGTCTTTCCTGACCCATTGTTCGTAGAACGACTGTCGTTTTTCGTGATTTGGGATTCGGCTGTCTCATTAGATTCTCTTTGCAGAATGACGCTGAACTGCCGGGATCAAGAAAAGCATAGGTTGAGATAAACTTATCTCCTTTGTGAACCTTGACTCGAACAGGCACTATGGCTAGGGCACAATCCCTACCGGCCCCAGTAGCTTCACCAGCCGAGACAAGTGCACTGTTGACCCAAGCTCCTTTTGTTTCAGTATAGTGAAGTATTGTTGGGTGACTCTTTTGTCACGTTTGACATGTCAGCCTTTTCCTACAGTTCCTGCTCATATGACCCCTCATCAAACATCCAAAACAATAACCATTTATCTTCAAAAAGTCAACCTTGTGTGGATGATTTTTGAACTGATGGCAATCAGTCAGCACGTGCTTGCCTTTACAAAAGTAGCAAAAAGAGGCAGTTTGAAGGTGCAACGCTGCTCTGTGTTTGACTGTGCGGCGCTGCTCTCCTGATCACATGCTGCTGCGATGATGGTGGCGAAGCTGCTGCCTCTACTTTTAGGTGTTCTATGGCTCATGGGTTGGCTCCTAGTGGCCATCTTTGGGCTAGAGATGTGGCAATCTTGTATATCCCCAAATAATGGGTCCAGGAGTATTTTAGCTTGTTTTTCCATAAGCTCCACAAGGTCACGAAATCTAGCTCTCCTCTTTGTTCTCTGTAATATATCATAAGCCACTGTCCGCCATTTTTCTCGCAGTTTGTAAGGGAGTTTAGATATTATTGATCTTAGATTGGAAGGAATATCTAGTTCATCCATGTACTGTACATCTTGCATAGCATTGCAGCATCCTCTTAAATACATTGCATATGCCTGAAGCGCTTTGCCATCATCCGGTCTAATTGATGTCCAGTTCATTGCCTTTTCCAAATAGGCGCTGGTTACTTTGATCTCGTCCCCAAAGTGCTCGTTTAATAGCTGTTTGGCTTCTGTGTAACCTCTTTGGGTATCCATGCAGGCAGCTGCGAACGAGATCTTTGGGCTGGCCGGAAGTGTACTGGTCGAGAAAGTAGAGCCTGTCATGACTGCTAACTGTTTTATCCTCAATAAGGTGTTCGAAAGCTCGCATAAAGGACTGATATTCAAGTGGATCACCATCAAACACTTTTATCTCCATTGTTGGTAACAAGGTAAGTTTCTGCTGCATAATGATGAGGTCAGCAATATCTCTCTGTCTCTGTATAACAGTGTCAAGGTTATCATGGGTTTTATTGCGTTGGGTGGAGCTATGCATTGTGGGCATTTTGAAAGGTCTAAACTGTGTTGTGGGTTGCTGAGGGCTGCGAAGATTAATGACAGTCCTCTGAAGTGGTGTTTTAGGCACTGCACCCAACTGTATGAACTCCATGGCTGAGATTTCAGGATCCAAAGTGTCTGTGCTTCTTTCTTTGCTTTCCTCCAGATAAACATTATTCCATCTTGAATTTGATCATCCATTTTTTCCTCCACGCCAATGCTTTGACTGAAGAAGTTTTTGAGCTCTTTGACTTGTGTGAAACATTAGAGATGCTGTCATGGGCGATGAATCTTTGATTGTGCAATTTGTTCTCTTTTCCATACATCCACATCTTTCATACAATATTCAAAATGTATCATTTTTGGCTCAAACCAGTCCACATGATCCTCCTCTCTCTCTTCCTCTGATAAAAGCTGTTGTACGGATCCATGAACACTGCACAAGTCATTTATATTTTGTTTAAACATCTCCAAAGCTTCATTCACATGTTCCACATTCCCATCCTTCACAAGCAAGGCCTTCATTTCGTTCATTTTCCTTATGCATGCTCCTAATTTCCCACTGCGGGAGGCTTTGAGTGATTTTAACAATGTTTCTGCATCAGCAGAAGTCCTGGGATTGTCCGACATGATTTATTTATTTGTTTTTAGGCCGTGCGTAAAAGACGTTGCGCTCCTTTAATGAGTCTCACAGAGCACGCCTACTGGCTTCCTTTGTTGCACAAAGCAAATTCAATCACATTCTTTTCACAGACGATCCACAGGTATTTACATTCCTCCTCCAAGGTGTGCATCGCCATTATGATTTCCTCTTAGACTTTAACACATCCGACATTCCATTCAATGCGTATACGGATTTATTCCATTTATTTACTCACGGCCCAGTCTGCATCCAAAGTTTCCTTTTGCCACTATAGAGCGGGGTTGACGACACGCAATCCAAAGCAATAAGCAGCCGAAGGTTTTCAGTCAAAAAATGCAATTTATTAACAAAAAAGTATTGACTTAAATAGTCTCAAAATAACAAATCTAAATCAATATTTTGGCGATATACTTTCTTATATAAACTATACTTTGCAGTCCAATTTGCAACACTAATTTCTGTTTACAATTTGCGGTCGAAAAACTGTTCCGCTCCCCGTCTCATCAGGTCTCAGAGCACCGCGGCTGTCCTCAATTACCTCACTTAAATAAACACCGGTAGGTACAAGGAAACAGATCATATTTACGATTTAAAATAAACAATAATTTCATCAAAAGATATTCACCATGGCAATATAAATCATTTTACATCATTAATTCATTTATCAAATTATGAATCCAAATAATAACGTTGACTTCATTGTGGCACTAACAGGAAACATGGATTGTACAGATGGATTGTGTTGTTGATTTAAAACAATTAAAATCACTGGTCCCATGTACCATTCTACTGTAAATAGTTTGAGATAATGCTGAGGAAGTTTTGAAAGTATTGATGAGAAAAAACATTTTAAAACAATGCAAATGTGCCCTCTTTTCCAGTAACGGACACAAATTCTGCAGTGACAAAGACACAGAAAACCACACTTTCCACGTATTCTTAACTGAAAAATAAAAAAGGGGGACTACCTAAGTTCTGTATTCCCTCAGGATACAGAGACCATGGTCACAATTTGCCTATCTCTCTATCAAATTAATAGTACCACTATAACATTGGTTTGAAAGCTGATCCTGATGAGAAACTGTACTCGTCCTGGCTCCCAGTGCTAATCAGATCACTCCAGCACCGCTGACCTCCTCAGTGCCCGACCCATCCACAGGTGATGGTCTATGCGGCATCTTCAACACACCTGGACAGACAGAGACACCTCCTTGTCTCCTCTCACGCCTTTTGTTCTACATGTGTGATTTGCATTCACATACATCCTTTTTGTGTCAGCATTGAGAGTGTACGCTTGTACCTGCCCTTATTCTGTCCCTTGTAGCTCACCTGCTTTATCCAGAGAGACAAAAGGATAGACCTTGGCACCTCCGTCTTTTACATATGGTAATTCTCCTCTTTCACCCGCACGCCTCCCCACAATCCCTTACCTTGTCAGTCATGGCCTTCTGTATACATCTGTGTGAATACAAGATGGAGTGACACACCTGTGGGAGACTGTGTATGAGTGAGAGGGAAGAAAAATAAACAGATTTAGTCTGCTTTTAGAGGACTTCAAGCTGAGCAGCTATAAAGTTGCGAAGTGGGAGGGATTATTTCAGGCTTCAGAATGATGGAAGTCAGAGTCCTCTTCATTTATTGCACAGTGGTGCAGTAGGTGATGTTTAGAGCTTTTCCAAGTCTTATACAAGTCTTAGATGCTGAATCATCAATACAGAATATGAGCACTTTCATACAACAGAAAAATAAAACTCTTGTTTGGTTTGTTGTGTTGCCAACGGCCAGTGGATTCCAAGCTAAATATTTGTAGACACCGGATAATATAGTGAGTTAGTTTAAATGATGTGTTCTAATAAGTTCACTTGCAAGTTTGGCTTCAATTTGCAACTGTGAAGTCCTTTGAATGTATTTTAAGTAACCTTAAAGACATTCAAAACAAACTGAGAAAACCATCACAAGGTGAATATAATTACAACTATTAGCCATAATGTAATCCTATATTCTAGTTAAATCATACAGGCTCTTTGTGTAGTTCTGTGCTACATTAAGGACATAATTAATTGGAATTGAAAGTGGGACAAATATGTATTGAACATTCTTCCTCCTACTGTGCAGCTATATTGCACCTAATAAGAAATGTTGACGCTGACAGCCCATGGTCCAGAAGGATGTGCTTGTGTTGTGCTGTTGAATATGAAGGACTGAGCTATCAGATTGTTCATTTCATTGGTATGTCCATCTGTATTTACCCATGTGTCAGCTTGAGAGATTATTGTTGTCATTCCATTTTTAGAGTCTTATTCTCTTCTTTGATTACCCCACTGTCCCTCCCTCCCAAAGCTCTCACAATATCAACACACATCTACATTTCCCCCCCCCTTTTTTCCATTTATAAACCCTGTTCCAACGCCAAACCCCTTCTCCTCTCTTTTCCCCTCTCGTCCTTCTTTCCATTCATCTTTCAGCTCTCGCTTTCATCTGAGGCGCTTTACTCTAAATGCACGGAGCGTTGATAGATGGGGCTTCCCTACTGCCTTAAGCAGAACCTCAAGAATGAAGTATGGCTGTATGTGTGTCTTTACTGATGTGTGTGTACCATGTGTGTACATGTATATGTGTGTGCCTCTGTACTTGTTGACATGCCTTTGTGTAACTTTGTGTGCCTTTCTGCGTTCATATACAGTTTTTCTTTGCCGCTGGGGACATTTTGATACACACTCACTCCCCAGTGTGTCAGTGCTTTTTACAAGGTGAGTTAACATAAAAGCAGCTGCAAAAGCACTGTAACTATCTTACTGACAATGAAAACGACATGTGATTGTTATGCTCGCTTATACAGTATGACGAGGTCGTTAGGATAAACTCATAGCTCAAGAGTTACTGTGCTAGCTTTTAACCTTAAGCCAGTGTTCACTTTTTATTATTCTGCACCATTTGTTGGATTTATGAACATGTCACACCCTTCAGCACAATATCCATTTCTTGCAAGCAATGATTGCATTGCATGGTGCAATATTGAAACCCCTAAAATCAAAAAATGAAAGGGTACTTTATTGTATTTGCGTTATGAAAACTCACGGTGATATGGTAATGATGTACACCGCTGTTCCTTGAGCCTGCTGTCATCGTACATCACCGTCTATCTCTTTCTGCCTTCTCTCCTTTTACATCTATATTTCTCTTTGAGCATTTGTTTGCTATCCCTCCATGTTGTTTGTTTACAAATTAGTTATTCACCACCTATAGTCTAAGTGATGTGAGACATAATGTGATGTAAACTTAGATAGTGTAATAGCTTGTTTGCTTCTCTCTGTCTGACATTCAGTAGGTAAATAATGTAACTCTTAAAGCAGTCGATTACAATGCGCAGAGCAGTACAGCAGATTGATGTAGGCTGCTAAGGGGAGCAAGTCAATAGACAATCTGTATCACCCGTGTGTGTGTGTGTGTGTGTGTGTGTGTGTGTGTGTGTGTGTGTGTGTGGGTGTGGACTGTGGTGTGTGTGTGTGTGTGTGTGTGTGTGTGTGGTGTGTGTGTGGTGTGTGTGTGTGTGTGGTGTGTGTGTTTGTGGTGTGTGTGTGTGTAGGTGTGTGTGGGGTGGGTGTGTTGTGTGTGTGTGTGTGTGTGTGTGTGGGTGTAGTGTGTGTGGGTGTAGTGTGTGTGTGTGTGTGTGTTGGTGTGTCTGTGTGGTAGTGTGGTGTGGGGTGTGTGTGTGTGTGTGTGTGTGGTGTGTGTGTGTGTGGTGTGTGTGTAGTGTGAGGTTGTGTGTGTGTGTGTGTGAGGGTGTGTGTGTGTGGTGGGGTGGGTGGGTAGGGGTGGGTGGGTGGTGGGTGGGTGTGGCGCGCTCACGGTTTATGTTTCTTGCTTTGCAGTTTAGAAATGGGGGATCTGTTACCCTTCATGGACACTGTATAATGTTTTTTAACCTGAGTCTTTTTTTTTAATAGCTTGGTTTAAACAATTATTGTATACAAATTAAGAAATGATCATAACATGTACTTCCTGGAGACGCACACTTGAGTACCATTAGCAATGTAGGGGGGTAAATCGTTGAGGTTCTTGTCAATGTTTAATTCACCTGGCCACATAAATGTTTAATGCAACCATCAAAATACAACCTGAGAGGAGAGCTGCAATCATTCTGCCATCAATACCATTAAGCGTAAAACAATGCAACAGCAGAGGAATCCATGACCCTTTCCCATATCACTGCAAGACCCTAAAAGCCAATGGAGCAGGAGTACGGAAAAGTAGCACCTAGTAGGATAGTTCATAAGCAGTATGTTTTCTCCTTGAGGGGTAGGAGAGACTGTAGGAGGGGGGGTGGTAACTGTTGCAGAGTGCTAGTGGACATGGTGAGGGCAAAGACTCATAAAGCCGGTTATTATCTCTGCAAATCAATGAGAGTGCCTGAGCCGTGGGGAAACAACCAGCATTAGGCCGAGCTAGAATGGATGCTGAAGCACAGAGAGTAATATGTACTCTGTGTTATCAAGGGCTGCAACTTTAAAATCATTTAGTTAATAATCCATAACTTATTGTTTTCTTGATACATCTAATTATTTTTTTTTATCGTTGCAGTTTTCACATGAATTGTTGTTTTATCCAACCAACAGTCCAAAACTCTGATTTTGAAAAAAAAGAATCAGAAGCCTCAACTTTGCAAAAATGACTGAAACTATTTATTTATCAATCACTTCACTAATGGTCTGTTCTTATCAGCTCAATTTAACAAATGCGAGAAACCAAAGGAAGTACAGTAAAAAGTAAAAGGTTCTCTCTATTCATCTTCTCTTCAAACTGTGTTTAAAAATGCAACACATGAAATCCAAAAAGTAGGTAAAACAATTTTATCTGTGAAAAAAAAGTGTTTCTTTGGCTTTAGCCATGGAAACTGTAAAGCAGACTTTCTTTAGAGACTAAGAGGGATGACAGTGTTCCCACCATTTGCAAAATTTGGAAAGTTCATTAGATGATATAGAGGAAAACTGAGAGGGTGACAGGTAAGGAGGGAGCAGCTCCAGAGGCTGGACTTGAACCTCCGCAGAGGGAAGGCATTTAACTGGTTGAACGCTGCTCAAGTGTATAAGCACTCTTCCATAGGGTTCCAATCTACAGTTTTTCATAGTGTGTCGTTGAGTTAGTCGAGATTTCCATTTCCTTACATCAGCCTGTGGTGGTATTTTCAGATTGGGAAGCAGCGCAAAGAGGCTGAAATTGAATTAGTTTCCATATATTGTCCTCTCCTCCTCTTTCCCCAGCTAAGCCCTGTGGTCTATCCACTGTTTGCCTTATGGGGGAGAAAAGTGAGGGGGCTTAAGCTGTGAAGGCTAGGGCTTACGTTGTCTACCATCATACTGGTCACACACTCATACACTAACTCTTTCTCTCTCTTACCCAACTAACACACACACACTCGTGCTTCTTGAATTACAACTAGGCAGGCCCTGTTTGCATTTACAGAAACAATCACAATCACACAGGCAGTACACACAGCTCCTGCTTATATCTTCCTTCACTCACACTATCAAATGTCAGCATGCACCCTTAGCCGTAACTTTTGGGGGGTGGCAATGCTTAGTCTGCTGCTATTTTAGTCTTAAATCTATGGAGAAGATGGATTGAATTGGGGTTTAACTATTTATACACAGTTTCATATGTAAATATGTGCCTTTTTGTACACACTGTCTGTGTGTGTGTGTGTGTGTGTGTGTGTGTGTGTGTGTGTGTGCAAAGGATGTAATCTTATATATGTGAGCTGCTGGATCACACTAATGTCACTGTTGCAAGCTTTAGCAACAAAAGGTCCCATGTGTGTTTGTAAAGCTATGATATGGACGGTCCATTTGTTCTCTCTTTTTTCTTTATCTCCTCTCTCTCTCTCTCTCTCTCTCTCACCACCATCTCAGCCCTGTAGTTCCTAATAACAGCAGTCTTTTAAGTCTGCCTGTGGGACTTAATAACACAAAGCTGTGTAAGTTGGAAGAGATGTCCCTGTTATTGCTGGCTATGAGGTTTTTGTTGTGAGACATTGCTTATTTTTCTTATTAGTCCATCGTGTGTATGTGTCTAAATGTGACAAGACTTTCTCCAGAGACAGCATCATATCCACTGTGCCATTTCCTCAGAGTAGCACTGATACACCCCGTCGACAGGTAAAATGCTCACTATAGTTTTAATGACATAGAGGCATGTCTTTCTCTCTGGTTATCTCCATTTATTTTACATCGCCGACCTTCTTCCCCTCCTTTGCTTTTAAACTCTGTCCCTCTCTCCTCATCTTCTACCTCCTCCTCCTCTCTCTCAGGTGTGAATGGAGCTGTCCTGCAGGTTACGTGGGTTTTGATGTGTGTTGTTGATTTGGGAGTATTCAATAGTTGAAGCCCCCTGCTGTGGGTTCTATGGTTAGCTCCGTCTGAAAATGTAGAGCCATATATAGATAGAGATGCCCTTTTACTGAACATGAGAGCTCTTTATTTCTTCTTTTATCTTCCTAACATTGTTGTTTCGAATTGTGTGATTTGTTTCTATGGCGTAAGGACGTTTATTCAAATAAAGATAATGACGAGGTCTTCCTTTACGATCAAGACAAATATCCTATTTTGCATTAACATTTTAAATTAGTCTGCATACTGCATGAGAAAACAGCATCATATTTCCTGAATGCCACACACTAAAATTCATATTGAACTAGTGCTTTGCGCAATTATCATGGACATATTGTAATTTGGATTATATGTCTTTGTTTCAGCTAAACATAAACCTTGAAATTACAAACTTTGTTTTTGGAAGGTCACTCCCTGGCTCATTTTCCGACATCTGTATATTTGAGAGATAATGCCACTACTAATCCCTTGCAAGGTCAGAGCTTGTATTGGATGATTGTACCCCACTGTTTATTCATACTTCCTGCTGATGTCATTTCCTCCTGCTGGCTCTGACCTCTGACCTGTCATTTACCTCCTATTGTTGCCGTTGTTTAGTCCACCTTGGTGGCTGCTCTACAAGAGAATATCCCTGTCTTTATCTCTGTCGGATTCCTCTGCTTACAGGAAGGTTACTGAAGTATCTAAATGCTAAATCTATTTGTACTTAAAGGCCATGCTTTCATTTAGATTCTCTTGTATCTTCTTTTCTCACTCCTGAAGTCAATTGAATCCATTTCATCACTCTTAATTATTTTTCCTCTTTTTGTCTATATGATGTCTCCTGCTGTTTCTCCTCTATTTAACAAAAGGACTGTACATCATCCAGTTGACAGGGAGTGGCTAACACATAACACACCGGCCATGTTTTAATGGCTTCGCTTATGACTCTTAAATGTCTTTCAGCAGCAGCTCTGGCAAAAAGCCACAATGTCACACATGGTGTTGGCTAATCCCGACCATCATTTGATCAATGTCACTGATAAAACAGAACCCTGCTATTATACTTAGTGTGTGTTTGCGACGTGTGTACGTACAGTATATTTATATGATTAAATACATCTGTAAATCACTGCTCTTTAAACATAAAAGGTAGTGAGGGGTTGTTGTCTTGGCCCAACTGTGATATACTGCAACACAGCATATGTGCTTCATTCAGCATGTGTCTGTTTTGTATAATGTGTATGATCTGCAGGGGTTTGTTCGACCGGCAGTAAGGTTGTTGCCCCTACCTGGAAGCTGTAACTGTTTAATGAAAAGAAGTCAAAGTATTTATTTTGCATAGATCAGGGGTACTCAAATACAAATCTTAAAGTTCCAAAATAAATCTTTCAATAAGACAAAGGTCCGTTTATTACGGTCATTCAAACTTTTAAACAATTGCAACAAGATTCTTAACACGAGGTTGCGAAAACAAAAATAATCTGTATGCAGCAGTTTTCATTGTTATTGTGTCTGTGCTTGACCCCTCAGAGTCGCAGTGTAAGAGCTGCACAGTTATGAATAAAGGCAGCTGCACCCTCTTTCATTCAGCATTCCCATTATTGCTTTATAAATGTCTTGCCCCCTTGTGTGTCCACTGAGGTTCGTCAGGCCCAACACATCTTCAACAAACTCCCCCTTTGCCTCATCATAACAACTCACAAACACCAGCAACTGAGCATTGTCAGTGGTGTCAGTGGACTCACCCACAGCTAAGGAAATGCACTGTGCATTTTTTATTCCATCACAAAGCTGATGAATCAAATCACCAGCCAGTATTTCTGTTCTTCTGGTTGCTGTGGAATCTGAGAGGGGATTTGCTTGATTTTACCTGTTATTTCCTCTTTTTGTTTGCCTTCAACATGGTCTCCATCACTTCAGTCATGCATTATTTTATACTCAGTTATTATCCAGTGGAAAGTCCTTACCTACTGGCCTAGTTCAATCAAAGTGGTTACTTTTTTTTGGCTGGGCAGTGTAGTTTTACACACCGTCTTATTTGACTTTCTCAGGACTTGAAACTGTTTTTTGGGGGCAGACCCCCTCAAAGAAAACAATATATGCACGTAAGGTCATCATCTTAATAGTTTTGTATGCTCATCCGTGAGCAGAGCATCAAGTTGACATGTCTATTACAGCTGAATGCGGCGATTACCATCTTGTTCAGCAAAACGCCTCACAAACGTATTAAGATCAACAGCTTTAGTGCGTTTTGATTCAATGCTGAGTACAGCCAAACTGACAGTCTCTTCTCTGTCAGTGTAGACCGCAAATACCTCATTCCTTTAGTGCTTGGGTCCGAATGCTTCTCGTTTTGCGCCGTTCGGTTCAAATGAAATCGCCGCCAATCATGTCCACGCTCGGGCCAGGACCGGGGGAGGGGTTACATGACGTGCATCTTGTGCTGCATTCACTTGCACTCGGATATTAGAGACTTTCTCTCATAAATGTCCGATGAGCCACAACTTTTCTTTCAAAACAAAGCTGCCAACTGGGGTGGCAGCTGGAGTGGCAAGGCCTATTTTTAGGGTGTCAGTTGCCACCCCGGTAGGTGAAACTAGGCTACTAGCTACAGTACAGATGGAACTAGATGAGCTGTTAACTCTCGCTCTGACTCTCTTTTTTTTTTTTAAACTCTCTCTCTGACTCAGACAGGTTGAAAGAGACGAGAGACACATTTTTCCCACCCGCATTCCGCGAAGACCCGCCCTACTGTGCCTCTGATTCGCAGATTGTTTGGGGGGGGAAAACGCTGACGGGATGCTGAATGTGATTGGACCAATGCGTTCACAGACACACACAGATAGTGGAACAGGACATGCAGAGCGCTGTTTGCAGTCTATGGACATAGCGGATCATTTTTGACTCGTTGCGTTGTGGCGATGTCTCGCAGATAACACAGATAATACAGATAATACATATGAAAAGTATAATTTGCTCAGAGTCCAGACTCAGAGACAGTCGTGGTTCGGTCCGGATCCGGACTTGAGTCCGGACTTTGAGGATGCCTGGCATAGATGCTTATTAACTAAATTCATTACCAGGCATGAGAATCACTCACCTTTCGGCGAAATTCGCCGTTTTGAATCCAAAATAGGTCGTTTGTGTGATTCATGTAGATCTGCAATAACAATATTTTTGGGGTATGGGGGGGTCTGGGACCCAGAGTAATCTGCGGCCGCGAGCTGTTATGTGCCATCATGACACGCATGGTGTTCTTTTTTTATATATTATAATGCAGCGCGAGCTGTGTGCTCGAGTCTTCCTGCCTGTCGGCTCTGCTGCTCCGCGATGATGGTCTAGCTTCAGCAGCCACATTACGGGTGCGTTCGTTAATATTAACTGTGCGGTCTGGAGTCACTGTGGCACAGACTGGACCGCTGGCGAACAGCTGTTAGAACGGGCCGTTCAGGTGTTCAGAGCAGAGCTCCCTGTCGGAGCGCAGAGCGTGATGTAAACTGAAAAGTTTTTCTGTGGCAATATTATCGTTGGGCAAGCTAGCATACATTGTCACTATCTGCTAACGTTAGCTTTAGCCTTCGTTTTCTAATAGTTTTTCATAGGCTATAAACGGAGGTGGTATAAGTATAGATCTTGTACTTGAGTAAAAGTAGAAGTACTCAGATTTTGTACTTGAGTAAAAGTAGAAGCATTCAGATCTTGTACTAGAGTAAAAGTAGAAGTACTCAGATATTGTACTTGAGTAAAAGTAGAAGTACTCAGATCTTGTACTTGATTAAAAGTAGAAGTACTCAGATCTTGTACTTGATTAAAAGCAGAAATACTCAGATCTTGTACTTGAGTAAAAGTAGAAGTACTCAGATCTTGTACTTGATCAAAAGTAGAAGTACTCAGATCTTGCACTTGATTAAAAGCAGAAATACTCAGATCTTGTACTTGAGTAAAAGTAGAAGTACTCAGATCTTGTACTTGAGTAAAAGTAGAAGTACTCAGATATTGTACTTGAGTAAAAGTAGAAGTACCAGAGTGTAGGAATACTCTGTCACAGTAAAAGTCCTGCATTCAAAATGTTCCTCAAGTGAAAGTAGAAAAGTATTCTCATCAAAATATAGTGAAAGACAGTAAAAGTATAGTCGTTGTGCAGATTGGTCCATTTCAGAATAATATATATGATATGTTTTATAATGATTGATCATGAAAGTGTTCTCAAAGCTGGTAAAGGTGCAGCTAGTTTGAATGACTTTGTATACTGCAGGGTAGCTTGTGGATTTACTCCAGGTGGAACTAAAGTCTGATTTAACACTTGATTATATTTCACATCATTCATCCAGATCTGTAAAGTAACTAAAGGGATTAATACATGTAGTGGAGTCAAAGTACACCATGTACCTCTGAACTGTAGAGGAGAAGAAGAACAAAGTAGCAAAACATTGAAATACTTAAATTAAGTACAAGTATCTCAAAATTGTACCCAAGTATAGTAGCCTACTTGAGTTTATGAATTGAGTTACTTAACACCAGATGCCATAAAGATAGAAAGACTAAGCCTTGCACAGAGGCATGACAATAGATTTTCAAAATGCTCAACAGTGCTGCCAAAATTATAAACTGACTGCTACACAATTAAAATAAATGTTTTTATATATTTCTATTAGATGTGACTCTTTAGCGTTTCTGTTATTATTAACACTGCTGCTTTAGTTGTTCTGACTGCTAAAATCCTGTTATTCCTCATTTTAAAGCCGATATTCCGTGGGGTCGGGGGGCTCGGGTCCTTGTCACCTTTTCCATACCTGATGAGTTTGCATCCCTGATAATACTTAGTAAGGAGGCCATAATATTTTTGACTCATGGCTGAAGTTAAGTTTCTCCAGCTCTCCCCAGGTTGGCAAAAAAATGCATCTCAAAATGCATCAGATTGATGCTTTAAAATATGGAATATTCAAAATGTTCTTCCAGGGGAGCATGCCCCCGGACCCCCCTAGAGGGATAATATCCTTCTCACCTTTTTCACCCCTGACCCGTTTTCATGCCTGCACAATTTTACAGTAATTTTATGAAGTTTTGCTCAAGTTGAGTTTGTCCTCGCAGTCTTTCACCGACAGAAATGTGCTTTCCTGGAAACGATATGGTTTCAAATAATTACTTGGAGCTACCTGTTTAACACATGTTCATAAACAACATTGCCTATTAACTCTGAGGGAAAGAAAAGTATTCTTTTTTTTTGTGGAAAATATCTCAAGGCACATACATTTTTTATAGAATAAATTAATATTGTGTTCAATTACTTGCCCAAAACAAATCAAAGAGATGTGTTGAAATGACTCAAGGCTACCAGTTAAGTCACCCTGGCTTATGAGTTCAGCTAAATGAATAAAAACAGGTGAACATGTATTAATGAAAGTCCTGGGGGTTATATAAAATAAATGAATTACTATTTGGATTCAGACATAGTTAATTGACTTTTTAAAAAGCATATGTCACCTTCGATATGCCGACTTTATTAAAATGATCTGTTTTGTCAAGATATTGCCAAGGCCATTTTGAAGTGCTTATTACAAAAATATATTATTGGTATTATGAATGCTAGAAGCACATCTTTGAAATCAGTGATGCCTGTCAGTGTCAACCTTTTAAAAAATGGTTCCATTTTCAGTGTATACAACTAAATAAATGCAGAAGGAGAAATACCCCTTCTTCTGTGATACTCCCATGTCCCTCTACATCTCTGCCTCTGCGTACTATCGCATCCCTCCCACATTCGTCCCCACCTTGGTGTTCTTGTTTGGTACTCAAGTCTGTCCACGCCTCATTTCCTTTTTACATATTGTAATCTTTCTTTTCCCTCTCCTTCTCCTATCCTCTCCCTCTGTTATCGGTGTGTCCTGTAAAGCTTCATTTACAGAGGAGCCCTAATCAGATATGTACCAGTGGAGGACAGTTTGTGAGAGCAGTGTGTGGCCTGATAGATAGCAAGGCTTAGCAGAAGGGGAGCGCATTGTAAGCCCTCAATTATATGCCCGACACCAGACGTAGGAAAGAGACACTTGGGAGGCCTGTTTGTGTTTTTGCTCATGTGATTGAGTGTCATTCTCCAGTGCGTTAGGTTGCGTAGCTTGATATGCTTTTTTTTAATGTTTGCTGCACAGTGTGGATTGAAAGAAAAGCAGAAATAGAAAAAAAACGATTGTAGAGTACCAGGTCAAGCTCAATAAGATGTGAGTTGCTACTTTTAAAAGTAATATTTTAATCAATTCAATTTCTTCCACTGTCTACAGAATCCACAGGTGAAATGCACGAAAGTAGACGATGTAGGTTTAGTAGATGAGAAGTAAGTACATTCTGCATTACTGTGACATGATGATAAAGTTTAATGCTATCATATAGGAATCGGTATCTGAAAGTGGAATTTTTGTAATACACCATGTTTTATTTTAATCAGTGGTACAATGTACACAATGTGCCAACAAGGGCTATGTAGATTTAACCCTTTTCCATTCTCCTTTCAAGGCCATTCAAAACGTATGGTTAGACACTGTGGCGTCGGGCCCACAGAGACACCATAGTGGAATCAGATGGAGCCTGAAAAGGTGAGCCGGGGAGAGCAAACAATGAATAGTGTTTGAACATCTCTGCTGCTGGAGTTCACTGCTTCAAGGCTGCCTTCCTCGGAAGATAGATTATTCATCTGCTGTATTGTCCCGCAGAGGGATGCAACCTTTAGCGAAAAATCACAGCGCAACTCGACCTTGCTTTTCTGCTTCGTTATCATGCAGCCTCCAGTACAAACAGCAAAGCTTTACTTGATGCTAATAATAGTATGCATATCATCTGGCCATTCTTCAAATTCTTTCACTTCCAGAAATTACTAGTATGCAACATCGAGTGAGTCACTTTAACTTTTTTTACTGTGAAAATGAAATACTTTCTCCTTTATGCAGTAAACTCCCAGTCTTCTGCCGCACAAGTCTCCAAGCTCCAAGGTGAAGTTGCCACTAAGAATGAATCATTGTCAGCCTACTTTAGCCCATACTTAACCATGAGTGGCTAAATAAAGTGCCAATGAGACAAGTGTCTTTGAAAAATGTCAGATGGTGTTTTGTTACACAGTAGGGTGCCATTTTGACATGAGAGAAACAAACTGCCCTGGAGATTCAAGACATTTGCTATTCATTTTTAAGTTATCTGAGTTACTAGTAAAAGCTCACAACCCAAATTAACTTATAGATGACCTGGCAGAGCTACCAGCCATGTACTAAGGCTATATCCTTACCGCAGAGGCCTGGGTTCAAATCCAATCTACAGCCTTTGACTGAGTGTCGTCCCCTCTCCCTTCCCCCCTTACTGTCTTTATTCTTCCTCACTATAATGAAGGCAAAAAAAGACCCAAAAAATACACCCTAATACATATTTTCAAAACACAGAATCGACCTGAATATTTGTTGCCTCTTTACTATGAACCAGAATAGCCATGTATGTGAGAGGCCAGTTTTTGACAATGTATTCTTTCTTCAGTACATGGAACATTAATATTCCCAATCTGTTAGGAATGAGGTACTATTCACATTTAATCGATGTACACCATTGATGATAAGGTGGCATGATACTCCAAAAACATAGTTCCAAGTTGGAAAAAACTAACTCTTGAACAAATAGTCAACACTTCACAACCTTCCACACACCAGATTTGACCTAAACATTATCGACTACCAGTTTGATTTTAATGCCAGTCAGTAAGACATATACTTATACTTATTGTAAGTCGCTTTGGATAAAAGCGTCAGCTAAATGCAATGTAATGTAATGTAATATACTTTTGTGTTTGTATGTTTCTTTTAAAAATCATGTCTGACTGCTTTGATACAGACATTTTTAGTTTGGTCTTAGTTTATAGTGATGCAAATTAGTCGCTTTTCGGCGCCTCCCGCTTTTTTAACGCTGATTTGGGTGACTTGTGTAATTCGTGGAGAACCGAAGCGTTTTCGTTTTGGGGGGGGGGGACGACTGACGGACAACTTCTCACTTCAAAAAAGAAGAAGAAATCTAGACTGCAAAATAATTAAACAAGCGAGTGCCTGTTTTTCCTGGTCAAGGACAGGTTCCATGAACACAACACGAGTGTAACTTGTCTTCACGTGGTATATGTCTCGTCTGAAAGGAGTGCTGACGGAGAGCACCGGAACGCCGCTCCAGCTCTTCAAATATTGCAGTACCCATAAGGAGCCGTACACATGCTGCAGCAGGGGCGGACTGGCCATTGGGAATACCGGGAGTTTCCCCGGTGGGCCGGTGCTTTGTGTGGGCCGGAGGGCCAAAAAGAAAAAAAAAAGTTTATAAAAAAAACAAAAAAAAAAAATCTTTATTTTAGGCCTAAATCCTACCGGCCTACATTTGTAAGTGTTCCGGCCACTCCCTTTTTTTTTTTTGCTTACCTAAATCCTACCGGCCCACATTTGTAAGTGTTCCGGCCCAGCCCAGCCCAGTGGGGTGTGGCCAGGGTTGGGTTGTAACGGTGTTACGTAATCAGAATACAAAAATCAAGTAACTGTATTCAGCTCGCGTTACATTTGAAAAACGAGTAATCTGATTACAGTTACTTTCGTAAACCTGAAGTGAATACATTTTGGATTACTTATTGGAATTATTGGTGGAAAGATTTCCTCACAACATTTAATATTCATTACTAAAGGTACAGCCTCACAGTGCACAAAACCGCGCAGATGGACCAACAAGGGGAGCGTTTGAAAAAGATGTGCGGGTCCGCTCAGTGAAACAATAACAACGTAACATGGAGGAACAAAAGTCTGCGTTTAAATCGTGTGTGTGTGTGTGTGTGTGTGTGTGTGTGTGTGTGTGTGTGTGTGTGTGTGTGTGTGTGTGTGTGTGTGTGTGTGTGTGTGTGTGGTTAAAACACATCAGCCACACCGCTTTTTAGCCTTTCTAATGATTCTGAAGGTAAACACAGTGAAGGCGGTGCGTGAAAGGCACTGCGCGTTCCTCTTCTCAGAGGCTGAGTTAACCCTCCCGCTGCCTCCTGGTGCTGCAGAGATTTCATGAAGTGAAGGAGGTTTTCCTTCAATAAAACAGCTGCGGGCAGCAGATACTGTGAGAGTCACAGACATGAATACATAGATCAAGGCAGACTGGTGCACACACTCTCCTGTTTTGCCAATCCGGTGCTTAAACAAATATAGCTCTAAACCCCTGGCCGAAATGTCCTTAAAATGAAGTCCGAGTTCGACATTTTAATTAATGTCATGCCAACACTGGCAGGACAGAAGGCGACACGCCCTTTCTAAGCCATGTCCTCACATCCCAAGCTGCATCCCCAAAAAGTTTATTATGTTGTTACAACAGGGTTCAGGGGGAGTGGCTGTACGGCTGTACCCGTAGGATAGAAAAGGGGGAAGTGACGTCTGACTCAGAGGTCGCGCGGCTGTGGAGAAGAACGTGTTGCCCACATTCTGTTACTGAGTTTAGGCTAGTTAGCTAGCAGGTTTATTGTTTTGGGTGCAGTCACTTTTGCCTCCACTTGCTGTTCAAATAAATGTTGAAAGAAAAAGTTAATCTGTTTACAGTTCTGTTTTATATGGGTGTTGAAGAAGAAGAAGAAGAATTGGGAGGGATGAAACCCTCTTTAATGGTCACACATGCAGAGCACACAGCACACACAGTGAAATGTGTTCTCTGCTTTTAACCCATCCTAGTACCAGGAGTCTAGTACTATAGGAGCAGTGGGCAGCTATTGTACAGCGCCCGCGGAGCAATGGGAGTGAGGGGGGAAGGGGGATGTCTGGTGCCTTGCTCAAGGGCACCACGGCAGGAGGTGAACTGGGACCTCTCCAAGTAGAAGTCTACACTCCAAATAGGTCCTGTCGGGGACTTGAACCGGCGACCCTACGGCTCACAGTCCAAGCCCCTACTGACTGCCATAGATTTAGTCCCTAATTTTGCTCTAAAAGTGCACCAGATTGATGCATTTAACTTCAACATTTAAAAAATAAATCTTCCCGGGGGTGCATGCCCCCGGACCCCCCTAGAGGAGGTGAGGTCCACCACCTGCCCACACCCCCTGTTAAATTGTCTCACCAACATTGAGGATGCTTCATACGCCCATGTTTTATTCCATGTGTCAAGTCAGGCAAATTGGGTCAAAATGTTATTGCATCAATGATCTGTTAACATTAAAATCACTAAATATATGCCGTAACTATTTTGCTAGGCAACTCAAGGGCTCAGGTAATGTGATTACTATATGAATAATTGTCCAAAATAACATAAAATGCATAGGGTTTTTTGTTAAGTAACATACATTCGTCGCCGGCCGGCCGATACATGCCACGCATTAAGTGGACCTGTCTGTCAATTAATCCCCGGGCCACTTCCCCCCCCCCAGTCCGTCCCTGTGCTGCAGTGTTTGCGTGGCTGTGTCTTTAGTTGTAAGCACAGTGGTGATCTGTTGTTATTAGCATCTGGTTAGCTAGCTATGCTAACGAATTTAAAGAGCTTTTCTACAACCAGGTGGAAGAGAGCTCTCTCCTGAGAGGCTCAAATAACATCAGCTCAGTGAGGTTAGGGCACACCTTGATATGATCATTATAGTTATTAATGAGACATTAGAGACTAAATGAAAAACAGGTATAAAATACTATATGACAGTAACAAAAAAGTTGTTAAAAATAACAAGAATACAGTTTAAAAGGGGAGTGATTTGTAAAATATCCCAAAAGAAAAATCTGCTTACAGTTCTGTTTCAAATGGGTGTTGAAAGATGTGTCCATATATCTCTTCATTTTGCTCTCAAAGTGCACCAGATTGATGCTTTTAACTTCAATATTTAAAAAAAAAAATCTTCCCGGGGGAGCATGCCCACGGAGGTTAGGTCCACCCCCACTTAAATCATGTTCACATGGATAGGATACTAAATACATTTGCACACATCTTGTGTCCATATCTTTCTGTTTTGGTGGTCATGCCACAACCGTGCACATGCATGCATACGTGAGTCATGGTAAGATATCTGGATTTTCTTTGCACAGCATGAAAGAAAGGCCAAATGAATGGGCTGTGATTTTTGTTTTTTTAAGCCGTGGTTGAGTTCAATAATTTGTACGGCCCTCGGAGGATGTTGTAAAAATTTAAAGGAAAAAGGTTCCCCACCCCTGCTGTAAATAATTATAAAAACCCTTGATTTATAACTTAACATCTCTCTCCTATTGATATATATATATATATATATATTATAAAGAATAGCCAGTTAATTGAAGCATTATAGCACAGGCCTTTGTCAGATGGTATATTACGCTGTTTTTTTTCTGCTTCGAATAGTTCTCTCTTTTTTCACCATACCTGTGTTTGCATCACTGAGTTTAGTTAAACCTTCAAATGATATGCCTAAACAGCACCGTGTATCACACAAAGACAGCGTTTCAGGCCTGCGGCTTGGCAGGAAACCAGCTATTACAAGGTCAACATTACCTTTATTACTGGTTATTAGTCTACATTATACCTCAAGGGAGTTTTTACATAAACACACACCCACACAGATACACAGGCTTACAGAGCAATACGCTCACCCATATGGCAGTGTGGATCCTGCCTCACGCCAATAGACTTGCCCTGGGGAGCGAGTAAACATTGGATCTGCGTTTTTTCTGTTTATTGTTTGGTTATAGGCTATGACATAGTAAACTTTTTTCGATCTGCAGTGTCAACAGATGTTATGGGATGTAAGTTGTAGCTCCTAACACACTGTCATGTGTTTTTAACTGTAGCATTTGATAGACATACATAAACATGCCTGCACATACAGTCACTCAACACACACACAAGTCATTAGCTGTGTATTTCTGGTTGTAATGAGAATTAAACATTATTTCTTTGCTGTAATTGTGCATGTGTATTTTCCTCTTTTGTCTCTAAAGATTATGTTTGCGAGTCCCAGGGGCATGGCTATTGTTTTGAGTGCCTATCCACTCTGTATGACTGCGCTGTGCCGCAGGTGCTCAACAAAGCAGCCCCATTGGAATGCAGCAAACGCGCCTCCATTGTGGCATGAGAAGCATTTTATCAACACCTATTTCTCGTCTCCTCTGAGCGTATCTGAGTGGCCTTGGCTTCTGGCTAATACAATTAATGTATACAAACAACACATTTGACAAATATACAGACAGTCTTTCTTTCTTGAATACCTTTAAATGTGCTGTGGAAAAGGCATTATGTTGTATTGAAGGGGCTGCATCGTGTATGGAGAGAATACATTGAAAAGTATTTGTGTCTCTATTATGAAGTCAAAAAGGTTGTAATGGACCTTTTAGTGTGTGCCTCCATTTCCCCTGCTATTCAATATATTATAATAAAGTAGGCCTACGCAGACTACATCCTTTAATATCAGTCCTTACTGTATCCAGAGAAGTACTCTGGCAAATAGGGGCAGAAATATGAAATTCTCAATAGAATTTGGCATTTACATTGACAGTCAAACCATGAAATACTCACTCATACTGTCTCCCGCTTCTCCAGCTTTTACTCTTTCTTCCCACTTATTATTCACAGACCATAGTCCATTGCTAAGTGCAGGTGAAAAAAGCCATTAAGTCACAGGCTGGGAGGCTTGAGTGTGTGAGGAAGGGAGTGACAGGAAGACAGATTGCTGCACATTCTGAAACATGACATTCTAATCGGTGTGCATGTTGATTAAGAGACTTTATTGAAATGTTTCTTGTGACCGGAGAAATTGGAGGCTTAATGAATGGAATATTCATGTTGTGTGTGAACGTGGGTGTCACACACACACAGCAATAAGGAAAACCGTTGAAGGCTCTCCTTGATTCACATTTCCATATTTTCTCATGTTTTTTTCCACCTCTTTCAGACTAGTTTGACTCTACTGTGTTCTCCTCCACATTTCGGACGTGAGCTCTGCTTTGATTTTATTTGGCTCTCTTTGCTTTTTTATATTTTATTTTTGAACCCCAGCTGGGATTTGGTGGTGACACAGGCTCTGCTGACAATCAGAAAATATATTAAATATCCACCATATGTTGTGAGAAGAGACAGCATGGCTAGGTGTGTGTGTGTGTGTGTGTGTGTGTGTGTGTGTGTGTGTGTGTGTGTGTGTGTGTGTGTGTGTGTGCGTGTGTGTGTGTGTGTGTGTGTGTGTGTGTGTGTGTGTGTGTGTGTGTGTGTGTGTGTGTGTGTGTGTGTGTGTGTGTGTGTGTGTGTGTTGTGTGTGCCTGTGTGTGTGTGAATGATTTAGGATTTAAGAATATTTCCTATGTCACATAAATAAATACAAAATAGGATGTCTGTCGATTCTCTATGATTCAACATTCATGCTTTCATTGTCTTTATATTACATATATTTCAAGATGGGCTTGATTGCAAAATACATTATAAAATATAAAAAAATTGCAAATACAAAGTTATAGTAAAAACAAGAAAATGTACATGTTAGAAAAAAGTACGACTTACAGGCGTAGCTCTTTTACTGTAACTGTGACAGAGTACACAGACATATCGCTTATGTGTTTATTGTTATGTTGATACAATCAAAGTTATTTTATGATCAATCCAGAAGCCAGATGCTGTTAGCTACATTTGATATCCCTTGCTGTTGTAGGATCCGTGTGTGTGTGTGTGTGTACATCTATATTTCTCTTTGAGTGTTTGTTTGCTATCCCTCCATGTTGTTTGTTTACAAATTAGTTATTCACCACCTACAGTCTAAGTGATGTGAGACATAATGTGATGTAAACTTAGATAGTGTAATAGCTTGTTTGCTTCTCTCTGTCTGACATTCAGTAGGTAAATAATGTAACTCTTAAAGCAGTCGATTACAATGCGCAGAGCAGTACAGCAGATTGATGTAGGCTGCTAAGGGGAGCAAGTCAATAGTGTGTGTGTGTGTGTGTGTGTGTGTGTGTGTGTGTGTGTGTGTGTGTGTGTGTGTGTGTGTGTGTGTGTGTGTGTGTGTGTGTGTGTGTGTGTGTGTGTGTGTGTGTGTGTGTGTGTGTGTGTGTGTGTGTGTGTGTGTGTGTGTGTGTGTGTAGGGGGCGTGAGGCGCAGTGGACTAGTGTGTTGGTGTTCGGATCAGGGGAGCACAGGTTCAAACCCCACTGCAGTCAGCATGTCGTTGTGTCCCTGGTCAAGACACTTCACCCCAAAGTGCTCCTGTGGGGATTGTCCACAGGATTGAGTATGTAAGTCGCTTTGAATAAAGGCGTCTAACATGTAATGTCATGTGTGTGTGTGTGTGTGTGTGTGTGTTTTCAGTGTTTGCACATGTGCTCTGTCAAAGTTACATTTTACAGTTCCTTATTGTTCTCATGGTTTTTCAATCTTCACAGCTCAGTTCCACACAAGTGTTGTATACATTCATAAATGTATGGCCACATATACCTTAGATAATATATTTTTCCAAAACTACACCAGATATTTATTTGCATTCAAGCTTTTATTTTTAAAAAGCAAAAAATTATCTCCAAATGCAGGTGTTATAACATAATCAGATGAATTGATTACTTTGTGTTTATTGATGACCTAATATGGTGATATAACGCAATGCAATATATTTATTCTGGGCAACATCATGTGCCTTTGTCGTCCCCAGCCTACACAATGTACAGTTAGCAAGAACATACCCATTGAAAAATGTTTTTATGTCTGGGTTGATGGTCACAAAAGAGCATATTCAATGTGAAGGCACAGAGCTACTGCCACCCCCCTCTACCAGCTCCAAATATCAAGGATATTGCTCTCAGAGGAACTGAGTTATGGGTGCAGGGCCTCACTTTGGGTAGCACTTTAAGGCTTGGAACCTGAAAAGAACTGGCATGTCCGTCAACGATAATCTCCAACTGATATAATCCAAGTCAATGCACAGAGAGGTTTCAGTGGTTCCACTGGATCTGTGCTCTCCTTTCTTCGGTTTCTATTAAATACAAGTCTGTCACATTCTACTATCAATTGCCATGTGCCAGAAATCTCTTCTAATGTTGGGTTGAAGAGAGATTGGTTTTCAGCCACTCTGCAGAAACATTTCCTACAGGGAGCGAGGTGCCAGCATCCTGTGATAAGTGGAGTTGCTGGTGGTTCTTGACACCCTTTCAAACGAGTTGTTAAAGCTGTTGGGCAGTGTCTATTTTTTCAGCTTTTATCAAATCTGTCAAAGTGCCTGCAAACCACCTGCAAATACCTCTAAGCACCAGCAACTTTTCTTAAGAGCCTGCTGTCTTTCTAGTGCAAACATCTCACGTTTAAAATCAACTTCATTCCCAGAGAGGTGCTACACTTGTCAACTTCTGTTTTCTTTATGTAAATGAACTTACCTCACTTCTCATGAACAACTGTCAAGTTTCAGTGGAAAGTGAGGCGTTTCAGAAAGACTACTTTGTGAAAG
Source organism: Gymnodraco acuticeps (assembly GCF_902827175.1). Taxonomy (NCBI): domain Eukaryota; kingdom Metazoa; phylum Chordata; class Actinopteri; order Perciformes; family Bathydraconidae; genus Gymnodraco; species Gymnodraco acuticeps. The sequence continues at coordinate 547,825 of NW_022990947.1, forward strand.
CACACTATATGGCTGTTAGACATATCACTTAGCAGTTTTTTGCAATTTAGTTGACAATTGCCTTCTTGTGAGAATGCTGGCTAAACAGACTGGCAAAAAGTTGGTGCAATTACTCATCCCCTGTGTGCACCATCTGTGTGTGTGAGTACTGCCATGTTACATAATCATCACAGAGAGAACCCTGTACTGAGTCAGACATTGTGTGTGATAAGTGGGATAGCGTTGACCCTTTAAGATTGATTAGGATTACCATGGTAGCCAGAGCATGTGGATACAGAATTTAAGTTATTTGGCGTACTGTAATAAGATTAGTTTCTAATCTTATAGATTCCCATTTAACCTGTTCTAATAAGTATACAGTAAATACCTTTTAGTTTTTTTCTTAGGAGGATTATTGAATGGAATGTACTGTGTTCACATGTGAAAACTACAATGTCTTAATCCTTATATTTAACTCATAGTCAGATTTAATATAAGATTTTCATGACCGACCTGGTAACGTGTGACTGCAGACTATGAGTAATGTTAAACGCATCAGCCTTTGTTTTCTTTCAGAATGTTCTGCTGGTTTGGGAATATCTAACCAACCCAACTTCAGATATTCCTGGGGAGTCTTCCTGTTTTCACTTGTGTTGCCCTTGTTGTTTTCACAAGTGAACAATAGGTTGATCAGTGAGTGAATGTTCTTTAGTGAATAGTTTTATCAATATTAAGATTAATACATATCATTAAGGCTTATTAAGGACAATATATTATAGTCTCAGCCACATCTTACATCTACATTTTACACCCTGTGTTCCTTATTAAACATGTGAGCTAATGGATCTTTCAGTTAGTAGCATCATAATCGAAACTGTATCTGACATTTTGTCTTTCCAAGGGCTCTGTCATGGACAGCCAGGTGACGTGGCTGCAGCAGATGGAGGACATGGAGGATGGTGATTGACAGACCAGGGACAGGCTGACAAACAAGCTCTATGCTCAGCACCCACTATCGATTTCAGCTCAGAGGTCTCCGTTTGATACGGCAGCAGTCAGGGTCGAGTAGACACCTAAGCTAGAGCTAGCAGGCTATTGGAAAGGCAGATGCAAGTGAAGACAATATTATCTTCATGGCCAGTCAGAATCAAGAATAAGATAGGTGCACTGCAGATTTATGATATGCCGGGAACAGATCATGCCCACGGGGAATAGTATATAAAGCACTCAGTGTTGTGCCCACTAGTCTTACTGACTGCCATTCTAAGTCTTCAGGCAACCTTAATGTACATATCATTTTATTGAACTTCTCTCAGAGCATTAAGAACTGTGAACGGAAACTTGATTGTCGTTTTGTACCCTAAGAATCTTGAGGATAAAACATTTATAATTTCATATTACATTGCAGGAATTTGGTCCATGACCATCTCCCCCATTTTCATGCACGATTAACTTCACACAATGCCAGGAAGCACAACTGTATGTCATTACTTTTATGGCTGCAGTTTTTATGGATTTCATGGTTTTTCTCTCCATCACTTTTGTTTTCATGAAATGTGTGTGCCTGAGGATAGAGCTGAGGGATAGGAGGAGTTGCGTTGCCCTTTCAATAATGTGTTGAATACCCAACCAGGTACTTTTTTAGCTTGTAGTTACTACCTTAACTTGGAGATACAACTGTTGGTTTGCTACAACAAACACACTGCCTCTTGTTTAACTTTGTGTCAACTTGTGCCTCATACTGAAGCAGTGGTGATATATATCTCACAACAAAACCCTGAAAATCTAAAACTCAGGGTTTCTGCTATGTTGTAGCTCTTGTCAAGAAGGTGATTTTGATAAAGAATGTAGAAAATATATTTCTACGTGTATATATGATGTTTGCCTTGATCCATGACAGTGTCGTCTCGCTCGATTTGCTTCTTCCTTTTGGCCCTAATGATTAATGGTGACTGAGTCCCAATGTAAACATGGGGGGGCTACGCCGTGCAGACCAATCTGGCCTGTTATGTCAATTATCCCGTGATCTGTATCAGCCTCAGTAACGCAAGCTGTCTGCAGCCTATGGTGGATAGGATAACATAACTTGCTTTCCTCTACCTGGCAAGACATCTACACATAAAGGATCAAAGACACACTGGTGCCCTTTGTATTTTCTTCTGTTTTGTAGAACTCATTACAGTGCCTTGTGTTTTTAACATACGGCCTTCTCATTACCGTCAGTTGGCCCCTGCCGCTTTGATCTGTGACAATGTACCGTTACCGCTCTGCAGCAGCAGCATATTTTTTAAATAGGCATATTGGAGCTGAAAGTACATCTGTAGCTTTAAATAAGGTGGAAATGGTTGAAATGTCCTTCACTCAAAGCCAGGCCAACCCCTTACTCACCTTGTTAGGGAGTGGATGCTTGGTGCACAGCGTCCCTGCTGGATTTTCCCATGTGAATCCAGTTGATCTGTTGTGTCTTTAACCCTGCAGAAATGCTGCTGAATAAACCCTGAACTCGGTGAATGGTGCAGACAGCACTCATTTATAGAAGTGACCAGTGGGCTGATGAGATGCAATTGGATTGCATATATGAAACACTGATGGTAGCGTTATTTTATGGAAGCTGTTTTACTGTGTCTTGGAGTTTTGCCAGACTGGTGTCTTAGTGTAGGGAGTTACAGTCCTCTGGATTCAAGTTATATGTCCTTGTTCAAAGGAGTAGGAGGGGTCGGCTTTGTATGTACTTTAATGATAAACGGATGAAAAAAGGGTGAATTCCTTTACTCTTTGATATATGGGGTTGTTTGTGATGCACAAAGTCCAATTTAATCAAAAGTGGTTGTATTTTACATTAAAAGCTGACATGGATCGGCTGGTTTTCAAACAAATTAAATGCCGTGCTCATCTGAAATGTGTGGACAGTCTAGGAAATGTGCTTTATGCTGGTATAAGCATCTACTGCATAAATTAATGGGCCTTGAATGTTTCCCACCGCAAGTAAATGAATTACCACTTAGGTATAGCTTTGTCATACAGGCCACACAAGCTCTTTGAAAGAAATAGATTGGAAATTTACTTAAAAGTAAAGCCCTATTTTCATGTTTGCCTTTAGTTATGAAATTGGAAAACTGCAAGAATAATGAGCTGATGTTAATCTTATTAAAATGCAGGAAGAAATACACATACTGTACGATACAAACTGTAACATTATGGTCTACACAAAGTGCGGGCCGTATTGTAAGAGCAGGATTTCATTGATGGTGGGAGCTGACCTTAGTTTAACACAGGAAGGATGAGAGTCTTCGGGTCAATAAGGGTTAAATGACGATTAGGCTGGTGCCATCTCTCTGACCATACACGCCACTTCTCTGATTGCACACCATTTCTTCCCCCTTGTTCTCTTGCCCCTGCTAGGTTAATATCCTAGCCCTACTTACGGTATGAAACAGATCTCACTGGAAGCAAGCTTGCCACTGTGTCACACAGATAAATAGCTCCATGACTGTCCTCACACACAGCTACCCGTCGACTCGGACGCTTTATGTCTTATTCGACCTTGACAATGACACAGTCCATCCATGGGCTTATTGACTTATGCCCGCTATGAAAGCCTGATTGCCAGGTTAATTGAATTAGCACTGTGAATATCTTACTTAAAGAATTGTTTTTTTATCCATTGTTTGTTTTCACTTTCACATGGAATTTAAAAAAAATGGACCTTTGCTATAATCATAAAATAGGAAAATAGCAATAGATTAGTTGAAAAAATAAATAGTAAGAATGATAACCTGTGATGTTTGGGAAAATAGGGGGTATGAAATCCTGGCATGAAAGCAACAATGCTATGATGTGGAGGGGGAGTTAGCAGCAGCATCGTGGAGATTTTAAATAAGCTGAGGCTGTACTGGGAAGGTTTTATATCACGAGTTACAGTAGCAACACAACGCCAGGGCCTCATGCTTTTACGATGGAGTCACAGTTTTCAATGAGCCAGTACATTTTTCACAGGGACGAATTGCTCCTGACAGTCCAATGGCCAGACCAACATTTCGCAAAATGCAAAAGGTCTGGCGCAAATGAGGTCTGACCTTATCGATAGCCGGGACCCATCTATCTAAAGGCAGACCCCCCTGTCGCCTAGCGCAACAAGGCTGCTTACCTTCCCCACTCCCTTCACTGCTGCCTTCCCTTTCTCTCACTCCCTACTGTAATGTTCACTGGGACTATTCACATTTCTGTCTCTATCTCTGAGTAAATGGCTCTTTCTGTCTGCTGGTTGTTTGTTTATCCATTCGTCACTTGTGATATCTCAGACATAACTTTTATTTATTGTGATAACACTTTGATCTGGCAGTTTCACAATCACATTGATTGCTGAAGGAATGGTGGGAACAACACTATTATTTTATCACTCAGAAACAAGCAGCATCTTAAAAACACCTTTCCAAACTTTTTCAAATTAGTTGATATTAATTCTTCTCACAGATCTCACATTTTCAAATGTACAATATTACATACTTTCCTCTGACAACATTTTTAAATGACCAATTCTTAACAGATGCCCTTTTCCAATCTTCTCAATCAAGGCCAGTTAAGTAGAACATACCACATATTCTTACACTAAACTACCTCCACCATGACCTGGTTTGAGTCCTGCCTTCTGTCCCTCATCGGGGCAAGCTTTATTTACTTTCATTTTATTATTCCACTCCTACCACCACAACGTTCCTGTGTGATCCAGTTAAACATCACATCCGTCATGCACAGACTGCAGCGTGGTCATACTTAAACATGTGTGCGTGAGCTCACTTGCAGTAATAGACACACTGTGTGTTTGTGTGTGTGTGTGTGTGTGCGTGTGTGTGTGTGTGTGTTTTAAGGAGGTGCTCTGCATTCTTGATGAATTATGCATGATTGTCAGGGGACTAACTACAATGTTATCTGGAACTCTGTGTAGGACAAAACTGAAGCATAAAAGGCACTGGATTATATTATCATTAGTTCAATCTGCAGAAGGACACAGGAATGAAACTGGTCCATTGGAGATGCAATATTTTTGAGAGGATAAGGACAAAACAGGAAAGTATTTGAGGGATTACGTTTGGAAGTTGGTTCCTGAGTAATACTAAAGTTTCTGAGGAACTATTTATTCATAAGCATTCTGAAACATGTTGATATTATGAACAAAATAGGTTCGCTTTGACTCAAACTATTAAAGATGACATTATTTATTTCAATTCAGTTAACAGAGTATTGTAAACATAATATTTTCTTATAAGGCTGTTCTGTGTCATAGGTCTGAGATGACAGATGCATTCCAGCTTTTATATATGATAAAGTGTTGGGATTTACCATTTTGTTTTAGCCACTTTATTTCAAATAGTCTCTCTGTGTTGTTGATTCCCTACATTTCCCAGATTGCTCCCCTAAAGGACAAGTAAACATTATATTTTGAGTAACTTGGAGGATGAATAATAGCACAGTAATGGATTTTCTGTGCATGCTCACCCTTTTCCACTTGATGACTTGTAAAAGCCATATTTACGCAAATATATGTTGTTAAATCACAGTTATAGTGGGTTGAAAGATGAACAGCTATAATATCAGGTTTTACAACTATGATTTCCAAATAGTGACAGAGCTATGGTCAAGTTCAAGAACGTGGCCTTTAAAAGTGTTTGTAGCAGAAAAATACTTTTTTGTAAATTGAACTTTCTCTGTCTGTCCACATTGTAGAAGTGTAGAAAGTGACTATGTGCTGAGCAGAACTGAACTAAGCCAGGCTGGGACTCTGAGCCTCCCTGAGGAGAGCCAACTAGCTCACACAGTCAGATCTGCACCAACTAGAGTAGACACTTTGGACAAGTTAAACAGTGATAAATCTGCATGTCAGTATGATTTAAACCACGGCCCCTACTTTCTGTCGGCGTTGTGTCATATTGCTGCCCCCGCAGGGCTCATATTGTCCTCCACGTGGCTCTTTAAGAAGCAAGGGATGATGAAAGAGTGAGAGGTAAGTGTGACAGGCTTAACTCGTGGAAGAAAAAGAACAAGCTTTGATTAATTGCAGTGGAGGTGATTGTGAAGGGAGATGCCGAGGGTGAACAGTAGGTGTGTATGTGTAGGTGCTATTGGCTGGCCGCACACTTGGGTTTGTGTTTACGCAGAAACAGGTATAAGCTGTGATGTTGCATCTACAAACAATATTTTGGAGGAGTCGTTAAGCAAACAAATACATAATAGCTATTCTTACTGTGGGCTGCTTTTGCTAAAATGCTTCAACAACAAGTATGACGGGTACAAATGAAAGTAAGACATTTATCAACTAGCTAAACAATGCTTATAATGAGTTAAATGTTATTTTCTACAGCTCAACATCTAAAATCACAAATTTGACTCGAGGGGCTTTACAATCTGTACCACCTCCAACCCTTTCTTGGATAAAATAAATAACTTCAAACATTGAATTAATGGAAAAGATTGTCTGGTTTTGACTTTTCATATGCAAAACAGCACTGCAGTGGTCATTTTAATGTTATCACTTAATAAGGGAAATATATAACTCAAAGTGAATACCCTAATATTACATTCCAGTCACTACAATGCACTACAATGTCCTGAGAGAGGAAAACATGAATTAAACCATCTCATTCGAGAACAAACTATTTGTGGACCAATAACCTTGAATAGTCCAAATGTATACCATTTGTAAGCCAAATGACTTTTAGACTTATTTCAATGAATTAATGTATTACACTTTTGTCAGTCCATTGCAAGTTACTGTTTAATTAATAAAGACAGATTGAATACTCACATTGTTGTTGGACACAAATAGATTAAGTCATTACACTCATTTGTAATTTACTGGCAATTTAAAGCAATAATGTGACAGTTCTACAAAAACAATGATACTGTACAGTTCAACATAGTGCATTCAAATAATTCTAATTAGGAGAATTGATTTATAATATCATGTTGAAGAATCGTTTAAATGATCATGTGTTTTCATCCCTACTACAAAGATTGCACTGCATAACTCAAAGTAAAGTTATAGAAATGCAATGCGAAAGCACAACAAGGTTGTTGGTTGAATATTTCAGCATGTTGTGGAACTGAACAGAAAATCTTCTCTCCTGTGTGTTGGAGGCACTGAGGCATGATGCTGCAAAATGTGAGCAGAATTCGGTTTTAAATATCTACAACTCCAGTTTGATGAATGATTCAATCTTGCCTAAGCCGGTTTCAGTGTACCTATTCTCCAAACTGCCGGCGTCTATGCAACGTAACTCCAGATGGATAGAAATAATTGTTTTACTAAATAATCCACTTCCCACTCACATAATACAGCCAGTTAATGTGGGCCATTAGTGTCCATGCAGGGTAATTGGCCATAATGTTCTGTTGAGCAGCAGTCCATCCAACACTGCCGACTGGTCCCGAGTACACATCACATTAGCTTCAGGAGTTCAGTAGTTCATTGTACGGTGGGAATTGTTGTGGTTGAGGGGGCAGTGAGGGAGGGTGTTTTCATTAAAGAACAAGATCAGTTTTTAAACATACAGAATGTTTGGCAGTTAGACCATCAAACCAGTCACTGTACACACCATATTTGGAAGTACGTTGGCTGATTTCAGTATAAAAAGGAATAAACAGTGACTCAGTACAGACAACCCCAAATACATGTAGATGCTTACATTTGTGGTTGCCTACAGTTTATCTAGACTTTTATTTTGTTGTAGGTTTCTCCGTGAGTTACTGCACTGAGAGCTGGGTTCTTATTTTGTAGTCTTTTTTTCCACACACACACACACACACACACACACACACACACACACACACACACACACACACACACACACACACACACACACACACACACACACACACACACACACACACACACACACACACACACACACCACACACATACACTTATTTTAAACATCCTGTACAGAAATGTGGTCTCTAAATCATTCATGTGTATGGAACCTTTGCCTCTCCTATGTTTCTCCATAATATATGAACTGTTTGATCCACTGCCCAGATCAATACGTTGAACACTCTCACAGTTTGTACGTACTTGACACCTAACCCGCAAACGTTGTCATACAGTATATTTGACATGTAGCTATTCGTGATTGTCTGCAGGGTTTAAGAAAAACGTTATGTAAAAAACTTTTAAGATGGATTTCTTTATGTGTGGTTTGTGGGGTATTTTCTTATTCAGTTCATAGTAATTATGATAATAATGATTACATTTGTCAAATAAGAAGCAGGAAGTGCTCTTCAGCAAAGGCAAACAAAGACATTCTGAAGTGTAGCCGGCCTCTTGGAATAATAGGTTCCTGTTGTCCGGCACAACAGACTGCTTTCAGCACACCCTCTTCTGAAGCCGCTACAATTCAGTGCTTGCCCCCGGCCTTTCTGTCTTTGTTCCTCCACCTGACCCTTTCCTCCGTTTATAAATGAGAGCTTAATTGCATCTTGTTTGTGATGGCAGAGAGCTAGGGATGTGTGTTTGAGAGTTTATGTTGGCGAGGGAAACATAAATAGGACAAGCATGGAATAAATGTTGTTCTGCTGTATCAATTCAAGGCCTTACTTAACGAAAGAGAGGTGTACTTGCACACATAACATTTAATCAGACTTCATGTCAAAGAGAGCATATATAAAATCTTTTGAAGTAAAGTAAGGATACTTCCATCTCTTTATGATGCCTCTGATGGTACACAGTATTGAACATGGCTTTTGTTGTCACTGCAATAGACCTCCTGGCCAACCCTCTAGTACAGGGGTGTCCAAACTACGGCCCACGGGCCATTTTGAATCGGCCCTCAGCAAATTCAAAAAGTATAATAGAGTATGGCCTACAAATGAAACTTGTGCTTGTCTCGTATTGTACTTCTTAAATATAGATGAAAGTAGATATCACACAGTATTCAAGAAGCCCACTTTTTCCAACAAATTCAGTCAATTAAAGTTGAAAATGTTTTCTATCAAATCTAAGTTGATAAGAAAAAAGCCCAATAACTTATTCTCATAACACGATTGAAATAAACCCTTCCTATTTCCTCTTATGATAAGCTCCTGTTTTAAGGAATGAGCTGCTAACAAAATAAATGAAACCCTCTGGAGAGCTGAAACATTTTTGGAGACCCCTGCTCTAGTACTTCACTATGGAAGACTCAGAACTAAGTTTATAAAGTCCCACAGGCATAATAGATTGTGTTAGTTCATTCAAAACTAAATCATTTTGTCATTTTATAAATTGTTATTTAATTCAAATGAAATGATAGGTACCTCATCTGGTCACCTGATGGCCAAGATCCCCGTTGTTTATTTACCACTGAATTAAAAGCACCAAACATCATTCGGTGCACTTACTTGGTCACATCTCATACTGAATCACATGAAATAAATACAATTGAGACAACATAGAGCCCTATGTAATTTTCTCCCCCAGGCTAATGAGCTATCAAGATCGTATGAGTTAGAACAGTAGTGACACTTCTTTTTTTTTAATGTGACAAAGATAGTATCAGAGTTTACAGATGGACCGTTAATAAAAACAAAATGGACTGACAGACAGAGGGAGACAGAGGAGGAGGGGGAAACCTTTCAAACCACCGAAGGATCAGAGATGTTCTGTGTTTCTTCCGGCTTCTCTTATTACACTTTTGTATTATTTTTTTCTCTTTTCACAAAATACCTTTTCCTGAGGTATTTTGGCAGAGCGTGCCTAAGTTTCTGAATAGTGTGGTGCAGGTAGGCATCCTAATGGCTGCCCACTGTTGGCAGGCAGAACAGCAATAATTGTGGGGGGTCTTATTAGGAAAGCTTGAGCTTTCTGTGTTCACATCGCTGACAGGATTTTCTGGCTCACAGGCGGAGGGAATTAGTGTGAGATACAAGCTACTGCTAATTGAATGCAGGGCCTGACTCACTAATGTGAATGATTGTTTCACACCCAAACTATAAATCCTTCTCTATTACTCCTGAGGTGCAAATGGAGCTCGGCTCTTCCCCCTTAGCCATCTTCACTCTCATTTGTCTGATATATACTGCTTCTCTGGCGCTGTCTTAGTAATTTATAAAATAGGCAAAGAGATAAAGTTAGGAGGAAAATGGTGTGAATGGAAAACACATTTATTACTGTCTACGTACACTGTAGCATTTAACCCTGCCATTGTAAGTACCGGATGCTATTAGAATTCTTAACAGCTCTAACTGGGTGGTTGTTTGCAGTGTCAATTGCTCCCTGAAATGAACTGCTACTCTATCCACCAAACAGTTGCCAAATAAAAAGCAATTGATCTGACAATAAAGATTATAAAATGTGTTTTGGGGATATGCATTTCTTCCAGGTTGACGGTAAGCAGAGCAAACAGCTAATTTACAAAAGATAACAGAGAAAACCGTATTAAAACTTCATGTTGACTCTGATCTGATGTCTAGTGTGGCTTATTTTAAAGTCTGTAAACATATTTTTAATACTGGAAATAGAAAAAGCTGCAGACGACTTTTCCTAAAAGGAGAATGTAACCATTGATGCTTTGAAGATAACCCCTGGGGATATTATGAAGCACAGGGAGTTCTTGCTACTTACTTGACAAAAAACACAAAAGATTCCAATATCACAGAATAAGGGTGGGGTAAAAGGAGTAGCAAAGCACTAGAGGGCACTCTCTATCTCCCTACCCCTCAGTAATGCTCTCTGTAACACACTCACACTCACACTTACACACACTCATGCACATAGAGAACATGCTGAACATTCAAATATGAAAGTCAGAATGAGATGTTCTCTCAGCTACGAGGAGACAATCAATTTGAATTGTATTAATCAGTGCTTGCACTCAGGCCCTCTCTAGTTCACTATTCAATTACAACTGTTACATCTCATCCCATTCTCTCCCCCCCCAACCACCCCCCCCTCTCAATCCTCCACTCCTTCATACCGTCTGGGTCTATATCTCTGTCTCCTACTGTAGCCACTATCTATATTAATATTTCCCCATTGTTTTTTTCCAGCAGCAGCACAGATGATAGATTTTAACCTAATGAAAAGCACTTCTGTTGAGATTGAAAAGCTCCTTAAAGACATCACAGCAAATCCTCAGCCTTTCTTTCCTCCTCCCCTTCTTTTTCCATACCTTACTTTCTTCTCCTTCTATTTCATCCCTCCTCATTTCTCGGTCCCTCTTCCTACCCATGTCCTCACCACATTTTCTTTCTTGACATTTATGCTTTATCTGCTACATCCCATATGCATCCTGCTACCCCCAAACACTTTTTTTTGCAATCCTTTCTTACATCTCCCTCCCTCCTCCCCCCTCTCTGCTAAATGGGCTGCATTACTGTAATGAGCTGGTAATTTATGGAGGAGGAGTGCAGGACTTGTATCTTTGACTATTGAGTGTGCGGCCTCCCCCAAGCTCACCCTCTCCCTCTGACACATGCACACACTCTGAGAGCCATGTGCAAACACAGACTGACACCCCTCAAAATTAAGTAGGGACATACCACAGACACACACACACACACACACACACACACACACACACACACACACACACACACACACACACACACACACACACACACACACACACACACACACACACAGACAGACAGACAGACAGACAGACAGACAGACAGACAGACAGACAGACAGACAGACAGACAGACAGACAGACAGACAGACAGACAGACAGACAGACAGACAGACAGACAGACAGACAGACAGACAGACAGACAGACAGACAGACACACACACACACAGAGACACACACACAGACACAGACACACACACACACACACACAGACACACACACACACACACACACACACAGACACACAGACACATACACACACAGACACACAGATACACACACACACAGACACACACACACAGACATACAGACAGACAGACAGACAGACAGACACATGCACATGCACACACACACACACACACACACACACACACACACACACACACACACACACACAGACACACACACACACACACACACACACACACAGACACACAGACACACAGACACATACACACACAGACACACAGATACACACACACACAGACACACACACACAGACATACAGACAGACAGACAGACAGACACATGCACACGCACACACACACACACACACACACACACACACACAGACACACACCACACACACACACACACACACACACACACACACACACACACACACACACACACACACACACACACACACACACACACACACTGTAAGTGCACATAATGACATACTCAAAGCAGCACATTGTCTTGTCCGGCCAAAAACAATCATGTACATATGTGCATGCTTTTGAGTGGAAAAGCGAGTGTCAGGCAAAATCTGAAGCCAGCTGCGCTGATTACATCTGAATCATATTTCTGCTGTCAGACGGCATCACACAGACTACACAAAAATACTTTTAAAACGAAAACAGGTGACCCACTTTATACTTTTTATAACCCAACACATTTGTTTACAAGTTGCTAAAAATGTAAACTCCCTTTATATTCAAAAGCTTAAAGGGAAAGTTTGTGTTGTATTGACAAAGTTGCACAGCTTTGCAATTAGTGCTTAATCCTTAATTACATTGTAAATGGTTGAACATGAACTGAGAGGAAAGCTGCAGAAACCTGAAATTGGCCTGTTTGCTTTATGCTGCCACTGAGCTCTTCATATCAGCAGGAAGCTGTTTTCATAAATGTTCTTCTTTGGTTCCCAGGCACAAGTTACAGCCATCGCTACACGGGATAATTGCCATTGTGGGATGTCTTTCTATCGTGGTTGTGTAACCCAATCGCCTGCAGTCGACAGTCTTGGATGTGAATATCCAAAGAGAAAGATACCTGTTTAGACCACAGGGAGACAGGGAGGAAGGGCAATAATACAACTTTCTTGGAAGGATGTTGGATAAAGGAATGAGTAAAAGATGTTGAAGCAAACAGCGGGGGAGGCTTGTTGGCTCCTCTGACTGTTGTCTGTCATCAAGGCTTGTAACCTGAGAGAAAAAGAAGAAGTGGATGTAAAAGGTCAATGTTGCATGCCATAATGTGAATATGCATGTTTGAATTGGATCCATCCCATGTACATGGAGGGCCTCCCACAGGGATGTTAAACACCATGGCGACAGGCGCTGACCCCAGTAGTAAAGAGTTTAAAGGTCAACAGAGCTACTGAGGGGGTGACTGTGACCGTGAACACAGGAACATCCTTTAGAGAGGATCGGCAGGAGGATAAAGACAGAGGGGGGAGTTTGAGGGGAAAGCAAACATTAGAGAGAGGAAGGAAGACAGAGGCGCAGGAGGAAATGAGGAGGGGGGGGAAACAGGATGTGAGAAAGGACAATGTGAGAAAGGACAATATGAGAAGAGATGAGATGATGAGGAAAGAAGAGAAAAGGATAAATGATGAGGACATTGAGACCTGGAGAAATTGAGACGTGCATGCTGGGCATATTCAGGATGACAGTAGATGAGAAGCTTGATAGTAAAGAAATGTGTGGGATTGAGAAGCTGTGATTTATTGGCACACAATACAATGGCCCACATGTTTGAAGCAACGACAAGCACACAGCTAGAAATGTAGACCCCCGTCTGCTTGCTCAGCCAAACCTTTAGATTATAAACAAATAAGGAAGTAATGGTATTTTTCACTGCATGGTTATTTCATTTGTTTTAAGTTTTCCTCAACAACATTCATGGCTGATTGTATTTCCAGCCAAATAAAAATAAAAATGTTGCAGGTGTCAGTGGAGTCTAAACATTTAGGAGAATGTTCTAAGTCAGTAATATTCAGGTAGATTAAATATTTGTGGGGAAACCAACTCATCTTTTTCCTCAATTCTACATATAATGAAATATATAAGGGGGAAATAGTTTCCAAGCATGTCGTTCCCCTTGTTATATTTGGACTAATAACCCTCCAAAGAAGAATTCTCAAGCAGTTTCAAGTCTTTTTTGGCCTTGTGTATTTCATTCTTTGGCACTGTCTATGGAGTTACCTTCTAAAGAAAAGTGCTTTGTGTTTTTATGAGTCATTCTGACTATGCTGCGGCACAAAAACAAGGTTCTTAAACTGTCATTTTGCATTTAAGAGCACTTATCAATTTCATAGACGCAGTCAAAGCAGCAGTCTCGAATAAGACATGAGTTACTCTGTGTGCGTCTGAAATGAGCCTTGGGAAAGGTTAGCCATAAACTGAAAAAGTTGTTTGATCTATAGCCAGGTATTGATCAAAAACACTGTCCAAGCTCATGAAAATGTACATGTGGTTATGTGTGTGTGCGCTGGTGCACGTCGGTTGAGAGTGTGCAGTCCATACAGTAATGGCACTTGACGTGAGATTTGAGTTATGGCCAGGTATCGATCAGAAAACATCACGGGAGCTTTAAACTTTGCTAAAGAGCTTTTGGTGAGACCTGACGACGTGCTGTTACTGACTCATGAGCCATTAGGGAGTTTGTATAAAGGAGACCAAAGTGAGACACAGAAAAGGAGAGCGCATTTTGAAAATGTTCTTTTCAGTTACAAATGACACTATTTTACTTGAGATAATGATTGTATCTCCTCTTCTCGTCTTATTAAACAATTCAAATGCTACTCTGCTAAGTTAAAACATTTGTTTGACTTTTGCATGTTGAGATTTTAGATTAGTTTTTATGGTATTTGTATTCATTTGAGGTTAACCTTAAATATAGCTTTGATTGGTCAAATAGAAGTTTAGATTACAGTTAAGATTATCAGTTAGTTAGTACATTAAATATAATGTAGTGCTGAAAAGAACATTGCATGTTCTGACTATTGTTTCTATTTCCTTTAGCACTTATTCGACACCATGTTAAGTAGTCCCAGTGCTGGACACATTATTAATTTCTGTATTGTCAAGGTTAGATTGTTTGTCACTGTTTTTATTGGTGTTAGGCTTGAGGAAAGAAACAGGCATAACCTAAGCATTTCCTTGGGTGGGTCCGTCTGCTATTACTGGTCTACTAACCTAATTGTTTTGAACTAATTGGTATCGGGTCATTTGTTTTATGGTTGTTTCGGGGGCTAAGTAGACCCTAATTCACACACAGAGAAACACACACACACACACACACACACACACACACACACACACACACACACACACACACACACACACACACATACACACACATGAACACGCAACACACACAAACATTTGGAGGATTTTCTCAGTGGTCGAGGAAGAGGAAGTGTGTGTCTGGTTAATGATTCCTGCAGGGTTACAGCGGACAGAGTGGACTGTTAAAGGCTCGAGATAAGGCATCGAAACAGACTTAGTGGCACTTGGAGTGCTGACTGCGTGTGTTAGATGGAGTCAGGGGGGCATTTCAAGGAGGAAAGGGTCAACAAAATGTGAGGGTATGACTTATGCCTTTAAATAAACATTCCAGTGGGTCCATCTTCCTGTCTTTCAGTGTTGGTAATATTCAAGAACTGAGTGGAGCTGCTAATTACCCTAAGTGGGTGAACGGCAAGCTATTTTGCTTTTCTTTTGATGACTAAATTAATTCCTAGTCCCAATGATTACAAAACAAAGAGTGTTTTTGTATCTTTAATCCGTGTTTTGCCTTTTTCCATAACAAACTAAAAGAACAGCTGATATCCCAGCAACAACACTTTTTAACCCTTCAGACAGGTTTAAATAGTATTAAGATTGGCAGAGAATGCTATGGTGTGTTAACCTGTACTCTGTTCAGGCAGTATGTAATAACGAAAGGTTATAACATGTGAGCAGCCAGTTCTCATTCATAACACTCCGTTCGATGTCTCACTATGGGATGCGCCTCATCGCGGAGCAAACAGAAGCATCAATCTCATTACGCCAATCCTGATTGGCTGGTGATCTGAACCCAAATATAACCATTTCGGTCGACGGGCGCTCGCCGGCTACTCCTTCTGCTTCGCAAGAAGACGGTAATACTAACGCCAGTTAGTATTAAAATCGACCTCGCCGTTTCTTTCCCCGGAAAGCAGGGTAAGGTTTTGATTTTTCTCAAGCTAGCTACGCACCTGTTGCTAGCTAGCTTCCCCTTACTACCGACACCACGGTAGCGAGGACGCTTTTCTTTTTCTCTCTCACGGAGGAGAAAAGGATTAGAAGTATATTGACACACCAGTCAATATTCTTTGAGAACAAAGGACCCACACCGTCCCTTTTTCTCCGGATTAAGGACGGGTTGGTAACACTTTTTCTCTCAACGACGTACCTGTTACGAGCGGGTCCTCTCCACGCTACGAGGCAAACAAGATGGACGCCTCTCCCCCTCACACCAGAGGAGTCAGGGACTCGGAGGCTCGGTTATGCGGCTGCGGGTTGAAGATAGCAGGCACAGACTCACACCAGGTCTGCTCGTCCTGCCTCGGGCTGGAACACGCCCAGGAGGCTATCGACAACCCCGGCTCGTGCGGGCATTGTGCCCGTTTCACCCGAAAGAGCCTCCACCGAAAGCTAGCACACCAAGCTAGCTTGTTGGAACAGGACTCCCTCATGTCCACTGATTCGGCGTTTGGCAATCAAGACACGGGGGCGTCCGCCGCAGAGACTGAGCCCCTCACTGTGTCGGTCTGGGGCTCACTAACAGCGGCAGCTGCGGAACCGGGATCCCACGCCGTGTCAGGCCGGGACCCGGTGGCGGCAAGAGACGCGGGAACGGAGCCCCACGCCTCACCAGGCGGGAGCTCCCGGCGAGACCTCACCATGGTCTCGCCCGCAGAGGCTCGGCCTGCTCCGCATACCGCCGATGGAACTGCTGGTGGCAGCCCACCTCCTACCGAGGATGGGCCCGTCACCAAGCAGGAACCCCACGCTGCCAGCGAAGGTGGACCGTTTCCAGTCGACCATGACTGAACGGTCCTACAGAGCCGCAGCGTTGTCCGCCAGGGCTCTGAACGTTTCCTCACTGCTAACCGCATACCAAGCGGAGCTCTGTGAGGATATGTTGAGTAATCCTGGACCGGCTGTTCTGGATGAGTTGGCCGCGGTCACAGACATTTGTCTCCGTGTCCAACGCTGCGCCGTCCAGGCCACGGGCAAAACAATGGGGATCATGGTGGTGCAGGAAAGAGCTAGATGGCTCAACCTCACCAACCTCCCAGACCGGGAAAAGGAGGATGTGCTTGACATGCCCATCGTTCCCGAGGGGATTTTCGGCTCCGCTCTTGCCTCCATGCAGAGGAGATGCGAGTCGAAAAAGAAGGAGGACGAGGCCCTCCACCTCTGCCTCCCTCGAAGGGCCCAGCCGCTGCCTTCGCAGCGGCAGCCCTTCGTCCAAGCTGCCCCGAACCCTGCTCGGTTCAAAATACCGAAAACGCAGAGGTCGCAGTCCGCCCCGAGTCCCCAGCCCAGGCAGGGGACGAGGGCGAGCTGGCCTAGAAGATCTCCGGTTCCGGCTGCAGCCCAGGCGCAGCCAACCCAGAATTTCGGCCAGCAGTCGAGGAAGAAGAAGCGAGCGGAGTGACAGCCCCTCCTTCTCCCCTCTGTGACAGAGCTGGAAGTCTACGGTTCCCCAGCTCTAAATGTGTTCCCGCCGCCTCGAGAGATGCCTCAACACCATCCTCAAGTCCGCATAAACACATGTCACACACTTATTGATTTTTCTGTCATAAAACATTTTCCGCTGACGCATCCAGGTTTCGAGCCAAGGGCGCAGCTCGAAAAAATGAAAATAAAAACAATAAACAGTCCGTCAACTGTCCCCCTTCTGAGAGCAGCTACGGCCTCTCTCAAAGGGCGGACAATTGACGGGTCTGTGAAGGCACCACCGTCACGCGCATGCGCAGTGCCGGCTGGGGTCGTGAAGGCACCACCGTCACGCACATGCGCAGTGCCGGCTGGGGTTGTGAAGGCACCACCGTCACGCGCATGCGCAGTGCCGGCTGGAGCTGTAAAGGCACCACCGTCACGCGCATGCGCAGTGCCGGCTGGGGTTGAGAAGGCACCACCGTCACGTGCATGCGCAGTGCCGGCTGGAGCTGTAAAGGCACCACCGTATATCTACGGTAAAAAGATATAAGTTCCGAATGCTCACTCACACATCTCTGCTGCGGCTCGTGCGACAAGACGACTGGTTTACATCAGTCGACCTGAAAGATGCGTATTTTCACATCCCAGTATATTACCCACACAGGAAATATCTGAGATTTGCATTTCAGGGGATCTGTTATGAATACAGAGTACTCCCCTTCGGTCTGTCTCTCAGTCCAAGGGTGTTTGTACGATGTACGGAAGCCGCAATAACCCCGTTAAGACAACAGGGTATTCGCCTGGCGACCTACCTGGACGACTGGCTGCTTCTCGCACAGTCGGAGCAGGAGGCTGTTACGCAGACAAATGTCCTCGTAAAGCACCTGCTCAACCTGGGTTTCATAATAAACACAGAGAAGAGCATGTTGTGCCCCGCGCAGACTATACTCTTCCTGGGTTTACGCCTGAACTCGGTGCCCTTTTCAGCTCGCTTGTCAGCGGAAAGAGTGAAAGCTTTCAGAGCTTGTCTCGCTCTTTTCCAGCTGCGCAAACATGTTCTCTTCAGATCATGCCTGCGATTGCTGGGGCTCATGGCGTCAGCCATCCTGGTCGTATGACTGGGACGCTTACACATGAGGGAGTTTCAGCGCTGGGTGGCCGCCCTAAAACTAAACCCTGCGCACCATGGCGAGAGTGATGGTTACTGTGAAATGCGTAATGGCACTGCACCACTGGCTGCACCCGACTTTTCTAGTACGAGGTGTGCCTATGGGTGCTGTCCTTTCACGGAAAGTGGTCACCACGGACGCATGTCTGACAGGTTGGGGAGGTATTTATGAAGGTCGCCCGGTGAGGGGTCTCTGGAGCAGAGACCTCCAGCGGGCGCACATAAATTACCTGGAGCTTTTAGCGGTGTTTCTCACCCTAAAACGCTTTCTGCCTTTCCTCAGGGGACATCACGTCCTCGTGAGGACAGACAATACGACCACAATATCGTATATTAACCGCCAAGGGTGTTTGCGTTCTCTCCAGTTACACACACTGGCGCGCAAACTGATCCTATGGAGCGGTAGACGTCTCCTCTCTCTGAGAGCGACGCACGTACCGGGAGTGATGAACCTCGGGGCAGATCTACTGTCCAGAGGTATACCACTGTATGCAGACTGGACTCTACATCCAAGGATTGTGAGCCAGCTGTGGGTGCGTTACGGCAGGGCCGCGGTGGATCTGTTCGCATCGAAAGACAATGCTCAGTGTCAGCTGTTCTTTTCGATGCGCGATCTAAATGCACCGTTAGGCGTGGATGCACTCGCGCACGATTGGCCCCCGGGCCTTCTGTACGCGTTCCCACTCCTGGCTCTGATACCCCCAACTCTGGCCAGAGTGAGAGAGCAATGCCACACACTTATCCTGATAGCTCCGCAGTGGCCAGCTATGTACTGGATATATAGCGGAGATAGATCAGCTGCTGTGCGGGCAGCCATGGCAGCTCCCACTACGCAGGGACATACTGTCCCAAGCGGGAGGGTGATCTTTCACCCACACCCAGAGCGCTTGGCTCTATGGGCCTGGCCCGTGAGTGGTACAATCTGAATACAGTGTGACATGAAGCTGACCCTGGCAGCTGCCAAGCGAGCCAGTGGCACTCATGCACTATCTGTACAGTCTTCATGCACTCAGTTCGCCCCAGGGCAAACAGAGTGTGGTTGAAGCCCAACCCTGCCTTTATATTAAGGCGGTTGGTTCAGGTACCACATTTGACATTGAGGCATCCTCCCCGCCACTGTATTCCTCCGGGGAACAGCGGCCGGATTTGCCGTGTCCAGCCCGTGCTTTACGCACGTACAGGGACAGATCAAGGGTGCTTCGTCATAATGACCAACCCCTTGTGTCCTGGGCTAACCCTTATAAGGGCAAGCCTGTTACTAAGCAACGGCTCTCCCACTGGTTTGTGGAAGCAATTGCTTTGGGGCTCATACGAGTCAGAGTTCGCAGGCACCCTCGGGTCCGCGAGCTCTTTCGACTCAGGGTCTGGCTGCATCCTGGGCTCTGTCCAAGATGTCTCCCATCCAAGACATTGGTGCAGCGGCGAGCTGGTCCTCGCCGCTCACTTTTGTCCGCCTCTTAACAGGCTGGACGTTCTGCTCCCAGTGTGACTCAAGCAGTGCTGGGCACCTGGTTGAGTCAGAGCTCTACCTGTTAAGTTCTGGTTGGTTTGGTGATTTTCGAGATAAGCTCGTCTGACAATACGGGAGCTACAATTTCCCATAGTGAGACATCGAACGGAGTGTTATGAATGAGAACTATAGGTTACTTACGTAACCCCAGTTCTCAGAGTAACATGAAGTGAGATGTCTCACCAGACGGCCCTCCTTGCAATGGTGAAGCGAGAAGAGGTGCTTATTTTGAATGACGCATGCGTCGTGGCGCAAGCTACTTATAGGGGGTGAATTCCCTGACGCTGACGTCAAGATCACCAGCCAATCAGGATTGTCGTAATGAGATTGATGCTTCTGTTTGCTCCGCGATGAGGCGCATCCCATAGTGAGACATCTCACTTCATGTTACTCTGAGAACTGGGGTTACGTAAGTAACCTATAGTTTTCTTCTGGGTCGTAATAAGCGTGATGTAAGAGAGGCCCATTTCTGGGCTCTGGATCCAATAGTAGCGTGTAATTACCTTTACGACCTGCTCCCTATGCTAGAGGATTAGCCATAATCCATAACCAAAGCCATAACTATTGCTATGCTACGTTCATTTTAGTCAGACGCATGCAACATGCAGTTCACCAGAATGTTGTCTGTCTTCATTTTCGTCCTCTTTCCGCCTCTTCACTTCCTCTGCTCTCTCGTATTCTCATTTTAAATTGAGGTTGTTAAGCTTTATGCCCCTCCGTCTGGGGTGTCAGAATTCGAGAGCTGTTTCCTGTTATACACAATCCAAAATAGAGAAAGAGGGAGAGTAATGGAGAAAGAGACAAAGGGGGAAAGAGAGAGAGACAAGTTGTGGAGATTAATATTGTCAAAGGAGAGGTGCTGTTGGTTTGAAATAGAGCTTGATATCTTGGTTTTACTGCTGATGTCAATGGGAACTTAGTTTGTGTGTGTTTGTGTGTGTGTTTTTATTAGTTGCTTGTATTGAAAAAGAAAGATGAAGATATAAAACACACTATTTCCACATAGATTATACACATACATTTTATTTATGAGATGATGTTGTTTACAATACAAATCAATGAGGTATGAACAATTGGTAACACAAGTGATGAGTGTAAAAAAAAAATACAAAGCATAAGACAGAAAGATAGCGAGACAGAGACATATTAAGAGAGGACAAGGCTGACTGAAGTGACAGAGTATAGAGGGGTTGTCCCAAGGCATTGGGGCGCAAATTGTGAGGTGCACATATAATAAATAGAAAGAGTTTCCAAGTTCTTAAAAGTATTTCAACTGTGAGTGCAACCTATCCTTTGCTCTTGGTGTAGACCATAGTATGTTCATCATAATTGAGTCCTGATGAATAATGCCGACCTGTTAAGTGTCTTGTTGACCTGTGAATGTGTGTGTGAATGGGTAACGAGTGGTTGTATTCAGTGGTGAAGGAAAGGCTGTTGTAGGTCACCCCTGTTGTAGGTCCATCTCTCCTTATCGCGCCTTTACTCTGTCTATCTGTCCTTGCCCATCACTCTTCCCCTCTATCTCTCCCTTTCGCTGCCACTCACTCACCTTTCCAATCTTCCTCTCCAAACTTCACATCCTCTCCACAAGGTTATCACACATCAACTACTACAACTCTGTGTGTGTGTGTGTGTGTGTGTGTGTGTGTGTGTGTGTGTGTGTGTGTGTGTGTGTGTGTGTGTGTGTGTGTGTGTGTGTGTGTGTGTGTGTGTGTGTGTGTGTGTGTGTGTGTGTGTGTGTGTGTGTGTGTGTGTGTGTGTGTGTGTGTGTGTGTGTGTGTGTGTGTGTGTGTGTGTGTGTGTCAGTTCACCATGAAACTTAAGAGTCACTTTTGACTTGTACTGCCTTTACCTCACCACTTAAGCATGTCTGGGTCTGCTGATTGCTTCTGTTTCTCTCTCTCTCTCTGCCTGAAACACACAGACACACACTCACAGAAACACATAAAACCATACAAGCACACACTGCCACAAATGTTATGTGTCAGCTGGTTTACATCAGATCAGAGGCTGATTGGGAAAATGCCCATGCCCTCTCTCACTCACACACACACACACACACACACACACACACACACACACACACACACACACACACACACACCACACACACACCACACACACACACACACACACACACTCACAGAAGGAGGCACACTGCCTTCTCCCTGCCCTCTGGCTAATTAATTTCCCAGATTGAGCATGTCCCACCATAAAGTGCTCTCCCTCCTTCTTGTGTCCCACTCAATCTGTTCCTCCTCTCTCCAGTGTCTCTCTGTGGAGCCTGGCTCATTTCAGTTCCCCCGGCCTTTGATTGCGTTGGCCCAAAATGTCAGGGCAAAGAGCGTCACCTCATTGAACGTCTGCCTCTCTCATTTTGTTCCTTCTCTCTTATTCGCTTTTCTCTTTCTTTCTATTTCTTTCTGAATATGTTTCTCTGCCTTGGAAGAAGCGGCCCAGTTTTTGTAACATCAAGTTCATGTTCATGTCCACAGCCCAACAGGGTTGTCTCTCCTCTCAATCGAGGGATTGTTGGCATCCCTTCTCAAGTTCCCTCTAGTTCTCACAGCTTTTAATGTGTTAATTCCCAGCCAACAAAACAGTCCCTCTCTCTTCTTGCGTGTGTGATTCAAAAGCTTTATTTGGTATGTTGTTTACTGAATTAGTTCTGGTACTCTGCTTGACCCCAGTCAGTTTGGCTGGGGGCTTTGAAGGTGAGCATAGTGTGTTAATCAATCATACCATGGGGCCGATGCTGGGCCAGGTCAGATAGGCATCAAAGGAGGTAAGTGACATCCACATGGTGCTCATTGAGGTCTCCTGACAGTTTGTACACTCATGTGTGATGTGCATATGTGCTCATGCATGTGTATGTACAATCATGTAAACACAATCCTGTGGGAGCATTTTCCCTTTGCTGCTCATGGTTAAAACCAGTACACAAATGAGTATCATGTTACACACACACAAGGGAACATACACACATGTACATACTTGTACAGAAAAGGGATCCAAGAATGATACACCATAATCAATGTAAACATCTGAAAGGTCATTCACCTTTTGTCCATGCACTTCATCATGTGTCTCTTTGTTTGGGATTGGATCCATTGAAGAAAAATTGAAAAACCGAAAATTCAGCCTATTTTTTTCCTGATAATTCACCAAATCTTTGTTGAATCAGCATGAGGAAAGCTTGGTAAGTCAGCTGTTTAAATGTCGGTAATCAGCACAGTCCTGCTTGGACATACTTGAGTCCTGCACCCTTATTGCCCTTCCTTTTCTTTAAAGGGTTTGAAACCGCAAAAGGGAAACTAACTTGGCCATGTTCCTTGCAAAAAATCCATGTCAGTACTGGTAAGACAATTTGCTAAATTGGAAGGAAAACATACAGATTGTAATTTCCGCCCTAAAAAATAGCTTTTGCATCCCTTGTTACTACTTACACCAATTCAGAAGACAAGAAATGAAAAGTGAGTTTATTTTGGTTTTGGGCATGCAGCAGCACAGTGGAGAAGGCAACGCTGAGGCCAAGTTTTTAAACGCAACACAAAGAACCAAGTGCATGTCTTTCACATTAGACATGACAGTTGTGCTCTCTGGAATACATCAGCCATAATAAGCCATTTTTTGCATTATCCCTGTTGCCATATTCACACACACACACACACACACACATGCACACACTGCACCACAGTAAATCTTAACCATATACCATCATGTCTTTCGTAAGCATTCTGTCTTCATCAGCGGCTGAAATATGGTGTATAGGGTTACAGCAGACAGGCCTGGGGATGGATTCAGAGCAATAAGATAGCAGTAATGGCACACCATCATTTAGGCGAATGTAATAAGTGAATATCTAATAAGCCTGTAAAAGATGCTTAACCCCTGAAGCTCTGAGGTCAGGTACGGAGATAGTGGAATAAGTGGATTAAGGAAGGTTTCTTCTCACGTTGCGGTCATCACAGGATTGACCAACTCCTGACCCCTCTGTTAAGAATGTGGTTACTTTACCCCAGAGCCGCTCCTCTGTCTGGATAAATCCGCTATTTATGGCTTTTGATAACAGCTTGTGCCTGATATGGGAAAGTAATAGGTTATGAATCTCTGTCTAGAGATAATGTAGAAGTTAATGGAACACAGAAGATTTGAGGTTTTACTTGGTTATTCACCTCTGCTCGATATTTGTCACCTTGTTTCTTCACTAAGAGCTATGAGTAGTGCCTTCCCCTTAAATTCTAACATTTGAGAAAGTCTTAGTAAAAGAATTGGAAGGCAAACTACCATGAGCGTTTGCACTACTCAGTATTTGACACAGCTTCCTAGAGGGACTAAATGGTTCATGACACTTTATATTGATCCATTGATCGATTTGTTGTTTGGTGATTGATTAGTAAGAAGATGTGTTGGCCAAAATCCCAGTTGCTTAAATGAACTGCAACAGTTGCTTTAGAATACGATCCCCACCTGTTTTTCGCATGATGACATAAGTTTATCCTCAAATGACAGATTCAGTAAAAGACAGGTGAAATGTGCCATGCTCAAAATGAATGATATCATGGATTTAAGGTCAATCTTTGAGTCTCTCTGTTTCTTTTAACACTAAAGAGGGAGTGTAAACACACATACACACAGACATAGCCAGATTCAAAAGCCATTTCCAGCCCGGGCAGCAGAGTGTGTCCTCATTACCGACTGTGAGTGTGGAGTCACCACTCAGTCACAGCTCCTGCTGCCAGAAAGGGATTTTCTGCTCACTTTTCCTCTGACTTTTTCACCTTAACTTCTCTTGCATATCGGTTCATCTATTTCTAGGACAGAAAATCCTTGTCAGTCAGGAAATACAATTTCCTGTTCTTATGGTCCCATACACTGCCAGTCAAATAATTTTGAAACCCAATATTAAAAAGTAAAACACCTCTTCTGTTTGTACTTTTATTGACTCTCTCTTTTAAAACCGGTTCAGTTGCCCTCTCCATCTCTGACAAGGTGAACAAAACTGTTTTTGATTATAGTTAAAAGGTTTCCCTTAAAGCTCTTCTCTTTCTGAAAAGTAGCCAACTATTTCCATTTGCCACCAGGAGTAGCTGGAGTTTACAGTCTGCTGATAGAGGATCAAAGGCAGAGGGAGAGAGGCAGAGCACACGGGGATATTAGACTTAATGGCGACCAGATGAACTTGTTGATGGAGTACTAAACAAGTCTAAATAGCCTAACACTTGGCTCATTTTGACAAAGCCATTATCTGACTCTCCAGTTGACCAACGTGAGTGCATAACAATATGTTGTTAAGTGTTATTAGCTCTTCTCTTTCTCCCTGCTGCTATCTCTTACGACCACATGTTTTTCTTTATGAAGTCAAAAGCCTGTAATTCACTAATTTCGAGTAGGAAGGTTGTGTACTTAGGTAAGTGCAGCCCAGTAATCAGGAAATGCACGGACAATATATTCACACACTTCGTATACATTCACTGTGGTAGGCACCCTGTCTGCTTCAATCCTCTCACTTTGTCAGGTTGAAAGAAGTAACGGTGAAGTGGAAGAAACAGGGTCTTGGAGTTGTTGAAGGGGAAGTGGAGGGAGTTCTGTTGTTGGATTCGGTTAACTGTGAAGCTCTCCTCTTTTATTTGATCTCCCTGTTTCTCAGAAAACTCCCAATCGCACTGCAAGGAGGTTTTAACAGCAGCAATATGTGTGTCTCAACATCAGACGAGAGGTCTGAGCCCAGGTAATCGAGTTTGGGATCATGTGATTGGACATGACAAGGGAATCAGGATGGGGAGCCATTCACCTATATGACGTTTTTCCAATCTCACACACACTCAAAC
Source organism: Gymnodraco acuticeps (assembly GCF_902827175.1). Taxonomy (NCBI): domain Eukaryota; kingdom Metazoa; phylum Chordata; class Actinopteri; order Perciformes; family Bathydraconidae; genus Gymnodraco; species Gymnodraco acuticeps. The sequence goes on from NW_022990947.1 coordinate 573,831, forward strand.
ACACATAGAAACATGCAGGCGTCTCCATTTTTAGAATGCTTTACCGGGTCAGGGCCAGTCAAAAAACAACATGGCTACTCCATGTGCTGTGAACCCATCTGGCCTGATGGAGCCTCTTCCCCATGGTGCCGTTTTACATGAAACATTCTGTAGCTTCAAAGCCATGTTACTGCTGTTCAGTCATAATGTGCCATTATGCATGGCATCCAAGAGCATGCTGGAGCACAAAGGGAACCACATGTCGAGCACCCAAGTGCCCAAGGCTATATGTTACATATGTTACCTACTGTACACAAGATGGTTCCTGTGTGTGTGTGGAGGAAACTCTACATTACATAGCTCCAGCTGCACTAGAGGAAAAAGGGTTAAATACATGCAGTTGATTCAAAAAGTGTACGATTATTCATTTCCCTTCTCCTGCGGAAACAAGCTCCCGCTCCGCAGTGTAAGCACACTCTCGTGTACACACACACAAACACATTCTTGAACAACAAGTTACCCAATGTGCAGCGACATCAACAATCTGCTAATTCTATGTTTACATTTCTATGTTGACAGGTAGAGATTAAACATTAAAATGTTTGTATACATAAAAAGTTTAAACACATGCTTTCCCTGCTGGTTAAAATGGAGATGTTTGAGTCTCTATCTTGTTTGTGAAAAAGTTTGAGGTGAAATAGATTTCCGTAATGAAAAAACAACATCAGGGCTAAGTAAGTATTTGAAGGTGCTGTCAAAGGCTTTCTCTGTCTTCACCCTCCTTCTTTCATCTTTCTCTCATCCCTCGCTCCACCTCCTCCCGTCCCACTCTCATTAGTGGTGGTTGTGAGAGAGGGGAGAACAAAGCCCAGACCTTACCAATCGATCACCGAGCAGCACTATCAATCGACTGGTGGCACACAGGTCTCCTCCATCTGCCCAACGATTGACGGGTCAAAGATTGATGAGGAGGATTGTTGTGTCTCTGTGTATGTTTGTTTGTTAATGCAACAGAGAGTATGTCTTTATTTGAGATAGATAACAGACAATTTGATATCATCTGGTTTGTCAGCTGCACAGTTTAATATGTGCTCAGCTGAAAAATAAATGAAGACTATATTAAAAGAACTCATTTCTGAGGTTTGTGTTTGTTTGCGTGTGTGCATGAGTGTGTAATGTGTGTAGTTATGCACACATGCTCTAGGTTGTAACAAAACCCCCAGACACTGACACATATTTGTTTCTGTGGATACTCTTTACACTGGCACAATGTTTCTGCCCTATCTACCAGCAGTAAACACAAACACACACTCACACGCTCACATACCAACCCAGTCTCATGGCATTTCGTGTTCACCAACACGATTTTTCCCTTTTTTTCGTGTTGCACAGCACGATTTTAAAAGCAATGTATTTCTACTGGTAATGTGTTTCGTGCCTGCAGGCTGCAGCACGTCTTTTTCTCCGGTCGGGTCGTGGAAGACCGGAAGCTGTGTGGTTCATAAAAACATGTTCTTACTCAATATCAAGCCACAGTTATTGCTTTTATTTTAAATCGTATAATTTCGGACTTTTGTTGCCGTCTGTGAGGAAAATAAATGGGGCTCAGAGCCTCAGGATACTGAAATCTGTATTTTTTAAATCTTTTTTTCCTTCTAATTTGTTATTCTTTTCAAAAATAACACACTATTATTTACTCACCAATAACACACAATTATCCTTGCTTTTATTTATTGGTTTAATTCCATAATCTCGGGCTTTTTTGGCGTCCGTCAGGAACTGAATTTCAAAATAAAAATAACCGGAAACAGACGTAGGACTATAAGGGACATTTCGAGCATCATTGCGATTGTCAACATTTCTGAGTTTAGGATGGCCGAAGACACTACACTACCCATAATCCCCAGCTATCGTTTAGGACTACAGTCCCGTAAGGTTATGAAGAGCGTCAAACAGCTGTATGAAATGGAACGAAACCACGCCAGACTATCCAAAACTGGAATCGAACGCCCCCCCAGAACTACACATGCTGGCTATTGTGTTTCGCAAAATGTTCTATGGGACGTCTCTACTGAACGTTTTCGTTTTTCCCACAATTAGAAGTTGCCAGTATTAAACACATTGGTGTTATCAAATGTAAAACATATAATTAATAAATGGGTGAAAATCACTTGTGTCCTTAATATACCCACATGACAGCTCATTGTTACTTTGTAATTCTACTCCACTACAATTCAGAGGTTAACCTGGTATTTTTACTCCACTGCATTTATTTGAGTTACTTTGCAGATTCTGATTAATTATGTGAAATATAAACAACCCTTAAATCAGACTTTAGTTACACCTGAGTAAAATGCAGGTAAGGTGATTGTCAAGTGCCAACAATCAGGAGAGATATTTGATAGTTGGTGCTTGAGAAGACTAAACATGTATCTGCAATTGACATGAATGGAAACGAGTAATAAAGTATATTCATTACTCATTATTCTCTACTAATAGTTAATTAAAGACTGTATATTATGGCTATTTTGCACATCCCTTTCAAGATTTTCAAAGGTTTATTGACATATCATATACTACGGTGTAGTTATGCAATGAATGAAAACCTTGGGTCACAGGTTCCTCAACAGTGCATTACAAGACATCTATCAATATGTGTGTACCTCCACCATTAAACTGTCATATTCTGCACATTTCTTATTCTATCTACATACATCAGAGTATAATTAATATGTATGATATCAGTTAAAATAAGTGCTTCAACATAGTTAACATTGCAGGAAAGCAATATATTAGACGTTAAGTACTTTGTCAGGCTTAATATTTATCTGTAGATAGATACCCCCAAAGTGTTTTTCTTATTTAAAAGAAGACCTTAATCTAAAGTGTTATTTAATGTTTAAATAAAGGTTAATTCGTTTTTCTGTTTTGCACCTCCTCCTATTAATATCTTTGTACATTCTGCACTAAACTGTTTTATTGTAGCGATCACTTATAGTATCTTCTTGATTTTTTATATTCTATATTTCTATATTTATACTTTCCCCCTATGAAAGTATGTACTCTTAATATTTTTTAATCAAATATAACACATAAAAACAATAATTCAATAACGTGCTTTAACCACTAGGAGGTGCACACAGCCATAATAACTTTGTATTAGTATTAGTGTAGGACACTTATGTACAACATCTGAAGATGTGTAGTTTTATACATGCTTTCACATAATTTTACAGCATATTGCTATACTATTTCAGACTCAGTATTTACATTCTTACATTCAATGAAAATCAGTAATATCTTTAAAAACTACAGTCCTTTTATATCAGCTGTGCACCGTTATGGTGTAAATCAGGGTTGCCAACTCTCACGCATCTGGCGTGTGATACACGCTTTCACTCTCAATCTCACGCTCTCACGCTGCCCAAACTATTCTCACGCCAAAACAAGAATACCGAAGACTAGAAACTGTTTTGAAAACTTTTGTCACGTAGTTTGATCGTCTTCTCAATAGAACATCTTTGATAATGTCTTCTGGCCAATCAGAATCAAGATAACGGCATGGTGTTGTTGCAGGAAGTCCCGACGGAGAATAATTTTGCTGTAGTACATCTCTATATACATTGATACAACATTACGTGTTGATAGAAATCAACACGTAATTAAATAAGACCCCACGGTTTGATGATTGATAGGTGTGTGGGCTGTCTTTCATTTTGACATACAGAACAATGGGGGCTATCCACCCTTATCCACAATGTAAAGTCATTCACACAGCCTCTTCCCTCTTCTCTCTGTGAGGAGCAGCAGGTTCAGCTTTCAGAACAAAGTAACAAAAAACTAAAATGGCATTCATTTTTTAAAATATGTCCTGTAGTAATAGATGTATTTATTTTTCTTCTCAAGAGAGTACCAGAATGTGTATTTTATGTTAGTATTTCAAAAAATCTCCTGGGGGAGAATCCCCCCAGACCCCCCTGCAGGGGTTGGGTTTTCAGCATGTCAACTCTTTCACCTGTGGGGAAATTGCAGGATTGGCTCCAGGTCGCCCTTTTTATTTACTACAAGACAAATGTGCCTTTTTATTTCATACAGTTCAATTTGGATTGAGACAGGGAAATAATCTAACCCTCACGCGTGGCGTTTCACTGTCAAGGGGAGCGTGTATGTAATTACATTGCAAATACTGACTTGAGCCCCACCACTGTATGGGTTAACCGTTAGCCCTACCATAGATTACCCAACAAAAATACTCCGCCCCATATTGCGCATGCGCAGATCTAAGATCCAGTAGAAATGATAAAAAGTAAAAGTCTGCTGCTTATTGTTCTACTAGGCCAAAATAGAGTCAAAGAGTATGAGAGTGAGTGTGTTAATTAATATATTTAGCAGTTTGGAGTAAGTCTGTAGATGTGTTTGTGTGTGTGTATAGGCCTCTCACGATAATTTATTTTGTTGGATAAATTTTCCCGGAAATTATTGCGATAAACGATAATATTGTCGGCACCGTTGTATGACCATTTTAGACCACTGACATACTGATAATATATAATAATAATTCAAGTACATCCTTTCAAACTGCTAGTCACATCCTCATGTAAATGGCAATTTATCGAGTTAATTTTAATTTATCGTACGATAAGTCAATTAATTGCTTATCGCGACAGGCCTATGCACACAATAAAACAGTGGAAACAAACATGTGTTTGACTTTCATTAGTGAATGAAACTGTGTGCCCTTTATATTCTGTGTCCAATATTGTGTCTTTGTATATATTGTAAATATATATCCTATATATATGCTAAGGTCCCGCTACTGACACGATAGCAGTCATTTCGTGCGCATATGTGTAATCAAACCCATGATACCAAAATCTCACTCCAGCCAGGTACCCAAAGTTGGCAACCCTGGTGTAAATATAACCTATCTATGAATTAGATCAAATGTAAAAGTCAGCCGAATTAGTGTTGATACTGTAAGGAGACGTATTGTGTGAAGAGAAATTGAAGATGTTGTTTAATTCTTGATCCACGTCAAGTATTCAGTTTCGGCGGCATTTCTTCAGTTTTTCCAAAGGTCTTCTCATCAGGGCTCTATAAATAAAGAACTACGGCAGATCTGTAATATACAATGCAGCCGAACCGTGTATTACAATGCCATTATGTGATGACTTTCAAAGAGAAAATAAAGAGCACCCGGAATTAAGTATTATTTTATTCTTTTAAAATGTTTTCCGGATTTCATATAATATAAACACCAAATCCCAGCATGCATTGCGGCTAAAACATCCAATCAGCTTGCTTAAGACCATAGCTGAGGATCTTGGGTAATCACTCGAAATGCTTACGTCTGTTTCCGGTTATTTTTATTTTGAAATTCAGTTGCTGACGGACGCCAAAAAAGCCCTAGATTATGGAATTAAACCAATAAATAAAAGCAAGGATAATTGTGTATTATTGGTGAGTAAATAACAGTGTGTTATTTTGAAAAGAATAACAAATTAGAAGGAAAAAAATATTTATAAAAATACAGATTTCAGTATCCTGAGGCTCTGAGCCCCATTTATTTTCCTCACGGTCTGTGAAGTCCGAAATTAAACGATTTAAAATAAAAGCAATAACTGTGGCTTGATATTGAGTAAGAACATGTTGTTATGAACCACACAGCTTCCGGTCTTCCACGACCCGACCGGAGAAAAAGACGTGCTGCAGCCTGCAGGCACGAAACACATTACCAGTAGAAATACATTGCTTTTAAAATCGTGCTGTGCAACACGAAAAAAAGGGGGAAATCGTGTTGGTGAACACGAATCAATAGATTAAAAATCGTGTTGGTGAACATGAAATGCCATGAGACTGGGTTGCACATACACATCTTCAGAATTAAATCATACCCTGGCACGATGTCATTGCCTTTCAGTGCTGTGATGAATTGGAAATGGGGGACCCTGATGTAAACAAGACGAAAGTCTTTCTCTGGTTTGCATCCCCTTAACAATTGTATGTTTTGAGCTGTACTGTACTGTACCCAATATACAAGCTGTTAATAAACTTTTCAATCAATCAATCAATCAATCAATGTGACTATTGCCAATGCTCTAATGGATGAATCCTGCAGCAGTCTGAACAAACATAGTTGTGTATGTGTGTGATGTGTGTGTTTCAGTGTGTTACCTTGTATGTGTGGATAATTCCAAGGTGTTGTGCAAACATTGTCGTATTTGTCACAGCTGGCCAGATGACACTGGTTCCATCTGGAATTACTGTGCGTCTCTATGGGAGGATGATGCTGCTGCATTTGCATGAGAGCGGGTGTCAGACTAACACCTTCACTTGTTTCTCTCCGTCCCTCCTTACCCTCACCCCTCTCTCGCTCTCCCTCCTGTTTCCACAGCTCTGATAGCCATAGGCCAGTACAGCAGCACCATAGAGACTGTGGATGCCGGCTGGTGTAAGGACATCACAGACCAGGGAGCCACACAGATCGCTCAGAGCAGCAAGTCCCTCCGCTACCTGGGCCTCATGAGATGTGACAAGGTAACATGGCTCAGCCCTATATGTCTGCTGCTGTCTGGTTCCCTGTCAGTGCAGTACAGTACCTAATGTATGTGTGCAGCCATCTCAAAGGATGCTTTTGGAAATGTGAAAAAGAGCAAAATGGTGTCTTTTTTGTTATGTGGACAGCAAAAAACATTATGAGAATTTGCAGAATTAAAATAATCGTCAGAATGATAATAATTATCATTAGCCTCACTTTAGTGCAGTTGTTACCGCCCCCATTGTTCTCTAACTGTGGGTAACATATGGTGGTTGTGTGTGCAAAATACTGTATTTTTGCCCAGTTCTAATTACAATAGCAACAGGTGTGCAATCAGACTCAGATTGCTTGCTGATTGCAAACCTGTTGCTATTGTATCTAAAACGGGGCAATAATACAATATTGTTGTTATCAGAAAACAAAGTGAATTATTCATATTAGAAAATGAATTATATTTTGAACGTTCATATATTTGTATGAATACAATCATGTACCAACATGTTTAAGCTAAGTCACCACTGCTGTGCTCCGTATGTCCATCAGCCATTTTGGTTATAAAAGAAGGGAAGGGACACAGTGACCCCTCTCAAACCTACTCACCTCTGGGTCTGACCAACATTCTATCCAGAGTCACTCTTAAACCTTCATCTGGCCTCTAACCCGTCCAATCACCAACCTGATAGAAGCACATTTAGTTGTAGTGCCATGGTAACTAACAACTCCTCCCACCTCTCCAATTGGCTCAGTGGAGCTGCTACCACACAGATGCATCCACTTAGTGTGGGATCATTCAGTGTGACATGAGTGGGATGAGGGCAGACAAGGAAGGGAAAGTGAGCAGCTGCCTAACCAAGAAACTTTAGCCTGTGCTGATATTCTACAGCCTGCGTTCTTGTTCTGTAGCGTAGTACACAGCACAGGTCATACTCCCAATGCTGGTGGGCCTGCATATGGTGAGTGTAATAGTATGTTTTAGTGAGCCTTTTGTTGTTCAGGCCACATTTTACATTTGGGTTTAGGGCTAAACTAATTTAAAGCCCCGTGCTGTGCAGTAAAAAGTGAAAGTACTGTAAAAGTCGGCAGGGAAGAAAAGGAGGGAGTATAAGATTTGACTTAAAGTTGAGGCCCTTACACCGGGTTGGGAACTCATCATTTTTATTCCTACATTATAAAATCAGTGGTATCTGCGTGCCGTGGCCTAAGGATTGACCCTATGGATTTTTCAGATAAAAATGCCTGCCCGGAGATCGTTAACTGCGACAAGAACATCGGTGTATCATATTTATCTATTTATGCTGTAATGAAATTAAAACATATGAGGGTCTGACAGTGACCCCTATATGTTAGATCTCAGTGATGAAGCAGCACACTCAATCCACATTATTGCAGACATGAATGTGTATCTATCATATTTATCTAAGAGTAATAAAGAGAAACTGCATTACATAGCAGGTGATCACTTAGATTCCATTTTCATTTACTTCCCTTCTGCCGACCCAGTGACCCTACAATCGATATCTACAGCCAGAGTAATAAAAACTCTGTTCTGGAATGACCTATATCTTTACTGGAATAACAATATTTCCTAGTTTCAATACACTTTATGCTTTCATGCTCTTGCCCTACCAACGGAAAACATTCAACTATCCCTCTGCTCTTATTTATCTTTCCATCTCTTTCTTTAGATGTGATATTCATACTCATCTTTTTGCCTAGACGATGGAAAGATAAATAATTATTCTCTCTCTGCTTTGAAGGGGGAAATGTGGGGGTGACGGAGCTAAATAAAGCTGTAATGTTGTACTATTAAAGTTGTAATGGAGTGTGATTTGAACAAATAGAAGAGTTTGACAGTTTGCAAGGTCAGGAACATTACCAGCTCTGAATCACAGATTTAATTCATGGCATGTTTGCCCCCTTCGACCATTGCTCAGTTTCCAGGCTTTTGAGTACTAAAATGTAGCATTCCAAATGAGTCTGCAGTAGTGGTGAGGATTGGTCTGGCCTATGTGGGAAAAAACCTGCCAACGGCTCCTACTTTCTTTGTTGCTGTTGTTATTATTGTTTGTTTTTTAATGATGTTAGGTGTGAGAAGGAGTTACAGTACATTAGGTCAAGTTTCAGGAGGAGAAAGAGAGAGGAATGGTTGTAATACAAAGCGTGCTCAGAGGGAAACAGAAAAACAGGAATATATTGTTAATACTGAAAATGTGAGCTACAGAATGAGTCAAAAAGGTGAGGAGGTGAGCGCTGATGAAGATTGTGGTTATCTCCAAGTAAGTCCAGGGGCAGAAGTGAACACTCATATCTCATCTCTCTCCTGCCCTCCTTAGACCCCGGCGACACGAGGACGAAAACGGCTAAACGCATAGGATTAACGCAAACGCAATCGCAAACAAGCTTCCGTCCACACGCAATAGTTATCCGGATAGTGTCTGCCCACACGAGACCGCTCCAACCGCTGGAGAAGCTGCAGTACATATGCAGGAGCCTGTACGTGGCGCTGTAACTTCCTCCACAAAAGCAGCGAAGAAGCATGGTTGTCATGGTTGCCCTTCTGTTTATTCTCCGCGGTGGGGGCCGAGGGAACCGGGCAGAGTTTTTCGCCAGTCAACGTGTATTAAAGTGTATACCTTCCGACAAAATTATAAAAGTGTCGGTCAAAGGTCTTCTTTGTTATTTATTGAGCTTTAAAACAAATGAATAAAGACTCTATATAATATAATAATAAAATACACGGAGCCTCTATTTTTCCACCCTCTCTTCGGACAGCGTCAGTGTCCGTCTCATGCAGCAGCTGATCCAGTAATGAGTGACCCGGCCGACAGTACAAATAAACATATTTATAACTAGTTTAGGTAGTTTGAGAGGTGTCTCCGTCCTGTCAGATTAGACTTCACTCGCGTTTATGTCCATATCGAGAGAAAGATAAATAATCTGAATTCAGTGTGCAGTTTACTTTGACGCGGGGGTGAGCAGCAGAGGTGGGGAGAGGCGGGGCTATTGCGCAATCATTATCAGAAAATGATCGCTGAAGCTGCAGTACATATCCACAAAAGCAGCGAGTAAGATCCCCCCCCGGATGTGTAAGTCTGCTGTAGATGTTGCACAAATAACTGTATCATGGTCAGTAGCGTCCGGAGCACGATAGCAACTCTGCGATCCGCCATTGTTGTTGTTGGTGGCGAAACACATCAGCAATGGCGCGGGGTACAAGGAGGTGAGCAGCAGAGGTGGGGAGAGCCGGGGCTATTGCGCAATCATTATCAGAAAATGATCGTATAGGGCGCACACACGGAGCTGTTTGACCCCCCAGAGCGTTGCGTATGCCGTTCTATCGACCTTGGGACCCGTTATCGTTTCCTCAGTCGTTTAGTGCCGTATGCGGTCGTCCTCGTGTGGTCGAATGGTCTATATGACACTAAACAGTAACGCAAGCGGCCGTTTTTGTCCTCGTGTGGCTGCAGCCTTAGTTTAAACCTCCTGCCCCCAACCCCCCTGCTCTGCTCTGGAGACTCTTCACTCACCTCAGTTAAAGACTGGTGCTTCTGGGTTTTTAAAAAGTTGTTTTAAATTGACAGCATTACCCATTTAGGCATTAACGCAGCTGACACTCCTCTCCGGAAATACCCACAGATAGGGCTGTTGGATCTCTTTATCAAGGTCACTGTGACAGGGTTATTATTGGCTGTTGTCTGATTTGACTGTGTGACTTTTCAACCCCTTGGCCACACTGCTGCTACGCTTCTTCTCTGCTCGAGGAAGTCAAGTGACTTTAATAAAATAAAATTACACACTAAATATAAGTTCTTTGACCACTGCTTGGTGAACCTTTTTTACAAGGTTTCACAGTGGTTTTAATCTGTGTTGCATGTTGTGTCACTTTAATAAACCAAATCAATATTTGTAAGTACTTCGCAAAATGTGTTTTTAGTATAGAGAGCATATTCAATTTGGTCATGATTTTTTTCCGGGTTTGCATTTGACATTTCAGCCTCTAGCAAAGTTGTATCATGCTTTATTTGTGTATCACAGCAGTAAAATCCGGAGGCATGTCCAATTCAATCTCTGGGCAAACTAATCTCATCTCTGCACTTAATTCGGTTCTGGGAAAATGCAGAAGCTGGGGGATAACTCTCAATTCCACAAGGTTCCCACATAATGAAAGTCTTGTGCAAATTACTTAACTTTAGATTTCTCTCCGCCACAGCGTCTCTTCTTTATGTTGACAAATCCATTAGATTTTTTTTCCTTATGCCTCATTTTATTAAAATCTCCATTGTTTAGAATAAGATGCAAGGCGTAGTGTTCTCCATGCATACGCTTGTTTCTCTTTCCTTCCTCAGCCCAGTGTTGACAGCGTGAATGACCAGCATATAAGGTCATCCGCGCTTCTGCAGTGTAGGACACATTTCTCCTTGGCTCTTAGGTTGTTCAACTGCATGTATTGATGATTACATTCAACATAGGGCAATAACAGGAGGAGATTCCAGGAAAAACTTCTTCAGTGTAGAATATGTTCTCTGGATGGTATTTTCTTTAATTGCTCTCACACTCGGAACAACCTTCGTTTGTTTAGCCCCAGGATCTACACACTTGAGGAACCATCTCAATATTTACCCATCATGCACCTACTGTCCAAGCCAACATACTGTAGCTAAGGGGATCATTGACAGTGGCCCCAACCCAAAATCATCCTGCCTTGCAAACCAACCATGAATGTTTGCTTTGCGAAAATAAATAGTTATATACACCTGCTCACTGTGGTCTGCTTTGGCAGGTGGTTAATCCTTGTGAGATCTGTGTTGACAGTGTTTTGGACATATTGCAAATATTCCAAAGTTAATATTTCCCTTAAAAGGATGTTGCTTGGTTTTAGTTCAGGATGTGTATTTTGTAAAGAATTTAGTACAAATAACTGCAACACTGTGGTAAAAATAATAGCTAATTACCATATCACATAAGGAAAAAGGCCTTCTCTTCAGCATTCGGCCTGCCTTAGCCTGCCTGCCTTACAGATGTTCAGGTAACTTCTGCACCACACGTTTGGCTATTTAAAATAAATCATGGTTTAAGTTTCTCTCTCCCTCCTTCCTTTTTTCCTTTCCTGCCCCACAAAGCTTTATCCCACAATAACTAATGTGGGGTTAGGTTTCAGACGGGGTCCTGTCAGTCTTAGACAAATACAGTCCTGTGATAACCTTGACACACAGTGCAGACAACCCAGTTTGCTCTCCGCCTCGACAGCTCCGCTCGGTCTGTGTACATTTGTTTGGAATTGTCAAAACGCTGGGAATTTTAATGTAACAGCTTCCCTGAATGTCACAGGACTTAGAAAGTGTAGAATTCATTTAAGAACTGTTAACAGGATCCATCTGGCTCTCCTCATGTGGAGCAGTGTGAGGGATCGATTTCCTCCATCACAGTTTATACAAACGTGCTTCCGTACTGTATACATTTTACTACCAGGCAGCCTGACTTTTAAGTCCAATGCCATTTAGACAGATATGAAGAATTTGAGATTTTTTTTTACATCTATACAAACACAGACCTTGCACCGGCACAGATCCAAGTGAAGTCTAGTTGATCTCAGAATATTTTCTTATTTAGACTGTCCTTTAAGTGGCTGGGTGATATACGGTTTTAATAGTATGGAATGTGTGCGTTTGTCCCACTGACTTTTTTTCCTTTCCTCTCTGCCTGAAGGATTTTCTTTGTGTCTCAGTGTGTTTATAGTTGCTCAAATACGATGTGTCTGTGTGTAACAGTGTGTGTTCTTTCCGAGAGGAATTTATGTTATTTGCTGTTAACACGGTTCATAATGGAGCATTGAAATCAGAACCCCTCCAGGCCTGGGCAAATGGCGTGCTCCGCCTGCCTCCAATGATTACACCCTTCCGCCCACGACACAGTTCTGACGAGGGGAAAGAATGCGATTGATCCAGACTCACCCAAAAATAATCAAATCAATTCATTTAGTTCTCTTTCAGCCCTGCCTCTATGGCTGTCTTTTGAAGTATTCAGCTGAAAGACTCAAGGAAAAAGTGCCTTAATCTTCTGAAAAACAGTTCCTCTTTTGCTCAGCAGTGCCACACATGTCATTGCGTCTGTCACTGAAAAGTCCGCTCCCCAGTGAGTCTGCTGTAACATGTTAGGTCCTCTTTGTGTGGGGAATTCATCTTCTTACACAAACACAAACACAATGGAATATTAACTATTAATCGAGGCTATGCTTTATAGTGGTGAAACGCAGAGCAGAGTTCACTTTCAATCAAATGAGAGCGATATAGTACATATATTCTGCTCATTGCACTGGGCACACACAGAGACTCTGAAGCAGAAACACATACATATGCCAAACTCCCACAAATTCACTAAATGCTACTACTGACGCACTGCGTGCTAATAGAACCATCCTTCGGGCAGCAGAGCGGAAACGGTGGAAATCCAAACACCATGACGACCTCCTAACCTATCAGGCTCTCCTCTCCTCTTTCTCTGCTTGGATCTCTCAGGCAAAAAGCACTTTCTTTCAAGATAAGATCCAATCCTCCTATTCCAATCCCAAAAAACTATTTTCCATCTTCTCCTCCCTCCTGGACCCTCCCAAAGCCCCTTCCTCCCTTCTGTCAAGCGACTTTGTTAACCACTTTGAAAAAAAGGTTGATTATATTCGCTCTTCTTTTTCTGACTCACCTTTACTCACCGCTGGTGAGGGTGGGGTGGCCAGGATGGAAACAGTGATCATTTTGGGGTGGCATTGAAATCACTATTATATGAACATAAAAATACATCTCACTAGAAAATAAGGGGTTATTTAAGGCACCTACTGTACAACACACCTCTACATTATTTGGGATTAAGTGGTGGAATAGATCACATAATATTCTGTATATCTAACTATTTTTTGTGTATTCCCGCAGGCAAAGTATCAACGAAGCTTACATTATACAAATGTAATGCAATATACAGACTGTTTAGCTTATGATGATCAGCAGCACTATGAGCTCATTCTCTCAGTGTATCATCAGGAATACAGAGACACGCACACATCATTTAAATAAGGGTTTTTAAATTCAATGATAGGTTAAGAATAAACATCTTAAAGTAAATAACAATAAACAATAGCCCATAACCCTGTAAGGCCCCCGGTTGTAATTTTACAACATTACTTTAAGCTATCCTAAAATTGTCAGTAAATGTTTTTTCTTTTTAAAAGACTACATTTACATAGTCAAAAGGTCCTTTTGTTCAGCCTCACAATGCTATTGGGTAGTAAATGTATTTATAGGTCCTGCCCTCTGGCCATACACTCACACAACCAGGGGCGCCGGCAGGGATTTTGGGCCCCATGAAAATATATCACATTGGGCCCCACCACCAGGCCCAGACCACGCCAACCAAGCACAATTGCTGTAACAACACCTCCAGAACCCAACCGACTCATTTTTTACATTACATGTTACTTGTTAGACGCTTTTATCCAAAGCGACTAACATACTCAATACTGTGGACAATCCCACAGGAGCAATTTTGGGGTGAAGTGTCTTGCCTAGGGACACAATGACATGCTGACTGCAGTGGGGTTTGAACCTGCTGTGACCCCCTGATCCCAACACCAAGGCTCTATCCATTGTGCCACACGCCTCATTTATGCTTTAAATAACTCCTACTACCTGTACAGGCTTGCATCTATCTTGTAGTCCAATACTAACCGCACACTATTTACTGACACTGAGCTGTGAAAATATAACACTTATGGGGGGACAGGGCTTCTAAGTCTAGAGATGGATCTGTTGGTCCTGGCACCAGGGGGAGGGACAACTGATTTAGTATGAATAGCTGCTAAAAATGTACCCGCATTTGTTAAATGTCAGCTAAAAGAGGAGTGAAATTAAAAACCTCTGCATTTTCTTTATAGATATTAACAGTACTTAATATCAGCTTAGTAAAAAAAAAACATAACAATTATTATTTACAATGGACTACGCTTAGCTAACAGACACATTTCCACCACTCATAGACCACACCCACCTTTTCTTTGAAAAACTGGGTGACATACTGTGGCCCTTTAGTCCCTCTCTCTTTTTCTCCTTTCTTTTCTCTTTTGAAAGCCTGACTTTGTTAGTCGTTGAGAGATGGCACACACGTAAGTACTAAAAAGATGAGAGGTCTGTAATTTTCATCCTAGGTACACTTCAACTATGAGAGACAGAATGGGGGGAAAGAATCCAGGAAATCACATTGTAGGATTTTTAATGAATGAATTGGTAAATTCCTCGGTAAAATAAGTATTTGGTCACCTACAAACAAACAAGATTTCTGGCTCTCACAGACCTGTAGCTTCTTCTTTAAGAGCCTCCTCTGTCCTCCACTCGTTAACTGTATTAATGGCACTTGTTTGAACTCGTTATCAGTATAAAAGACACCTGTCCACAACCTCAAACAGTCACACTCCAAACTCCACTATGGCCAAGACCAAAGAGCTGTCAAAGGACACCAGAAACAAAATTGTAGACCTGCACCAGGCTGGGAAGACTGAATCTGCAATAGGTAAGCAGCTTGGTGTGAAGAAATCAACTGTGGGAGCAATTATTAGAAAATGGAAGACATACAAGTCCACTGATAATCTCCCTCGATCTGGGGCTCCACGCAAGATCTCACCCCGTGGGGTCAAAATGATCACAAGAACGGTGAGCAAAGATCCCAGAACCACACGGGGGGACCTAGTCAATGACCTGCAGAGAGCTGGGACCAAAGTAACAAAGGCTACCATCAGTAACACACTACGCCGCCAGGGACTCAAATCCTGCAGTGCCAGACGTGTCCCCCTGCTTAAGCCAGTACATGTCCAGGCCCGTCTGAAGTTTGCTAGAGAGCATTTAGATGATCCAGAAGAGGATTGGGAGAATGTCATATGGTCAGATGAAACCAAAATAGAACTTTTTGGTAAAAACTCAACTAGACGTGTTTGGAGGAGAAAGAATGCTGAGTTGCATCCAAAGAACACCATACCTACTGTGACACATGGGGGTGGAAACATCATGCTTTGGGGCTGTTTTTCTGCAAAGGGACCAGGACGACTGATCCGTGTAAAGGAAAGAATGAATGGGGCCATGTATCGTGCGATTTTGAGTGGCAACCTCCTTCCATCAGCAAGGGCATTGAAGATGAAACGTGGCTGGGTCTTTCAGCATGACAATGATCCCAAACACACCGCCCGGGCAACGAAGGAGTGGCTTCGTAAGAAGCATTTCAAGGTCCTGGAGTGGCCTAGCCAGTCTCCTGATCTCAACCCCATAGAAAATCTTTGGAGGGAGTTGAAAGTCTGTGTTGCCCAGCGACAGCCCCAAAACATCACTGCTCTAGAGGAGATCTGCATGGAGGAATGGGCCAAAATACCAGCAACAGTGTGTGAAAACCTTGTGAAGACTTACAGAAAACGTTTGACCTCTATCATTGCCAACAAAGGGTATATAACAAAGTATTGAGATGAACTTTTGTTATTGTTATATTTTCTGGATTTTTTTTTATTACAGGCCTCTCTCATCTTTTTAAGTGGGAGAACTTGCACAATTGGTGGCTGACTAAATACTTTTTTGCCCCACTGTATTCTGTTTTCTTCAAGTTTGTATTTTGTTGGTCGAAAGCACTTATTGTAAGTCGCTTTGGATAAAAGCGTCAGCTAAATGCAATGTAATGTAATGTAATGTATCTCTTTTTAGCCAACCATAAAGTAAAGACAATTGTCCTGACACAGAGACAGCCTTACAGCTGAATGCTATACAGTGTATCTAATCTTGACACTCTTTTCATATGTCTCTTAATTGTGTTAAGATGCTGTTTTCTATAATGGATCCTACTGGTTAATTGGAAAATGTAGACTTCAGTCTTTGCTGATGTATCACTATGGGGATTTAGATATTTTTCGGCCTCAGTTCAATGTTTTCTTTAGAAGCTTTTTCACAGCTTGCTCAAATCTACATGTATCTCATTTTCCTTCTTATCCTCTTTCTCTGCCTGTCCATTCCCTCTCCTTTCCTCTTCGCTGACCTCTGCCTTCCTTTTCTTTCCCCTCATCTTAAATAATTTACCCCTCTACTCTCTTCTTATCCTTCTTTTTTTCACTGCTTCATTTCCACTACTTCATTTGAGTGAAAACAAATGGGCAGTCCAGGTTGTGAAGCAGAGAAGGAAGCAAACTCACCGCGTCAGCACGGAGCCTGATGATAATAACACTGACTACTGGCCCCTTCAGGGACAACTAGTGGAGAGAGTAAGAGTTATCATAGTTATGGAGCAGATGAAGGAGGGAAAATGAAAGTAAAACGAGGAGTGGCTTCTAGGGAAAAAAAGAATGAGAAAATGATTAAACGGATGACAGAAACCAAGAGAAAGTAAAATTAGATGAAATGAAACAATAGACTGAGTGCTGGCTATTCCCTTTACAAATGGCCCCCGCAAAAGTGTTTTCTGTAAGCAGTTTTGAAGTGTTCTCCCATTACCTGAACCGAGGTGGAGCTGCGTTTGGGGAGCAGGTATGAGCACGGCTGCACCCCCAGATAGAGCAACCAGACAGACCTTATTAAAAGAACAGACATACCAATCAATATCGTCGTTCCACCGGTGCATCCAGCTGCCGGGGACCATACACAGATAGGCACGGCGCAGCAATTTGCAGGCATAAACAACGGCCTAATTGTTCAGGGCCTGGAGGTTTAGAGTGAGGAAAACAAAGATGAAGTATGGTGAAGATTTAGGGGGCATTTTAACTCTCGTTTAGGAAATGAGAGTTTTGGAGTTGGGCAAAACTTTCTGTGATGAGTGTTGTTATTTTTGACCGGCAGGGGTTCTTAGTTTTAAAGGCTTGCAAAGTGAGGAGGAATTATGGAAAATATAGGATAGAGATGTTCCCCTGGTTCCTATTTTCCAGGCTTTGGTCAGGCTTGAATGTTCAAAGTCAGGAAAGTAGTTTGAAAGAGTCATTTGCTATTTGTGCTTTTCAGTGTAATCTTGGAGTCTCATCCCACACAGAAGAGCCATATTGATTGGCAGTCTTAACTGAAGCCGCCTCCTGATCATCCCTTGATCTTGTTTCTAAAGGGCAGGAGCAAGGGACAGTGAAGGAGAGAGGTTGGAATAAAGTGAGACAGCGACAGAGTTCACTGAGTATCTCAGAATTGCCCTTCAACAAAAATCTTCCAGACACTCAAACTCGTAAACTTGACCTAAACCTGGCTCACATACACTCATATACACACTCTTGCTTTTGTTTGCCTCCACCTTGTCCTTACTTTTCTTTTAACCCCTACTCCCTCTTTTTGTCTCTCAGTTACTCCCTCCCCTCCCCTTCCTTAAGCAAGGACATCCAAGGTTGTTTGACTTTTGGATGCTGCTCACATCTCTTGTTAATTAAATTAGTTCATCCAAGTTGCCCCCCTGTCTTGTCTTTCAGCCTTCCCCGCTTTCTCCCTCTCCTGGTCTTCCTCCTTCATCCACTGCTGTTTACTCATCACAATGGAGGTCAACATAATCTCATGGACAGACAGTAGACACAACTCAGTGTGGCCTGGGTACTCAGACTTGCCAATCCTGATATGTCTTTAAACAATAACTACGTGTTTTCCTTCTCGGCAGAGATAACAGGAGGTCACAGCCCGTATGTAGCCTGCAGGCGCAGAGTCTTACTGTGTTGGTGATGAATTAGCTTTTTAATGCTAATGACAATGTAGCCCCCTCAGTGAATGTTATGCGGGGTATGGATTAAGCCCCTGATTGATGTCCAGCTTTTTTATTTAAAGCTGTATAGATAATGGATGTCAATGCTTTGAATACGTTTTGTCAAAAATACTGTTCCTATGAAGTGTGGAAGATGAGTAACATGTGAGAAAAAGAACAATTTCAATGAGACAAAAATTCACGAAATACATACAGATGTATCATACTGTTAAGATGTGTTCCTCTAATGACAGCGTTTAGCACAAAACTTACAAAAGAACTTGGCTTTAATGTTAGTGTTCTTTCGTGATCATTCAGAATAAAGTCACGATTCAAGATACTCACCATGAGTGTCTCTAATGTCCACTCCAACGTTAGTTTTACAGATGAGACTCCAATGTCTTGCTCAATGCCCTGTGTGTAACTTTCCACAAATCTAATCCAAGCTCTCCACGCTCTAAGGAGTCACTATGAATTTTGTATCGTGGTGTTCTTTGAAAGGACAGGGTCAAGCTGTCCTCATTCTTTATTTATTCTGAAGAACAAGGGAGTCATGCGAGGTAAAAAAAAGTAAACACAGTAGCTCTGTTGTGATTATATGTAAGGAATTCTGCTTGTGTCTGACCTCCAGTAAGCTGCTCTGGAATTTGTTCCGTGTGTGTGTGTGTGTGTGTGTGTGTGTGTGTGTGTGTGTGTGTGTGTGTGTGTGTGTGTGTGTGTGTGTGTGTGTGTGTGTGTGTGTGTGTGTGTGTGTGTGTGTGTGTGTGTGTGTGTGTGTGTGTGTGTGTGTGTGTGTGTGTGTCTCTTTATTTTTCTCTTTAGTGTATTAAAGGGTTTTAACCCCAACAGAGAACATTTAACAATTGCTGAAAGATGTAAATAATTAATTTCGATAGTTATAATATACATTTGTCAGATTCACTGTGAATGGTGAAACATTTGGTCGAAGAGTAGAGCTCCTTGGTTGGGACCCGATCGAAACAGACCTGTGGAAAATCACACACAAATCAAAATGGATTATATGAAATCAGTTTTAATAGACATAAATAATAAACGATTCATAAACAATTGAATTTAGGATGAATGGATCAAAAGGTACGAATTAGCAAACAGACTGCTTCCGCTGACCATCTTGCTTTAAAAACACATTTTCTCCTTCTGTGATAATGATGCACCACGTGAGTTATCAGAGACTTTGGTTCAATATTCTTGGGTGTTTGACATAATGATTCACAGACCTAAGATCAGCATCAATAGAACGGGCCCTACCTGGACCTCATTAGACTTAGAATTATCTATAATACAATAATTATTTGTAAGACAAAAGTTAATTGTTGTACATAATTTTTCTGGTGCCTTAGATTGTCTTACCTCTAGACATTTAAAGCATCATTTGGCTTTGCATGTTGTTCCTTTTATTATACCAAATTGTATGTTTTAAATGCAAAAATAAATACAGGTTTATGAGTATAACTTTGACTAGAACACCAAATCTTACTCTAAGGGTTTTTGGTCACCACAACACTTTTTAATTAGCTTTTTCTTTTGTTCAAACTTATACATTTAGCTGTGATAGTGATTTTTTAGAGAACAACAAATAAATTGTGAAAGTCTTTTGAGTTATTGAATGTTTTGCTCATGTCTCCCGAGATAAGAAGGCCTGCGTAGAAAGAGAGATTGTGCTGAGCCTCGTACTCATTCCTTTAGTTACCTTTGTCACGCGTGATGGAGTGTAGGGTTTACAAACCTGGCCTCCAGAACCTCTTTCTCTGACCCTGTTCAGTTGAGACCCCATTCCTCCATGTGCGTGTGAATGGGTGTATGCTCTGACACTCTGCTTTTCAGTTCTGCTGCTGTCTGATATTGTGCAGAGGTGAGGGTTTGTGAGCGGTACCAGACCTCAGTTGTCGCAAGCGGTGCCTGACCTGGTTTCTAAAAGCGCATTCAGAGCCATGCACTGCAGGGTCGCTTTGAGACAAAATCTAAATGTTTGAGCTCAGGCTTTCCTTGGTAAAGAGCAGTCTATTCATTAAGCTTGCATCCAAGCCAATGCATCAATAGTTCATTTAGAATATTGAATCTTTCAGAATGGGTTTGTGGTAACCTCTTTGCTGTCTCTACATTTCTAAAATCCACGGCCTCCTTTCCTTTCTTTCCCATTCATTCCTCCCTCCCTCCTATACCTCTCCTTCTTATCAGAGACTATCTTTCAGTTGTCCAGTCACTCGTTTATAAACTTTACAACAGGGGCTTTTTCTCTGAGCAGTTTAAGAAGGCCATAAATCTGGCTTGTTTAAATCCAGACTTGTTTAAGCTGCCTTTTACTAAGACCTGATGCACTGCATTCTTCTGCTGCCTAAACAGGCTTTTTAAACATTTACCCCCAAATGTATTTACTGCTTGACTGATACACTCTCTTCATGGAAGTAGAAAGGGAACGGTGGTATTTGTCTCTCTTTATGGGCCGGGGACCGGCAGTGGCTGCCACATGGCCAAAGTAAATGTATGGGAAAGAAAAAAAGATCCCTACCCGTCTGAATTGAAAGAAAACACAGAGGGAATACAAATAAATAGGGCAATTTTTATTGAAAAATAAATAGTTTTTTGTCAAACAGACTACTAAACATATCTTTGTTTTCTAATATCAGCACGGATTTACATTCAGCTCTGAAATTGTTCATATCAACTGTGAGTGTTTTGTTTTCAGGGTGATTGTTGCGGTGTACATTAGAGTCCTCAGGAGGCTTCATATTCATTTTTTTTAACACTGTACTTCCTCAACTCTCTCCCACTTTGTTGTATTCCATTTCCCTACATTGATTGCTAGGAGGACTCAGAGGGTGTTCTCACAACCCGGTCTAATATGATATGCATCTTCCTGTATGTGTATCTGATTATCGATTTACGACCCTGTTCTTCTTTTTCCCACTGAGAATGTGAGCCGCTGCTGCTCCATTAGTCATCTTTACGACGTGTTTTACTGCGCTGCTTACTAGGGGAAGGCCCAGCGCTTGCGGTATATGTGTTTTTTATGTGGTGATAGAGTGCATTTGCATCCGAGGATCAGACTTAAAAAAGGGCTCATTGTTAAGAAAGACCACACTCCCAGAGAAAGCAAAGGTCATCCCGTCACTTACCTTCAGCCGTCACATGTAAAAGTAGAGGAGCGCTTGTCAACAGCCGCTCACACACACAACGCTATAAACTATTCACGTATGCCGTACAGCTTGTTCAAATGCTTTTTGCTGAGCAGCATATCAGACATGCATCTTTTTGTTTTCCCCTCATCCCTCCCTCGCCCTCTTGTAAACCCTGACAACAGCACATTACCCTTCAGCATGCATTACAGCGCACTTAGATCTACAGGGCAGCATCTTTGAAGTTAAAATGGGGGAAAATATCATAAGTATAGGCCTCGCTCCAGATAGCTGTGGCTGGGCTCCCAGATGCTGCTCAAAGATTAGAATCAGTGAGCAGTGATCTGCTCCATCATATGGCTCTCCGACAGACTTGGCAGCAGGTTGTGGTGGGGGGGGGGGGGTCAGTACAGTATACTAAGGGATGCATGGGGTAAAAGGAAAAAAAAACGTCCTTCCACAGTAATATATCTAAAGCACCTTTCCCAACACCAGAGGCCCCATTGCTTTCCGATAGCTTTTTTAAGCTTATGTTGCCTAGCAACAAATACCGTTAGTCGCAGTTTTGCCCAGTAACAACATTTCACAGTAGGATAAAACAGCTGAATCACCGGTTTTAAAGAAGTCTGTGGCAGTAGTGCTGTAACCAGAAGACTCTCCTCTCTGCCAGCCAGCTACCCACAGCTTTGGTCTGACCTTCATGTCTAACATCAGCTCAGAGCCACAAATACCAAGCAGGTGTGGTGATGTCATCACGTCTCATTCAACATACCACAGAGCCATGCAAAGGGCACAAATCCCTGCTCTGGAAGGAAGATTGTAGCTGTGAACTCTGGGAACATAGCTAGGAGAGGGTTTATTTTAAAGAAAGGCTGCCTTTTTAAGATTTAAAGTAACTCGGTTAATGGAGGCTGTGATGCATAAATGCCTCTGTCAACTGATTTTCTGTCAGCAAAATGTTCTAACCGCGGGCAATAAAATGTTTGAAAAATGAACCTAGCCAATTAATTAAACCAGGTACATTGGGTTTCTGTGCTGTGTTGTAACCATTTCAAATGTATACAGGCTTGTCTACAACTTGATTGCCTCCCATAATAAGATATTTGATTTCCAATCGTTTGAAGCCTGTTGCATGTGTCAGTAATTACATTTTTTCAAAAGTGGAAAAAAACAACATAAAAATGGTCTCTTCACTCACAGACTTATCAACAAGGTTAGTTAGTTATTCTTTTCATGATTTCATCCAAGTGATCCTGATGCAACATAAACATTTAGCGTTGACGCAACTAGCAATTAGGAAATGATTCAGCGTTTTGATTGGGATCCATTCTGTGTGCGCTGTGTTTTCTCAACGAGTGAAGCTACACTACATTAGCATTAATGAATGTTATGGCCTCCCATCAGTTTGACAGGTCTATTCTTTAGATCTGTTTTAATTGTAATTAAGCTCTGATTAATGAGCTGGGGGATGTTTCATTCTCTTTTCAAGAATATAGTATAATATGTTATGAAGGCAATCGGGGGTTTGTCATTTTATCTGCTAATGAGACTCAGCCATATGTCATAACACACTTAACTTGTCTCTGTAGTAGCAGCTTTAGGAGGTTTCATGTATGCTGCTCTTCTGCTCCTGCTTTGGTGCTCTGTGGAGGAAACGTACAGCATATTTGTAAGTAACTTCAGGTGTTTGTGGGTGAAGAAAAGAGGGTGGGGTCGCCATTGTTGCTTATAGTTTTTAAGAGTGAGCATAAACCGCAACGTCCCCTTTTGAAATCTGGCTGTAGAGAGAACTGAGTAACAACTGCTTTTAGCACTTATTCTCTGAATTGGCTCAGTCAGATCAGAAAAACTAAAGAGATGAAAATAAGAAATACTTTTTTACACCATGGTGTTGATTTTATTTGATCTTATCTGCAGTATCCTGAAAGAGTTTGATCAGCCTCAGTGCGTTTACCTCAAGCACCCAAACGTCATCTTGCTGTTTCTTCCTCTTAAAGGGAAGGCTCTTGTTGCCTTATAGTCTTCTTGAATTCACATTTGCTGTCCATCTTTTTTCTGTGACCTGAGAATCAGTGTTCTGCTCTCTCAAGTGCGCTTATTACTCTCTCTGATTCTGCTGCTTTACCCTGACTGTGTCTGTCCATTTGTTTTCTCAATTTCTCCACTTAACAAGGAATTGCTGATACCCTCAACTTAAAGCAGATCATACCCTGAGCTAGAGCCAGGGTTCTGTTACCCAGCGAAGCTTTTCTTCCAGAAATCCCAAAAACCAAAGCGCTCTTGGGCAATGAGGTTGGGGGAAACTGTAGAACACTTTATCACTGCTTTGGCAACAACGGATGACTGTGTGCTCAACATGTGTGTGAGTGTTTATACATCATTTCCCCTGGAAAGTGTCATGCTCGCGGGTGGGCGGGGGTTGGTTCTGGGTGGGTTGTGGTTAACCCCTCAAGGTCTCCAGGGTTACTCTGCCTCTGCTCTTTGTCAGATTCTCAGGCGTTCTCACTCTTGGTTTTCTGTGACGGTCTGGCAGAGTTTTAGACTGGCAGAAAAGGGCGGGAGTAGCTATTAGCTGCTTGTCTTTCTAGTCCTGTGAGAACATGAAGGCCTCATTTGCCTTGTGAGCTCAGCTGTCCTCCAGTGCTAAACCCATCGCCAGAGTCCAGTCGTGTGTGTATGTGCATACATTGTTCGCTTTTAAGACATTTCCTTTCATTCATGTTAGTCTGCTACACTGTCACTTTGAAAACACCCCGCAGTTCAATCTCTGTGTCTGATTATCTCAACAGGGCGTCATGGGCGATGCAGAGATGGTCAAGAGATTTATTTTTAAGTCTGTATTTATTATTCCTAAAGCATTATTTATGTTGCATTTATTTGGTTTAAATCTGATTTGCCTATTTTTAAATCATCAACTCCCTGGAAATATGTCTGATACTTTGTCAAAGACTCTGGAAAGATTCTGAAATTGGTTGTCTCATGGTATGGACCTGGACAATGGGTCTAATATACCAACATCTGTAGTAAATCTCTTATGAAGCTATCTCTTAATTGCTTTCAAAGTATAAAAAGGAGGAATGACTATAGGTGGACACAAAACGATATCAATGTACATATGGGTAGCTGACAATTGTTATAAAGAATGACTAGAAACTGGTAATACTTTGATCAAATAAAACAAACATGTAGGCAGTGAGCAAAGATGACAGTCGTGCTTAGTTGGCCTTCAAAACAGCTGTTGAAAAAAAAATACAAATCTCAACTTTTCTTTTAAATTATTTATTCTACAATTTCAACAATTTAGACAGTTTGTACATCTTAAAAAGAAACCAAATTAGTAGAAGTGGGAGGGCAGAAAGCATAGCTATACAGAAGTAGCCCTCCTGTTAGTCATCCTGTTGAAGGTAAAAGTAAGTAAAAGATAATTCCGTAATTACATTCTCACACAGATAAACTACATTATATATATACATACACATACATATGTACACATACATACATACATACACCCATTTCCAGTTTTTTTTTGGTTAGTTAGAGTAGGCTGCTAATAATTTTTTTCAGAGTCTTGATTTTAATTGTTGATGACAGTCAACATTTGAGAGAGTTGTGTTAAGACCATTCCATAGCACCTAATATGGATAAGCTCAACTCAAGGTGCAGTAATTCTTTCATCGGAACTGTCCATGGTATTAAAGACTCTTCATCAGCAGATGTAGATTTTTTCCCCACTATTTTTTTAATCCAAAATGTGCTTAGTATAATGGAGAGTTTAAAAATCCACAATTCCTTGAAACCTGAACTTCTGCTGAGGAAGACAGAGTAAGGATGTATCTTTATTTGCCATCAAAAACGATTTTATTATTTTTGTCATGGAGGTGAATCTGATCATTTAATCAGTACGTTAACAGTGTGTGGGTTTTTTCTTTGTGTTTTGCAGGTGAACGAGGAGACAGTGGAGAGGCTGGTGGTGCAGTACCCTCACATTGTTTTCAGCACGGTGATGCAGGATTGCAAGAGAACCCTGGAGAGAGCTTATCAAATGGGCTGGAGCCCCAACACATCGAACACTTCGTAGCTACTGCTAGAGCTCTCTCACTCTCACTCTCACTCTCACACACACACACACACACACACACACACACACACACACACACACACACACACACACACACACACACACACACACACACACACACACACACACACACAGCTACACGGAGGCCCTTTTTGTGCACAGACACAATCACACAATATTTGCAGCTCAGTCATGTCTGCCTCCCAGCCACTGTTCGGACATGCATGTGAACATGTAGCTTCACACTCACAAAGTTTCAGTTCATCATTTGTTTCATTGAAAGCAAATATTCAATTTGAATCATTTATGAAAAATATGGGTATTTTATGGTAAAGTGAGAATTCTATCAATCTTAGGTTATACATGACTGAATCGTCCGCATCATCATTGTCAATAAGTCAGATTACATCCAACAATATAGTTCTTTGACCAGAACAGTGACTAGTTTGTTTTGGTGCAAAGCAGTGCACCAACAAGTGTTTTTTGATATATATTTAGGTGAGTGTTACTCAGTTGTTAAGAGTATTTATAACTCATACATTGTAAGTTGTCCGTATCACTTTGGATGGAGAAATGGTCAAGATGTATGAGCAGCGGTCTGGTCCTCAACACGTGAAAAAGATCAAAATAAACGCATCATTTGTTTAAAGACATTCGGGTAACATTGGAAAATAATATTTTTAATGAGCATGGAGTAAAAAAAAAGGATTGCAGATGTTCCTGAGCGATGCGTTGAGGTCGGCCCTCTGCAGTGTTTACTCCCTTCAAACTGAACTTGACTGCTGCAGTGAGATCGCACAGGACAGATCAGAGACTTAAGGATCAGAGACGACATCCACAACTTCAGACCTAAAGACAACAGAACCGCCCGTGCTTCAGATCTCACTTGAGGCACTGTGATGTTTATTTTGTCCAATTACAGTAGACGTTTTCTTTTTTTCTTCTATGGATGTTCAGTACAGTGTTAAAGGCATTTGTGGACTCATGATGTTTCACAAGACTCCATTTTGAAGGACAGAGCTCTTTGCTGTGACTTAATATGCACATTGTCACGGTACAAAAGAAAGTTCAACACCTGGTCAATTCATGGCAGGAAAACAGCATTGATTATGTTCCAAAAAACTGCATGTTTACATTAAGATCCTCATCTTCTTTTTTTCGGCTACAGATATAGCTACTGCTGATCTGTAGGACTTGCTGTTTGTTAATGCCATGCATACATTTAGGGTTGACTGAGCATCAACTTGAGTCAGTACAGAATAAAATAATGCTTGAAATAGAAGTTGCCTTTAATTAAAAACCATGTTATCAGAATATTAACCACAACCACCGTGATGATAGGTTAGAGGAAACGTTGCCTTAAGTGGTTAGTAGGATATTGCCATCTATTTAGCAACCATCATTTACTGAAGAAATGTTTGAGTTTAATAGGATACCATAAACCCATTGTTTGATCTGATGTATTCATATAATACTGTGTGGGATTTACTTAGCCTATTATTGGTTTTGAACATATACTTAACATTAGCTATGTAGCAATGTAATGAGGGATTTATCTTTCTTAGTGGTGTAGGATTTAAAAAAAGAAAACAAACAAAAAAAACGGCTTGGGCCAATAACCAGGTCCAATGAAAGATTATATGAGAAAGTTGTTCGTTTTGCATCTATTCTATAGAACCTCAGCAGTGTACAGTTAAAAATGCTAATAACCAGGGTATTTTTCTATGGTGTGAACCTGCTCTGGGCTCGGCCTCCACACACTGTCTCAGACATGAACAATAGCTTGCTGAGCTGAGGGGTGTGGGTGGAACTGTAAACTTTCTACAGCATATAGAGATTCAGACAATTAAAAACACCTTCATTTTACCCTTGTCAGAAGTTGTAGACTTTAACCGATGGAGAGTTTTCCCTCGGCCTGTTTTTGTTCAGTTTCTGTTCTTTTGTAATCCCTATATGCACTTTCTTCTTTGCTAGATGTTGACACACTTGATTCCTGATTTGTTAAGGCAACCGTAAATGACTGGATTTACATAAAGATGAATAAAACACTACTTCAAGCTTTTTTTTCTCTTTTCCTTTTGTATGTATGCAGTTGAGGCAGGAGAAGAATATTCAAAATGACAGTGGAGTACTTTTCCACTCATTTGACATCATCGGACGACTGCTTAAACATATCGGATGTTCTTTTTTACTTTGTTCGACTTCTCATTACAACAATTGCATCTCAACCACAATATATATAACTGTAGACATCGTGGAATTTAAATCCAACACAGAATCTGTATGCTCAGGTACTGTACAATGCAACAAGTATACCACCAGGTTTACCATCAACAGGCGCCTTGGAATATGCAAGTATTACATACCAAAGCCTCTGTATTTGTATTAATAAATGTTTTCCACTGATACCCATGCACTGATAATGTATTTTTCTATTGAGCACAATGACACAACAATCAGCCTGCATTTCCATTACAAGTGTTGTCAAGGTCAGAACTATTGTCACCATCACAGCAGTTCACATCTGAAACAAAGTGAGGAAACATCAGCTTGCTGCTCAGGAAGACAACAAAGGGCTAACAAGCTGTCACTCAACTAGTCCCTAGTCTTTGACATTGTCCCTTTAAGTGCCTATTTTCATGTCTGGCGATCAAACACGGGAGAAATAATCAAACGGGATGCCAAGGTAGGTTCTTCCTAGATAAATTATTTGTGTTGCCTGCACAGTTTGGGTCAATATGCACAATTTACTTGAGACACAGCTAAACTAGTTAATACTAATCTTGATTAAAGCATAGGGAGCTATAAACATGCACACATACAACACATGTATAATTTAAAACCAGCTGTACTGTAAGCTCATCTTACTTTGAGAGTGAGGAGAATGTGAAGATATCAATTGTAATCCTACATTTCCAACCTTTACATGGCAGACATTGTTGGAGAGAAAACACACCAACGGCTACCCAGATAGTCAACTTCAAACAAAACTGCCTTTCTGAGATTCTTATACTAAAGTGTTGTGTTTATGGTGTGTTTTAAGGCGGCAATTTGTGGCTTTGTTTCCAATATAGGAAATATATATACCTCTTCCTAACACGTATTATAATGTTCACAAATAAATATTAGTTGCAGTTATGGGCAGGATTTCATTGTTCATTATGTTGTGTTCACCTCGTGTGACACTCACTCACAACAGATGGATGAAAATAAATGACAGCTGCTTGAAACTCGGCGGTTTGTAAACATAAAACAACACGTGTAAAGTTGTGTATCACTTCAGATTTTCTTTTACAACAGCTGTTTGTGTGACCAAACCACTATATCATTACCTTAATGGGATGGTGTCGCTGTAGATAAGGAAAACATAGGAAAAAGAAATGAAGAGTATATGACATGCAACGAATGTCTCTCTACCTCGCTACACTCACTTCCATTTTCATGTCCTCTGTTCCCTCTCAACATGAGAAAAGTGTCATTAATGTTGCAAGGAGAGTCCAGTTATTGCTTTCCATGGCCGCCTTGACCACCTGTGTATAATTACATTTTTAGATGGTTTTTTTTCTTGTGTGTTTGGCTTTTTATTTATTAAATACTGCATGTCTGCATTTCACAGGTGCATAGGGTGTGGTATTTCCAGTTCTGCTCTAAAGACCATCGAGGAAGACATTTTCAATGTTACTTCTCTAGCAAGAAAACCTACTTGAATAGCATGTACTCCATTGGCCCTGACAAGCAGATATATTAAAAATGTAGCCTTTGGCTTGTCTCCTCTGCATCGAATGAAAGCCTTCTGATTTCAGAATGACAGTTTTTAAAAAAAAAAATATCTCTACTACAAATGAGCTGATCCCCCTGCACTCGGCTACCATTTTTGTCTTGGGTAAATTATGCAGGTTGCTGAATTTTACTGCTGCCAATTAGTGCCTTTGCAAATGTGAGTGTATGCCTTAGATTCTCCTGCTTATTGAGGTGGATTCCATCAATGGCTCACACACTCACTCCTGCAATATTCATCAAGGTGGAAGGAGGCGATAGTCCAGGCACTTAGAAGAGAGACTGCCCTCCAGAACAGAAAGTGTGTTCGGGGTGCGGCAGAATAGCAATAGAGAGCAGTAATTAAACTTTGTAAATATTCATGTGGTCATTACATTTTTAATGAGGTGCTGATAAGAATTGACGCTGACCATCCAGGACATTTGTCATGTCGGGCCTGCAAGGACGTTGGTCCAGTCTTCCTAAGAAATTACAATTTTTCAAGACCTAATCATAGCTGACATTGACGGATGTCCTCCACTGAAAGGTAGGGGCCCCTTTGAACTTCCTCAAAAGAATTGATCCAGAGCATCTAGTCAAGATGAAGGCTGTGTTTAAGAAACATGGCAGTCCACCCTCCTTATGCGTGGGTGTGC
Organism: Gymnodraco acuticeps; assembly: GCF_902827175.1. Taxonomy (NCBI): domain Eukaryota; kingdom Metazoa; phylum Chordata; class Actinopteri; order Perciformes; family Bathydraconidae; genus Gymnodraco; species Gymnodraco acuticeps. The sequence goes on from NW_022990947.1 coordinate 603,693, forward strand.
TGTCAGGAGCTTTGGATGTTAGACCCTGTTTGTTAGTAATTATCAGAACGAGACACAGATGCTAGCAAACACAGCATGCAGAAACATGTTGATCCAGCCAACTGTACTGCATGATATGATCAAACCTAATCATGATAAGGTTTGATCATATCATCTATAGTAGCCATCTGATTCAGTGCAGCCCCCATCGCCATAGTTGAGGAACATCTCTCCTTTTTATAAAATAACTCTTCCCTTTGACAAGTCACGTCTTGTCTCCAAGTATTTTGCGTAACCTAGGTTGGTCATCTTGTCTGTGGATACCTTCTTTGAGGTTTTCCTCTTTTGACTTGCTCTCACTGTCTGACTGTGGAGGGTCTACTCTGTTAAAACGTTCCTTTATCCTATCCATCCTACACTGAGTCAACTTTACTCTGGCACATCGCAACATTCCCTCTGCTTCACCCCTGCCCTCTCCAAACCCAGATTCTTCCTGTCTGTTGGAAATTATGTCAATCATTCGTCTGCATCAGCTCCAAGAACTCTAATATTTATCAACATATAAAAGAAAACTATTTCCTGTCCATCATCATATACTGTTCTCACGCCACTCCCAGGGGAGCAAGGAGGTGTTTTGCCTATAGCTACCTGTGGTATTCTGCCTGCCTATTGACTGGTGTTGATTTTGCATTTGGGAAAGAGTGTAGCGTTGAATAGTGAAGATGTTAATGGGTTGACTTTGTAACTGACACTGCCTTTGAGCAGCAGGAGCTAGATCAGTGTTGCTATTCATGACTCCAGAGGAGCCTTTGCAGTTTGGGCCCCGGCGAGACCCACAGAGACCTGCGGACGAGAGGATTTAAATTACACTGGCTCCTTTACTTGTTTTGCATTGCGGATGTCGGTTAGAGGAGGACGGATTTTCTCCCAGTCTCTGCATCTAAAAATTGAACTTGAAGATGATGGACTCAGGCAGTCCTCAGCTTGATTTATGAAGATTTATGAATTCCTCTATAATGATTTGCCTCTCACCAGGGGCTACAACTAAACCAGGTTTCCTGTCCAAACTCATAAAGATAAAATAAATGAGATTTGTTAATCCACCGAATATTGACATCCTCCCAAAAGGCCCATTGCTGCTGCCTGGGGAAAATATCCAACAATGAGTAACCTCAAAAAATGAGGTGTGCAAAGTATGTGTTGGGAAGGATAATGAAGTCACTGTGATTTCCCTCTTTCCAAGGCTTCAAGTAGATGTTGTCTCTCTGTCTTTCAAGCTGGAGTTAATTGCGGTGTTTAGGCAGAGCTCAGTTTAGCTTCTACACGGCAAAGGTTAATTAGCAACAGAAGGATCTCCACACAAGATGTGTTGACATTTACATTCCTTCCTAGTTAAAATTAGAAATAACCCCATTTGGTGGCATTGGGATGGCAAAAGGGAGAGAAATGATTCCTCTACAAACATCCTAATTTCTATGCAAGGCTTGGCGTTGATATGCAGATTTGGCAGTTGGATGACATTTAAAAGTAGTTAATTGTGCAAATCTTTGTTTTAGACTGGAAAGGTCGTGGATAGTGAGAGTCTTTCATCATGAACGAGCCCCCCCTCATCAGCACAGCTGCAGGAAGGGGGGGGGGGGTTGTTGGTTTCTTTGCTGACCGCCTTATAAAGTCGCCCATCCCTTTTCAAGGTGGTTCATGAATATTTATATGCACAAACTGTTTGGAAAATGAAAATTAATCTGCAGCCCGACAGGAGATGACTTGGTCTGTTTTCACCAGAGAACATAATTATATCTTTTCAGGGTGACAACATTCTCATATTCCTTAATGTCTGGGTATCAAATTAGGCATGTTGCTTCTTGATGAAGGTGAATGTTGTTTTATTGCAATGCTTTCTTCCTCTTATTACAGCAGAACTAACAAATGATTGAATGTTTCCCCCCCCAAAATGTGTGTTATTGTTTAGCTATCATAACATCTCTATTGCAATTTCTGCGGTTAGACTACACAGGAAGAGCAATCCTCCCCTCTGGAAGCAATACAATAATACAAAGTAGATTTATTGACTGAATATGTTGTCCATATTCTGGATATTACCATCTTACAGGCAATGCTGGTGAGAAAGCACAATGAATTAAAGATACAGCAGGTGCACAGATTGAAAATGTTACACCTGGTTTCACCTGAATAGCACAAATGGATACATAATTGCTCCATTTCATCACTTTGCTTTGCTGGGTGACATTAAAGGGAGCTCTTTGTGAGAACGGAATAAGGATGAATACATCCACACTCGAAGCAATGCTCAAATTCGATCGTGCATATTTTTATTTGTCTTTCAGCTGAGAAAAAACTATTTTATTTAGCTACCATTAGGGTTCCTCCAAGGATACGCTAGTCTTGTTTGCTCGCTGGAATAACTCGGGGCACATTTCATCAACGCCTGATTCACCAACCACATTTGTCCTTCAAGCACGATCTCACATCCTCCCTGGGGCGCTTTTCATCAATTAAAACAGTCCAGCCCTGTTCTGAAGCTACAGATGGCCATCGTCAGACCCGACCATATTCAGGGTCTCCCAGCCAACTGCTCTGACATGTCAGACATGCCGGTATGCCTTGTCACTCCCCACTCCTCCACTGTAACAAAGGTTGGGCCCACTCCCCTCTGGAGCTCCGGGCCCTAGTGGCTCGCAGAGACCTGAGGCGTGACGGAGCCCCAGACTCAAGGCCAAGAGTGCACCCTCAGACCTCCTTTCAAAGCAGCCCCCTTCCTCCCCCCCCCCCCCTCCTCCTCCTGAAACCTAGTGTCCATTTAATCCTTCTTCAATTCCATCACTTGCCGCCCAAACCTTCTAATCAACACCTCCCTCCAGAATAGTCACACACACACAGTCGCGCACATACACACACAGTCGCGCACACACACACACACACACACACACACACACACACACACACACACACACACACACACACACACACACACACACACACACACTCACACACACACACACACACACACACACATTCCTTTTTGCATTTACCTCACTGAATTCTCCCCTCATTTTTCCATCTCCAAATCTCACACTTGCTACTCGCCACGTCTCAGCCCCTCAGCACCCGACCTCCCAGTCCCTCCACCCACCTCAGTTGCTTTCCAGGGGTGTGTATTTCACACCCTGTTGGCTGGACAGGCTCTGGGTGATTTCCCAAGGTGGGGGCTGAAGGTTGGGCAGGAACCAGTGGTGTGGAGTGATGTCAGAGCAGGGACTAGGTTTTGTGTGTCCGTGTGTGTGCGCCGTGTCACTGCATATCTATGTGTCTGCATGTGCAGGAGTATATAGTTTGAACTCCCCTCAAAAGGCCAGCTGTACAAATGCTGCTCAGAATGAGAGAGGTGTTGAATTAACAAGCCATACGAGGCACCCTTTTCTCCTGTGTTGCTCCATACACTGACCTGGCAATAATGAGGCAGAGACACATTACAATGGTTCTTTATGGGTTATGTTCTGAACATTACTGGACCAAAGGGGCTAATGTGCTAGTGTGCGGAAAGCCAGATGAAATGACAGTGCAGTGAGCCAACTGAGCCTAATGAGAATATTGTGTTTTGAATAAACCTAAATGGGGGTGAATTTGCACAGGATGTGGGCCAACGCAACGATCCCCGCTGTGCTCTTTAGAAAGTGTGCGGGGATCTTTTACAAACCAGCATGACAGTGCTTCTTCCACTGTGGTTACGTTAAGAAAAACAGGCTTTATTTATTTATTTACCTCTATTTAATCAGGATAGTTGACCGAGCGTGCTAGGCTGCTCTAAAAAAACGCCCTGCTTCACACACATTCATTCAGTTACACACATTCGCACTTCTGGGAGCCAAGATTTCCCCTCTGTTGTTCACCAAGCATTTCTACTTGACCAGCCGGGTGTTAATTGCTTTGCTCAGGGTCACTTCCACAAAAGTTATTTGGGAATGTGCTGGCTTTTCCTTCTGCCATGCCCTCGTGTACCGAGCTCAGGGATTTGAGGAAACAGCCTTCCAGTCGGTTTGAGCAGAAATAGCTAGACAGTGTAAAGCTTGTTTGGAGTAAGCTTCAGTAAGCTGCTCACCATGCTCACTATGACTCTCATAATGGTGACTGCAGACTTGTAGCTCATTGTATTTGGCTCCCTGTCCTCAGTGTAATTTACTGAATGTCTACATGTCAACACTTTGGCTACATTCGGCTACGTGACAACCAAGCATGCCTCTCCAACTTTCTATTGTTGCTCTTGTGTGATGTTTTTCATTTATAGCCAGAAATGACTTCATCAAAAGGGAGCAGGATTTATTTCTCAAAACTAAACATGTTGAACAATACACTGGCACCAATGCCACACTGCACGTGAACCTTTGTGTGCGCCAGTGTCTGTGCCTTATGGGTACGTGACCAGCTTCCTGGAGTCTTGTCTGCCTTTCGAACTCTGCCTGTCGCAATTGTAACTCTACAGATAACATGTGACGATACAATTCAGGAAATGATTTGATGTTGTTTCTACACAGAGAACCCTTCTCCTCATAGCTGTTCTCCGAGTTTTTTGTATAAAATGATGTCTGCTGTTTGTAGCGAAAGGAGACAGACTCAGGGAACTGTCTTCCTGTTTAATTTGAATGGTGTTTTTACCCTTCTTTGTTCTGCTCTATTTTTATTTTTACAAAGTTCATGGAGTTTTAAGTTAGCGATCTTTAGTTGATGAATATAAGAAGAATGTTAACTGTGCTTCTTTTGGAAATGTGGAGAACCTTAAAAGCTGTCTGGAATACAAAAGATTCAGATAATGGATCCATGTTATTTTTGGAGTGTGAAATGACAAACTATAGTAATATATTCTTACATTACCTTTAAATAAACTCAGCCAAACTTTTTTTACTTTCTCAACTACATGTGACACTTTAATAACCTCCAAATGTTTGCTTTTATAGACAGATATGATATTATTAGTGGAAAAAGTTTGAACTTCCCCTCTGAACTACAAGAGTATTTGTAATAAAAGCAATAAAAGCATAAATCAGCTAAATGCAGCCTCCTCTAAATGTTTCAGCCAAAAAAGATAAGCAACGCCACATTGGGTCAAGACAAGGTAAAGAAGAAATAAGATCTGAGACAACAGTCATTGAAAGATCACCTCTATCTGATTGTCCTGATGGCTTTGTTTGGGAGCCAAGTTAATGTTTCCCTGGAATGTTTGTTCAGTGCTGTCTTGCTTTGCAATAACACATTATATCCATAAAAGACAATGAATTCATCCTGCTGTTGCTTAACAGGTCCTTTTTCCCCAACTTGAGTCACCACACATATTTCATCTTTCTGGCTTTTCCTCAAGTATCTGTGTTTCCAGAACTAGTTTTTGGCTTTCATTTATCTTCTAGCTTGTATATCAAAGAAGATGCAGGTGCGATCTGTTAAGTCTGTGTCATGCAGATGATCAAGATCTGCTTGGAAACGGGTGGATCCAGGTCGGCTGTGGTCAGGACGACTGCTTGTTTGAATGGGAAGTGATTTGCAGTTAACTGGGAGTGCTCAGCTGACTAAATCTAATCTCTCCTTGTGAGACAGACCGGAGGAATGTGGAGACAAATATGAATAATCCTCCTGACCTTATCATTGGATTAGTAAAACAACACCCTCAGGAACCTCTGCTGCCATGCAGAAAAAAACTAGACACCTGTTGCGTGTTTGATTGTGTGTGTCGAGACAGCAAGAGAGAGTATGTGTCTGTACATGTGTGTGAATGAATTTAACATGCAAGTTTGGTTTGACATACTTTACAGCAGACAAGTTGTTGCGCACAATTGAGTAAAAGACAATCAGAAAATGTAAATTGTGAGAAAAAAAACAAACATCTTCCTTGTTCACTTCTAGAGGTGCATGTGTGGAGTAGAAGTGTTTCTCTCCCTGGATCAGAAATGGAAAGGAAGTGACTCACTGTAAACACACTCACTCACAATATTCCAATTTATATTGAATACAGCAAAACACTGATGATTGATGTATAAACACTATGTTATTATACTGACTGTGAAATGACTTGGCTACTGTATAAAGACACATACGCCTGCTAGGTTCTTAATTCACTATAAGCTTCCCCAAATGACTTCATACTTTGCAAATAAAATAAAATTAAGCCGGCACATTAGAGACGTAATTGGAGAGAATCTTTGACAGTCCAAATGACTCTCAGTCAAAACAGAGAGTCAGGCCTGCAGAAGAGGATATTTATATAAAGACAGTACATTTTTTCTCTTACTTTGCTGAGCCTTTCCTTTTTCAGATTATTGATGCTTTACAAAGTGAAACAGATGCTCAGCATGAGGAAATGACTTTGAAACAACTGTATGGTCCCTGTAGTTTATACTGTGCCTTCCTATGCTCATTTCCTCATAGTTGATGCTAAAAAGCCTACATAGACAAACATACCACAGGCAGCAGCAGGGCTCGACAGTAACGGTTGCCAGGTTGCCATTGGCAACCATTCAGAAACAATTTCAACCACTTCTTGGCCTTTGGTTGCCATCAGTGGCAACCAGTTTTTAACATAAAGAAATAAGGACACCAAACAGCAAAATGTGCACCCCAAAATAGATAAATGTTAATTATTGTTGTGACCAGTCGGAACCTGATACTTAAGTTGCACGTGCATTGGTGTGATTACGGAGCCAGAAAGCGATGCACGTTTACTCGCGTGCGCGGTGCGCCATGTGTTTTTTTTTTTTTTTAAATTAAGCAAATTAAGTTGTTTGACTGTGGGGTAAAACGTTCGGCCAACCCGTCAACATCTCAAACGAATGTTCAAAGTGATTCAACTGATAAAGCGCAAGATGAACCCGAACGAAAAGCAAAGAGGAAATGTGTAATGTCTTGGGAGGCGAAATATATATGTACATTCCATACCTGCCAACCCTACCGATTTGGGCGGTAGTCTACCGCTTTTGACATGTTTCTACCGCCTACCGACTTAGCTGGCTTTCCCTACCGATTTTCAATCTTCTCAAACTATAACAAATAAAAATGACACTACATAGACACTGGACTCGACCTTTGGCGGACACCGTTTGCAGCGTGTCTGTGATCGCATCATACAAACAGTGTTTCTGAAAGAGAAACAACGTGCAGACCGGGGGTAACCGGGGTAACGCTGCCTTTCCTCTGCACCCCCGGGGCTGATGGGTAATCACTCCCAAATGAGTTTAAGGGAACAGAGACGAGTCATTTGAGTCCTGCAGGATTTCCCGGTTAATATCAGTGTCTCGAAAACACATGTTGGCGACTGAAAGACATCCAGTGTTTGGTCTTTTCCTGAAGCATCCTTCACCTGCAGTGTCTCAACTGAAAGAGGACCACAAACACACACAAAATATAATAAGATTTTGAGATTTGGGGATATTTATCCCCCATTCTTTCACTTTTTCTGACATTTTCAACACCAAACATGTCGTTCATGTCTCTGTTTAGTGAACTACAGCAATCTGAAAGCCTGTACATTATTTATATCACACTTTATCAGTAGAAAAATGCAGGAAATGACTTTTTTAATGCAGTATTTTCTGATTTATGGCGCAACACAAAGATATTTCGCTCTGTGCAAACCTTTGACTCTAATATGTCAACAACATGAAACAAAAATATGAACCTGGCTTTATCCAATGTTCACACAAGAGTTCTACATCCTGACACATCCTTCATCTACACACTGTCTCAACTGAAAGAGGACCAGAAGCACATTACAAATATAATAAAATGTGGAGAATTTGGGATATTTATTTACCATTATTTTACTTTTCGGGCATTTTACAGACCAGACATGTCGTTGATGTCACTGTTTACCAAACTACCACTTTTTCAGAAAAAATTATAAATGTATGCAATATATGTTAAATACATGGTTTATACATGTAATTACTGGGGTTCCATTTCTTCTGATTACCTAATTTGGGCGTGCACATTTGACTCGCGTAAACCTACCTCTTTTGGATTTGGAAAGGTTGGCATGTATGACATTATGTCCGTTTCTCAATCTCGAGGATGCTGGCTTGGTAGTCGCGTACTTCCAAGTCACTTCCTTCAGAAACGAAGCAAGTATGCTTCCAAGCCACTGCTTCGGAAAACGAAGAAGAATGGAACAGGCTAACAAGTGTGCCACTCTCTCGAACGGTTTCAACATAAACTGTACCGAAAATAAATACCTCACGATGTCCATCTAATTATGAACTTGCTTTACTTTCACGGAACACATTTTTGGTGATAACAGATGTAACAAAGAAACATATTTACCAACACATGTTCTACACCACTACATACTTACATTTAAATGTGTGCTGCGTCGGTTCAGCCATTCTCCACAAGGGTTTTTTTAAATTGGTCCGTGCGCAAAGCATTGTGGGGATTTTAAGGACGCGAAGTCTACCCATGTGCAGCCTCCAAAATTCCCCCAAACCAAGGACGCGGCCTCGGTGGAATTCCAAGTATGCTGGAGATTGGAACAGTACTTTGGCGGCACTCGATGACGTAGCATCCTTGAAGTATTGGCTTGGAAGCCAGTATCCTCGAGATTGAGGGTGTTTCTCAATCGCGAGGATGCTGGCTTGGTAGTCGCGTACTTCCAAGTCACTTCCTTCAGAAACGAAGGAACAGGGGCGGCGGGTACTGTAGGCTAGGGAAGGCTAAGCCTTCCCAAATATTTGTGTCACTGCATCCTGGTAAAATACAAATATAATGTATAATGTCTGTGTCTTTGACATTAGCGCTGCTAGCCACCTGTGCCCTGTACCACGAAGCCAGTTCAACATACCCTGGATATGTTTGAGTAACAAACAAACTAACAAACGAGATCTCGCTAAGCGGTCCTACGACGCTGGTTATCAACTCGGTAAATCAAGCCAGGGTTTCTCTGTCTGGCTGAGAACGCGTTCACGTGAAAGGGGCGGGGTTAGCTACATTTGACCAATCACAAACAGGGACAAGTGTACTGACAGCGCAGCGTCATACTTCATTAATGAAAAGTAAACTAATATTAGACAAATATGAACTTTAAACATCCATGACTTAAACATATAATCCACGATACAAGCCACAGAGTTGCACCTGCAAGGAGAATACAGAACAACTGGTTAAAAAATAACTAGGCCTACCGAGTGTTTGAAAGCGTATAGTTTTATGATATCACTGCCCCATCTAAGACACGAGTGGATCTGACTTTAATTACATTTGACTCGAGTGTTTCGTCAACATAATGTGTTGCTTAAAATAATACTTCTGCATACAGTATGTGACACTGTAAGTGTTGCACGGCCAGATACGGCTGGAGAAGCTGACTCAGATAAGGAAATATATGATATATTATGTAATGCTGTCAAAATTATCGCGTTAACGGCGGTAAATAATTTTTTGAATTAATTGCGTTAAAATATTTAACGCATGTGCAGAATGGCCCGCCCCATACATCCCACCAGTGGCAGCGCCAGGGTATGGCTGGGGTAGGCTACACCCATACCAAGAAATGGCTTAGCCCCCCACCATGAAAAATGATGTTAAAGTAAGCAAAATAAAGTCTGCCAACTCGCGTCGATAATTGCACAGACAGCAGTTAGTAAGATTGATTTCAGTAGCCACCTGTCTGGAAATACCAAAGACCAGAAACGGTTTTGAAAACTTTTGTCACGTAGTGATCGTCTTCTCAATAGAACATCTTTGATAATGTCTTCTGGCCAATCAGAATCAAGATAACGGCATGGTGTTGTTGCAGGAAGTCCCGACGGAGAATACTTTTGCTGTAGTACAGGGGTGCACATAACTGGTACGCAGGTTATGTGCGTAATCTGAAATGCGTACCGTCACTTGTGTCACAAAGCGCATTTGCGTACCGACGTAGGCCTACTTGTGAAGCTTTTCCAGAAGGCGGTAAGATCACCGGACGACAGAGTCGGTCTCCGTGTGCACAGACAGGGCTGCTGTTAACGTCGGTCTACTCTGTAGAACGGAATTGTGCCAAAACTACGCCAACCGGCTGCGGAGGGAGACTCCCCCCCTTCACTGGAGAACTGCGCGAAAAAAGCTGATCAGAATGTTCACACTCTGTGGTCACGAAGTACTCCACTAGAACCCCCCGTCGTCGTCGTCGTCGTCGACTTTCCTGAAGTACTCCCCCGTTGATAGAAATCAACACGTAATGAATTAAGGCGAGACACGGCAGGCAAAAACATTGTTTTTCAAGTACTGGTCAATTTTGAGATTTTGTGCTATTTTGATTCCATAACATGTTTTCTTTCAGGCTTTTGGAAGGAAAACGTACAAAATACACATTTAAGTGTTTATTTTACTATAGTTTGTCTATTTGCGTCTGTAGATTTCTCCTAAATTCACCAAAAGTTAGCATTCTAACGTAACATAAAGTACCGCGACCGCTGTGTGCACCATGTCAACAGAGATATCGCTGGAAAGCTGTGTCTCTCCTGCACAATCTCATCGGATCCAAATATGGTCATTTCCTTTGTATCAGCAACCAATTGTGAAAGCACAAAGGGATCTTAAACCAAGAAACGAAATCTCATTGGCTGGTGTCAATTTCTGACAACGTGATTCGTTCAGATGCATCACGTGGTGTGCTAAAACACTTCCTGGTTAGCTTTCAGCTAGAAATTGAAATCTCAAAATGCCAAAAGAATGGCGAAAAAAACGTTCACAGAGAAGACGACAACAATTGTCACTTGCACGAAGCAAGGTTATAAAAAAAAAATGACCCTGAACATGAAATACCTTCACGGAGTGCGTTGATGCGCAAGCTGTCATCCAGAGAACAGGAGGGTTTAGCTAGCGCCTCACTGCAATCTTTAAAGGTCGTTTTCTCAAATTGAGTTTTTTCTCCTACTCTGAGTTCGAAATTTCAACTTCAGTAGCACGTAAATACACCAAACCTTCCAGTTATATTCCTATCAATATTATGAAGGCTTTTACAGAAGGGCTTGTTCATATATAATTCATAGCCTGAATTATACAACATTGTATACCTAAAAACATGGCGAAAATTGATATTTTAGGGCTGTTGACAGTATTTTCTGATTTATGGAGTGATAAAAAGAGATATCCAATATCCCTTCTGTAAAAGCCTTAGATACTAATATGACTACAAAATGAAACAAGAATTTTGAATCTGGCTATATCCAAAGTTCAGATTTCGATTCCTGAAATGTGTTAAAATATGTGCATATTTAATGAGATAATGGGTAATTTGCATGTTTAAACATGCTATTTCAGAAACTTGTAATACAAAAGACAATTGCCTTATTGTAAGTAATTAACTGGAGACATTTCTAGGTGATACCTTTAAGTTAAAAAAATTACCCTATTCACCTGGGGTGTCTCGCCTTATAGGCCATAAGGTGAACCCTGTTATCGTTTCAACCCGCTCCACAGAAGTGAAACTACACAATCTTTAGTTCATAAAAAAGAACGAGTCATGCTTATCCACCAAAAAAAATATCGTCGCTAAAATTCCTGCCAATTCTTCTAGGCACGTAATTATTGGCTGAACTAGTCCCTTCGAAGCGTAATAATATCTTGGTCCAAAGTCGTGCCACGGTTCGTCACGTGATCGTGCTACACCAATTGGGTAGCTGCATATTGTCAACAGAAGTGAAAGATGACGGCCGCCATGGTTACGCTAAACCAGACCAAATGGATTCTAAACAGTGCTGTATGCTTGTTTTATGTCATGTTTTGTCATATGTCTTAATACATCACTAAGTCCGAGGTATTTGCGTTATATACGCGGTATTTGTGAGAGGTTTTACTATCTGGGAACAGAGTTGACCATCGAATCAACATTGACTAGCAGCGTTTATCAGCCAACTCCAGCTACAAACAATTTCCCCACGGGGATTAATAAAGTATATCAAACTCATATTTATCAAACTATCATTCCTGGACTGCCATGTTCACATCGCTAGGTTCATTGGGATTATTCCATTAGACTGAGGACTTTTTGTCTGTCTGTTGTTACCCTGTACACGTTAAATGCACTCTTAAAATAAACATGACTTGATTTCTGCGTCCAAGAAGAAGGTTAACTTGTTACGTTAAGTAATTTAGATCAATAAAATGCAGTACTTCCAGGCTGAAGACTTTTCTTTTTGTTGCTACTTTTAATTGGAATATTCATATCTTAGACTGCACTGTAACTTTTATCCATGTATTTTTTCTTTTAATGTTTCTTTTATTAGCTTTTCTTTTGAATGACTGATTTTAAATGCCATTTTCTTAATGTCTTTAATTTTTTGTAAAACACTTTGAATTGCCTTGTGTTGAAAAGTGCTATATAAATAAACTTGCCTTGCCTTACTTATACCAATGTCCATTGATTCATTTATTTACTCATTCATCCCTCCACAAATGAAAACAACACTGATGAACCATAAAAACGAGATTTATTACAAATATAAAAGGTATGACATAGAAAACAGTAGAAGGACATGTAATGTAGTATAATTGATTGGTGTCAGGCTGGGCGGAGCGGCTGATTGGTGCTGTGATTGCCTCAGCTGGTTAAAAGAGTCCTGCTGATTATACTCTGTTCTAGTACCAAAAACAAACGTATCTATGAGTGATGTGTGAGCGCGTCGGCCAGGCACTAAAACCAAAAGAACAGAAAAGAGCTTAAGAAAGATGGAAAGAAGGCTCTTTTATTCCTATTCCTCACTGTCAGTGTCAGGGCAGTCATCGTTCTCTTCCTCTGTTTCTTTTTTATTTGCACAATTTGAGCAACGACATAAGTCTGTGCAACAGAGTCCTGCAGAGAAGCATGAACATCTGCCTTTCTCACAGGCAGACTCTTTGCAGCTGCAGTGTATCACATGCAACACACTGTCAGGGGCAGGATTTCTTGTCATCCAGGTGACGTGTAAGTTCCCATCCTCTATTTCCCAACCATATCCAGCAGGTGATGGAGCATTCATTTCTCTTTTGAGACAGGACCTCATTATTGCTGCCTGGTAATTTGCCCTTTTGCAGTGCTGATGGAGGGCATCATGAGTAGGGGGAATGCTTAATTCTGGCACGGCCGATGATGCCATACAGAAAGCCTTGTACCTAGCATCATTTACATGTTCGGCTGCTGGCTGATCATACAGGTGACATACATACCGGCAAAGAAGTGCAAATGTTGATTGCTCCAAGTCAAAGTTAGTACCTAAACTTCTGAAAGCCTTAAGGTAGTCATCTTTCTCACATGCAACAGCAAATGACTTTCTTTTGCCTTTGCCATAGAAAGCGCTTGTGGAGTCACACCCAGAGAACGTGTGAATTCCAATCAAGGCTCAACACACACTGGTTCCGAGAGCTGATGACACCATGGCAATGTCAATGATCCGTGTCCTGTTGCCAGTCCCTATGAACACATATAAGCTGCATGGCAAATCTGCCTGCAGATTTACAGCAATGACTGCCACATCAGTGTCCGAGCTCTTGATGATGACAGCTTTGTGCTCCTGTGCAGCATGTTGGGCATGTAAAAACACCCGTGTGTCACATTCCTCATGATCACACTGCAGGTCTTCAACAACATCAACAGACTGTACACCCTCCATGACAGTTACACAGTGGCATTGATTTTGATGGGCAATGTACAAGCTGAGGTTTTTACCCACTGTTGTGAGGTCTGCATGTGTCCATGCCACATAAAGGAATTCGGCCAGTGCTTCCTTGTTTTTTCCGTCAGAGAGAAACTTCTTCCACTGGGTTGGAGTTCTCTGATCTGGGCTGAAGATTGTTATTAGTTGTGACCCTGCATCAGCTCTACGGGACCGTTCTAGGCTTTTGATGCTGATGGGTGGATACCGGTCAGTGACAAAATCAATGCGTGTACACTTGTGATGCAAAGCAAGTTGGAGTATGCTCTGCAGTATGGTCTCTGCAAGCTCTCCAAATGTTGCTGGTCTGGATGGCATGGCCTGCATGACTGCCATGCCATCAAAAAGAATGGCACCACCTATTGGAACTTTGTCAACCAAGCACTCTCCACCTTTGCTCTGCAATAGATCCATGAGAGCTGATTTGTTTGTTTTGGCAAGTGAACCATCAGCACTTGCTAATGGATATGACACAGTTCCCAAGGAATATGACAGAATTTCCCTCATTTCAATTTTCCTGCTCTGGCCAAGGATGAGGAGCCTGGAAAATAACTTCTTGTCAGCACGCAAAATCACTTCCTTGCCTGCTGCCGTTTTTTTTTTGGGGGGGCTTTTTTTCTGATCACTGAGAGTCTTGAGTTTTTGTGATATTATGGGGGCAAATATGTCAACTGTTTTGGATAACAGTCTCTGCTCCATAAACTCCTTTACAGCATTTTCACCCTTTTCTGAGGCAACAAGCAAATCCTCCTCTCTGAAGAACCAGCACCTTAGAGAGGTTTGTGTGCCCTGATGAACCTGGGGGCTGTGTTGTCTGGAACCTTGTGTTCCTGGTAGGGTTTCCCATGGCAAATTGGTCTCAGGCAAGGGGCCAGACTAAGATTGGTTCAAAAGACCTCATGAAAGACGATACAAGAAGTGAGGATACCCGGCCCGGAGGAAGCCCGGGGTCCCCTTCTGGAGCCAGGCCCAGAAGGAGGACTCGTCGGCGAGCGTCTGGTGGCCGGGCTTGCCACGGAGCCCGGCCGGGCCCAGCCCGAAAAGGCAACGTGGGCAACACCTCCGCTTCTCCGTCCCGCGGGCCCACCACCTACGGGAAACATCAATGGGGTCGGGTGCGCTGCCAGAAGGGTGGCAGTGAAAGCGGAGGGTCTCGACGGACCAGACCCGGGCGACAGAAGCTGGCTTTGGGGACGTGGAACGTCACCTCTCTGGGGGGGAAGGAGCCGGAGCTTGTGCGGGAGGTGGAGCGTTACCAGTTGGATCTGGTTGGGCTCACCTCTACGCACAGCGTCGGCTCTGGAACCTTACTTCTGGATAGGGGTTGGACTCTATTCTTCTCCGGAGTTGCTCAAGGTGTGAGGCGCCGGGCGGGTGTGGGATACTCACAAGTCCCCGGTTAGGTGCTTCTTTGTTGGAGTTTACCCCAGTGGACGAGAGGGTCGCCTCCCTACGCCTGCGGGTTATGGGGGGGAAAACTCTGACTGTTGTGTGTGCTTATGCACCCAACAGCAGTTCAGAGTATACGGCCTTCTTGGAGACCCTGGAAAGAGTCCTGTATGGGGCTCCTGAAGGGGACTCTTAATCTTGCTGGGAGACTTCAACGCACATGTGGGCAATGATGGAGACACTTGGAGGGGCGTGATTGGGAGGAACGGCCCCCCTGATCTGAACCGGAGTGGTGGTTTGTTACTGGACTTCTGTGCTAGTCATGGATTGGCCATAACAAACACCATGTTCGAACATAAGGATGCTCATAAGTGTACGTGGTACCAGAGCACCCTAGGCAGAAGGTCCATGATCGATTTCGTTATCGTATCATCGGACCTGAGGCCGTATGTTTTGGACACTCGGGTAAAGAGAGGGGCGGAGTTGTCAACTGATCACCATCTGGTGGTGAGTTGGGTCGAGTGGCGGGGGAAGCCTCTGGATAGACCTGGTAAGCCCAAACGTGTAGTTCGGGTGAAATGGGAACGTCTGGAGGAGGCCCAAGTTCAGGAGGCCTTCAACTCACACCTCCGGCGGAGCTTTTCGGGCATTCCTGTGGAGGTTGGGGACATTGAACCAGAGTGGTCGGTGTTCAAAGCCTCTATTGCCGAAGCCGCGGCGGGGAGCTGTGGTCTCAAGGTCCTAGGTGCCTCAAGGGGCGGTAACCCTCGAACCTCCTGGTGGACACCGGTGGTCAGGGAAGCCGTCCGACTGAAGAAGGAGGCCTTCAGGGATTTGTTATCCCGGGGGACTCCCGAGGCAGTTGCAAGGTACCGACAGGCCCGAAGGGCAGCAGCCTCATCCGTGGCCGAGGCAAAGCAGCGGGTGTGGGAGAAGTTCGGAGAAGACATGGAGAAGGACTTTCGGGCGGCACCAAAGTTGTTCTGGAAAACTGTCCGACACCTCAGGAGGGGGAAGCAGGGAACCATCCAAGCTGTGTACAGTAAGGATGGGACGTTGTTGACCTCAACTGATGGAGTGTTAGGGCGTTGGAAGGAACACTTTGAGGAACTCCTGAACCCGACAACTCCGCCCTCTATGTTAGAGGCAGAGCTGGAGTATGACGGGGGATCAACACCAATCTCCCGGGGGGAGGTCACTGAGGTCGTCAAACAACTCCACAGTGGCAAAGCCCCGGGGGTGGATGAGATCCGCCCGGAAATGCTGAAGGCTCTGGGTGTTGAGGGACTGTCATGGTTGACACGTCTCATCAACGTTGCGTGGAAGTCGGAAACAGTACCGAAGGAGTGGCAGACCGGGGTGGTGGTTCCCCTATTTAAAAAGGGGGATCAGAGGGTGTGTGCCAATTACAGAGGCATCACACTACTCAGCCTCCCCGGGAAAGTTTACTCTAAGGTACTCGAAAGGAGGGTCAGGCCGATTGTCGAACCTCAGATTGAGGAGGAACAATGCGGATTCCGTCCTGGTCGTGGAACGACGGATCAGCTTTTTACTCTCGCAAGGATCCTGGAGGGGGCCTGGGAGTACGCTTATCCGGTCTACATGTGTTTTGTAGACTTGGAGAAGGCGTATGACCGAGTTCCCAGGGAGTTACTGTGGGAGGTGCTGCGGGAGTATGGGGTGAGGGGGTCTCTACTCAGGGCCATCCAATCTCTGTACTCCCAAAGCGAGAGCTGTGTCCGGGTCCTCGGCAGTAAGTCGGACCCATTTCCGGTGAGGGTTGGCCTCCGCCAGGGCTGCGCTTTGTCACCAATCCTGTTTGTAATATACATGGATCGGATTTCGAGGCGTAGTCATGGGGGAGGGGGTCTGCAGTTCGGTGGACTAAGGATTGCACCACTGCTTTTTGCAGATGATGTGGTTCTAATGGCTTCATCGGTCTGCGACCTTCAGCACTCACTGGATCGGTTCGCAACCGAGTGTGAAGCGGCTGGGATGAGGATCAGCACCTCCAAATCTGAGGCCATGGTTCTCAGCAGGAAACCGATGGACTGTCCACTCCAGGTAGGGAATGAGTCCTTACCCCAAGTGAAGGAGTTCAAGTATCTCGGGGTCTTGTTCTCGAGTGAGGGAACAATGGAGCGTGAGATGGGCCGGAGAATCGGAGCAGCGGGAGCGGTACTGCAGTCGCTTTACCGCACCGTTGTGACGAAAAGGGAGCTGAGCCAGAAGGCAAAGCTCTCGGTCTTCCGGGCCATTTTCGTTCCTACCCTCACCTATGGTCATGAAGGATGGGTCATGACCGAAAGAACGAGATCGCGGATACAAGCGGCCGAGATGGTTTTCTCCGCAGGGTGGCTGGTGTCTCCCTTAGGGATAAGGTGAGAAGTTCGGTCATCAGGGAGGGACTCGGAGTTGAGCCGCTCCTCCTTCGCGTCGAAAGGAGCCAGTTGAGGTGGTTCGGGCACCTAGTTAGGATGCCACCTGGGCGCCTCCCTAGGGAGGTGTTCCAGGCACGTCCAGCTGGGAAGAGACCAAGGGGTAGACCTAGGACCAGGTGGAGGGATTATATCTCTTCGCTGGCCTGGGAGCGCCTTGGGATCCCCCAGTCAGAGCTGGTTGATGTCGCCAGGGAAAAGAAAGTTTGGGGCTCTCTGCTGGAACTGCTACCCCCGCGACCCGACCACGGATAAGCGGGAGAAGATGGATGGATGGATGGAACAAGCAAATCCTTTGTGATTTCTCCTGTTGCTACTCTTCCAGAGCTAAGACACACAATGCCGTCTTGGTGTACATCAAAAGGGTTGAGCATGGAATCAATAGTGTCCAAGATTCTACTCACAGCCTTTGCATCAGCAGAGATGCGTGTCTTGTCCAGGTCTTTTCTTGTCCGTAGCTCAGGAGATATCCCTGCCATTGATTCACACTGTCTTGCTATCGCGGCTCTTTCATGCTGTGACAGTATCCAGCGATACACTGCAGACCGATTTTGTGTGATCCCTGTCCAGCCACCTTTGGTCTTGGCATCTCTGTTAAGCGTTTGCGCAATAGCCTGGTCGCAAGCAATGGAGGCAAATCCATGAACACTTTGTCGCTGGACAGTCCACTGGCCTTTCACATTCATGTCACTGTGGCAAGAGGGATGTGTGACAGGCAGATTCATCATTTCCAGCCAGTATGCAGGTAAATATCGAGCGTAATTTACTCTATCGTAGGCAAAAAACCATGGCATCATTAACCGGACGGTTGACAGGTGAAGCTGCCAGTTTGATTCTCGCGTTGCTCTCACAAACAGGAGGAGTAGCTGCATCATGTCAATGTATGAGCTCCAGAAAGCAAATGTTGCATTCTCTGTACTCCTCCTCTGCACAAAGTCTGCATATTTCGAGCACATATTATCAAACCTCTGATCTGCACTCAAAACATCCATCAATCTGTCTGGAAAGGCACATTCCATCTCAGTGATGACATCCATGCACGCAGCTCTCTCTTGGGGTGGCAAGGAGTCCATGAAGGTGATAAACCGGATGCGCTGCAGACTCTCATATAGAAGTTTATGAGCCCTCATGCTGCGATTGTAGTGATGGCCATTGAGTACCCCATTGATGGATCCTGGGGCAACAACTTCAGATTCAATGAGGATATCTTGCAGTCCTGCATCTCCGAATCTTTTGCCTAGAATACTCAGGTAGGACATGCATGTATGGAATTCACCTAGTCTAATCACTAGACGCTTTGTAAACTCAACATCCTTCCAGCGTATTTGCTGTGCTTTGGCATATATAGCCTGGTCAAACACTAAAACTATATGATCCAGTTCTAGCTGGTCAGCAATCTGGACACTTCGCTTCAGGATAGTGTTGACTGTTGACATCTCTGTTGGTGAGGCTTCAATGACTGGAAGATAATACAATGCGGACTTCTGCAGAGTGTTTTCATCCTGAAGCAGTGTATGGAACCCTGTCCAGCTTGGGATTGTACAACTATCCGTACATGTGGACTTCACAAAAGCATATGCCATTTCAGCTTGTACAGCAAAGTGGGTGTCCATTCTGCATGTCGCTGACTGCACTGGTTGACACAAGTTCTGTGGCCCTTGCCTTTTGGACTGATGGTAAGGTTGTATAGGCATTGGGGGGGGGGGCTATGAATGAGGTAACTCCCTTTCTCAGTGGCTGTCTGATTGCTGTGGACATAGGCTCGCCGGGCACACTCTGGAGCATAATTCCATTTGTATGGTGAGTAGTTCCACGACCCGATAGTGTCTCCTCACCAAAGTCAATGTTATCCCACACAAGTGTTGTGGGTGTTCGCTTTGAGAATCCTTTCGGTATTTTGTCTCTGCCTTCTACTAGTGTCAGTTGGGCAAGGCTAGTGTCTAGACTCAAAACTGTGTCCCATGATGCACAATGTCCCAGTCTGTTAAGCAGTGATACAATGCGTGATGATCCAGTTAAATGTCGAACAGTTAAACCTAAAGCCAAGGACTTGGGTGTCTGCTTGCGGCCCTTGGAAGCAAGGTACACAATGTCTTGACAAACAGACAACACTTTCAAATGTACGTCATCATCAATGTTGACATAATGATCCAGTGTTGGCTCCTCAGTGGAACCTATAATCCAGCTGAGCAGATTGTATAGTCCAATGGGGACAACAGTTTGAGATTCAGTGACATTTACATTTTCAGAAGTGGGAGGCCATGGGCATGACATGCCAGGAGTGTCACTAAGCAGTCTTTTCAAAAACAACGCTGCTGTATACAGTGTCCTTGTGTCCTCATGTGTTGTTTGGCACTTTGTTCTCCCTGTTTCATTGTCGCTGTCTGTCTGGCTCAATTCACTGGACTGTGTTGTTTCCGTACCGGATGGATCTGGTAGCATGTCCACGAGTGCATCCTTTGACAGAGTCTCAGCAAAAACCAGTTCGCAGACGTTGCGCTTGGTGGGCATGTGAAACGCTAGCTGAGGGAAATCTTGAGTCAGCCTCTTCTTCAACAGATCCTGTCTGTAACACAACAAAACAGTGACAATTACGAGTCACAGGAGTACCATCAAAAGCAGAGTGGTGGAGGTGATACAAGACATTACAGACTAGAACCTATCTGCCATACAGCACATTTAACACCAAAGAAGCCAAATAAAGGCCCACATCATCACAAACAACACTACACACTACACATCATGGGGGTTTCTCCAAACAGGCCTGTCATACACATTTTGTTTAAAGCTGGCCTTGCACATGATAAATAATAAGACTTGTATTACATTGCAGTTACCTGTAGTTTGAAGCATCAACACCTTCGTTTGCTTTCACCATGTCAATGAAGGCCTGCCTCAGCTGGCCCATTCTAAGCACCTCATTGTTGACAAGCAGCCTCTGGCGGATGATCCTCTCACAGAACAGCTTGTAACTGGCATCAAACATTGCCTCATCCCTACAACACATGAATGAGAAGTAAATAAATGGATAAATGAATAAGTGTTGTGATTGTGTGCACATATAACAGAAGGAAATTGGATGTTTACTTATAATGTTAAGTATGTGTATGTGTATATATATATATAGCCATCGCCGACACACACCTGGACTTCAGTCTGGTGGTAGTGCAAATAGGTAAAGCAATCCAAGGAGAAATAACTTACTGTTCTGTCTCTGGTTTGTCAGGTCTCAGCAAAAACATGGTGTACTGACTGTAACAGCTTTTGTGGTACCGCACCTCCAGAGCCACACAGTCTTTGTCTTTTATATGTAAAAGAACACTTTGGTCATCTTTCTTCTCAGCAGCTTTCTGCAATTTGCCTAAACGGAAAAAAAGGACAACTCAATGAGTTTGTTGACGTATCTCTCACACATAATTGTACCTTTCAGTTATTCAACCACAGAGAATGTGTGTGTGTGTGTGTGTGTGTGGTGTGTGTGTAGTGTGTGTGTGGTGTGTGGGTGGGGGAGGGGGTTTGCTTACCTGCTTTTAATGTTTCAGCCTTACACAGTTGATCCCTTTGTCGCTTGCCTGCTTTGATGATCATTTTCTCCTTCATCTTGCATATAATGCACAGGGCAGGAAGGACGGGGCCAGAGCCTGCGATTGGCAGGCCTGACCTTGATCGTAGCTTCTCTGTTTGGCTTCGGTACGTGCTGCGAGACGTCGATGGGATGGGCTCGACCTCAAGGTCCTCCCTAACGTCTTGATCTCCCTCACGTGCGAGCCGTCTTTCCACCTTCGTCATGGCCTTTGTGTCGGTAAACCTTATGTAGCATGTGTGGTGGAAGCCAGCGTCCTCAGGAATATCTTCGAACTCGAAATCAAGACAGTGCTTGTGGTTTTCAGCCACCACGTTCCGAGAGTCTCCCTTCAAGCCGAGCGACCGTTGTAAGCTTGTCCTGTACGTATTCCATCTTGTATTGGTAAAACAATCAACCTTTTCGTGCTTCACAGACGTAATATGCATGTAACAATGTTTGTGTGTTGACAATTTTGACTTTTTGAGACTTTCTGGTGCGTTTTCCTCGTCTCCGCTACTCGATGAAACCATGGCGGCCGCCATCTTTCACTTCTGTTGACAATATGCAGCTACCCAATTGGTGTAGCACGATCACGTGATGAACCGTGGCACGACTTTGGACCAAGATATTATTACGCTTCGAAGGGAATAGTTCAGCCAATAATTACGTGCCTAGAAGAATTGGCAGGAATTTTAGCGACGAAATTTTTTTTGGTGGATAAGCATGAATCGTTCTTTTTTATGAACTAAAGATTGTGTAGTTTCACTTCTGTGGAGCGGGATTTCTTTTCTAAAGGACTTTTCGAGGTTCACCTTGCGGCCTATTAAGACCCCACGGTTTGATGATTGATAGGTGTGTGGGCTGTCTTTCATTTTGACACACAGAAAAATGTTATAATAAACATACATACTGTATGTTAAATGGATATATCCGCCTTCTTTCATTTATCTTTCCATTCCCACAACAATATAGCCTACATAAAGAAATGGCATATTTTGGACATAGTTCCAATGGTGATTAATCATGATTAATTCATTTTTAAGCTGTGATTAATCTGATTAAAAATGTTAATCGTTTGACAGCCGTAATATTATGATATTATATGATCGATGATCTGATTGATGATGTAATATGAATGATAAGTGCGACACGTCGGCGTCTTCTCTGCATATGGCAGTTTAAACTGTATTTCCTTTATCCTGTAATATGACTTGAGAGATTGAAACTCCGCACACTGAGCTCTGATTGGTCAGCAGGCGGTGCTTTCACTGAGTTGAGCTCTTTTCTATAGACGCCGGAGGCGGGCAGCGTCAGGTAAAAAAGTGATTTAGCCTTCCCAAACCTGAGCCTCACGCGCCGCCTATGCGAAGCAAGTATACTTCCAAGCCACGGCTTCCGAAAACGAAGAAGAATGGAACAGCCTAACAAGTGTGTCACTCTCTCTAACGGTTTCAACATAAACTGTACCGAAAATAAATACCTCACGATGTCTATTGTCATAGTATTGTTAACTGACTACAAGGGTGTTGTCATATACGTTACGGCATGTTTACGACAGTTACAGTAAGTGGGGGTGGCGCGAGAACCACCGGAGGGGAGCAATAAAGCGTCCTGTTAAATAACCAACTGTTCCGTTGTCTGTTAATATCCAAGATATTACATCTATCTAATTATTAACTTGCTTTACTTTCACGGAACACATTTTTGGTGATAACAAACAAATGTAACAAAGTAACATATTTACCAACACATGTTCTATGCCACTACATACTTACGTTTAAATGTGTACTGCGTCGGTTCAGCCATTCTCCACAAGGGTTTTTGAAATTGGTCCGTGCGCAAAGCATTGTGGGGATTTTAAGGACGCGAAGTCTACCCATGTGCAGCCTCGAAATTTCCCCCAAACCAAGGACGCGGCCTCGGTGGAATTCCAAGTATGCTGGAGATTGGAACAGTCCTTCGGCGGCACTCGATGACGTGGCATCCTTGAAATATTGGCTTGGAAGCCAGTGTCACTACCCGATCTGCAGCTCTGCCCGATCTGCTGTGCGCATGTGCGAGATGGTCCGCCATATTGGACAACGCCGGACGGCAACCCAAGTAGGACAAAATTGACATCTAGACCGTCTGATCCATTTGCAAGTTTTTACATGTGACAAAATATGCATTGCGTATTCGCGAGTTTTTACATGTGACAAACGGTGATTTGCAGAGTTTTTACATGTGACAAACGGTGATTTGCATTGCATCTGACAGAATGAAGACTTTAGTGTTTTACAACAATTTGAGAGAATACATGTCTGAAGGTGAATTTCACACAGACCTCTCTAAAAATGAGCGAGATCAAATGCGCCGTGCGTCATCGAACTTTACAGTAAAAGGTAATTAATTCTCATTCTCCTGTTATTTTGTGTTGTGACTAACTGATCAGTTACTTAGCTCTGTCCAAAGTTTTGTATTGTATTTTTATTCTATTGTATTGTCTTTCTAAATGAAATAATACTATACAAAAACATATTTAATTCAATATTATAATATAATTTATTATTTTATTATTATTTATAATATAATAATTGTATTCCTGAATGACCCCTTTTTTATGTTTGTGTTTCTGTTTTTTTAATTAATCAAGCAAAATTAAAGGATAACAAACTCCAGTTATATAATTCCATATGAATAAATAATATTACATGCAAATGACATTTCCTGTAGGATGCTGAACTCTCTCCCACCTCTCCCCTCTGCCCCCATTGGACCTGGATCTTAACACCCCCACCCCACCCACACACACACAATATATTTATTGCTGTGCCTTCTTATTTGCTCGTATTATGATGGGATATGGTTTAATTTAGTAAATGGCTGTGTGTGAAAAATGTATATCTCTAAAATGTGTGTTGGTGTATGATCACATTTGTATATGAAAATGTCTGAAGTTCATAAAAACATTCTCAGTGTTCAAGTCAATCACTGCAAAGGGTGACGATATGGCAGAAGGTGCTATATATATATATATATATATATATATATATATATATATATATGGAATTGTGTGTATATATATATATATATATATATATATATATATATATATATATATATATATACATATACACACAATTCCAAAGCTGGTAAGGACTCTTTCAAATTTAGCAATAATAGTCTGAAGAAAAGGACTGATAACAGAGATTTGCTCTAATATGTATTCAGTATGATAGGCTCTGTCTTAACCCCAAATAATAAAACACAAAAGTCTTCATTCTGTCAGATGCAAAAGTCTTCATTCTGTAATAAAACACAAAAGTCTTCATTCTGTCAGATGCAAAAGTCTTCATTCTGTCAGATGCAATGCAAATCACCGTTTGTCATATGATATGTAAAAACTCGCGAATGCGCAATGCATATTTTGTCACATGTAAAAACTTGCGAATGGTTCAGACGGTCTAGATGTCAATTTTGTCCTACTTGGGTTGCCGTCCGGCGTTGTCCAATATGGCGGACCATCTCGCACATGCGCACAGCAGATCGGGCAGAGCTCGAGATTGAGAAACGGCCTCTGCTTCTGCTCCGTTGTGCATTCACTTCCGGTAAAAGTTCCTTCAAAATAAGAGTCCCGATCTTATTACTACCAAAATAAAAGTGCAAAACGACACTTTACCATAGGAAAATATTGGCATACAAATATAATCACTTCTATAAAAAGGTAACACATGTTATATATAGTTAGACATATTAAAGGTAATTTACAGCATTAATAAATCATATCTAATTCTTAACTATGAATGGTTTTCATTTATTTAACATTAGAAATGTATTAGTCTGGCCAATCCAAGACTTCAATGCTGAAGGGCCAATGGATCTATGGTGGGGATCAGTACAAAGGTCAAGAAAACCCAAATTTGAAAGGGAGACAACAGATGACCAAGAAATTAGTGATCTGTGAAGAACAGAACAACAACTGCACTACCGGTGTTTTGTATACCAGCAATAGAGGGGGGACAAGTTTCCTACCATAAGTTTCAAATAATTGTGTTAATTACTTATTGTAAAGCATTTTAACATTCTTTAAGTGTCACATTTTCATTATTAATTTGATGTATAACTGCATAGTATCTTCATTATTTAAAATATAAGGTGACTAAAAATGGCAACCATATTTTCAGTTTTGGCAACCAAAAGCTGATGTCTGGTTGCCAGCCTGGCAACCACTTAAAAAAGTTGGCGTTGAGCCCTGGGCAGCAGACAGCAGGTTAACCTTTGTCACAAGGATTAATCACTGTTAACCAAGGGAAGTTAAGGTATGTGGCCTCAGGACACAATTCCTGTTAATCATGCAAATGTTGACTCTCTTGCAAATAATCAAAGGCTGCCTTACAACATCTTTGGCTTTCAAAATGAATTGCTGGTGGTTCTATACTCTCTCACACTGCCTGGCCTGTGAACACGCTAACCAGCAACAGCAGCAGACTCAAACACCTTGCGGAAGGACTCCATTCATCAGCCTGTCAGCTCAATAACATCAATAGCCCCATGGCCAGTGGTTAATCCAGCTACTGCAGAACCACACCTCTCCTCTGATCACAGCAGATGTGTTCAATTCTCAGCCGACCTGGTTTACTCACTCAATTCTAATCATGGGCTCTTTCTGTCTCCCACCTCATCACCCAGAGTCTTCAATAGCCCGGAAGACGCTCACCAGGAGTCATAATCAGACTGAGATACTTTGTATTAGGCGTAGTGATTGCAGTGTCATAGAAGTACCCTCATATAAATGTCTAATTTAATGTGTGATTGTTTTTGTATTATTTGACTTTAACTTTAACTATATATTTATTTGTTGTTCCTTTCTTTTCTTTTCACTACATCTGTAAAGCGTCTTTGAGCACCTGTAAAAGCGCTAACAAAATAAATATATTATTATTATTATATAGCACTCGGTGTCTTTAAGAGCAACGTAACAGTGCATGAGCACAATGCACATTTCCAGAGAGAGAGGCTCAACAAGGAACATCTTCTTGGCTTTGATATCCTTCTGTCTGTCTGTGTTTTTTCTCGAGTGGAGCAGCTCTTTGTGATCTATGAGGCTGCTCTAAGATCTGTTATTCAGAGGCTTTCTGGTTCTTTGTCTCTGTATTACTCCCTCAAGACCTCCCCCTACTCTGATCAGCGATCAGCAAGCTTTAACAGGGAGGATTGCCCTTAGTGTGTTTCTCTCAGTAGGTCTTTTCTGTGGAGGAGGATTCTCTTACATGAGATCTGTGCCCTTAAACGCGTCTGTCGGTTCCTCTTGATTACATTGATTTCCCACAGTCTGATGGCTTACAGCTGCTTATTTGAAACTCCTTTTTTCTCTGTATGAGTTTGAAAGACAGTTTTTTTTTATCTGACTAAATCACAAACATGGAAAGTGACCCTCAAGTCTATATGTGTGAAAGACATAGGGTCGTGGCCCTCATCTTTCTTTCACCCTTTGTCCCTCCCTGCCACAAACTGTGTCTCTCTGGCTCTAACCTTTCTTCATCTGACCCAAAGCCTTATCACCCTTATCCCTCCCTTTACACTGCATCAGATCCATGAGGTAATAAAAACAACAACCAACCTGACCTCTCCAGCAAAAAGTTCAGAGGAAAACGTAACCCTCTGTCTGATATGACAGGACTCTCTTTTTCTCCCCTTTCTTTCCCTTTATAAGTCAGAGTGATGTAGAGAAAAGTGTATTGACTTTGAAGGTTGGCTACAGAAACATCACAAGCGTTGTGCTCAAAGCTGTCCGAGGTAAAAAGCAGATCAATACTTTTCATATTCCGCTGCGGTGGAGTGCTATCGACCTGGGGGCCTTGACATACCCACGCTGCTTCACAACCAGCACGGCGTGTCGCTCCAAAACGTGCTATTTTAATCAGCGAGAGACACTCGTTATGTCTGCTCTCATCTCCATCCACTATAATCTTCCTCTCCTGTCCTATCCTCTCATCTTCTCAAGGATTGATGGATCAGAAAAGTGGATGCATCCACAGAATAAGAGTCTAAAGAGAAGCTGTCAGAACCAAAGTGACACAGCGAGATAAAGACATCCACCAGAGTGCGTGTGCCGTTACAAGACAGGGTGACACTGACGTGGCTGTTTGACAGTTTAAGTAGTAGATCTGGGGCTCAAAGTGCTCCTCCTGTTTAAAAGTGATACTTTTCTGCGCTGCTTCTTCTTTAAGAGGCCTGATTATGTCTATTTCGTTGTTCAAGCTTCACACTAGAAAAAACTCTCAGTCTTAAATTCAAACATACACAGTTCTGTCTATACACTTACCTCCACACCCTCCAGTAAATTGCTTGACCTCTTTGAATCCTTCTGCCCTTCACAATGTAATCCTGAAACGGTCGGAGGCCTGTGCGATGATGACAAGCCTGGAGCCCAATCACATTCATTCCACCTAATGTGATTTCATCTTTCCTGCTGCTGCTGGCCTGGACCCCTACTGTCAACCTGATACAGGCAGCGCTGCACCTCTCTTTACCTGCGAAGGACTCAACACTGTTATTACAAGAAATAGCAGATCATGATCATCATCATGCTCATCACTACTACCAGGCAACCATCATTCTCGTTTTCATCATGTTCATCTCGACTATCACCATCATCTTATAGAGCGAGCAGTAGGTATCGCTGTCAGAGGTGGTAGAAATGTGAAAGTGGATGTTTCTCTCTCCAGGTGGCCACAACCTCCGAGGTTTGGTTTCTGACCCCACAGGGAATGACAGAAGTAATGTACGTTTTTTTTTAGAATAGGCAGACTATTGTGGTGTAGGAAAGCATGTATGGAAAATGTTGGACATTGTTGTGGACAAATAGCCCTAATTAAAGCAAACACTGACAGGTGAAAAGGTTTTTGGATTCTAGCATCTTGTAAGTTCTCTGTCGTCAGTGTATGATGTTAAAGTTATATATGTAACATTTAGCTCCTGGTGGATTTTTTTCCCGGAGGTCAGGGACATAACAATTGGGATATTCTACATTTTCATTAGGTTTCTTAACTACTCAAACAATACAAACATGTATAACACAATAAGACTATTGATTTTCAAATGTTAGTTTCAATTCAACAAAGAAGATTAGTCGTCCATTACATTCATTTGGCAGAACTTGTATCCAAAGGTTATCAAGTGAATTTAATTTCATAGGAATAAGAGCTAGATTTACACATTTAAAGTGGATCCCTCTCAAAGAAACAACTAAAAGCTACATTAATGCAAAGGTGTCTTAAGTTGTTGTCATGATCTTGGCTACTCGACTTGTTGCTGTGTTTTCTTTAAATACATGAGAAGAAATTTGCATCTTGTTGAGCAACATTTTGTAATGTTTATAGTAAGCTAAATTGTGCAGATCATGTTTTTTACAGTCTCCTCCCACTCAGACAAACAAATTATCTCCCTCTTTTTCCAATCCTACAGCATCCAACATTATTTATTATTATTATCATTAAGAAAACACACACATTCTATACTGCTTATAGTTTGTATTGCATATGCTGTACTCAAATACCCATACTTGCAAAAACACATACTTAAAGGCACTAATCAGCAGTCAAATCCTAGATTAAAGATATATAGAGTAGCAGACGAGTTTTCCATCAGGGAAAATATATTCTCAAAAGGCCTGAGCATACTGTATACGTAATGTGATATTGAAGGAAGATAAATCATGTCTGTTTTTTTAAGATGACAATACTGCTTGAATCCGTTGGGACAACATGATGAGGCAATTAACTGTGGGTACACACTCATCTTATTATTAAAAGTGTTGTTTACATTGGAGCTCCCCTGAGACATCCAGCTAGTTATTCCCCCATTGTTTTTGCATTGATGGCAGGCAGGATTAGCGATTTATATTCATATTGTGCAACATTTACTAATCCAGAAAAAACATACAGTAATGCCTCCTGCTGTGTTTATTATTTTCCTCCTCAATGAATTACTGTAGATGGTGTACAAATACCCTCAACACTGGACTCCAATTATCAGCTGGTGCCAACGGCTGTAACCTTTACTCACTAAAAGCTTGTGGTTTTCATTTCTGTTCAAAATAAATGCCAATAATTTCAAAAAGGGTTATAGTGTTTCAAAGGATAACAAATAGTTTCCAATGTACCAACAACACAGTCATCATAGGTAACCTGTCTCAGTTACCAGTATATTTTAACCAACAAGTCCTCCAACTCATACGACCAAATAGGTCAATTGTTCAGCAGCTTATTACGACCTATAATCACATTTGAATGTTTAGCATCTCTAGTGGTCGTGTAAGAAACAACAATTTTTGGCAATTGCAAACGCTCCGGAGGGTCGTATATTCACAAATAACCCTCTCTGGAAAATCCTAAATTCTAGAATAGTTTGGCCATTAAAATGCTTTTTGATTAGATTTCTAGCAAGAAGTGTATATTGTACTTTTAGAATCCACGTCCAGTGGATGTGTAGGATCTATAGTTTGATAGATATTACGAAGATTATTTGAGGTCTCGCCAGGAGAACGTGTATGTCTTTCCCCCGAGTGTGCATGCTTTTCTCTTTGGAAGTCATCACATAACGGCATTGTAATACATAGTTCGGCTGCATTAAATATTACACATCTACCTTAGTTCTCTATTTATAGAGCCCTGATGAGAAGACCTTTGGACAAACTGAAGAAATGGCGCCGAAACTGAATACGTGACGTGGATCATAAATATATCAGCAATTAAACAACATCTTCAATTTCTCCTCACACAATACGTCTCCTTGCAGTATCAATGGTAATTCGGCTGACTTTTATATTTGATCCAATTGGTAGATAGGTTATATTTACACCATAACGGTGCACAGCTTATAGAAAGGGACTTGTAGTTTTTAAAGATATTACTGATTTTCTTTGAATTAAAGAATGTAAATACTTAGTTGAGAGAATAGTCAGGGGTTTTGGGTGATGGGAGACACATCTATGGAATCACAATTTCAATAGCTTACCATTAAATGACGGATATACCTCAGATATTAATGTGTAGAATTACAATATGTGAAATAATATAGCAATATCCTGTAAAATGATGTGAAAACATGAATAAAACTACACATCTTCAGAGGTTATACATACATAAGTGTCCTACACTAATAATACAAAGTTAGTATGGCATTGTATGCTGTGTGTTATTTGTAACATCTTCATAAAGTATAATTTATTGTGTTAACACTTTAAACTTAACAGTTTTTTAACCCGAACCACCTAGTGGTTAAAGCACGTTATTGCATTTTTGTATTGAATATGTTATATTTGATGAAATCATTTAAATATTAAGAGTATCCTACATACAAAATAGGGAGAAATTAGAAGGTCAATGATAGAAATATAGAATAGAAATTATCAAGAAGATACTGTAGTGAGCTCTACAATAAAACAGCTAGTGCAGGACGTCCAAATATATTAACAGGAGGATGTGCAAAACAGACAAACTAATAAGGCTTTATTCAAACATTAAAGAATACTTTAAGTTAAGGTCTTCTTTTGAATAAGAAAAAAAACATTGGGGGTATCAACAGATAAATATTAAGTCTGACAAAGTACTTAACGTCCAATATATTGCATAGTTTATTTTGGCACTTGACAATCACCTTCCTTGAATTTTACTCAGGTGTAACTAAAGTCTGATTTACAGTAAGGGTTGTTTATATTTCACATAATTAATCAGAATCTGCAAAGTAACTACAATAAATGTAGTGGAGTAAAAATGCCAGGTTAACCTCTGAATTGTAGTGGAGTAGAACAAAGTAGTATGCTGCTGTAACAAAAACATTTCCCAACTTGGGATCAATAAAGTATATCTTATCTTATCTTAAGATGATCGATGGCTACTGCCATATTTGCAAAATTGGCCTCTGAACCTTGCATGCATGTTTCAGGCTTATCAATTAACAACAGGAGGGGTCACAGACATAAGACCAGCTGTTAAATAAAGCTCTTCTGACCTTAGCTGTCATGTGGGCATATTAATGCTGCCCATTATGGACACAAGCTATTTTCACTCATTTATTAATTATACGTTTTAAATTTGATAACACCAATGTGTTTCGTATCCCCTAAACCTCCAGGGGTGTAAACAGTTGAATATTGGCAACTTCTAATTATGGGAAATACAAAAACGTCTTTTAATACTACAATTCCCAGTAGAGACGTGCCATAGAACATGTTGCGAAACACAATAGCCAGCATTTGTAGTTTTGGGGGGGGGGGGGGATGTTTTAGTCCCAAACGATAGCTGAGGATTATGGGTAGTGTATTGTCTTTGGCCATCCTAAACTCCCAAAAAACGATTTGTTTCTCCGAATCAAAGGTTAAAAACACAAAAGCATTGTACACAATTTAAACCAATCAATGTTGTGTAATTAACAAGGATAAACTGATGTTTTTAGTGGATGAGTACTGCAGATATATCACTGTGAAATAATTTGACAGTGAGGGGAATCCTTCCGGTTTTATCATGAAAACTTCCAGACCGGAAATACTGTTTTCACCCCGTGAGGGTTATTTGTGAATGTACGACCCTCCGGAGCGTTTGCAATCAACGGGAGCAAATGCCGCTAATTGTTGTTTCTTACACGACCACTAGAGGTGCTAAACTTTAAAACGTGACTATAGGTCGCAATAAACTGCTGAACAATCAACCTATTTGGTCGTTTTTTGGAGGAGGACAGGCTGATTTTAAGATATAAGCGAATTTTAGTAAACTAAATAATAGCAAGGTAACACTTTTTCTTTTACAGATATAATGACACACAAGTGGTCAACAAAGTCACAATGTAAGAAAACTAAAAAGATGCCCACGCCTTTCTTTTCTCTTTTCATCTAAAGGATTGTTGCTGTACATACAGAGGCAGTTTTGTTGTCATAGTGAAAGAATGTGGTTGCGTGCTGAGGGTATGCTGGTTAATAGGGGCTCGCTATGTAGCTCAAACCTCACACAGAGATAAAACATGTATTACTTTAACTGTATGTATTACAAAATAATAATGATCTCAAAATAACCTTAACTCTAGACAAGAGGTGACAATATGTAGCTGTTAAGTTTAATGAGCTTGACACCAGTCTTGTCTGTGTACCGTTAATATATTATTTTCATGCTATTAGGCTTAGTTTGTCAGGGGACACCTTACTTCTTCCTTCTCTCTGTCTGTACCTGTGTACTCTCATGTTCCGAATAACCCAGCTTCCCCAAATATATTTTTGGTGTCTATCTACGCCGGGATCCTGAGTTGTGGCTGATCCTGTTGCTGTGGTCCTGGATCATAAGTCCTGGATGGATATCCTCGTGGATTCATCTTCTTATTATACCATGCATTTCCAAACATTTGGACTACCTATGTTGTAAATGTATTATCTTTTCAATTTACACACGGCATCTATTGCACGTCTGTCCGTCCTGGGAGAGGGATCCCTCCTCTGTTGCTCTCCCTGAGGTTTCTCCCATTTTCCCCTTTAAACTGTGGGTTTTTCTCTGGAAGTGTTTCCTTGTACGATGTGAGTGTCTGAGGACAGAGGGTGTTGTATTGTCATACTGATAGTACAAACTGTGAAGTCCACTGAGACAAATGTAACATTTGTGATATTGGGCTATATAAATAAACATTGATTGATTGATATAAAGCTAACCAGCATGTGGTTAGTTTAGCTTAGCATAAAGACTGGAAACAGGAGGAAACAGCAAAACTGTCTGGAAGCAAACAAATCTGCATACCTGCACCTCCTCAACAGACTATTTAGCAAACTAAATGTCTAGTATAAGTATAAAATCAAACAAGTGTGATTTGACAGGGTTTTCTTTGCCAGAATTTTGGTTGGCCGGGCACAGTGACTCCACTTGTTTTCCCCGTCAACTCCAAGCTAAGTAGTAGCGAACATCATTTTACAGTTTTTTCATTTTTGTACACATGAAACAAACAGGATACAACATGTTATTTAACAAGCTTTTAGGTGAGGTTCTGGTAGGAAGATTTTGTTCTCCCAGCTAATCTAAGCTAACCAGCTGCTAGGTTTAGCTTAATATTTGCTATACAGACACTAAAGTGTTTTCCATCTTTTCATCTAACTTCTACAAGGAAATAAGATAACTTCCGAAAATGAGAATACCCTTAATCTGAATACAAAATGATCTTTAACAATGTACCATTTCAGCTTTGTTGATACCCAGCTGTTATCAGATGACACAAAAACTCTTTCCTGTATCTCTAGACAGTATGAACCTATCCTGACCTCTTACCTTAACTAAAATGAACAATTGAAATATCTTTACACAGCTATTCATACTATTGTAACACCTGAGAGTGGGCTTAGCATCACATCGAGCTCTCCAAAACATGTTGACTCTTCAGTTCAGTGTGGGTTGCCTTTCTCAGTGAACTGTGTGGCGTGCATCACTCTGCATAGGTATGCTGGATCATGTGTAGGAGCGTACCTTCATCTCAGAGATAAAGAATATCCAGATCTCTTCTCCCTTTAACCTGTTAAGCCCCGAGCCTGTTTTCCAGGTCTCAGGCTCGAAAATTATATAACTTCACTTATAAAAGGGGTACATTAATAATCTTTTTTCTCAAAGTAATGATAAACCTGTGAGTTGGATGTAGAGAAGTCAGAATCAATATAGATTTTTTTTATTTTAAAGTAAATTCAGATTGAACATAGTAAAGAATCGTAAATTGTAGTGTCCGTCCAAAAAAAACCGTTAGTGAAAACCACCCTTGAATGATGGGATAGTAGACTAAAAGCTTTAGGAATCCAAACTATAACATATAATAAGTACCCTGTATCAAGATTGATGCAAACAAGTGACATTTGACCTTTTTAGAGAGGTATAGCAAAAAAAAAACACTTATGGGGTCATTTGGGTGGATTTTCCATATCTCCAGCCCCCCTTGGTCGATTTTGATGATTGACATCTCTTTTGAACCGTTAGAGCCAATATAATTGAGGGGAAGTTCCTAAATCCACCTACACGTTATCAAATAAGGAGTGAGAGTGATGCGTAGCCAGAATACCCAAACAGGAAGCTGTCATACACTCTGGTAGCCAACATAGCAACTAATATGAAAACTCCGGTTTTTACATAAAAATGGAAGGACGAATTATCAGTAATCATTTCAAAGTGACACAGACACATTGGATTAATCTATGGATTAACCTTCAGCAGTTTTTTTCTCGTTTTAATGCCATTGAACACGACTTTTGATCAGAAACAGCCATAGGTAAGATATTTCTCCCGTTTTTGCTCCATAAGGCTACGTGTTGTGATGTCTGTTTGCTTCCCATGTCGTGAGTTATGATCGCTCAGTGATGATACAAATACCTCTAGAATCTGTGGAATCTCAGCTTGCTAGCTAATATCTTGATCGTGCAGATCCGATAAGTAATAAAGTATTTATACCTAGAGTTCTGTGCTAAGTGCGTTAGCATTTTCTCGCTCAGGGCTAATTTAGGTGCTTCTTGTGAGACTTAATTGTGTTTTGTTTTGGTAAAAATTGTTCATATCGTCAGTTAGCTGAGTTTCTTCCCGTTAAGTGAGTATGACACATTCATAGTTTATTAAATGTTAAGAAGCCCTGAGACACAGTTTCGCCGGCGGGGCTATGGGGCTTAACAGGATAACGAGAAGGCCTACCTTTGCTTGACCTCTGCTTCCCACTAGATTATCTTTATAAAAAAAAGTCAAGTTCTTTGTATATGGTGTGTGATTTTCACTCTAATAAATATATATTAGTCATGTGCTGTATTATGCAAACCGCATACAATCACTTAAAAGCAGAACAGTATCTTAATGATATTGAAATGAAATAAAGCATGTGAGCAGCATGTTGCAGGCATTTCAATTATATCTCAATTTTTTTTCCCACTGTGTTCACATGATTCCTCTTGCATGTTTGTCCTATCTGTGAGAACATTTATTTTTATGGAATTATTTTTAATTAAGGGAGTAAGGCTAGAAGATACCGATCGCAACGTTTTCAGAACCCTCTGGGACAAACTTGTGATTTAGACTATTTCACAAACCTTGACTTAACAAATATCTCATGACGATTGCATTCACAGATAAGTTGTTACTTCCAATTTTTTTTTGGCTGTGGAATAGAGTCACAAGCTTGCACATGGGGTTGATTATCTTGCAGCTCCATGGCCACGCTCCATACGGAAACATCACTGTGTCTCTTCTTTGTGTGGTGTTGTGAGGCAGGCAGGTTCCTGGCAAGGCCTGTAGCTTTCCACTGTGAGCTTTTTATGGTCAGCTTGAATGGTGCACTGATGAAAAATTGAGATCACTTCAGGCCCTACTATTCTTGTCAGATGTTACTCTTAGGAACCACATTTATTAAAAAAGGTTTTTTTATGTCTTGTGACTCAGATGGATTTTTGCGCCAATTTCTATGCTAATCTGGACAAATGTATCCGTATTCTTTCATGATAAAAAGAAACCTGTTCATTCCAGGTACTATTTTATTCAGCAGTTTTATATTGTTCCTTCAAGATTCCAAGATTCAAGGCTTTTATTTTCATATGTACAGTTGCAAGAAAAAGTATGTGAACCCTTTGGATCCTCCACACATAGCGTTGTGTGTTCCTTCCAAACAACTCAACTTTGGTTTCATCTGTCTACTACTGGAACATCCAGGTGCTCTTTTGCAAACTTCAAACGTGCAGCAATGTTTTTTCTGGACAGCAGTGGCTTCCTCCATGGTGTCCTCCCATGAACTCCATTCTTGTTCAGTGTTTTACGTATCGTAGATTCGTCAACAGAGATGTTAGCATGTGCCAGACATTTCTTTAAGTCTCTAGCTGACACTCTAGGATTCTTCTTCACCTCATTGAGCATTCTGCGCTGTGCTCTTGCAGTCATCTTTACAGGACGGCCACTCCTAGGGAGAGTAGCAACAGTGCTGAACTTTCTCCATTTATAGACAATTTGTCTTACCGTGGACTGATGAACATCAAGGCTTTTAGAGATACTTTTGTAACCCTTTCCAGCTTTATGCAAGTCAACAATTCTTAATCGTAGGTCTTCTGAGAGCTCTTTTGTGCGAGGCATGGTTCACATCTGGCAATGCTTCTTAAGAATAGCAAATTCAAAACTGGTGTGTATTTTTTATAGGGCAGGGCAGCTTTAACCAACACCTCTAATCTCATCTCATTGATTGGACTCCAGGTTGGCTGACTCCTGACTCCAATTAGCTCCTGAAGAAGTCTTTAGCCTAGGGGTTCACATACCTTTTCCACCCTGCACTGTGAATGTGAATAAAAACATGAAAACATATAATTGTTTGTGTGGTATTAGTTTAAGCAGACTGTGTTTGTCTATTGTTGTGACTTAGATGAAGATCAGAACACATTTTATGACCAACTTATGCAGAAATCCAGGTAATTCCAAAGGGTTCACATACTTTTTCTTGCAACTGTATATAGCTACAGTGTAGTTATGACAATGAAATTCTTAGGTCACAGGCTCCTCCTTCAAAGAGGTAAGTAGTGCAGAACTTGTGTTTATCAGCTTGCTGTTTTTTGATCAGAAATAAAGTATACCTCAAGGACATTTTCAGAAAAAACATTTGCATTCATTCTTTACCAACCAACTCTCAGTCCCATATTGTATTAACCCTTGTAACCTTCTTTGGGTCTGCTCTTGTTACAAGATTCTCATGTGTGCTTGCAGTGGCCTTACTGTCTCTCCTCTGAGATGAGAGTGGATCAGAAAAACACGCCTACGATGGAACATTCATCCTCTCACGTACACATGGATGTACATAAATGCGAGTGTACACAGAAATATGTGGACTGAAGAATAGATTTTGCTCAGGCAAGATCAATAATAAAATTGCAAAGAACCACACCAGATCCTATGATCAGCTCACACCTAGAATTGACCGCCCATATTTGTCAGTCTTTCATCACCAGGCAGCCACTGCACCTAGTTTGTACTTGTTGTTTGGCTCTTATCCTTCCCTGAAATCCCAGTCAATATGTTTGTGTTGGGAGAATGTGTAGGAGGCAAGGAGAGTATAAGTCTGAAAATACTGTTTGATTAAAAGGCTGTATTGACAGATTTGAGTCAACAGGAACAACTCTTTATTGCAACGCTCTGGTTAACAAACGCAGGGAAGTGTGTAACTTAAGCATGTGTTTGTGAGAACATCATGATAACTTTTGTGGTCCTATGATATATGCTGGTAAGGAAATGGTGGAGTATGTAAATCATACTGTGTCTTTGAATGCCGACAGTGTCCTGTGGTGAAATCATTTTGCTCCGTGGAGAGTATTGAAAGAAAGACCTAAGCTACAGTTAAGATTGTATCTCACTAACAAGAACTCACTTCTGACCTGTGACCGGGGGGAATACAAGAGGGAAATTATTTCAGCTGTATGCAGTGCATGCATACAGTGTACTTTATATTACAAGGGTAGCTTTTTGAAAGCCCTATACCACTGAAGGAACCTTTTCAGAAAACCAGAAACCTTGTAGGTATTCAGGAAGTTCACTTTCTTTCTATTTAAAGGAATTGGGGTCTCAATTTGTGTTCAGGTCACATATCATCTGTGTTTTAGGTGTAGTACTGTCCTTTGTAGTTGGATGTACTGGTTGTTGATTGAACTCACAAGCCTCAGGGCGGTAACAACTTGTGTACACTATTATAACTAAGCTATTAACAGCAGCTGGTTAGCTTAGGTTACAAGGTACACAGACACAAGTACATAGTGTTAACTGTGTTCTTATTCTCAGCGTCCAGGAAAGAGAAGCTTAAAAAGGAGACTAAATGGAGTCTCTGGAGGTTCAAAATTGGTACTTTCATTAATAAAAAAGGCGCGGTAAAGTCACAAACAGGATATTGTTCGACAGGAGAGAAAGTCTGCAGCTTCCTCTCCCAGGTGCTGGCCGTGCAGAAGAGAGCTTACAAGCATTCGTCCTTCCCGCTTGCTCGCTGTTCGCTCCTCCTCTCTGTGAGCTGTAGTGACGTACTTCCCCCTCTCGTTCGTCTGTGTCCAATATCACGTTAAACAGAGGATTTCGACATTTTACATTCATTGCTTACTTCCACATGCCTTTTCTCCTCCTTATCTCTTTCATAACTTTATATATAATACATGTTAACGGCGTCAATAGCCACTTTAATGATACTAATGGGCGGTAGTCCCGGATGTCGTCATGAAGGATTTTCAGAATAAAAGCTTAACAACTGGTTGTGCACAAGAACTTCTGGTTTTTCAGTATAAAACAGCATTTAAACTGACGGTATGTTTAGGGTACATTATGCTATCAACACATTGATTTTAATTTCTAACAATAGCTAAATTAATTATTTTAGGACAATTTTGATAAAAAGAGGTTGAAATTAATTTGTAGTTGTATCCTTGTGTGTATCCGGCTGCCCCTTTAATAAAAGTCTTAGTTTTGTGTGTGTAGATACAGACTCTAGAGATGTGATGTGTGTTTTTTGTTGGTAAGTAAGGGAGCTAAAGAGAGATGTGATTCAATCTTGACAAGCAAAGGCTGTAAAGCAGCAAGGGCACGCATAAAGAGAGAGAGAAGTTGTCTGACCGGGGAGGGCAATGTGAAAGTGTGGATGAAGTGAGCTGAAAATGTCACAGTGAAGAAGAAAGACTGTTTAGGCATTGAGGGATGAGAAGAGAAATGCAATCTGGGCCCAGACAGAGGTGTAACAGACCAATTTGTTTGTGGTGTAATGGAGAGAAGATGGGTTGGCCTAGGTGATAAGTTGGCCAGACCTTGGCCAGCCTGGACTGGTAGGATAAGAGGAGTTCTGAGGTTTGTGTGGAAAACATTCAGATAGAGAAATATGGGGTGCAGCTGGGAAAGAAAGGGGGAGTTAACAGGAACAAAAAAGGTGTAGATGTGATATCTCAGCAATATAAAGCAGCAGCTTATTTACAGAGCAGTTATTAAGTCTTTGTGGAAGGTTCAAGTCTATCTCAAGTCATCTCAATTGAATGTCCCATAAGGTAAAGGTCCATGAAACAGCCAAAAAACAATGCAGCTGCCATGGGGGCCATTCGACCATAAACAATGATATACTGTATATGAATGGTTTGGTGCATTGCCAATCAGATGCAAAGGTAGAGTCGGCTGCCTCTGCAGACTGACGCCTGGCTGCAGAGATACCGTTTGGATTGAAGAATCTCACAGGGAAGGAAAGAGTTAGAGCTAGTTGAGTGATACCAACTGCCACTCAGTTGGTCTGCTGCTGTCCTTTCAGCTTTTAGTTCATAAAAATGTATGTTTTTGCTTCCACCACCAGCTGGAATCTTGTGACTTGCATCTTGCTTTCAAGTGAAGTCAAGTCTGAAGGCATTCATGTCTCAATAAGTCAAATGTACTGGCAAATCAAGTATCAGATCTTTATTTCTACAACTTAAATTTGAGTGCAAGGTTCTTTATTTGCTGAAGAAAATCACCACTGATGTTAACCTTGAATTCAGCACATATACATTTTAAATAGTTCAACTGAAACAAAAAAAACTTGAAAGTGATCCAATGGCAGATGTTTTGTATTCAAACAAATAGAAATGTTTGGAATTCCACTTCTTAGTTTACTTTAGCGGGGTTCAGCTTTAAAAACAATATATATTTGGTTTACAGCTATACTTTCCAGCAGAACTTCTGGCTGAACTAGATAGGCAGCTGGTGTTACTGGGAAGAGCAGGAAAGTAGGAGCAAAGGGTCAGGCCAAGAGGTCAGGAGTTGTCCCACTAAGAGAGGCCGAAGGGAAGAAGGAGGGAAAAGTGATATGGGAGGAAGGGACTCAGAGCATTGACACATGGAGATGGAGGCGTAAAAGTGAAGGGAAGGAGGAGACGGTGAGGGCAGAAAGGTGACACGCTCAGACAGAAGGAGAGAAAGACTGATGGGGGAAAGATGGAGAAAAGGATGAAGGGAGAAGGGGATGCTGCTGATCCACCAGCAGACAGTCTGCGGTCTCAGCTCGTGTGTATGTGAGCCCGCACATGTCTGATTGTGTGTGTGCATGAGAATGTTTTTATTTTCCAGAGCAAGACCTGCTTTTTTTTTTGCCGGTCAGGGCAGAACGAGCAGACACATACAAGTCTATCCATTACACCACATAGACATCTCTCATCCCTCTAAACTCAACTACATTCAACAAATCAATGACAAAAACAAGCGTGGATGATTGGTCAAAGTCTCTGTGAGAGGGTTCGACTATGATTTTACTTTAAATGTATCAATTTATTTGATAGGCTGTGAAAGAAAGAAACAAGCGTGCTCTCTGTTCTGACTTCCCATAGCATGTGTGTGCATAAAGAATCCACATTATGGTGTTTACTTTAAATTCAACTTTTTTTTGAAAATGAAATACTAGGAAGAGGTCTAAAAACACCAGAAAGAATCACAACTGTCTATCTCTGCGGGATAGTTTACTTGTTGGTATATTTCTATATTTGTATAGCTATGTGGTCTTCAATGTATTTGTTGGCCTCTATCTAAACTCAGGTTTCAGGTAGAGTCTCTCTTCTCTTTGTAGTTAATTATTCATGGTGTATTAACCAGTAGTCATCCCTCAAAGATGAGCATTCAATACAAGCCAGCATTCATCCCACTAAGTATAAATGTTTGATTACATGTCGTAGCCCTCATCATATGAACACAGGATCTGCAAAGATGAATTGGGAAGCTTAAAGGGTTTAGTCAATAAACTATTGTATAATCAATGAATTCTTACATAATTCACCAGGACGAGGAAAAAGTAACCTGTATTTCCCAATTTCAAGCATAAGAGATGCTTAAGTTTAATAGTATTATTCATACCTGTAATTGTTTGTGTTTATCTGAAATCAAAAAGTCAATCTACTGGTCTGCCACATGTCACAGAACAGAAAACCACCAACCAGGTTACTTTATACTCGAGCAGACTTAGAGATACATTGGTTTCCTCACTTTCTTTTCCCTCTAATAAAATAAAAGATGGGGATCCCATTTATATTTTTCTTTGGTTGAAATTGACTTCTAATTATTTTAAACTAACACTTAAAGCTGACCATGAGAAATATCTTATCTTCAGTTCCTGGATTGAGTTTTTTTCAACCTATCCGTATGTGAAAAATGTTGGTGATGTTGCTTACTCTTGTATCTGCAGTGTTTAGTTAAAAAAGATTGCCTATGCATCAAGGCCTCTGCCACGATGCAACATATCGACCACTGTTTGATTAATGACGGTGGCTATCTGTGCTGCAATCATCTCTCATCCTCTGGTAATCACAGCCTCACTCGCCCATCTGTCTGCTCTACTTTCAAATCACACCATCTACAGTACCTGCCATCCTGTCCGCAACCATAGCCCAGTAATGATCCGATCGGCCCTTGTTTCTTGCTGTAAAAATAGTCAGATACATAATTAACATCATCGCTCATAACAGCTCCAATAACTGACTGTCTCGGGGGGGATGAAGGATGAGGGTTTGTGTCATCTGAAGGCAGAATGTTAGTCCAAAACCTACTCAATCATCCCGTCTTTGCACTTCCTGCATGGCAATTGGAAGGTTGCCAAACACGGCTGCAATTCTTTATTTGCACTCAATTTAGATGGTTTGGCGCCCAGACTGTTGTGTGTGTGTGCATGTGTGTATGTATGCATGTGTGCTGTATCTCTAGTTCCTGTCTCCCTTATCGCTCTTTTATTCACTCCTTTTTTTGAGTAACACTCCCTATTTCATCTGCGTTTCCTCTGCCATTTGCCTGTCTCCTGCCATCTATTTTCTGTTTCCCTTCCATCTGTGGTTTCACTTGTCTCTTTTTCTTTTGTCTTCTAAAAACTCCCTACCTCCTTTCCCCTCTTTATCACTCTCACTGCCTTCCTTTGTCCCTGTTTCTTTGTCATCTCCACATTCTGTCTCTTGACTCCTGGTTTTACTTGACAATCTCAGCCGGCCGTGAGTCTGCCGAGGCTGAGGGGTTGTGGAGTTCACTGGGATTTAACAGAGCCAGTTTCTCGCCGTAGAGCCTGTCTCGTCTGGTTTCCACACACCAGGCTGAGAACGACTAGCTCAAGACGTGCTCATTATTTGCCACACAGTCAGTGGTGGCCTTCCCACTCTTACACAGACACACACAGAAACACACACACACACACACAAGCTTTACAATGACCTGACCGACTCATTAAAATCTGAAAACTCAGACTGTGAATCCATCACAGGTCAGCCACAGGTGGGATAAAAAATACAATAGCTTAATCAGCAGGAAGCCATGTCTTTTTTTAACGTGTTTTTA
The DNA here is from genome assembly GCF_902827175.1 of Gymnodraco acuticeps. Classification (NCBI taxonomy): domain Eukaryota; kingdom Metazoa; phylum Chordata; class Actinopteri; order Perciformes; family Bathydraconidae; genus Gymnodraco; species Gymnodraco acuticeps. Next base: position 646,033 of record NW_022990947.1, read on the forward strand.
GATAGATTTAAAAAGTGAAATAATAGTTGGTGTTTACTGACTCTTCTGAAGGCTTCCACTTGGTAAAGAGGATGTATGATGCTGATTTTGAGGTTCATATATTTGTGAATTTGTCCATGCTTTAATGTTCAAATAGGTCTTTAGTTTTCTCATATTACCTGTGCTGCAGCACCTCTTTTCACCCTGTGTCGGAAAAAAAGAACCCAGTCTGCTCTCATTGGTAAGCTGGTCGGCTCTGATGTAATTGGTCAGCCGCTTCAATATATGTCGGTAAAGTACCGCCTCTTAGCCTATCACGTACAAGTTGGAGCTCTAGCCAATAGAAGCATGAGTGTTACATAGTGATCCCGGTTTGTTAGTAAACAAACGAGTCCAATGGCGTTTCATGTATAGGGGAGAGAAGCTCCCTCTGGCGTGAAAATTGTGATTTTAGCCTTTGCAGACCATTTACATGCGCAACTATAACATACTACAGGAAAGGGAAAAACCCAAAGAAAAAAAGTAATTGCAAATTCCTGCTTGTCCTTTTTTCATCGTGAAACCTTATAGGGTTCTTATTGTAAATGTTACTCTCAAATACGTACAGCAGGTAAGATTTAGATTTACTTAATCTTCCTCAGCAACATGCTACTGTGACATGCACTAACCTGGGTACCTGGTGTGTAATTGTAACAATAAATCCCCTGATGAGCCCAAACGCAACACGTTTTTTAAGTTCTTTGGGAAAATACGGAGCTGCATAGGACATAGACCATATTTAGGGAGTTCTGATCTCAGAATACAGAATACATTATGTGCTGCTGATTTGAGGCGTTTTTAAGGAAATGCACTTGATGCCTGCTTCACTTTCACTTACAACTTTTTGTTCTTTGTCAAGGAAGTTAGACTCAAGCCCAGGGTGAATGATTTGGCATACAAAGAGAAGCACAATGTTGACACTAGGACTGGGGTTTGTTTCCCGGATCAAACTTTGTATAAGTTTCACCTCAAGTAAGGTTAGAAAAAGATAAAGATTTTGTGTTTTTTTTATAAACGGGGTTTCATATTTTTCAGCCCATTTCCTGCTTCAATTCAATACGTATTTAAAAACACAATGTAATATGATCCTTTTAAGCTATTGAGCATAATTATATCACTCATAATAATACAGTGGGAGAGACATTTGAGAGAGAACAAATGAAATACAGTGAACGTTTCAGAGATACGTTCAACATGAACATTTCGCTTTTTGTTTATACTCTGTTACATCAGAATTGACTTCTCTGACTGGGCAGAGGATAGCAGGAAATCTGTGGTGTTTTCAGTCACTTGTTATCAATGTCTGAGCTGAGCCCTGGGCCTGGAAAGACCTGCTTGGCCCTTCAGTTGAATTGATGCCTGTTTCCCTGCCTCTCAGTCTCTCTCCCTTTATGCTCCTATACCATACCACCAGGGTGGACTCTGCCATCTGATAGTAGTCCAGTGAGTTCAGCAGAGCTCCAGCTAGAAGGGAAACTTCCCGAACAAAGAGTAAAACAGTGACCTGGCATTCCATCGCTGAAGATCCACTACCAAGCTAACGGATTGAAGCTCCTCCCTACCTCCATCAGTTTTTTTCCCACTCTGCTTCCCCTTACTCCACTCCACCCGACTGCTAAAGGGACACATATAGAGGTATGGAGAGCCACTGAGCGTGAGAGAGAAATAGAGTAGGCGAGCTCTCGATCAGAATGCGAACGGTGCTTGACTCTCCCAAGCACATAAACAAACCTGTCTGCTGGAGAGTTTGCCACACATTGACCTGACCTTATGGTCCAAGGGTTATGTGCTCTTTGACAAACTGCAGCTCCAAAGTTTTCCTTCACCTCTTAAGTGTATGGTACAGAATATCAATAAGAATCAGTACCATTAGACTCCCGCTGAGAGTGTTTCTATTAATACCTACAGTATGACAACAGAAGGGTCATAAAAGAGAAAATTATTCATGCTTTTCATAATGTTACTGTGCTGTGTCACCTCTGTAATAATAATGATATTGTTATTGAAATCCACTTGAAGGCTATTTTATAACACACTAGACTTGCATCCTTTTTATCTGGAATATATCAGTGCAGCATGTTCACAAGAGGAGGAGGACCTTGGTCCAGCTTTGTGACAGGTCTTATAGATAGTTGCATTCAATTTGTCTTCTTCTGAATGCTGGTTTCTCAGAGTCCTCAAATATATTCTAACATTTTATATTACATTATATATGATTCAAAATCATGTCCATGTGTTTGTTGTGGGAAACAGTTGATTCAGAACACACAACATCCCCAAGTCTGTCACCAGAAATAACTTTGATATTGGATCAGACATATTTTGGTAAAACCAAAAACAACCCCCCCCCTTTGTTGAAACACAAACGTTGACAGCCACCACCTATCTTCATGCCCTTCTGCGTTTCTAAAGAAAAAGGCACACTCCTTTGGCACTGAATATTGGCATCAGATTATAATTGATTTGTTCAGACGGATATGGCATTAAGCCGGAAACCCTGCAGCGGCGTGCAGTCAGGGGAGGCAGAGCCTCACCTGTCATACTCCAATGTAACGGAAAAACAACTAAAGAAAAACTAAATAGTAATAATAATAAAATGTCTCCACTGATCTGTGTTGTAAGTGGGATTTCTGTATGATTCCAATTGCTTTTTATAGTCAAAATCAGCAAATTGGCCGAGCTCCGCTACAACTACATGGGAGCGATGAGGAGTAAGGCAGGGACGAGCTCTGCCTCATAAGCCCACAGTAACTGGCTGGAGCGCGGGCACTAATTTAGCGCGGGCACTTATTTTGTGAGCGCGCTCAAGCCAGTTACTGTGGGGTGAGGTGAGGCACAGATGAGCTCTGCCTCACCTCAGAATGCGTCACCCCCAAGGGGCAAACTCTGGGGAATAGCCGGGACGCCAATACGGAAGTGCCACACACTGCAGTTCATATATTGGCCGATAGGCGATGGCTGCAGAATGGAGCAATTTCCATAGACCCCCATGTTAAAATGCCCAATTTTACAGCAGAAAAAACATGTTTCTACCCCTGGCTCCATACATTTTTATTATCGATATAGTTAGATTCCACCTTCATGATTATGGATCTGTGAGTGAATTGTTTTCTAACACGACCCTTTTATTTATATTAGGTCTTAACGTTTTTGCATAAATTAGGGCGTTGTTACATTGAGTGACGGCTCTGTCAAGTGACTGCTGCTGCTAGCTTCTCGTCACTCTGCTACCTGCTCCGTGAAGCTACAGGGACTCTGCCTGCTCAGCTCATCCAGGAAACACAACTTGAAGCCGGCCGTGGTTGTTTGTTCTTCATGCTTATATATCGGACTATTGTGACTCGCTCTGCGGTTAAAACAGACGGTGCATGAATGCGGTTTTGCGGTAAGTGAAATTCGAGTGCTTTATTTATGTGTTAATTTATTTATGTGTTTAATCAGCTACGTAATGAATGTTAAGGCTTGGGTTAGCGTGTAGCGAGTGGTAGCTACATTGGTGCTAACGATGCTAATCGTAGCCTCCAAGTTCAAATAATAGACTGTATATATAAAGGTTAAAACGAAATAGACGTTAAGTGGGATAATACTGTTGAACAAACGGCTTCTGTTTGAGGTTGATAAAATAAGGTCATCCTTGTAACGTAGAGAGATATTTTATTAGCCTATTCTTTCACACACAGTGACGTCACGAGCTACCCACAATGCAACACGCGCCATATATATATATATAAATACGCCATTTTCATGGAGGTGCAAATATCCTGGAAGTGCAAATATAAACAGCTAGCTAACGTAGCAAGGCAGAGCGCACTAGGCTTTTTTTCTGAATTAACGACCGAAGAAATCGCTGCATGTCTTCGGATTACATCTCTGGACTTGAGGGGTGTGCTCTAGGTCGTTACCAGCGTAAACTAGAGCTGTGTGGGTTGTCGGATTGCCCTTACAGACTGCGTCGATTTTGGCTGCATCTACGTCTAATTTCTGGAAACACCAGGTGAATACCCCACTTGTCACAATAATATTATCATGCCATTGCATATATGTGGTATTTTAGAGTTGACTAGATATTGATTAAGGCAATAGACTATGATATTCAGTACAGGAAGCTTAGCAACACCTAGACTGTGTACGGCTAAACCCTTGGCCTGCTTGCACCTCGCGTAAAACGGCGGATACCGGAAGTACGGTGTCGCCCTCGGCCCAATACCCGTATGTGTGTGTGAAATAATTTAGGTAGGAACTGTATGCATCGCCAAGGTTAATTTAAATTGGCTATGCTCAAGTATGTAGACAAGCTAATGTCGAAGTAGTGTATGTGAAATCAACCTCACAATAAGATGTGTATATTACAATTATTAATGTCATATTTCAAGATGATTACTTAGATATTACAATATGGTTGGTTGAGCTGGAGCATTATTGAGCTTACACGTTAACGTCACAGTCATCTGAAGAAACGAACCCAACCTTGTTGTTTTATTAATTGCATTACCAAATGGGTATCAAATAAACAGTAGGCATTGGTAACACAACTTCCAAAGTTACAGTAAAATAAAAAGGACCCTGACTCGGACAATAGACAATCCAACATGTTCAACAGAAGAGAATCAGTTATATTGTTTGTACACATGGTACTTTACATATATATATATATATATATATACAATATATATATATATATATATATATATATATATATATATCTGTTTGTTTAAGGTGTCCAGGTGATGCAGACAGGCTGGACCAGAGAGTGAGAGACAGAACTGGACTCCTCACAGCAGTGAACTTCAGCACAGGTACAAAGACTCTTTTTTTTCATACTGTACAAATAATCAAGAAAGATATTGGTTTAAATAAATGAAGTATTGACTTGAATACACTGATATACATTCCATTAAACAATAGTAAATACTAGATCACCTACACATCAGTTAAGTTGAGGGTTTTTTCCATGCAAAAGTTACATTTAGATGTTAACAAGCACTATGATTTTGTCAGCTTTCTAATTTAATGTATTGAAGGCAAAGATATTTAACACATAGTGAGAACTGCTACTATTTATCTCTCAATATTGTCTGTAAAAAAACGTGGTAAAAATTATTCTTTCAGTGAGACAACAGAGCAAGCTTCTACAGTTGCTCTACGTTTTGTAACAGTTAAATATTATTTTGATAATAACATATATTTCAATGTTGATTAACTTCATACTGTTCATTCATAATCTGATTGTCTTTGTAGCTCACTGTTGAAATAAAAAAAAAACATTACAATTACAAAATAATTCTATCTACAGCCCCTAAACACACAAACACACTGCTTTCATAAATAACACACTTGTTCTGCAATAATATGTTTTATATTTCCTGTAATTTTTGTTAGGAAAGGACATGCCTGAAAGACACGACATGTTCTCCTTCTCTGAGGGTCAAGAAGAACATCCAAGAGGAACATTAAAAGCTGATATATTATTATATATTAGTTATGAGATTTTAAGACCAGTACACTAAGAAACTACTTTTATTGTAAAAACAGTCAACTGATCGAATGCACCTATTTCCACATCTACACTCCATCAGCTGATTATTTCTATTTGCCTCACTTTATGAGCTTCACATCACTTGTGCCTTGTACCGCAGAGTTTGCAACGTCACAAATAAATGGGGCCAATCTTCAGTCAGATGTGAATGTGTAATCTAACATTTTCAGTAAGAATAATGGACAAAAGGAGTGCAAATACAAATACAATTTATTGAAATGTGAACCAAAAGTTAATCAAATGTTTTAAATAAAAAGCACATATGGACAGAAGGTGTAAACCTATTAAATGTATAAGTAAACACATTTAGTCAAAATAAAGTGACAGACTAGGCCTGTGCAGTTGGTATCAGCTTTGCCCAGCATGGGCTCCTCCATCAGGCCTGGTCCTCCTCGCTGAGGAAAGACCCTCAGTCCTCTCCAAACCAACAGACAGGACATCCATCACACGGAGATTTCTCCCTGAAGTCTCAGCAGCTCTCTGGACACCAGGCTGTCTCAATCCGTCCACACTGAATATGAGAGGGGGAAAATGAAAATCATAAATGCTTTAGACAATAAGAAACATAAAGTTGACTGTTGAGTTGCTCAGTTTTTTTAGATTGTCAATACTATTACTGTATAACTAATATCTCAGGTTAAGAGGCACATTCAAATAAAGATTGGTCTTTAAATACATTTTGTCTTTTGAATTGTTTGTCTAAAGTCAAGAATCTAGAACTGGTACTTAGTTTTAATGATACAGTCTGGTTATTATGCTGTTTGGAGGAGGCCTCACAGGTAAGAGCGCTAACTAGCTACCATCACATGTACCTTAGCTTGACTTAAATGTATTAAACGCATAGTTAAGTGATATCAAAATATAAATAACTAATGTCATGCAAACATATTAATATTTGCTTGATTCCAGTGTTGAATTTAGCACAATTGCATACAAACGTTAAGGGATTTTAAGATTCTGAAGTATTATGCTAAAAACTCAATAACTTAGATTATTATTTATAGTTTTGCTGAATAGTTTCATGTCCGCTTACCTTAGAAACGTAAAATGCCACGGCAGTGTGCAGATGGGGAGCATGTTAGCTTAGCTTGGTAGCTTCAGCTAGCTCCGCCTCTTTGCCCTTATTTGGAGTAGGCGGGAGTTGAACTCTGACGTCACTGTCGAGCCGTTAGTGGCCGACTCCGCCTACTAAGGGCTTCTCGGCAATTCTGCAGAATCCTATGGGTGATGTCACGGACCCTACGTCCATTTATACAGTCTATGGTCACCCCACAGAAACTGTCTGGAAAGCGGGCCCTAAGCGCATGCCTGCACCATCTCATTGTTTGTCACCAATGTAATGTTTGTAGATCCCTTTATTACATTTATCCTCGCCATCCATAGTCTCTAAATAACTTATTTCACGTATATATGATATTTAGGCTCGCTGGTCTCATCATACAACGGCAATGAAAAAAGCACCAGGGGAGGCAGCCACAACCTCTGCTGCACTGAAGGGGGGCGCAAGTGAGCCCACAGGTTCTTGTTGCTACTGTTATTCTACGCTGAGACGGTAGACGCAAACAACAAGCTAGACTTTTGAAACTAGAGGAAGATAAGGAGGACTTTTACAAAAAAGTAATGGAGATTGTTGTCCAGAAGGATAGCATTGACTTCATCTTCAAGTCAAGGTAAGACCACAATTGTATTGAACATGGGATCTTACTAAGAAAGAACAATCCAATATTTAGATTTTGGGTATCCTTTTGTTGAACAGTCTGTTTAAAATGAATCGAGGCATCAGACTAAAAAAGCTTTTGAAAATAACCGAACATTTCGATTAAGGTCAAAATATAATATTTGTAAATCTGACTCTGAAAGAGTCAGTGCCTCACCAGCCATGAACCTCACCGCACGTCACTCCCTGTAACTATCAGAACCTTCCAGAATAAGCACAACTAGTACTGCCACATTTATTTATTTTGTTGTTCTCAATACTTAACCAGATAAGATTTCCTGAAATTATAATCTCTATTCCAGCTAAAGAGCACAACTGAAACAAACTCCAGCTGGTATTGTCTTTAACAGTTAGAAAAAATACATGGCTTTCGTTAGTACCTGGCGTCCCCATCTTTCTGGCTTACTGTCTCCTTCTCATAGAGCAAGGAGACACAAACAAGAAGACACTTTGTTCCGAGGTAAATTTATGATTTTGGCTCAGTTTAACTCACAGCATGTCACTATGCACAGTCATAGAGACATAGAGACCAATATATTACCCTGAAATGGATTTTAATACCTGGAAGAAGCATGAATGTGAAAAAAACATCAAGAAACAGACCTGATTGTTTGGACTAGTCAGGCTTGCATAGACTGAAATGTGATAGAGTAGATAGATACTATTGGTCTCAATTAGCATCCCGACACAATTGTTTTCAAACTACGTTTGTAAAATCCAAAATCTGTCTGCACAAAAAACTTAATAAATACTGCTTAAGCTGGTTGTGGTTGTGTTTGACAACATCAAATAAAATGAGACTAGAAGTATATTCACACACCCATTTCTTCACTTTTGCTGTAACTATGTAAATGTTCCCTCGTGGGACGAATAAAGGTATCCTAAATCTGATTCTGAAACTGACCTTTACACTTTACTTACACACATCAGCAGGAAAAGAGGTATTTTTGTGCATCACTTTGAGTTAGACAAAAGATACATTTTGCAGGCGTAAATCCCCAACTGGGTCTTTAGTTGCTCCTAGAAGTTGGCTGGGTGTAGCAGATAGTTTTCATCAGGTTTTCTGTTGCAATTGGATGGAGACAAGCTTCTCCCTTTAATTAAAAAAACAGAGTCTTCCAGAGAGGTGACACTGCTCTCTCTCTTTCACAGGAGAGGAAGTACGACATATGGATACTAAGCCGCAATACCTGGTGCAAATGTGTGTGGGTGTTCAGTTGTACAGTTTGTCTGTGGGTGTTTGTCAGTCTAACAAACAAAACCGTTTAAGACCATCTGCCTTGTTAATGGGGTAGCGTGGTGCCAGTAGATGCTTTGATAGCAACCTTTGAAACTGCGGACATCTGTGTGTGGTGTTGTGTTTGTGTGTGTGTTTGTGGGTTGTTAGGAGATATGGCTCCATCTGTTTGCATTGTTTCTCTCCTTGATTGCTCGCTTCCAGCAAACTTGTATTCTGGGACTGTTTTATTTTGGAACATTCACCCACACATGCATACCTGTGAGGAAGCGCGTACACTCACACATGCAGAAACACAATGAGAACTGAGTGACATATCCTTGTGCGTACAGTACATGCACAGATGTGGGGAATAGAGTACAAATAGAAAACGTATGAAAGGCTAAGGATTGTGTTTGTTCAAAGGAATCTTTGTCTCTTCTCCAAATCGCAGAATATTTTTTAAATGATGGAATATTTGTTCAACTCCATAATTATAGATGTTGCACAGAGGCCAAATGTCTAACAATGTGGCTTGATTCTTTTTTGTTTATTAAATCTTAAACAATATTAAAAAACAATTGTGTTTTTTTTCGGTCACTTTCTTTGCACTTAAGGGTTCACTTTTGCTAGGCTAATGCTTAATCTTGTTTGTGAGTTAGTGTGTGTTGGGCGTCATGTCCTATGATGTCAGTGCATGCATGTGTAAAGTGACCCAGTGTCAGGCTCCTGGGATGTGAGAGACATAAGGCAGAGACAGGGGCAAAAGGTTAATAAACACACATACGCACTCACACGCATTCTTATATTCACAAAATATTTTAAAACACTCACCAGAGACAAGAAGTATGCATTCAGTGCCTTCATTATTTTTACTTGAATATTTCTTTCAAACTATTTATTAATAGAAGCATTGAATAGTTTGAAGCACAGCACATATTGTGCGTCATTAAGCCATGGAGGATATGTCTGAGCCGATTGTTTTAATGATAGGAATAAACACCCAAATCCTTGGAGAGACCACGGACACGTATACATGCTCACACGTACAGTACAGCCGCGTGTATCATGAAACGGCACGTGTTTCGACCCCCGGGGGCTGAGGTGAACTGCGAGAGTGACTGGGGGCCAGGAGGGACCTCACTCTGGCTCTGTTCATATTATTCAAAAGAAAATGCTTTTTTCCAGTAAATTGAAATTCCGAACAAAATGCCGATTAAGAGCTAAGAAACCTCCCCGGAGGAAAGAGCGCTGCCATTTAACATGCAGGCCCAGTGTTTAGCCCCAGTCCTTTCAAAAAGCAACACAGCCAAACCAATCTCCCTGAAACGGCACAGCAAATTTCTTGCGGATGAGTTTCAGGTAGAGCAGAGATATACAAAGTGAAATGAAGGCTTCATGGTTTATCAGAGCAACCATAGTGTTTATTCTCCTAGGAGCAAACACACAGGCAGCCTAATAACACTTGCAGAGGATATTTCCTCCAAAATATATACAAGAAGACCTGAAAGTCCTGAAATGGCCCTCGTGAACAGGCTTATGTTCATCTTGAATTGCATCGTGCATCTTGAATTGCACGAGATATAAGACCTTGTATGGAAATAATGATTGAAATGGCAAGAACACACTTCACATACACATAATTCTCCATTTAGATGCCAGTGTTAGCGTTGAATGGCTGGAATGAGAGACTCAAGACACTTAGTAAACAGTGGGGTGTGACTGTGTCATGCTATTGAGCAATGTTAATCCTCTCAGGGGTCAGTGGTCAGCATTTTTTAAATACTTATTTGTTCAGAACAATGAGACAGTCACTTCACCAGGATTGCCAGGAGCTGAAATATACTTGATAATCCTAGGATAAGTGAAAATGCGAACAAAGCATTGTAAATTGAGGAAATGTGTGAGAGCCTATGCGATGACTTTGTGTTGCCAATGCAAACTTTTTGTGCTCGCAGGCAGCCTTGATTATTTTTCCAGTCTCTAACCAAAACCAACTATTTTCTTAAAATGAAAGGCATGAAGCATGATTTTTTGGGTTTGGAAATACATCACTGATAGTTGGCCCCTCCCTTGCTCGAGAAGCGTTAAGGTGCTCGGCAACGGGTTATCTGCTTGTAGTTTCTCCTCACCACATTTTAGGGGGAAGGCTGACACAGCATTCCAACGATCTGTTATGCTACGCACAAAATTATTTATTATTACGTTGTCATAACTCCAATTGACATAATTAGAGCAGCAGACTAATGACGTGATCACTGGAGTTTAACAGACTGTCTCAGCCTATTCTTTTCCGTCTGATGGAGACTTCATACTGACTTCAACATGTTCCACATATTTTAGACATTATTGGTGACGTATACTTTTAGTTCTAAAGTTTTCAGTTAAAATATTTAAAGTACTCCACCACTTATATACCAGGTGCGACTGTTGCTATGTGAGTTAATCTTTCAAATACAAGGTTGCTTGTTTGATTCAAGCTCTTGTAGTCAATATGTCAAGGTATTTATCCCTAACATTTTATCAGCTAACTAATGACACACACTCAGAGGATCTTTATAAACGTTTTAAGTATTGCACATCTTTAAACATTACTTTTATAAATCACTTTTAAAACCAGCGATGCACTACAGTGTCATCTTTTCTAAAATAGAAACTTCAATGTTCACATCTTTCTAAAGTATTCTACTTTTCAATGACCTACAAATAATCCTAATAATAATAATCCCATTTTCAATCTTCCAACTGTTCATATTTTTTTCTGAGATCTCACTATAGGCTGTTGCCATGGAAACACATCCCTCGCCATAAAACACGATGTTGTAGTAACGCCTATGAAAAGGGTCAAAACAGCACCAGACTTCAGATAATGGTTAACGGTCCTGCCCTCAACAACTCTACGTCAATTATGGGGTTTCATCATATGCCGTTTCCATGGCAACACAATGCTCGCCACGAAACACGGTTTTCTCATAACTTCAGTGAAAATGCTCCAAATGACCCACAACTTCACAGGTTTGGTAATGATGTAGCCATCAACGCATCATTGGCATGGCGATCATTCACCATCAAGTTAGTTCAAAAGTTTGCAGTTCAAATATTCTACTGCTTTTCCAAGCCTTTTTACTTTATTTTCTTCTCTCATCACACATTCAAGCCCCCAGTGTTCATGTATCATTTCAATCTAAATTCTTCACTTTCTTCTTACACATTACATTTCAGCATAGCAGTTTAGCGTCAGCTTTTCAGCATAAAGCATTCCCACTAGCAATTTCTTCAGGAATTGCATTCTCTAGTTGAGTTTGACATTGCAAAATGAAATGAAAAGAGAACATCCAGACCTCGGTATAAGGGTCTTATAAACAGACATAAGTGATGATTGAGAGAAATATTTGTTTGTATAAATCTTCAAGTGTTAGGAAAATCCTTCTCATTGTGCCGTTAACCACGTTCTTTGAGTTGCCTAAACAAATATATGCTGGTAGCTTCATATTTCTTACAAAACTGCTATGTCAATGTATATGACAGGGAACAAGGTTGCACAATGCAGAGTCTTTATAGAATCTGACTGTATATGTCCATATATCCATTAGCATAGCAGAACAATGGCCTGTATGCTTACAAAGTATAGTTATAAATACTAGGGATGCACGATAATTATCGGCCCGATAATTATCGGTCCGATATTAGGAATTATGACGTCATCCCGATAAACCCGATACCAGTATTAATAGCCCCGATAATATACAATATATTTTTTGGGTAAAAAAAAAGAAAAAAATACTGCGGTGTGGGTGGATTGGGATGAGGGGCGCTTGTTTTTCACTCGGCTCCTCCCGTTTTGCCAGTACTGTGGTATTAGTGGTTTAGGAAGAGGGGAGTTCTTCACAAATCCAGCGCTCCCTAACTCATGCCTGGCTGTGACGTAAATGGTGTGCGGCGGTGAAGCCAGGACAGTAAACAAACATGTCGTCGGTGGTATGGGCGTTGGAGCTATGTGCAACTCAAGGCATATGCTCGAACCGGAGCTGCCTGGACGCTGCAATCATGTTGCGCACTATCCGTGCTGAGTGTGCTGACTTTTCGTACAATGTCCCACTGTCTGGCTTCCTGCATAAAGTCAAGTGCTCGGCGCAGTTGTGGCGAAATGTCGCTCCTCTGTTTTCATTTAAACAGCTCCTTATATCCGTTAGCGCAGCTAGCTAGCACCAGATGCTAACAACAACAATGCACGTAAGGTCTCTCGCTCGCTCGGGCCACACATACACACACCCTGTATATACAGTCTATGGTCGGTGCCTGCCGGTGAGCGTGGAAGTGTGGTCTGCCACAAGCGGGCGGCAGGAGCGGGGCTGTCAGCATCAGCTTGTAGATGGTATTTTAAACTCGATGCGCTCTGAAACTACGGGGCGGCCGAGGAAAAAAAATACACATGCGTTAATCGCGTTAAAATAATTAGTGGCGTAACATTTTTTTTATTATCGGTTATCGGTATCGGTCTTGAGAAGCAGGAAGTTATCGGTATCGGTTTCAAAAAAACAATATCGTGCCCTAATAAATACCAATGGTGAGCACACTTGCCCACAGAAACCCACTGAGTAAACACCACTTATCTAAGTCCCCTTGTGCCATTGCTTCGAGAGGGCTGAATTTATTATTTGCCTATTTATTTGATGTTGATGAAAGAGTAGATCAAGTCCAATCGCATCAATCACATCAAAGACCTGCTGTGTTACGTGAGGAATGGCATACATGATGCACACATACACACATCGGTCCACTGGCGCACAGTCTGGTAAACCTTTATAGTTTGATCAGCATTCTGATCTTGAAAGAAACGTATCTCCTGCTTTTTAGAGGAATGTAAAATATATAACAGAGATGGTGCCCTTTTAAGCAGTATTTCTTGGCTCAAGCGTTCTCTACGACTACACTTTAGAGTGTATTCACCAAGACAGAAGGCAGCACTGTATGCCTTTATAGTATTTAACTTCCCCCGTCTGTCTCTATCTGGGGTCAAAGTCATGCTGTCTTTCTCCCTGCAGCACCACATACCCTCCTTGCCTTTTCTTTATCGTGGCATCCTCCATCTCTCATGCATTCCCCTCAAACAGTAGTATAGAAAACATACGGAGAAAAAAGCCATTCAAGCTTCTCCCCCTAACAGAGAGCGATTGGTGTTAGATGCAGGTCTGCCTAACCAGATATCGCTCTTTATTTCCCACAGGTCAGCTGATGTGTTCTCTCCACTATCATCGGCATTATCCATACCCAGCGCTCCACTACCAAATGGACAGACGTGTGAGTATCTGTGTGTGTCTGATGCGGCGGGCATGACGAACATGATACATCTCATCACATGCTTCTCCTTAGCGGATTAACAGGCAGGCTTCCAACAGCATTTATGCCAATGCTCCTGTGGGGACTGGCTTTGTGCAGGCAACAGGAAAATTCAATCAATGCCTAAAGGATAGGAACGGGCGGAATGAAACGCTGGTTTGGTTCAATTTCCGTGTTAACCGCTGTTTTTCAAGACTGCAAATGAAGAAAGAGAGAGAAAGCTGAAATGTAACTTCTCAATCTGTCCTGCTCATATTTCTCACTTTGTTGTGGAACAAGGGTGGCAGGATGGATTTAGGAAATGGAAATTAAGGCCACACCCGGTGTCTAATGTCTAGACAGATCCCATGATAAACTAAGGTTTGCCTTTAGGTTTAAATCCAAATCAGCTGTGTTGCTTACAAATGCTGATACTGATATGGAAGAGATCTGTTCCAAATGGCATTTCCAGATGAGAACTTTCACAGCATTTTAAATTCAACTTAATGTCAAAATGATCCCCAATGGTGAGTAAATGGACAGAGAATATGAACAGCGAATAATAGTATAACTAATACAAAATGAGTTATAGCCTTTTTGGTCACATCATAGCACCGCAGAAAATAGCCTTACCCCATGAAGCTCAAAATGATAAAATGAGATTTAAAGTTAGTTTACACCATCATCGTCTTTATAAACTGGACCTCTCTATATCCTGCTGTTTTTGAAGTATTTCCTCCATTTTCCATTTGCAGCACTTACAGCAGAAACAATGATTAAGGATGTGTTCACATTTTCAGACATCATGTGGTGAAAAGAGGGAGAAAATTAGATGTTGTAAATAAAAATGAAAAATTACTATTGTAAGAGTGCTAGAAAGAACAGGCTATATAACAAACGTCACTTGACCTCTGCTGGCACCTGATATACATTATATATGTGCTTTAGGTTCTCAATTCAAGTAAGAAGGGAGTTTTATATATGACAAGATGTGTCTGACTTAGAATTTCCAACATTTTGTAAGAGAACAATATGCCTGCTTGATACACTATACCCCACATATGTTCATGCATTTATGCCTCAGAGGATATAACTGAGTTGATAGGTATCTCTTAGAAACATCTGCCTAAAAAGCAACACAGTCCCAGGCTAACAAATTAAATTGTCAAATACACATGAGCATAGTTTGCAAAGCTTGCCAACATCCAAAGGGAAGAACAGGATGTCTTAATTTGATCACAATAGTACCTACACAAGAGTAAGCCTTACAAAAGCAACTGTCAGAAAACTTCAGTGCATGTAGTCTCTAGAAACAGGCTGATGTGTTCCTTATATTTGACTTAACTCACATTTTTACTTTTGTTGGATTTGAACCCTGTTGTATTTATGAAACTGGATCTTGACATTTGCAAGAACTAGCTACTGATTTCTGAATGTATTTGTCAGTTATGTGTGCCATTTACCATATGCCATTTTCTATAAGGATAGTAAAGAATGCATAAACATTTCTCAAGTACTCAAAACGTAACATTACTATTATGAGCTTGACTTGGGAAGTCATCTGGGACTGACTCATGCATTTGCCCAACCCTCTGGCAGGTACTAGTTATCAGAGATATATCAGTCATATATCCCAGAATGCAACTGAATAAGTAATGCATGTGTGTGTACTTGAATGTGAATGTGCGCATGAATGCTCTGGTGCTTGTATACCTCTGTGTGTTGTGAGTGTTTGTGTGTCTGGCTGCTGTGGGACTAAGAGAGGAACAGACAGTGAGAAAAGAAAGAGAGAGAAAGAAAAAGCGAGAACAGTAGGGGAGGGGAGGTAAACTAAAGCTGCATGACGAGTACATCGGGGCACAGAGCCCCAACCTGCAGCGAGAGTCCGAACACAGATACACCGTGTCCAGGCAGACAGGAAGGGCTGAGGATATTTCCCTATGGAGGCAGGCCAGGGATGCTGGACCCCTGAACACACATGCATACACACACAAGTGAGCATGCACTTACAATCCTGCAAGCAACCACACCAATAAACACAAATGATCAAATAAGCACACACATGCATATATTCTGCAAAAATAGTTGAGCACACTTGGGACAAACACAGACAGTCAGAGATAGAGTATCTGAAGGGATGACAGTATTTTTGCATCTCAGTAGGCTGGATTTTTTTCTTACTCCTTGAAATGTAAAGTTTACTTCCGCTTCCCATCAGCACCGGGTCCTGACCAGAATACACAGTGCATATGAGGTGACTGGAGATGAGAGTTGTCTTGCCCCCACTTCGATATTATCATTGTCAAATTCACCTCACGCACATTTTCTTTCTTGACTGAGGTAACAGGAGAAAGAAAAAAAAGAAGAGGAACAAACACGAGTGTCGAGGCAGGAATATTGGATATGCACATGATGCCTGGTGCCATGCAATCCCCTAGGATATCGAATGTGAGGAGACGGTGTGATCCGGTGTGGTCTGTTTGCACATATTTGTTTTTTTACTGTCTGAGTCATGATCTGATTGACATTTGTAATGTCCTGTGATCATGTGATGATTCCCAGCACATGATGGAAAGACAGACAACAGAGTAAACATCACAGCTTGCATAAGTGATGAATGAAAGGTTGTGCATGATGATTACCAAGAGAATGAAGGAGAATCTATTCAAACACACTTTTCCTTTTAAGGAAAGAATACTAGGATATGCGTTACACTAAATAACTACTGAACTGGGAATAGATAACACATGTGATTGACAAGAAGATGAAACGGCTCATTCTCAGGCGTCAAAATGACAATATTTCAATGTAACACTCTTCTAAAGGAGATCATCATTGAAGAACAGAACTAACAGCTATCACTTTAAAGGACCTGTGTAAAATAAAATCTTACACTTATAATGTATTGTCACCCGCCCACAGGGAGGAGAGGAAGAGGAGGGAAAGAGGTAAAGAAACATTTGTGTGACCATTCTCATGTTTCTGATTGGCAAGTGTTATCCCTCAGGCTTAGTTTGGAATTGTAAGGGTGTTACAACCGTCAAGATACCTAAGTGGGTTTCATACAGTTGATTTTGAGACAGCTCTATTAATAACGTGTCATATTTTTTTTAACCTGTCTGAGTCTGTGAGAGGATGGCGGTGACAGAGATGAATTTGGGTCCCAAATGGTTGGCTAACTTTTTATAGGGCTTCTACAAACACATCCCATTGATTTCAGTCTCTTACTTCTTTAATCAAATGTTTCACCCCTTAAATGAAAACTCAATTGTTGATTATTCACTCCCGATGTCAGTCTAATATCCCAATAAGGTCACACATAACCAAACACAAGTGAAGTCTAATTGCATTGTTCTAAAAGCTGCTTCCCACAATGTTAGGATGAAATACTGTATACTCCCAAACACATATGTACTGAACACTGTCAGGAGGTTACCTGCAGGGTGGCTGTGATCTAAAATAGCTGAGCAATTTAAATGCACTGCATGAGCTTTTGGAATTATTTATTTAATTTAAAATATATAATATTTTCCATGGTTGTTAGGGTCACATAATGCATCTAAATGTTGTGACCATGTACACTTACTGTATAGGCTGCATAAATGGGCTGTATATAAAGTATTGACAATATGGACTGAATGCTAGGTTTATAATAGAGAACATTACACTAATCAAACATGGAGGCTACAATTCCTTCTTCTTTTGGAGAGCTGTGTATTTACTATTAATATTCTTTTATTTTTCGTTTATTTTTGTAGTGTACTTTTTTCCTTGTTTGGACAGAGTACAGTTTAGAAATTAGGGAAGAAGAGAGAGGTATGAAATACAATACAAAGGCTGTAATCCAACCCAGGACACTTTGGTTAAATGGCATCAGCTGCTACCATACCGCGCCGTGAACTCTTCCTCTCAACGTCTTCCGGTCCTATAGCCAAACGTAAGTACCTCTGAGGCCTCCTAAGGTCAGCGAGTAAAAGGTTCTGGCAGATAGGGTATGTCAGTGTCATCATGCTAATAAGTAAATACACAATCTGTTTGATCTCAAATCAGGGTCAGAGGTTTCAGCTGAGGTTAAGTTTAAGAGGTCAGTAGGTTACAATTGTTATTTTTTTGCTTCAGCTCACAGACATTCATTGGATTGGGCTCACAAGGGGGTCAGGTCATGCATGTTATTTTACAAACCAACATGGTGAAAAAAGTAGCTGGGGGAGATAAAACAGCACAGCCAGACAACCCAGAGTTTTCAGGATGTCTTATAGGTCTAAAGAAAACTGCACAATGGATCCATCTCTCTTTAACACAGCATGTGTCCACATCTAACATGACAGGACAGGAAGCAATGGTATTTATGCCAATCAATGATATTTTTATTGACCAGGGAGAATAGCCTTGTCAATGCACTCCCTCTGATTAACTAACCTCCTCATTAATAGTATGGGCTATTGACTAAGAGCATCAGAGTGCTTGTCATAAGGGCCATAAATGGGGAGAGGGGACTCTAGAACATTGATCCTTGTCTCTTGGACACTTGGGTGCAGTTAACAATACGATAATAAAATCCATAATGAATACTACTGAACACAAGGCAGGGATAGCCAGCTTTAAACTCTTTGTATCATAGGAAAACACATTTGCAGGCTGACTTGTATTTACTTTAGAGGCCTGTGTAAGAAGCAGACAGATGTGTTGTATCAGAGCGTAGACTGGAGGTATTGCGCACTAATGTCACTCTATAGCTGATCACCCTCTCTGATTTTTTAAAACTCTTTAGTACCAGCTGCTTTTTGACAAGAAGGTTTTTTGCAGTTAAATAATTTGTCGAAATCCCAGCTACTCAAACCATTTAAATCTGTTTTCAATTAAATAAACAATGGTATCCAACAGTTTTAGCTTGTGGTCAGACTTAAGGCAGAGAGCACAGATGTGTTGTTTTTGTTTAGAGACAGAAGAACTCCTCAATCATGTATTTATCCTTTAACATATACATGTTTCACTCCTGTCTATATGTGTCTGACATCAGAATAAGAAAAAAAAACAACAACAAAAAACACACATTGAACCACACTACTACTACTTATGTGCAACTACATTCTTATCTGGCATTACTAAAAAACCTTTTCAAGACAGAGGATTAGAAAATCGGAGACCTATCATAGGTAAACATCAGGAAGATACGTCCCCAGCTGACCCAGAAAGCCACGCAGGTTCTGGTCCAGGCTCTCGTCATCTCACGCCTAGACTACTGCAACTCCCTCCTGGCTGGTCTACCTGAATGTGCCATCCGACCTCTGCAGCTCATCCAGAATGCAGCGGCTCGTCTGGTCTTCAACCTTCCTACATTTTCCCACACCACTCCGCTCCTCCGCTCCCTTCACTGGCTTCCAGTAATTGCTAGAATCCACTTCAAGACACTGGTACTTGCATACCATGCTGCGAATGGATCTGGCCCTTCGTACATCCAGGACATGGTTAAACTGTATACCCCAGCGCGTGCACTACGCTCTACATCAGCCAAACGACTGGCTGCATCCTCGCTGCGAGGGGGACCCAAGTTCCCATCAGCAAAAACACGTGGGTTTGCTATCCTGGCTCCAAAATGGTGGAATGAGCTCCCCATTGACATCAGAACAGCAGAAAGCCTGCACATCTTCCGGCGCAGACTGAAAACTCATCTCTTTCAACTCTACCTCGAGCGATAGAATTACTAACAAAGCACTTATATACTAATAAAGGACTGGCTTACCTATAGCCAGTTGAGTAGCACTTGAAATGTTTGGCTCTATGAAACCTGATGTACTTATATGATTCTGTTTTCTTCAAGGTTGTGTCTTCCTGGTCGAATGTACTTATTGTAAGTCGCTTTGGATAAATGCGTCAGCTAAATGCAATGTAATGTAAATACACATCTGAGTTGACAAATATGACATGTGGGGTACCTCAAGGCTCCATCTTGGGGCCTCTTCTCTTTAACATCTACATGTTACCACTGGCTCAGATAATGAAGAACAACAAAATAAGTTACCATAGCTATGCAGATGACGCACAAATGTACGTAACAATTTCACCAGGAGACTATGCTCCAATTCAAACACTGAGTAAGTGCATTGAACAAATCAATGACTGGATGTGTCAGAACTTTCTCCAATTAAACAAAGATAAAACTGAGGTAATGGTTTTTGGAGCCAAGGCAGAACGTTTAAAAGTTAGCGCTGAGCTTCAGCAATGTTCAAAACAACAGATGAAGCCAGAAATCTAGGTGTAGTCATGGACTATGTCGAGGGGAGAACTCTGAGGCATGAACTCAAACGCACAACTCAAACTCAGACTCAGATAGTGTTAAAAAATAAAGACTTTACTGGAATTGGCACAGTAGTAAAACAGGGAAAACAAAAACACTCTTTCGAGGAAAAAACAAGAACTAAGATCAAGAGCTTTAAAGGTCCGTGAGAATGTCCGTGGAGTTGGCTGGGACGTTGGTCCAGAATGAGGAAACGAACTGGCAATGGACAGGAGGGAGCGAGCACAATATATACACCGGGTAAGGGGAACAGGTGGAAACAATCAGGGCGGGGAAAACAATCACAGACGCAGGAGACAGATAGGGACGGGGAGCATGGAGGCCTGCAATGAGAGGGAGAATTACTTAACGAGCAAAACATAAGGCACAGAACAAAAGGTCATGACAAGACTAACATAAAGAATACACTTTCACAATAAGTTTCTTAGACATGACAGACTCTGACCTGAGTTTCAACAGTCACATTAAAATAGTTACTAAATCAGCCTACTATCACCTAAAGAACATATCTAGGATTAAAAGACTAATGTCACAGCAGGATTTGGAAAAACTTGTCCATGCTTTTATCTTCAGTAGACTCGACTACTGCAATGGTGTCTTCACAGGTCTCACTAAAAAATCTATTAGAAAGCTGCAGCTGATTCAGAACGCTGCTGCTCGAGTCCTCACTAACACTAAGAAAGTGGATCACATCACTCCAGTTCTGAAGTCTTTACACTGGCTTCCTGTGTGTCAAAGAATAGATTTCAAAATACTGCTGCTGGTTTATAAAGCACTGAATGGTTTAGGCCCAAAATACATTTCTGACCTCCTGCTAAATTATGAACCATCCAGATCTCTCAGGTCTTCAGGGACTGGTCAGCTTTCTGTCCCCAGAGTCAGAACTAAACATGGTAAAGCAGCGTTCAGTTATTATGCTCCAAATATCTGGAACAAACTCCCAGAAACCTGCAGGTCCGCTGCAACTCTTACTACTTTTAAATCCAGGCTGAAGACTTTTATTTTTGTCGCTGCTTTTAACTGAACTATTCATATCTTAGACTGCACTGTAACTTTTATCCATGTATTTTTTCTTTTAATGTTTATTTTATTAGCTTTTCTTTTTAATGACTGATTTTAAATGCCATTTTCTTAATGTTTTTCATTTTTAGTAAACCACTTTGAATTGCCTTGTGTTGAAAAGTGCTATATAAATAAACTTGCCTTGCCTTGCCTTGCCTTGCCTATCAATTAACGGCTTGCCTCATTAAGTATGACTTTATATTCCGGATAAGATTAGTTTCACTAAAATAACTTGTAATTTCTTGGATCTGCTACATGCAGGAATGTACAACTGAACATTGTCAAAGGCAGAAAATACAAGCACTGATAATGCCATTTTGTGAGGATAGTAAGCATTTAATGACCAAAAAAATACAATGTGTATCTTCAAAGCCAGGAATGTGGCCTGGCAGTCCTCGTATAACCACATCAGGCTGTACATTTGGCCTACAAGTGGCACTGTATTTGCTTAAATTGATACTTTAATGCTAGAAAGAATCTAGGATATGAAATGAGCTAAGACTTCAATCAAGTTTGGCTGAAATAATAAATTACCACACGCTACTAATCTAACTGCCGAATTTCCGGGTTTGACAAGCTTGATGCATGAGCTCTCACCTTGTGTTCACTTCACAGATAAACCACCTTCCTTGTGACTGACTTTTTGCTGTTCGGTATATTTCACTGGCATGTAAAAACATGCTTTTAATACAATATAATATCTGGATAAAGTTGGCTCAGCTCATAGCACTTAGCAGCCAAATTGCTACATCAGCTTAGTTTAATTTAAAAAATATTTATTGTTGTTGAGTTCACATCTGAATACATGCTTATGATATTTACTGTAAGGCTGTGATATTTCTTCTGCCGTGGCGTGAAATCAATATCTTCTAAATAAACCTGAGTGGCGTCTCAGCCCAGGCGACTATTTGTTACGACGTCGTTCAGTCGGGCCTGGGAGTGTTTAAAAGGTCTGATGGATAGTCATTCATCCAGACATTTTAGACAGCCACCAACTTGCTGATATGAAATAGCGTCTGAATAGCTTGTTATCGACTGTTATGGTGTTTTATCATTTCTTTTGATAAGTGAAATCAAATTTTGGACGCTGGCCAGGCTGCCATTACCCATTGAGCTATAGTGGAGTGGGCCAATGGGAATGTATGTACGTAGGATTGTGTGGGTATGTCTGTGTGTATGAATGTGAAAGAGAGAAAAAAGGTGGCATTAATGTCCATTTGTTTTCTTTCTGCTTTGGTGGATAAATACAAGGCACAGAGGACAAGGAGGGCCAGCCTGGATCCCTTAAAGATGTTATTAATGGCGCCACACACACACACACACACACACACACACACACACACACACACACACACACACACACACACACACACACACACACACACACACACACACACACACACACACACACACACACACACACACACACACACACACCCTGTTTGCAATGCATAACTCAGTAGTAAGCCTCTTTCTGTGTTCTGTCACAAGAGATGGTGAGCAGAAAGCAGAACAGGGCGACTTTATAATCCCTGCTGTGTTTATACTCCACCCTGCTGACTTCTTCTCTTCCCACTCATCTTTGTTCCTTTTTTCCCCTTTCCATTCCTTCATAATTTCTCTTCACCCATCTCCTATATCCGCATATCTGATCGTATCTGGCTTTACATATTCAACCCTCTTCCCATCCCGTCTTTCACAATCTGTTTTGTTTTTGTAATTATTCGATCCACGTTCCTACAACTTTCCCCATCTCCTCTTGTTTTCATCCGGTTTTCACAGGGGCTCTCGTTCTTGTTTTTCATTCCATCTCCTCTTCTTCATCTCTTAAAAGTTATAGGGGAAGCTAGAGCAGGGAGCTAATATGCTTGACCTCTTTCCTGTTCTCTGTCTGGTAGGTTTCTCAATAAACAAAATACTTCTGCTGGGTTTTTTTATATATCTTTTTTCTTGTCAGTGTTTTTTTCACTTCTCATTTGTGGCTTTTTACACTTAAAGGTCTCCTATTATGCTATTTTTAGGCATATATTATGGGTCTCAGATATATAAATATATATAAAAAACATTTCTATGATGTGTTTTGCTCAAAATACCAAACAGATCATGAATTTCAGACATCCCTCATATCCCTCTATTTCAGCCCTGTTAGAGAAGTGCTGATTCAAGGTCCTGAGCATGAAACAAAAAAAAGAGGAGGCGGAGCTTGTGCCTGCTCAGAATTCTAAGGAGATACAGCTAAATGCTGCTGTGATTAAATGCCATATCATGTTCCAAACCACATCAAGGATTATTTCTGAAACAGTATGGAACTCAAATGCTTTTTCTCTCACGGGTTTACCACAAGGTGAGTTCTTTTTTTATTTCCTGCTTTACACATAGCCTACTCTTTCTATTACAGGTTAGCTCTGAGTGTTAGCGATGCTTGCTAATGCAAACAAAGACCATATTACGTCCAAAACATGTTGGGTATTGTTTCTGATGGCAACATTTCTGATAGTGCCATGGGTCAAAATTTCCGATATTACGTCATATCTGGCGCAAATCTGGATCAGCTCCGTTGTTCCCCCGTTTTTAGAGATTTGGGTACGGAGGAAAAGAAAGAGGGTTTTGTTTTCTGACACTTTTGGAGTTCCCTGACACACCGGGGACACATATTGATGTAGAAGACATCAAAAAAGTGCATTTTGCATGATATTCCCCTTTAAGATATCCATGCAATACTGTATGTTTGTGTGTAAGCAGTGATCACACAAACACACACATAAACACACACACACACTTCAAGAGTGAAAGAGAATCAAAGAGGACACCTACAGAGCGAGCAGTCCCAGCAGGAGCGTCTGTGAAGGTGGAGAGAGGTCTCTTATGGCGCATTTCCACTGCAGCGGGTACCCCCGTTTAAGCGTCCTTAATCGTCCTCAAGCGGCCAGGCCAGTTTTTGGTGGCCTTTCCATATAGCGTAGCACCGGCTAGCGGGTACTTTTCCCCTCTTTTTCCAGCCCCATAAAATCGTGGTTCTATCAGGCCAGGGCCAGGGCCGAACTAGTGACGTCAACACTCTCGACTGCTGATTGGTCAGAGAGAATCGTCACAAGATCGCGCGCAAGATCATCCCTAGTGTCGCATATAAATCTAGAAGCAAGCTTGCAGCATTTTTATACACAGCATTTTTGTAAACGGAGGAGCTACAAAAATGGCAACGTCAAAGAAAAGCACACCGTGGTCGACCGAGGAGGTTGACGAAGTTCCTACATCTCATTGGGGATGATAAAATCCAGCGGGAGCTCGACGGAACAACTCGAAATGTGAAAAAAAAGCCGATCGCCCCGCCTACACTGCGTTGCTACCCCAGGTCCTAAACTGTAATGGAAATGCGCCATGGCCTCGGACGGCCAGCGAGGCAGCCAAAGGCCTGAGCGAAGACGCTTAGGGACGCTTAAACGGGGCTACCCCACTGCAGTGGAAATGTGCCATTAGACTGTTCTGTGCCATTTTCCAACTGCAGAGGCCTTCCAAAGTTTTAGGGATAAGGAAGAAGAAACCGAGGACAACCAAATATCAATGTTAAGAACACCATTAAAGGAAAACAGTCCAACACATTGCTACTCATACAGTTTGTGTGTCTCCTTTAAAAACACATTTCTTTACTTTTAAAGGTATGCAGGCCTCACCATCTCCCATGTCACTGCCTCTTTAGTGTTTTTTCACACCATGCTTAGTGTTGCTCCACTCTGGACCAATCACAGCAGACAACAGTGTAAATCAATGCTTCTGAACTGACGTGCTGAGGCACAGCAGTTTCTCCAGGCTAGGATAAGGTGTACCCTAAAAATCAATGACTAAGAAAAGTGTTGGAAGATACATTTATACCTTTTCTGAGGGCAATATTATATATACACTTTTCTCTACCTTTGAATTTTGCTCTTTATAAATATGTATTTTTTGCATCAGTCCCTTTGGAAATGAGTTACATACTGTAAATATTATTGCGCAAACATTTCAAAAAACATTAAAGCAGTCAATGATGAACTTTTGCTCAGAATCAACAAGAATATGTCAGGATGTCTATTTGGTCTTTCCCCCTCTCTATTGTGAATGTGAGACATTGGTTATTTCTTTTGGCTTCATATATCAGTACTTCTGATAAACCACTGTTGATATATATATATATGTATATATATATAGTGTTTTAGTTTAGAATCTGGGCCCAAGTCTTAATCTCCAAAGTGTGACTGGACTAAAAGATGGCCTTCTGTGATTTTACGCTTGCAATGAATGCAACACAATCTGTTTTTATAGCTACCACCATTGTAGCCTGTTAATTAAAAAAAAAAGCAAGTTTAACAAATGTAACTAATTCCTTCTGTTAGTGCTTAATGATGTGCTTTAAAAGTTGGTAAACAACAAAGGGCTTTTGTTACATTCAGAAAATCTGAGGATATTATCACAATGTGAAACTGATGTGCCGGATCTGACACCACAGCCTTTTTGGTTACAGCTATAATACTTTAAGTTTGAGTGCACATTAGTATTTAACATAAACCCTGATTTAGGGTTCGGTCAACTGGCTCAGTCTTTTTAATTGACCCACTGATATGTGTCATAATTCATCAACAAGTTGATATGCTGGTATTGGTGTGAAAGAGCAATATGCACCACTGGTAAGAGACACATTACTCTTTGTCCTTTATCATTTTTTATGATCTCATGTTCTGCCTTATTGATTTCTCATCTTGCTCCCTCTCTTACAGTCTCTCACACAGTCTTCCTCCCTCTCTAATGCCACACAGAGGCACAAACAACTTAGACAACTTGTAAAACCAGATAAGGAGGTTGAAAGCACATCTCACTTTGACATATATAGGGTCATTTTTACAACCAGTATATACAATCTTTGCCCTTTAACTTCTTTTCTTTCTTTCATCTCCTCACACGCCCAACTTTTACATGTGGAGCTTGATATCAAGAGGTCACAGGGGTCACTCATAGCAATTGGCATATGTGTGTGTGAATGTGAAGTCTAAGGTATTTAAAGCTAGACATGCTGCTGTCATAAATATATCAGAAGACACGAATGCCCTGTGAATCCTAGAACAACCCTCTAAACACAGTCAGAGATTTTATTGGACACTCTGTCCTGTTTGCACTTTCTCACATCTATGTGTGTCCGAGGGAGAGGAGGGAGGGAGGGAGGTTTAGACTTTTGCAGAGTAATGGGGGAACAGGCACTTAAGCTTGGGCATAGGCATTGTAAGGGGCGCGGCTTTCTCTCGTTAACTTTAATAAAACACTCCCCCAGTCAATGCCTGAGGCTGTAAAACTGCATCTAACACTCTCCAGCTCCACTCCAGCTGTATAGGTCCAAACTTTGTCTCTAAAAACACACACACCCTGATTATTTATTCTCATACTGCAGTTATTTCCAAAGTGTGGTCCAAGCATGACCCTTTTGCAGGTTAAGCCCATTTCAAATAGTGTTTTATTGTACCATGTTGAATCATGACAGCAATTTTAATTGGGAATGATGTATGTGTAGGATATGTGAGAAAATAAACAAGCCCTGTGATATCATCGAGCCAGATCAGCCTTTAGCCATGAGGAAGGAAGGAGAGGAAATGATTGGGGAAGGTGGATTAGGAGGAAAAATAAAAGAGGTATGTAAATAAATAAGGGTGTGGAGAGAAAAAAGAGGGTGTAGAGAAGGAATGGAGGAGACATGGGTTTGTTTCACACCGTACTCTAAAATCAATCCCTTTATAAAAGTAAAGAAGGGTCTGTACTCAACCAGGTTTTCCTAAATCATTTATTTATTATCTTGACAATCGTAAGCCTGACATTCCTCAAACACTCCCATTAAAGACCTACGCGCCAATATCCTCTATCATGTTACAGTCCAGCTGATTCATTAGAATATATGACAGCTCCACCCTCTCCCAGATGTTGAAGTATATCATCAACATGTTCAAGCGCCTCGCCTCCTCCTCCTCTCCTCCTCCTCCTCCTCCTCCTCCTCCTCCTCCTCCTCCTCCTCCTCCTCCTCCTCCTCCTCCTCCTCCTCCTCCTCCTCCTCCTCCTCCTCCTCCTCCTCCTCCTCAGCTTAATGGAAACTGAATAAATGTATTTTCCTCCAAGTTAATCCAATGAGATTTAAGAGATTAATCTTGTAAATCAGGAGGATGCTGTGCTACTAAATCTTAATCATGCTGCCAACACAAACACAACTGGTGAGGACATCTGCAGCATCTAGCTAATCATGGCTGAGGATGGTGGTTACTGAAGACTGCACTCATCACATCTTTAATACTGATTTAAGGAGATATAGAACCAAAACACTTTCGAGTTGTCAATGTTGATGTGAAGAGGGTCTAACTGATGTGTGGCTGAAACGTTGTTACTTAAAAGGTTGCTAAATTAATTAATGGAAGGAAAAATTAAGGGGGAAGATTGGAGGAAAAGGAAAAACACTGTAATCTCAGCATGCCCATTTAATGAATGTGAACCACCTAATGCTACTTAATGCTTAAACAGATGTTAATCACTTAATCAGATAAGAATATGAGCTTTATGAAGTCTAATATATGGAGACTCACAAGTTCACATGCAGACGTGCTGAGTGATGCAGCGGGGATGGCTGATTAATAAGTTGGGATGCGATGCAATCTCCATCTTTATTAAGATGTTGAAAGACACAAGACGTTAAGCCACACACACCTGCACACACACACACACACACACACGTGTGTGTGTGTGTGTGTGTGTGTGTGTGTGTGTGTGTGTGTGTGTGTGTGTGTGTGTGTGTGTGTGTGTGCAACACGTTCTCACTCCCATCCCGTCACATATTGACGGACGGTCAGGGCCCCTCCCCGTCGTCGCTATATTACGTACAGGGTACCCCTTGACCGTCAGGCTTCTACGGGCAGGGCGTCCCATAGACCTTCATAGACCACGTGATCAACAACAATGGCTGACCTTCGTGTTATTCTCGGTGGAAAATGCCTATTTTAAGGTTCATTTGGCCATTAAAATGTGTTTTGATGTCATTTTATGCGATTAATATGAGTTGTTATTTCTGATTATTTGTGCAATATGTACATTATGTTTAGTTTGCTAGTTATGACGAAGATTACTTCATGAATGTGTACACATTCATGGTTGCTAAGGTGGTTGCTATGGACGCTGCAACAGCTCCCAGACCACGTGATCAACAACAATGGCCGACCTTCGTGTTATTCTCGGTGGAAAATGCCTATTTTAAGGTTCATTTGGCCATTAAAATGCGTTTTGATGTCATTTTATGCGAGTAATGAGTTTTATTTCTGATTATTTGTGCAGTACATGTACATGATGTTTAGTTTGCTAGTTATGACGAAGATTACTTCAAATATTCATTTAGGTCTTTATTTTAGACCTTTAGTGTTGCCCACCTGCTGTGATGGACAAAACTGAAAGCTATTTTATTTGATGTATTATTATGTTTCTGTTCCCTCCTGGCCAGTTTTGATTTGTATTTATGGTTTTATTTGTATCTATTAATTTATGTTGTGCCTACTTGTACAGGTAATACACTAGTTGAATTAAGAAGATGCATTTCTAAACACTTGAAGTGAATAATGGCTGCTGCCTTGGTTAGCCTTAGTTTACTTTTCTTTATTAAGATACTAAATTGTTACTGCATTTTTACTTCACTTTCTGCTCTGTTATATATTTGTTACGTTTTTTTTTCCGGGGGGGGGGGGGGGTTGGGTGCTGTTGAGAGGATGTCCCACATTGTCCCACACAACCATACTCCTTGTCCCACATTTGGTTTGTTGGGATCTGGTCACCCTAATAAGGGAGATTACGAGCATCATTGCGATTGTCAACATTTTTGAGTTTAGGATGGGAAGACACTACACTACCCATAATCCCCAGCTATCGTTTAGGACTACAGTCCCCGTGATTAATCTTCAAGGTCCGGGATTGGATGTTGGAGTGGCAGTGCGCCAAGGTTACGCTGAGCGTCAAACAGCTGTTTGAAATGGAACAAAACCACGCCAGACTATCCAAAACTGGAATCGAACCCCCCCCTGAACTACACACTATACCAGGGGTACTCAAATACAAATCTTAAAGGTCCAAAATAAATGTTTCAATAAGACAAAGGTCCGTTTATCACGGTCATTCAAACTTTTAAACAATTACAACAAGATTCTTAACACGAGGTTGCAAAAACAAAAATAATCTGTATGCAGCAGTTTTCATTGTTATTGTGTCTGTGCTTGACCCCTCAGAGTCGCAGTGTAAGAGCTGCACAGTTATGAATAAAGGCAGCTGCACCCTCTTTCATTCAGCATTCCCATTATTGCTTTATAAATGTATTCCCCCTTGTGTGTCCACTGAGGTTCGTCAGGCCCAACACATCTTCAACAAACTCCCCCTTTGCCTCATCATAAAAACTCAAAAACACCAGCAACTGAGCATTGTCAGTGGTGTCAGTGGACTCACCCACAGCTAAGGAAATGCACTGTGCATTTTTTATTCCATCACAAAGCTGATGAATCAAATCACCAGCCTGTATGTATGTTCTTCTGGTTGCTGTGGAATCTGAGAGGGGGATTTGCTTGTTTGACCTGTTATTTCCTCTTTGTGTTTGCCTTCAACATGGTCTCCATCACTTCAGTCATGCATTCTTTTATACTTCAGTTATTATCCAGTGGAAAGTCCTTACCTACTGGCCTAGTTCAATCAAAGTGGTTACTTTTTTTTGGCTGGGCAGTGTAGTTTTACACACCGTCTTATTTGACTTTCTCAGGACTTAAAACAGTTTTTTGGGGGCAGACCCCCTCAAAGAAAAAAATATATTTACACACGTAAGGTCATCATCTTAATAGTTGTGTATGCTCATCCGTGAGCAGAGCATCAAGTTGACATGTCTATTACAGCTGAATGCGGCGATTACCATTTTGTTCAGCAAAACGCCTCACAAACGTATTAAGATCAACAGCTTTAGTGCGTTTTGATTCAATGCTGAGTACAGCCACACTGACAGTCTCTTCTCTGTCAGACCGCAAATACCTCATTCCTTCAGTGCTTGGGTTCGAATGCTTCTCGTTTTGCGCCGTCCAGTTAAAAATGAAATCGCCGCCAATCGTATGTCCACGCTCGCGCCAGGACCGGGGGAGGGGTTACATGACGTGCATCTTGTGCTGCATTCACTTGCACTCGGACATTAGAGACTTTCTCTCATAAATGTCCGATGAGCCACAACTTTTCTTTCAAAACAAAGCTGCCAACTGGGGTGGCAGCTGGGGTGGCAAGGCCTATTTTTAGGGTGTCAGTTGCTACCCCGGTAGGTGAAACTAGGCTACTAGCTACAGTACAGATGGAACTAGATGAGCTGTTAACTCTCGCTCTGAATTTATTTATTTAAAATTCTCGCTCTGACTTAGACAGGTTGAAAGAGACACACACATTTTTCCCACCCGCATTCCGCGAAGACCCGCCCTACTGTGCCTCTGATTCGCAGATTGTTTGGGGGAAAAAAAACGCTGACTGGATGCTGAATGTGATTGGACCAAAGCGTTGACACACACAGGTGGAACACAGTGGAACAGTCAGACATGCAGAGCGCTGTTTGCAGTGGACATAGCGGATAATTTTGACTCGTTGCGAATGCGTTGTGGCGATGTCTCACATATAATACAGAGAGATAATACATATGAAAAGTATAATTTGCTCAGAGTCCGGAGACAGTGGTGGTTCGGTCCGGATCCGGACCGGAGTCCGTAGTTTGAGGATGCCTGCACTATACTATTGTGTTTCGCAAAATGTTCTATGAGACGTCTCTACTGAACGTTTTCGTTTTTCCCACAATTAGAAGTTGCCAGTATTAAACACATTGGTGTTATCAGATGTAAAACATATAATTAATAAATGGGTGAAAATCGCTGTCCATAATGCGCAGCATTAATATATAGCATTAATATATAGCACTAATATATACCCACATGACAGCTCATTGATACTTTGTAATTCTACTCCACTACAATTCAGAGGTTAACCTGGTATTTTTACTCCACTACACTTATTTGAGTTACTTTGCAGATTCTGATTAATGATGTGAAATATAAACAACCCTTAAATCAGACTTTAGTTACACCTGAGTAAAATTCAGGTAAGGTGATTGTCAAGTGCCAACAATCAGGAGAGATATTTGATAGTTGGTGCTTGAGAAGACTAAACATGTATCTGCAATTGACATGAATGGAAACGAGTAATAAAGTATATTAATTACTCGTTATTCTCAACTAATAGTTAATTAAAGACTGTATATTATGGCTATTTTGCACATCCCTTTCAAGATTTTCAAAGGTTTATTGACATATTATATACACAACTACGGTGTAGTTATTCAATGAATGAAAAAATTGGGTCACAGGTTCCTCAACAGTGCATTACAAGACATCTATCAATATGTGTGTACCTCCACCATTAAACTGTCATATTCTGCACATTTCTTATTCTATCTATCTACATAAGAGTATAATCCATATGTATAATATCAGTTAAAATAAGTGCTTCAACATAGTTAACATTGCAGGAAAGTAATATATTAGACGTTAAGTACTTTGTCAGGCTTAATATTTATCTGTAGATATACCCCCAAAGTTTTTTTCTTATTTAAAAGAAGACCTTAATCTGTTATTTAATGTTTAAATAAAGGTTAATTCGTTTTTCTGTTTTGCACCTCCTCCTATTAATATCTTTGTACATCCTGCACTAAACTGTTTTATTGTAGAGATCACTTATAGTATCTTCTTGATTTTTTATATTCTATATTTCTATCACAGACCTTCTACTTTCCCCCTATGAAAGTATGTGCTCTTAATATTTTTTGTATCAAATATAAGATAAAAACAATAATTCAATAACGTGCTTTAACCACTAGGCGGTGCACACAAGGTACACACAGCCATAACAACTTTGTATTATTAGTGTAGGACACTTGTATGTACAACATCTGAAGATGTGTAGTTTTATTCATGCTTTCACATAATTTTACAGCATATTGCTATACTATTTCAGACTCAGTATTTACATTCTTACATTCAAAATTCAATCCAATTCAAATCAGTAATATCTTTAAAAACTGCAAGTCCTTTTATATCAGCTGTGCACCGTTATGGTGTAAATATAACTATGAATTATATCAAATGTAAAAGTCAGCCGAATTAGTGTTGATACTGCAAGGAGACGTATTGTGTGAAGAGAAATTGAAGATGTTGTTTAATTGTTGATATATTTATGATCCACGTCAAGTATTCAGTTGAAAAGAATAACAAATTAGAAGGAAAAAAAGATTTTAAAAATACCAGGCTCTGAGCCCCATTTATTTTCCTCACAGACGGCAACACTAAAGGTCTAAAACAGTGGTCCCCAAACTAAGGCCCGCGGGCCGGGTACGGCCCGCCTCCACATTTGGCCCGGCCCCCTGAACAATACCAGAGACGCATTATGATTTATTTATTTTTTATTTATTTTTTATTTTTTCAGTCTGGCCACGCGAATCCTAGACTAGCCCCTGTCAAAATGTTGTGACCTGCTCTATCGAAATCAGTCACATTGACCCGAAGACACCTTTTGAGTTGTATACACAGTTGGAAAGAGGATATTCCTAGCTTTCTAATGATATCAGGATTGTTTTTGTACTTAAAATATTAAGCATTGTCACATTATATAATGACTGTCACCGAGTCATCATTTTGAGAAAAAGGCCTTCAAAGTTGTCTCTTCTCTGGAATCCATCGATCTGATTGATTATTAGCGGAGCAAATTATCAAAATACTACAGAGGGAAGATATTTTCGTTTGGATGGGAAGCTCGCGAGTGTGTGTGTATACGTGTGAGTGTGTGTGCTTGTGTAATTTTGCGTTTGTGTGTATTGTGTTTGTTTCCCGGGAAAAACACTCACGAGAAACACCGGCTGTTGTTATGCCTGCCGTTCTCCGCTTGTAATTATGCCGAAGCTTCAAAGTTGTATTTATCATCTGAATTTGCCGAAACAAGTTTAATATTCTGAAAGCCAAGACTTTGTTTAATTGAAATCAGATGAAAACAAACTGTAACGGACCCTGCAGTGTTATCTATGATTACTATACTCTTACATTCATAATTTCAGCGGAGTGAGGGGGGGCGGCGCTGCGGAAGAGCAGATTGCGAGTGAGAAATAAATAAATTGGAAATAAAAGTTTCATATTCTGAAAGCCAAGACTTTGTTTGTTTAAAATCAAACAAAACACCCGAATCCCGAAAAAATAGTTTTTTTTACGTAAATCCAAGTTTATTTTTGAGAGATTCTGTTCTGACAACTAAGCTAAACTTTTACCTGTTAAGATTGTGCATGGCACAACAGAAAGTTACAGTAATTTTCAATGGACTTTTTTTCTGTGAAGAACCCAGAGAGGGTTATTTGGTTATTATTTATTTCATAAATAGTGTTATTTATTTCATTAATAGTGTTATTATTTATTTCCTGACTTTTTTTCTGTGAAGATCCCGGAAAGGGTTATTAATATTTGGTTATGTATGGCTTTCTAGAAAACAATAAATGTTTACGTTTAGACACTCCTGCGATCGTCACACTTTTTCTGTTACAAACTGACCCGGCCCCCATCAGAGAAGGGAAAAGTTATGTGGCCCTCACAGGAAAAAGTTTGGGGACCCCTGGTCTAAAATAAAGACCTAAATGAATATTTGGGATGTTCTTGCCTTTAGATTCTCCCAATAAGTCCAAGTACAGAGTGTGACTTTGCTGTGAAAAAACACATTTCCACCAATAAAACGTTAGCAACCATGAATGTGTACACATTCATGAAGTAATCTTCGTCATAACTAGCAAACTAAACATCATGTACATGTACTGCACAAATAGTCAGAAATAACAACTCATATTAATCGCATAAAATGACATCAAAACGCATTTTAATGGCCAAATGAACCTTAAAATAGGCATTTTCCACCGAGAATAACACGAAGGTCGGCCATTGTTGTTGATCACGTGGTCTATGAAGGTCTATGGGACGCCCTGCCCGTAGAAGCCTGACGGTCAAGGGGTCCGCTGTCCGCAATGAAGGTCTATGGGACGCCCTGCCCGTAGAAGCCTGACGGTCAAGGGGTACCCTGTACGTAATATAGCGACGGGGAGGGGCCCTGACCGTCCGTCAATATGTGACGGGATGGGAGTGAGAACGTGTTGCACACACACACACACACACACACACACACACACACACACACACACACACACACACACACACACACACACACACACACACACACACACACACACACACACACACACACACACACACACACACACACACACACACTCATAGTAGGGCCTGACACAGGGAATTTGCTTTATGAATGACCACACACTAATAGCAAAATTAGGTTGTAGGATTTAAGAGCTGTGACAACATAATGAGACACAAGGACAAAACAATCATGAATACATATTCAGAAACATACCTGTAAATAACACTGAGTGAATTTCTAAAGGTGCTGTGTGAGGTATTGTGGAGCATGATGGAATACGATGAAGGGAAGGATTGTTTTTGGACCAAGAATAATGAACAAAATGAGCGCAGATGGAGGAGGCAGATGGTTTCATTTGTGATGGGCAGCCCAGGGCTGCCATGGTGCTTGATGGGTAATGGATATTACTCCATGGATTGTGGCACAATGTCAGTTACCTGCTGATAGAGGACCAGTTTAGCATGTGATCCTTTAATTGTCCAGGTTAGGATTCAGTGAGAGTAATTTGATCCTTCTTCTGTGACTGAAGAGGGGGGGGGGGGACTGCCAACCTGCATTGGACAACTTAGGTCTGCTTGAATAATGTGTACAAAACATCACATTTATATTTTCTTGTATTTAACTATATACTCAATTGTGGATATCTTCATTCATGGGACTGAATATCTAACTATCTTTATGTCTTGCAATGTTTCAGTTATTTCTAGCCATTGACTAAATGTGGAAAACATGTGGGTCACACTGGGTAAACGTCTCATTTTCCAGTCATTTATAAATGCTATCAGAATGTTCTGCGAGTTAAATATGGGTAAAAGAGATGGGAAAACTTAAGCAGTAACAGGAAACATAAGAAAATAACTGCACATAGCAGCACTGGCCAAGAAAAACAAGCTACATCAGAACACCACAATACTTGGATAAATGGGAAAAATTAGCCGACAGATGTGGACAAGATAAGGTCAGGCAGATTACATGTGCACTTTCTCTTGAAACTGCAATGAAGTAGGTATGGGGAAATTGTATTAGTATCTTATTTTAAAAGTCCAAGTGGCACCAGGCTACTTGAATTCTTTAATCGAATGTGCAAATAATCTCTTGGGTGCAAGAAGTATCTAAAACCATCTCTTCTACAAATGCCACAACGGGACAGTAAAAGCAGACCCGCAGAAACACTCAAAAGGAGGTGATTGTGTATTCAAGGCGAGGTTGGAATTATCTTCATCCTAAAATCACAGGATTACCATGCCACATCTGTTGGCCATTCACTGGCTGCATATGTTCTAATCATGATGTGAAGAGTAATTACCATTATGGGGCTTTGTGAACGTGTGAAGCAAAGACAGCAGGGGTACCATTTTTTTTAATAATGCTTCACATTCCAGAGGGGCAGTTGAAAGACTGTCATCCACAAAATGTCTCCGGATGCCTAGATAATAGGAAACAGAAGGAATGTGAGTGAGTTTCTGTATTTGACTTTTTGTGTGAGAAAGATCACTTGTGTCTGCATGGGGATTGTTTAGAATATACACATTTTGTATTATTCATGTGCGTGTAGGCTTGTTTGTGGTATCTGTGTGGGTGCAGGTGTGTGCGCTGTACATGAGGATGTGCAGGTGTTAGGGTGAAAGGTTCATGGGCGGCAGGAGCTCAGTCTAGTTGGACTTTTGGCTGGAGAGGAGCCAGTTCATCACCTGGTACAAGGTATGCTTGAGTAAGGCAGCGGAACCCCCTGGCGCCGGGAAATCAAGCTCCTTTCCATAAAAAAGTGCATGTGTACAGTGGGGCAAAAAAGTATTTAGTCAGCCACCAATTGTGCAAGTTCTCCTACTTAAAAAGATGAGAGAGGCCTGTAATTTTCATCCTAGGTATACCTCAACTATGAGAGACAAAATGAGAAGAAAAAAAAATCCAGAAAATCACATTGTCTGATTTTTAAAGAATTTATTTGCAAATTATGGTGGAAAATAAGTATTTGGTCAATAACAAAAGTTCAACTCAATACTTTGTTATATACCCTTTGTTGGCAATGACAGAGGTCAAACATTTTCTGTAAGTCTTCACAAGGTTTTCACACACTGTTGCTGGTATTTTGGCCCATTCCTCCATGCAGATCTCCTCTAGAGCAGTGATGTTTTGGGGCTGTCGCTGGGCAACACGGACTTTCAACTCCCTCCAAAGATTTTGTATGGGGTTGAGATCTGGAGACTGGCTAGGCCACTCCAGGACCTTGAAATGCTTCTTACGAAGCCACTCCTTCGTTGCCCAGGTGGTGTGTTTGGGATCATTGTCATGCTGAAAGACCCAGCCACGTTTCATCTTCAATGCCCTTGCTGATGGAAGGAGGTTGTCACTCAAAATCTCACGATACATGGCCCCATTCATTCTTTCCTTTACACGGATCAGTCGTCCTGGTCCCTTTGCAGAAAAACAGCCCCAAAGCATGATGTTTCCACCCCCATGTTTCACAGTAGGATGGTGTTCTTTGGATGCAACTCAGCATTCTTTCTCCTCCAAACACGTCTAGTTGAGTTTTTACCAAAAAGTTCTATTTTGGTTTCATCTGACCATATGACATTCTCCCAATCCTCTTCTGGATCATCTAAATGCTCTCTAGCAAACTTCAGACGGGCCTGGACATGTACTGGCTTAAGCAGGGGGACACGTCTGGCACTGCAGGATTTGAGTCCCTGGCGGCGTAGTGTGTTACTGATGGTAGCCTTTGTTACTTTGGTCCCAGCTCTCTGCAGGTCATTGACTAGGTCCCCCCGTGTGGTTCTGGGATCTTTGCTCACCGTTCTTGTGATCATTTTGACCCCACGGGGTGAGATCTTGCGTGGAGCCCCAGATCGAGGGAGATTATCAGTGGTCTTGTATGTCTTCCATTTTCTAATAATTGCTCCCACAGTTGATTTCTTCACACCAAGCTGCGTACCTATTGCAGATTCAGTCTTCCCAGCCTGGTGCAGGTCTACAATTTTGTTTCTGGTGTCCTTTGACAGCTCTTTGGTCTTGGCCATAGTGGAGTTTGGAGTGTGACTGTTTGAGGTTGTGGACAGGTGTCTTTTATACTGATAACAAGTTCAAACAGGTGCCATTAATACAGTTAATGAGTGGAGGACAGAGGAGGCTCTTAAAGAAGAAGTTACAGGTCTTTGAGAGCCAGAAATCTTGTTTGTTTGTAGGTGACCAAATACTTATTTTACCGAGGAATTTACCAATGAATTCATTAAAAATCCTACCATGTGATTTCCTGGATTCTTTCCCCCCATTCTGTCTCTCATAGTTGAAGTGTACCTAGGATGAAAATTACAGGTCTCTCTCATCTTTTTAAGTGGGAGAACTTGCACAATTGGTGGCTGACTAAATACTTTTTTGCCCCACTGTATATATGTCCTTAGAAAGTGTGTCAGAGTGTGTGTGTGTGTGTGTGTGTGTGTGTGTGTGTATTAACGCACCAACAAAGTGTGTGTTTTTTGCTCCTCTGTTTTGTCATTTACTGTATTATTAAATGTTTGTTTGTCCACTTTTATAGTATCAAATACAAAATTAAAGCACTACATACTCTATATGTCCTGCTCTGAAGTACTCTCAAACTACCTCCTCTTTCCTCTTCTCTCCTCTCCTCTTCTCTCCTCTCCTCTTCTGTCCTCTCCACCTTTCTCCTCCCATAGACAGCCAGGCAATTTGCCTTAATCCATATTGACTGCTCTTCCATGACCTCACTCCATAAGGTCCAGGACTGAGGATTTACTCTGAGACAGGCAATCTAAACAACCAGATTTAACTTATTTCCCTCAGTATGAATGTGTATGTGTGTGCTTACAAAAGGGAGACAGAGGTAGATATAGAGGTATATGTAGAAAATATGGCAGAGCAGCCTATGTGTATGTGAGTAAAGCTTTTCACTATCAGTGTCTGACATGATGAATGGGACAAAGATGTAAAGTCAGAGATAAAGCGAAGCCCCAGTGGCTCCCTGGGAGCCCCACAGCCAAGCCATAAAAGTCTTCTCTCTTTTCACAAGCAATCGTTAGCGCCATATACGCAGGCCTGTCTATACAACCACGCACATATATTTTAACGGCAGGTTTAATTGTGCAACAGAGTTGGGAGGAGCTGTTATGATGTTGGCTACATGCAGCTACACATCCACCCAAAAAAACCCAAACACAGTTAGAGGATGACTGGAAATCGTTAGGTGAAAGTGTTTTCTTGCTCAATGACTAATTGTCTTGCCTACAGACAGACTCTCATCAGTGTAGATTTAGTCTTTGTTCATGCAGATGTGTGTATAATTTGCATGCATTTGGCAGTTGCTCATGTTCGGGTATTTTTTAGGGGGGGTTGGCTGAGTGTATGTAAATACATGTGTGTACGTGCAGATTGTGAGTGGGTTTGCGCTCGGAGTATTTCATGTGTATAAGTTGTACCGCCAGCTGGGTCAATTTCTATCTCTTTGCTTAATGAACGGTTTGCCTCTGGCTCCACTGTGCAGAGAGCTCCGATCTGTCTGCTCCTGCAGCTTCTGCACTAGCTGCACAGTGCACACAACAACAATATATTTCTCTGACGTGCATACATATCCCAACAGGTTCACAGAAACAAGGAGGATAAAAAGAGAACAACAGCAATAGCAACGCATCTCTATAGAATTGCATGCACACAACAACAAAAAAACAATAAAAATAAGACACTTGACTGTAACCTAAACCCTTGCATTTTTGGCATGTATTTTAGGGAAGGTGTTTCTTGTTCGTCTGTTTCCTGTGGTTGCCCAAACCTTAGTAACTCAAGCAAAAACATGGTGGCATTGCAAAATAAGTTGTGACAAACTGACATTTAATGGCAATTCTAAGGACTTAGATTACATCCTTCCCCAAGACTATGTTTTTCCATGTAATGACCCTCCTTCATTGTCTAACTTTTTGCCACTATTTGTTCGCCTGCCAAAGCATTGACTGGGTCCCCCCTCCACTCCCCCATCACCATCCACCTCTCCTCAATCTGTCCTCTCCTATTCATCCATAGCCCTGAGATGCGGATGCAGCCCTTGTTGGTGTGTTGGAGTATTCTGAACTTGTAGGCAGGCATCTGATTCACCATGACTGCAGAAAGCACCGGAGATCCAATTCAGAGTGGTGTTCTTTTTCCCATGCAGTGTTATTAAAATGCATATGTTTAATTTATGATCAGAGACTTTCAAAGGGGATCTCTTGTCCCAGAATCTACCTTTGTCCATATCTTCCATATATATTGCCTCATTCTCTGTCTCTCTCCATTTTCTTATCCCCTTTATCTATCTAGGGCTGTCATACCTACATGGTAAACCTTCAAAGAGGGTATACCCACATGCACGCTAACACCCACCCACACACACACACACCCACACACACACACACACACACACACACACACACACACACACACACACACACACACACACACACACACACACACCACACACACACACACACACACACACACACACACACACACACCACATACACACACACACACACACACACACACACACACACACACACACACACACACACACACACACACACACACACACACACACACCTACACACACACCCACACACACACATTCCTGTACAGCAGGCACTTTCACTGAACTGAAAAGTCACACAAGAATTGCAGGACCCTCAGAGCACCAGGAGGAAAATCCCCAGCTGAATCCAGTTAATACCAGAAAAAACAACATTACATGTTGCGTGTCTGATGTGCTATTGTTTTGCAGGCACAGAGAGCCTATCTGAAATATATCCTGTGTCAAGTCTGTAATAGAACAGGCGATAAATCTCCCGGAGGTTTGTCAGACTAAGATCGGTCTAAATGGGCCATGGAATTGCAAAAGAAGGGCTGACAATGTGTAAAACAACCAATAACCCTATGGAATAGATAGTGTTCATATTGGAGCTGGGGGTTAGTGCTAAGCAACAATGAAAATGTTCTTTAATAAAAATGTGTCATGAAAAACATAGTGAAACTAAAATGCAATTATAAAACAGGTTGTTTCTTTGCCTTCCCAAATGTGATGTTTTTCTATATTGACAGGATGTCAAAATTATTTGTTCTGTTCTTTTGAAATAAATAAATAAATAATACATAATCATTTAGTTAATAACTTAATGTGAAGCACCTGAAGAAAAATATGTACGCTAACAG
The DNA here is from genome assembly GCF_902827175.1 of Gymnodraco acuticeps. Lineage (NCBI taxonomy): Eukaryota > Metazoa > Chordata > Actinopteri > Perciformes > Bathydraconidae > Gymnodraco > Gymnodraco acuticeps. Next base: position 686,684 of record NW_022990947.1, read on the forward strand.
GGACAAAGAGGATTGGGTCACATTTGCAGTAAAGCTGAACATTGAAAACATTTCTTAGTGTTGTCACAGCCCGACGTTGACTTTTGTAAATGAAAATGTATTTTTTTAAACATTCTCTATGGTTTCTGGCCATAAAACCAGTCCATGTACATGGCAAAGTGACGGAACTAAAGTGAATAGTGACCCCATTACTGGATCATATATGTTCCGGTAAATAACCAATTACTCAGCATGTACCTACGCCACGAAAGTAAAAAATGCATTGTGTGATTTGCATAATTAATTGGCTGGTTCCCTGGGTAAGGCAGTTAAAAGTCTCTCTCTTTCTCTCTTACTTATTTTCCATTGCCCTCCCACTCTACATCCCTCCATCTCTCTTTCCTACCTCACTCCTTCACCACAGGGCCTCCAGGCCAGCAACAGTGTACAAATCCATAGGAGAGCTGTCATTGCTGCCCATGTTCCTGCCTCACCAGTGGCAGGTGGTCCCTTGTCCTGCCTGGGGCAAGGAAGTGAAAGAGAGAGGCAGAAAGAAAGAACAAGAGAGAGAGAGAGAGAGAGAGAGAGAGGCCAGTGAGACATTGCTACAGGTGAGAAAGTGAACATACTTCATGGGTGGCAGACAGTGAGCAAATCAAGACAGGCCTGTTCTCATTTATCTCTGAAAATGCTTCATCCGTCTCCTTTCATCTCCGCATTTCCTTAAGATGTGAGAGTGATTGACATGATGGGCGGTCCGTTTTGTTTCAGTGAGGCTGACACATGTCAGAGGATCGAGTGATGTGGGACATTATTACTTACCATATAGTTAGTGTATTCCAAGTTACATATCTGCCTTGAGGCAAACACTGAGTGATACAAAAATGTTTGCTATTCGGTCCTGCATGAACATGTAAACTGAAAAACTTGAGTTAGGAAATGTTCCGTCTGAACTGTGACAATGTAATGTTTCACGGATCTCAACATTAATATTGTAATTTTTCTTGTTGATCATAAGAGACAAGTGTAATAAAAGTAATTGAATGTGTCCCTGTCCCTGTCCAAGACATTACCTTTTCATCTGGATTCTTTGATGGAGATTTTAAATATCCTATGTCCAATTGACCTATAAAGAGTTTCTGATGGACACCAGATGTGTTTCAGGATGTGTTTATGGACGCATGTTATCCTTCATATGCATGCAGAATTTGGCAGTGCAAACTGTTAGTGTCATTTTAGAAGTTCTTGAATTTTGTTTCATAAGTCTTTGCTCTCATTCCTTTCTGTTTCTGGTGGAATGATTAGGTCCCATGCAAAGAAAAACAAGTTTAAAAACAAAAAGACGCTGAGCTGTGCATTATCAGTCAGACACCACTGAGTTTCTCTTACACAGTGCTCTCACACTGGTCCACCCGTGGAGATGGTGTTGTTTGAGTAGGCAGAGAGAAATGTAAAGATAAAAAAAAGAGAGGGACTCCACTGGAGGTTGACAATTAACATAAACTGTTGATAAATGTTTCTGTAGTAACACTTGTAAATGCCGTTAACTGTTAAAGGAGTCATTATGGCAAAAAAGGGAAAGATTATTTTATTTTTTTGGTGGTATAGGATTTAACTAAATAATCAACTTGGATTTTCACTCTTAAACATTTGGAAGTAAGACGAGTGCTGTATGCTTGGTGGCTCATCAGTGGGCTTTTGCTAAAATGTCTAGAACCCTTTAATCATAACTTGAACATCTGATTTTTTATTATTTTTGTTACAATCTCTTTACACGTTTTCTCTTTCCAAGGATTAACTGAACAACAAATGAATTCACAGCACACTTTGAGCAACTGTTTATGATGCAAATGGTTTGGTTAGAAAGTTGCTGATTGGCACAATGGCCCCTTAGGCAAGAGCATCCATCGGAGAGGCGGGTGAAAGACCCTTCTCTATCTGATAGATCTCTCTCCCCCTTCGCTATGCTAAAACATCTCAGTGGAGGCCCGGCCTGCTTGGCCTCTCTGTCAGCAAATGTCACTGCTAATTATGACAGTCTCCTTGTTCTCTAACAAGTCAGCGTTGCCTCTGTTAGGTCTGTTTGACTGGGTCCTGCAGATGAATTGGGCTCCAACGACCCCTGTGCTCTAAGGGGGTGCTGTACGAAGGTAATTGCTCCAATATCCTGAGCTGCAGGGAAACATAGTGCTGACAAGTTGGTATTAGTCAAACATGTCGGTTCAGAGGGCGGCTCTGTGTCTCAGTGGCCCGCTGGCCAGCAGGTGTGAGGGTCGGGTTATAATACTGATACTTATCACACAGGGATGGTTGGGTGTTGTAATGAGAATTATGTTTTATGTGCCTTACTCCCCTCTGGGAGTGAATGTTGCGCAAAGTTCTAAACTGTCAGCAATCCCAAATCAAAAATACTCCTTAAAGTCAATGTTCACCAAAAAAGAATCCTAATATCTCCCTTTCCATATGATTTGCCTTAGCATGCAGAGACTTTAGATGTCTTGATCCCACTGAGACTTCTGCAAATGCAGTGGAGGTGAATACAGATGTGTTAGGGTGAATACTGTATCAAAGATTTACAAAAAATATTAATAATAATATGTTTTTGGTATCTTTACTCAAAAACCTGTTAGATAATGCCAATGATAATTTATTTGGTAGACTGAGACTATGCAAGATGCTCTGCTTGAGAGTATAACAATCTGTATGTTCCACTGGAACTTCTAATATGAGAAGTAACATGAGGCCAAAGCTATTATTACATCAACATGGCATTTAATTGTCCATGTGTTTGGGAGGTGCTGATCCAAACTGAACCCATCCCTGTCTTGGATTGCACTCAGATTTTCTGGAAGTAATTGTTGTGATTGAAGTTACATCAGGGGAAACTGGAGTGACCTCACATTTCCCAGGATCCGTTCATCAGACAGGGCGTTGAATGATGACCTCATATTTCATTAAGAACTGAGGAGAAAATGTATGACATCACAACACAGGTGTGTTGGGCGTCACACCTGATAAATAAAGTCGTATGACACTGTGTTAAAATATGTGAGCTCAATTGCCATATTTGCTCATAATGCTGTATCTTCATTATTCTAAACAGCGTGCCACACCAAATAATGTGGTTTCTCACTTTCTTATCAGATGTGATTGCGCCAAACATTTTCCCTGAGGAAAAACACATACTGAACGTTTCCACCCCATCATTTCCAGAGGCTGTATTTTCATGTCTCTGTGTCTATCATTATGAGTGTGAGAATGTGAGCCCTTCTTCTTCTGCATGTGTTTAAGTGTGCAGAAGAATTCAAACACAAATCTGTAATGAGCATCCTCATAATGACTTTGCATGAGCAAGTGTGGAAATCAGATGCCAGTGTTCCCTCAGCTCTTATGTGTCCTTCAATACTTCCATTAAAGAAAAGACAAATTAAAAACATGAGGGGGAAATGGTGTATCTCAGTGACTGAGTGATATTTGGTGAGGCAGGATTACTGTGGCATCATTCTTACTATCATACAGAATGTATGACTGACACAATACTGCCAAGACTCACTAAGAAATATAAATTAAATTGAATGAATTTGCTTTAGTGTGAAGTTTGCAATAAACCTCTGGAAAAGGCACCATATATAAAAATGGAGCGCTAGAAACATTCCTGCAAATGCAATGTGCATAACAAATACTCATAAATACAGCAGGGCAAATCTCTTTGTCAACAGCATGTCAGTGGTACTCTCTGTGTCAATTTATTTCTCATTATCAGGTATTCCTGTTGGGAGAAAATGATCTTAATTTGATCAGCGTCATAAGCGCTATTGCAAGCTCAGATCTTAGCTTATCCTTTTATGTGCGGAATTACAAATGGCCCGATTAGAAAACTTTTCATAATGGCGATGACAATTAGCAGGCTAAGCATACACTAATGCTATTGTACCCTCATCAATTATGTATAGCTGAGCTCTTCAACGGTGGCCTTTTCCACAGAGCAACAGCCGCCAGAGGATGAGAGAAAAGGGAAGACAGAAGCCGAGAAAGTACAGTTTGAAAATAAAATCAACTGGTATTAATAAGAGATTAATGTTCTTTGGCTTGAAGTGACACACGGCACTATTATTCTGCTCCTTTGCTTTGAACAAGTCTGGCTATTCGCTTTGTCCGGGGCCGATTAATCTATATTTCCTTTCGACAGAAGAGTCATAAAGGGACAGTGGAACATCAATTTCTTCCTGAGACTTCAAAGAGAGACGTGAGGCCCTGTACAACCGAATGACTGCACACTGTAGCCAGGGATATCAAAGGCTTTTTTACATTCATTGCTATAATGAAAGAGCAGTGAGAGTACAAAAGAGGACTCAATAGTTGCCCACCCTCTCTCCTCCCAGCTTTTTGGTCCTGATTGTATGTAAGTATTACTCTGAGTTGAGCATAGCCTCTCCAAATTGAGGCTCTTATTGCAGAAGCCTGCTGAAGCACCATTCACATTAGGGAAGGGACAATGTGCTCCTAATATCTATATCAGCGGTGTCCTGTCTTAATTCACTTTTATTACATCCATTCATAATGCTCTCATAATGATGAGATGGATCCCAGCCAAGAGATTTCCACAGTGTCACCTTTATTATCGCACACTGTGATTTGTCATTTGCTCCTCTACAGGTCCCTGTAATGAGGATAAGTTAGACTTCTCTGAATTAGATCTAAGGATAAAATACCACCATGCAATCTACTCTTTACCATTAACCCGGCTTTTGCCCAGTCGAAGTAATGCACTTAAGGGTAAGAAATGGAAAGAGGTGGTTTTTGGTTTCAAACAACAACAACGAAAACAACAAGTAACCCAATACAGTTGTAGGTAATATAACCTTGAAATTGTGAACACACACACACACACACGCACACACACACACACACACGCACACACACAACACACACACACACACACACACACACACACACACACACACACACACACACACACACACACACACAACACACACACACACACACACCACACATACACACACACACACACAAAGAGGAGTGTACACAGCCATAAATACATAGTGTGTATGTTGATTGCATGTGCGCAGGCCCGGTAAGGTGAAGTTGGGAACACACACAGCCCACAGCTGATGTCGTTGTGATAAAATGTCATAATATATCAAGCATAGATATTAAGAAACAAACTGTTTTGTTGTAGGCCAAATAAACATTTCAACGGGGGCAGGCTGCTGTTTGTTGTTTTTGTGAGTCTGAGTGTTCATTTAACTTTGGACGGAAAGGGTGAAACAAAACAACAGCTTTGGTGTAAGGCTGCTGAAAAACTGGGTGTAGGTCAGAACATAAAACAACTGTTTTCACACCAGCTAGGCTGATAACATCCAGCTGAAGAAGGAGGAATGTTCTTATTAATTATTTATCAGCTGATGGTATGTCCCGAACCCCTGGAGAAACACGCCTGTGTGGACATTCTCATTCATCCAGGGAAGTAAAACTGCTTTTTGGAATATTTACTTTGTGATGCAAGATAAGACTGAAGATTTTAAAAGCAAAAACTCTCTGAGACATCTATGATTGATCTTAAATACACAAGTATGTGGTATGTATGTCCATAGAGGCTCCCACATACATTACACACATGCGCTCTTGCTCTCTATACTTGAGAGGATTTATCGCGGTAATTCCCATAGTGGGCGCGAAGAAATTCTGTATAGTTTAAGAAGGAAAATTATTTACAGAAATAGACATTTTACGAAACATCACTTTTGCAAAGCATTTGATGAGAAATGTATACTATGTTAAAATGTATTACTGCTACTACTAAATATTTGTTACAGCGATGGGGGAAATGTAGATGCAGCAGCCTGATGTTCCAATGAACTTCATTACATTTTAGTTTAATGTTTGTCTTTCTGTCCTCATTACTGGAGCATATTGAATAAAGAAGAGATCACTCGTCAACATTTCATTTAATTTATTTATCCAGATTGGTCCCATTGAGATCTCTTTTTCAAGGGAGACCTGCAAACATCAGAGAAAGAAGAGTAGGGATTGGATAAAGTGCTACCCTGGAGACAATCACCTCCTAGACATATTCTGTCCAGCAAACAAGACTTACTGGATCATCGGGGGAACAGTTTGGGTTGATATTATTGAAAGAAATATGCTTCTCCAATGTAAACTACCCTGGCGTTAGGTCGTTTAAGAATTAACAAAATGGTCTTTATCGTTCTGTCCCTGTGAGGTATAGCATATAGTATAACCACACAAGAACAAATGCACACATACAAACACTCTCTTCATGTTTCTCTCTATTTCTCTCAGGGATGCCATCACCACTGTAGGCTCTTTCTATCACATGAATACAAGGACCTTGGCTGTCCCTATTGAAAATCTGATTCTCCATTGAATAGGAAGCCCTTGTCCTTACATCGCTCTGTCTACGGCACTGATAGTGTACTAATGGCAACATCAGTCCCCATCTGGTGTCCATCATTTGGATTCAGGGCAGGGCCTGTCCCAGCAGATACATCCGATTAGTCCCTCTCATCGATTTGTGCTGGCTCGTCATGACTTAGTCAACCCAAGGTGTCTCTTCTATGACATGATGTCTCCCTGTGATTTAGTTTGCCAACGCTCTAAGTGCATTGAGTGTGACAATAAAATCTTTAATTTAATATGCATCCTAAAGAGGGAGGCGGTGGAGAATTAAGAGCGAGTGAAGGAGCGAGACGGAGAAGCAAGGTAATGTTTTCGATGAGCTCTGATGTAATGAGAAAGGTTTGTGCCAAGTTTATGAGTACACAGGATGCAGGACATCTGGAATGCTTTTTGATCCTGACGAATGAATGTGTGATTTCAGGTGTAAAATGTGCCATTTAATGGTTTGCCAAACTCGTCTTCTTCAAATTATGAATATAAACAGGTAACAGTGCTTATTTATAACTCGATAAATTGGAGCCTATCTAAAGGAGAAGTATGATTATTATCCTGTCAAATGGCCATGGACATTTCAAATGTGTGCTCTGAAGAGGTAAAATCCTATTCTCTCTTTATATGTAACCCAGCTTAATCTGCGCTCAAAGTATGAAGCATACAATACTGTAAATTAGGTTACGGGGCACAATGCAGACAGTACTCTAATTCTAACTGACAACTATCCCATTGCCTGGGCTTATGACAGAGCATCATATGTATGGATATGTGAGCTGTATATCAATGAGATTTGGTGCTACACTGTATGAATAGATCATTACATGGATCTCCAGTACACTGTTCAATCAGCTGTATCCCAATGCTGCTTTGAGTCTCAGTAAACACACATACCATTGGGGAAATGCTCAACAAGTCCTCCAACTCATACGACCAAATAGGTTGTTTGTTCAAGCGTTTAGTACGACCTATAATCACGTTTTAAAGTTTTCGACCTCTAGTGCTCCCGTTGACTGCAACGTTTATTCCAGCCTGTCCTCCTACAAAAAACGGCCATATCCTCCTGGGACCCGAGGAAAAAAAGTGTCTTCCAATTCCTTTTTTTTGTGATTTCCTACCTATTTAGGGTTAAAAAAACATCTTGCAATTTAGACTTTTTTTATTTTAAAATGTTACAGTATGTCCACTGAAGAGGACGTGGGGACCATATTAGTTTGAAAAGACAGCCAAAATTAACAGATGGACTATGTAACGTATTATGGTTATAGAGTGATATTAATACAATAATACATTCACCTTTATTTAAAACATGAATAAGTCATTGATCTGAACATTGCTGTTTATTTGGTCAATACAAAACTTGTTGTTTTTTGGTGAATCTTTCCAGATCTTCAAAGACTTTGTAGTCAATGTACTGGGAAAGTACCTCATTGACTCCAGTCAGCACGGGCTGTAGGGTCATCTTGACTAGTTTTATGGATGTGGTCTCCATTTGACCTTGCTCATAGAAACAAAGCTTGCATTCCTGAGGCAACTCTCATTTTTCATGGCTCCACTTAAAATAAAAACAACAATAAGACATACGTGCTACTCTTGGCCCACAGGGGGCCATGTCTTTCCAGCTCGTCCCTATCTGTCTCTATGTACAGTATCTATCTGTGCGCTCATGGAGCATCCTGCATCTTTCCCCCCCTTCTTCTTGACCCTCTTCTATCCCAGGTGTGAAAGCCTCATCTCTCTCATCATCTGAGAGCTCAACATCTTAATCTCCCTGAACTATCTGGTACAGAAAATGTCTGCTTCAGTTCCGTCTCCTGCAACAATATTGAGTCATAAAGTCCATGAAGACGGTCCTGACGTCCACTAGAATGGACATTTATAAAAGGGCTGTTATTTGAAAACTTGAATTATTTAATTGCTTTCAGAACTAATTATATAGTTCCTCACATGTTAATAAACGAGAATATATATGATTTTCATGGTAAAAATTACAATTATTCAACAATATTTGACTTCTCCTGCTTCTATACAATTTTGTTTTTCGTATGCCAGCCATTTTGATGAAAAGAAAGAGGAACTTCCCAGCATGCGATTTTAACCAATGACATATCACTGGAAAGACCAGGATGTCCTCTGTACAGCACATCAGGTATTGATAGAGTAGCTCAAACGAGTAAAATGAGATGCATGTTAACAAAATGTCCACTACAGTGGACATTTTCAATGGGCTGGGTCCCAGGAGGATATAGGCCGATTGTTCATGCCCTTATTACGACCCAGACACGTTTTAAAGTGTATGTTGTTTCTTACACGACCACTAGAGGTGCTCTAGTGGTCATGGAAGAAACAACATGCTCCCGGCCCGTTCATTGCAAACGCTCCGGAGGGACGTTTATTCACAAATAACCCTCTCTGGAAAATCCTAAATTGTAGGATAGTTTGGCCATTAAAATGCTTTTTGATTAGATTTCTAGCGAGAAGTGTATATTGTACTTTTAGAATCCACGTCCAGTGGATGTGTAGGATCTATAGTTTGATAGATATTACGAAGATCATTTGAGGTCTCGCCAGGAGAACGTGTATATGCGGCAGCTTCCATGTAAAGTTAGCGTCAACCCTCACGGGGTGAAAACAGTATTTCCGGTCTCGAAGTTTTCATAATAAAACCAATGATCAAATGATTTTACAATGATATCTGCAGTACTCATCCACTAAAAAACATCAGTTTATCTTTGTTAATTACACTACATTAATTGGTTTAAATTGTGTACAATGCTTTTGTGTTTTTCCCATAGGTTTTTCCCTTTAGATTCTGAGAGACACATTTCTTTTTTCAGAGGTTTTGATTTTTGATTGCTAAAACATCGAACTACCCATAATCCTGAATGTTTTAGCCGCAATGCACGCCGTGTTCATGCGATATGAAATCGGAAAACATTCAAACAAATAATAATACTTTATTCCGAGTGTTCTTGCTTTTCTCTTTGGAAGTCATCACATAACGGCATTGTAATACACAGTTCGGCTGCATTCAATATTACACTTCTGCCGTAGTTCTTTATTTATAGAGCCCTGATTAGAAGACCTTTGGACAAACCGGAAGAAATGCAGCCGAAACTGAATGTGTGACGTGGATTATAAATATATCAGCAATTACACAACATCTTCAATTGCTTTTCACACAATACGTCTCCTTGCAGTATCAACACTAATTCGGCTGACTTTTATATTTCATCCAATTGGTAGATTGGTTATATTACACCATAAATTCGGTGCACAGCTGATAGAAAGGGACTTGTAGTTTTTGAAGATATTACTGATTTTCTTTGAATTAAAGAATGTAATATACTGAGTTGAGAGAATAGTCAGGGGTTTTGGGGGATGGGAGACACATCTATAGAATCACAATTTCAATAGCTGATATTATTATGTTTTTATTAACTAGACCAATGTTTTTTTAACCCTCACCGCCTAGTGGTTTAAAGCACGTTATTGAATTTTGATGTTGAATGTTTATATTTGATGAAAAATTAAAATATTAAGAGTAGTCTAAATACAAAATAGGGGAAAGTAGAAGGACAATGATAGAAATATAGAATAGAAAATATCAAGAAGATACTGTAGTGATCTCTACAATAAAACAGTTTAGTGCAGGACGTCCAAAGATATTAACAGGAGGATGTGCAAAACAGACACACTAATAAGACTTTATTTAAACATTAAAGAATACTTTAAGTTAAGGTCTTCTTTTGAATAAGAAAAAAACGTTGGGGGTATCAACAGATAAATATTAAGTCTGAGAAAGTACTTAACGTCTAATATATTGCATAGTTTATTTTGGCACTTGACAAGTGCTAGTAAATTGTCCGACCGGGCCACTTCGGTACTGGCCCACCGGGAAAACTCCCGGTATTCCCAATGACCAGTCCGCCCTTGCACCTGTGTGGTGACACTTTATCTACACTCAATTAGTGATTACAGTTAGCATGTCTTTTGATGTAAGGACATCTCCTTAGCAAATTAGTCACAATTGTGACTCATGGATACAATATAATTATCTCAATTTAAAAATAATTGATGAGATTGTTTTAATTAATGCTTTGCCCAACAGTATGACATGTTTTTGCCGCTGATATTTTCAAGATAATTTGTTGAAAGGATTATTTTTGCTTTTCATATCCGTAATTGCCTGTTGGCATGCCTGACCTACCGTGTTGACACCAGTCATACCTAGCTGCATTTTGACATCTTTTTAATGAGACTGTGCAATTATGTGGACTATAATTGTGCTGTTGGCAAAATAACCTTAACATAAAAAAAAGTATGAACCACCCAGCAGGTCTGTCAGAAACCAGCTTTCCCATCTCACCCTGCTGTGACCCTGGCTGTGTGAGCGCACAGATTACAGTGTGTGAGAGGAGTAACATCTCAGGTTTACAGCCAGACACTTGTCATTTTGGCCAGAATAACTTCTATACAGTATATCAAATTGAAGCTCTTGATAAAACCAGTTATCCTGTATCAAAACATAATTACCAGAATCACGACCAAAATCTAATTGGACAATAAAAAGTTGAAGAGGATTTTTGAGATGGAAAGACGAGGCTCTGTTGTACAATTCAAAAGTACTATGTGTGCCTTAAATGTGAATGTACAAAAAGAGCTGAGGAGGTATAAGAGACAGACAAACAGAGAGGAGAAATAAGTGTGTGTCAATGCAAGAAAGGTTTATTTAGAAAAACACATCACCTGATCACTATAGCCCATTGATAGTATTGGTTTGCCTCCTTCCTATATCAATTCAAAAAAGAATATTTTGGAAATAGAGTGTCAAGCCATCTTCACACTGCTCTTCTGGCACATGTGGAAGGGGGATAGTGAGAAAACAGGCCTGCATGAGAAGTAATCAACGCAGCCCACTATGATAGTGACAGCGGGGTTAAGAGAAGGGAATGGGAAAGAAGCTTTGTTTCTATGCCAGAGAAAATGAAAGCAGCTGGGGTATGTGCTGTGCGCTCTAGCCTAGCCAATATATGCTTGTTATCAAGTTGTGTTTTTATGTTGTGTGTGTGTGTGTGAAAGAGTAGGAGATGGGACACAGCAGGAGAGGAATGCGGTCATGGCTGTAAAGTGGGTGTGAAAACAGCCATGTTCACTGACCTCCAAACTGACCTCCCCACCCCTCCTCCCCTGGCAGTTGATAGTGTCCTGTGAGTGTGTGTATGTGTGCGCATTGCATAAAATGTTCGAGAATATGTGTGTGTACGTGATCATACTTGCCGGAGTTTGTGCCATGCTGTTTGTGTGTGTGTGGTTGTAGCATGAGTATGTGTTGTGATAGCTGTAAGTGAATGGCCCTGAGTTTACTATAGTCCAAGGGAGGAGGTCAAGAGGATTATCTTAAAATATTAGCTGCCCTTTCACCCCTTCCTCACTCCTTCTGTGTAACCTCTGCTTTTCCTCTCGTCCTGTATCCTTAATGGCAAACAGCACCTGTTGCCAGACACACACCGACACACCGACACACACCGACACACCGACACACCGACACACACACACACACACACCACACACACACCGACACACACCGACACACACACACACACACACACACACACACACACACACACACACCACACACACACACACACACACACACACACCACACACACACCCACACACACACACACCACACACACACACACACACACACACACACACACACACACAATACATACCTGGACAGATACATAACTTTTTTTAACTTGCCATTAGGGCAGGTCCGTATAAATGTGCCCAAAACGTCCTTCACATTGTATCGTATTAATTCATGTCACAGTTATTTCCGCTAGGGATTTCCCAGGTCTACTTCTCATTTTCTCAACTTTAATAAATCCTGCTTGTGAGCACTTTTTTAGCACCGATTTTAGGCGACGACAGACACGGTTCCCCTGGTGCACCCGAACTTGGATTTGTCCCCGGCTGGAGTCAGCTATCCCGCCTGCTCGCCACTGCGGGGCGTCGGGGCTTCGGGGTGGTGCCTTGAACCCTTTCAGCTCCCCGCAACAGGCTGTCACATCTACCGGAGCGAAGCCTGCATAGCCGTCATCTCCCAGCATTACGCCATCACACAGAAGGCTGTGAGGCACCAGCACCCTCCGCCTCTCGGTCTCTTATAAACTATAAACATGTGGGATATAAATATGACCTTTGGGGATTTTAATTCCTCACAATTTATCATGGACAAAACATTATTATTATTATTATTATTTTTTTAAATATTGGAAAAAATCCTTTTGAATTATTATTGTGTGTGGGATGCTTTATCCTTGAGGAATTGACAATCAATATCGTTGGAACGACGAAGAAACATTTTCAATGTCTGTACTGTATACAATATATGTATGCGTGTGTAGGCTATATACAATATGTATATTGTTAACGTCCAGTTTCTAATAATCTCATGCCTCTTCCTAGTAATTAAAAAAGCACGAACTGAGTTCAATTGAACAGAGAGCGTAACTGGAGTCCACGGTCTTCTGTGCTCCGCTGCGTCCGTTTGCATGTAATTAAATAGCGCCCTGCGCACTTATCGGTCGCATCTGACAGTGGAGTTTCCAAAAGCTGTCCCTGTCCAGTGCACCTCTTCCCCCGTCCCCTTCCAGCTCTACCTCTCCGTAATTAAATTAGCTCGGTTTTAGGCGGGGGAGGGGCTGGGCTTTGTTCAAGTGACGCCCATTCAAATAATTTCAAACCAATGGGACTATCCCCCGCTCCGCCGTAACCAAACCCACTCTCAGTCGGCGTCTGGAGCTGCCTGCCTTTGCCCTCACCTTCCTGCTTGTCCCGGCGTCTTAAACCCAAACGCAAAAAGAGGAAGACTACACAGCACGCACATGGGAAAAAGCTATATTTGTTTTTCACCTGCACGTCGCACGATGGCTTATATATGAGGAGGACACTTTGGGATGCGGACATAAACACGCGTCTCCACGGAGAGAAGCGCATGAGAAAATACAACGCTGTCCGTCCTCTCTCGGACACCGAGAAGGACTCCTCCCCACCTCGGTAGTGACACCTCCGGTACATCGCCGAAAAAAAGACAAGTGACTTTTTTTTACGCTGGAGACGAAGGACCGTGTCTAACATTACCATTGATCAGCCAGTGATTGACTGTATGGCTTTAAAAAGTTGCATGGAGAACATGGACATATGACGTGCGCCACACGGCGTCATTGGACACACATAGGAGCCTCTCTCTCTCTTTTCTTCATCACATCTTGGAGTGACTAATCCCCTGCGCTTTGGGTTGGGAGTAAGCAGAAGTGTGCAGCAGTTGTCATTTGCCCTGACACAGGCTACATCCAGTAGCTCCCTGCATAAGGGGAACGTCACCACACCACTGAAGACACAGCCTGTTGTGCTGCGCATTTGTGTGTGCTGATCTCACTGTTTGTGCATTATTGGGAGATTTATTTCTGATAGCCCACCACGGACTTGTCAGAGCTGACATCTTGTTTGACATAAAGACTGTCATTCACCCGGACCCTCGACCTGCATCAGAGATACGGCACAGTGACACGTAGGTTTTGTAACTTTACATTTTGAAAAGCCTGAACAAGTGTCCTCTCAAGTGCCCCCTTGAATGATCACATTCTCGATTTTCCCTTTTCTACGTGGTGCGCATTTGTACTTTGTTTTAGCATTCACCAACAGCGCCAGCAACACATGTGAATGAGACTCATCACCTGTCCCGGTTGAAGCACCCCGTACAACTCGACTGACTGACCGACCGACACTGAAGAGGAATACGTGCCGAAGTTCCGCTGTAGTGATGCTGCAAATGGAACTGGTCATCTTCTTCTGCCTGGTGCTGTTGACGTGTGTATTTAGCCAGGAGCCCAGTTCCAAAGTGGTGGCGGACCGCTATGCCGTCTTCTGGAACCGGACCAACGCCAAGTAAGTGCCCTCACCCGGCAGGTTTTCCGCGGAGAGTCGGCGATGTTCCGTCTCCTCGCATCTGCATGAACCACGGGGTTCTCATGTTTGCTAGACCTCATCTATGTTTATTCTCCGCAGTGGGGGCATACTGCCAGTAGCTGTATAGGTACATGCTATAGCTAAGGATAGGAGAAAAAGAGTATAAAAGTATACTGTTCCTATACGTGGCGGCTCGTTATCAGCGCGTCCCTCAGGGTAATATAGAATACACTCGTTCGTATAAGGCCTGGAATTGGAAATAACATTCATCGCCTGGTGTTGCACCCACTGTCAATATTTACAAAAGTATATTCACCAAATTTGAGTTATTCTAGCTTTAGTGTCGTGTTCAGAGCTGTACAATTACCCTGGAGCTTTATCTTGTGTTGTTTCTCTGTCCGGCGGACCCAGGCCGGGCACTTCTTCACACATCGGAGTCATTATAAACTGAATTTAACTCGTTTTAAAACAAGGCTAATCAAAACATAATCAGCACAAAGTTAATTCAATATGGCAATTCATTAACTCACTTCAGACTATTTAGGTATACTGCTTGTTTCAGAAAACTTAAAATCTGTAGGCCAAACGTCTCAGACCCGTGCAGAGGACAGCTTCTGTAATTCGGTGTTTTCTTAGTTCATGTGGCTTCATCAAACTACTGATAGTAAATGTAGTCAGAATATAATGTCAATATTGAAAAGCTCCTTCACGAAATTCAGTAAAATTGCAATAATGACATTGTTTTTATAAAGCAGTCCCAGCACAACTGGAATATTATAAAAGCACCATGGCCGACAAATTACACGAAATGACAAACTCGTCTTTGGGTAGGCTGAAGGCACAGTGGAATATTATAGGGATTTTTTTTTACTAACTATTAGTCATATAAATAGTTATTGAATCACTTTTTATGTGACAATTTTTTTCTTTGAGCAACATTTTATTCATTTTAGTAAAGTTCAGAAGATAACATAATCGTTTTGGTGCAGCATTTTTATGGTTGATCAAGGACATTTTGAAGACACTATTATAAAGTAAATGTTTTAAATTGAATACAATTCTGGATCATAAAACCCACTGAAGCTTAAGTTAAACTGTGAGAGGGTTTTATTCCACTTGAAACCATATAGACTTTACAATTATAAGCTTTCACTCTGTACAAGTGGGCAGCTTCATGAATCTGAAATTAAAGTTTTCCTTAAGCTTCACACATTCATATTTCATTTTGCATTTTGTTACTAATTCATTTCCAGAGGCACGTACAAGTCATATCCTGACCTATTGTGTCAAAAAACACTAAAATACCAATCATTTAAATATTGTTACTTTTTACAGAAATAAAAGTGCATCCCTTTTACTTTTTATTTGTATGAATAAAAAGTGTGCGCTGAACTTTTTTAGTACACTCTCAGCACTGTTCGTAGTGAAGTGGGGATTTTACTTGCTGTGGACGGGCCACTCAAGAGGACGTTAAGAGTTGAAATAAAAGTTCCTTAGTTCCTCTGCTAGGACAGGCTGGAGTCCGCCTCAGTGTTTAGTGAACATGTTTGTCGCAGTGGTATTACCTTCTCAAAGTCCCTGATAGAGTCAGACTGTTCAGCCTTGTCCCCGGCTTATTAAGTCTAAACACTGCTGCGGGAGGTTACAAAGATCTTTCACTCAACTGCCAACAGCACTTAGTATTTGTTGAATAAAATCCTCAGCTTAGCCTCCAAGTGTGCACAAAGCCATTAATAGCACATGCTGAATTTGTTGCACAACTATTTATATTCAGTTGGAAGTTTCAGAAAACAAGATTTATTGCTTGAAGCAATTAGTGGTCAGAGGTACAAACGGAGGGCTGACTGTAAGCCCTCTCCTGAAGTTGGGGCCAGTGTAGCGGGGTGCGTAGATTCTCGGCCTGATATCCCGTACACCATGACTGCTGTGGTTCAGGTCTTTATTCTGGCTTACCCCGGCTGTTTATTTACAGACCACTTTCTTCAATAGAGGCAAACACAACGTTGCGTTTAATTTAGATTCCGGCTGTTGATAGACACACTTTCATTAGACATTACATTTTTCTTTAAACAAAAAAGTTTTGACTTGACTGCCTGCTCACTTGATATCTTCCAGATGTGCTGACAAGTTTTCTCAGCTTCAATGAAGGAAAAAAGTGTAGTAAGAAAAAAAAGGGAAATTGGAGTAAATCTGTTAATCTCAGATATGACAAACTAACACTAGAAGAGAGAGTAGAGCAAACACCAACTTTGTGATTCACTTGGCTGCATGCACGTTGTGTCTCTTACTCTCTTTGCGTCCCAAGTCAAATCTGAGAAACAGATCGTTTCCTGAGCCTCATCCATTTCTGAAGCCCTGACTGCCCGAGGAAAGGAAACTGGTTTTCACAGAGGCTGTAGTGCTGCTAACACCAGTCACTCCGTTCTACTTACTCTAAATAGACTTTGTTTGACTCTCACCCCTCTGCAGTCCTGAGGCAGGAAGCCAGGAAACTAACACAACAGCAGGGAGGAGACGGAGAGAGTGAGAGATAGCAAACTTGTCTTATTGATGACTCAGTTAATACATATTGAATCCCTTTCCTCATGCATTACTGTAAGGAGCTGGTGTGGCACTGCAACGTAACTTGCCCACGTCTGCCTTTGTTCTAGGCTTCACAGTCACTCCGAAAGTTGGGCTGCTCCAAGTATTTACTGTGTTAACGCCCCAATGCACGCACACAGGCACATTGTCATAGTTTGTCATTCATTATTTATAAATACTAATTGCATAGTGTTTTATTTCTAGTTTGACTGGCTCTTTACATTTGTTCTCGTTGGTATCTGAACACAGTTCGGAGATCATTTTACTACTGCCAGAAAAAGCCATTTGTCGCCCTTCAATTTTCTGCATCTTTCACAACTGCAGCTTCTGCAGGCTTTACAATTGCTTTAGCTAGAATATTATCCATCAAGCTAAAGCTGTAGTTTCAGTTTAGGTTTTGTCACAAAAATCAGTTTTCTTTGAAACCATTATGCTTAAGTCGGATATTTTACATCAGTGCTTGCAATACGTTGTGCACTGCTTACTAACTTAATCACCTGGAATTCAGTGAGAGAAATTAAAACCTTATTATGAAAATAGTTACTAATGCAGCTTTACTCACAAACTTTGTTTTCCTATATTTAATTTAAATACAAAATCATTTTTAATTATAGAATTTAAATAACAAATGATTGAAGAAAGTAAGCTTAACCAGACAAAAGTAGTTGATTGAGTCAATGGTAGACAGAACCCACTGGTGAAGCCACTTTTACAGCTTAGATCATCAGTAGCATTGAACGGGGAAGTCTGCCTTTAAACCTTTTGTAGCAAAAATGTTTTCGCAGGTAAGACCTTCATTTATTGGTTTTTCCAGTGGTCAGAATTACAAGCAAACTGGAAGATTAGTGTTGAATATTTTGTTTGCTCAGTGTATCGTAATTTGCGTTCTGTTGCTGGGTCATTTGGGTCCGGGGCTGAGGGGATTTCCATTTTGTCCTATTGGCTTCAGTCCACTGTTTTGTCACAACTTTAGCATGAGACCAGAAACTATATTCATTTTAGGTTTTGCCCATCAAAAAAAGTTATTTTGAGGGAAACTTTAGAGAAGTCCGGGACTTCTAGAAGTTTTTATCAGTCCTTATTCCTACAGCTTGAAACTATTTAAAGTGCAGGGATATTTATCCATGGATCCTGCCCTCTGCTTTCTCAATGACTCTTCGCTTATGAGTATTTATTCTACTATGTGGGGGCAGCTAGTTTCTCTAATGATGTCTCAGCTGTAATGCCAAGAGATGGTCCTTCCTTTTCTTCTCTTCTGCCCTTACTTTTTCCCATATCCCGCGTTGCCTCTTCTTCCATGTGGCCTCTCAGCGCTCCGCCTCTCCCGGTCTCTTTCTCCCGGTCTCTTTCTCTCTGTCTCTCTTTGCCGGGCGCAGATTATGAATGAATACAATTAAATACTTCGGGAGTCCCTCCACGGTTGATGGTGGAGAAAGACGCGCAGAGGTCAGGCAGACTCAGAGAGGAGCTCAGGGAGGGGTCACACACATATAACGAATAACGACACGGAATAACGACACGGAATAACGACACGGAAAGTTGGTCTTTGAATGACAAACTAACTAGAACTCTCCTTGAAGTGCAGAGTGTTATTAACATTAACAGTCCGGTGCGGTTGTGGTCATGCAAATCGCTCAATGTAATTTGTATTTTAGTGCATCACTTGTAGCTCATCAAACAGCCTGGAAAGCATTTTTCTAACGTGCTGCCTTTCGTTGCATTTTTTACGTTTTTATTCTTACAATGTACTGTAACTGGAGGCCTCTATTTGTGTCACTGGTATCAATGGCAACTTTCCTTTATTGCAGTTATGTCTGGCTCAGCTTTGTCTGTGCATGTGAATGTTTTTTGATTTAGTGTGTGTGTTTGTGTGTGTGTGGGTGTGTGCATGTGCATGCAACGTACCAAATGAGCCATGAGGTCATATAGGGCTTGTTTCCTCTCCTTCAGACTTCAGATACCAGAATAATTACATCTTTCTCCCTTGGTCTTCTCATTACCTGTCACACACCATTGGGACATGAATAGCGTCAATCTGTGCTTGCCTGTGTCTGTACGCGGGTGCGAATGCTGACTCTAACAAAGGCTTGTACGCATGGTGGTGGAAAGGTAGTCAATATACCCATCTGTCTCTAACAGATATGAAAATGATATATTAAATGAACACTTTTTGATAATTACATTTCTGAAACCTGGGATTTTTAAGATCGAGTTTGTGGGTCGTTTTGGACCGCATGCTAGGTTTTCCTGTCCCCCTTTGCCTTGCTCGGAGCTGTGTCTTACTCATTCCTCTCTTCTGCTCTAACTCTCCTTCTCTCTCTCCGTCTCTCTGTCTGAGGGCTGATTAGTTCTTGTTAATGACCCCTTGCTCTGTCATTCTTTCATGCTCGTGGCATTGGCAAGCACCGGCACCAACTGAGCTGCGGGGACAGCGAGTGTAGGGGACACAAAGAGAGCGAGGCAGAGGATGCAGAAATTAAACACAGGTCCTAACGGAAAACCAGCAAACTGTAATGATGGTGTTGTGCGATGTAATACTTCTATTAGGTCTAAATTGGCACTCTGTGTTTTCTCACTAGACCTGTAAATGCACTTTCCATTTAAATTAGACTTTTTCTACTTACTAGAAAATGAGACCAGCAGGCAGTAGTCAATGCTTAGTAAATGTGCTTGGCAGAGCAGCTGTTCTTTAGCGCGGTGGAAGAGGGGGAGGACTCTTGGTCATGACCCTTGTGGAGGTGCTCTGCGGCGGACAGAAGCAGCCCTGTCACCGGAGGTGGCTGGTGGTCAGGCTGTAGTTGTGGATTCGCTAATAATATCGAAGTAAAGGCAGACTACAACTAAATGGGAAATTACATTACCAATATCTTCAATTGTTGCTGTTTATTTATATATTGTTTATATATATTTCAAATATTGTTTATTTATATACTGTATATATATTATATTTGTACTTAATATATTTATTATATGTAAAATCATTTTGTTCTTTAAAAGTGTTTTTCCATTAGTTTGTTTTGAAATAAATAAATACAGTCAAAAATCGCATTTTTCTAAAATACGCCTTTTGCTTACTTTAAAACATTTGATAATCTTTTTTTTACCTTCATCTCTGTGATTTATTTGGCTTGTCCACAACCTCAAAAAACCTGTTTGTTCATAATAACATAAATATTACTCATAGGCATAGCCCAAGGTTAAGGGTGTTGGAAGTCAGAACGTTTAGTTATCCACCAAAGAGCGGGCAGGACCTCTTTTACTGACATAAATGAACAATATTGAATGGCATCTTAACTTCTGTAGCACATGTTTCCCTTCCTTGCCTGGAGAGCCAGATTTTAATGCCCAGGTTTTTGTTTTCAGAGTAATCACTCCAAGGTCAGATGGAGTGCTGAAACACGGCTATCAGCTGAGCGATCTGTCTTTTAGCCCTCATTCAACCCGTAGCTTTCAGGGGAACGCTCTGTGTAACTCTACTTGGAAACAATAAAGTATTAACCAGCTTATGCAACACCCACATGTGCAAAGCTCTATACGAGACTTATATTCTGCCATGAGAGTTGTAAAAATAACGTTTCCAATTTTTGCTCGTTGGTTGCTACTAGATGCATGTGTTTGCTTATTCAGCGGCTAATTCTTTTTTTCTTCTGACCTTGCTCTCACTGTCTCATTTTCACTCACAATTCTTAAGTTATGGAATGTTTTTACCTCCCTAACTGTTTCTGTATTTTCTTGTACTTTCTTTGTGCAGCTGTGGGAAACAGATCTGGCAGTTCAACGTTTTATGTTTACCACGTACTACGTATATTTGAGGTTGATATGAACAGAGAAAAAGGAAAACAATGTTTTTTAGGTCCGGTTCATAAGATTCAATATCAGTGAAGCTAAAGTTTCATTTGAAGACAAATGAAGGAGCAATTTGCATGAATACAGGATTGCTTCAGGTCCATTAGAGGTTGCAATGCAGGTCAACGAATCTCGCTATCGTGTATTATCGTGTCTTCGCTTTTGGCTGAAAATGGCGCTAGCACATCCTTCTTCAGCCCCTCATCTCTCCTCTGTAAGATGGAGGCTTGTAAGCAGCTGTTACTGTAGTAGTTACACTTGGTTGATCTATCACCCCTGACCAGAAAGGGGCGCTACTGAGAGAGGTCTGATACCCCTTTGTGCCCTCTGCTCTCAGCCTTAAGTATTTCAAGTGCACAGTTGGGACTGAAAGCTAAATACATATGCTTGATTTAAACCAGCTCTTTCTGCCTTGGCTGATTTGACTTAGTTAAACTGATTTAATGTCAAAGTCATATTATATTTACAGTGACTACATCAGCACGTAAAGGCCAAAACGATGGGTTTCAACGTTTTTCCCAAACTGTCACCGTTCACTATTCAACTGGAAAATGTGACAGGAACGATTGAGACTGTTCAGTTTTTTGCCAGACACATTTTCCACAGATAATTCCTTTCATGGTAGGCTGGCTTCGGACCTTACACTGCCGTTTTCCTTATTTAACTTGGGGGGCTGCGGGGGAGTGACTGGATGTTTTTCTAGCTGGGCAGCAGTGTGAAGAATAGATCCCAGAAGAGAACACATCTCCAGCTTGTGAATAAAGACCTAATTGACGGGTTGTAGCCAGTTGTAAATGACTCATGAGGTAATTCTTCTTTACAGACAGACTGAGAAACTCTCAGAGGGACTGTACAATTGAGTGATCGGCTTCCCCTTTGGAATTGAGACAATACTTGGTTTATTTCCAAAATGTTATATCCCCAAATATAATTTTAGAAGTCATAAAGTGCTACTTTGAGCCACAGATGAAGTTAACACCTCCTCACCTGTATGTGGTGAGTACCATTGGATTGCTTGAACGGCTTCTTGTGTTTTTGTTCGATGTTTCTTTGTTTGCGTTGGCAAAGTCATTAAAAAGTGAATGGAGTAATTCATTTCCTGGCCTTGTTTTTAATATGAACACCTCTTTGTAAAGTTCCCACTGCGGCTACAATTTTCCACTGACATAAATATAAATAAACAAACAATGTTGCTTTCACTTTGTTCAGTCTACCGTTGAGGCGAGACGTGCCTATAATAAGCTAGCTGCTTTAGCCTGTTTGAATTGACAGTAGAGGAAAATACTAGCAGCCAATGCCCCCCCCAATGCTGGGCCGTGAGACTGAAAGGCGGCCATTGTTCTGTTCTCTCTGTCCACTCCACATAGCCTGGGCTGAGAGACATGCATGCGCTTTAAACGGAGTAAGAAAAAAAGGGAGGGCAAAGGAGAGGAGTGAGGGAGAATGATGTGAATGGCTCGGGGGAAAGGGAGAGTGCACAGCTGAAGTTGTACTATGCTTTCGGACAGAAAAAGGGAGGAGAGGAGTAAAATGTGAGCGCCAGACACGAGGGGAGAGGCATGAAGTTGCCAGGAGTGACACATTGTGTGGAAAAGAAGAGGTAGCAGTTTCCCTCATTTCCAACTAGCCTTATCCATCCTCCCTCATCTGCCTGCTCCAAACCATCCAGCTCTTCAGCCCCCCCCCCCTTGTCTGTCCTTGCCAAGGATGCATGTGGCTTGCTGACTCTCAGTCTGTCTCTCTGTCTCCCTGGTGGGGAACGTGGTTGGTTGGTTGCTGCTGGTCCTCTAGGGGACAGACTCTGGGTCTTTACCCTGAGGAGGTGTCGTCTTTGCGGTCCGGGTTTAGTGACACTGGGGCTATTTTCTACAGAGACAGGATTAAGCCTGCTCAGGTTTAGACCCCTGCTTTGTTTCCTGTGACACTGAAGACTCCCACACACAGGGCTGTGTTTACTTGGGGGTTGGTGCTGTGGCACTACGTTGCATGTTGGTCTTAACTACTGTGACACATGACGCAATGTGCCCTTGAAAGTGCATTTACTACCGAAATGCATGAATCACAGTCGTAATGCCAGGGTGTGTGTAATGTAGCGGCTTAATGGAGGGTTTCATTCCAAAATGCTGTATATCTGCTGTGCAGACAATTGGTGCAATAAGAATGAGCTGTTTTTGTCCTCAGCAGTAGATTTACTTTTCAAGCGAAGGTCATTCAATGATTGGTCCCTTTCATTGTGATGAATAATGTGTATAAATACGCATGATTCAAATTCAAATATCTCATTTTGTTACAAATCTCTTATTTTTTGTCTCGGACTAAGCTCGTCTTTCTAGCCGCATCGGTTTGAAGGCTCAGGGTCTAAAAAGGCTAAGTGGGATTTTGACCAAAAATAAAATGCTAAGATCCCATCATACTTATGTCCTGGATCTACTGTAACAGATGCTTTTATGATGTTGAGCTCTAAGAAAAGTCAGAAATCAAGCAGATAATAAATCATGTTTAAAAATGTATAACACAGAACTGAATCTGACATCTTCAGATGAATCAGGGTTTGATGCTAAGACGAACGAGGGCTTTGTGTTTGTGAGTATTCCTGTGCCTATTTTCTGGCAACTCGTGCGCATACGTAGTTATTCATGCAAAACAGTAAGTGTGCGTGTGCGTGCACTGTTATCCTGAGCCGACCTCTGCATCGAGGCCCGCTTTAATGAAGCAGCAGAAACGCACACCGTCACTATAGCAGAGCGTAGCACTATTCTTGACCCAGTTCTCTGAGCCGGTTCCTCTGAAAGTGTGCATTTTCGATCTTTGTTTGTGGTGGATGGTATTCCTGTGTCAAACTGTACCGTGTGTGTATTTTTCCCCTGCAGGGAAAACCGATAAATCCCATCTTCACCCTCTCCTCTCATCTGAGCCCAGCTTTCACTGAGCTTCCAAACATTATCCCACAAAACCAAATATGACACCCTAAAGAACATAGACGAACACACACACATAATAGATACATACACGGTTAAAAAGGGCAGTTCATTATATCTTTAGGGAGGTTCAAGTTGCAGGAGATGGTATTTATTCTGCTTGTTTATTTTCTTCCTCTAAATCAGCGAGCAGCAAGCCACGCAGTGCAGCAGCCTTTGAACTGCGGCCTATCCCATGACTGCAGCCCTGGGTATTAACCCAGAGCCACTGAGAGGCTTAAAAAGCCATCAGCTCATTGTCCGGAGACACAAAACCCCCTTCCTCTAAAATCCACCCCCAAACTTCTCTTCTTTTTCCCTCCTTCCATCCTTTCTTTAGAATGCTTTGAGCTGGCCTCTGCTGGCATTCATATTAATCAGTTTTAAGGGTCTAATGAGATAAGTGAGACTTAAGGGGAGTCCCCAAAGTGGCCTAAGCCCTCCGGATAAACAGAGGTGATGAGCGCTGCCTATGGCCACATCCTCAGTAGTGTTTTGTTTCTCTAGCATAGTCATGCATACAAAAGTTTTTAATGTCCTTAATCTCACTGTTGAGCTTTGAAAACTGAAACTTAACTTAAGCAGATGCATTGAAGAGAAAGTCATCACCATGCTTTGTAAATGGCCATGTGATGATGAAATGCTTTCATGATTTTGGTTTAGTGCTGGGCTTTTTTACATGTTGAGCAGTATTGCATCTGTCAATTTGACCAACATCAGATCTTTTCCTCAATAACTCCCCTCTTTGTTATAATTCCCCTCCCTCCCACCCGCTCGCCCTCTGTTCCTCACCCGCCAAGTATCCCTGGAATATAGGCCAGTTGGGTTCCTCCCGCTCTTTTGCTCTTCTTGCCATATTGTCCTAATTCTTTTTCCCATCCTCCCTCCCTTCCTCCCCCCTGTCTCAGGGATTACAGATCTTTAACTGTACTGTCCATATCCTTGCCCCTGGGGTCCTGCTGAGATGACCCAGCATGCCCACTGTTAGCATTTAGTTCAATGTTGTGGCTGCAGCACTGACTGACAGTCACCAACACTCTCTTTCTCATTGCTTGTTTCTGTTTTTCTTTTAATCTTTTTTTAAAACATGCACCAGCCTAACCCCTCCCCTCTGCTACTTAAGATCTCAACCCCAAGCCAGAACAACAAGAGCTGCAGTGTCTGGGTCTGATGAAACATGGCAGTCACAAAGGGGTTAATTTACTTGAGAGAAATCATTAAAAAAAAAAGTGTCCCGCATGTTTGGGCTGTTGTGTGACACAGAGTCCGTTTTAACTATATCAGTTGAACTAGTGGAGCTGTGAGGCGGGACCGTCCTCAGAGAGTTCTGTTTCACCTGCTGTTCTGTTGCTCAGGGCTGCGGGACTCCACGACCGGAGACATTCCAGCCAGGATTAGAGCGTGCATGGCAAACGGAAGCACAAATAAGAGGGAGTGAAGGGGCTTTTCTCAGAAATGACATAGTATTATGTCTGGCTGTTTTAAAGTTAATACGCTTTTTGACATTTTACAACATTGTGTGCGCAATTTACTTTCATTTTGTGGTTCCTGTAAAAGTATTTTGCCATCGAAGCACAGTTGCAAACAAATTAAAATCCGAACACATTAGGGAATAATTACGAACTTTTAAAACATAATTTTCTGATCAAATAAAATTGTTAAATATTTTTTATATAAAACAAAAATGTACAAAATGATTACAAGAAATAGCAGTTGTATGTTATAAATATAAATAAATGTGTTTGGAGAAGTTCTTAAAATTGTGTTATTTTATTTATATAAAACACTTTACTTAATCAGATCTTACAGGAAAATTGAATTTAATACAAAACAACAACATCTGTACAGTTTTATATTTTACCATACCTTAACACAATTTTTTGTCACTGTGAAAACTTGAGATTGAATGATGGCTACGTTCAGAATTATGTTTTTTTAATGTTTTTTATTCGAATAGATATTAATCAATTCATATTTTTATGGATTTGTTAATTTCCAAATGTTTTCCACAATTTTGGCTTGATGAAATATGTATTACTGTTTGCGACCTCGAAGAAGAGTATAACTTGCAAACTATTGTACGGGACCAAAAGTTAGATGTGTATTGAGCATTCTTGTCATGGAAGGCTGTCTGCTTGTCTGGTCTGTAAAACCTGAACCTAAATCAATCAACATTGGCTGTTTTGACTTAAGACATTTATTTTACGTGTGTCTGGGCTCAGGATTTTGATTTGATATGTATTTGTTTGTTTGTCTCTAAAAAGAGGAATAACAAGTATTACAACTAATGTATTCAAACAGGCTCCCTGGATTCCCTGTTTTCTTGTTAACAGATTGACAGGTGTCAGTCTCCAGATTCGTGACAGTGTCAGACTTTTCAATCTGAGCGACATCAGGTTCACATCTGCTTTAATAATTCAGTTCAGCCACATTTTAATGTCCTCTCCGGCTCTCCAGCCTCTCTTCTCTCTGGGATGTGGAGAGCTGTCCTTACATTAAGACCAGGTCAGATTGTGTCTGCCGTTGTACATTAGCAGCACAGCCTTCCTGCCGTATCACTGTTAAGAGGAACATGGCACGAAGATGGCTGAATTATTCACACTCATAATCGGCCTTTATGTCCTGCTGCCAAGCCTGGCCCCACTGTTATTCTAGTGCATAATTGATAGTGCTCAGAAGTGGAAAAGTTAGAATAGCAGAAGTAATGCAAAGCGAAAGTGTAGTCAGGCAGTTCAAGGGAAGAGGGGGATTGGTTGGGTAGTGAGGGGGTTAGAGGGCTGGGCCCCTATAGGAGTTTTTACACCAAGCTTGTGTTAGCCTTTACGGGGCTTTGGTCCAGCTAGCGTGAGGATCGCGTGTGTAGGCCAGCCAGACTAGTCTGGGGGAGGGGGAAAGGTTGGGGGATAAGAGCGGGATAAGAGGGGGATGAAAAGAGGTGGGAGGGAGAGGAGATGGGGATCCAGA
Source organism: Gymnodraco acuticeps (assembly GCF_902827175.1). Taxonomy (NCBI): domain Eukaryota; kingdom Metazoa; phylum Chordata; class Actinopteri; order Perciformes; family Bathydraconidae; genus Gymnodraco; species Gymnodraco acuticeps. The sequence continues at coordinate 713,425 of NW_022990947.1, forward strand.
GTAACAAGGCCTGACGCTGAGCTGGCCCAGAATGTGGTCTGTTTCTCCCCCAAAGTTACTCTCAGGCTCCGCTGTGGGCAAATTTGTATTTTGAAATAGAATTGATTCTGATTTCGGATTTTTTCCGTCTTTTATATTATTGGGGAGGAGTAATCACAACTGCTGTATTCGCACAGTCAATACATACAGGTTTGGTTTTCCGTTGGACCTAATCCAGCACGTTTTTTCATTAGCTGCTTGCTCAGGCAGGTAAGAGAGGCATAGACATCACATTACAACCATATGATACACTGATCAATAAGAAGCAACCAGAGGAAAGTAGTGATTGTCTCTGCTCCAATAGTAAAGAGAGGCAATCTATTTGGAAATTGAGTGAGACGACTGTTTCAATATATTTCAAGACAATACTCCACACGAAGTCTGTCTATTCCATGTTTTATTTTAAAGTAACCTGCCATTGCATACCTTCATCTATTACTAATTAACCCTTTAACTGCCGGACCAAAAAAAAAGCTATGGAAAAATTATTTGTTTGCATTTTCTTATCAAATGGGCCACAAATAAGCACAAACACATTGTTTGTTTTGACTGACCACACAGTTTTATTTTTATGAGCCTCTACCAAATGGTCGAGCTGGCCTTCTATGGTAAAAGTACATTTTCAACAATCATCACACAGTACAGTATTTGTATGCATCAAACTCAAATAAAACACAAACTCAAATACATTTGTTTCTTTTATGGAAAATGAGCAATATATACAACCAGATATATTCATAAAAGATAATAAATTATAATTGTAAAAAAAAAAAATGGAAAAAAGTAATGTGTGTTTTTCATGATAAAAAAAAGACTTGCTCATCTTACTGAATATGCTGAATTGGCCTAACAGGAAACCACTGGCCTAACAGCAAATGTCTATATCCTGTGTTGGCCTAACTTGCTCATCTGTGTGCAATTTTGGGCTGAATGCCATGCATGAAAGGTGCTATATAAATTATTATCACTCTTTCACTCTGAGACTCATAAGGCAGTACTAGATTTAGTAATATTACCATGAATCTAGCCATTTATTTACCATATTTTATAGGAAAACATCTCTGAAACTCTGAAAAAGTCATATTGCTTGCTTACCATAAAAGGCCAATTCGACCGATTGGTTGAGCATATTTTCCAAAAAATAATTACACCCTTGTTAAAACTTTTTTTGTGCATCAAGTTATCTAAATATGTTCAGTCAGTGCCATGCCACTAAAATATGTCAAAAAGGATATGGTTACCTTACAAAAGTTGACCAAAAAGAGTGATTTCTTCAGCAGTGATTTTTAGTATTGCCAACTTTCTCAGTTGAAGCTAGCTGAAGGGCATTCTGTTTGAACCCAGTGACATCTAGAGGTTGTTTTGTGCATAACATGTCAACCAAAGGGTAGAGCTGGCTGAATCAGATGGAGTTCAACTTTTTTTTAGAGATATCAAGACACAAAATGTGCTCTACCAAATGGTGGTGCTGGCAGTTAATGGGTTATTCAAAGGATTTATTTCCACATTATATCATATAATTAGATATTCATATGATTTTTTATTTCTGTCAGAAATTATTTTAATTTTTACTTAATCATTGTCGAGCCATTCTGCGAGCTCCCTCAATTGAAAGTAACACCCTTCCAAGGAAGTTTGAATGTCTCAGGTGAAGGTGTTATCATGGCCCCAGGTGTAGTCTATTCAACACCTCTCTGACCCTTCACAAAGCCTTACTAACTACTGCCTAGCTCTGCCTTTTGTGTTCCATAACAAAGCCCTTTAGCTTCTAATAACACCACAGCACCGCCAGTGTCAAGAGAAACCTGAGATAAGGTCCACATCAGAGACTTGGTGGGAACTGTTTAATCCGCTTCTCGAAACCAAACCAACACACTACAGGCAGGGATCATGTTTGGCAAAGTGGCCTGCTTTGATGGAGGGATCGGATGGTGCGAGTAGGAGGAATGAGGATGACGGAAAATAGAAAGGCGGTAGGCTTTTTACGGAGCTGCGAAGGGAGAACATCTGGAGAATAATACAGGGAGTTGTACACTACACAGTGTGCACTAATTCTAACTCACACCAACACACACATAATAATAATAATCCTTATATTTATTATAGCGCTTTATCAATGACTCTCAAAGTGCTACAAATACACATTACACATACAGATCATACATACATGTAATGGTCATCTACTGTGGACAATACCCACAGGAACAAATCCGGGTGAAGTGTCTTGCCCAAGGACACAACGGCCTGACGCAGTGGGGCGGGAGCGGGTTTAAACTGGAGTTCCCCAACGCCCCCTTGATCGGATGATCAAACGCACAGACCACTGCGCCACCCGTCCCTATAAAGGCGATACATAAGCGGTTATTTTTATGATAATTCCTTGATTCTGCAAGTTCTCCTCCAATCACAAAAAAAGTAATTTCTTTATTTGATTTATTACGTTTTTACAGGTAATCAAATGTTTTGACTACAGCCAGTAACACATATGTACACAAATAAATAGAGAGTGGCCTTTTCTATTTCACTGAAATTGAAAGGGATATTTCCGTTCCCTATGATTCTCTTTATTTTCTATAACACACTTGCTAGTAGCACAGCTGAACACACCGTTATGATTTAAACGAAGGCTCTACGTCTAAGCTATATTTTTTTGATCCAACATCACTTTTGCAATATATTAGAAAGTATCTTTCACAGGAGTCTCTACAATGTGGCCGTAAAACCGTCAAGTGGAAACATTAGCAGCGATATGTCTCAGAAACTCATAAAAGCAATTTACGAGTGCACTTAAGGCCCATACACCTACTGGAGCCATTCTATAAAGATGCAGACAGAGATTGCACCAAACTCTCGCCAATTACCCACATTTAAAAGTAATAAATGTGGATCGATAAGTGATAGAGGGCCCGTTAATTGTGGACTTACCCAGTTATTTCCAATTGAGACTCTCCTTATCAAACAAAAATTGCAGCATTTACAAGCTTACCATTGATTTGTTTTATTGTTTTCTTCCTACAGGCTAGATGCTGCTTTGAGCTGTTTTTGCAGTATAGTCCTCTGAAATGAATGTTTCTATCTTTTGTATTTCTTAAATTCTTTGAGACTTTGTCTTATTAAAAGAAAATGCATTTTATTACAATTATTCTTTTTTTCTCAACTAAATCTGTTTTCGATATCCCAAATGAGAAAGAATTGTAATTACAAGAAACATAAAAAATGAACACAATATTAAGTAAACAACGTTGCAGCTCTGGTGCATAACAAAATGGTGTCGGCCCTGGGTGAAATACTTTCTTTCTCAACCAGCAGTAGGACCTATGAACAGGCCTTGAGCTGATATTCTTATTTATTTACAGCTTGGCTCTCCATGCCAGTGCTGCAATGCTATCTGCATTTGCAGGTTTGACTTACACCCCTTTGTGTCTCACTGTGAAGTTAATTGAGGGAATGTTCCCACCACAGTACTGGGACTCTCTCTCGTCTACATGCCGACTCAGTTTACAAAGAACTACAGTTTCACTTTCCATTTTAGTTGACAATTTCTGACACAAAACTGATGAGACTGCGTCTAATAAATCATTCCTCTGTGACCTTTTGGGCGCTCCGTCTGAAACAAGCCCTCCTCATCACACCCCCAGCCCCCCCATCACCATTAATGTAGTGTCATCAATATGATATAATGGCTAATTACGGTGTCAGTAATTAGATTGTACAGCAGTTAGATGTGTCATCATCCTATTCTACCATTAATTGCTTCACTAATGGTAGCTTATGCCAATTTACATGTAACTGTGCAATGATTCTACATGGCTTTCTATATTAACATACAGCAGCAATATAATCAAAATGTATTTCTCCCATTGCAATATTGTGATGTTGCCATTTTAGAACTAATTAGTGTATTATAAAAAAAAGGCTAATCAGGAAATGCCACTGCTAATGCCCATGGATGGCATTTTGTTTAAATACCCACATGGCTGATTGGTGGATGAGCTACTGTCCTTTTGATGCATTTGTCTGAACGTGTTTCTTATGTGCTGTTTTTTAAAAGCGAGCTAGTTAATTAAATGTCAGAGCGAAGCTCAGATTAGCCATTTGCTCTCGGAGCATGATGTATGATCATTTGAGAAAATGCAATTGATTTCTGATTGATGTGTTATTATTTTCTTGTCATGGCTTATCATATGGATTTATGTATAAACACTTCCATTATTAGAATATGAGTTGTTTATATCTCGGTGGTTATTTTATTTTGTCCATTTGTGTCCTTGTAAGTCACAGAGAAAACATTGCGTTTGTCTGTACTGATCTCTCAGTGGAATTGTACTTTATTGGGTCTGTTGTGCAAATGTTTAACTTCCACATATCTGGACACGGAATAATTCCTCTCCTTCTGGCTTTGTTTTTTCTGTGTCTCTATTGGTCTTTTAATTGTGAATTGTTTCAGTCTTTTACAGCCTAGTAATGATTTTATAGCAGGCTGTTTTATACCGGTGTCCAAACCTGCAGCCTGGGGGAGATTTAGTGTGTTGCCGCTGTTGGGTAGTGAGCTCTAATTGGAAGGTCAGGGGGACGTGTTTCAGAGTAGCAGGAGATCACCCGCATACTGCAGATTTAAAGGTTATCCAAACCCACCCGCAGACATAAAGATGTGATTTTCCTGTTATTATATCAACCATCTGGATAGAGAATACAGCATGACAAACTCATTTAAAATTGAATTAAAAAAAACGGGTTAAAAGCGTGATTTATATTTCACTGTAAAAAAGATTTGCCCTTTAAAAAAAAGAGTAAGATGAAAATAATTTTATTGATTACATGATTTGTATTAAATACGATCACACTTGTATCTCATGGTCAAAGGGTATTTATATTTGATAGGTATACTGTGCTATTTTGAAAATATCAGACGCAAGTGGAATAGTCGTCTTGGTCGCTTTGACACCAGGAAGATTTTTTCCATCCAGCCATGGCGTCTCTCTTAGGAACAGCTGCCTCTGGTCCTGCATGGCATGCCAGAAGTTAACCACACTGTAGGCTTGGCTGCAAGGCTGAGATGTCTGTGTGCTTGACTCTCTGTGTGTCTGAGGGGCTCCATTTCTGCATTTCGTGCCACATTTCGTGTCTATCGCCAGCCCTTCTCTCACGCTTGCCTGGTCCTGTGTCGTTGATGGGGTTTGGGTGGAGGGTGGAGTGAGGAGGGCGTGGGGAGGAGGAGGGTGGCGGCTGGAAGATAAGTGGTCGATGTCTGGTTTATGCTGTCGATGTAGGCTGGGATAGGCTGGGTCACGTGATGGGCCCGCAAAAATATCTCCCTGGGTGATTCTTGGCACGCAATGTTTTGAACTCTGCATCTTGTGCACCTGTCTGTATCCGTGTCTATTAGTGTGTGTTGCTGTATTTTGCTATGGGATTTCCACAGTGTATGTACGTGTTTGCTTCCAAAGCTCAGTGCCTTTCCACCCGCCCTTAGCAATTCTGTTATTGACAACAGAAGGAAAGGTGAAGTTTCTGCAGACAAAGAGGCAGAATGTGCTGACCAGAGCATCCAGCGACAAAAGGAGCCAGGCGTGTGGGCTGAGGCGAGGGTGCAGAGAAAGTAGACACATCACCAACAGCCCGGCTCAAATCAACTGGCTTTGGTTGCTGACCAACACTCCTATTTTATTTCGTACTTTTTTCTCCTTTTATTCCTCTATACTCTCTTTCAGTCTGCCATTAAAGCAGGGGAGAATTGATTTTCTCACCCCATCCCCCTTTCTTTTATTTAATACCCCTCTGCCATTGCCTACCCCTCACAGTCCAAATCAATACAGTATCTGCATGTACATTGGGATAAAATACATGCGCACACTATAACTGTGTCAAAGCGGGGGGCTCCTATTCTTAAGCCTGCCTCCTCTTGTTCTTCACCCTCTTTACTTATCTTCCTATTTTGCACTCTGTTGCTGTCTTTCCACCACCTTCTTCTCTCATCTATTCGCTCTCTACACCCACCTTGATAATTTCCTCGTGTTTACGTGCCTCCTCTCTTTCCTCACTACCCCCCTTTCATCGATGCTAAGATGTAATGCAGGACGTTTGGAAAATGAAGAGACTGAAAATGCATTTACAGTGACCCTCTTACCCTCCACCTTCTCCTCAAAAGGGCTTGTAATGACAGTCTGAATGCCTGTATGTGGGTGTGTTGTGTGTGTAAGTAATGAGAGTGATATCGCTTCTTATGGGGTCAGTGCGAGGGAACATGCACAGCAGAGCAGGACACTCACTTTTATAACCCCTTACCCTGTTGTGCGTGGGTGTAAGTGCATGTGCATTTAAGTGTGTGTGTGCCTGTGTGTGTGAGTAGGTTACACTATATATGCAGAGCTGACTGCAGTCTTCCAGCTTTAACCTTCTCTTTGTCCCCAGTCAAGCTACATCCTGAGAGAGAACAGTACCAGGCGAGCTCATGTAAGCCCAAACACACACGGAGTCTTTACAGTAAAGCATTCAGGGAGACAGACTGACACACAGTCAGAAACACACTGACACCTTTTCTCCATTCCTGTCTCTCTTCCTCTCCGACTTGACTACTTGACTGTATTCAGCGATTCTGTGGAGGAGCGCTGAGAGCTGTCAGGCCCAGGGTGGAGCTCCCATGCTGGGCTTGCTGTTCCTCTCTCTGATGACAAATGACCTGTGTCTCTAGATCAGACACTGGGAGCTGCTGTGGAGGCGGAGTGAGGGAGGGTTTAATAGTGTAAAGTGCCCGGTTATATGGACTGAATTTAAAATAGGTACTAGTGTAAGACAGAGAGATAGAATGACCCATATCTGTGAAAAATGGACACTTTAAAGCGATGAGAACCTGATTCACCTTTCTGTTCATTCAGTCACCTTTGCTTTGTATTGCAAAATGCAATGTGCCTATTTGCTCCATGAATCATGTAGTTAAAGCATGAGCTTGTCAGGTGAACAGGCATTTAGTTCCAGCATTTAGTGTACCATACACACAATTAAATAGACACACCTACTGTATTAGACAGAATGAAGCTCATCGCAGCACAGTACTTAGAGAACATTCCCCGAAGATTGAATCCACTGTTGCAATTTCTACAGAGTCTTTTGGCTAAACAAAGAATACAATAGGTTCCCGTTAGACATTCGGCTCAAGGAAAAATAACTTCAAAATTGTCATGGTGGTTTTGCAGAGTAATTTAGTCCCATTAGAATAGCAGCCGATTGAAGCTGCTATTATTTCTGTGTATTACTGAGTAAATGGCCTCTGATTCACTGCTTGTCACAGGACAGGGGGGGGGTGCGGTGTGACTAACAGTTCCCCTTTGTTCACACCAAGGTTTTCATCAGGCCTTCAAGACCTCCATTTTTCAAACAAGAATGCCTAATTCATCCCACATGGTTCCTTCTCTCACTTTCTTCCCATTTTTTTATTTATTTTCACATTCATGCACACACATTACAGAATATACCTGCGCACAGCCTCAGCAGTCGTGTACATGCACAAACACAGACAGACACACAGTTACATGCGTACGCAAGCACACACCTTCACCCTCGACTCCTGCTTGGCTGTACCTTTCTAGTCCGTCAGTCAATGTTGGATCTTGCTGATTCAGACAGCTGTCACAGCAGCATCAGCACTGCGGGCTACGCCAGACAGACACCATGCAAAGCCACGTAGACACTATGTCCTGTGTGTGTGTGAGTGCCTGTCTGTGTTTGTTTGTATGTGTGTGCATGTGTCTGAGCATGCATCAGAGGTTTAAGTTAAAATATATATATATAATATATGATGTAAATGTAATTTTCTATTGATTTCACAAAGTCAGATAGGGTGGCCTTTCAGTAAGAGAGTTGGTGCCGTTGACAGTCAGTGTTTAGCTTTGAATGCTCTTGATGTTGTGCCCAAACAATTGTTGTTCATTCAAATTTGGCCAGGATAAAATGTCATCTAAAAGGCCTCGTTTTGTGATAGAGTAAATATGACATACGTTCTTTTTTTAGTGTTTTTTATTCTGAAGAAATTCCACTTTAGGATTTGACTCTACTAGGATTCACCCCAAACTATGTCAAATCCAACCCAAATGTTCTAATAAAAAATAAAGTTGTAACTAGCCATGCAAATGTTTTCATTTGTAGTCAATTACATACCCTTTGAGACAGTCATCAAGAGAAGGAGAGAGACGATAATCTAAAAACAGATTAAACAAAAACAAAATGCATGGCTACGTACCTTAGAGGTACATGACACATTTTGTTTTCAATTTGCATGTCCATAAAATCATACTGTGCATTAATGAGTGAGTGATTTACTGAGTGTATACTTCTGCTTTGAAATGTTTAAATGCACGAGTCATGTATGATTGTGCATGTTGTTAGCAAGACCACTAACTGGTGGTTGATTACTGTTTGAGCATCACTTAGGGTCCTTAGCTCCCGCTGTGCCCTGAGGTGGGGGGTGCCCTCCATAGATTAGACACCATCTGGTAGTTGGCACCTGACAAACGCATAGCCCACACATCACAATGTGTACTTGTAAAGCGCTTTGAGCACCTGTAAAAGCGCTCTAATAAAAAATGTAATGCATTATTATTATTATTATTATCTTCTGCACACGCAAACACATAGACAACTCTACACAAATCTGTTGCACCGTTCACTATTTTCCAAATCTTCTTTCTTTTAAACTTTCCTCACTGTCACTTTCCTCCTTTCCCTTTTCTGGTATGATGTTACATGACTCTGTTTAGTAGTTTAGTCTTCCATCTCTAAACTTTACCTTTCCTTGTAGCCATACTGTACTTTTAGTTGCCATCATTTGTGTTCCTTACCTCTCCATCCTCATATAATTTATCCTCAACTCTTACTTTCCTTGCTCCTTAAATACTCCCCCCTCCCCTCCCTCCTGTCTGCTGGGGGGTTTTGGGTGTGAAAGACTTTCATTAATGAGATGCCCCCTCCTGCTGGGAGTAATCATCTATGAAAGAGGACACATTAATGTTGCCAAAGCTAACACTGTGTGCACTGTTCGTGTGTGTGTGTGTCACCGTCTGAGTGGCCCATGATGCCAACATGGCCCACTTTGTTTCACCCAGCACCCCCTCCTCACACACTCACCAAATTCTTCCTCAAGGTCACAGTCACTCGTACCATACGCTGTGCCTTTGTGTGTGTGTGTGTGTGTGTGTGTGTGTGTGTGTGTGTGTGTGTGTGTGTGTGTAGATCTCTGTTGCTGATCCCATGACTCTTGCTTTTGTGTACCTTTATGAGTAGGGCTCATACTCTGCTGAATCACAGGCATATTTATCAAATCCTATTTTTGAAATTGGCGTATAATCCACAGACCAATTTCACAGGAATTGATGCTGAACTTTAATAAATGTGTGCTAACTTGGGGAAGTATGCTTATGTCAGCAGTGCGTGTAAATGGCATGCACAAGCTCTATTCTTGTCTCAGTGTTGTTTTGCCTGTGTATGTGTTTGTGGGAATGTGTATGGTATCTCCGTGTTTCATCCTGCCTCCTGGGGTTCAATGAACTCCGGCTATTCTGAAGGTCAGAGATGACACCGTGGGAGAGGGGTCAGTCATCACTGCCATCCCTCCATCTCTCTTTCATGTATTCTCATCTCTCTCTTGTGTGGCTCTTGGTATGTGGACTTTATTAAATTTTCCTCCGGGTGGGTGATGGAGAAGACAGGAGGGGATCAGGGGAGTCATTCCCCTCTTTGCTGTTTTCATCTGTCTTTCCTCTTTCATTCCTGCAAGGGGACTGTGGTCGTAGGGTCCACGCGGTGAAAAGGTAGCCCAGGAACCTCTGCCCTCTTTGGGCAGTGTGTTTCAGGACAGCTCCCTGATTCCATCTGGAGGTCAGCCAGTGGAAAAGAGATAAAAAGAGATATCTCCTTTCACATATTACACGCTGCACTCTCTTTAAGGTCTTGACAGAAAGGTAAAAACTTTGTTCTGCAGTTCTGCTCTTCTCGTCAATCTTCCTCAATCAATAGAAATTAAGAAATGTGCCTTGCAGCAGCAAAATAAGATCCAGCCTGGAATTGCTTTGCAAATTCAGTTAGTTGGATGGTGAGCTCTTCCTTTAATGAAAGGGTCAACAGATCCTGTTCTGCAAATGCACACACATTCTGAAACACAATGAGGTAGGCTGGAGACAGGAGAACGAGAGCATGACGTGTGTGTACATGTATTAATACATACAGTATGTACTTGTATTTCTTGTCTTCTTGATGAGGTGAGGTAGGTTGAGTAATATAATAATTTCAGTACTATGGTCTGTTGAAGAAGTTATTTAATGCACTCATTATCTACTGTGAAATAACATTATAATCCTTGTGGTCAGACCATCAGGTTTCTCTGTGAGTGTGTGTGTGTGTGTGTTGTGTGTTTTTGGTTACACAATTGAGAGAGTCAGAGTCCAAGAGACTTTTAGGGATTAAAGAGGAAAAGCAGAACAATGAAAATGTATTTGAATATTATGCATATACACTGAAATGGAAGCCCGTGAAGCTCCAAACATTTGAATATGAAGATTCATTTTGTTGAAAACTAGTTTCAGTGCAATCTTTTATATGTGTAAGTAGTGCATAGCTGTTATGAATCCAAGACATAGGAAGCACTTCTTTTTCATTCTTTCAGTTCTTCAGCTACTCAGTTGTTGTGCTGCTGTGTTGTTTTCATTTGCTGAACTGTTATGAATCATATTAAGCTCTGCCCTGGGGCTTCATGGCCTCACACTGTCTTTGTTACAGCAGGGGAATCAAATGAGGTAATTGATTGCTTACAATGATCCTTTTCCCCTTTTGTTCGCTGCTTATGCTGTCTGTGCACTGTATCTGAAGCTTGTTTATCAGCAGAGATAATTTACCCATATTCTCCATGGCAATAAATATTTAATTTGAGTAAATGTCATAGGCTAATGATTTAAAATAGGTAAATATGGCTACTATATTACATGCCATTCTGTAGTTTTGATAAACCATGGAGGTATAGTTGTGTGTATAGAAGTTCACTTATTATCACAAATAAAAAACAAACAAGTGCATCCTGTGATGTATTATTCCCATCCTGCTGACCTTAATGAAGGGAAATAGAAGATGGATATTCAAACACACAGAGGACACTTCTTCATATGCAAAGCTTCGTCCACTGTTTTGTATAATGTATTTTTTATGCAACTGAATGTGAGTAAAACCTGCATATATTTGCATGATCATGTAAAGATCGTCGTGACAATAACACATATCAATTCTTTAATGTAGAGAAACTGTGTTAGAACAGTCAGTGTGATTGCACCCAGTGGGTAATTGGGATTGTGACAGGTAAATTATTGCTTTTCCTCTTGTTTTACTCTAAACTCTGCAGCCAACAGAGCGGGATTAATACATTGTGTTAACAAGAGGGATGCCAGCCTCCTTTTATCCATCCTCCATGTGTGCCCCTCTTTGCTTCCACCCCTGTCACCCTGCTGATTATACCTGACAGGTTCTCCTTCTCATCGTCAGAGATGACTTGTGTTTCTCCTGGGCTCCCAGAGTCTCATCCCTCACCCACGGTTGGCCCCGATCACAGGAAGAGCAGATATGAGTCCAGGGGGGAGATCAGTCACGACTCTCCTTTCTACCTGGAAGTCATTTTTCAGCCCCTGGATAGTCAAGTGTGCGGCATCTCTTAGTGGTACATGTGATTTATCCACTAAGCTGTTGATGGTGGTCACTGTGGCAATAGAAGCAGCCAGACTCACAATTTTCACCCATTTGTTCTGCTAGCGCCACTCTTAATCAGCAGGGACGATAATGAAGACACTCGTGGTCGAACACTGGTGGAGTTTTTAGTTTTAAAATCAATGGAGGAGTCCAATTTTGCTTATGTGTTTGTGTGAAAAAGATAGACATAACGTTGCTATTCTTTTGATTATTTCTAGAATTTGTAGTTTGAAGAAACGTTATGTGAAATCCAATCCAATCCAATCCAACTTTATTTATATAGCACTTTAAAACCTTCAGACCAAAGTGCTGTACAGAGAGATAAGCTCACACAACATAATATAAATACATTTAAAATACAAGATACAAACACAAAGCAAACCAGAATAAACATAATAATTAAAAAATAAATAATGAAATAATAATGAAGCCTCATTTGAGACCAAGGAATGAAAATTAAAACACCAACTTGCCCCTGTTTCTTACCAGCACCTTAAGGCAATGATTGTATAAGAGTATTACATATAATCATTTTCTATTTGTATCTGCACCACTGCATTCCCCTTCTTTGCACCATAATAAGAGGAAAGGCTCAGTCACATAATTTAACACAACACTAGGCTAATATGAGACATTGTAGTCAGCAAAGACAGACATTTAGCAGTACAGTATTAGACAGGATTAGGATGATTCAGTGTAGAAAGGAGGTGCCGCAGAAGACAGCTTTAGCCACACATTTCACTAGGTGTCATTTAATACTGCTCCACGGCTGAGCCAAAATTAATTCACTCATGATGACTTCTGCTCCTTTCATTTTCTTTATTTATATATTTACCTTCATTGCATTTGTTCCCCTGTCTCATTTTTGCAATCCTCTCAGTTTTAATAGATTTTTTTAATTCCAGCCTTTTTTTCCAGTGTGGCAGCAATCAGAATACCACCAATTTGCAAGAAAATTAGTCCATTTTATCTTTGTAATTATTGACATTAGGGGAGGATGAGGGTGTGTTAGAAACACTCACACAGGCCAATTACTGGTTTCTTTGAAGCCTGCTGAAACTTGCTCTGTCAACAGGTTCTCCCAGATACCATGACATGATTTATTATCTAGGCAGTTTACTTCATCTCAAATAGTTTGCATGCGCATTGAGTTAAACAGTGACCACATTGCACAACTGATCAGGATTATAAAACAAATTCTCATTATCTAGACCCAACATTTTGAAACATGCCATGATTCATGATGGAAATGTTCCTCACTCAACACTCCAAAAGTCATATTTGTTGTCAAGGATTTGTGGGAATGAAGCGATGTGAGGCCTGACAGGGGTGAAGTGGTTCATGTTTGAGCCTAATCTACCTCAAATCTAGCATCGTGTGAAGAAATGCTGAGATCAGGCCATGACTGGAGGTTAAGTCAAGTCCCCCGTGTAAACCTACAACATTCTTCAAGCCCTAAGAGTGTATTGCATTTGTTCCTCCGGCAGTGTGTGTGTGTGTGCATGTATGTGTGTCAGTGTGCATTTTCACACTTCTCCCATATCAACTTATATTTCCACTGTGTGGCGTAGCATGGGGAGCAGGGGTCCCTGAGGGCTCTGGGTTTATGCTAAGACCATTATAAAGGATCGTGATGGCCGACGATAGTGTGAGAATGTGTTTATGTATGTCTGCATAAGGCGCCAACAGGGCTCTCCCTCAGGGTGGGATTTAATTCCAAATGGACGTGTGAGGACAGGCACAGTAAAAAAAAGTGTTTGTATGGGGGGTAGAGGGTCAATAGATGCAGTGTGTACAATGGTTATTGTAGACTAATCAGTGTGGTGACCTGAGCTGGAGTTTATATTGAGGAGCTTGACCTTTACTGTTGGCGGGAGATGAGGAGTGCCCTCCATCCCTTGGACTGTTGCTTTATGCTAGATTTCTTTCAATGCCATGGTGCTTCATACCCACGCACACACACACACACAAATAGCAAAATGAAAACACTCAGAGTCGTCAGTCCTGCACCACGGTTTGAACCCATTAATGCTACAAAAACATAAAAAGAAGTGTATTTGTTTATTTAAAATATCCGATAATAAAACATCCTCTGCTGTAGCTGAAACTAGAAACATGCTGGACGGCTCTTTAGGATGCAGGAACAAAATAATAGCTGGGTGTTCAAAGCAAGCCATTGTTATTTAAAAGAAAGACACATTATTCACTCTCCCTCACCTGTTGTTTAATTTGCATTTGGGAAATCTGCCCAGTCATACCTTCCCATGCCTAGGGGAAATAGCGATGTGCTTTGATCACAGAGACAACTGGTTTTCTAGCAACTGCTTCACTTATCCTTTTCCCCACCTTGCCTTCTTCCTTTTATTTCTGACTCAGTTATTCTCTGACTTCATAACCTCCCATGAGCTTTTCCTTACTCTCACCTCTTAAATCCTCCCAGTAGTATTAAATGTGTGTTTATCCCTCCAGCCTGCCCCCCCCCCCATGTCTCCAGTTCCCTAAGGAAACAGCCAAAGCACAGAGCCCCAGGTAGGGAGCCCTAGGCTGGGCCTGTAGCTGCTGTGGGAGCTCTCACAGGGATTTGCAGGCTCTAGAGACCCTGTACTCTCTGCACAAGGTCTGGTATGGCACCACAGAGAGATTTAAAAGGACAGCGAGCAAAAAAAGGTAAGGTAGACGGAGGAAATACGATTCAGAAAATCAGAGTAAGTGCTTTTGTGCACATTTCTGACCATACATATTTTTATTTTGTGGTATTTTCTACTAGACAAGAACATATATTGCCTTAAACTCCTCCTTCACATAAACTTTTGCTACCCATTTGTATAAATGAGAGAGAACAATTGGTCACAGTGGTTTCAGAGGCCTCTGCTTTGTACAGGGATAAGATGAGGTCCCATGCAAAGAACAAAGCTGGATAATTGACCCCCTTCAGATTCGCTAGCGCGACTCATGTGTCCTGTTGGACACAGGCTGTGTCCTGTGCACACATGTGTCCACATGAATGCACTGACATGCATAATCACACACACATGCATAATCACACACACACAGGCATTCAAACAGACAGAAATGCAAACAAAATGTCTGGTACTGTTCCATGCCGGTTTCACTTTGATTGCCCTAAAATAGTGCGTGAGTCAATGTAAGCTATGTGTAATTTCTCACTCTATGCCTTCATGGTGCATTTTCACTGATCTGTCAATTGCCTTTCAGTGGATGCACATTTACACCCTGTAATCTTTTCCGCTTTGTTAAACAGCCTTGTAGTAAACTATCAGCTTTGATGGACAACTTTACAATAGGGAGGCTTTTCTCTTTCCTCACCATGAATGGGGCATTCTTGGGGCATAATTATAGACTGCACCTAACTGTAAGAGAACAATAACAAATATTAAACATTAGAGTTTAAATATACCTTGAAGCTCCCATTTTTTTCTTTTGAATCTCCCGTGTTTTCTCATTCTCTCTTTGTATGTACAACATATTAATTGTTATCATCATTCTCTAACGTTAGGATTCTTTACTCAAGTCACCATTTCAACCACTTTACGATGAAAATAACAGACCAGATATTACTAAGGAGGGAAACAAATCAAACAGACATCATATGAGGGCTTTCAACCTTATTAATCACAAAAGGAATTGATTTGTTTGTAAGCGAAATAACAAAAAAAAAGCATCTAACGTAATTGGCTTGAATCTGTGGCCCTGCTTATGAAGCTCTTTCTTGTTGTGCTTGTGTGTGTCTCTCTCTGTTATTGAGCTTGTGCTTTGTGCGGGTCAGTCACATCAGTCATTCTCAGATGGCCAGAGTAGCAATATACTGTATGCTAATTGTTTGCTGCTTAATATGCTACATCAATCAGGACTAATTACATTGTTTCAGCACTAGGCCTTGTTGCAGCAAATGAGACTGGGTGTGAGAGAGAGGGATACAAACACAGAGACACTTGATAAGTGGAGCACAGATGCAAATGTGCAGTGTATAAAAACGTAGTGTATATCCCCTCTTTGTGCAGTTCAAGTTTCAGGGGAATTCCCACATTAAGATAATTCAACCTTAAATATAAATATAACTTTCTATTTTAATGTGATTATACCTGATTGTATGTTTTTAACCTTAAATGCACTACCTTTTAACTGAGCAGGAGCTTTCATAACATGCAGGAAAACAAATGCGCGGCACAAATATTAAAATGTATAGCTTGATTTTCCTTCCTGTTAATCACCGTTTATGATTGATTACCTTAAAGGTGGGGTAGGTAAGTTTGAGAAACCGGCTCGAGATACACTTTTTGTTATATTCCATGGAATGCTCTTAACATCCCGATAGCAATGAATATCTTAAGTGCTTTGACAAAAAATCCATAACAAAACGTCATCTGTGGAAGCCGTAGCACTGTAAAAAGCACCACCAATCATTTTAGCCGGCCCGGCTAAAATAACTGGATGGCCTACCTGCCTGTCAGCCTTCCATCTGTGCACAAACTTATCTCGTGCCCTCATTGGTCATGTGCACGATCCTGTGTGTTGGAGGAGGGGCTCTGTAAGGAAGTGGCAGATTTGTTCCGGATATGTATTTTCAAATTCTAGCGCACTCGAGCTGGTTTCTCCAAAATGACCTACCCCACCTTTAAGGAATTAATTTTAATGGGTTCCCATCACACAGTAAAAGTAGCTCTAGTTATGCTGAATTATTGTCAGATATTTTGAGGTGCTAATCTTTGCAAATATTATTTCTCTTGTTAAAGAAACGTTAAATTATACACACATGCACCGCCTTACTCTAACATACACACACACGTTTGAAACTTCTTGACTGTAGTATGTGACCTCCTGGTCGTTGCTAAGTGCCTGGGATGGGGGCCCTCTGGCTTGTGAGGCTTTTTAATGGACTCCTAGACAGTCCATTTCTATTGTGTGTGGAGAACAACTCTGGTGAATGCAGCAAATTAATCACATTTGGACCCAGATTGGCTGCCACTTTTCAGAGTGAGCCCCCTTGCTAAGGTGCAACTAGAAGGAGTTGAGGGGTCAGACAAGCACAAAACGGGGGGCTGAGAGAAGAACAGGGGGAACTCTAGTTTAACCCTCAGCTGAAAGACGAACAAGGCTGTCATTTTGTATTCTAGCATGGCCTCTGTCGTGCTCCTGCTGGCATTCCTGTTGCATTTGTAGAAGTGGGTCCACGGGTCTTTGTGAGTGTGTGTGAGTGTGTGTTTGCGTGCGTGTAGGCAGAGACAGAGATCGTTCTAGCTGTTTTGTTGTGGCAAAGGTCAGCTTGTATTGCCAGCTGGAGAGAGGCCTGTGAGGCCCACTAGATAGGCAGACTTCAGGGGGGGGGGGGAAAGGAGGGCGAGAGAATGAATGAAAGGTGGGGGCGGCAGCAGCAGCGGGTTGGAGTGGGTTTCAGAAAATGATGCAAAGGGCAACATAGATTTACTATCTGATTGTGCAATGTTTACTTCGTCACGTAAAACATAAAAAGCAGTTTTCAGATAAGAAAAACAACATCGGATAGTTTGTTTCAGATGTTTACAGAGGCCGAATGAGGGAGTCGTGGGAAGGAGGGTGGGCTGGGGAGATGAATCGCAAATAGTTTAATGGGCAAACGAGGTGAAAGCATGGAGAAGTGAAAAAAAAAAGCAGCAAGAAGAACCCCTTGCTCGCCACGGCCCCTGTTCAGTATGCATCCCCACTGTTGGGATGATAGTGGGGGCAGAAGAAGGCCATTGTTCCTCTCGGATCTTCTTATGCATTGCAAAGAGAGATGGATGGAAGAGAGGAAGAGAAGAAGGCAGGAGACAGAAAGAGGGTTAGGGTTTGGGGCTGACCTGTGACCCACCTTGACCCGCAGACACCCGCCACAACCGGGGCTTTTGTCTGAGGATCGGGCTTACTGTGACCTCCTCCATGTAAAATCGAACCCTTAGAATCCACCCTTCCCCCTTGGACCCACTCGATTGTGACAAGGTCAGGGTTCAATCACTGTAAGGGGCCCGGGGTAGTGAAATAGAACTGGGAAGCACAATAGTGCATATGTTTTTGTGTGCATTTGTGTGTGCGTGTGTGCCTGGATATGTGTTTATATGCGTATGTGTGCAGTTGTTAAAAATCTGTGGTCATGTAATGTAATAAGGGGGTGGGTTTAAAATAATGGCTCTCCCAGGATTTTAGGGTGGTTAAACTAATGCCAGCTTTATGTTCATTTCAACACCCATTCAGTCCGTTTCTACGTGCGTGCGTGTGTGTGTGTGTGTGTGTGTGTGTGTGTGTGTGTGTGTGTGTGTGTGTGTGTGTGTGTGTAGATTTCTGTAGGGAATCATTATCATTTGTCCTTGGGTATCAGTGTATGGTGACAGTGAAACTAATTTAAATGTGTTTACCATTATTGAGGTAGAACTTATAAGGCTCATATGAATCTTGAATTAAGAGAAATGACTGAAGTATTGTACTTTAATGACCCTAATGCTTTTACTGGCATCAACTGTTGCTGTATCCAAGCTAATCAGACACACACTTTTACACAATGTGTCCTTCTTTATTTCTTTATCTCTTTATACCCCACTTTATTCTCTGTTTAGTCTTTCATCATTGGTATATCATAGTCTATATTTATTGGAGAGCCCATATACTACTGTGAAATCACAGGAGCCTGACTGTTTCCATGTGTTGGGTTTTATTGCCATTTTCCTGCCTCAGTAATGTGTATTTTATCAACTCAGCATGTGGATATTGATGTTTGAGTGAAAAGTAACGTTTTCCCTTTTTGAATTCCCTGCCAAACCCTCCATGACACAGTTGGTGCTCGAGATTTAGGAATATGTTCTAGGACACACTTAAGTCCATATAATATAAAATCATAAACACTAGTGCTCTCTCTCTCACACACACACACACACACACACACACACACACACACACACACACACACACACACACACACACACAACACACACACACACACACACACACACACACACACACACACACACACACACACACACACACACACACACACACACACACACACACACACTCACACACACGCACGCGCACCACATTCACACTTCAAATAATAGGCTTTTGGGATAAAATAAATCACCACAAGATCACACACACCCGACTTTTTGGCAAAGCCTCCGCCAATTTAAATGAATTGTATAGACCTGGCCAGTAACTAGAAAACATATATTAACATTTTCCTCTATATTTCAAGGTTGTCAAATGAAGGGGGGAATAAGGGACATAGCTGGTAAAACTTTTTGTATGTAATGGAGCATTCAAAGCTATAGCTAGTGGGAAGGAGAGCGGTAAAGAAAGAGTGAGAAGAGCTAAATGTGGAAAACATGGATGCTGGCAGAAAAGCAGGCAGTGGAGCATTGGGAGATCAACAAAGGGATGGTTTGACATGGCTCTGTCAAACCAGTGTAATTACTAAACACCCCAAATTACATACCCTCATTTAGTTGTACCCTATCATTTACCACTATCCACATAGCGCTCTTTTTACTCCTACTCACTGTCCCGCTCATTCATGCTTTCTCTTTTTTCCCCTCCTTCTCTCTCATTTTTTCTCCATTATGTAAATGGTAAATGGACTGTACTTATATAGCACTTTATCCAGTCTTTAAGACCCCTCAAAGCGCTTTTACATACTACATGTAATTCACCCATTCACACCCATTCATACAGAGCAGTGTACCTTACTCTAGGACCTAACATTCACACACATTCACACACCGTTGGCCATGCCATCGGAAGCAACTGTATCTTGCCCAAGGATACATCTACATGTTGACTGCATGGGCTGGGATCGAACCCACAACCTTCATGGTTGAAAGACGACCACACTCCCTCGCAGCCACAGTCGCCCATTATGTCTCTCCATTTTTCTACCTGTGGTTCTCCTGAAGTCCTAAGTGTAATATTGTATCCCTTTAAGGATCTCGGGTCTCATAAATGTCATTTCGAAGAACGTTACGATGTTGTTTTGGGGAAGGGGGAGATACACTCGTTAAGACACACGTTGTTGCTATTTTTCCATGTTGAAAAGATGTATGAACGTGACCTTTGGCATTACCAGAACCTTGTACTCCGTGTTACTAAAGACTATACAGTAGTAACCAAGAGTGATAGGGGCAGAGGCCTCATATAGCAACTAACATCATTTGTCTGTCCAAGATACACTGAGAGGCGATGCATTCTCCACATGTTAAATTCAAACTTACTGCGGGTGAGAAGCCTTGTTGTGAGAACATTTATTTACATTAGCCTTCTGACAGTAAGTGAAACATCATTTCTATAAACTCAGCCCTCCGCATTACCACAGGCAAAATGAAGTCGACCATATGTTTAGAAACCAGGAGCGAGACTCAGGGTTAGAGTGCCCACTGTGTACATATGTGGGCTTCTTTGTGTACACCCAATTGTGTGTATGCACATGCTTTTGTATGTACTTGACATATAGTGTCTTAATGTGCATATGTGGTAATGGGTGTATGCTAGTTTTAATCCCCATTGAGTATCCTTATTACAGACTTGCTAGTTTGCTTGGATTGGCACTGAAAGTGGCACAGGCCAACACCAGACAAGTAGCAAAGCCCCTGCCACAGACTAGATTAGATTAGAATCTTTAATGACCACACAGCCAGGCTGGTGGAATTCGTGTTCAGTGCAGAGTATTACAGCTTGTTCCATACAATTCAACATACAATAAACAGACAATAAAAAGTGCAACACACAGCACAGGGCAAAGATATATAACATAAAGTTCAAGGTGTGGTGGATTGTTATTGTTCATTGGGGTTATTTAGAGTCCATTTAGTGACTAAATACCAGAGTTAAAATGCCTGTATCCAGTGTCCCCTTTTGTCTTCCACAATACACTCAGAGGTTTTCTGTTTAGCTTTCAGTGTCTACCTTTGTGATTGAGTTCAGAGCGCTGCCTTGCTGAAGTGTCTCATTGTGTTTGGGAAAGCACTTATGAACCAGTTGTGTTTCAACATTTTGTGTCTGTTTGCTTGACTTGAGACCTTGTGGATCTACCAGGCTGTCGGGGCTCTCTGTGCTATAGCTCTGCTCTGGCAGCACACTGATGATGTCATAAACCTACTCCAGCCACTCTACATCATTGCTGACATTTACACGCTTGACGGGACTTGGAATGGGCCGATCACCTCACATCAAGGAAGGGATTCCATTACTGCTCTCGTAACTCATATCTCACACACACACATACACACATTGTCTACCACTTAAAAGGTGGACTTGAGCTAGAGGACACCTATTGTGCATGTCTGAGGGAGTGTGTATCATTCCCAACGAGGACATTTGGGGTTTTCAGGGTCGAGGAGTGTGTGCTCAGTTGGTCTCCGTGGTGATAATCTCAAGGCGCGGCCTCTGATTTATTGTCCCATTAATGTCCACGGAAACCATCAATAAAGCGATGCAGATGAGCGGAGAGGTAACGAGATGAAAAACGACAAGAGCAACGAAGAAGTGAAAGAGAAGGGGCCTTGATCAATAAGAGAGAGTGGTGTCCATTTGGGTAATGGACAGAGGATCATAAGTGGACAGGGTCAGAAGCAGTTTCATTATCCACTCTGTCCTGATCGCCGTCTTGTGTGCATCTGTCCGTGCCCTCGCAGGTATATGCATGAGTGTGCAGCTTCGAACGAGTGTGCATGCTGTAAGCGTTTGTGTGGGGGTCTCAGGAACACACTGATGTACGGACAGGTTGCGAATCAGCTCCATTATCTCACCCATCAGCTCTTTTTTCTCCTCTCGGCCGTGTTAAGTGAATTAGAACTGAAAGAGAAGAGGCTGATTAGACAGCCAGTGTGAGAAGCTGACACGACTTTAAAGAGAGCATTAAATGGGTGTTTATCAGAATAATAACCATAACACTCTTTATCCACCCGTCAGATTCCATTACCTCACTTGAACCTTCACATTTTCATCATACTCTCCACATAGAATTCTGAACTTCCTTTCTTTTCTGTGTGCTTGTGGTTTGTTCAGGCGCACACAAGCATTTGCGTGTGTTTTGATGCAGGTTAAGTTTCGAAGTCACCTCCTAGAACCCCATCTCTCTGCAGCATTCACTATCTGATCCCACCTTTTGCAGCAATGCTTTGATGTGTATTTGCATTGTGAATGGCTGCCAGGTGCTCTTTTTCCTCCCCTCTGTACTTACTATATTCGCTCTCTCCTTTGTTCCCGTATGCAATTTTTCAGAAACGTTCCCCTTGTATATCTGACTATATCTACCTTTTCTTGGTCTTTCTACTTGTCTTCCTAGCCGTTTCTTCCTGTTTTCAATTATTCTATTACCTCCCTCCTTTTCCCCCTGCCTCTGAGCTGAAAATGGATGGATGAGGTCATAGAGAGCTGTCAACACTGTGATCATATGGCTGCTACCGGCTCTGCTCACAGCTGAGGATGCGCTTTCAATGGCAACTCTGTGTTTCATAATCTCAGGCGAATCACAGGCTCAGGAAAAAAATGGGAGATTTAAATAAGGCTGATATTAGCTGAACAAAAATGTGAGGTCTTACACAAAGAAACACTGGACCGATCCCAGGAACCCCCAGTTTTGCCCCACTCTCATATGACTGGTGTGTTTGGTCACATTTTGTCTGACTATAGGGAGGCGTACCTTTTCAACACATGCTGAGACATCAGAGGAACAGAGCCTGCGAGAAGGTGTTGATTTGATCCCACATCCACATCCCCCAATACACACCCACCACACACAACACACACACACACACCACCACACACACACACACACACCACACACACACCACCACACACACCACACACACACACACACACACACACACACACACACACACACACACACACACACACACACACACACACACAACACACACAGAAATACACATTCTTTATCTGCTGAGGGATTTCCCTTTCAACCCAGGAGGAATGTAGTTAATGATTTTCAGACACAGATAGGATCTAACTTGTCTCATGTACACTATTCAGGTAAGATGTCATTAGTCTTCCCTTTTTGTGTTTGTATTTGCATGCATGTCAGTGTCTTGCTTGCATTTATTCACTTTTTTCTCAAAACAAACGTTTTAGTTTAACATTAATGAATTGTAACAAATATCTAGTGCTGAAAAAACAATGTAAACAACTCGGAGACATTCACAAACCTGAGCCCAGACTTATTCTGCCAGGTCAATGGATATTGGCCAGGGTCCAATACCCCACTGGGGCTTTGTTTCTTCCTCAAACATCTTCTCCTGTGGCTTGCCTTTAGTCAATGAAACTTTGCATTGGGAACAAATACTCAAGTCATGTACACCTATCAGCGGCAAAAACAATTTAACGCAGTTTAAGCAGGCGTTGTGCTGAATCTGTCAGATTTACATTTGTCCCTGTGGTTCTAACTTGACATACCGTGCTGTTGTTGCTGATGCCGAGGACTGTCTCCGCCACACGAGCTTCCTCTAGTCCATTTCCTAATGAAACACTATACTTGCCGTGACAAGGCTTGTCTCTGGAAGTTATGTAATCCATAAGTCAATAATAAGTGTTTGCTGCGATGTCTTCTATTACCCCCAGGCAGTGAGTTAAATCTTTAGCGTGTTGCTGGATTAATGCATCCAGTACTCTAGAGTCTAGACATCTGAGTCTGTATCCTGTAGTATAACTATGTAACATTCTTCTTGACAATACTGGGGATTTAAATAGAAACTGGCACAGAGAGAACATACGTAGGAGCAGTTTCACACCTCTCACTTTTTTAAGTCACAGGTCAACATTTACTTTCACAACCAGTAGCTACAAATCTGACAGTTTGCTGCCAAGTTGTTGGTTTGTTTGTACCTCTGTGTGAGATATTTATGGAGAAAGAACAAGTGATGGAGCATAATTGCACGTAAACATAGCCTTCAGGTGTTCAAACAAACTAGCCTTCGCTAATGATGGTTAATCCTAGTA
This sequence comes from Gymnodraco acuticeps, assembly GCF_902827175.1. Taxonomy (NCBI): domain Eukaryota; kingdom Metazoa; phylum Chordata; class Actinopteri; order Perciformes; family Bathydraconidae; genus Gymnodraco; species Gymnodraco acuticeps. The sequence continues at coordinate 737,161 of NW_022990947.1, forward strand.
AGATACTAAAACTCTTTGTGTCACCTTCGGGTTCATGTAGAGCGGCCGCGGGCAACTGTTGTTTTAAACAGGGACAGCGTAGGCTAATGGCTAACAGCATGTGGGGGTTGTGGATGAGGTGCATCTGCTTTTTAACGTCCCCCCTTTCTACTAAACTCTCCACACACACACACACAAACACATAATCTCTATGTCTAGATGGTTATAAATGGCAGGGTGTGTTATGCCTGCAAGCTGTCATTAGGAAGCCATTAGGAGCATGCAGGGAACGAACAAAACAAAACAGAACAGAACGGCGTAGGAAACATGCAACCGAGATCCTCTTGTTTTAGCCACACTGTATCCTCCTCTTTTCCTCCTTCATCCTCCCACCCTGTAGCAGACTATAGGTGCTTGGCTAATGGCTACCACACCTCCCTTCAACTTCCCCCGGCCCCCCTGGCGCTGCTGTCAGACAGAAAAATATACAAGGAGGAGGGCCTGTTGGTGACGGGAGGGGAGACAGATGAGTATTGAGCTCTGGAGGAGCAAATGGATACTGATATTGGACAGTGGGGAGAGAGGAATCATCAGGTTAAAGAAAAGAGAGTATAGGACATTGGAGAAGAATAATGACAAATCGAGAGTGCTTTACCCCCTCTTCATGTTCTCTTAATTTTTCTGCAAAAAAACTGAGCTGAGCTGTCCCTTACTGGCTCTGAGTTGATCCGTCTCTCTGACCTCTCTCTTTTTTTAGATTCCAGATAGTGAAGAGAAAAAATGTAAGGACAATAAACAGATACAGTAAGTCAGAGTAAAAAGAGATGAAAAGAGACAGAACCTAAGTAAGAGCGAGAGAATGAGAGAGTACAAGAGAGAGCGCATGAGAAAGGGGAGTAAGAGAGTACATAAAACCCGTGAATAGCTGCTTGAAGCATGGACACAGGATCTCCTAGCAACCTGGGACCATTTATGCATTTCTTCTCACTTTGGTTGATTTCCTTTTAAAGACTGAAAGGGGAAATACACTTTGATTTGGAAAAGGGATTTAGTGCTGTTTTTAGAAGGCTGGGCTATAGGGGGAATTAGATGATCTGCAGAGATAGAGAGGATTAGAAGTGCATAGCATACAGAAACAAGGGACTTACAGGGAAAAAATGAGAAGAAGTGATGAAAAGGGTTGGCCCGAAACCAGGACACGAGGACACACCCGGTTATGAGAGAGGAGTTGGACCTGTCTTGGGATGATGTGAGAGCTGAGGCAGAGCAAAGGAATGTAGGCCAGACTGTAAACCAGAGCAGTCATCTTAAAGGAAGGGGCAATGAGAAAAGGGCGGAGGTAGAATGACAGCGAGAAATGTCAGCTGATGATCTTTGTACCATTCAATCGAGTTTAAATATCCAGACGCTGTCAGGCCACTGGTAGCAGATCACAATGACCAGGGGCGAAAGAGGTGAATGGGCCAGACTGCAATAACGTTGCAAAGAGGTAGAGTGGGAAAAGGCGGATGTGAGGGTAAAGGTGAGAGAGGGGTGAGGGGTGAGAGGAAGGCAGGCAGGAAAAAGACAAATGGGAATAACTCCAGAACTTGCACCAGTTTCCCCTTTTTTGCATTTTCCCCTATCTACCACACCACTGCTCCAAAACAATCAAGGATAAATCCGTTCACAGCCAAAGAAAATGTGTGTTTGTCTTCCGATTGATTTGCCATGTTGACAAATCCACTGTGTCCAGCAAGGAAAATAGGGATAAAAGCTGTGCGTGCATGTGCATTTGTCCACAGTTTTGTTTTAGTTGCATGCCTCTAGCATTTGCATTTAACGGCATGTGAACATGCAGACGTGTTACATTTTGTCTTTCGTTACAAAAGCAGTTTTTGTAATACAAACTGTTTGTGAGGGGAAGTCATCTGGGACACCACAAGCCCAGAGATCAGAGGAAACCCATCTGTATATATGAGTAAGCTTATGCGTAATCGCGTTGTGTGTTTAAGTATTCATCTCATTCAGCACGAGGGAATAGTGTAACAAGTAAAGGACCGTTTCCAGGAGGAACAAAGGATAATAGGATCAGCAATATATAGTAAACAACAGTTATTAAACTTAGAGTGAGTCAAAAATTACAAGGCAAATACTGCTCCCTATAAATACCACTTTATATCAATGACACCCCGAGTCATTGCTAAACAACAGTCATGTGTTGAGGAAAATGGTGAACACATTTGGCATAGAACAGAAGTACACAGGAAGAGAAGGAAGGGGATCAAAGAAGGAGAGATTAGATCATATCTCAAAATTGACTTGGTGGTGCCACCCTTGACTTAAGGTAATTAACATCCCTACCTACAGACAGATAGAAACACATTTGGGAGATGGATGTGAGGAAGCCAAATGAATGATAGTCACTGGTGTGCGCGTGTGTGTGTGTACGCTTACATATAACTGTTTGATTGAAAGCCACTTGTCAAAGAGGAGGAAATACATACAAATGACAACGCTACCACTTGTTTGTCATTTGTAGACAGAGACAATATAAGTTAGAAGGATAATTATAAAAAATAGTCCTATTGATAAAGTTAATGACAATATAGATACCTACACATGCACAGACATTCCCAGTTGTGGCTCTAGTACTTTGTTCACACTGTCTAATCGTACACACACGGAATCTGTCTCCAGATCTTCAAATATTGTTTTTAGGAGATAAAGAGATAGTATTACCTAACTTTGCCAACTCTCCTCACCTAATTAAACACTGTATATGCAACATGCTGCCACACACATACTGTTGTGGTCAGCCTTGTCATGGCACCAGGTAGATAATTCACACAAGTCAGAGTGATAATGTGATGCTGTGTTGGTGTCTCAGGGTTAGATGGAGCCAGCCGGAGACAGAAAAAAATGAAAGATGAGAGCAGGGTGCATTCCTGCGTAATAGCCAGCAAGACTGCCAGCCCTTGTTCTTATTTACAGTAAACACCCTCATGCCAATCATGCTATCTATCTTTCCCTCTCGGTACTGTGACTCCAGCATGTTGCCCTGGGCAAGTTTCAAAGTTTGCGTAGAAGCTTGCACTTACACGCAGGATCTTTTTTCAAAGCATGCAGGCACTTCTAAGTTGCATTTTTAAAGACAACACAACGTGTATACTCACTCACATAACAACCTGGATTATTTCCATTTTAATTCCATACATCCTATTTATTGTACTCGCATTGTGGTGCGAGGCTTTTGAAGCCTGAGCAGGAACAAGGAAGGACTTGTGTTTGGAAAATACATGACAGTGATGCATACATGCCGCAATCCTTGCCAGCAGTAAGTCACCTAATCAGAGGCCCTGAGGACATAACCGTCTATCTACCTGTTCTGCCATGTATCAAAGTTTTTACCTGTCTTCCACTTCTATTGTGTGTATTTGGATATGTTCAAGGTGTTAGTGTGCTTGTCCTGGAACTGTGGGACAGTTCCCTGACAGGCAAACCAGGCAAGCTGGAGGGCATGGCATGGAGAGGATGCATTGTTTGACCAGGTGTGTATTGAGGTGTGTTATTGTGAGACAGAAAAATAAGGAGTGAGAAAGGAACAGACGGGAAAGAAGACAATTAAAGAGGACTGTGACAGATTTGTCGGTTAGCAGCTCTTTCGGCACCAGGGTGGTGGTTGATCCTACATGATGATGAACCTTGATGGATCAACACGAGGCCCATTGGCTGCTTGGGGGCGCCTCTCACCCAGTGCTGACTGAAGGGAGGGGAAACAGCCGCCAACTACAAGTCGACACAGCCAAGATGGAGAGAGGACACTTGGGGTATTTGTTTATGTATTTACTCCCATATGCTGTATCCTCTGCAATGCTACAGTGAGTCAGCTCAATGAGGCAAGGAGAATGCTCCATCAACTCTCTGAGGAAGGGCGGGCATTTCTGCCTCAAGAGCAGCTTACTCAAACTTCCAGCATAGAAAGTGGACCGGTGGAGAGTTTTGGATGGGAACAAAGCTATTTTGGCATTTCACATTAGGCCAGTGGGCTTGTGTTTTCTTTCTTTTACCCACTGTCCAGTGTTCTTCTCTCTCCACAATGCAGAGCTGAGATTGAAAAAAAGCAGAAGCAATAGTGTGTGTGCCTCATTGATTGTATTTGACACTATTCCAAGTCCAACCAAACGGGTAATTAATCTGGCAGTACACATAAACCAGAGCTAAATTGTGGTGGGCAGCACAGTTTACTTCTATGTACATGTGCATTTTCTTTGAAGTTGGCTGTGTGACTATTTTTTTTCCACCCCAACACGCTCACACACTCTTTTCTGTCAGGCTGCGTGTGGCCCTGAAAGAGAGAGAGTCCTCTAATGCCTACAACTTGAGAAGCTGTAGCAATGCCATCTCATTAACAGATGCCCTTGTTTGTGTTTGTTTACACCATATGGAGAGTTTGGAGCCAGAAGGGTAAAAGAAGGAGTTGATTCATTTTACATCCCAAATACTTTTGACCTTCTCATTGAAATGTAATTTGAAAACGTAGCTCTTATTAGTGCTGCTAGGTTCACTGGTTCACATTAGTATGTACAGCAAAGGCCAGGGGAAGGGTTGCCAAGGGAGAAGGATCAGACACACACTCACACCTGGAGGCTGGCATTATGGGTATTTACCTAAGCACAGTGCTCAAGGACAAGGACAGGTGGCTTTCAGTCCAGATTTGTGTAGTTTAATATTTTAAATGTATTAGTTTATTTACTCAAACATTGTTTTAGACAAATATACAAATCATGTCAATGCCTAAAAAAAAAAAAACTAAAGCATATAAGACACTTTCTTTGAACCCATGGTCTACATAATATGGGTAGTAGGGACCGTTTGAAAACTTTCTCTGCTATAAACTGAAAAATACGATTCTATTGCTTAACAGCAATCTTTCCCATTCACAAAAGTGGTCATTATTATGTATTTTTTATCCGGAGTTGATCTTCTGACAGCGTAGCTCATGAACGTAATGCTTTTTGACAGCTGACTCTTGAATCTGTGATGTTGATGCTTGCTGCAAGCAAAGGCAACACACTAAATTAATCCAATAAATATTATTCTGTGCTTATCTCAGAAGTTTTCATTTGATAATGAAAAAAACGTGGATGTTTTAATACAACGTTTTTGCTTTTTGAGGATTTTTAAATATCGTACTCCCTTCGTTGACCATCAACTGTGACAGTTATCTTTCACATGTTGCCTGCTGCACTTTATTATGTACACCACTTTTATACCATCCATCATTATCTACTGAATTTAAGACAATAATCTTCTTTCCCTCACAAATCTGTAATTTTATTTAGAGATATAATAAATGCTAGCCATGGAAAAAGGCAATCCCTGCTTGTAAAGACAGAACACAAACATACAGTACTGTATGTATCGTGGAGGCAACATAACTCTGAGTTCATGAAACAGCAAATAGCCTCTTTAGAAACACTTGTAACTTGAGTTGTGACAAAATGAATTCTCAATGCCTAAATCAAATTAGTCTGTGTCCAATCACAATCTGATACAGAAATAAACACCAATTTGAAGAGAATATATAAATAAGAAATGGACAATGAAAGAGTCATCTTGTCACTTACACAGCCGAGGCACGAGAGGAAGTGCTTTGTTACATGTTTGCATAGCACTTTAGTATTTGTATCTGTAAGTAAAGTGTATCCGTGTGTGTGTGTGTGTGTGTGTGTGTGTGTGTGTGTGTGTGTGTGTGTGTGTGTGTGTGTGTGTGTGTGTGTGTGTGTGTGTGTGTGTGTGTGTGTGTGTGTGTGCATCTGAGAGGTAGAGAGTGCTTATGAGCGTGAGCGTTTACATATGTGTATCTAATTAACAGTAATTGCATTTAGCAAGCAGTTAGATGGGCGGTGCAATCAGGCGGCCCATTTCAAAACTATATCCCCCCTAGGTCACACACACACACACACACACACACACACACACACACACACACACACACACACACACACACACACACACACACACACACACACACACACACACACACACACACACACACACACACACACACACACACACACACACAGTGGCTCTGTGACTCCAAACACATACAGAATAAATGTCTCCTGGCTATTATCCAGCTATCTAATTATTCCTTTTTTCATTAAATGGGTAAATCAGATTCTAATTAGCTAAGCTGTCATTCAGTGGCCGGGGAGCTAGAGATGGTGAACACGTATCAGACCATATTACTTGGTGTGAGTGTGTGTGTGTGTGTGTGTGTGTGTGTGTGTGTGTGTGTGTGTGTGTGTGTGTGTGTGTGTGTGTGTGTGTGTGTGTGTGTGTGTGTGTGTGGTGTGTGTGTGTGTGTGTGTGTGTGTGCGTGTGTGTGCGTGTGTGTGTGTCTGATAGCATATGCTCTCTTCCCTGTCCCTAGGGCAGGAAGTAGAGGTCCTGGTAATTACTTTTGTTGCACCATGCAGTAAAGAGCAGGAAGGAAGCCAGCAAGAACCAATCAGGTGTTGGACCTCTCATTAAAGCTTTGTCAGACGTATCAATATGTAAAGATGGGCAGGTAAACATAACTATTCTTACAATACATATTATACTATCTCAGAATCTTTATTCAGGAAAAACAATGCTAAATCTAAATCCAGTTTTAACCGTGCATGAAATGCAACACTTTCTAAATGATAGTCTACCCCAATTTGCTCTGCTTTGTAGTAATTGTTTTAATAATGGGGGAAGGAGCCATTAAGATAAATAAAGCATAGGAGAGGAACCTGTAACATTTACCATGGCTCCTTTGACTAATGGCCCTCAGGCGACTGACTGCTGTAGGAGGACACCTTCCTCCCATCCCTGTCCAGCAGGACCGCTGTAACTTCTCTCACTCTGCATCCCACTCAGTGGGAACACCGTTTACTAGGCTTTGGCCATTACAGGCATGTGTTTGCACGAACGTGAGTGTGATTGTGATGCTGCTGCTTAGCATTTCATGTGTGACATTTTCCCCTGTCTGATTGGATGCAGCACTGCTGTTTGTCCACATTCCTTTCAAATTAGTTGAATTGATGACTATCTCCCCCAGATAAAATAAACATCAACTCATCAACAATTCCAGTCCGGCACGACCAAATAAGGCTGCCAAAGTTTCCCATCACCAAACATTGTGTAGCATGTCAATGTCCCTCACTACTGATTCTGATTCTAACCCTAACCCAGGCCCCCTCTCTCTGGGGAACCACTAAAGGTTTGTTTGGGAGGCTTTAAAATGTGCAGGACCTTTGCATTTGGCTCCTTGTTTTGTGCCAGTCTGGTGTTTATAAGTTTTAATTGCAATAGGAAAAAAAAGAGAGAGGTCCTTTGCTGTTTCAATGCGTGTGTATGCGTGTGTCCCATGTGTTCAAACGTGGATGTGACCGTATTTGTAAGTACTGGTGGGAATTTGGATTTGGTTTAAAATGGGAACAAAAACATTCCTGCATAATGTTTAGTTCTGAGAATTACCACTCAATGCTCTCTCTCACAAACACACACATACACACTTTAGATCAAATGGGGCAGTAGGTGGCAGGAAGTGTGTGTGGTTTAATGGCCTTTTTAAGTTTAGCCATTTCAGATACATAGATATAATGTGACTTATCCTTAGCTTCAAAAACAACAAATCCAGTCGTGGTTTCAATCACTCAAAATAAATAATTCATGTTATGAATGTCATGCTTATATATATTTCACAATAAGGTTAATCTATTACACCCTCACAAATGACCCCTTGCAAACTTTACATTTGTACCGTACAGAAAACTGAATCATTCATTGACCTATATACAGATTGTGTTCAGATAGCAACACCTTCACCTTGGACACCACTCTAAATACTGCTGCTGTGTCCATTTGAATACAGGACAATTTAGCAGTGGAATAAAAAAGAGGCTTTTATTCAAAGCCTCTAGGGAAGAGAGGAATTCAAATGACATAGGATTTGTTGAAGACTGCAGTGGTGATTGAAAAAAATGCTCTATAGAAAAAATGATTGAATCATTAACAGTTGGAATTAGAAAGATATTCGTTCACTTGTTCAAAGCTACTAATAACGGAACCCTTACTCACCTAATGATATTTTTTCCATTTAAACTAATTGAGAGAACTGATGGGGGATGAATCATTGTCAACCAATCAAAATAAAATGTCCCCAGTCCCTGTTGCTCACTTCTCACACAGATGACATCACCACTCAGAAGGTCATATTTTATGCATAAAAAGACGTGTGTATGTGTGTGTGTTGTATTTGTAAATCTGTAGCTCAAGAGTCATTAAATGGCAAATACGATATGGAGAATATAACAAGAGGGGTGTAGCTTTATCTTTTACATGTTTTAAAATTCATTATCCTTGATCACTTTCTGAAAAATACCTTCCTACAAAAAAGAAGAAAGTTCACTCCCCCCCCGCCTGCTTATTCCTCTGTCTCTCCCTTCTTTTTTATCTCTGTTCTGTGTGGGTGTTCTAACCACATCTGGGCGCCGTTCGAAAGTACACTGTTATTTCAGCAATTAGGCTTAAAAATAAATACAATACATGCAGTTTACGCTTTCCAGTTTCCATATACAAATACCCAGGCACACGCGCAAACGCTCGTTATGCAGGTCACACACACACACGCACACATAATGACAGTGGCTGTTTATGTTTGTCATCCATTTTTATGGCCAATTAGGTGAAATGTAGAGCATGTCTCACTGAAATCCCAGCTATGGTAGGAAATCTCCGGCTTTAGAGGATGCACACAGAGGCTTAGAGATGAGCTGTGAGTGTAGTAGATCAGGGTGCAGCACAATTATTATGTATGCATGATTTTGTGCATCCCTCAGGAACAGTTATTTGTGTAAGTTGTGTACGTGTGCAGACAAGTGTGTCTTTTTGGGACGTTACACAGACCTTTGCAGGGTACAGTAAAGTTTCGTCAGTTTAGGACTTGCACATCAATCACAGCGGATTGCCTGACACCTTTCCTACCCACACTGCTCTGCTCCCTGCCTGCGGTCTCTGACTGATAAGCGGGTGCTAGAAAAACAACACACACTCTTGCCTTTAGCAAACAGAAATACAAGAGTCCTCTCTCTCACACAACAACACACATTTTCATTCCCCTCCTTGGCTTATTTTATTTTTTCTTTGTTTTTCTCTCTCTAACTCAATATTGTTTCTGCCCACTCACTGAATCTGTCTATTGTCATACATACCATCTCTCGTGGCTTGTGTGTGTATATGTGTGTGAATCCGTACTTATGTGCTCTGGTCTAGTTGTGTATGTATGTCAGTGATTGTCGTGTCTCTCCGCGGTGGCCCGTACCCACTGGGCTCACTATCAGGCTGATCAAATGCTCAGCGTTCTGTCTGCCTGATCACACAGGCAGACAGCGGATCTTCCATGATAGGAGCTCCAGATTACAGTCTGCTCTGGACCAGCGACCACCGCAGCCCTGAGGCTCTGCACAGCTGGGACTGACACACTGATGGATTGATGGACATGTGGTGAATAGTAAAGAATGTGGATTGGAAAACAATATAAATGTGCGCCGTGATATACCGTAGATGTTTACCTTGGTTCACTTGACGTTTTTACTGAGATGTTGTCCCAGTACGGATTGCTAAAGGATTAGTCATCATTGGCCTGCACAAGAGATTCATTTTTATTTTTTTAACAAACATGTAGGAGGGCTGGAGAAGGAATGGAAACTCAACCTTCTGGAAATTATGAAGAGGAATTAGTGATCATAACAAATGATATAGCAGCTCTTCTCTTTGCAGTTATACCATATATATCTCTTTGTTGTTACTTCAGGCGTTTCAACTCCAGGCCTTTCCTTTGTTTTCTTTCAGATTATTCTCTTCCCCCCTATATGTTCATGAAATGGTATCATAAAGCCTTAGCACATGCGCCTTATCTAATTTATAACTAGAGTGGAATGTTATGTCTGTGCCCACAAACGTGTTTGCGTCTTTCCCAAATGGGCTTTGCATTATCAAAAAATTAAAACCATGACTACTTTTCTTTGTTGTGGATAAGTCCTTATTTAAGTGCACTTATCATGGTTTCCTCCAGATGGAAGCTGGCACATGCATGCAGTATTCAAGTTGTAATAGGCAAAAAGAGGAGTCATGAGAATGAGAGGTACTGTAAGGAAACCAGCACCATGAACATTGCTGGTCTTCTCATCAACAGTCTGCATTATGCTAATTGGATGTTTATAGCATGTGATCAAAAGCCTAATTTCTTTATTAAAGGCTGAAGTGTGAGCTGACTTATCATCTTAGCAGGGAAAAAAATGAAAAGAAAATTACAGAACTACTGAGAGATATCAAATACTACAATAATGTGACCCACCTGCTATGCTCTGCCAGGCCCTGTGTTGGAAACAAGGGCAATCATATCGTAATATCCCTGCACGGTATGTCGTCTACAGTAACTTGAATCATGTTCTTTAAAAAATATATGGGCTTACACACACACACACACACACACACACACACACACACACACACACACACACACACACACACACACACACACACACCACACACACACACACACACACACACACACACACACACACACACACACACACACACACACACACACACACACACACACACACCTGTAGACTGTGCATGCTATTGTTTCTGACTGGGCTCAGTAGACCAATAACAGCAGCCCATGGGACCAGATCAATTTGGAAGACCACACAGTGTGGGATATGTGTCAGCATTGTAATTCTCTGTGTGTGTTTGTGATTTTTTTGTGAGACTGCACCCTGCCTTTTCTTGATTAATGGAGTGTGAAGGGATTATGCTGATTCAGTTCATAACTGGGGCACAGTGACATAGTCATTACACAGGTGAGTGTGAGTGTATGTGTCCTTGCATGGCAGGTTTTTTCACACACACAGGCAGGTGAATGGAGATGGCGCAGCAGTGAAAACGTCCCAGTCCCTTTGTCCTCTGTGCCAAAGGCAAACATGGCAGAGAGCTCTCTCTAATCCCCTCTTATAGCCTTATCTAAGCAACACCTGAGAGTAAAGGAGAAGGGAGGAGAAAGGGTGCGTAGGAGAGGTGTGAACAGAAAGAGAAGAGTAATGCAGAAAGCAAAATGGATAGAAGGAGAATGTGTACCGGAAGATGGAGTACAATGACATGCTCATATGCAAGGATATGATATATTTAAGTTGTGAAGATTTGAAAGAGATAAGAGAGTTGGTTAGGGATAAAGTGACCAATAACAGAAGAATACATGGTGTAGGAAGAATAATTGAAAGCTTAGTTATGGTTACACTGTCTGGTATCAGGGATGTGAAAACGTTTCAAAGGTCAATTCTGACTGGGGTCTGTCTAAAATCTGAAAAAACATATACTGTGGCAACGTTGGCCTCATAAAAGCATTATATGGTACTCATGATGTTAAAAAGAAATGTCGATCCCAACATACCTTTATGATATACTGTGAGCTTGTTATATAAAGCCCATCTTAAGTATTCTGTTAAATATATACTGTATATCATATTGAAAACAAACACAAAAATGTATGTCATTGACAGCGCTAGTATCTTTATAGATGTCCACTACTTTACAGTCTTATCATATATAGTTTCTGTTTTTACTTACCCACAACTGGGACATTTAAACACTTGCCATCACTGCTGCCAAGCACAAAGATGGAAACAGAGAACAGAACAGGTTTTCCTCTTGTGAATCAATAGAATACAACAATGTCAGTCAGTGTTTTGAAACAGATGAGCACTGGAGACTGGAAAAACATTGCTGGATTTCTTGCCAATTTCTTGAACCAGTTATGTGCAACATAACTGGTTCAAGAAACATTTCCTTTTGTTTGAGAGATGCTATGATGTGGGATTTTCACAGCTGCTCTGAAAAAAGCAGTCATGTTTGCTTAAACAGAGGGTACAGTGTGGAAATCTGTGACAACATTATTGATTTCAAGCCTGATCTAAATGAGTATGTTGGGCTTTACTGGAGTTTTCCCTTTCAAAGTGCTATCCTGCTCCCTCCTGTCACAGACACAACAAGCTAATAGATGATCACATTGTAGGCTGCTGAAAGCTAGAGAGGAGCAGAGGATGGATAGAATGGCAGGAAAGGCATAAGATTAGATTGATGACGCAGTTGGTTGTGCTGGTAGAACACAAAGGATATGTGTGTGTGTGTGTGTGTGTGTGTGTGTGTGTGTGTGTGTGCGTGTGTGTGTGCGTGCGTGCGTGCGTGCGTGTGTGTGTGTGTGTGTGTGTGTGTGTGTGTGTGTGTGTGTGTGTGGAAAACAGGAGCTGCGTCATAGGCATTTTACATAGATCAACACCTACAGACAGACAGACAGACACAGACAGACAGACACAGACAGACAGACACCCACCCACTCTCACAACCACTAGGAGTGTTTATGTGGAATCCAATAAAGATTGTCCCAGCTGTTTGTCTGTCCTCTCTCCAGGTCCCCACACCAATATTCACACATATTCTGTATTCCTCCAGAGTCTTAACATTTCTGGTAAAAGGATTAAAAGAGTTATGTGTGTCTCTTGGGCCTTAAGACCCATGTGACAACATTCCGCCAGGATTTGTTTTTTTAAATAATATTCCCATCCCTAGCTTCAAGTTGCTAGCAAATGGGCCAATGCTTGATTTATGTGTTTGTTGAGGGAGGAAATGGAGAAAGATCACGCCTCAACCCAGAAAATATATGCTTTTTTAACAAGCATGTGAACCCACAGACTGCATGTTTTTATATGCCGGCATGTGTCTCTAACTAATCTTCTAGTGCGCCTACTGCTCTGGTGCCAAAGTGTAGGCAAACAGGTCTTGCCTTCAGATGCAACATGTCACACTAGGTTCTTGGCCAAAGGCATCTCCATAACTTGTCATCAAATCAAATCAAGTTTTATTTATATAGCACATTTATATAGCACATTTATAAGCGATTTTTGGTCGAGCCAAAGTGCTGTACATATAATAAAAATAGCCTACAGTAGAGACACTTTACAGCAAATACAACAGCACAGATTGTTCAAAATATCAGTATGAGAAAAACAACACCCTCTATCCTTAGATCATTTGCATGTTTGTGTGTGTGTGCATGCATTTAGTGTATTTTCTTTGTGTTGGTGCGTGTACATGAATGTGGGTGTGTGTGTGTGTGTGTGTGTGTGTGTGTGTGTGTGTGTGTGTGTGTGTTATGCGCATGATGAAGTGCCAGGCAACGAGTTGATTGGCCATATGTCTGCACAAATGAGCTCTTTATTTAATAAGGCCGGTGAACTAAATTGTCATTACTGTCAACATTTAACAGTGGTCCTCCCTGCCAGATGGCTTTTGGTAATATATCACAGTGATGAGCCTTCTCAGATTACTCATTACATGATGAATCCATCTCAGATTAGAGAACGGTTCAGTTTGCTTACAGTTGGATTACCTTTAAGTACTCTTCAGATGTATCTTCTCTTAGTCTAACATGACTCTTCAATCTGTGATCATACGGTTTCTTAATCATTTTTAAATCAAGCCATTGCACAGTTTAAACAACACTTTACTTTACTTACACATATCAGTTGTTTTTATTCAATGTTAAACCTTAATTGCAATCACTAAAATGTGTGAAAGGTATTTGTACAATTTGTTCCATCCTGGCTTTAGAAGGTGAAACAAGGGGTGCAATTGTCTTAATCCTGCATTCTCTAAGTTGTTTCTGAGGACAACTTCGATCACATTAAGAGGAGTCATTTCTGTCTTGATATTGCAGCTCATTCTAATGCTGGCAATACAGGAGTGCCGATGAAAATGTCAGACATGTTTGTTAATGATAGGGATGTCCCAGACGGGGTCAGGAGCATTAGAAGGCAATTACACCGGCTCATCTGTCCTATTATATTTTATTATTATATATTATATTATGTGCGATGCATCCAATACTTGTAAAACATGGTTATGCCAGGAAAGCCTTTTTTGATGGGACAGAACTGAAAGTAAGAAGATAAAAGACTCAAACTCTGCTTCCTGTCTTCCTGTCATGTCAATAGTTATCACTCTGCCAGAAGCATTGATTCTAAGATATTTGGCTTGGATCAATGGAAGGATTAAAGGATTTAAAAAATATATATCACAAGAAAATATAGCAAATCCTCTCTCTGAGTGAGGAAAGGTCACATCTAAGTAAACACGTCAGAGTCATAATAATACTACAGATTAGAAGTCAGTTGTGTCTGAAGTGGAGACGTGCTGTGGGTTTGGCAGTTTTAATACATCGTTTTGAGAAACACTCAAAAAAGAGACAAACGTGCTTGCTCGCTGTGGAAGTAGTTTGGGCAATTTAACCATTCAATTCAAGAAATAACGTATTTTCTGATGGTCAGCTCATTTTTCTTTATTGGTCTCATGTGGAAAGTATGTTCACAGTTTCAATTCATTTTAAGCATTTGAAAAAATTGGGAACATTTGTCTTTTTTTCAGTTTTTGTCAGATTTTCTTGTCTCTCTCTCTGTCTCTCCATGATGGGGGTTAAGTGTTCAGGTTAATTGCAGCCCTTAGTGGAGCCCCTGCTGCAGCTCAAAAGGACCATTTTACACCATCCTTTTCATTTCATTTCATTTCAAACCTTTATTTAGACAGATAGGTCCCTTGAGATCACGGATCTCTTTTACAAGGGAGACCTGCATCCTTAATGCCCTTTATTCTTTCTCTTTCACCATCATCTGTCCTCTATTGTTTTAAAGCAAACCTTTGGGAAATACAGTGGGCCACTTCCCATCTCTGTGGGGGCCTGTCTCTCTCTCGCAACAGGTTATTTTCACTCTGCTGTGAGGTATATCAGTCTTTTAAATCTGGCAAATATTGGAAACAAAAGAAAAAGTATATTATTGTAGTTCCCCAGGACCTTGAATGTGAGCATGGAAGTAACATCTTCATAGCTTACTGTAAGATGATGGAGGTGCAACACCAAACAACAGCCCATTCTTTCTCTCCTTGATGTCTCCGTCTCTTGTTTCTTGCCTCTCATCTGTCATCCCTCCCGTCCTGCCAAAAGACAGCCAGGAGGCAGGGAATAGGAGCGTGGTAATAACAGGGAGGGAAGAAAGGAAGGAAAGATGGAAAGGGAGACTGAGAGAGGAAAGGGGAAGCAGTGTGTAATGGCGCAATAGAGGGGAGTTGAGAAAAGTACAGATGTTTTTCTTCACCTGTACAGCGTGGACATTCACCGAGCTCAGGGTAGTTTAGAACCTTTTTAAATATTTAATATTGGTGTAAAAAGAAAATTATATATAATTCATATCCATTTCTTATATGATATTGATAGAGTTTTGTTTTGATCCACTTTTGTGGTGCAACACATTTGGTATACCTGTGTGTATTTGTCTCGGTTTAATTTACTGTATAGAGCCAGTCGTCTCTTGGTCATGCTGAACCAACAGCAACAAGTGCTGTGAAAAGGTTTGTTTCTAAATTAAATTGCCTGGGGATTAACGCTTTAATCCAAAATCAAGTTTATTATTTTGACTTTTATAATTTCTTCAGATATAGTTGATTTATGCAATAGATCCAACTACATATCTGGCTCTGTCTTTAATGCTTTTAGTCTTTTGTTCATATATCTGAAGTGCGCTTCTGAAAAGATGAACTATAGATTTATTGGCAGGCTGCACTGCATACTTACTTTCTCTCTCTCTCTCCGTCAGTATGTGCTCACTGTCATTCTTCTTCCCTTTCTGTTGGTCTTTATTTGCCTTTGTTTTCTACTCCATCTCCGCACTGAGTTTCTCTCCCTCTTTCTCCTCTCTAATTCTATTAATGAGAGGCGCACACTCCATCATTCTGTCTTCCTATATCTCTGTCTGCCCTCCATTTTCTCCACACCTTTCTGCACCACAGCAAGATGGAGGGAGGGAGTGAGGAAGAAAGAAAGAAAAAGAAGGAGAGGGGGGGAAGATGGTCAGATTAGGTGACAGTGATAAGCGATCGATCTCAACGCCAAACAGCCCAGGCAGGACCCCCCCCCCCCACGCCTCCCTCCCTCACCTACACTCTATTATTTTCTTTACACTCTCCTCCTCTTCCCTCTCTTCTTTCTCTCTAACCTTTGTTCCCTTCAAACTGACAAGGGTTTATTAAGGATCCACTTTGTGTGTATAAGTGCATGTATATGTGTGTGTGTGTCTAGGTGTGTATGTGTACACACACTTTTGCCTGTCTGCCTAGTTGATAAGTCATGAAGGATAGCTCCCTAAGGTGCCCCTAAAGAGCTTTTAGTGGCTTTCCATCACACACACATACACACACACACACACACACACACACACACACACACACACACACACACACACACACACACACACACACACACACACACACACACACACACACACACACACACACACACACACACACACACACACACACACAAACACACATAGGCCTTATTAGAGTTTTTCACAAGCACAATGCACTTTGTTAGTGATTGTGGGACTGTCCTTCATGCATGTTGGTTCATGTCTGTATATGTTGTCTGCACTCTGGCCCTTTTCTGCTTTCCAATAAAGGAACACCACAGGGACCGTCGTCCATCCACCCCCTCCCCTGTCACACCCACTTCCCATCATCCCCTGTGTCTCAGAATGTGCCCGCCGCAGCATATTGCCCTAACGAGGTTGTCTATTGATCAAGTGATGCCCTTTGTTCTGGATGCCTAAATGGACCTTCAGCCACTCTCACCAAGCCTTTAAGGGAGCGGTTATGGCTTCGGTCTGATTACAATAGAAGCACTTAAATGCTCAACACCTGATGTTTTATGCAAGAGCACGCTTCACTTCAGACGCGTATGTCTGACATATAACAGCATTCCCTAAGTGTATGCTTTTCTGCACGCTTTTTTGAATGATGCTCATTGGTGGTTGGCCATCAGTTTGTTTTCAATATGAGAGAGTATTTGTTTAGTGTGTAGACGCTGATGATGAAAATTTGAGCGGCTCAATTGGATGTCGGTATATAAACATAATTTTGGTTGAATCACTCAGTCCATTGACTCTCTGTTCATTTGAAATAATTATTTGTACAGTGTATGCATGATATTTTGGTTCTCATTTGCATTTGTATGTATGTGATTGTGTGCACGCTTAAATGTGCATGCCCTCCAGTGTGCCAGTTTAATTTCGGGCCAACTGACTGTGACTGCGGAAATATTACCCACAATCCCTTTCCCCAAATCCCAGTTTACCCTTCCTTTACCACCTCCATCACCTACCAACCGCTGTGGCATTCTCCCAATAAATAAGCTTTTCCAGCCAATCATTTCCTTTGCTGTTTATTCATGATGCCTCCACTTCAAATATTTCACCTTTCATCAGGAAATATATTGAGTCTGGGCTGATGAATAATGAAAGTGTCTTTGACATTGTGTGTTGGCGTGTATGATTGTGCATGTGTGTGTGTGCGTGCGTGTGTTAAATACGATCTGTACCGTCAGTCGTTGAGTTTTACAGCAAATCTAGACTTTTGTAACATTTTGTGAAACTGATTGTTTCTGGTATTGCTTTGATCTATTGTCATCTGTCAAATTTGCTTGAATGAGATGTGCTAGAGATGTGCTGTATTGTAACAGATGTATTTTCTCTCTGCCTTTCTCGCTCTCTTTCTCTTTGTCATATGTTAGTGTTTTACATAAGCATAATACAAAGGCTGATATTAAACCAACTCCCACGTAAGCCTCAGACTGTTCTGAACTGAGATGGTGAAGTAGATAGCAAATTATGATTTCTATTCTACTTATCTCATAATCTCTTTCCCATTACTTCTTTCTTCTGTTTGCCTTTTGACATTCTTTCATAATAATATTAATTCTGCTCACACCCATGATATTCTTTGACATATAATTGTTTTCATGACAGAAAGAGTCTTAAAGTCTTAGATCATGTCATTTTTATTTTGCTTATCTTGATCTGTCTTTTGCTCACCAGCCAAATATCTGCCTGATGTTTCATTTTCCTTTAACAGAAACAAAACGTTAGAAGTATTTATGGGAATTCACTTTTTTTTTATCTCATTCCTTGAAAAGTCTAATTTTTCAGAGAAAAAACAAGGATGAGATACATCTGGATCTGTTAACAGCTGTGTAATGTCAGAAAGTGTAAAACATGCAGGTGGGGATTAGTGTATGAAATGATTTGTGTTTGAATTGATCCCTAACACCTGTGGGAGGTTTCAGCCAACCCTACTGAGCCCACACAGCTAACATGATATGAACAATCTCTCCACACACACACACGCACACACTCACACACACATGTGACTAATGCTTCAACTGGGACATCTCACCCAGGCATCTCTGTGTGTGTGTGTGTGTGTGTGTGTGTGTGTGTGTGTGTGTGTGTGTGTGTGTGTGTGTGTGTGTGTGTGTGTGTGTGTGTGTGTGTGTGTGTGTGTGTGTCCCCGTGATGAAGGGGCCCCTGCTGTGCCCTGATGGGGACATCAATACCAGGCGTTTTAGGCTTTCGACACACAGGCATCAGAGTGTGCAGAGAGAGTGCAGCAGGTGGAGTGAGACAGGCACAAAATGGAGGAAAGGCAGAAGGGATACTATTGGACAGACTGGTTATTTTTGTGTTAATGTAAACATTGCTGCAATTAACTTGTGCAGAGGTTGAAAAATACATTTGAAATTATATGAAATCATTGCAGCTCTACAATAATAAAGATTAGGGCTCTCTTTTATAATACTGAGAAATAGTCATTTTATGTTATGAGGTCTTACAGTACCCAGCAGTGGTATGTGGTGAACGTGCAGTATGCTGTGTTGAGGCCGGAGGCCCTGACAGCCAGCTCAGGTCAGAGGATGAGATGAAGGAGACAGCTGTGAGGAGTGTATGTTCAGGGATGGATGGACGCAAGGATGGAAGGCATTCTCCAACTGCTCTAACTTTAGACCACACATGTCGGTAAACCTCCCAAAACCTGTCCACAGCGTGTCACCACTTGCTCCCATAAAACCCCCTTTGTGAGTGTGTATTGGTTTCCGGAAGCGTATATTGAGGAGCCTTTCTCTGTTTGCCCAGACTAACTAGATGGCATAAATAAACCACACAGAGAGGCCAAATTATTTGCTAGTGTAACAAATTCCGTCTCTGCTCCAAATCTCTTCTTTCCAGAAGCGTATTCTTTCAATTTCCTGCTCTGCCAGGCAAGTTCAAAAGTTCATGATCTCACAGTTGGACGTGTGAACAGAGTGTAGCTTGTGCCCACCAAGACCTGACCTACAGACCTTGTTTCAGTGCCAAAAGCTTCTGTATCTATACACACGGGAAACTTAACTAGGCCAATTAGCTAGAATGCACAACTAGTTTTGCTTCAACAAGAATCAATCAGAATCTCTATTATCAGAGGGAAGGCTTTGTGTGTGTGTGAATATATTTGCTTAAGTGGAAAGATGAGGTTTTAAATTGTGTGCGCATGAAGGTCATACATGTTACGTATATCTTTCTTTACTAATTGAATGGTTTGGATTATGAATATTTATGTTTTGAAACAAGTATTGTCATATAGACCCCCAAAGTTATTAAAACAAATGCACTCTTTCTCACACACACATATGTGCAGTAAGGTGACCTTACACACATGACACGTGTTTGATACACGAATGGCCTGCGGCTCGCTCTCCAGGACAGCAGAACAAAGGCCCGCTGACCGACTTTTAGCCGGTTTGACGTGACACAAAGCTCAGTTAAACTGACAGAGTTCCTGCTCCGTCAAACTGGGCCTTTTAAACAGGGCTGAGTTTGGATCAAAGACAAGGACAGAACTGACTGCTTCCACTTTGCACAGTTTGATCCTGTTTGCTGCTCTTTCCAGAGAGAAACACACTTAGTCTCTTCAGAGGGAAACAGAAAAGCACATTTCAACATTTTGCAAAGTATTCATAAGCACGTTCCAGCCCAACAAATGAAAGAGACCTTGTTAATTTGTTATATTTTCACCTGGGGGTCATTCACGCTGGTGAGGTTTTCAGATTGCTGTGATACCGCTTTAAAAAAAAAAAAATCTGCTAAACACAACAGAAATTGTATAGACATGTATATATAGACTGCAACCCATTTTAATCACCGCATAAACGTAATGGACACACAATGTCCTTAATAAAGCATGTGTTCATGCTTTAAAACATGTTGCTTCTTTAATCATTTGCTGCTTTCCTGGTTTTTACCATTTACACAACATGTGCTGGCTGTCTGTACAACTGAACAAGGTCTAAGTACAAACAAAAATGTAGCCTTACTAAGGCCTTGTGATGTTAGCCATTTAAAATACAAGGATAACTGTAAACTGGCCCTGAACTGCACAGTTTAACTTCTAGGGATTTATGTGTGGAGATGACATGTATGTCATGTCTATGTATGAATTCATATGGGTGTGTGAGTGTGTGCTCATGTCTTTATTAAATACTGACCTTTGCTGCCCTATATAACGCAGACATTGCCTTCATAAGACACACACCACAAGTACCCGACACACTGCTTAACCCCCTGCCTGGGACCTTGACAGCTTCTCCACAGGAGGCTGACCCTCAAGGTCCTGGAAAATGTTCTGTTCATACCAAACACACACATGCACACACACAAACACGGTGCATTAATAGAGACTTACATTCTGGCCACACATGCATATACAATGTATACGTTAAAGGACCATATAGCTTTTAAACAGGCATGAGGAATTAGCAGAGAGGCCCATGTGACAGCCCCCCATGGACAAAAACACTGTTGAGCCCTCTGAAGTTACAGCTACTGCTCCGTCCTCCTGACCAGCTCTAGATGTATCTTTCCGACACACACGCATGCAATAACAGATATATGTAAAGAGCTTCTACTTTTATCAAACAATGATTTCCTAATCTCACTGATCACAGTTTCTGAAATATCAAGATTTGCTGAATTTCTCAGCTTTACATTTTTACCAATTGCATATTTTTTTAAACACAAGAGGACCTGTGAACACTTCACCTTGTGTTTTATAATTATTCAAAGGCAGATAGATTAACTGTAAATAGTTGAAACCATTCAACAACAAACACAGACTAGGCATGGGATGTGTTTCATGTATTCATAGATTCTTGTTTCACAGCTCAGCAAATGCTTTATACAAATCTTTCCCGTGTCTAGAAACAGCATTCCCTTGATGGGAAACATTGCCGTTGTCGCCTTGTGCCGAGACTGGTTATGAAGGGATTCCATCATATCTCCATTACCATCTGCTTTTAAAACACTCTGCCTTTTACAATCAGCAGATGCTCTGGAAATTACCTCCTCTTTCCCTCCACTGCCACATCAACCACATCCCTTGTCTGCCAGATCTGCAGTTCAATAACAAAGTCATAACACTGAGGATGTTGGGGAATTTCAATTGTTCTTAAAAGTTCTGATGGAACTTGAACATGTTATCTTCCTGGAAAGAAGACAGGGCCATGCAATCTGATTCACTGTTATAGATTTCCCTGTTAAGATAAAAGTCTGTATAAGCCCTTTGTAAAACCCTAGTTTTAAACTTAATAAACTTCCAGGGTGATAGTTATCAGGGTCTATTGCTGTTTTTTGTTATCTTATTAATGTGTCAACACTGTCCCTTAAGGCTGTATTGTGCTGTGACTAAGACATGTGTATCACTGTCTAGACTAATTCATATAGTAGAGGAGGCAACACATGACATGTTGGTAGGTAATGTGGTAACATTACATGAGCTGTTGGCAAAAGTGTCTTTTCATTACAATGAAATAATACACTTTTATTACGAGTGTCCCTGGGAATAAAATAATAAAAACGCCGGCAGAGTTGTCTCTGTTGAGCAACAGGGCGAGTTAATCATACTTTTCTGAATTAGGCTGGGTAGAGTTTAAATCATGGGCTGTTTTCCTCTTATTTAAGATACCAATGAGGAGCTGAATTTCACTTCACAGCCCACTTGTATTGCCCTAGCTAGGACAGTATTTAGTGTAAAAATGAATGGTTGATGTATCATCTCGTAATGCGAACAAGCTTAATCCATTAAATGAAATACTTGGTCATTTTTACAAGCTAGACAAGCATGGGAGAACCAGAGGAGGAAAGATAAAAACTTATAGTGGAAGTTGTAAAAAATCAACTAAGAGCAAATGTGTGATCTCATCCCGCATTGCCATATAGTTTTAACTTATCCAGAACATAAGACTAAAAAGTCTGGTTTTGATTAAATCAGAATCATGTAATATGAAACTATCGTGGAGCAAACAAGACGGAAATCTAGGAAAGATCCTGGAAACATGAGTCAAGCGAGGGAGGGAGGAAGACAGTGCTAACCAATGGACAGTTCACATCGGGAAGATTCCCAGCTGCACTTGCCTTATAGGCAGCCATAGAGTTTAATGTACAGTTCAATCACTACATTTTAGAGGCAGCTTGCCAGCAGTCCATGTACTTATACATTTACCAAATGGAGTTATTTTTCATAAAAATAATCTTCATTCTAATCTTCAATAATGTCAAACCAATTTACATTACATTTTTACTGTAATAAAACTTTTAGACACAAATGTAAACATGTTTTTGTAAATTAATCTCTTATGAATCCCTCCTCAAAAGGCAACACATATTTAGTCTCAGCTTCAGTCTAGATTGGATTCTAGATCTATGCGCAAATAAATAGTAAATCAGACGTTTTCAGTAGCTTGATGACAAGACATTTGAAAGGTGAAAAGGGATTTGAAGGATTGTAAGCCGCAGAGTTGACTTACTTTAAAAGTGCCATTGGCCAAAGAAGGAGGAGACCTATGTGGTTTTCACATGACAACAGTGATGTATTGAGAGGCACAACTATAGCTACAATCTGTCAGTAAAGCAATTACGTCCCACAGATAAACACATGACAGTTACCATTTGGCTTTCCATGTCTCCCTCTTTAAATGCTATACATACCTTACTCAGCTTCAATCTGCTGCAATCACAGAGCCTGACACACACACACACACACACACACACACACACACACACACACACACACACACACACACACACACACACACACACACATACACACACACACACACACACACACACACACACACACACACACACACACACACACACACACACACACACACACACACACAGCCACAGTAACACATTCAGTACAGCAGTATACATTCAGAGGTTTGTGAACTGTGAAAGGGGCGAGGGTTTTATGAAAGTGGTGACATTATAACACCCTGACACAGCTCCATAGCAACCTATACCTTGAAGGTCAGTGCGTGTTTTCCTGTGTGCATTTAGTGTATGGATATACATAAGGGGGTGTCAGCGTGGGTCAGTTTGTGCATGTGTGTGTACCTGCTGTGATGCTGGACTTAATGATCAGTGCAACGGTGCAGGCTTACTGAGATGAAACAAACAGGACACATAAACATTTGTTTGTCCTCTTTTCATCCTTGATCTTCCTTTTTCTACCCACATATTCACCCTTTAATGTCCCTACCATTTTTTGCAGCTTTCGAACCTTCATACTTGCCTTTTGTCTTTACCCTCCTCCTACATTGGATCTCTCTTGCTTCTCCCACATGGTTTTTGCCCTTTTTGCCAGTTTTCTTACTCATTTCACTCCTCCATCCATCATTTGATCTTTTGTCTTTAGAGACAGTGTGTCTGTGTGTGTGTGGGGGTGTGTGGGGGGGGGGGGGGGGGGGTAGTTCATACAGTATAGCAACAACACAGGAAAAGTGGACTGACAAGTGGACCACAGGAGGCAGATAAAGTGAAAAGAAGGTAGGGGAGAGAGGAATATGCGTAATAGTCTTTTATACCAGAGATATGACTCAAGTCCTGAACATGCTGTCTTTTTTTAGCCTAATGGGAAGCGGGTTACTGAATGTCAATAAACAAAAAAGGTTTCATTTTATAAACCTCTTTATCGAGTCGCTGTGCTCGTTGTACAGTTAAAAGTTTTAATTAAATTCTGGAATTGGATTTAAATTTGGAGAGTAAGAGTTTTTGGACTTGCATTGTTTCCTGACTACAGTGATCGTCTTGGTGTGTGAGAGAAAGTACACATTTTAATTTATAAAAGTCTTTATTTAATCCAGTCTCATAACGTTCTATTTAAGGTCTACAGCAGGGACATTATGTATTGCACCTACGCTTTGTATTGTGAGTACAATGAACTTCTAAATAGTATGAAAAAAAGGAAAGGAAAAAGCTGCATATTTTTCTTCCATTCAATTTTTCCAATCCAGTGACTACTAAAAAACGTAATCTCTATTCATGATCACATCATTATGCCACCATAGTTTTATTCTGTTGTAACACATGGATGTTACTAACTTATCAAAGTGAGTTAGTTGTGTCACTTATACTTATCGAAGCAATAATTGCTGCCGACACGTGGCAACCTTTTTCAGTCCATGTGAGGTGTTTGTGATTATCTGACTTCCTAGAACATATTCTCCACTAGCTAGCTACAGAGCTGAGTGCAGGTAACGAGAGGGAACAACACACCAAGGTCATTTTCTCTCTCTCTCACATTGGGAAGACATGTTACACGACTCACAATGTTTCATTGCTGCTGTTCTGTTTCAGCTGCCAAATGCCCTGTCACTATAAAACAATGACTTATGATTAATGGCAAACACGTCTCCCATTCAATGATGTATAGCTATTAATTGACACTAACTACCCATGTGTGACCGTGCATAAACTCACGTGGGTGTACGGCATGCACACACCCACTGTGGTCCTGGTAAACATGTCAAAGCGTACAGTATTTACTAAGGGATTGAAGTGGGTTTGGGGCAGCAATGATTCAGGAGAATGGCCCCAGGGTCTGACAGGATGTTGTGGGTTGTGTCATTTTTCCCTCACTCCCTTGGAGACGAGCAGACACATAAAGAAATCCTTTTACACATAGGGAGATATACAGAGACCCACATACACACCCAGCCATTCACTCACATATATAGCCTACACACATCAGTGTTTTACACCCATAAAAATGGTTGTTTGGCAGAGCAGTGAGTAGATGAGCTCAGAGGAAGTATCTGTCCTTTTTTTTCCCTCTTCTCTGTTTTGGACTTGAGCTGCAGCATGCTAATGCAGACTACATCAAACACTCACTGGAGCCGGCATATCGTTGTATCACTCAGCACCAAGAGCAGAACAAGAACTTGTCTGTCACTGCTCTTAATTCATTGTCTCCCTGGGGCAAAATGAGCGCTGACAGACATAAATGGCAGAAATGAATATCGTAAGATCACAGTCAAGGGTGGCGGTGAGAGAAAGTGGGGTGAGAAGAGTGAGGGAGCAGAGGGGGGGGGGGGGGGGAAGGAGAGATGTTGAAGATGGACAGAAACAGAGAGGAGAAGTGTAGGAGAAATGGTCTGGATGGGAGGTCGAATTAATGCATGTGAGAAAGAGAGATGAAGGAATGCATGGGTACGTCCCTGTGTCCATCACTGCTGACAGTCAGTATATTATACTGGGCTGACCACCTGCTCTGAGCCTGCACTGCACCCTCCATAAAGCTACAGCAGATGGACACAGTAAAATGCACCATGACCAGCAGCTAAGCATTCATACAAGTGTTAATGTGTATGTGTGTTCCTCCAGCAGATATCCCGTCATATATATATATATTCAAATATGCCGTATAATATCTCAGCCCTCCAACATGTCCAGGAGGAAATTCCAGTAATATGTGATACTCTATAGGTCTGATGTCTCCGTGTCTTCCTACATCCCCTCCCTGTGCTGTAAGCATATCAGCCAGTTAGCCAGCCAGGAATGCTGCTGTCAACTCGTATAACAAGCAACGCTCTCACATGTTCTTCCTCTGACTTCACTGCTCTCTGCTTAGCCGTGTCTCTACCTCAATACTAGTATTTTGAGGGTTGCATTTCTTCTTGTCACAGTATCATGTTCTTCAACCATATCAAAGTAGAGCAACATATTTTAGATTTTAGTGGATAAAAGCAGCTTTTTCATTCCTATTGGCACTACTACTATTGTGCATTTTAGAAAATTCAGTTAGGAAATTGAGGTTATTGTTCAAATGTTCAAATAGAAATACGTTTTTATTTATTTACATTTCAATCACACATAGACTGCAAACAATATAGGTGACCTCCTCATTCTTTGTTTTACGACCCATATGTTATCCTTTAAATCCACCTCTCCCCTTTCGTGACATTGAATCTTTTCTTGAGAGGTTTTGTATTCTAGTTACAGCCAAAGTTGATGCCGCCTGGTTGTGTGATTGTTCGACTGGTAGAGAAATGGTCTGTTGTGCATTATGAGCTGGAATAGGAGTCTCCCGGGGGTTGGTATTGTTATTTCTTGCTATTCTCTCGAACAAAATTAGAAAAAAATGCTTTCCATCTCCAGATCCAAAAAAATTAAAATTGCTGCTGAGATGGTGGTCTGATGATAAATTAAAGTTTACAGTCAAGATGATTGGAGTGGAAATATTGGATGCAGTTATCTGTTCCTCACCCCTCTCTTGGCTCTTTCATTACACTTCTTTGCCATCAGTGATAACAAGGTGAATACCTCTCTGGATAGCAGGCCAAGTCCGTTTCTGGCTGCTGTTAACAATCAATCGCAGAAGTGTCTCCTTTCCCTCTGCCTCCCTCTGTCTTTCAATTATTTCTCTCTGCTCGCCATTCTCTTTCATCTGCTGACACACAACCATCATCTGTAATTAGACAACTGCACAAACTAAATCGAGAAGTGTTTGCGATGTGCGTTTGTGTCATAAGTGTTGAAAGGTCCTGAAAAGGCCTTTACATGCGAGTTGACGTTCAGTCAGAGTTCATCTTCTCTTGGCTAAACATATTTTCCCTCCGGACCAAAATCAACAAATGATCTTTCATTTGAGGAACATGCACGCACAGACGCACACATGCACACACACGTAAACATTCACACTCAACAGGATATTACTATTTTGCCTTTTAAGGTCCCAGTTCATTTGCAGTTTGTAGGTGAGTGTGATTTGATTTATCAGGCAAAGGAACATTGCCGGAGGATATTGAATTGGAAATATATCAGATGTATGATTTTCAACAGGGAAGGGTGAAATAATGTAAATAGATCTGATTTGGGGTCAAGAGCGGTACTGGGCTAATCAAAAAACTCAGGCAAGTGAAAATAGGAAAGAGAAGTTGAGTGGATCATTTATACTCAGGTAGAGGAGGCTTTGACTTTGAAATGCAAGCAGCTTGATAGTATTTTGTCACCGTGTATTCATCAATTCTCCTTCCTTATAGTCAAAATGTGGTCAATTACATTTGTTGGTGTAACAACAATGACAACATCTCACAATGTGCCCTGAGGTTAAGCCTTGAGAAGATGTTATACTGTGTAACAATTTATTTCTAATCAACATAGGAGACCAAAGACAAGCATTTTTTTTAAATGAGTGTGTTTAAGAGTATCTTCTCCCATAATAAACAAGAACAATAATTGTATACATAATCTTTATAAACTTAATGTGTGTGGGATCACTCTCTGATTCTCCTGGGTGACACTTTTGAGCTATAATACTGCACTGCTCACTTCAGAGCTGTGCGATACTATGGCAGCACACTGTAAGGCACTTTCTATTGAATCTCACTTATTCAACTGGCTAGATGAATCCGATTGCTCCCTCCCTCAGCTTTCCACTGAGCTCTTGCTCACCTCCTTTTTCCTCTGTCTTTCTCTTTTACTCAGGTTAGCTATCTCTCCCTGTCCTTCTTGCTTTCTATCTGCAGTCACCGGTGCACAGCTCAAAGAGGTGGCTGATGGGAGTTCATTGGGTACAGTGTGTGTGTGTTTGTGTGTGTGCACAGAGCCAGTGCGTGAAAGTGTAGTTGTGCATGTGTGTTTGTCTCTCCGTGAGTGTGTGTGTGGCAACACAGCGATGTCACTGGGCTGTGTAATTGAAATGGAAATGAGCCAATCAGCGACTGCAGTGTTGTGCCACCTTACCCAGCATTCACTTCACTGTTGCAGCTCTCACAAACTCTCTGTTTGTGACTCTGTGTTTGCTTGGTCTCTGTGTATATGTGTGTGTGTGTGTGTGTGTGTTTGTGCTGACAATACTTGGACCTTCAGTTTCAGCCCTGAGGACCTGAGGAGGTGGTGTGAAAATGTAATCAGTTGGTAATAAAGATTATGTGCCGCTCTCTCACTCACACAAACATATGCAGCCACCCTCGGTGTCCAGTTGATTTCTCTGGCTTTGTGTTGTGACCACAGCTCCCTAGGACAGCTGTGGCATGACAAAGGCATGCAATTATCTCCATTTGACAATTAGCCTACCATCCAACTTTACTGCTGGAAGCAGGCCTCCGCTGCCACTCTCAGCTGCAACTCTTTACAAGAATGTAAAAGAGTGTTGCTCTCATGATGTTGCTATTAGTATGTCGTAAAAGAGGGAGTGATTGTGGTGGTTGGGTGGAGTGCGTACATGTGTATGGCATTGAGAGGAGGAGCGAAGGCAACTCAGCGTTAACTCCATCTGGACAATTTCTTATGTGATCTGTACCAGCTTTTAGCTTTCGTCCTAGGAACATTCATAGAAACAAACCATTTTGTAAGCACTTTTGAGTGTGCCACCATAAAATATATTTTTGTTTTCTTATAACATATCATAATTAAAACACCTAAAAAAGGGATCCTGCTTTAACATCAACTTTGATTGGCCTGTTGTGATGGTTGAACAATACTGCCCCCTTTAAATGAACACAGCAACAGATGGCGGGGCATCTGTATCAAAGCTCAACTGCCAGAAATGAAAGTTTAATATTTATTTTACATTTCATGACATAATAATGACAAATATAGTTTTGATTGGCCAATTTATGGCCAAGTTATAAATGTTATATTTATTTAACTATAAAAATAAATAAATGCTATTTTTAAGCAAACTCCAGACACAATATATCGCTGACAAATGAACAAAACAGCAAATATTGATGCAACTTTAATTTACATGTGTCCTTTGTGCCCACTGGATTAGTTGATCCTGCAGTCTCTTTGCAATTACTCTCTTCTATTGACTGCAGTGTTACTGAACTGTCTCTTCTGCTAAAATGTCACTCTTTAAGATTCTCACAGAGTACAGCCTTGATTTACATTCCATTGGTGAAACCTCTTGGTACTCCTGTGTCCTTTACAGAGGCTGATATATGTTTGAACAACACATGTCCATTCCCAGTGAGGAAAGGCCTCCTCTTCCTCCCAAAAAGTGGGGAATGTTTATAGAACAGCAGCAGCCGATTAAAGCTGCCATCGCTATAAACAAGACACCAGCCGCATCTAAAACTCCCACATTAGTCCCTTGATAACCTGGTTTTATAAGGACAACAAACACAGCTTGTTACAAAATACAGGACGTTTTCAGGAGGACTTTTTGGTGATAATCCGGCACTGAAAGGATGTGGAGAAAAGTGTACATCTTTAACTGCAAACACATTTATGTCATACACACAGTGAAAGTAAATATTTTTTTAATGATAAATGCCTCTTTGAATAACTCCTGTAGATACTTGGATCCACTGGGAACCTGGCAATACTATCTGCATTATTCAGTCCTGTTGCCTCTTTTTGTATTCCCTCACCTTCTTTTGGAACCAGGTCCCTTTCTCTCTCTCTCCCTCCCTGTCTGTTTCTCACCCTCACGCTCTTTCTCACTCGGTGCCATTAGCAGCTTTTGGCTGTCTCACTGCTGTTCATGTGCCAATGTGCCAGGGAGCTCACTGAGCTGATAACACAGACCTAATGTATGTACGTGGGTGTGTGTATGTGTGCATGTGGAAGTGTGTGCTAGTTGTGTGTTTGTTGCATGTGTGTGTGTGTGTGTGTGTGTGTGTGTGTGTGTGTGTGTGTGTGTGTGTGTGTGTGTGTGTGTGTGTGTGTGTGTGTGTGTGTGTGTGTGTGTGTGACAGTGAGTGTGTCACATGTTACAAATGCCTGTCCTGTCCCTTTTATGTGCTCACTCACCCAAACATCCTCTGCTTCATTTGCAGTCAGGGCCACGAGCCACTATTCTGACTGCTGAGGCAGGGAGAGAAGGGCAGCTGAAACATCTCACACACGCACACACACACACACACACACACACACACACACACACACACACACACACACACACACACACACACACACACACACACACACACACACACACACACACACACACACACACACACACACACACACACACACACACACACACACACACACTGCGTGAGCGGATGGGAGGATGTGACCATTAAGTCAGTGACATTTTAAAGCAGGGAGATGCATGGCTCTTCCTGGACCTCCACAGACATGTTTTAAATGAGATGTTACAGATGAGCTGCTCCCTGCCTTGCTTGTAAACACTCTCACATTGGTATTTACCCTACACGGGTAAACACAGAAAGGCTACATTTCATGCTAGCTTATGGTCACATACACAAACATGCACATAAATAAATACAGAAGAGCAGAACGGGCAGACACACATGATCACATAAATGAGAAATGGCTGTGATTCCATTTCTCGCATGATTGTTACATTAATCATCCCAAATAACAGAAAGAAATAAGTGACAAGTGAAGGCGCCTAAAGCAGATTCTGCACAAATTGCTATTTGATCTTCCAAACAAGTGGTCTGGTTTGCATTGTGATCATAATCATGTGGGTATAGATGTACTGCAGATGCAAGTAAAGGCAGTGTTTTTGGTTTACATAAAGCGATTTAGAAAATGAATTCTACAGAACCAGAAGTCAAACATCACATTGAGCTAAGAAGAACTAGCTATAGTTTTGAATAGAGAAAGCAAATAAATATACTATACTATACAATTTGTACAGCTTACTACACCCACCATACTGTCATTGTCAGAAAGAAAAACAATGTAGGAAACCTCAGGAAGATGGAGAAATAATAGATGAGGGATCTTTTTTCCAGAATGTACAGTCATACAATACATGCCGTGTGTAACAAATAGATCAACATTGTAAAATTACAGTATGGTGAATTAGGATGATAACATTAAAGATAAAAACTGTCAAATAACTTCCTGGTGCCACCAAACAGATTTGACCTGAGACCCACAACCTTCTCGCCACCATAGAGATGTGGAAAAAAGGACAACACAATCACACAAAGAATGGATGGCAAGAGAAAGAGGTCACACTTCTGCGTGTGTACTGCTTTAGTTAATCCTGAGGCCCGAGAGTCTTCAGGATAAAATACTTTTAGCCTGTTATACGCTCTGCCCCTTGTGTGGAGCTTTAAGAGCCCTTCTTATAGACTTCAGTGGCACTTTTCAATTAAAAGTTTTGTCAAAACTCTTGTCAGGTTGTGCTCTTACAGCACTTAAGACTGAGTCTCAATTATGAACCACACCACCTAGCCTCTGGGTGAAGCAGTGGCACCAGCTGTGTGTGTGTGTGCGTGCGTGTACTTTTTCAACTTTGTGAGTCACATCATCACCTTTTGGGGCACTTCAAGTGTGTGTGCTAAATTAAGGACATCTCTAGCAAGCTTACAGGTATTTAGTGCTTTTCTGTCAGGCCCCCTGTGACCCCATGGTTAGGGTCATACCATCCCAAACCCCACGAGAAACCTTTTTGTTAAACAGAGAGAATTGTGTGTGTGTGTGTGTGGCTAGATGCAACTTGTCACAGTGTGTGGCCTTCTGATGAATCTGCCTGTACGCATTGAAGCCCTCTGACCCTGTGTGGCCCGTTCTAGATCATTGCAGTTGTAAAGATGCCTCACCGCACAGCCCTCAGGGACAGCCAGGCTCTGTATTTTTCCTCTCCTGATATTTACTGTCTGGGCCGTCCTGTATCCCTGTGATCATTCTGACTTGCTGTCTGTTTAGTTTTTTTGTGGAAAAAGTACTAAAGAAAAAGTGTCTTTTTCTTTCAAGAGACGTTAAACTATTTTCTTGAAAGCATGTTTTTTCAGACATGGGTGCGTTGGGAACACAGATGTGTGTATGTGTGGGTAAATATATGTTGCAATGACTGATTTATAGATAAACCAACCCACACAAATGTATTGGAGCCAGAAGATGAGAGAGCTGAGGCTTGTAAATGTCCACACAGCAGAGAGATCAAACCTGCATTCTCTGCATATGTTCTGAATTTAAACAGCCTTTTATCTGTGATTATTGAAGCAATGTTGATGCATCAATACACAGACGTATTAGGATTATAAGATTTGTCTTAATAACAATAGATATACAAATTAACCTTTTCCTCCTTTTTAACCACCAGGTTCCATCGTGGAGACTACCACATCGACGTATGCATAAATGACTACCTGGATGTGTACTGCCCTCACTATGAAGACTCGGTGCCTGAAGAGCGGACAGAGCGCTACGTCCTCTACATGGTTAACTACGATGGCTACAGCACATGCGACCACACCGCCAAGGGCTTCAAACGCTGGGAGTGCAACAGGCCGCACTCCCCCAACGGGCCGCTTAAGTTCTCAGAGAAGTTCCAGCTCTTCACTCCGTTCTCCTTGGGCTTTGAGTTCAGACCGGGCAGAGAATACTACTACATATGTGAGTCTCCATCATGATGGCTTTTTGAATAGAATACTGTTTACACTGCGGGGTAACAAAGGGTAAACAACTAAATGTTTATTTAGGCTTTTCCTTTCATTCTCACCCTTCTGAGTACATTAACAATAGTATCATTGTCTGCAGTGATAATCTCAATCTTATTTTCATATTAGATGTTTAATTATGTTGTGCATGTTTCCAAAAGGTACACAAAACCCGACATGCATTAAAAGAAAAATATGAACCTAAAAAACTTAAATTGACATGAATTACAAACTCAGATGGCCCCTTTCTGACCTTGTGTTTTTCCTTTAATACAACAAAGCCTGAGAGATATAGTTACACGCTTTCCCTAACCCATGTTTTCACAACTTCACCACAGAGCTTTGAGAGTGGCATTACAGTGATCCTAGTAGGTGCTTTCATGCTGTGCTTTTCTCCAAGCTTTTCACTCGGCTCTCATCGCTCATGGAGAACTCGTCGCTAAAATGGCAATGGAATTCACGGGGGAGTTAAATTGAGACAGTTTGAAAGTTATACCTCACTTTCCCTGCTACACAATACTGTATCCCACAAAAAATACTGCCGTCCTTTCTGCATTATGTTGTGCTCTTATTCAACTTGCGTTAGATTTTAAGTTGTCTGCTTCTTGGCATAGAAACTGAGCCTAACGGAGTTCATCTGAAGTTAAAGCCCCTGGGAAATTAGGTTTTATCAAAGCTAGGTGATAGAGTGGAATGGAGTTGAGTTGTCCTCCCCTCACAGGCTATACGGAGGAGTTACTGTCAGTAGGTGCAGTTTCTGCCACTCGCTCAAAACATATTTGTCACACGGACACGCTGAAAATACAAAACAGGAAGCATGGTTATGTTCTCCTATCGGTGGCATGAGTGTTCATCATGCAGTGTAATGCATGTCTGCGTCTGTTGAAGGACTTTGTGGGCCAATGTATGAGAAAAACTATAAATTCCTTCTCAGAAGGGGTGTCAGTTTTGACAGTTAACGTCTTCCTGCTAAATGTTGCAGGTTGTGCTTCTTGTATGTGTTTATCTGTAAAGTTTGGCATGAGGTGTTAATGCAGCTCTAGGTGGCTGTCAAAGTCTTAGTGTTTTCTTCTTCTCTGAGACAGCGTTGAAAGAGTCGAGAGCGTTGCTGAGCCGAGCTCTACACACTGACGTCTGTTTTTTAAATTGGCACCTTTTTATGAAGCAGTTAACCTGACAGCCAGCCAACACTTCTGTCCTTTTCTCATTTCATGCGTTTCCCTGCCTTTTTCCCTCTCCCTCTTATTGCTTTGTTACACTTCAGGGTTAGAGACTGAGTAGAAAAACAAAAAGCTCCTCCCTAAAGTTTTTTACGTTTTTTCTGTGGTGAAAGGTGTTTTCTCCGTTAAGCTTGTCTACAAAACAAATAGCCTGAGATCTTCTTTCAAAGGCCTTTCAACTCTAGGTGTTTGGCCATTTGTCTGATAAAAATTACCCAGATTTCGTATTGACATACTAGAGATGAGGGAAAAATGGAAGTCTTGGAAGTTGTGAGCGTAGATTGGGGTTAGCGAAGGGTTATACAATTCATCCACTCCTTCAAGTCTGTATTTCTAACATATATTTTTTCCATTTCTGTTGAGAGATGCTTGTCCTAAGGGCTAGATTAAATTACACTGCGACCAACAGGGCTCCCATGGAACACATCCATTCTGCTGGTGCACGCCATATTGGTTTAGAGGCCCGCGGCTTCATTGGCTATTGAATGATTCTAGCGTATAGCCTCTCTGGCTACTGTTACGGATATTAAAGTCATCTACCATGAAGTGGTCTGACATGTGATTTCCCACTGCCAATGTGTCCGGCCTGGATGTCCATAAGTAGCATGAGAGATGCTGCTGATGGATTGGACAGTTTCTTTAGTGGACAGAATGTGGAAGTGAAGGAGGAAGATTGAGAGGGAGGTAGTTGCATTACTACACCTGCCAATTTATCTGCAACATCTGTTTCCATCACTACCATCATCATAATCATCATCATCATCATCTTCATCATCGGAAAGTCTTCCTCATGCCCCAGAAGTAGAAACATAAAAAACCTTCCAGCTTGCATCGGGGTTACATCATTTTAATTATCCTTTAATCTTACAAATGTAATAAATACAACGATCTGACTCAGCTACGAGTAAACATGTTGCAAAGTTCTGTCAAACCACGGAATTAGTTAAGTGAGTGTAAAGAAATTACTGTGATTTTCTCAGGGATTACAATATACTAGTACTATAAATATGAGAGAGGGAATCACTTGTATTTCTTTCTCGGAAAGCCAGAGTTCATTAGAAGCAGGTATTTTTTCAGGTATATTTTTATATTTCCCCAGTGTAATGTATGATTACATGCACAGTGGACCTGTAGTTGCATGGATTCATCCACTCTAAGAATAACTCTTATCTCATAATCGTATTACATTATGGTAAAATCGCCCCAAGAACAATTTTTATATTCATCAGCTTAATAAGTTCCTTTTTACTTTGATGTTAAAAACTAAGTTTCTCAACATTGCTTGTATACAGTAGAAACATAACCACTTATACAGGCTTTTAAAAGTATTCATACCACTTTCAATTTGAATTTAAATGAAAACATGTTAAGTTTAATACTTTTTAGGACCTACAAGGGGAATCAAATGTATTTTATGGCTTGCTTGCATGCACAACCTGAATTTACCCATGTTTGTTACCCAGGTATCATTACATATTCATCTTATCAGCTTCCACTGGCATAGAAATGTTCAAGGCTAAATGTCTAAATAATGAATCTCCAACAGTAATTAGTGGGTTATTACTTTCATTATTGAATGTTTATGAAACACATTACTTTCTATTGACATAAGGTCTCTTATAAGTTACATTTCAAAATACATCACACCACAAACAGAGCCTATGACTAGCTTCAACAAAGACTTTCTCTTTAAAACGTACAATGTTAAGTGCAGCTCAGCACAACACACAGTGGTCAGTATTTGCCCTTGAAGCCCGTTTGCCTACATTGTGTGAATGCAAAGTGTTGCGTAGCTAACAGGGGAAAATGTTATGCATCATTACCCGCTGAATCTGGCTATACTTTACACCTGCACTAAACAGAAATGTCAAAGTGTCCCGAGGCAGAGGCCACTATCCATGAGCACATAAGGCAGAGGTTAGCAATAGTTAACTTCCAACGGCCCCATCCACTTGAGACATAACAGTATATCATCTAGGGAAATACATTAAATGCATTTTCTCTTTGGTTTCATAGTACTGCAGTGGAAGGATAGTCCTAATGAAGAAAGAATAGTTATTCATAATCAATATTTCACTGATTCCACTCAAGTATCCATTCAGATTAACCATGTTTACTACACACAGCATATATATGTATATATATATGTGTATATAAACTGTATACTGTACATAAAGGAACAGGGCTCATATACACAGTCATAATATTAATATTTTCCTCATTTCAAATAACTTTCTGTAGCCAAATAACCTGAGGGAATGGGGGATGAAAAATCCGCCCGCAGTGACGTGATTGATTAGCGTTCTTGTTTGTAGATGAAAATTAAGCTGTCAAATCATATTCCTGCTGTGAAAATTCCCGTTAATGGTGTTTTCGCCCTATGAGTTCGATGCGGGTCGAGGGTTGATTTGTTGTATCTCTGATAAGATTATAGAGAGGAAACAGGGTTCTGCTGTCATCTGCTTCAACAACAAAAACAGCTTAATCAACGGCAGCAGGACGGAGGGAATTTACTCGAATGGAGGTCATAATTCTTCATTTCTGTTAGTGTCAGCCTCTCCTCTCTGGCAGGTAATTGAAGACAAGCTGGAGTCAGTCAGGAGCCTGATCTTTGTGGAGACAACACTCAGCTGTGTTTTTGTTCTGCTATCCAAAACAACACATGACAGAGAGCAAAATACCTATCATAGAAATATATTAAACATGTCAAATGTACCAGACTTAGGAAGATACAGGGGGTAATGTAATGATGGCCGCTATGCAACAATTTAGCAAAATACAGTATTACTGTATAAATGAGTTACAGCCTCTGTGACTGACACAAGGGGTAAGCAGACAGTAACAGCACTTCTTGGGTCAGAGATCACAGTGCATTCATGGCTTAAGTGAAACCCATCTCGCAGAATGCTGATGCACGCACGTTGGTCTAATATGAACACAATCCACAATCTCCTATTTGAGTGATTTTAATCTGAAAAGGGCAGCAATCCAATATCAGTTGCAGCACACTGCAAGAGATGAGTGAGCCGAGTTATGGTGTTTTAGGCGTGTAAGATGGGTGGCAGATAGGAAAGCACTTGATGCGATCATGCAGTGGCAGATTGTAGGCAGAACAAATGTCGTTTTCTTGTGGTTTGACTCATTCGCCTTCAAGGACTGGTGCTGCTTCTCATCCAAAGTACCATAAACAAAAATGTTGCGTCTTAAATGTGGATCCATTTATTTATAAAGATATTTATTTGGATGTAAAATACGGATATTTTAGAAACCTTTAGAGAGCTTAAGGGAGCCTGTGGCTGATATCAAATGAACATTTGTTTAATGGTAAAACACAAAATCCAGAGGTGGGCGATGATTCTATCCGTGTTAAATTATAAAGACAAAAATATTTGGTGAGGTTTCAATCACTCTGTAGATGCCCATAGGCCAATATGCAAAATGCAACAGAAGACTAGGGTTGATCATAAATACCCAGGCAAGAAACACCTTCTTATATCCAAAAGGCTTTTTCAAAAAACCTCACTTCAACTTTACTGGACTGCTACTTGCACACCGAGAGCTCAAACAGATTCTCTGTGACATAGCTGTCAACTGATAGTTCGTAAATCCTGTGAAACGCCGTTCTCCTTCAAAAGTAGAAAGGAGTACAGATCGTGTAGCAGGCGGTAGCAGGAGCAGGAAAAGCTTTAATGGATAAATGAAATAAAGGCAGGGGACGGTGTATTCACTCTGTGTTTTGTTGTAGAGCTATGGGAGGTCTGCTAATAATGACAAAGGGCCGGTGCTGTTCCATTTGGTGGTACAGGGATGGATGGACATCATCATAACTCAGCCCTCTCATACATTCACATGAAAAATCAACCCTGTCACCAGGATTCAGAAATGATCTGACAAAACGGAGTAATGTGATAAAAAGCTACACACATACTTGCATGGATACACATGCACTGATGGACAATATGCATACACACGCATGAACAGACATACAAAAAGCCACGCAGATGCACCCAGTCTGGAATGCATTATTATAATCCTGATAGATGGATAGACATTCCACCAACTCAGCCTCCCCTGGTTACAACATCATTTATTGTTCCCCCTTTCATCCCATCTCTCTCCTTGAATTCTACGATGGTACTACAAAACTATTTCTCCCTGTGTGTCTTTTGCACCAGATTGTTGCACTTCCTGTCAAGGACACATGAATGCTAGACATGTAAAGGAGGGTGACAAAAGAAAGGGAGAACCCTGCATGTCCGTCACACAGGTGCTTCCATAAATGTCCCAATTGTTCCAATGTGTGGCGCGTTGGAGTATACATATGTTGTGATTTACATGAAAAGATTTAACCCAAGAAAACCTCAGCACTGCCCTTTAAAACCATAATTAAAACAAAAAAGGGTACCACTTTACAATAAGACTACCCTTATAAAGGATTCATAAAGGGTTTATAATTAGGTTATGAATTAGGTTGTAAACACTTTATTAATCAGTAAGAACCATTTATAAACTAGTTCTAACATAGTTTTCATACATCAACACAGGCTCACTATTTGGCAAGATGAATAAGCCTTATATTGGCTACTTAGTGAGAATCAACTCAGTGAACAACAGATAAATGTGGGCTCACCATTTGGCAAGCAACCGGTCACAGTTGCCCTGTTTATCTCATGTCTTATAAAAGCTTGTTAATGATTTATAAAGTGTTCACAACCTAATTAATAAAATGATTACAAACTATTTGTAAACCCTTTATAAGGGTAGTCTTATTGTAAAGTGGTACCCAAAAAAGTATGAAATATTATTTGGAAGAACAATAGGTTTTTTCATCCCTCAAGTTGTAATCACAAGACTTGTGAAACTAAGTTACAGTGTGTTAAAGCTTTTCTGGCTTGTAGTGGCCTTACTATGACACTTTATTTTGACAAGTCTTAAATGTGTCATCAATCTGAATATGAACATTCAACACACATTAAACATTTTAAGGCAGCTGGGTCTACTGGCTCCAATAACATACAAATACATAGTTTACGGTCTGGTTATTACATGCTCATTGGTGTTTCAAGAGTTCCTTTTTAAAATAAAGTGAAAACAGTCAACCAGCCAGATAGATCATTTGCCAGAGTTGGCTAATAATAGTCTATGAGCTAAGTCATGTTGCACTTGTTGACAGCTCAGTGAAAGCAAGGAAGGAGACAAAAGTCTCAAATCAAGTTACTTTGAGTTTGAACACCAATAAAGTAATCATCACTTTGTCTGCTGAGAAACAGAAACTGAAAGGCTGTTAGAAAGCCAAGGCATCAGATGAGAAGTAGGGCAGGCAAGGGCACATGGTTCCTCTCAGCCTAATGTTGTTCATGCTTCTAACAGCCGTCTTCAGGAACTCATTATGGTTCCCTTTATCAAAGCCAAGGACAGTTTATCCTTGGCCATTAAACCATTAACACGTACACTGAAATATTAACCCAGTCCATTGGTCATCATGTTGAATTGGTTATTCCCCATTTATTCATTCTTCCCCGAATACACACATTTGTGCTGATACACACACACAGTTTTTTTCTCCTTTAATCAGTGGATGTATAATCTGCTATAATAATAATATTATGATTCGATGGGACACACTGAGTGCAGTAATGAAACCATATTATATACAGGTATATGTACCCCTTTAGATTATAAAAACACATTATTGTTGGGTGTGAAGACATGAATGAGCTGATTCAAAGGTTAAATCACTGTAGTTGCTTTGCATTTTCAAGTGATTTGTTAGATTATTATTTTATCTTTAACAGAATAATGACACTTGATGTAGAATTAAATAATAGCAGATGCAAATGATTTTGTCCCCACACTCTGCGAGGAAAGTAGTGCATTGTTTAATTAGGCCTTATCGATTTCAACTCACTTTTCCATCTCGACTCATTGCTCTTTCCCCATGTTTCTCTCACTCTTTTCCTCATTGCTTGTAACCTCTTCACCTCGGAGCAAGCGGCATGAGAAATGACTTTGGTTCCTTTTTGGCGGAGGTTGAAAGATGCAAGGAAAGAGCAAAAGGCCAGATATCACCGGGGGGGACAGTCTATGTTCCCTCGGCTGCATGAATCTAAGTCCTCCTCTTTCACTGCTCCTCCCAGCTTCCTCCTTCCCTCCTATTGTGTGTTCGCTGTGGTAGCATCTGGTTAATGAGCCTCTTCAGTGGATAGTCTCCTCCATCTTCTTACACGTGCACATTTTGTGTGGGCATACAACCACACATACAGTTTGTATTCTTTCCCTCGTTCCACGATGTCTTGGTAAGAATGTGTGCTAACTGGTTGAATGTGGAAAGGACTTTTTGTGAAGGACATTCAGTAATTTCGAGTACGTCTGAAAATAATTTTAATTCACATGAACTGCACTGTCTGTGTGTGCGATTGTAGGCATGAAAGAAATTACTTTGGACAGTGTAGCAGTTAATATTACCTATTGAAGGGGTTATACAAATATTTTCTCTCTCTGTCTAAGACTCGCACTATTCTCTTATATTCAAGGTTTTTTCTGGGTGTATTTATTTAACATTGTCCTTGTTGACTGATTCCACAACCTGAGAGCGAAGGAGACTTTAATGAATCCCGGCAGTGATTTCTGTACACAGAATGGAGGAGATGTGTTCTGGCTGCAAACTGTCTAATTAAATGGTTGGAGACGAGGGTAGATGGCACAAATGTTCTGAAAAGGAGCTTTGCATGTGTTTGTATGTTTTGTCAATGTGTGTCCGCTCTCTTGGACACCGGTTTAAGTAAACTCAGACTCCTGGACCTAAAATCCACATGAGTAATCTCAGTGAATCAAAGACAAGGCCAGCGGCTTTTTTTTTTAGAGAGCTGGCAGAATTAGCTCGCTAGGAATGCTCATAGCTGGACACAACTTTGCAGGGCATTCTGTTTAACCCGCCCCATCCTAACAAATAAGCAGGGATCAAAGGATTAGAGCACCATTATTAAAACCAGCTGGAGGCCTGTTGCCGACTAGAAGCATGATGCTAATAATTTGGCATTTTCACATCATGGGATACATGACTTTAGAGAGCTGGGGTTCTTCGCTGAAAATACTTTTATATCAAAAGTTAACCGTTGGTTGTCACAGTATGTTATCAGATTTGTGGAGATTTGGCATCAGTAGTCTCAATGGATTGATTCTTAAACATAGTTGTCAAAAGAAGGAACTTTAAACTTTTACTCTACAAATGATTGTGAACCACTCACACAATGCTTACTAGTCTGCAATATTGCATTGAGCATTCTGGTTGTGGTGATTCTATCAAATGAGCACATCTTGGTTAACTGATTTAATGTAAAAGTCTAGCAAAAAAAGCTTTTACTTGTAGTTTGACAGTGTTCTTTTACAGCCGAGCCATTGCACCTCCTAAATGATGGTTCAGAATTCAATATCCTGCCATGATATCATCTATTACATTTAGCCAGCGTTAACTTAGCTTTAGATTCCCATCCCTACAGACACATGTTGTATGTCCTCATGTCTGGAATGTGCTGTTGAATCTTTCATTGAAAGGCAACGGAAATGTGTTTTCCAGATAACATTACAGTTGCAATAAAACTTGGCTTGGGCTGTGATTGAAACAATACTGTGCCTAAGCCGCACTGAGCCCACCTGTTTGTTCTGCCGTAATTGGATTCTGCTTCATTCCATTTGCCTTAATGCTGATGCATAATGCAGTGTACTGAGGGGACCAGCCATTACTAGCCAGGGGACATGGCTTGGAGGAGTAACCCGACCTCGTCCCCCCGCCTTCCTCCCCCTCCGGTCTCTGGGACATCTTTTCAGGGCCTCTGTCCTTCAAAGCAGCCACTTGCTCAGGCTGGATGGATTGATGGTTGAGGCTGCTTGCCTGATGGGAACCAGAATAGTAGGTGTTGATGTTACAGCCTGCAAGAACAATAAGCTGGCCCTCAGCAGCATGTTAATCCAAAATAAACAGGCGCTGTCGCGGACAGTTTGGTCCCGGGTGCAGGGATCCTCATCAAACACACCAGTATGAAGAGCTGTTAGCAAGAAAGGAATGTAGAGCCAAACCTTAATCCTTCCTTTGTAGTCTAAAATGTACAGCAACGCACATCAGTTACCTGCAGCATGCCAACACAATGGCAACATCCAAGTTCAGTTGAATTGATTTAGTTGATTTTTCACAAAGGAGTTTAAGCCTTATACTTGTCCTGCAAATGATCAAGGAATGAATTCCAGTGTAAATATGAATTTACAATTGGTGAAAAGTAGTTTTATAACACAATCTTGATATTTGTTCACTCGCACATTTTGTCCATTGTTCTGTTTGTGTAGGAGGTGGATAGCGTGATATAGCCACATCTCTAAACATCACAACAGCTTCACCCACTGTCATCATGACAGAGACTCCCATATGCTTCTTGCCATTTTCATCGGGGCCATACTTCTGTAATGATCAGCTGCCTTTGCTAAGTGGCTGGTGTCGATGGCTGCGACTCAGCTCTGTGACTCAGCTCTGCCTGCCACAATGATGAAGATAAGACATCTGGAGATGTATGTGTGTGCTTTCCCATTGTGTGCACACATTACATATGGGTGAATTAAGCTGTGGTGGA
This sequence comes from Gymnodraco acuticeps, assembly GCF_902827175.1. NCBI lineage: Eukaryota > Metazoa > Chordata > Actinopteri > Perciformes > Bathydraconidae > Gymnodraco > Gymnodraco acuticeps. The sequence goes on from NW_022990947.1 coordinate 779,625, forward strand.
AGGAGAAGTGGAGCAATAAGAAGAGTGACATAAATTGTGTGGGTACTGGTGTGTATACATGACTGAGTGGGTGAGCGGCTGTGGTCAAGGTTCATTAGTGTGTCATCGGCTGCCTCCACACCGAAATAATAAGGCCCCCTTTCTCTACTGCCTTCACTTCCTTCCCTCTCTGCATCTGCTGAATATGAATTGAGCTGTGAAAAAGGGCATCTGATCTTGAGTGACCTAGCTTACACACTGACACATAACTAAGAAATAGCTGATGAAGCGACAACATTAGCATGTAACGGCAAGGTTGTGAGGGATAGAGAGAGCTTGATGAGCTGTAAAGAAGGTTCCGCACAGAGGAAGTTATTGAAAGAGTACGCAAAATGCATTTAATTAAAGACTGGCATCTTGATCTCAGGTTAAATCGGGTGTACAGAGCATGCAAGAAAGGATTTGATTTCCATCTTCTCTTACCCTTTTCCAAAGTTATTAGTCAATAATTATCTTAATGAACATAAGGCTTCAGAGACGGCCTTAACATAAAATATATGCTGGAACATTGATTGCAGCAATGTCTACAAACATGTTTGAATGTAAAACATTCTGCAGACAGAGAGAAAGAGATCAGAGTATTGTACATAAATACTGTTATTTAAGAGGACGTTGAACAACACACAGGTAGACATTAAAATCTGCATCTTGTATGCATGGGCATACTGTATGTATGTGCACGCATTGGTAGCTGTGTGCTGTAAAATATGATGAAGCCGAGTCAGTTGAGCTTTGATGAATGGATATGGCCACGCTGACAGACGAGAAGAGAGGGTGACACAGCTGGGAGAGAGGGGAAGGAAAGGAGGGGTAAGGTATAGGTTCACTAGAGAGGAGTTGACAGATCCCAAATGGTAGCCTTTGGAAATGCTTGGCTTCATTGCATCAGCTGTGGAATGATCCACAGAAGATGTAAAATGATGCCCGAAAGACATATAAGTGGACACTTCACCATTTCTCTGGAAATAATGGAAATGAAAACTAGTTACAAATAAATAGCGTTAATATATCCCAATAATGGGACATATGGTGCATTAGGTCCTGACATGAGACAACAGCATACATTTTTTAAATACTGTACTTCCTGCTGTCATGACGGATGCACACATTGCACAGCCCCCATGCTCTAGCTGACATGTGTTTGACCCCTATTCTGTCTACAGGAGACAGCACCTGGTGCCTCAACACAACACCATTAGTGGTCAAATACACACACAAACATACACACATGAACACACACACAACTCTCTTGCACACGCTCTCCGCATGAGATATTTTTAGAAGATGTGATACAACCACTATGGTAGCTAACACTCAGAGATTCACACCCGATGGGCTTGACAGGAAGGGATCCATTTCCTGACAGCAACCACAAACCATCCGTGCATGCAGGACATACATGTATATCCTCAGTGTGTGAACTTTATGTCGCTAGAAGAGCTTTGAGGTTGTTATCGATGGAAAAATACATATAGTAAACATGCGACGTGTTAGCACAACATGATATCTTTCAGTTTCGAACATTGTTTAAAGGATGCAAATGTACTTGATCCTTTTTAAGATTCTGCCAGTTGTTAAATCTAAAACGCTTCAATTAAACTGTGGGCGCAGCACTCAGGTTTCCCAAGAGACATTTGCACATCTGTAAATACTTTCTGGCTATAATTGTACAAGAACCATGACTAACCCTACAAAATCCTCTTAAGAGTCAACATTAAGCATCAATTTGGTTTTTTCTGAATAGATTACCTCAGTCTAGAGGGAAGAAAGTAGTCCTTTTAAACGTCTATTCATGCAGAGCTTTTTCTAAAGGGGAAAACACAGTCAGAAATATGTAAAGTACACATGTGATGCTCCATTTAGTCTTTTATTAACATCCTCTTTATATTTGTCTTTTGTTTTGTTTTCCAGCCTCCACCATTGCTGAGAACGGGAGGAAAACATGCCTGAAGCTCAAAGTTTTCGTCCGACCATCAAGTACGTTTTTGCATCCAACACAAGGCTTTGTAATCGAGCTGGTTGAAGTTTGGATTGAAAATCAAAACAGTTTATGTCTACTTCTCTGGTTACCTCACTTCCTCCTCAATCACCTTGTGCTCACTGTCCAACATATCCCTTTCATTTATCACAAAAACTTCCCCACCAAGTTTTCTTTAACATGAAAAGGTTGATATATAATCACATTAAATGAAATCCAGGTCACTTCATACCTCATCTGAATGTTGCCATGAGCTTTGTTGCTTGGGATGTTTAATTTCAGTGCTGAGTGGGGGGGGGCTTCAAATGTCACTAACCTATTTGGCATAAAACCTCTAATGATCTCTCATTCTCCCTATTTTCTGTTATAGACAGCTGTGTGAAAACTATAGGCGTACATGACCGCGTTTTTGACGTAAACGACAAAGTAGACAATACATTAGAACCACGAGGTTAGTATGGCTTCCTGCTTTTTTGATTCTCTTCAGTATGACCTCCATACATCTGTACATGTGTCTCCTGCTCTGTGTTCTGTTCTGCCGATTCCTGGAAGCTGAGGTGTCCTTCCACTTCCTGCCTGATGCTTCTCCAGATGTTGTGCCTTGTTACTATTGCTTGTATATTGTATTGATGGACTATGTTGCATGGTGATATATCTTTTTAAATACATTGACTAGTGTTTATAATGAATTTCAATCATATTGCTTTCATGAATGTGTCACTTTAAATGTGAGGTTTTTTCATAGAAGTGCATGTCTCACATTTTTACACCGTTTTCAAACCTTTTCACTAACCCTAAATGTCATTTCCAACTGCATGTTGTACTCCATAACATAACTCGTGTTTTTCTTCTGACCCAATACAAAAAGTAATGTAGGTGCTTTAAACAATCTGACCGGTGTAAACAAATAATAATGTAATGATATGTTCATACACATATATTTATGAAACATCCAAAGCATTGCCATTTTTTATTTTCTGTTTCGCTCCTCACTGAGTTGCTGTTTGCTCTGTAGCACAGCATTGATTTCATTTCATTTCAAACCTTTATTTATACAGATGAATCCCATTGAGATCATTGATCTCTTTTTCAAGGGAGACCTGCTCAAGTAGTTCCACATGAAACATAAAAACATAAATAGAACAACAAAAGGACATCATACAGCATCATTTACATAATTATCCATATAAACAGGTACCAACAGCTTCCGATTGAGTAGCATCCAACCCAGCTTTAAAAACATTTAGTGGCACCAGATTGTTCAGTTTCCATTTAATTTGCAGACTATTCCAAGACAGAGGAGCTGCACATCTAAAAGCTGTCTTCCCTAAGACAGTCCTAGCAGTTGGCACATTTAATAAAACCACAGCATTCGATCTCAGGCAGTAGCCACTTACAATTCGCCGTGAGATCAGGGAGCAGATATAAGATGGAAGTTTCCCTAACATGGCTTTGTATATAAAAATGTACCAGTGACTGATTATTTTCAGTGCTCAGAACACTGAGGGGTTTAATGTCTTCTTCATACATGAGTCTAGCCCAGTCACTGAACTGAAACACATCACCCACATGCTGACGTCTCATTCCCAGCAGGAGCTCACCCAAAGATCAGAAAAAGCCCCGCTGGGAATATATAACAGCCTGTCCAACATATGACATTTAAAAAAAGACTGTTTATGAATATTAAAACATTATTTTAAAGTATTCCAATCTGAAATTGGAGGTTTACTATGACGTTCAAAGTGTATAAATGGGACACACACATCCACAAGGCCAGATCCTAGGACATTGATGACGCCCATCTTCCTCTCGTCCTGCCTGATGTTCTATCTACCTGCTTCTTTCAGGGCTGCCTCACACCTTGCATGCTTCTTTTGGCTCATTCCTCTAAAACGCTCTCTAAAGAAGGGAAATTAAAGCATTCAACCATCATATACTGTTGCCATGTCCCTCCACACTGAACAAACAACAAACACACACACATTTATATAATGATGTAACTGCTCAGGTCCTCTTTCCTGTCTCTATCCTTTGCTGTGCATGGTTCAGCTGCTCCCCATGGTGCAGAGGGCACATGGCTGCTCACACACTGATGCCGAGCAGACACAAGAGGCACCTCACCTGGGAATTTAATTCAAAATTATTTGAAGTATGAAATAGCAACCCAAGTTCATATGACAACTCAGACTTCATTGCAACAACTTCATAAAGTGTAATAAACATGAGCCCAAACATCTCCCACATAATGCACGAAGTCTCCACAATTGGTATTCATTTTCAAATATAGCTCACAGCTTTGTATGGCACACTTAAAACATATGGAAGTTCATTAATTGTATATTATTTTCTTTTGTCTGTGATGCAATGAAGCAACATTGTTCAATGAATAACAACCGCTTTGGTCCTTTTTCCTGTTCTTTAGATGATACCAGCCATGAACCGGCTGAGCCTTCCAAAAGTGACGAAACGAATGCTGCAACGCACCTGCAGAAAACAAGTCCAGTCCTGGCTTTGTTGCTGGTCTGCCTATCAGCACTCTTCACTTTATAGCGCTCCCCTCTGTCCCCGGAGGGCATTTACACCTAGCGTGGCCTGAATCTGCCCGAGGCTGCAGGGAAGGGGCGGGATTTGGGTGGAGTGTGTTTGCTTGATTGGGCATCAGAGCAGGCTTCTCAAAGAACCCTCTATTTTTTTTCAGAAATATATTTAAGTGGTCTTTCTCCGTCTGTGAGTGAACAAAAGTTGGTTTTGGAAGTGGGAGAGACAGTTCCCCTCTCAAACCTTCAACTGAGATGCCAAATCCCTTTTTTGACACTTAGTGATTCTTATTTTCCAGTGACTTTTGACGTCCCTTTACATCATGTTTATGTCATTGCAGCACTGATGTTTAGCCACACACACATAAACAGCACATACACAGAAACATGTTTCGAGAGTCAAATACAAACTACACAACTACACTAACAATCAATAGAAGTAGGGTTTTTTACACTTGTAAACAGTAGCAGCAGTACACAGTAGGAATGTAGAGAATCTAGGTTTTAGAAAAAACTGTACATACACAAAATAAATTGTCCCGAGACCTCTGAAAAGCCTTTCAGAAAATAGTTTTGAACAAGTTATTTGGGTTCATATGAAGCCGATTTTGGCTCCTCCATTTTACAATGAAGTAAAGTACAAAGCTGAAAGATGAAGATGTTGGAAAAGAGGAGCAATGATTTTAAGCTAAGGTCAGATTTGAAACCACAGCACTGAGCACTGACATACATGGCATGCACCTTAGCCTGCCAATCTTCAGACTGTCCCGGATTGAAGTTGAGCCCAATGCTCTTAGGAATACAAAGTGTGTGTGTAAACGTTGATAAGCTGCTTAGAGCAAGTGAGTGTAAAACCTTTTGAAACACGAGGCATTCTTTCCTCATCCCTCTTTGTGTAGAGTATGCCAGTCCACTCAATAAAACACCTCTGGTTCACCACAACTCACAAAACAGCTAAATTGAAACTTTCTCACCAGACACTTTGTAGACTGCTATCAAGCTCGAGGATCAATATCTTTTGAAAGTTGATCACACAATTTCACGGCCACAGTCACAGTCATTGTATGCAATGTTTACTGAGCAGGACTGCAATTGTTCTCTCCGCTCCATTTGAGTATTAATCAATATTAACACTCCCATAAACATTTGGATTTACACCTTTTTTTATCGGATATTGATTGTTTAAGTGATTGTTTAAAAAATGATTCACAGCTAAATTGGAGACTTTCAAACTATTAAATTATTTTTGCCAATGGTGTCTTCAAACATTATATTCAGTGGAGACACTGTCAACTTTTTAATGTATTTTTGTACTGTCTGACAATTAGACCCCTCAATTAGAAAAACAGATGTCATGGGAAACATTTTTAAAATACATTTAAATTCACAGTACCATAGCTTTTTCACTGTCACTTAAACCACAGCTTTGACTCGTTCTTATTAAATGTTAGTTAGTTCACATTTAGTTTATTGCAGTATTTAGACAGCTTTTACAGGCCTGATGCATAGCTCATTAGTTGAAAACACGTAGCGTTAATAGAAAAACTTTCCATGTAATTCAAAGCAATGCCAGCTCTTTTTTTAGACGGGCCAGGTTTATGTTAGCACTTACATAAAAAAAAATGCCTGTGTAGTAATGACATTCAGCATCCTTCAGTTCCCACAGATACACATGGTATGCAAGCATAATGAAAGTATCGTCTTTTCTTTTAAAGGAATGGACCGTGTTTCTTTGTTTTCAAGAAATGTGGGAGGATAGAGAAACTAATTCCTTTCTTTTGTAGAAAAGTTTTAGTTTGAGAATAGGGTACCAATTGGTTAAGAAAGATAGATAGAGAGAAATAGAGCAAGAAAAGGAGCATGTCCACCTTCAGCTCCTAATGTTACAGGTTTAAGTGACTCTTTAATGAGGTTCAAAATGACAGGCATGTGGACCCCATGTTGTGGCAAGGGGAGTTATTCCTGGTATTAAAAATAGATGGTGGAAGGCTTGGGGGGTCTCAGGAGGGGGGTGTAGATTTCCATCGTGGGGGGTTTGAAAGCACCAATGACCTTGCAGTTGAGAGAATTGGTTAGTTAAGGAAACAGAGAGACAAACACACAGGGAGTCAGAAAGACATGGGAGAGAGCCGAAGGCGGTGTGACAGTGCCTACAAAAACACGACAAGACAAAACAACTTAAATTCCATGCAACACTACTGACAAAACACCTGACTCAATGACAAACTTATTGTTTAGTATCACGCTGTCTCAGAAGGCATGCACTGTTATGTTTTTGCTTTATTTTCCATTTTTGTAGCGGCCTTTTGTCATTTATTTTTCCTGAAAGACTGCCTTTGCCTTTTACCATTTGTTTTTACGCTATGGTAACAATGCTATTACAGCAGAATAGCAGCTCAGCTATGGGGGGTAATAGGAGACGAGGCCATTTAATGAGTTACTAATTTTCAGGAGAACACCACAGGGAATGAGCACCGCATAAGATACAAAATGGACGCTTGTCAGCAGATTAACACTAGACTTTTATCAGAAACCAGCTTCAATTGTACTCTCTTATACTGTAGTTACCGATACTACTATTTGTCATTATTGCTATTATTACCATGGTTTATTCTGTACACACCTTAACCTGGGAAATGAGGATCAACTTATAAACTGGATACTGTGTATCCTGAGGTAGTCAACCATAAAACAAGTAGTGTTAGGTTAGTATCTGTTTTGTACCTTTCTGGAGGACAAAAAAAATTAGATCATTGTTAAACTGTATAATTATTATTATTGTTATGATGATGATTATGACTATTATTATTAGGAAAACTTGATGTAAATAGTGTTTGATATTAAAGTATTAATTTGGTTCTTATGTCTTTTCTAAAAAATGGATACGGTATTATCTCTGGGTTTTGCGGAGTGTATACTGTACTCAAACAATGCATTGTGTGCTTTGACCCTCAATGCCTAATGAAACTTTGAGCTAATATGAAGGGGAAACCTGTGGGAGCTGTACACCATGTACAAAAGGATGGCTCACCTGTTACATGTTTCAAACCAGTCACCAACCTTCACATCTCTTCATAAGGATCCTGCCTTGGAAAGACACACTTTGGACTTAACGGAAGGTTTATTTGTACTTTTTTGCCTTCAGTGTTTGAAAGCATGTTAGTCAGCTTAAAGATCTGCCAGGAATGGACTGTCTGCTTTTTATTGGAAGGATCTCACCAGTTTCATTATGTGGCATGCGCATGAACTTGATGACATAAAAAAAAAATATATCAAAAAAGTTTTTTAAAGAAAGTATTATTTTGCTCTTGTTTTCCTTTTTCTTTAAGACGTGTTAGATTTTTGGATCACTTTCATGTTGTGTGTTTTTGCATCCCCATTTGAGTGATGTCATTTAAACTGTGTAGTGACAGATGACAAATGTACATAACACAAACCATTGTTGTGAAGTTACAGTAGGGGACAGTCATTTTGTAGTTCAAAAGCAACTTTCTCATTTATCCTAAGGCTGACTCTCTCCATACCCATCTATTGAATTCATGTAGTTGCAGTCTGTCTCTCCTGACTATTCATCTTATTTCCGCTCTCCCAAGAGGAGGCGTTCTTGGAGTGTATACATCAATGTGTGGACGTTTTTCAGTGTGAAAAAAATGTGTGAGACATTTGAGTTTGTGTGTGTGCGTGTCTCATTTGCTGTTGCCGCAGTGAATGGGAAGCGGCAACCCTCTTTGGCAACGAAGAGTGTTTCCCATGCCTTAGCCCTCCAGCCTCTGCCCTGGCAGTCTCGTCTGTGTACAGACGCTTTCTGCCATTGTGCTTTTACACAGGACGGCTGCTGGCGTCCAAGAGACTACAACAGGGCCCTTCACTTTCTCTCCCTTTCTAACAACCCTGAATCACTCCTCCCTACAGTAGACGTTAGTCCTGGACACAGTTCAAGGATTAGTTCACCCCCTGCACCAAATCCTTAACTGGATTGTTAGCGGGGTAATGCCTATCATCGATCCAGGTTCTGTGCCTGCAGGGCAAAGCCTCTCTTTTCATCAGCTCCCTTTTTGCCAATGAGCTCTTGTTCATTTTGTGCGCCTGTCCTGTCCCATTCTTGTGCTTGTATGAACCCCACCACACCACCTTCTCCTGCTCCCTCACCTTTAAACCTCGCTTCCACTTTGCCATCAGTGGGGAATATTTCCAACCTGCTCTTTTACAGTATATAGACAACAACGAAAAATTTGACAAAAAATTATCTGTATTTGTATATACACGTGTCTGAGCAACTATGAGTAATACAATAAAACAGAAATACATTGCTTTGATCATTGTGTTACTCTTTTTTGTCTTTTTGAACCTTTAACAGAGAAATTAAAGTACAACTGACATATTTTACTGTGATGGTTGTCCTAGCCCTGTAATCAAAAATAACTGTTAAATCTGCCACTGCATATGGCACATGGTGGTCATGCATTATGCATTGGTGCCAATGCATATGGCTAATGAATACTGCAATACAGATTCCAACTGTAACTAACACAGCAAATAAACATATACCTCTGACTTGGGTATAATCATGTCTAATCATGTACCAAATTGGATGCACCATAACCATGCACACTCACACACACACTCCCTTTTATACGCATCTCACCCTCCATGCCCCTGCCTAGTCGTTTACTCTGGGGAATCACACCCTCTAAAGACAGACTGAGAGGAACACCATCCATCAGGATCAGAATAAGACCTTAAACCTCCTTTCACTTCACTCGGGCACTAATGAGGACACCTAATAACCTTCTGCTGGACCCCATCAGTGCCATTTAGCTTCACCCTCCATTATCTCTGGTAATTAGACTCAGAGCCAGCCAGCCCTGAGGACCAAAGGGGGGGGGGTCGTGATAGGCCAATTGGAGCCATTTTATAAAGATTTGACTTAATAATATACAAACACTGTCCGTCATATGGGAGGTACATATAGAAGAAGAATTTGATAAATAACATCAAGAACGCTTGGATTCCTGAAGTATAGTTATTGTTTGAAAGGTAAAGAGTACATCGTGTTAGTCATACAATCATCAGTATGAAATCCTTTACAATTTCATCCTTCTCATCCAGGGTTTGTACTTTTTTAAGCATCACAAGAAGAAATGCTTTATGCAAGAACACACTTGACATGATGAGCCAATTAGTGTCAAGTTGTTCTGCCTGCTGTTATTACCAAAGGAATGATCTGCAGATGCAGGTGTGTGTGTGTGTGTGTGTGTGTGTGTGTGTGTGTGTGTGGTGTGTGTGTGTGTGTGTGTGTGTGTGTGTGTGTGTGTGTGTGTGTGTGTGTGTGTGTGTGTCTATGAAGACCAATAAAGACAAATCACTGCGCCTGATCATTAAATTGAAGGTAATGATAGCTTCATGTGAAGATGTGTCCCAGATGTACTATGAAGCTATGAACATAATCAAGGTCTGTGACCACCATTGAGTGAGAAGAGGGCACTGGGATGAGACTGACACCATGTCCCGCATGAGATGGCAAAATGGATGTGCACAGATTAACCTGTGCCTGATTCTGTTCCTCTTTCTGCCAGTGCAGCTTTCAGATACAGATGTGCTATTTTAAAACATAACAACGCAACTGAGCCTGTCTTGAAGAGGCCACTTTAGTAAAAGGCTTCTGAAGGCATCATTCTCAAAGTCAGCTGCTTATTGGTTAGATGGTATTTCGTTTCCATGTGAACAATCAGTTTGATTGACAGCTCTGAATGATGTCTTCAGTTAATCGCTCCAGTGGTGTGAAAAGGTCATAAATCACCCAATTATGTTGCCCCGCTTTATGAATAGATATTTTTGGGGGAATATTTAAAATGCCTCCGAGGCATATCAACTTAGTCAACCCCGTATTTATTGAGAGAGGGTTAGGGGGAGGCTGCTTGTGCCAGAAATAACTGATAAGCTGGATACATTTCCAGAGTCTCAGTCACACTGAGGAATGTCAGTGTTAGAGACTTGGAAGTTAATTTAAGGTCAGGATTTATGGTTTATGACAGCTTTGACATGTTTCCAGAACAAGTTAAGTAAGAAAAATATAAATAACTGCAGAAATAAAAAAATAAAAAAAGATAAATAAAACAGCCATCAACACAGTGTTTTACAGCAGAGTTATCAGCACAAAACATTGATTTCAAACATCTTGTCTATCTAAAAACAGGCACAATGTATCTTTTCACTCAGCTATGGTAAATACCCATCAAAAATAAAATAAGGTATAAGTCATTTGTATTGTACTTGCTCAGTCAGTACCAGGGAGAAAACAGAGTCACAGATCTTTATCTTTAACGATGCATGAATGATTTGCAGAATTTCAAATAATAAACCGTATCAAATAGTGTCTGAGGGTCTCAATACTAGAAAGCAACATTTTGTAAAAACTAAAGTGAAATGCAAAGATGTTGAGGCAAAGGGTCTGCAGTAGGTTTTATTTATGTTTCTAAATCAATTATCAGCCTACGATGCCCAAGGCTTCTCTCCGCATGTCTTTTAATATTACAAAGAGGGTTACCCTCAGCTTAGGTGGAGGTCACTGCAACGTGTTTCACACAGGTCATTTTATTTTACTGATGCCTCTCACATGTTGACCTTCAGGGCTGAGAGATGAGGGTCTGCAGCCACTCCAAAGGAGGATTACGGGAAGATGTGACGCCACTACAAAATATGAACTTCAAGGGAAATGAGACCAAGATTGAAAGAGGTGATACTGGAGGGTCAGAACTGAGACTGAGGATCACATGTTTCGGTCTGTAATGTTTTATGGATGAAGTTTATATGTATGGTATTGTAAACATATTTTTAAATCTTTAAAAAATGGGAAAAGGGTCCCAGTGAGATGTGAACTACAGGACAGATTGTTAACAGCGTTTCATGTAGGCGGTCAGATGCTATGAAGCGCTCTGAAAACAGCAGGTTTCACACAGTGTTTCACACCCCGGCTGAAGTGTTACACACTTGGATACAAATGAAGATTTCCTCATTTGAAGTGACAACTCATTTCACAAGGAGAGAAGTAACATAAATTGGCTTATTTGCTTTGAAATAAATCAAGACACAAAAGTAAATTAGATTTTCAACTGTTAAATGGTTGTCAAATTTCTCACTGTCAGTAAGTGTAGATCTTTAAATAACATCTATATAAAATGTTTGTACACTTATGAAGCTTCAATGGAACATCAGAACTGCACTAATCTGCATCAAGTTATTTTACAGAACTGGAATTAAATGAACCCATTTTTCTGCCAATCAGAGTCAGAATCATTTGATGCACATATTTTTATATTTCAAATATTTCATATTTTCTTTTCTTTGCTTTCTCCTTCACAGTCACACAATAGACGAGTTACATTTGAGGCGTGCTGCAGTGTGATTTGAGCATGACAGTCTACCAGCTTTGCCAGGGGGGAGCGGGCATTGGTTCTCCCGATCCGAGCAGCCCGTTGTACTCAGAGTGAGTGTGCCATTGAAATAGAGTATTTCCTGCCAGTGCCCATTGAATGAATGAGGCAAAAGCGATGACAGGGATATTACACAGACATGCCAACACTAGATCATAGAAAGTCTTTGCCCGGGGTCATAAATTAGATTCTAATGATTTTGTCATGCTGTTAAAACAATAACTTTCCAACCCAGTCTCCTTTTCTTGCCTCCATAACCTTTGATTTATGCTTTTAATTATTTGATGGCAAGAAATAGTCTGACACTTGTGCCATTATAATGTTGATGCGATGAAATATCGTCACAATTCATTTTCTTTTTCTGGTTTAATTAGTTTACTTTAAAATGCCATCCATCATTACTACTGTGGATGAAATGTGGAGAGCACTGAGAGTAGGGAGCCTTGGCCATGAGACGATGTCTTACAGCTGACTTCCTGGGAAATAAACGCTGGCTGCATTATTCATGAAGCTCGCCATAACTTTAATCTGATTCTTGATTCAAGACTTTCTTTCTCTGACAATATTTCGAGTCAGTCTTTTGCAATTTCCATGAAGGCGTCATCTCTGCAAATCTGTCTTTGGTTGGATTATCGCTCCTTCTCTTGATAGCATCATATTGTATTTCAAATGAGGATGAAGATCAGCAATCAGCTCCAGTTAGTGTTCCAATATCTCAATTATCTAGCTATAAATATTGACCATACAGCCTGTATAGCAGGTTAAACAGATCTGACACTTGCAATATCAGTTCCAGTGTAAAGGTACAGGACATTTGGTCTACAGTTTAAGTAACGTTCATACATTATTTGATCATAGATAAAAACCATACTACTGGAATTTTAAAAGCTAAAGATTTATTTCAGAACCTTAATTAAATCATTTCACTCCTTTGTTTCATAAAATATTGAATAATTGCTAACAGTATGATGATAAACATAAAACGATATGCAAGTGTCAGTGCTGTATTTTTCTTTTATATTGTTTCCATTATAAATTGTTTTACTTTAAGCCATTTATACATGTACTGTAACTGTAATGTTTATGTTGCACTATAGAATAGTAAATTGAGAAAATACTTGTTGTGAAGGATTACACAAATAGGCTTTATCATATGTTTTCATGTATGATGTATGTGTATGTACTGTATATAATGACCTATACAAACAATAAATTGGACAAGAATATGTTGACATCACCAGCCCTACTGTCCAAGTTGTATTGTTTTATTTGCATCAACCATGATATCAATGGACAAAATACAAATATTTTTGGTACTGAAGTTATAAAAACATGAGGTTTCTCATGCTGAGTATAAAGTAATTCAAACTATCACTGCATTTCTACCCAGAAGATAAATGACTACCTTTAATGTGTATTTGTACTGTTGTCAGTTGCACTTTTAGGCTGAATACAGCAAACATCTGTTGCGCAGCATTTATGCATAAGGCCATGAAGTAAACATGGCAGTGCTGTTATATTCATATTCAAGAGCACTTTCACCCAAATAGTACAAATGTTATTTCACAGACCAGCAAGAGCTGTTAGGCTTTACAGTGAAAGAACTGCATAGCCTGTAAAATGAATTCACTGCAAAGCAAGCATTGGAAAAACAAATCAAAATGAATCAAATTGAAACACAATGCCTCAAAATAAGTGATAAAATAATTCAATATAAAGAACTATGGACAGAATACATACATGAGGACACATTAACTAACACATGACGTGTGAAACGTTAAAATCTACCTTAATTCAACATGAATAATTCATTTTTAAATGTTACTTTTTATATAATCACCTCATACTTCCAACACCACTTGTTATACTTAGACTAAGTTGTGTGGACCTGTAATAACAAATACGTTTAGTAATACTGTCCAATTTATGCATTGGGAATCATATTCTTAGTGGAGCTAATTAAACGTCATTATCCTGAAGTAGGACTGAATAACATTAATTAAGGGGAAAGGCAGAGCTAATTGTGAGAGTTCTACAATACGGTATTTTAATGCACCATGGAAATGCATTCATTAATCTCAAACTGGCAGAGTAAACACAGTATGGAAAAAATGCAGTTTTCTCTAAACTCAGTATTCTCAGTAAAAGCCTGAGGCTATGGCAATAATTCAAAAGATCATGAAAATGACCTTTCTAACTTTCGTTCCTCGCTGATGTCCTCTATTACTATTTCACCTACACACACACACACACACACACACACACACACACACACACACACACACACACACACACACACACACACACACACACACACACACACACACACACACACACACACACACACACACACACACACACACACACACACACACACACACACATATTCTCTCTCTTGCACACACACACACAATAAAGTACACACACATTTGATTGCTGACAATAAATTATCTAATGTCAGCCCCTAATTCCTATTCCATGATAAGAAGCTGTATTAGCTTGGTCAAGTTATAGGTCATTATACAGAATATCACATGGAACTTATTATAACTAACAAAATGTGAAGGTTGACGGACTATTTTATGTCATTAATCAGTATTACACCACCTCAGTCATGATGGTTTGAGTCATCATGAAGACAAACAAATACAATAAGCTGCCTTCCTCTGCTTTAGGCTCTAACAACCGCAAGTCTTCATTGAAGTCGAATCCTTACATGACTGGCACCTTTGCTGACCCCTGACTTTTAGTGTGGATGCTGAGGATCAATCCTAAATGTCACAGGTCACAAGGTCAACATTCAAATACGGTCGGCTTTAGAGCCTGTCTGTGAAGTACATGAGTTGTCCCAGGTGATGTGCTGTCACACTCACCATTTCCCATGCTTTGGGAGTAGGCATACAGCATAAATACATACAAATATGTTGTATTTAGTTAGTGACCTTAACACTTAAAGAAAATCTGTTAGAATAGTAAAGTCCTTCAGTAGCAGTAGGGATGTTTAGTATGCACAGAAAATGCATTTCTACCATTGAATGCATGATGAAAAACAATATGATATTTGTATGTATTCCACTTTCAGTGCAGTAGGTACTTGTAATTGTTACGATGTGAAAGAACGATAAGTGGAGAGAGGGTTTTCTTGCAAAAAATAAACAGGCGTTTTATTCTTAGCCTTCCACATTATTCCACAGAAACACAAACTGCATGCCTGGAGCTGCATTCACCAGCAAGGAACAAACACAAAAACGAATGCCCTTCCCCTCTCTTCCCAACCACATTTATAGGAGACTGCCCGCCTTCCCACTCCAACCTGGCCAATCAGGTCATGGTTCTGAAAGCGGAGTGAAGGGTTAAATACAAAATTAAACACTGTTGTCTACCTTTAATAAAACCCTAAAGGCTTAAGTAAATTCATTATTGCATCGCCATAAATATTATACCTTCAAGAACAACAAGGTCTGCTTAAAACGGATAGTTTTTAACCTAATTGACACTCATAAAATCACACATTTCCTGACCAATCGCGTCCAAGACTCCGCCTACTCATACGGCACATATAAGGAGTACTTTGGAGGCGTGCTCCCCTTTGAGCACTGGGACAAGATGGCCTCCAGGTCTGAACAAAGGAAATGGTGATTACTTGGTGCTTGTGTGTTTTACAGACTGACAAACGAATTTAGACGCATTTTATTAGTTTGTCTATGTAAACTGTTTTTATAACTTTAACTGAAATAAAGACAACTCAGAAAAAAACATGTACTACCTTTCTTAACAAACAAATAGTTAAGACCCACATGTTAGTGAGGGAGTGTGTGCGCTTCCTCACAGTAATATACAAGCTGAATACAAAAATATGAATTCATATTTTATCACTGAAAGCTTGCCATGTTATATCTCCCAGAGTGGTGTGCAAGATAGATCAAGGGTGCATGCACTAGTGCAATATTTTAAGCCATTTAAATGTATTGCTGCCCATTTCTCATAGTGTTGAAGATATCTTTCTTCACTCAGAAGGTGAGGCTGATGAAACCAATGGCAAGGGCCTCGTGGTTCTACGACAGATTTAAGAAAGTTAAAAGGCTCTAAGTACTTCTAAAATATGCTTTAAAGCTACCATAATAACCATGTAATTAATGAGGAAAAATAGTGTATTAATTCAGACTGCATGAAATATCAAAGGGAGCCATTTCAGCTAGCTCTGAAGCAACTGTTGTTTTCAAGGGTTTCTGTCCTGCTGTTGTGAAATTTAATTATCAGCATTTTACATCTGGACGCTTTTGCAAGCCTCCTTGAAGGTTGTTGAAACAGAGCAATTATCACATCACATCACACTACATTATTTAGTTAACTGAAAGCCATACTCATGTCAAAGACGTGTGTGTGTAGATGCAAAAGCAAACAGGGCTGTATTTTAAAATGCCTGGATTGCATTTATGTATGAATTTGTTTGTCTAGAAATTATGATTAAATTCCGAAATATTCATTAGAGAGTAACTTGGAGAGAAAGAAAAAGAGAGAGGGAGAGAGAGAGCACAGAAAGACAGAGGACAGATGAACAGATGTTATCTGACAGGTGCGGTAGGCCCCTCTTGGTGTGTGGGCAGCAGATATGACAGGGATTTTGCATACGCTATGAGAGCTAATGCTGTGCACTTCAGTACCTGTCATGACACTAACCTTATGGTCGGATACGAAAGTTTGGGATGGGTGTAGGAGGATTAGTCATCTCTATGTTTCACATTATTGATGTAATGTGATCGCATCGCCAAGAGCGCCAAAACCTGAGCAACTTTGACCGATACTGTTTGCAGTGTGAAAACAATAAAACCGAATTGACAGGATGTGTTGTATTTTCCATATTTGACATTACGTAAGAGATGCATTTGCTTTTGATGAGGGTGCTCTGTAATGGCACTTGTTTAGATTTCCTCTTTTTACGTAGGCTCATGACCCATATGACTGTAATCATGCACATTTTATATGTTTGGATTTGGCAACATCACAAAAGTCTATTTTAGCTGGAGCTGCATTTTATTTTGTTTAACCTAGAGCACTCCTCCTCCATTAGCCTTTCAATAGAGTGGCTAGATTTGGGGTAATTATTGAAAATAGAACAATGACTAGCAAATGCCCAGATTTATAGTCTGTGTTCTTTTTAGCTCTTGGTGTTGGTGTTGTCCCTCTACTGTCTGGTTATAAATATGCCAGGCAGGCAGGCCCGTTGGGGGCGGGGGGGTGACCAAAAGCATCAGGGTCAAGGACAAAGGAGACCCACTAGATGCAGAAAATTAAATTAGGTAACCCACCTGGAATGTAGCTGTTGAGTGAAGTGTGTGTGCACGCTTTTGTTTGTATTACATTTTGTGCACTTCAACCTGTGTGTGTTTAAGCTTTAGAGTAAGTGGTGGAGAATGTTTAGGGATGGTTGTGGGTTTGGTGGGTAGGTGGATGATGATGTGGGGTCTGCAGTGTGATATGCTCGAAGCAGGCAGGTGGGCACCTCTTAGCTGGGCTTAGTTACTAATTCCAGATAAAAGCAGAGTAAACTGTGATAATGTGAGGCTAAATCCATAAACCCATGCCAGTATCTGAGGGTGTAGTACAGTATGCAAAGATCAGAGACATGATATTGCTAGGATAAATTCCCATAGACTCTGCCCAGCAACGTAACAGACAATAATATTTGAGTTGTATTCATCCTTTATTTATATAATAATAATTACGTTAAAGTAAAAAAATAAACCAAAATGAAAATAAAACCCATTGGACTCGTGGGTAGCAGCAAAAATGTATGCACAGTTGTATTAACATGAGCTTTCCTTGGGTCAAAATGTGTTTTCTATAATTTCTTGAAACATTTTGTGAAGAGTTACAATGTTACTTATTGTAGGGAAAATTGAGGTAGTTATGATAAATATACAGTTAGAATTGAGTCATGTTTATAATGAGGTTTTGATTTCCATTTAAGCCCATACATTACTGATTTATAAGTGGAAACTTTATTCTTCGCTTATG
Source organism: Gymnodraco acuticeps (assembly GCF_902827175.1). Lineage (NCBI taxonomy): Eukaryota > Metazoa > Chordata > Actinopteri > Perciformes > Bathydraconidae > Gymnodraco > Gymnodraco acuticeps. The sequence continues at coordinate 797,630 of NW_022990947.1, forward strand.
TTGATTGTATGCTTGCCTGTAGATTATCTTTACTGTTTTATATATTCTAATGACATGATGTGCACTGACTAAAAGACTCTCTATGTTACACTAGCAATTAAGTAGAATTAATGAGATGGAAGTGTACCAATTATATGCAGTCTCCATTTTTACACAAATTGCTACCAAATTACAGAGTGCTTTCTAGAAAATGTTCAGGAAATGACGGACCTGTAATATTAATTGCTACAAAGCAGAAAGATGAGGTGAAATTAAGGCAGTGGTTTTCATAACATTGTAGTAAACATTAAATAAATTACCTATAATTATAAATAGAGGGAATGCAACAGACTCAAACATATTGTCCCCTCTGCCCTACAATATTTATTATACAATTCCTATCATTGGACAACAGCTATGCAGGGCTACTGTTTTTGTTTTATTCAAGATTAACACAGTAACATAGGTAACAGTTTTTTATTGTAAATCACTTTCTGGCCAATATCGCATCACATACAGTAATAGTAATATATGAAAAGGCTGTTAATCAAAATCAGGGCACCGATGTTAACGCCTGTTTCTCACACAAATGTATCACTCACGTCTATCGCTTACACCAGACACAAAACAATCCAATAACCATACTTCTAAGATGTCCAGCGCCTGGTACTGTAGTTACATTGAGTTGTTGTGGCCCTCCGTGTTCAGCGAAATTGAACAAGCTTAGTGTCATTGTATGATCTGTGTGTTCTGCAGAGGGCGGTGTAATGTGCATTATATGAGGGAGTAAACATTCTGGCCTGGCTTTGGTCAACTTGACCAGCTCTGAGCTGAGGTTATCAAACTGCTATTACAAACAACATGTCAGCGATTAAATATAATCAGCAGCGAAGTGTCATGATAATAACAATTATAACAGTCAGGCAAAATCTATAATAAAGCAATGATTCACTTTTTGATTTGCATCGTGTACACATAAATACACTATGATTAACTGTGGCAGTTCATGCTACTTGCCCTGCTGTATAGCGCTAAAGCTAAGGAATGACGTCAACAGGCTCTCAATGATATCATCTGGCTTTGGTCCCTGTGGGTGGATGACTTATATTTACTTCTTCCTCTAAATAATGCTCATTCCCTCAATTATAATAGTCTTATTGATTTTTCCTTATTTCAACCTCCACACAGCAATGCTCATTTACTTTATTATATATCTCGGATGTGAGATAATAAAATATATATATATTTGGTGTCACTTTAATTGCATAACAAATTGCTAACTTCTTGCTACCTCTGACTGTAAAAGTGAATATCTATATGCCATATTGAAACCTTTGTGAACTACTGATGCATAACAGAAAAGGCTCAATGCTCTCATTTCTAATTTGTTTTGTTTCTGAAAGATTATTCAGTGGATATAAATAGATTTGTGATGACACAGTGTAATAACCCTGAATAATACCCATATGTCGAAGGCAAAGTGCCCTTAGATGTTATTTCTCCCTAAACACCATTAAAGTTTAGTTTAAGGGCTGTCTGTGAACCTACTGTCTCGACTGTATTGATCAGACTAACATAACAGGACTGCATTTATTAGCTTAGATTTTCTTTATTACAGACAACCATTGAATATTGCCAAATCTATAAACATGAATATGGGGATGAAGGGAACGTGGGTAGAAGACGGTAAAACAGGAGACAGGAGAGAAATGTTGTGTGTGTATGTACGGCCTTCTACATGACGATATCTTTACCATAGTGTGCATGAGCAGACATTGTGACTAAGTTAGGTCACCTGGGAAGGATCGAAAGTATCATGTCAAAGCCTGACAAAAACAAAAAAGGAAAACCTCCCTGGATGTCACCGCAGCGCTGTGGCACATATCACACCCACACCAGCCTTTGAGATAAATGGACTACTGTGAATTTTTATTGGGATACATTAAAAAGCCAGAATCGCAGTTCATCTTGGAACCAAAGCGACCATGGAAAGTCTCAATGAAGTGTTTAAACACATGTTCTGGGCTGAACCCGGGAGAGCTGACTGCGTGGGGTATAATCACAAACAGTCAAGTCTTAAAAGACCTAATCCTGAAAGGATTATAGAAATAATCAGTTTATGTGCACCATTACTAAATGCATACGTAAAGAAATAAAGTCACATAAAGTGTTTTATTTTGGGCCTAACAGCCAATAAGCATTTTAATCTCTTCCTCCAGATAATGGTGTTTTCAGTTCATTTATTTCTATCTTGGCCACTTAGAACCATACAACCCTGATGTCTTAAAATAATGCTCATTAAGTATGCAGCATTTCCTGTGAAACAAGTGGAGAGAGTCTCTGGATAGAGATTGAGGGCCTAACTAAACTAAGCAGACCAGAGACATCCAAAGAGAAAAAGGAATGCATTTGAAGGTCTTTTAAGGATAGTGAAAAATCAAATCCTTTAGCTACTTTATTGGGTGGTGAGTAGAGACATTCATTATTCACTAATCCATTTACTACAAACTTTAATTGAAGTTCACAGGTTGCATGGAGCCCAACAGTATCACATTGAATAAAGGCTGAACATTATTTTGAACACACAGTTAGTCAGGCACTAAAGATATGTGATGACGTGAAGAACATGTAACTCAGCACAGAGGGGGAATTCAATTCAGAAAGGATGGATTGCTGCCACTGATAGCTCCATGAATTGTGTAATATTGACAACCGCTATCTGCCCCATCTCAAGGTAGATTCACAAAATACATTGTGTTTATGATTAAATCGAAAACATGCCCAGAACGTTTTCTAGCTTGTGCTTCAGTAAACATGAACTCTAAAAACGCAAAAAATGGCACTGTACTGTACGTGCAGGCTGTAATCTTTGTGAACTGGACTGTTGTAGCAGTAAGGCTCATTTGTATAAAAGAGACCAATTTTACGTAATTGAGATATGTGCAAATACCACAGGAGCACCAAGAAGTTATTTTCTATGCAGCCCAGTAAGTGGTGTATTACACCCTTTGAGAATTTGTCAGACATTAAGCCATTAGCCATTCAGCCCCCTTGCTGCACAAAAGTAACATGATACTGTGTTCACATTCAAAAGCAAACTCTTCAACTACAGTTTTTGGAGAAGAATCACAGAAATCCAGTCAGTTCAAACGGTCTATCAGCCCCTTAAGTCTGTGGTTTTAGACGTTATAATACTTGTATATTTGTGCAAGTCTTTGTAACACATTGGCATGAGCTGTGATTTGAGTGTAAATAATACAAATATAGTTTACCAATCTGGCACCAAACAATGCACGTGAGCATCAATCTCCTCCTGCCCAAAACCCTTTACACAAACTATAAGAAATCAATAAAAGCAAAACCAGGCTGCTGCTGGGTTTGGATGCGTGAGCAAGATTAAAAATCTCTTCTTCAGAGGGATGCTATCGCTGTAAAGCCTATAATAACCAATATAGATACAGCCAGAGAGAAGTGCACCACTATAGCACATTAATTGTGCTCACTTGAACATAACAGTGTGGAAAATAAGCATAAAATATCAGATTCAAAACACAAATCAGATTTTCTTCGCTTTACATGATTACATGGCAATGGGAAAATTTGTTTTATGTTGCTTTGAATTGCCATTTGATTTAATGAAAATGATGATATTCATCCCCTCTCATTTCATTTATTTTCAGTTCAGGAGTTGTGTGACTGCATGGTTATGTATACAGGTACATAGCAAATCAGCCATTGGTCATTATCTGGTTATGGTTTTGTCTGAGTTTAGCTTCACACTTTTCATTTCTTTTTCGAGATCAAAATGTTCCAATAACCTTGTATGAGCATTGTTTGTACCATATTCAAAACCAAAATTGAAATGACTGAGATGTTTAACCCAGTCTTTGACCAAGCCACGACATATAACTGACCTGAGTTGTACAAGCCGCAACAACTTAAATCCCCCCTACATGAATTGTTGAGTCTAGACCAGATCTTTCCCCACATATAACGTTCCTTTGGTTAGTCAAACAATGGGAAAATACCTGTTGCTTTAGCACCAGAGGTTGTTCATAAGTTAAGACAATCATTCCCGTAGAGGCAGTAAAACTCTAGATCCAACATTCCGACAGAAGGTCAGTTTAAACCCTGTCGCTAAATCTACAAAAGAAAGAACAGAAAAACAAATCTCTTGGCAATCAAGTATTAACTGTGAGCAGACAAGAAAGATTCAAAGATGTAAAGACACTCATACACACGCATATGTAGCCTTATAAACACATCCAGAAATATACATGTAAAATGTGCACATGTGTTTCCCACAGCAGAGAGCAACCGACACTTCATCATCTTAGATTATCAGGGTGGTCAAACACGATGGAAACTCTCTCTGTAGTGCGCTTGCTTTAAAACCAGTCTTTGTGTGTGTGTGTGTGTGTGTGTGTGTGTGTGTGTGTGTGTGTGTGTGTGTGTGTGTGTGTGTGTGTGTGTGTGTGTGTGTGTGTGTTGTGTGTGTGTGTGTTGTGTGTGTGTGTGTGTGTGTGTGTGTGTGTGTGTGTGTGTGTGTGTGTGTGTGTGTGTGTGTGTGTGTGTGTGTGTGTGTGTGTGTGTACACTAGCTAGGCCCAATCTTCTATGTCATTCAGAGGGAAAGTGATGTGTCTATATGTGGATAATAAGCTCCTTTGGGGGAGAACTCACTCCCACTGTAGACCACAACCCAGTCTTTTACTTCAGATGATACACTTCATCCAGGGAACTTTTTTTTCCCTTCTCCTGATCTCATTTACATTCCTCTTGTATTGTTTTGTGACTTTATATTTGGTGTATCTGTTGCCATGGCAGCAATGTGGGTCCTATTAGAACACACTCGTATGCTTGAATCTACTTTCCGTATAATCGTAAAAACCTTTCAGAGCCTGAATCAAGCTTTATTCCAAGCACCGCACGCTCCTCCCGCCAACTAAAAACCTAGGCCTAGCTATAAAAGCATATACGGCCTCCTTCTGCTTGAAAATGTCTTTGATTTTCCTCCTCGCTTGAACCACTTCAACTGCTTTCAGGCCAGTTCTCTTAGAGCCCTGTTAAGTACCAGTAATTGAGGTGTGTAGAGTTTTTTAGGCTTGAGGTACCACTCAAGCCCCTCAACTTTCTTCCAGCCCCCTCTCCAAACAGGCACACACGCATGTGCATGTGCATGTGCATGTGCATGTGTATGCATCAACATTTGAACCCGCACTCTCTCCCTTCTGGGCATTTCATGGCTTTATTTTATTCAATTGTTGTGATTTTCCCCTCACTCTCTTGTGGCCATGCCATGCACAGAGCCAGCAGCTCATCTCAAGGTCGCAGAGCAAAGCTTTTGTGGTGAATTCCCTCCCAGTGTGTGATGCTGTCTCTTTCCCTTCAGCCAGTGTCTCCTTCAAAAACAAATCCAATAAATTATATACTGAGTGTAAAAACTGGTACTGAACAGGTAGTGTTTTTTCCCTCCAAAAATACATAGACAGGGTCAATATAATTAATTACGATTCATGTCCATCTTCATGAACTGATTCATTCCTCTTTCTTTTAAACCAAAAGGAGATATGCGTGGAATTCCACAGTCATGAATGAAATTGGAGGTTTTCTCTTCCTTTCTCAGAATGAGGTCACATAATCCCAGTCAGAAGAAATGTGTTTTCTTGATTTTCTGGGACATTCACCTGGTGGTGCGCTCAGGGCCATAGAGTCACACACTGCATTATTATTATTACTGCATTAATACTTGCTTTTTATAGGCTCTGGTAACAAGATGGGATTTTGCAATCACAACACCGTGCTGTCACCACAAAATGAGACTAGGTGGGGGAAAAGAGTTTCTTCTTGCTTGCTTTTTTCCTAACAGTAGATGCCCTAATTTATGAGTTCTCATTCATAACACTCCGTTCGATGTCTCACTATGGGATGCGCCTCAACGCGTATGCAAACAGAAGCATCAATCTCATTACGCCAATCCTGATTGGCTGGTGATCTTGACGTCAACGTCAGGGAATCCACCCACCCTTTAAGTAGCTTGCGCTACGACACAGCGTCATTCAAACACCTCTTCTCGCTTCAGAGCACATCTCGATTTATCAGTAACCGGGCTAGCTTAACGGTCCACAGACTGAACCCAAAGCTAACATTCGGTCGACGGGCGCTTGCCGGTTACTTTTTTGCTTTGCAAGAAGACTGAGCAATATTAACACACCAGTTAATATTGTAATCTGCCTCGCCGTTCTTTCTGTCGAAATAACGGTAAGGTTTGATATTTTCTTCAAGCTAGTAACATACCTGTTGCTAGTTTTTTCTTCCCTCCACACCGACACCACGGTAAAGAGGACGTTCTATTTTCTCTCTCACACCAGAGGAGACAGAGATAAAAAAAAAAATGTATTAACACACCAGTTAATATTCTTTAAAGAATAAAATCTACACCGTCGCCTTTTTTCCTTCGGACTAACGGCAAGGTTGGATTTTTTTCTCAGTAACGTACCTGTTACTAGCGTGTCCACTCCACGCCGACACCCCGGCGATCGAAGATGGACCCTTCTCTCCCTCACACCAGAGGAGTCAGGGACTCGGAGGCTTCAGGTCATGTCTGCGGTTGCTGGGGCTCATGGCGTCAGCCATCCTGGTGGTACGACTGGGACGCTTACACATGAGGGAGTTTCAGCGCTGGGTAGCTGCCCTCAGATTGGACCCCGCGCGGAGAGTGATGGTCACTATGAAATGCGTAATGGCACTGCGCCACTGGCTACACCCGACTTTTCTAGTACGGGGCGTGCCTATGGGTGCTGTCCTATCGCGGAAGGTGGTCACCACAGACGCATGTCTGACGGGCTGGGGGGGTATACGAAGGTCGACCTGTGAGGGGTCTCTGGAGCAGGTCACACATAAATTATCTGGAGCTTTTAGCGGTGTTCCTCACCCTGAAATGCTTTCTGCCTTTTCTCAGAGGACATCATGTCCTCGTGAGGACAGACAACACAACCACAATATCGTATATAAACCGCCAAGGGGGTTTGCGTTCATTCCAGTTACACATGCTGGCACGCAAACTGATCTTATGGAGCTGCGGACGTCTCCTCTCTCTGAGAACGACGCACGTACCAGGAGTGATGAACCTCGGGGCGGATCTGCTGTCCAGAGGTGCACCACTATATGCAGACTGGACTCTACATCCAATGATTGTGAGTCAGCTGTGGGTGCTTTACGGCCGAGCCGCGTTAGATCTGTTCGCATCAAAAGAAAATGCTCAATGTCAGCTGTTCTTTTCAATGCGCGATTTAAATGCACCGTTAGGCGTGGACGCGCTCGCGCACGTTTGGCCTCCGATCCTTCTGTATGCGTTCCCACCCCTGGCTCTGATACCCCCAACTCTGGCCAGAGTGAGGGATCAACGCCACACACTTATCCTGATAGCTCCGCACTGGCCTGCAATGTACTGGCTGGCGGAGATATATCAGCTGCTGTGCGGGCAGCCATGGCAGCTCCCACTACGCAGGGACATACTGTCTCAGGCGGGGGGGGCGATCTTTCACCCACACCCAGAGCGCTTGGCACTATGGGCCTGGCCCGTGAGTGGTACAATCTGAATACAGTGGGGCTCCCTCAGAAGGTGATAAACACTATTCAGAGTGCAAGAGCTTCCTCCACCAGGTCTCTCTATGACTGTAAGTGGAGGGTGTTTGAGGAGTGGTGCCTTCAAAAAGGACACATCTCTTTTCAATGTCCTGTCGGGTTGATTTTATCATTTCTACAGGACTTAATTGATAAACACATAGCTTTCTCTACGATCAAAGTGTACCTGGCTGCTATTGCTGCATGCCATGTGGGCTTTGAGGGAAAGACGGCTATTCAACATCCTTTGGTCTGCCGTTTTATGAAAGGGGCTCGCAGGCTCCTCCCTGTTTCCAGGTCACTGGTGCCCCTATGGGACTTGGCAGTGGTTTTAGATGGGCTCACTCGACCTCCATTTGAACCCCTGGAAGAAGCTGACATGAAACACCTGTCACTGAAGACAGTGCTGTTACTGGCTCTGGCATCTGCCAAGCGAGTCAGTGACATTCATGCGCTCTCTGTACATCCTTCATGCACTCAGTTTGCCCCGGGGCAAACGAGAGTGTTGCTGAAGCCCAACCCTGCCTTTATACCTAAGGTGGTTGGCTCATGTACCCCCATTGACATTGTGGCATTTCCTCCGCCGCTGTGTTCCTCTGAGGAACATCGGCCGAATTTGCTGTGTCCAGTTCGTGCTTTACGCATCTATATGGACAGGTCAAAAGAGTTTCGTTGTAATGACCAACTCTTTATATCCTGGGCTAACCCTCAAAAGGGCAAGCCCGTTACCAGGCAACGGCTCTCCCACTGGATTGTGGAAGCGATTGCTCTGGCTTATACGAGTCAGGGTTTGCAGGCACCAACGGGCCTGCGTGCTCATTCTACTCGTGGACTGGCTACATCCTGGGCTTTGATCAAGGGTGTTTCCATCCAAGACATTTGTGCAGCAGCGAGCTAGTCCTCGCCGCTCACTTTTGTCCGCTTTTATAGGCTAGATGTCTCTGCTCCAAGTGTGGCCAGTGCTGGGTCCTGTGTTGAGACAGAGTATACCTGTCTCAACAAAAAAGTTGAGACAGGTACAAAGTTGAGACAGGTACAAAGTATCAATGTACTTTTTCTTTTAATGTTTAATTGAACTATTCATATCTTAGACTGCACTGTAACTTTTATCCATGTATTTTTTCTTTTAATGTTTATTTTATTAGCTTTTCTTTTTAATGACTGATTTTAAATGCCATTTTCTTAATGTCTTTCATTTTTTGTAAATCACTTTGAATTGCCTTGTGTTGAAAAGTGCTATATAAATAAACTTGCCTTGCCTTGCCTTGCCTTGCCTTGCCTTGCCTTGCCTTGCCTTGCCTTGCCTTGCCTTGCCTTGCCTTGTTAAGTTCTGGTTGTTTTGGTGATTTTCGAGATAAGGATGTCTAGCAATACGGGAGTTTCAATATCCCATAGTGAGACATCGAACGGAGTGTTATGAATGAGAACTATAGGTTACTTACGTAACCCCAGTTCTCAGAGTAACATGAAGTGAGATGTCTCACCAGACGGCCCTTCTTGCTAAGGCGAAGCGAGAAGAGGTGCTTATTTTGAATGACGCTGCGTCGTAGCGCAAGCTACTTAAAGGGTGGGTGGATTCCCTGACGTAGACGTCTAGATCACCAGCCAATCAGGATTGGCGTAATGAGATTGATGCTTCTGTTTGCATACGCGTTGAGGCGCATCCCATAGTGAGACATCTCACTTCATGTTACTCTGAGAACTGGAGTTACGTAAGTAACCTATAGTTCTTGTTCTTCCTCATATTGAATTTTGCAGTATAGTAAGTATAACACCAAATATGGATTTTTTTTCAGTTTTGTTACTGGGATATTGGGTCTTCAGCTAATCAATCAAAATATGCCAATATCAATTATTGACAGTATATTTACCGTATGGTCTGTGTGAGATACATTTCTTTATCGTGATTTGTCCGCTCAGATGTATAATCCCTGTCTTGTGGTCGGAAAATCATTAATTGTGCTGTAGGGTAATAGATAACACACATCACTCACACGCTTGTATGCACTTGATTTCACATCCTGATTTCTAGTGATGGAAATGAATCAAATGACAGAGAAGTTATCACAGGCGTTGCACATGATTGATCACAGGTTTCTTTTTCCTTCCTTATCAGTCTTTCTTTAAAGAACTTTACCAAATCTTAAAATTGATCATGTACAGTACAGGTATATTCTTCCATTTGCTCAAGTCATATCATTGTTAAACATATAACCAACGAGGTATTATACATTTATCAGTGGTACAAAGGGCGCCGACCTCAGTGTTAACTGATGTGATTGGCTGGACTAGTTTGCATTATCACTTTTCATTATGCCGCCCAAGCTAGATCTGTAACAGATTATAAATAAATTAACTCCATTCATCACACAACTACTAGGTGCTGTGCGAAATAAATCAGTACTTATGTGGTGGATTAGCATTGGTGTGGAAGAATTGCTTTTTCCTCCCTTGGTTTACATCAATATTGATAAGCATACTAAATATGATATACAAAAAAACATACTTTACTGCTGCTTGTAAGGTTAAATATGATTTATATGAAATATGAGGCAGTATATTTCTGATTTTAATCGTTTAAATTGTTTTGGAAAAAAACCTTGAAAACTGGCACATTCGCAAGGCGGTCTTTATGAAAAAAAGAGCTCTACTGTCACATACATGTAGGAATGATGCATTCAATTGGTACTATATTATGCCCTGACTACCCTATGTTTTATCCAACAAACCTTAACCCTGGTGTTTTGGCACAGTTTCTGTCCACAGCCGCAGTGCCCGGAGCCAGGTCAGGGTAGCAGACTAACAGGGAGAGGAGCTGGTTTGCACATCATTAGCTCAATGATCTCTTAGTGTCTGTCCTGCCAACTATAACAAGAGGCGCTGTGGTCTGTTAACTCTGGGATGCCTCAACCCACAAGAGGAAAAGTCAAACTGAGGATGTTTATATATTCAATCATAAGGATATCATTCGATTATATCAATGCATTCATGTATTTAAATGTATATATGTACTAAGATCAACATTGAAACTGATATAAACAGACACATACCAGTATAAAATATAAAAATATATAATTATAAAAAAATGTAAAAGTTATTGGGGGTTTTGTTGACTTGCTTATGAGAAATGTTTTTCTAAACTGCAGCTGCCTCTGCTTTTTGAGGAGCACTGAGTGTTTCCTCGTACTGTATCTGGTTACAGACCTTGAAATTGTGCACTTAAAATGTCTCCTGTAACTAGCGCCCTGCTTCCATTATGGTGAACCCTGAGCTGTGTGCTTGTGTGGAGAAGGGCACAGGTGAAGCCATTGCCTCTCAATATCATGTGTGTAGTTAAAAAGAGGGCCCATTACCTTAAATGAATACCATATTTTATCAATTAGACCCTATGTTACATATATATCCCTATATGTGTGTGTGTGTGTGTGTGTGTGTGTGTGTGTGTGTGTGTGTGTGCGTGTGTATGTGTATGTGCGTGTGTGTGTGTGTTAATAGAAAAAGTAGGGGGAAGTTGCTCCATACACCACAGGAAGCAATCATGCTTGTGAGTGATAGGCAGGATGTGAAATCCACTCAAAGTTGCAGAAAATCTCCTTTTTTCACACAAATTGTAACAGCGGGAGGTTGAAGTTGCCTTAATGTACGCGCCTTCCTCTCACCTCCTCCTTTGTTGTGTGAGTAAGTGCTCATTAGATAATGCAGTCCAGCGGTTCAGTATTGGTGTAATTGGCTGTTAGGCCATCTGCCCCTCCTCTTCTAAGCATTAATTGAATCACTGGTCTAGTGTAAGCCTATACCAACATTAATGGTTAAAGTAATTGTGTCAGTGTGCTCTCCCACAGACATTGTCCATCCAAAGTATGTCCTCAAACTGAAATTCCACCTTGAGACACAGTTAGTCAAGGCCATTGAACTCAAGCAAACACTTGTGGCTAATAGGAAATTATTCGGGCAATTACCACAGAGGTCACGGGGAAAATGATAATGGGAAAGAGAGTTGGAAAAAAACAAAAACTTGATAATTTCATTAATTTATAAAGAAACTCATCGAATGTATATCAGACCTGACTGAGTGTGTAATGCCATCTTAATACAGTTCTAGGCAGAGAAAAAGTTCATAGTTGAAATACAGTGCACCAGTTAAAATAAGTTAGACTCTGTTTGTATAGCTGGATGTTTTTAGTGTTTATCACCATGTGTTTAACCCTAGGCCCCTCCTCTGTATGCCCTGCCGTCCTTCATAGCGTCACAGACCACTGGCAAGGAACTAAATGATAACATTTCACAGTTCCACTATGGGACGCCATCTAAAGCCAGAACGTCACATGATATCACTTTTGCCGAGCAGAAGGCTTGTGAGTGAGCGTGTTGAATAACTGTGTAAGTGTGCAGCTCCGTGTGAGAGCTAGTGCATGTGGAATTGCATTCTCGTTGTCTTGAATGTCAGAGTAGGATATTAGGATGACTGAGAGGCTATAACCTTCATCAGGTCTGTAAAGGTAAAAGATGTGTTTCCAGGGGAAGCCGACGTTCCAGTCAGATTTATGGAGGGATATGACATATCCCCTTTCTGACAAGGAGTGTTAAAAAGCGAAATGGGGGTAGATGCTGAGACAACAACATACCTCTAGGGTACAACAGCTAGAATCATAAACCCGAGTCTGCAGACAGGCATCCAAAGCCATACACTGAGACCAGTTAAAATTAGAGGCTGGATAATATAGATTTCAGACATTAAATCAGTTCCATTTTTAAATAAGTAAACACAAAACAAAACTTAAAAGCTGTCTTAATTATTTTAAATGGACACTGCACCACCATTAGCCTGTTTTTTTTGTATAGTAAGAAAGTGCAAAACACTCATTGTCACCCTTTTTTCAGCGAAGTTCACAGACTGCAAATGGTCCTGACTACGGAGCCCTGGAGGGTTCATAGAGAAAAATAAATGAAACGAGGCCACGTTTTATTAATTTGTGCGCACAAGATGTAATTCGTGGCCTCAATTTAAATGAAACGAGGCCACGCTTTATTAATTTGTGCACACGATATACTTTCTCGTTCGCACGAGATACTTTCTTATGATTAAACACAACGAACTGCCCGATTATTACGCCATATTATTAGTTTTATGAAGAAGATGTCCGGTCGCCAGGGTGTGTGTGTACATGTATGTGTGTGTGTGTGTGTGTGTGTGCGTGTGAGTGCGTGTGCGTGTGCGTGTGCGTGTGTGTGTGTGTGTGTGTGTGTGTGTGTGTGTGTGTGTGTGTGTGTGTGTGTGTGTGTGTGTGTGTGTGTGGGCATTTGTTTTCAGAAGATATTATGATAGTGGCGTTCGTTCCGGTGCACTCCGACAGCATTTAGCACTAGCCTACATCGAGATTAAGATTAAACAAACTTCTTTCACTTGGGAATACACATATGGAGATGTGTGTAAATTACTGTTCATGGTAATTTGAAAACAAATGCCGGTGTCGGACACACACATACACCGAACACACACACATCATATAGCATTTCACGTTTCCATAGCAACAACAACTTCCTGTCAACAGCGTAAACTCGCCTTCAAAATAAAAGCATCTAAATAAAACAGGAAGTTTACATTTAAGACATATACAATTACATTTAAGACATATACAACTGCAACGAAAGTAACAAAAACAATGTCATATCCTTTTCAGTTTCACGGTACACAAATTGGGTTATTTACACATCATGCGCCCTGGTGACCGGACATCTCCTTCATAAAACGAGTAATAGGGGGAATAATCGGGCAGTTCGATTAGTATAGAGGTGTGTGAGGCTAAAACATTGCAGCCTCTATCTCTATTCAGCTATTAAAAGACACAGCAGATACTGTGAGAGTCACGGACAGGAATTCATAGATCTAGGCAGACTGGTTTACAGACTCTCCTGTTTTGCGAATCCGGTGCTTAAACAAATAGCTCTACACCTCTGGCCGAAATGTCACTAAAATGAAGTCCGAGTTTGAAATATATCTAAAATAATGTATGCACTTTCATTTCCCCACATACTGTAAACATAACAGTCTGCAATGAAACGGTTGTCTCCTGTGTGCTCCACTTCCTACTTGGTGCACCAAGTAACTTTCTCGTGCGAACGAGAAAGTATATCGTGCGCACAAATTAATAAAACGTGGCCTTGTTTTATTTATTGTTCTCTCTATGAACCCTCCAGGGCTCCGTACCTGACTGTTCCACCATTTACTTAACAGCAGAATAACAGAACATTGTTCATTGTTACTAAAACAATATAGGTGTTCAGAGGCTAAACATGATAGTTATTTGGATAGAAAACATGGCGTTTAACCCTGGTCCAGTTTGTCAAGATAGGCAAACATGATCCTGTTCAGTTTGACTTCTCCACCTCATTGTCCCTAATCCACGTTTACACTTGAGTGGTCAGGGCATAAACATTTTCCCTGTCAAACTATTTCTTTCCCCTGAACCAGTCAGTAGTCATTTTGCAGCGACTGAAAGATTGAGATGCTTGTTATAATCATTCTGCACCCAAATCACATGTCTGAAATGGCTGCTGAGTGCCAGTGATGGATGCCTTTCAACAGACAGGGGAATTTCCAGTTGCTAGAGGTGGAATAGTCCCTGGGAGGGAAATGGAGGGGATGGATGAGGAGAAGGAAAAGGCAGGAAGAGGGGATTCAAGAAATGGGCCAGTTGCTCAACCACCATGGGGAATCTGGTCTGGGTTGTGGCTCTCAACACATCCACCTTGACCTGAGGCATGCAAGAGATTGGTTCCCTTTAACAGTGCTCCAATGTCAAAACATCATAATGCGTGGAACAGGAACACCACCAAGGAAAGCCTTAAGATCCATAAACTAATATTTCAGCAGACAAAATTGATTATTGCAGGCAGACAGGCAGACTTGAGATATTGATCATTGAAACTTTTCCCGTTTCATGTGGGTTGACCGAGTGTGTCCAAAAACAACTGAACAGATTCTGCTAAAGTGTTTTCTGATGAACAATAGTTTTGGAAAATATACAAAGAATGTTGGTGCAACTCAAACTGTCCACCAGAATGTCCAAAATGTTCCACAAGAGAAAAACCACAGCAGTTTGAACATGAGCCAGGTTTGGCTGTAAACTGGGAAACAGGCTGAGAGTTCAATCTACTAGATTAGTAATGGCAAACATCCTCCAATGAGAACCATTGTTTTGTATTGCTTGATATATCAATTGTTCATTTAATGAATTGTAGTCATCACGTTTTTTGCATACATAAAAAAAACATAAAAACAACATAAACGTTTTCTTGTGATTTATTTTACTAAATGCTGTATGCTGCAGTTTTTCTTTGTGGCAGTCAAATAACATCACACTAAGCAATAAATTAATATTACTTTTCCCCCTCCTTCCTGCACTCAAATTTTTCCATACATTTTCAAAGAGACCTGGATGCAAACCAGCTTCAAGGTCTGGAAATGAGTGTATTTTTACTGGCTCAGACAATGTCCAGAACATATTAGCCGTGTAGGAAATGTGCTGAATATTACGGGCTCCTCTACCCCGGGCCAAGAAAGACAGTTGGTGCAAACCCCAGACTGCTCCGCGGCTGCTATCTCTCAAAATGTCAAAGCTTTGGTCTGCTCTGTTCTGCTGTGGCTCGAGGTTGGACCGGGCATTGCAGGCGAGCTGACTGGCGAGCTTTCCAGTTTGCTGAGTCATAGTGGCAATTAAATGTGACCGGAGACTTTAGGTTCAACTGTGACACCCAGCCCAGTCAAAAGGAGGGCTGAGGACCAGGCTCAAACCGTTGCCACTTCCATGTGTAAAAAAACTGTCCCAGTTTCCTTTTGAAATGCTAAAACAATGTCTATTGTTTGAGCAATATCAACATTGTGTGTGTATGTGCACACATGCCTACAGGAGCACCTCTTTTGGAGAAAAAAATTAAGTAATTCCAGATGTGAAATAACAACATCAGCCTGACACAAACATTCAAAGTCTCCAAGGCTCATGAATTCAGAGTAAAGTTATTTATGATCCCATAAATGGGATTATTTTGAAGTAATCCATTTTCATGAAGAAGAAAATGGAGCCAAGCCTTAATCACCAGACTTACAACCTCTTAGCTAAACATTCCTCACATGCTGCGCAAATGAGCCCTAAAATGTGCTTGAAATGGTATTCTAACAGTTACACTAAGTTTCCTGGTCTGCAGCGTCATGTGGGACAGCAGCTAATGATCCAAAAGGGAGAACAAAATGAAAGCCAATTTGTAACATCTCATTATGCCCCTCATTCATTATTATAGTTCAGATAATTCATACTGTGTGGAGATATTTGCTCTGTTAACAAAAGAAAATATATTAAAGTCATTGTCCTGTAGTTGTTGACAAGGCCTTTCTAACCACTTGCCTCAACCACAACATCGATATAGTGGAAGAGGGGATCATCTCCCTGTGAGGAAGGAGAATAATAATATAACTCATGTGAGCAGCCACAATAAAATCATACCGTTTGGTTTTGTAAGGTCATGTTAAAGAACATTATAACTCTTAAACTTGTCTCCTTGTAATCCATGACACAGGGGGAGAAATAACATAAAGTGCTTTTGGCTTCGAGCACTATGCTGAAATTCAAACATCTAACATCCGTGCCTCCTGTGATTGGTCTGTGAACACTTGAAATCTCTGGAGACTATGGTAGGTGCAAAGTTCAGCTTTGACGCATGCCAAAGAAAGTAAACATGAGGCCAAGAAGTGTGTGGTGAAATCCAAATCCCACACCTCAAATCTGGATTCACTGACTTTACGAGATATCTTTAATATGATGTACTGTATATGATACATGTCACATCCTGTATTATCGAGTAACATCAACAATGATCATTTTGGTTTCTCGCTTAATACAAGATATGATTTCTACATTAATATATAATGGGGAAAACGATAAATTACTGACTGATCCTTCTGATGACTTCATATGACTGAAACCATTTTGAGGGTGATAGAAAGTGTGAGAATGCAAGAGGAATGGAAACACAGCCAAATAGAGACTTATGGAAAATGGCTGTCTGTTGTTCTCTTTGATTTTTCGCTTGCAATACGATACTGTTTAGATCATAGCAAAACATTCTAAGCGATAGTGGCCAATCTTTGCCAGGCAGCTATTACAGCTTGGCCAAGTCATCCAGCAGTAGTAACTACATGTGAATGTGTCAAAGAAGCACACACACACACACACACACACACACACACACACACACACACACACACACACACACACACACACACACACACACACACCACACACACACACACACACACACACACACACACACACACACACACACACACACACACACACACACACACACCAAATAAACTGTTGTTAGAAGCTTTTTACCAGCACAGATATTCAGATTTAGCACTACAACCCCACATGTTGTTCTTGCTTAGTAACAGCAATAAATACGGCATCTCCTAATCCAATGACATTTCCAAGGGATCAGCGATGATTTCTTATGGGGATCTAAACGTATTTCCAACCACAGTCATATAAGTGAACCCTTAGAGAGCTGACGCAGTAACACGGTGGCTGATTTATGGTCTGAACACAGAAAAATGAGTGAATGAATAAAGTGCTTTTCCCCATAGTGTAATATCCGACATGTTCCGCCAGATCCTCAGACCCAATATGGTTCTGCAAGTGGCTTTTGCTGCAGACTGAACATGTTCTTGGCCTCCACGTGATAGGAAGCTCTCCTCTGAATGTTCTCTGTGTGCTTCAAAGATATGAGATTAGACAGCTGCATGTCACACTCATTGTCCTTCGTTAACAAGTCTAATTTGTGCCTCATTCTGTCTTCCAGCTCATCCAAAATCTAAGACAATCATTCTGGCCCCCACTGGGTTTGGGAAGAATCATCACACTGGCATCCATATTTGCACCATCTGTGATGAAGAGAGCTGTGTGGTTATAGATCACACACACACACACACACACACACACACACACACACACACACACACACACACACACACACACACACACACACACACATTCATAAACATGTATGCAAACACACAAATGCTTACATATACACAATCCTCTCTCTTTCCCTGTATCACACAACAGCTTCATGACACGCACACACACACACACACACACACACACACACACACACACACACACACACACACACACACACACCTGCAACCCTATGTCGTAGTTGGTATAATCCACGTTCTTATCTAATCCCTAAATCCCTTGACTAATTTAGGTTTAAAACCACAACAAATGAGATGATAAGATTTTCTGATGAGCCTAACTGAGTGATTTGCTATACCAGCTTCGACTGCTGATTGTGAAACAGGCAGCTGATATATCATGATAACTGCAGGCTTGCAGTATTGCACAGCTGCTTAGACACCTTGCTTTAGCATTAGTGTGGTTATACTGACACAGCTATCGTAGAAGTTCCACCTCATATATCTCTCTCTGCTGTGCTGTTGCTAAACACCCAAAAGGATCTTCATGGAAAATCCTGTAGCACATTGACAGACGGGCTCCTACCATGTGTCCCACTGTATTTATTGCACTAAAACCGACTAAAACCAATGACTATGTTATTAGGGATATTTTAAGGGAGTCAATGTTGATCCACTCCCTCACAGTGCAGTAAGAATGATTAAATGGCCCATTATAGGGCTGCATTATGGAACATATATGGATGTAAGTGTGTGCGTGTTTCAATAAAAGGAATGGAACAGATGATCACTGGTTGGATAATCCCAGCCACTGGCCATTGGTCATTCATTCCCACAAGGTTCCACTATTCACATATTTTGCTTCAAAAATAAAGAAAGATAAGCCATCTAACTGCTTACTGAACAAAGCCATAATGCAGGGGCACATTTAGCCGTGTTACAGCTTTCTCAAGCTGGTATCTGGAGAACGAGCTGGCATGGAGCTGAGTTACTCTACAGCTGCCTGGATCTGTTGGTGTTAAAGTGCGCTTCCCAGGCTGTTGGATATTGGTCTGTTCTCCTAGCACGACCATCACTGCCAACCTGTGTCAGTGAATCCTACCACAATGGTTGTACCCCCCATCACCAAACATGCAAACAATATCCCAAAACCTAAAAATAGAACTGATGCAGCCTCAAACCCACAGCTAAACCAAACCTTCTTTTGCATGGATCCTTTTTCTAAGTATAATGTTGTTTGTGACGTAATTACTTCACAATGTGCTCATAACACCCTGTGACAGATATTAAAGAAGGAATTAGACAAGCTCCTCTCTGCGGCAACGTCTTATTTAGATCCATCTGATTGTCAGCCAGTTTCAACGTGAAAGCGTGACTGATAACAACCAACAATGCCCTTATTATAAGAACCCACAATCCACATATGCATGTGAGCCGGTGTCTTCTGCCCTTTGTGTGCTTCCCTGTGTTGTCTGTCTGCATCTGATACAAACCCCCCTGAAGGGAGCTTTAAAAGCAACCTGAATATTAGTCCAGAGACACGGGTGTACGGTGGAAGATAAAGTTTCTACGAAACAGGGGAGCACGACATGCGGATGGCCGAACCAAAGGCACGAAGATCGCAATCACAGAGTCGCAGAAAAAAGGGCCTCTCGAGACAAGAGGCCAAGAAGAGTAGACCAGAGTTTTTATTTATTTGAGTGTTAGCAGACAAACTTTGAGCCAGACCTTAACAGTGAGCAAAGTGTTTTTGCCAGGTTGTCACTGCTATAAAACAGCATTGTAGACGGAAAGATGAGAGGGGATGTGAGATTTTACAGTACAGTGATTTAAAGTGTCACTCTACAGTACAGGTCCAAGAATTTACTCAAAAAATGCAGGCAAGAAAGTTCGCCAGAGGCCTATGGTATTAATAAAAAAAAGCTTTGTTTGATATTTTTCTTTTTATGTTGACTTTTTTTCCTTTTGGCCCAAAAAAAGGGAAAACATGTGATTAAACAGAAACGATATGTCCCACTTTCTGCCTTTGATTGAATATTTGACTCCAGTGGTGCATTAGTTTTCTCTGTCAATTATGTAGCAACATGATTCATTGCTCCTTTTATCTTAGGTACACTTTCTTAGGCTTTGATTCTTACACAAGAGATGTCAGGGCAGTTCATTGTCACCCTCAAGACGAGGAAGGGGAAACAGTCTCTGCTGGTATCAGGGAGTGATGTCAGGCTGTGAAGGGCTCTGCAACAATCAGGGTCAGGTCTAGGGCAAATACAGTAAATTGAGATAAATGGAAAAATTAGAGAAAGATGTTCATTCATTTCCAGAGAAGTTCAGAGAGGGAAAATACAGGAAGGCTATTAGAAAATTAGAACAGGATGCGTCAACTCAAAGTGTCTGCACTGCCTTATTCACGTCTTAACTGGAAATTATCAAAGTGCAAGTGTTTTTTCTTTAGAAATATGATTAATGTCACCCTTTATATGCTAGAATGAGGGTACACATTAGCACTCTGACCTTGCCTTCCTCTGTACTCTGTGGGAGCAATTGCAGCTCAATTAAACCCTAGCCATGCAGATACAAATTGTTCCAAATAGCCAGCGACCAATGGAGGCTGTCAGTTTAATAGGCAGCTTTTTGAAGGTGTCATGTAAGTTGCAGCATACAACCAAATGGCTTTAATGAAATATGCAAATTCGAATTATAAGCCTGATGTGGCATTATAATTAACCTTAATATTTTCAAAATGTTTAGAGGCAATTTGGTTGTGTGTATATGTGTGTGTGTTCGTGCATGAAACACGTATGTGTGTGTGTGTTGTGTGTGTGTGTGTGTGTGTGTGTGTGTGTGTGTGTGTGTGTGTGTTGTGTGTGTGTGTGTGTGTGTGTGTGTTGTGTGTGTGTGTGTGTGTGTGTTGTGTGTTTGTTCGTATGTGACGGGTATTAAGAACTTTAAGGATCATTGACTTGTTCCTGTCAGAGAATCCTTGTAAATGAAGAAGTGTTTTCACAAGGTTGTCAATAAAGTTCAATGCATGATTGAATAAGCTGAAAACGATCAACAAATATTTTTGTAAAAGAGAAAATTAGAAATAAAATACATCAGTTCACCCATCATCATGAAATGTGTTTAAGCAACACAATTTCACAGTTGCTCAGGCCTGATTTTAACCCAACCCGGGATCAAAACAAATGGTCCATTTCATGAATGAATTCTACAACATACAGTATATATTAGAAGTTCTCCTCATGCATGCATACAAGCTTTCAAATAAAAATAATAAATAGTTCAATCCTTTTGTGGGGTTTATCTAAAGTCCAGCATATGAGAACATTTGTCAAAATCCAAATATTTCAATTTTTCTTGAGGCCAAATGATTGTGTATTACTTTTGATTATGTTTGTTTTGTAATGTTATAAGTATTGGTTGTTCAGCATCTGTGATTGACAGACCATTTATTGAGTAAGGAGCAGAAATAATAAGACTTTATTTTCCCTGCTTTTTTCCGTAAACTGCTCAGAGCTGTGTTTGTGAATTGATTTATTTGTATTGCCATGAGTGGAACAAAAAAGAAAACTTGGTTTAAAAAACAACAATTAAAAAACAAAATGGATACATTGAATTTATCTTGCAATTACAACACAATCATTTGTTGTGTTACAAACTGTAATACTACTTTTCCTTTCTTTCTCCTCCTCCCTCCCTTCTCGTGTATGAACCCATCTGTTTGGATTAAGTTAGTATGTGATCATTCTTGTTTATGTGTACATACATATGCTTGTGGTTATCACTTGTGTGTTTCCTAATATAACTAAGAATTTGCAAGACATTTGGATAAAAACGGTGGTGCTGATGTGGCAGCTTGGAGAGACATGCTCAGAGGAGGTAACCACAGCAGAACTGCAGTCTTTGAGATGAATAGACGCTCAAAAACGATGCTAATGTTGACTATAATCCCATATAATTCCATGCTCTCACCAGGGTTCTTGTTGTAAAGGATGTTCCTAATACACTAACACAAAAAGCAAAACAGATGCTCAGCTTCAAATACTGTACACCTCTGCCTTTGAAAGCCACTAAAGCTTGGGGCTGTATTTACCAGCAATTTAACAGAAGTCAGTGGCTAAAGCCGTACCATCCCAATTTATTTCCCGGTACATTTTTTGTGACTCTTCCTCTCTGTAAGCTTCTTTCTTATCCATCGTCTGAGCATTCAGCTGCCATGTAGGCAGAAATATGACGTCTGTTGCTCTAATGATTTGCAGACCATAAGTGGAAATGGCCAACATGAATCATGAAAATGCATTTCCCCATTTCCATTACGGAGAAGACTACATGCTCACAGGGAGATTTACACCATTATTGCTTTCTCATTCTCAGCCTCTTTCTGCTTCTTGCAACCTATGTCTGTTTTGTTGACAGCCTACTGATCAACCCATTTATATTTATCATTCATTTATCATGTTTTTGAATTTCATATCTGCCGGTAAAAGCAAAGCAAACGTCTTGCATCATGCAGGCCATTGAGGGAAGTGAGTGCCCGAAATACCTTGATGAGTCCCCTTGAGTTTTTCTGATGTTTCAATCTGTTTACTTTACAAATCCATCACAGGATCCTTGTTTTAACTCCCAGAGGGATGCAAACTGAATTAATGTGAACTTACTGTGTGAGCTTAACATTTCTGCAGCTGCATGCTTGACTGTAGTTCTGATCAAGACTAAAGCAATTATAGCCTTGCTGTTTGAAACACAAGACTTAAATCCTTGCAGCATAACACAAGGTTTTAATTTAAGAGTGTTTAGCTGCCCTGGTACAACTTGAGGGCATTTAAATGCTAAACAGCATCAAAAGAAAGCATGAAGGGTTCTGCAACTGATTTTTACATGAACATCCCTCTAGCTCTGTGTCCTTCTATCTAGAGTACAAACAGACTATAATTTAGTTTGTGTTGACTTTTTATTGGAAATGCAAAGTAGAGATAGATGCTGTCGACCTTGGATCCCAATAGCTCAGCTTTTAAACCTTGAAACACTTGCGACTGTTCCTGCCGTAACAGCAAACACACAGAGAGCTCTCAGAAATGAATGGGCAAATTGTTTTGTATAATCAGTGGCTGGGCTGGGTTAGGAGATACATTGATGTGACAGTGCGTGCAGAGTCATAATGTTGGAGGTTTATCAAGGGGAGAAACCTGGCTCAGCTCCTGAGGATCGCCTGTGGCATATAAACCTGACCAGGAGCCAGACACTACACAATGCATTCCAAACCATGATGTCTCTTTATGTTTTCAATCTCACATCCGTCTAATTAGGATCATTCAGGGGAATTGCTCATGTTAGAATTGTAAATCAAAATATAATTTTCAGTGCATTGTGTCATTCATGTACTGCATGTGAATGTGAGCTCATATTTTTAGAATATTATTATTTATTTTTTAAATCTCTTTCTTCTCTGGAGATGCCTATCACCGACTTTCACTGCCTCTCTCCTTATCTGCTGCTTTTCAGTGGTAATTATTTGGAAATCAGATAATATCATGAACATTCGGCCTGAACATAAGTGGAAGAGCTTCTCACGCAGCCAACCAGAGCTCTGATTGGTCCCAAGTAGATCTGTCAGAGATACAACACCAACCCAGCAACAAATAACCGATATGACTTTTAGATATCACACTACGGCTTCAGGTTGTCTTATGACAGACAAAAGGTGACTGATAAACAGTATAAAGGAAACAAATGTAAGAACTCATATCTTGCTTAGCCTCTGAGAAGCTATATATGTAACTAATTTCCTGTCAGAGAAACTACATTTAGAAGTAGTCGTACTATTTATGAAGGAGTATGTCAAAACAGAAAGTTATGCAGTTCATATTCAGAGATCTATTCTGGTTGTATGTGTTCAACTTTTTGGAACACACATTTGTATTCAGCTACTTAAGTTAAGACTATTTTTAACATAGGACATTTGTTTGATTGGCTATGTTTTCAAAAAAGTAAGGAATCAAAAACGTAATGTAATGCAGATCAGATTACGGGTTTGACGAGCATATTGCATTCGTTTTACTCCAAAATACAGTAAATACAGTACTATCAAAATGTTACCATTGAACCAGTTTAAAAAGTGTTTAATCGGCTTTGAATACAATTCAACAATGATTACATTGTCATGATCTGTCTGTTGTGTTTTGTCTTGTTTAGAACTGTCTTTGGTTTTCTGTCTGCGTTGTGTTTTGTCTTGTTTAGATCTGTCTTTGGTTTCCTGTCTGTGTGTGTTCCCTCATACCTGTTTACTTGATTGTGTTCACCTGTTGCCCCTGTGTTTTCTCCTCCTTCCTCACCTGTCTCTTGTTTCGTTGATTAGTCTTGTGTGTATTTAAGTTCTGTTTTTGCTGTCTGTCATTGTTGGTTCGTCGTTTGTCTGTGACTGTGTTCACCGGGGAGTGTTCTGGTTTTTGACGTTTAGCCTTGAAATAAAGGATTTTTCAGTGTTATCTGCATTTGGGTGCTGCTTGCTTCACTCACCGTAACAGAACGAACCGACCAAGAAATGGACCCGGCAGATGATCCATTTGAGGTGGAATTACAAAATGTTTCCTTTTATTTGGCTTGCTGCTATGATTGGTGGAAGGGAGCGTCCAGTGTTCTGCAGAAGGAGGCCGCTCTGGTAGAGGCGCACCGGTTGGCTATGGAGAAACCAGGCTTGGTGAAATTCTTACCTGGCTGGATTTTGAACTTCCTCTGGGTGTGTGATTTCCAGCCTGCTGACTACAAACGTCTCGGTGTGTTCCGTCCGGAGTCAACCCCTGCTTCTTCTCCATGTCCTGCTCCTGTCCAGGAGCCGTTCTCGGGAACTCGTTTGGCTTTCGGAGATCCACGGAGCCTCCAAAAGGCTCCTAAGAGAAGGAGTCGCAAGTCAGGCTAGCAGCCCGAGCCCCAAGAGCCATGGTTCCGGCCCCAGTTCTGGCCCCAGCAGCTATGGTTCCAGCCCCAGTTCTGGCCCCAGCAGCCACGGTTCCGGCCCCAGTTCTGGCCCCAGCAGCCACGGTTCCAGCCTCAGTCCTGGCCCCAGCAGCCAGGGTTCCGGCCCCAATTCTGGCCCCAGCAGCCATGGTTCCAGCCTCAGTACTGGCCCCAGCAGCCAGGGTTCCGGCCCCAGTTCTGGCCCCAGCAGCCATGGTTCCGGCCCTGGTTCCTGCCCCAGCAGCCATAGTCCCTCCTCTAGTCCCTTCTCGAGTCCCCTCTCGAGCCCCTTCTCCAATTCCTTTCAAATCTCCTCTCGAGTCCCCTCTCGAGCCCCCTCTCCAGTTTCCTTTCAAGTCCCCTCTCAAGTCACCTCTCGAGTCTCCTCTCGAGTTCCCTCTCAAGTTCCCTCTCGAGTCCCCTCTCGAGCCCCCTCTCCAGTTTCCTTTCAAGTCACCTCTCAAGTTCCCTCTCGAGTCCCCTCTCCAGTTCCATCTCAAGTCCCCTCTCCAGTCTCCACTCAAGTCCCTACTCAAGTGCCGTTGTAGGTTCCGCTGGGGGTCCTGCCAACCCTGTGTTCTGTCCGTTGGGGGTTCCGCCGACTACTCTTCTGCCGGGGGTCCTGCCAACTCCATGTCATGTCCCGTTGGGGGTCCTGCCGACTGCTCTTCTGCCGGGGGTCCTGCCAACCCTATGTCCTGTGCCGTTGGAGGTCTCGCTGACTACTCTTCTGCCGGGGGTCCTGCCAACCCTATGTCCTGTGCCGTTGGAGGTTCCGCTGGGGGTCCTGCCAACTCCATATCCTGTTCCGTTGGAGGTCCCGCTGAGAGTCCTGCCAATCCCATGTCTTGTTCTGTTGGAGGTCCCGCTGTCACCTATCTCTCCGGGGGTCCTGCCAACTCCTGGTCCTCTTCCGTGGGGGATCCTGCCGAAGCCTGTCCCACCGGCTACGGTTCCTGTCCGGCCGACACCGGGTCCTGCCCGGCCTCCGGAGCTGTCCCGTCGCCGCCCTCGTGCCCGGCCCCCTGAGTGCCGCGGTCCCTCCTCCGGTCCCCCTCCACCCACCCTGCTGGACGTTGTTTTTTTTGGGGGGGTTTTTAGGGACGTTTATTGGATTTGTGTGTTTTGGGACATCTGGGATCCGTCCCTTGAGGGGGGGGTAATGTCACGATATGTCTGTTGTGTTTTGTCTTGTTTAGATCTGTCTTTGGTTTTCTGTCTGCGTTGTGTTTTGTCTTGTTTAGATCTGTCTTTGGTTTCCTGTCTGTGTGTGTTCCCTCCTACCTGTTTACTTGATTTTGTTCACCTGTTGCCCCTGTGTTTTCTCCTTCTTCCTGTCTCTTGTTTCGTTGATTAGTCTTGTGTGTATTTAAGTTCTGTTTTTGCTGTCTGTCATTGTTGGTTCGTCGTTTGTCTGTGACTGTGTTCACCGGGGAGTGTTCTGGTTTTTGACGTTTAGCCTTGAAATAAAGGATTTTTCAGTGTTATCTGCGTTTGGGTCCTGCTTGCTTCACTCACCGTAATATACATAGAAGAAAACCTTGCTCTCAATGTGAAGAAAGTGATTCTTGACATCTTAACTACAACAATACATTGAGTCACCAGAAAAAGAAAAAAATTCAAATCTGGTTATTATGCCAAGATAAAGACCAGTTTTGTATGAGCCGTTTTGTATGAGTTCATTTATTATTGGTCATTTTTAAGACTGATGTTTGTATTATGTAATACATAATACATATATTTCTAAATATTGTGATCATTTAATTTCAAAATATGTTGGGGAAACTAAATGTGGGGTAAAATCATGAATAAAAAAATACCAAAGTCAAATACAACATCAGAACAAATTTAAAAAAAAAAAAATCTCAGTTTTCAGCTGTGAAATATAAATTTGCCCTTGAACATTTTTCAACATTAATCCAGAGAATTTGCTGAAAAGATTGCAACATTTTCATTGCTCTTCCCACACCTCATTGCTTGACTCTAGCTAAAATAAACTTTGTTCACTCAATCGAACATTTCTGGTCCCACTTGGGTCCGAGTGAACCTTTGACTAGCTGGCCTCCTTCGGTCTTTGCCAGGAAATGACTATAGTTCAAGTGGAAGTGCTTAACAGCTGGTAGCTGCGATCCATAAACAGAAGATGGAGGCACTGATTGGAGCAGCACACTGTGCAACGTCAAGCTAAAGTTTCAGCCTTCTGCCTCAGAGTGTAAATCACAGCGCGCAGGGAAACAGAAGCCAGATGGTTACTCACCTCCCGGCTTTGTGAGTGTGCACATGTGACTGCATGTGTGTTTTTGTTCACATGTTTGAATGTGTTGGGCTTATAACACATTTTATGTGAACCTGTGTGGGTGTTAATCAAATATGTATTTACTTATATGCAATATGCCTAACTTCTTGCTTCAAGTGAGAGTGAGGACATTTTTCTAAAGCTAGAGTCCTCACTTTGTGAAAAGGTTTTTCGAGCAACAAATCCATCACATTATATGATTATCCTAATATCCTACCAGAATGACATGTTTTCTGATCCGATGCCTTTGGCAACTTCACTCATCATTATGTTTATTTGGTGCATTTCCAAACTGTTATTAATCATTATAAAAAATATATAAAAATGTGTGTGATCTGACAAAGCTGCAATAAAGGTTTTGACAAAACAGCTTCTATTAGCAAAACATCCTAAACAACCCAAGATGAGGATGAACTCTGGTTACATGATTATGAGAAATGTGCACAAATTAGTTTATTTTGCCAGTATTTTGTCAGTTTAATCAATTGTGAAAAAAAAATCAAATGAAACTATGACAGCCCAATGTTAGTGTTTGGTTGAGTTTAAACACAATCTGGTTAACCTTGGTTGTGTTGTTCTTGCAAGCTCATTATGGTCCATGACCATCTTCTCCCGCTTATCCGTGGTCGGGTCGCGGGGGTAGTAGTTCCAGCAGAGAGCCCCAAACTTTCCTTTCCCTGGCCACATCAACCAGCTCTGACTGGGGGATCCCAAGGCGCTCCCAGGCCAGCGAAGAGATATAATCCCTCCACCTGGTCCTAGGTCTACCCCTTGGTCTCTTCCCAGCTGGACGTGCCTGGAACACCTCCCTAGGGAGGCGCCCAGGTGGCATCCTAACTAGGTGCCCGAACCACCTCAACTGGCTCCTTTCGACGCGAAGGAGGAGCGATTCAACTCCGAGTCCCTCCCGGATGACCGAACTTCTCACCTTATCCCTAAGGGAGACACCAGCCACCCTGCGGAGAAAACCCATCTCGACCGCTTGTATCCGCGATCTCGTTATTTCGGTCATGACCCATCCTTCATGACCATAGGTGAGGGTAGGAACGAAAATGGCCCGGTAGACAGAGAGCTTTGCCTTCTGGCTCAGCTCCCTTTTCGTCACAACGGTGCGGTAAAGCGACTGCAGTACCGCTCCCGCTGCTCCAATTCTCCGGCCCATCTCACACTCCATTGTTCCCTCATTCGAGAACAAGACCCCGAGATACTTGAACTCCTTCACTTGGGGTAAGGACTCATTCCCTACTTGGAGTGGACAGTCCATCGGTTTCCTGCTGAGAACCATGGCCTCAGATTTGGAGGTGCTGATCCTCATCCCATCCTCATGGTCCATGACATTGCACCAAATGAAATCTACAATTTGGCCAATGCACTCCTCTCTCTGCCCTGATGGGACTTTTAGTGAACTCTAACTGGTTGAGGCAGACAATGTATTGGCCGTTCAGCAGAGGGGCCAGCCTGTCCAGTATTATGGGGTGTGAAAGGAAGAAATGAATATCGAAGGAGAGAGGCAAAGATAATGCTGGTGATGGAGGTTGGCTAGAAGCTGACAGGACAACCTATTGGAGGGGAAACAGACAACTGACAAGACTCCAGCCATCTGAGAGAGAGGGGCACAGACGAGAGGTAAGATCGATCAGCATGAGTCCAAAAATACGATCAATAGAAAGTCTGTTAAGTGGCTGGAGATGCAAACTTCCTTTCTGTTTGATATTCCCTGTGTTTAATACATCCTTTTAAATGAACTGAAACAAATTAAAACTGTGGACTTGTGTGTGAGAGAGAAATACAGAGACAGAGAGAGAGAGAGAGAGAGAGAGAGAGAGAGAGAGAGAGAGAGAGAGAGAGAGAGAGAGAGAGAGAGAGAGAGAGAAAGAAAGTGTGTAAAGAAGTGATGAAAATATTCAAAGGGACGTTGATATGTTTTAAATGTAGAAAGTCCCCTGCCCCCCCCCGAACAATTATTTTCCCCAATCCCAAATATGAAGTGCGTCTCCACCTGATGTGTGTTGATAGTGAGTTAATTCTGTCCCTACAGAATTGAATGCATCATAGATGTGGGACACGTGGTATCTATGAACATCACTGTATTACTTGTATTAATTCTCATAATTAGACTTAGCTGAGAAGTAGTAAACTGGCACATGTCTGATCTGTTTCCTCTCTTGCTTCCTTCCAGAAAGGCCATATTTTAAGTCTCTTTGCAATAGCTGACCTACTGTACGAGAACCTGCCGTCAGGAAAACTGCAGTCCATTTCAACCACAGCTCGGGCTCCAAAATGCACTTAAAAAAAAAAAAAATCCACCTGGCTTTGACGCTTTGTCTGCAAGCC
Organism: Gymnodraco acuticeps; assembly: GCF_902827175.1. Lineage (NCBI taxonomy): Eukaryota > Metazoa > Chordata > Actinopteri > Perciformes > Bathydraconidae > Gymnodraco > Gymnodraco acuticeps. Next base: position 826,794 of record NW_022990947.1, read on the forward strand.
TCAGGCTGGCGTGAGTTTGCCCATGGGTGAGTGTTTTGCTCTGGTGCTCTTATCGGTCTTGTTTCTTTTTCTGTCCCCTTTGACTACATTCTCCCTCTCGCTCTCTCTCTCTCTCTCTCTCTCTCTCTCTCTCTCTCTCTCTCTCTCTCTCTCTCTCTCTCTCCTCTCTCCTCTCTCTCTCTCTCTCTCTCTCTTGGAGACCATGGAGCCAATCTGCCTCGGTGACACTTTTACAGGACGCCCAGGTTGAACTATGACCCAGGTTCCAGGCTTAGCCAAAACCACCACATGACTTAAAGAAGCAAATAAATTAGTAGCAAAGTACCTGTCAAACACCTGCTGGTGAAGATGTTGAAAGTCTCCTCTCACGAAAGAACAGCTGGTAAAAGAGAAGAGAAGGGGCTTTTCCATTTGACCAGAAATCACTACTTAATGGCCCCCTGCTCTTTCTACCACCCAGAAAATCTGTCAATATCTCAACACATCATCTCCGGTTGGATGTCACGCAAATTGTAAGTGACACGTGCGCTGTCATAGGCGCTGTTCTCTGTGGGACAAATAAGTTTAGTGTTAAGCTGAATTAATCATTGTTGACAAGAAGAGAAATCCCTTGGCTGTTTCCAGTCACGACGCATTGTTTGCCTCACCTCCTAATTGCTCTTGCTTGTGTAATGATTGAAGCTCGCTATGATTTTAGAAATTATTTTTTAATTCAGTACAATGAGCTTGGTGTCACTGGCACCTGTGGCAGAAGTTCATGAAGATGGCGGGCCACACTGGGACCTATTATCAGAAATAAGTAAGAGGGACAACAATTATTCAGACATTAATGTTATGTAATCCTTTTAGGACACTATCAGCAGCCATTATTATTGATGAGATCTGTTGCTTGGAGCACTTGAGGAGGGAACGCAATGATTTTTAAATACAAACAAATCTCTGTATAGTGTGACAACTCGTAATCATTGCCTGGGTTATTGGTAATAATACAAACTTATGATTTGGACTTTGAGTCTTTAGCTGAGTTTAAAGAAAAGCTGCTCTAACGGATATAAGAAGAAGATGTTTCTACAATAAGGGAGAGTCCTCTCCAGTCAGACTGAGAGGCTGATAAGTTAACTACAGCTCAGTGAGGTAAAGGACTCTTAGTCTAAGTTCAAACGGTTTGGTCACAATGTATGTAAACACATATTTCCAAGGCACTCCTTTATAATTATTGGGATAAACAGGTTTTAAATCATTCCAATGTATACTATAGGACAGTAACCAAAAATATCCTTTAAAACTGGAGAGATACAAAAAAATGCATAAATAAATAAATGTTAAGGTAAAATAAGATATGAATGAACAACACAAATAAAATAAATTACATTAATTTGTTATTGGCTATGGTAGGTTATTGGTTATGTTCACATACTTATTTGATTACATCCACTTGTCTAAGATGACAACAGAGACTTTTGACCCAAAACCAGCTGTTGACTTGTGGATGCAAGCAGCTAATCACAGACTCAACCAGAGAGAAAGTAGTAGGCCTACATCATCAGCTACCATGTCTGACAGAGAGGAAGACAGTGAGGAGAACAGTCAGGAGGGTAGTGATGACAGCTTGTAGGATTACTGGTCGTGCTAATGTTGTCTTGTGTTCACCTCTGCATGTGTGCTCTGTGTTCACCTCTGTGTGTTCTGAGCCGTGTGTTTGGCAAATAAAGTCAAGACCCCCTCAAAAGTTACGGTTTATTTCATTTTAAGGATGAGCACCAAGCAACATCTCCAGGTGCTCCTTTGAGAACCAGGGCAAAAAAGTTATGTGCACCCCTGATTATATGAATATAATCCATTATAGAGTTCAGTAAATCGCAGAGTATTTTAGAAATTCTATCTTTTTAATGCTTATCAAAGTGTATGTTCCATTTCCATTGTTTTAAAACATCTATCAAAGTGAGCTAAAATTAGGGTGTGCAGTGGTAAAATGTGGTATAATGGTCTGGGCTGAAATGTTAAAACACACAAATGCAAAACCAAAAGTGATCCCATGTAAATTCACGCCTAAAAACTCCATAAGAAATGCAGTCGAATCAATGTGAAGTTTTGACTGGTGATTGCCAACAACCCTTCTGAACCATTATTTCCTTATACGGGTTTATAAAGACACAGCATGTTAAATAAATCTATAAAAAACGTTAATCTGATCAGTGAGTGTTTGTGCCAACTTCAACCAGACGGAGGTGAGTGTGTTGCAGCTGCAGGTGTTTGAATGTGTTGTGTAGCCTGAGCCATCCGCAGAGTTCACCATATGTACTGCTGACCTCTGACCTCATCTCTCATCACTCCCTGCGGCCACACTCCTCAAGCTGGATTGTTTATTTCCACAACTGTGTGTGTTTTCAAATCTCAGAAAAAAAGAGTTCAAAGTAAAATATTTGTTCTTCTCTTTTGACCAAAAACGGCAAACAAAACAATCTTGTAAATAGAAATATTTAACAAATTGTGAGTAACCGAAGTCCTTGCACTGCTTTGCTGGAATATGATTAGATGGTTCAAAGAGAAAGATGTCAATGAATGGAGATCTCACAATAGTCATTCATGTTCAGAAATGTTGTTGTTCAGCACTTGTATTTCTTGTATTTCTTTACATGGTTTGAACTTGACACGAGGGAGAACATATACATGAGCTTTTATAAAACAGCTGGTTTCTAAATGTGCTCTTTGTTTCCTTTCATATTTGATGATTATGCACAGGCAATTTTAAACACTATCTCATAGAGTTGAGGTTGACTGTGACAGTAAACTAAAGCCTATAATTACCAAATAGAATTATGTCTTGTTCTACTGAAATCTAAAATGCCTTAACATCTGACTACCAAGGGCAAACATATATTATGATACAAAAACATCTATAAAAAGCACATTATATTTATACAAAGCAGTTAGTCTTATACAGACACAAGCTGTTATCTCCATCAGCGGATCAATCAGAAGGATTGAAAAGCATTCTGCTGTGACTAGCTGCTTATTGTTCTACCACTAAACTCCCTCCGGGGCCCACGCTGTCTCTGTCTGCTCAACATCATTCCCAGCAGAACATCTAGTGAGTTTCCTCTCAGTTGCCTGGTTCTTTACGTCTTTGAGTCGCTCTCCAAGGGGCTGTGCAGTGAAACCTAACCTCCTGTCAGTCACTGGCTACGACCCATCCATCATCCGTTGTATAATTACTCTGTACAGCTACCTCTCCGCCTGTCACTGTAACTTTCACAAGCTGTGTTCAGAAGAAGGGCGAGACCCGCACATGTCTATTCTCAGATGTTCTGCAGAAGTGATTAGAGCTGGAGACACTCAGGCCGACCTCATCAGTGACAAAATGAAGACTTCAGAGACAGTTAGAGGTGAGATAGCTCCAAGCATCATTGTTTCCTATTTGATTTCGGCATGATCTTGTTATTTTGGGGAAGTTATTTATATCATTAATTCATTTAATTATTTCTAAAATTATTATCTGGGTCACAAACAAAGTAAAATGTCAATGGAAGAGAGAGAGAGAAGAAAGAAGGAAACAATAAAGAGAGGAAAATACTATTTTGGCTGAGCAGTTGTCTCACATGAAGAGCGGCATGCTGTGACCATATGCTAGTCCAGGTGGACTTGGTATCCAGGCAACTGTATCAAAGCAGCGGGGGCATTTGCAATTGAATCCAGAGGACTTTTCAAACAGAAGAGTCACAGAGCACAATGCAGCTATCATCTGTCGGCAGGTAAGATCACCTGGCCTCGCTGAGGCCGACTCTCCTTCTGGCAACTCCACAGGGAGTTCATTCAGTCTCCGTCCTGCCTCGCAGAGACACTCACACAAGGTGTTGGGAGGGAACACTGCCATGTTTCATTTTGATTTTCAGCAGCGAGAGAGTGTCAGCACATTCAAAGTCCTTGCCAGGTGCTTAATACAAATGAGAAGAAATTTAAATGGATGGAAAGATAAATGCACACTGCCTCGTTTTAGCACTATTTTAATATCAGCTCATTTTGTCTGTATACAAAGTCAATAGCTATGTTTGGAATAGGAAAGATAAAAACAAGTTCAGATTGAATGACAAAAGAAGCTAATCCAAAAAGATAGTTTGGTTTTATTATTTCAATTTGAACAACCAGCTCTACAACTTTGCCCTTTAGATGCAAATCTTTACAAACAAGCACAAATGCAGAGAAAATACATGCAGTATCATTGCATAAAGGATGTTTTTCTACTGATGCAAGTGCTGTACATGTTTGGGTCAAGCATGAGTCATCTCACAGAGGGCTCCTGTACGCTGCAGGGTGTGCCAACAGGGAAATGAGCCCAAGGTCAGAGAGACACATGGACACCTTCCTGTAAGTAAACACACCTGCCAGCATTTCTGTCCACACAGTATATAGTATGAGTATACCTGGAAATTACCATCACAAGTTTTGTACCTGTATTTCAAGTGTTTATCTAAGTGTCATAATTTGTTTTGTTGTTTTGTTTTGGTTAGGTCCTATATTCAGCTATATAAAAGAAATCAAAAATGGTCACTCAAGATAACAAAATGGGATTCAGGAAAGTAACTGAAACTAGATACTTGTCATTGATCTTAGTCTGTTTATACATTTTCCAAGAGTCAGTTCCGGATACTTGCTTGGCAAATTACTATGTACTGTAGTTTATTGCAGTATGTTCAACAATTGAGTCCATGTATATCATATTATCCTTGTGCTGCCCAGTGAGCAAAACAACAGAGCTTTCACTAATTAAAGCTTTATAACTTTTAATGTTTTTTTTTGTTTCTTGTTATTTTAAAATGATTAAGATAACCTACACAATTCTTATCTGATATATTATGTTTTCTGTAGTTTTGCATTTACAATAGAACAAAGGAATGTTTCCACTAATGTATTCCATTAAAATGTACTACCCAGAAGAGGAGAGCATTGTTTTCCCAGGGGCTTTCTAGTGACCTTCCAAACAAAAGGAATTCATTTTCAAATGAGTTTGTGCTTTGTATATTATAAACCTGATTAAATGCCATACTTTTACTGCGCTAGAATTGGCTTTAAGGAAAACGGCTGGTTAGCAGAAAAAGGAAGAAATAAATGGGCCTAATTGTGCTGATGAGAGAAACAACAAAAAACAATAAGCACTGTTTTAGTGGCAAATTGCTACTCTGTCAGCGCGTTGTTGCAGGAAACACATTTCCCAAAAAATACATAAAAGGGTAATTTACCTTACAGTACGGAATATGCTGAATGTTAAACATACCTGACTCAACCAGAATCCTATACCTGTATAATCAGCAAAATACTATCAGCAACCCCTGTTAAATACTTTATATAACAATCATATTAGTACCGCTCATTTTATTTAACTCAATCCATCTGAGTCTGCGGCAAGCAGCGCGCTTGTTAATGCTATGTCTTAAATAGAGAATGAAGGATCGACATTGAACATTTTGCAGCATTTTTGGGCTTTCTGGAATGCAGCCCAGACAGCAGCAATGCCAAGTTTTGAGCATTATAGCTGTCAGACAGGGACAGCTCACACTGAAACCCCTGCCATGCTATACGTTTGTAAAATGCAACTATTTCACGGACATTTGATAAGTACGTTGGAAAGAAATAAAACAATAATTGTTACTTTAATCAAATATTGAAAGATGCTATTACATTGTTCATAATAAAAATAAGTGTCTTAAGCAGCCTTCCCTCGTTTGTCTGTTTAAATGATCTCATTATACTGTAACATGTTCCAGACATTGTACGTTGTTAGCATGGTACTATGCAACATATATATGCCTTTGTAGTTTTATTACAAAACAGCACTTCAGAGTTACAAGATGTTTGTTTTAAATTGTCAAAATATCCATACAAGCATCTGCAGCCAAGTGCAACCCTTCCATCCTTGTGAATCATGCACAAAGAAGAAAATAAACATCTAATACCAAGCTGCTGCTGTTTGATGGTGTTATTGCTTTGCTTTAACTGTAAAATAAACAGTAGATCAGAACAGAATCTGCAGACTAGCGATGGTGAATGTTCCTTGTCATTTTCTCAATACAGCAAGGCCAGAATCCCAAGCAGCAATCTGTCTCTAATCTTCCACAGTCAGGGGCCAGCGAGGGAGAAAGGAAGTCGGTGTAGGCAGCTGTGTCGGCCGCTGAGCCTAACACACTAACGCCCTGAATCCGTTGCTCATTTTCATGGAACTTATTTCAGATGAAATGGAGAAAGATCAAAATGTGGATGGTGCAGTGCTAGTCCCTGGTATAATGAGTTACAGGTGGGGTTTGAATTCACATGCGCTGTGGCCCACAGCTTGAGATGAGCCTGAGTGCTTTCACAGACAACGCGCTAGAGCCCCTTTCTGATCTCAGAGCACTTTTCCATTTCAATAGAGTTGCTGCTGCTGCTGCTGTTGACATTGGCATTAAACATCTCAAGATGCAACAATATCTCTGTGCATGTTAGATAGTAAGACTGCATAACAATGGAGGGTCTGTTGTAGGTGCAGAGAACTTAAAAAAAGCCTCATGCTTTTTAATTTATCTATGCTCATTACCCTTAGGTCATACTGTTGTGAATGAATACAAATCAAGCACAGACATGGAATAAAGGAGTCAGCTCACTGAGGAGTGCGGACATATGCGTCATGTTGGATGTGGTTAGTTGTTCATCTGTGAGATATGAGCAAAAGGTCTTAAAGGTGAATACTTTAATGGCCCTGCGGGTTAACTATATTTCCTGAGAGAACTTCAAGAAACACGAGAAACGAGTGGAGGAAGAAGAGGGAAGCAGACGGACATAACCAGAGCAGACAACAAGGCACTGACCACAGGCTATAGACGCTTGAACCTTGTGGTAAACTTGGGAAATGAGGTTGCCATCCCTCTCAATTTACCCTTCAACCAAAACCACAGCTCATATGGTAAAGATTGATCTCAGATCAAAGAGAATAGCCAATTAGACACAGTCATCCATTCATTTAATTTGTATTCCCCTCAGATCACTGAAAAATGTTGTACGGGAAACACTTAGTTGACATCTGCAGGTGCAAATTCTATATGTTACCTTCAACATACTTGTTGTTCCCTTTAAAAGATAAAGATATGGCTCCCGCTGAGATTTCATTGGGGCCGTAAGATTCATTTTAATGGATGTTATCACCATATAGGCATTATAGTGCATTTTTCAAAGAGTCTAGACATTGCAGGGTGTAATTTTAAAGTCATTTAAAGTAATTTAGCCCAAAATAAGTCTATCCTTTCACTCTGGTGTGTCCCCTAGGACACCCAAGAACTATGAACTCTTGTAGACCTCACTGTGTATATGTTAGTTCATGACAGGGGAACTCTATATGGGTGTGTTTTAGTACACCGATACACTAAGAGGGTGGCCAGGTTCAGTTCACAATGTGCATAGGTAAAGAAGAAGTCACCATTGCGGAGATAATAGACAATGTACATTATCAAACCAGGGCACCTGGGAGTCAGGAGCCCACACAGAGACACATGCTCAACAGACTCATACAACACACTACCTGGTTGGTCAAGAACTGTTTTCAATAGAGAGAAAGAAAAGGGGCGCTCAAAAATTTGACTATACATACAAACAGAAAGAAGAGTAATTATGAGTAATAATGAATAATATAAAATAAAAAAATGCATAGGCTGTGATAAAGGTTTTATTTACTTAATACATAAATACATATATATATTTCAAACAAATATAGACAATATACAAATTACAATTACAATCTCATTAAATGTCAATGGCTTATGTAAACATAACATTTACACTTGATTTCAATTATTTTAATATGATGAATTCTGATTTTCTTACAAAGAGTTCTATAATTGTTGAACTGCAAATAACGTAGAAGCCGACATGGATATATAAATCGTGCAGCCTTTAGGTTTGTACTGTAACATTATAAATGTTTGCTTCTCTGGCTGAAACTGTATTATGCCGCGTCTCACTGGAAAGTTTCCGAGTGCAGTCGTCTCACTCTTGTGTCTGGCAAACAGACCAATAAACATTGAGATTATGGGGTTGTCCCCTTAGAACATTCTGTATCACCACAAGCATAAAGCATACTTAGGATATCAAAAACTGAAATTAGAGGCGTCTTTCTCTGAGTTCTGTGGAAACTAATACAGTATATAAACCACATGACGTATTCATTTAGGGTTAGACGCTGGTTGAAATTACCATGCGTACACAGCAAGCTGGATCTTATTATTGCCGGAACTGAAGACCGTGAGTCATTATAAGGGATTTATTTGAGATGAAAAATTCAGTACAGCTCCACACATATTTAATGGATGCAGACCATTCATATTTATTTTTGACAGCCATGAAGTGAGATCAACTCAACACATATTAGCCCCAGCCCACCGCAGCGTTAAACTTAAAAATGTATTTCTAAAACTGAGTTATGCAACTAGTATTTAAACAGTGACTATGTTCTCCTACTGATGTACAACAAGCAACAAATGCCTGCTTTTGATATAAGTGACTGGCTTGTGTCGTGCTCTTAAGAAGGTTTTGGATACACAGCACTGCTACTGATGATATCCCAAAAGAGGGCAATGCTGTGCTGACATGCTCACTGGGCCAGAAACAAACTGACAGACTATGCCAAGGATTCAGTTTCCAACATCAAGGCACATATCTCACAATACAAGTTTCCCCTCATCCTTGCTTCGCCACTACACCCTTTACTTGTCCTCGGTTTTTTTCCCTCTCTTGTCTTGAGGAAAAGGGCTCTTGTAACCCAGCAGAGAGACACTGATCCCTGAGCACAGCATCTGCTGACAAGCCAGCCTCCCATTCAGCCTTGGCTGGAGGCATGGGCCGCCGAGAAACCCGATCCAGCTTGGCAGGGTCTCAACAATCGCTTCCTGCCCCATCCGGGCCCACACAGCTAAGTACTCTTAATTAAAGAGGTTAACTTGTCTAAGATGTGACCGAAGAAAAAAGAAAAACCCTAAACAATCACATCACTGTTTCCTCTTTTCCAACAAAGGAGGTTTCCCTCTCTGACATGGTATGATGTGTGCTCTGATACTTAAACAATTACATTAAAGGAGAAGCAGGTAAAGGATCCTCTTTAAGTGTCTCTTAATAAGAGCTGACCACCCCACTTGGTCCAGATGGGTTGGGGAGAAGAATCAAAAAGAGAGAGGGGAATTTGTGATGTACACTTAGCCAGCGCTTTGCTCTACATGGTACTCCCTGGTGCCCAGAGAAACTGTAACTGCAGAGGAGCAATTTTATTATTATTTTTGGTTGGTTGTCAGCATACATATTAATGAAGAATTAGGTCATTGCCACCGACATCTGTATTGCCCTGTGGGGCTGCCTGCTAAACGCCAAAGAAATTAGAAATGCAAATTTATACCCAGAGATACAATATGAGAGATTATTTTCTGTTGTTTCAGGCTTCAGAGCGGTATGTGCTTCCATTCTCTGGAGGCAGCCCTGCGGAACCGGCTATTCATTGCAGATCGACCAGATTGCAAATGACAGACTGATGTGTACAACAGGCCTGTTGTGTCTCTGCAGCAAAACATGCAAAGCTCATTTGATTCAACAGCTATGCCTTCCTACTATCCATGTGACTGTCAATGTACACAATGCATACCAAAACAAATCTAGTTTCATTGTTGTCTTAGTCTACAGCCTAAATCCCAAGACTATGAGGAAACATTCTGACAAACAAGACATTCCTGCATGTAACTGTGTTAATAGAAGGATTACAAATCCATATGAAAATCTATAATAAACCCATGGTGTTGTAATATATCCCTACACTTGCTCTATTTTGGTGATATTTTATTTTGCTATTCATGTACTTTAATTACACTAAGGTGTTCATTGTTGCTCCAACAACCATCTCCCCAAAGAGATGATTACAGTTTTATCTTTTCCTATTTTGTCTTGAAAGATTTTCTGTAATTGCATCAGATATAATTTGGGAACCTTTTAATCCCTTAAAGTCATGCTTGTGTATTTAAGCAATGGCACATCAAACCACAAGTACACACAATGTGATGAAGACAAACCTCTATCCGAATGTCTATTGAGTGCTTTCCTTTAAAGTCCGAGCTGCGCCTCATCAATACAAATGATGCTGTTTCTCATTTGTGTAAGGGTATCGATTAACGGCACTGTATCCACTTTAATGGAGCCTCTATGGATTCAGACCTACACTACAACAGGTCATACCCGTCAAGTCCAACATATCAGATTCACCTGACACATTTTCATTAGCTCAGTCAAAACACATCTGGCTGTAGAGTGGGTCCTGAGGGGGCAAGGGGCACTCTGCTTTGTTATCATTAGCTGTCAGGACACAACCCATCTTTGGGCTTCCCGCTAAGAGGCAGGACCCAAGACTTCCAGAGCAAAAACAGCTGTGAATAAGTCCCATTTCCATGCTGGCATTTCCATTCTTCCAACAGGGAAAATAATATGTTGATGTGATTTAATTTGTGTTCCACAGGAGACTCCCTAGCTGGAGAGAGCCTCATTGAAAAGACCTTGAACTTCCGGGTGTTGTGCCAGGTCAGAGTGCCATGCCGTTCTGCTGCGGCCATTGTTGGTTGCCTTATTCTTTCCTTCCTGTTTTTACCCTGCTGGGATCAATGTCCAAAATAAATGGTAATCACCACAACAACATGCGCCGGCACAGCTCATTAGTGTACATGCACAGCTCAAACCAGGATGGCTGTCTGCATTTTAACGAAAGCACATTAGTCTTTGCCACCTTGTGATGAAGCGCTATCATTGATCCAGCTCTTGCCCTGTACGTGGAGGAAGGTAAGACTGGACGCTTGAAGCGGCTGCACCAAATACTGGTCAAAACCCCCACGCACCAAACTCCTTCTCTAATCTTCCATCGTTTTTTTTTCCAGTTCTGCAGTGCAGTCACATAATAAGCTATGATTGCTGCTCAATCTTTGTCTTTCACAGAGACTGCCTATTTGAAATGCCTGGACCCAAATTGAGTCTGCATGTAAAAACTCATTACTGGAGGGTGATGGATGAGGCCTTTTTTCATAGTGTGCAGCTGTAATAAACAATCAATGAGGAAGCATGTGCAGCTCAAACCATCCTGTACACTGCCTCACTGGCATCAATATTCTGTATGAGGAGTCTTGTTTTCTACTCTCAGGGTCAATACTAATAGACCAGTGCACAGATTGGAGATCCTGAGTGTGCAATCAAATCCAAAGCAAAGAGGTGTGCTGGTGTTTGCACAAGACTTCTGCATGTCCTTGAGCCATTCATTATTGTGTTTTAACAGTCCAGTGGTTTAATATTTTTCAATTTCTATCAAGGTAAATTACAGTTCTGACAGCGCCAGCATGAACAATTTTAAGCATCTGGCAAAATTGTATTCATAAAATCTTATTGAAATATGTAGACCAGACATTTGCAAAATATCACAAAAACAGGTAAATATTCAAAACCAATAGACTGTAACTCTGTTTTGATTGAGAACATTAAACCATGTCTTGGTGATTTAAAACAAACTCATAAAGATTAAGTGTTTTAATTGCCCAACAGACTGTGTAAGCATGGTGTCTATCAGGATGTGCCAGGGAAATTACTCAAGACAGCATGAGACGATTGTTATATTAGGAAGTGATCTTGAGACCAGAAGGTTTAAATCTCTAGAAGGTTTCAGATTTGGTGGGTCAATGTTAATGACTTGGGGTCCATTTGTGTAGCTTATGTGCTTAAACCTGCATGATGTCTACTACACTTGACATCTCGATGAACATTGGACAGCATTTTGAATGACTCATATGCAGCATAGCTTTTATTACATGTATGCCGTGAATGAGAGAGTGCCTGCTGGTTTTTCAAATGTCACAGTACAAAACAGTTGGCGTAACAGTTGTAGGCAGATACCACCTGTGATTCAAATAACTCTTAATAAAACTGCTAATTATATTATTAATGGACTGCAGCAACTGTTAATTTAATAACTGATGGATAGTGTCAAAATGTAATGGAATATCGTGCTCCTAAATTGGTCAAATAAGTAAGTTAATGTGGCGAAGTTAAAGGTAATTATGGGTAATTAATTGAAGTCTTTGCTTGTAGCTGGAAAGACCGATAGGTTAAACAGAGGGTTTTGTAATATGAGGCAGGTTACCCAGTGTGTGGATAACAAAGGGCTTGAGGCACAACAGGCACTGTAACTGTAACATTTAGACATATCATCACTATAGTTGTAAAAAACACCTTATGGATTAAATTTAAGGACAAAGCGGATTGTGTCTTGAACTAAGACTCAAGAGAGGCCTTTCTGAAGCAGCCTGAACAGCTGGGAACAAATAGTACCTACAAATATTATACAATCTTTAAATACATCATCAACTTTATTCATCAGCTATAATTTAATCATCAGATTCAAGATTAAAATTCTCCGTTATTTGCTGACGATTCATCGGACCAATATATATATCATACATCCTTACCTTATTGTAAAAACAGCCTTCTTCTGGGTAAAAGCCCCTTGGATTATCTCGCCCACCTAGGTCATCTGTATAAACGTCCATGCCAGGTGAAGCATTAAGACTTTTATTAAGTGTCCCAAACTTCACTGTAAGGGTGACAACCTGTACATTTAGAAGTATGGGTGGTGGCACATTTCCTTTTGACCTCAAAAGGCACAGCTGATGCATCACGTCTGCTGTAAAATGTTTGCCCCTACCTCATCCAAAGGGTCTAAAGATAGAAGGTAGTTTATGTTGTACAGATCGTTTAGCCCACCCAACATACACCTGCCAACCATCTGACTGAAGACGTGCATACGATAATACGATAATACAACAATACAATACAATACGATACGATAATCCTGCATGAGCGAAAATAAGTGAACACTCTGTAGTTATCCCCAGGACATAGAAGACCACCTAAGTGTCCTAAAACTATTCTCAGCTTAGATGTGGAAGTGAAGGATCAGGCCTGCAAGGTTTGACACAGTTCGCTTTGAGTTGCATTTTCTTATAATTTTTGTGACAATTGATGAAATAGTTTCAACTGAAAATATATAATAAATGATTAATAAATATAAGTGGAAAAACATATTCAAGTCCCATTGCCCTCTTGTGGCCAATTTCTCACAAAAACTAAAAATGTGAAGACAGGTAATCAATTATTTGAAAGGGGTTACATGGTCACAATTGAGGTACCTGAGAAACTAATATTAAATGCTATTAAATGAATACAAATCAATAAAAAGGCAGAGTTGTCTCCAGATGCACCTGCATTTTCATCGTTCAGCCACAGATTGTTAATAACTATGACCACATTGTTGGGAAATGTCAATCCTTGAAACAAGTTTATCAGAAGAAATGAGATCATAATAACTACCATTGCGTTTGAATTAAGACTACGTGTAACACAAGCCAGACTAAACATTAAAAATGTTGCTTATAAACATCATGCTCTCTTGAAGCCCAAACAAGGGGTGATTCTGTTTATTTCTGATAAGATTTTATGTTTAAAAAGTAAGGAAGTGGAATAAACATAAGTTGACATATCATACACCACATGGCAAAGCAGACTACAGACAATATGCACCACCGATCCACAGGTTAAAACTGTATTTGAGGCCATTTCCTGTTATCTCCTCTAGATTGCAACAATAAACAGCTGGCATTGAACTGCCATCATCTGGCCTCATTTAAATAATGCCTTTATTACATGGGAAATGTAAGTTACAAAACACTGGTTCAAAACAGTAGCTTTATATGTATAACAGCATGATTTTTCCAACCTATAGTGCTTACACTTTTTCCATTACAACTGTATGGTCAGCCATTTCTGCTGAGCTGAATTCTATTTCTCAGATCCAGATCTGATCTGTTATCAGAGACAGCTCGGCTGCCAGTGCCAGACCCTTCATATCCTTTTTCACACTCATGCTGCCCCACCATTCTGCATCTTTTGTGGTCAAGAAGAGACATATCAGTGGTCTTCATTTCTTAAAAGCATCATCACAGTTGAGAATAATTATCTTTTATGATTTAGTACTTTACCTTAAGGCTATACAAAAGTGCATCTGTTAAGGTACTCAATATGCCAAGAATAATACAATTATTTTAAACAGCACCTACATTTATGTATACTGTTTTTTGTAAGGGTTCCTCTGTATTCTAATTTGGAGGTGAAGGTAAACAATGGGGTCATTGTTTCTGCTGCAGATGAGATACTCATGTAATGAATATACTGAATGCTAAGGCATACACTTGGCTGAGCACCACCCGTCTGTCAAATGAAGCTCATGCTTACACATTGATGTTTCCACTGATAAGAGTACAGTTTGGTTCAAGAGGAGTACTTGCTGCTTTTCAATTAAAATGTTATGGTTTCATGTTTAAATTCATATAATTGGACATCTGTCAAAAATATTTAAACTGCTTGTTTTTTTTCAAGTACTATAATGGTTTTGTTGTGCAGTTCCAAGCATTTAGTCTTCGTAAAGCCCATCACAATCTTTCTGGGATGGAAACATTTTCTACCAGCTTGTGGCTCAAGGAAAGCCAAGGTTGGTCTTAAAAGCCATGCAAGGTTTGACCAGATAACCCAACTTTAAACGCACAGATGGATATTACAATGGACATTTACAAAATGGAGAGGATAACATCATCTGTCAATGACAAACTGGAACTATTTGTGTCACGATGGAGAAACTGGACTGATTTCGTAAAACCTCATAGGTCAGGTTTTATTTTTACAAACGTATGATTTTACTGTGAAGTCCTGATCACTCCCTAATGTTCGTACTTTTTACTGTTTTTATTTGATCTTTGTGTAAAGGCATTTCGAACAGACAAACTTAAGATGTACAATTACTACTATTACTATCTTGAAAAAACACGGCAATAGTTTGCTGCCAAATGTCAATACAAAATATATATGTTTTAAAAAGCCAAGGTTTGTACCTTAAACTATTGGATGGACTGCCATTAAATGTGATACACACATTCACACCATCATCAACATACACAAGCTCCACATCAGGCATATTTTATTTTTCTCAATACTTTGGTTCATGATCAATCAATCAATCAATGTTTATTTATGTAGCCCAATATCACAAATGTTACATTTGTCTCAGTGGACTTCACAGTTTGTACAGAATATCAGTATGACAATACAACACCCTCTGTCCTTAGACCCTCACATCGTACAAGGAAAAACTTCCGGAGAAAACCCAGTTTAAAGTGAAAAATGGGAGAAACCTCAGGGAGAGCAACAGAGGAGGGATCCCTCTCCCAGGACGGACAGACGTGCAATAGATGCCGTGTGTAAATTGAAAAGATAATACATTTGCAACATAGGTAGTCCAAATGTTTGGAAATGCATGTGTGTATAATAGGAAGATGAATCCACGAGGATATCCATCCAGGACCTATGATCCAGGACCACAGCCACGACTCAAGATCCAGGACTCGCGATCCAGGACACAGGACCGCAGGATCATCCATGACTCCGGATCCCGGCGTATATAGACACCAAAAAGAAAGACATTTGGGGAAGCTGGGTTAATCGGAACATGAGAGTACACAGGTATAGACAGAGAGAAGGAAGAAGTAAGATGTCCCCCGACAAACTAAGCCTAAATCAGCAAAACTAGGGGCTGAATCTAATCAGCCCTAACTATAAGCTTTATCAAAAAGGAAGGTCTTAAGCGCACTCTTAAAAACGGATAGGGTGTCTGCCGCCCGAACACAAACTGGAAGCTGATTCCACAAATGTGGAGCTTGATAAGAAAAGGCTCTGGCTCCCTTTGTACTTTTAGAGACTCTAGGAACAACCAACAACCCTGCATTCTTGGAACGCAATGCCCTAATAGGACAGTAGGGTATAATGAGATCTTTAAGGTAAGATGGCGCCTGCCCATTAAGGGCTTTGTTCGGCGAGAAGAAGAATTTTAAATTCTATCCTGTGTTCTATAGGGAGCCAGTGTAAGGCAGCCAGAACAGGAGTAATGTGGTCCCTTTTCCTAACTCTAACTAATGACCAAATATCAAACTGATAATATTCCCACCAGCCTTTGTTGTATTTTGTATCAATAAGAGAATATTTAAGAGAATATTTAAGCGATGCAAAGATATTTAAAGCCTCTCAGAACATAGCTGACTCTTAGTCATCCATTCACAACCTTTTAGACCAAAGTATTTTCTTCGCTTCACCCCACAAAAAATGTTATGCAGATAAAATAATAAAATGTGTGTTTACTAGATTTTAAATTGAAGGCCACCTCTTCTGAAAACCCTATACAGAAAGGGATTTTGTCTGTTCAGTCATGATCAGCCTATAGCACTGCATCCTAGAGTAAATAAACAGTTCATCTCATGTTTATCTAACAAAGTCACTTTTTCCTTTGCCAGTAATGTAAAACGCATCACTTCCCATGTGTCTGGAGGATTCTTGATTTAGAGTATAGAAATTACTTGAAATCCCTGTGCATATTATACCCCATGCCTGTGGAGACTATTCAATCATGTGATATGAATCATTAAAGGGTATGATAGTTTATTGCCTTGTTAACTTATTATAAGAAGTGGGAAGCATTTTTCTCAGAAAGCTCCCAATACACCTCGCTGTTTGCCAAATCACAGCCACAAAAATGTTTCCTAAGAATAAAATTAGATCAGAATTGTGAGAACTGGATCTCAGAAGAAAGAAACCTTCTAAAAGATTAAAAGTGTGAGAAGGGGAGGCAGCTCCTGCCACCCAATAAAGTCAAAGCTTAAACAAACAGCTAAAACTCTCTCACCCCTGCGTGGCCCAGATCTATGGTCTTACAATGTAATGGCGCATTTCCACTACAGCGCGGAGCTCGCTTTAAGCGTGCCGTGCCCGTTTTTGGTTGCGTTTCCACTTGGCGTAGTTCCGGCTAGCGGGTACTATTTCACAGTTTTTCTGGCCCCATAAAATCGAGGTTCTTAGCGGGCCAACAACCAGGCTGAGTCGGGCTGAGTATGCTAAACTAGAGAGATAATCGCTGGCAAGGGGGCTACAACTACAACAAAATGAACATATTTGACCGTGATTTAATTGAAATACACGTTTCAAAATGATGCCGAAGTAACAACATACTGATACCGGTTAGTAAAAACCATGAATTAATGCTTTGACAAGTCTGCAGACAGACGGCAGGCACCTTTTAAAATGCGTGTTTTCTAAATGGAGATCGGCTAAGCTAACGCAGTATATGCTCCGACCGTCCACACTCACAACAACGGCCTATACAGACATAAATAAACCAGCGACTGTATTCGCCATGACACAGGCAGTCTGTGGTTTGTACTTGTTTAACTTTTGTCTAGTTTCTGAACAGATATGAGGAGCTGTGAGCTTGAGTGCTAACAGCTACCGGCTGATGTTGGTTTACTGTGGTTCTCATTGAAGATGACGTCACGGCTCCGCCAACACTGCATTACTATAGTTACTGCCCCAGCTACTAAACTTTAATGGAAACGCAGCATAAAGTGAGCCAGTCCTAACAAGGCCTAACGAGGCCTAGCCATACCGAGCGAGGCCGAGCGAGGCCCTGTAGAGGAAATGTGCCATAAGTGTGTGTGTGCGTCGGTAAAGGGAGGTGAGGAGTGTTTACATGAAGTTACCATACAAACACATAAACCTACACACATATATAAAAACAAAAACATTTGCATGACCCCTTTGTTCTATACCAGGGGTACTCAAACTTTTTTATTAAAGGTCCACTTGTGAATTGTATACAAGGTCAAGGTCAACCCCCGGAGCGGAGCAACGAAACTGAAATTAAGAAGCAGTTTCGGTGCTCTATGCATGGGGCCCCCTTGAGGGGGTTTCCCGACATGTCGTTGCAGTAAATTAAAGGGTGTTTCATGTTGTCGTTGCTGTGGACCTTCTTAATCTTTTTTTATGTTTTTATTTATTTATTTTTTGAAATTGTTACGTTTATTCTGGTTTGTTTTGTGTTTGTATCTTTTATTTTAAATGTATTTATTTAATGTTTTGTGAGCTGAGCTGTGTGATTTTATATTTTATGTATCTCTCTGTACAGCACTTTGGTCTGGAGGTTTTAAAGTGCTATATAAATAAAGTTGGATTGGATTGGATTAATCTACTTTATTTGGGGACCCCCTTCTGGTCCAAGCACTTGCCTGTCGGTAAACGGCGCCCCTGTATACTAGTGGGAGAAATGTCACCGTTTGTCTGTAGCCAATGCCTTGAACCTTGGCAAAAATGGCATTAGAAGCATTAGAAAGTCAAGGTAAACTTGCGGTTAACTGCAATGCGTAAGTAAAGTAAATATATATGCACGTTCATTCTCACAACGCGTCAGACACAAGAAAATATACATTAAAGGGGACCTATCATGCAAAATGCACTTTGTGATGTATTTTATACATAAATATGTGTCCCCGGTGCGTCGGGGAACTCACGCAGCGTGAGAAAATAAAACCCTCTCTCTTTTCCTCCGTACCCAAATCTTTTAAAAACAGGGGTACAACGAGCGGATACAGATTTGCTGCCGATCTGACGTCAAATCGGCAGCGGACCCACAGAAAATTGCTATCAGAAACAATGCCTGACGTTTTTTGGACGTAATCTCGTCTTCGTTTACATTAGCAAGCCTCGCTAACACTCAGAGCTAACCTGTAGCCGACTGTAGAGCGTATGTGTTTAAAAAGCAGGAAATAAAAAAAGGAACTCACCTTGTGATAAACCCGCAAGAGAAAAAGCATTTGAGCTCCATACTGTTTCAGAAATAATCTTTGATGTGGTTTAGAACAGGCTGGCGTTTTATCACAGCAGAATTTAACTTTATCTCCGGTAGAATTATGATCAGGCATTAGCTCCGCCTCCTCTTTTTTTTCTCAAGCTAAGGACCCAAAATCCGCGTTTCTCTAACAGGGCTGCAAAAGAGGGGTATGAGCAGTATGGGCATGGCTACAATGGGTGAACTGTTTGGTATTTTAAGCAAAAAGCTTCACAGACATGTTTTGTACAGGTATGGCCCTACAATATATTTGTCCAATATAGCATAATAGGTACACTGTAATTTACGTCAGCATCAGACATTTTTGGATTGATTTGCAGTTTGGTCCGGATCCGGAGTTTGAGAAGCCCTGTTCTATACCATACCCCATAAACATATGTTTATTAAACATTTTAAAATACATCACTGGCTGAAAGATGTGCTTGTTACATCTCCCAATAAATAACAGTAATGTATTTTTAATGGCTTTCAAAGTGAGATATCCCCAGTGTCAGATCCTTCTCTTAAATACTTTTTATTATTATTCAAACAACGCTTCCCTCCCTGCAGCCAAGAGTCATTTTTACCAGCCGCTACAACGACGCTGGTATCGCTTTCAACTTTGTGGGATTGTGTGTTATCATTGCAAAATGTCATCAAAACGCAAATCTATCTTGTAAACAAAACTTCAATCTAAACTATTTCCTCAAAAACAATACCAAATTATGAAAAAAAAACTGTTGATTGACAGAAAATAGTTAAGTAATGACACTTTTATTTGGTTTTACATTTAGCCTATACTGATTTATTATTTCCAACAACCTTTAGTCTTTGCTACGTTATGTCTGAATATCTGAGTACATTTTGTATCTCCAGAGTTTGCTGCTGGACATAGTGAAGCAAGATCTTAAATCCATAATAAGGATTCTCAGTCTCAGAGTTTATGCAGTCATCAATATGTAAGGTTGAATATCTGTGAATTTCATTATCAAAATATGGTGTTCTAGTACTTTGAAGGATTGGAGTAATTGCTGTATTAGAAACACATTCACAACTGTGTCTAATAGCCAGCAATATAAAAAAAAAGAGGAGCATTCCCTGCTTTAAATCCAGAACACCATTTTAAAATGTAACGGCATTCTCTTTTAATTTGAACCAAATGGGCAAGAATTTAAAATAGCGTCTTAATCAGCCAGCTGAGCTCCCGTGGGCTGAACTGAATATAGAGCTGTAAATGTCCTGTCTGTTGGAAATTATGTTCACAGTTAACGTGAGAACTACTTTTACTGTTCTCTCTGTAATAACATGCACTCTATTCTGTTTCATTCAATTATGCTTCATTGGCAAAGCTGCAAAATACAGTGTTGTTGCCAAATTAAATATTGCCAATTAGAGGAACATAGTGGAGAGTGATGAAATACTAGGCTCCCTCTCCTACCTTGATTTATTTTGTCAGACCATACACATACACATACGTACATGTGCGCATACGCTCCTCCCCCCCCACACACGCACACACACCCCATCAGTCTCCCTTTGTGAAGGTCAAAGGTCTGAAATGGCTTGTCATTCACTTCTTTGCAAGGTGGTGTGTGTTTGAGTGTGTATGTATGTGTGTGTGTGTGTGTTATGTATATGAATACTCCAGGTGCTCTCCAGAAGGGAAGATACAATCTGTTGCCTGCCTGTTCTCTCGTTGAGCCTCTGCATCTGCTAACAGGAGAGTGGTTGACCCCAACAGCCTGTGTCATGGCCCGTGTTTAATGGCTGAAACGTCCTACACGGAGTAAGAGACATGGGGAGTCACAAAGCCACATGTGGAAAAGAGGGTGCCGGGATGTATGGTTATTTAAATGTATACATCATCAACACGAGACAAGCTGGTGTATGATATGTTCATTAAGCTCATGTCTAATCATAAGCAGCTAGATGTTAATGTAGTACAAAGCCTCACATCAAATAGAAAACACATGGACCCCTACTTTAGACCCCCTTTACATACTGTAGTAATTTTGAATTCATATTTGTAATATATGACCTATTATACAGCCTGAAAATGAAATACACACCCCAGGCAGATTTGTTGTAAATAATCTTGTAATGCACACAGGACGAGCTGCTCACTGTAACAGTTTTCCTGTGGGCAGTTCTTAAGGAAATGTTAAAGAATGCTGCAATCACCATTTGGCTCAGTTTGTAAAGGATAAAATCATGTTGTTCGCCTAGTCCTATATACATGAATAAACGTCCCTGGGCAACACATTTAGTGGACACAATGGAATACTGTTACCATTTCTAAAGCTCAAATAGACAATTGAAACCATATTAGAGGGCGTGAAAGATATGCAAGCATGTGCACACTCCTTTGCATGTGTACATGTGTGTGCGTATGTAAGAGTGTGTGTCCTGTCCAGGCAGAGCTGGCTTTGATTAGAGCCTGCATGATAAAATGGGAGGCAGCTGAAGGCAGTGCTGGAGCTGGTTAGCGGCTGCCGACAAATGGAGAGAGACCAGGAAGATTTTTTATCAAACACACATGATTGTTGGGGGGGATGCCATTTATGTTTCCCAGGATGGCAACTCATACACAGGCAGAAAAATGCAAACCAACAGAGCAGCATGTAAGAATGTTCATTTTCAAGTAATCATACAAACAAAAGGAACCTACATGGAGGGAAGGGAAAAACAGAGAATATGGAGTACAGCGCTGAAGCCCAGAGAGAGATTGTGAAATAAACACAAGAGCAAGAAGTAAACAGTAATAAAACTCCTACAAAAAACTATTACTGACTTTTCCCATTGTGGTGTTTAGGAAGCAGTAATATGTCATGGTTTCATTGCAACTGTAATCTGATAAGGCTTTATGGTTCCTCCTGCTATTAGTGTCATCTATTGTCATTTGAGGTGGCAGAATGGCAGCCTGTGGCACTGACCTCTCACAGATCCCGCATTATCCGGCGGACGACGGATTGAGTTAGGAATCACGCCTGTTTCTGACATCAGAATCTATCTAAGACAGTAAGCGGGTGCAGAGGAAATGAATAATAGTTGAATTTGCTGCTTGCATACTGGAAGAACGGAGGGAGTGAGGAAGTTACACCGCGTTTTGTCTCCCTCCAGAGGCAGGAGAAGGTTCTGCTCTGGTTTACACTCGGTGGACCTCCCCCTGTGTCTTCCTCTCCTCTGCTTCCCTCCGTTTCATTCCACGTCTCGAAACCAAAACAGACACCACATGTGGTAATGACGACCTTTCCTGTTTTGAAGTACATAGTTTCTCTTACAAGGTTTTCAGAACATGGTCTATTTGGCTTTATGGGCCTAAGCTCTAAGGTTAATTTAATTGTACAATACCGTATATGTGTATTTCAAAGCATATCCCACTGATACATTCCAACTACAGTAATGCACCAGTCATAGTTTCTCTAAAATGTAATCCATATGGTTATGATTTATGCCCTGTCTGCCTTTTTCACGCTTAAGTAATGCCATGAAATTTCTGAATAGACATATCTCCAAAGTCAATGACTCGGCATGACCTAAGCTTTTTAGTCAATGATAAATTGAAAATAATAGAATGGAGGATTACATCTCTTAAGCTAGAGTAAGATGGCTTTTATTAAGCTGCAAAGAGATGAGTATCCTCTTCCTATACTTTCACGGTTAAATGAGCACAGTGCTGAATTGTTGGTCCCGCATGCTATTCCCTCACATAAATTAATAAGCATTTAGATCACATTTCTCTTCGGTATTTATGTGTGGGAACTATGCCCCCCCCCGCCTCCTGTCCAACTTTTCCTGGCCTGAATTAACTAGAAACATGTTTCCACCACTGATAACTATCAGAGAGGACAGGCCACAAGATTACTTTGGATCTTAGAAATGCTTTATTTTTCATTTTGGACAGAAGATAAGAGAGGGTTGAATAAACATGCTGGACCCACTGCTGCCCCGCTGCCAATGGAAGGTCACATACTTCTGGTATTCCACTGAGAGCACTTCCGCAGAAAGAACAACTTTTAAATTAATTTGATACTACTTAACTTGATCGCCTCAGAAAACATGACCTGATATGTTTGTATAAGCCGCAAGGAATAACGTTCAAATGGATCCTGCAAGGTCTGATTGATATTGAAGGACTGTAATTCTATATTCTGCTGATGGATGTCAAGGATGCATTATAACGATTACTGGTAAACTGGCATGTAGAACCCATTTAATAATGCTCTGAATGCTAAAAGCTTTGAACTTTTCTGTCTGGTGCACCAGTTAATGGTGCTTAATGAAATAATAGGGGGCTGTGATTGACCACTACAGAATACTTTCCGAAGCCTAATTGAAAACAGCAAGCCATATGTGAAAGGTCTTTTTAGTTTCATTGATTTTGTTGACAGTTTAAGGATGCAAATACTGATAACATTTCTAATAAACAAATGAACCATCATACCTTTAAAATGATATATGAATATTGAAGGAAAGTCTTAAATTAATAAACCAAAGATTAGACATTTATCATGATAACAAAATTAAGAAAATACGTTTTTATTTATTTCTAACATTTTGCTTGATCAAAATGTTTTATTTTCAACTGTTTTTTCTAATTACGCCTTTTTCGTATGTTTTTTTATATTTGTAATGAATGTAGGGGATTTTCCACCATACAAAAATCAACAAATTATTTAAAATGTATTTAAATTTAAAAAGCATGTCAATTAGTCTCAGGACCTCGAGTAAGGCAACACCACTGAAGATAATAGATAGAGATCTCCAATACATAGAGGTTAGAATGTGTACAATTAATTACAAGGGTGATCTAACGACAATTTGTATCTCCGAACATCATGTTATTTAGAAGATTTATTAGGTTATCTTATCTGCCGTGTTGGTCCTGCAGGTGAGGAGGTGGTTGGCCTTCAGCTGTTTTGCTTCACAGATAATGAGATGCTCCCCTGGCCCGGCAGTTGCTTCCAGTCTGAAATTGATCGATGAGAGCCCCCCCTTTGACCCTTATCTGGTGTTGAGCTTTGCATTACGGCGCTACATCTGGAAGAGGGATCAGGGTTTTTGCATGGACTTTTAGATGAGGACGTGACCAGACTCTATTGCTTGGTGTGTTACTGCCAAGCCACCAAAGTTGCTCACTTCCTCCACAAGTTTCCATCAGGGGAAAAACAGCCTCTGATGTCTGACATGTCACGGTGTGGTGATGTATGAGCTAGGAGACAGAGACTTTGGACAGACAAATGTACTATTTGTGTTTTTCTCTTCATCTCCTATACGCCCCAAACATCATAATGAATACAGTTTTACTGCAGCCATTAGATTGAAGCAGATAACATCAAATGTTATGTTGGCACTTTGAATTGCCTTGTGTTGAAAGGTGCTATATACATAAACTTGCCTTGCCTTTGTGTTGGGCAAAACATCAGACATACATTTTACCTACTTATGTCTGTCGAGGCACTTCCTCTGTCAGAGGTCCTTCCTACTTTCTCAAGATGACTCCCCAATGATTTACATCTGCTCTTTTCAACAATGTCATTTTTTCAGAGCAAAGGTTTGGAGAAAAAGGACTATTAGCAGGATGTAAGAGACAGCTTTTTCCTTTAAGTCCCCTTAGGCCTGCAATGAAACGGACCTCTGTACCATCAAAGAGTCCCACGGGTAGGATAATGACAATCAATGCTATTTTCATCACACAAGCCATCATGTATACCAGCCCTGCGAACTCCTCAGTAACGTTCAAGGTAATATTTGCCGACTGAAATTACAAAAAAATACTATTTATTTCAACAGACACATTTAAACTAATACAAATATGCAGATGAAGGCAATATTAACAATATTGTTTTTGACTCAGGTGTGTAAACACATACAGGATATATGAACCCAGTTAAATACCTCTTAATACTGAGTGTATATATATATTTGTTACCTATATGCTGCAGGCTCAGCAGGGAGCCTAAGAATCAGAATACCTTTTTTAGTCCCACAGAGAGGAAATGTATGTTGTTACAGCAGAAAAAGAGCCAAAGACAGCATAATGTTACATATGTTAAATATGTTACATGCATACAAAAGTATTAAAGTTAAAAAAAAGAAAAAAAGTTATGATATAATAAAAATTGAATAAAATAAAAAGTTAGACAATTTACAAAATACACATCCTGTAACAGTTCTGAGGATTTAGCATCCAGGTATATATTGCACAGTTATTAACGGCATATATATATATATATATATATATATATATATATATCGCACAAATAGCACATATTGCACATAGTTGGTTGGTATACAGCAAGGGGTGTTATATAGCTTCTCCCACAGCGCCCATCTTCTGCAGTGACTCTGTAAAGCCCAGTGAGCTGTTGACCATGACTATCAGTAATTAGCTTTCCTGGTTTAACAGCATGTGTGATCACATGATCTGTCCTGCACCCAGTGCCCGCTGGCAGAACTACAGGCTCCTTAGGCTGAAATGTCCCTACGTTGTTTCAATTGTGTTTCTGTAATGAACCTAATTTGTTGTTGTACCTTGTTAAAGTCAAAATAAAAGCCTGATTATTTCGTTCTTGGAAAAATAAAGGTGCTCGTTGCACAGCATACTAGATCTGGGTATGACTTAGAAAACAGAGTACTGCATGTGATTAGAGATTTATATAAAAATGGTAGGCTGCATTTCATTGCTTGTTATGTGCATTGTGTGTTTTGCTCATAACACTCTATTCGTTATACCCTTTGCAAGTAGCTGTATATTCACATCAGTGTGTTTGTGTGTTTGTGTGTACGTGCGCTCTTCATGCCTCTGTAAAATGAATAAAGAATGGGATTATTCCTGACTTTTTTTCTTCTTCCAAGCGAAAGACCTCATTGAACCAACATTCTACAACAATGCACATTTAAAATCCCACAGTCTAACCACTGAAAGAAAACATCCAGTTTCAATTACGGCTTCACATTAAGCCCCCAGCTGGAGGCCTAATTGGAACTGTTTTACAAAAGCATCTCAGGGGTCGAGCCAAAAAACTGTCTTCAGATTCTAGCTTTATATGCTCTCGTCTTATATTTTATGACTTTTAAGGATTATATTAATGGTGTTGTATGTGATTAGCAATTTACTTCATATTACACATATTTATAAGTAACCCTTTGCCAACAGCCGTTTACTGTATACAGTACATATTGTTTGGATCATTGACATAAAAAGGAGGTTTAAGTTGTTTAACTTTTACGATCAGACACACAATAAGCTTTGAAAAAAACAGCAGTGATGGAAGGTATGCAATTTGTAAATGGGTTTAAACATTTAAAAACACTGATAAAGCCTATCAAAAATGTTATAGGAAAAGCACCTCAAGCCATTTTCAAAAATTGCATTACACAGTGGTTTATATTCATATCACATATAGTATTCATAGAAGCTGATCACTTCATTAATCTTCAGTCATCAGGTTTAAAGGAGTCCATTAGAGCTAATTACAGACAATTAGAGAGACTAAAGAAATTATCTTATAAAGCATATCTAACCAGATGACATTGCAGCATTAGCTGAATATTCATTGCAATTATTTTGATAGTAAACATAGTTTTATGGTGAGGAACATTTGCATTCTTGCTGATCCAAGCAAATTAGATAAAAAGGACAAGAAGGAAGTAACCACAAATTATTTATCTTAGAACATCTTACATATCTTACATATTGAATACAAACCAAACAATTGGTGGATGTAGTGTTTTAGTCTACACCCAGTGGCTCGTATTGTAGATGGATGTTAAAAAAAATGGCCTCAATGGACCCCCTACCACCTAATGAGATATCCACATGTTCCACAAATTTGCTTTTATTGCGCTACCTACAGAAAATGGGTTTGCATTTCACTGTTGCGTGAAACATAATAAACAGTGAAAATAAATAGGGAACCACAGCAAAGCCACTGACCACCCCCCCACCCCCTACCCATTCACACTTTCGCCTCCCTGGTTTCTTCAGTCCTTGCTACATAAATGCTTTTCCAATTAGGCCATAGTAAAAGGAGTCTAATATATATTCATAGCTGGTATGAATGACAGAGTGATGATAATGATCATGATATGAGCTGAGGAAAGCAATTACAGTTACCACTACCATAAATAGTAATTACAAAAACCTTTATCATTACAAAGAAAAACCACAAATCACTCACTATACAAGCGTCATTCAGCAAAGAGGAGGGGAGTTGGAGAGCAGGTACGGCATGAGCTACTTTTTTTAATTAAATAACTGTTCGCAACTTTTCCAAACAAGCCGTTCAATAAGCACTTGAAATGAGTGGCCATGCAGATGTGTTATTGACTGTAATCACAGATCAGTCTTTTAGTAGTTTCTCTGAAATTGACTTTCTCTCCTCAGTTTTAAATGGTGTGCAAACGGTAACAGGAAACAGAGTCAATTACACAAGTTACTGTACGTTAGTAATTACTTTATTCCAAGGAAAATGTGGCTTTAATCTTTGCTTTACTTTCCCACACCAAACCTGCAATAGGGTTTAGTGTGTGTACATGACTGAATGCATCAGTGTTTGTGTGATCGTGCACATGTCCAACTATGTGGCTGCTTGTGCACTGATTGCTGCTGCATTGTGTGTGTGTGTGTGTGTGTGTGGAGTTTAGGGGGTATGATTTATAGTGCTCTGCAGGTTATAACTCATTTCAAACTGAATTTCCTGCCTGTGTGATTGCATCCTTCCATAATGCCCTTGACAGAATGGAAAGCACAACCGATGTTCCATGTCTAAAGACAGACATTTTTGGGTGTGACTTTTGAATCTACGCTTATAAATTACCCCCTTTACGAGGCAAGTCGATTGTCCCATGAAGACAATAACGAATCTCATTCTTGCATTACAGAAAATGTCTGCAAATGATTTGGGGCTATTACGGGATATCATAGCGGCAAAATTATTTATGGATCAAAAATGGGATGACTGGATGATGGTTCAATAAATCAGAGGGTGGTGACGGTCTGTAGTTTTGACCTTATAATAGTCTTACAATGGATCACATTTAACTGAGGACAAATCACAACAACCCCCCTAAAACTGCAATCAATGAGGAATACAAATGGTAATTAGGGTGCTTATGAGCCAAGTGAAGTTTAACATGAACAACCATTTAGACTAAATTATCCCAGGGATCACATTTTTAGAAATTCCCAGTAGCCATGGTGGAGAAAACCTCGCTAAACAGGTGATTTTCTTTTTTGGGGGGGGGGGGGAATTGTTTGATTTAATATCGACACACAAAGCCAACCTAGAGCCTAAGTATAATGGAATATTTCTAGGGATGCACGATATTGTTTTTTTTAAACCGATACCGATACCGATAACTTCCTGCTTCTCAAGACCGATACCGATAACAAAAAAAAATGTACGCCACTAATTATTTTAACGCGATTAACGCATGTGTATTTTTTTTCCTTGGCCGCCCCGTAGTTTCAGAGCGCATCGAGTTTAAAATACCATACAAGCTGATGCTGACAGCCCCGCTCCTGCCGCCCGCTTGTGGCAGACCACACTTCCACGCTCACCGGCAGGCACCGACTGGCCATCTGGAGGACCGGGAGGGTGTGTGTATGTGTGGCCCGAGCGAGCGAGAGAGAGACCTTACGTGCATTGTTGTTGTTAGCATCTGGTGCTAGCTAACTGCGCTAACGGATATAAGGAGCTGTTTAAATGAAAACAGAGGAGCGACATTTCGCCACAACTGCGCCGAGCACTTGACTTTATGCAGGAAGCCAGACAGTGGGACATTGTACGAAAAGTCAGCACACTCAGCACGGATAGTGCGCAACATGATTGCAGCGTCCCGCAAAAAGCTAAAACAAAGGGCCGGCTGTCACAAAACAGTCATATCTAGAGACCTCAAAAACTACTCTAGCGAGGCCTTTAACCTAGAACTGGAGAGCCTGGACTGGTCAGATGAGCTCAGTGGTACACAAGTTGAAGAAACATGGCTTGGTTTCAAAAACAAATTCTCTGCAATACTCAATGATTTGGCCCCCCTTAGAACAACCAGGATAAAAAATCGCGCTGAGCCGTGGATGCACTCCGGCATACTGACCGCCATGAAAACCAGAGACAAAAAATGCTCTGAGTTTCATAAAAGTCAGTCAATGCTTTTCAAAAGCACGAGCAGTGAACTCCAGGCCCACGTGACTGAACTA
The DNA here is from genome assembly GCF_902827175.1 of Gymnodraco acuticeps. Classification (NCBI taxonomy): domain Eukaryota; kingdom Metazoa; phylum Chordata; class Actinopteri; order Perciformes; family Bathydraconidae; genus Gymnodraco; species Gymnodraco acuticeps. The sequence goes on from NW_022990947.1 coordinate 855,785, forward strand.
AAAATTGAAAGAAACAGACTAAGAAATGACGTAAGCTCCATGATCAAAACTGCCAAAAAGAATTTCATCAATGTCAAAACTGAGGAAAACAAAAATAAACCCCGTGAACTTTGGAAATTACTCAATAACCAGCTTGGCTGCAGTAAAAAACTTAAAACGAGATTTTTGAACTTAAACATAAAGACAGATAACAGGCTCATCACAGACAAACTGGATGTGGCCAAGTACTTGAACATTTTTTTTCACAAACATTGCCACAACTCTTGTAAATAAATTACCCTCCCACTCAGGGCTTTTTGGAGTAGATCACATCATGACCTACTACAAAAACCTAGGGGTACGCAAAGATGATTTCAGTCTAGCAAGGGTAACAACAGCAGAGGTACTCATTAAACTGAGCGCCCTCCAACCTAACAAGGCCACTGGCCACGACAATATCCCCTCCAAATTCCTCAGAGACTCAGCAACCGCCATCTCACCAGTCATAGCTCACATAATTAACCTCTCCATAAAACAGGGAAAAGTACCCAAAGACTTCAAAATTGCAAGAGTAACCCCCCTGCACAAAAAGGGCAGCAAATTGGACCCAGGCAACTACCGCCCTGTTTCTATACTTACCTCCATCTCGAAAGTCATGGAAAAAATAGTATATGAACAGGTCGAAAAGTACCTCGCGAAAAATAAACTAATCTATGAATTTCAATCTGGCTTTAGAACATCCCACTCCACTGACACATGCCTTCTTTATTTGAGCGACCACATCAAACAAGAGATGGACGAGGGCAAGTACTGCGGCATGGTGATGCTGGACCTACAAAAGGCTTTCGACACTGTCAGTCACCCCATTCTGATTGACAAGCTAAAAGCAATTGGTTTTGATAAACTATCGGTGAGCTGGATGCAATCCTACCTGGAGGGGAGAGAACAGATGGTGGAGGTAAACGGTACTCTGTCCCCCCCCCTCCCAGTGAGCTGTGGTGTTCCACAAGGAAGCATATTAGGTCCGTTACTGTTCCTAATTTATGCAAACGACATGTCATCAGCATGTGACTGCAACTTGTTCCTGTTCGCGGACGACTCAGCCCTGCTGGTCTCTGACAGGAGCAGATTGCAGGTTGAAAAAACCCTCAGCTCCGAGCTCGGCAGAATCTGCACCTGGCTCGCTGATAATAAATTATCATTACACCTGGGTAAAACAGAGTCCGTTCTCTTCGGTTCGAAACATAATCTCAGCAAATCCGACGACTTCTCAGTTGCAGTGGGCGACATTATTGTCACAAGTAAGAAGGAAAGTACATACCTAGGATCTATTCTTGAGGCAAACCTCTCCTGTGACAAAATGGCATCCAATGTAATAAAAAAAGTCAATCAAAGAACTAGATTCTTGTACCGGATCTCCTCTCTGGTAAACAAAAACACCCTGAAAACTCTGGCAGGAGCACTCATTCAAGGGTACTATGACTATGCTTGCACGTCATGGTAGCCTACCATAGCACCTCCAAGGCGCTAAAAATAAAACTTCAAACATCGCAAAATAAACTGGTCAGACTACTGCTTGACCTCTCATCTAGAACCCACCTCACCTCTGCCCACTTTGACAACCTAGGATGGCTTAGAGTAGACGACAGAGTACAGCTACTAGCAATGGGCCTGGTCTACAAGATCCACTACACCTCTATGGTACCCATGTACATGTCAAAATTCTTCCCAAAGGTCAAGGAATACCATGATCATAACACCAGAGGGAGCTCCACAAATCATGTGAAACCCAGATTTGGCACAAAAAAGGGGGAATACACGTTTCGCAATTATGCCACATCAAGGTGGAACGCTCTTCCCACAACCGTAAAGGAAAGTAAAACTATACTTACCTTCAAAACCTCTCTTAAAGAGCACCTTCGGGGGAGAGCATTGCAAAACTGGCCCCGGTAATGGTACAAATCTCAACCTGTCGTACAATGGACAGCTTCCCCCCCCCATCTATGTATATACTCGCATTTTAGACTCTGTTACTAACTGTATATCTGTAGACTTGGTATGTCTTAAATGTCCGGTTAGGATTTATTAGAACGAAATCTAAAATGAAAATTGTAAATAAGCCATCTGTATGTAAAATATGTCTTATATGTCTTAAATGATATGATGAATTGGAAATGGGGGACCCTGATGTAAACAAGACGAAAGTCTTTCTCTGGTCTGCATCCCCTTAACAATTGTATGTTTTGAGCTGTACTATACTGTACCCAATATACAAGCTGTTAATAAACTTTTCAATCAATCAATCAATCCAGGCAGCTCCGGTTCGAGCATATGCCTTGAGTTGCACATAGCTCCAACGCCCATACCACCGACGACATGTTTGTTTACTGTCCTGGCTTCACGGCCGCACACCATTTACGTGACAGCCAGGCATGAGTTAGGGAGCGCTGGATTTGTGAAGAACTCCCCTATTCCTAAACCACTAATACCACAGTACTGGCAAAACGGGAGGAGCCGAGTGAAAAACAAGCGCCCCTCATCCCAATCCACCCACACCGCAGTATTTTTTTCTTTTTTTTTACCCAAAAAATATATTGTATATTATCGGGGCTATTAATACTGGTATCGGGTTTATCGGGATGACGTCATAATTCCTAATATCGGACCGATAATTATCGGGCCGATAATTATCGTGCATCCCTAAATATTTCCCCAGCCTAAGGCCTGTAGTTGTGTTATCTACAGAAAGAAACCGTTACTATAGAAGAGCTAGACCAAGTGTGGGTGAATATGCTGATGTGCTGTGTGTGTGAAAGTGCAAGTATACAGTCATAGACAACATTCTCTTAATAAGGGGAAGCAAGAAAATAGGACAATCTTACCAGACACATTGTGTCCTCGCTTTCTGTAGCCATTAAACTGTTAAATGAATGCAGGTCAAAGCATGCACTTAGATAGGATGTCTTTGATATAATAACTCTGCCCCAGCCTTACAAGATACTTTGTGTGTGTGTGTGTGTGTGTGTGTGTGTGTGTGTGTGTGTGTGTGTGTGTGTGTGTGTGTGTGTGTGTGTGTGTGTGTGTGTGTGTGTGTGTGTGTGTGTGTGTGTGCGCGTGTGTGATAATATGTTGGATGATACTCTGAAGCAATTTGGACTGTTATTTATTTTTTGAAGTCTGATGTATACTGTACCCTCTTAAGTACACATGCATTTACACACAAACACAAGCACACGCACAAATACACAGTATGGCACTCCATGAATCAGCAGTACGTCTAATTTCTCAGCACATTACAGAGAGGATGGCCTTGTAAGACTCCAAACGAAAGGCCTAATGTCCTGCTATTGATTTTCCCTCCCTTAAATTGTTCTTCATTTATGGCCATCTTAACCATTTATTTGAAAGAGAAAAAACAAGTAGGGAGAAGTCCGAGACGAAAAGAAAGCAACAGGCAAGTAGAATGTGCACAGCACCAGCAGGTAGATAGACAACAAGGAAGACAAACAGCTGCGGGGGATGTGCACAAACATGGAGAGAAAAGCAATGCCTTAGTGCTGTCTTTATAAGAAGATATGCTCAACACATCCCAAACAACAAGAGCTACAATACTTCCTCCCTCCATTTAAAGCTTCAGGAACAAATAACCATAGGGGTAGACGCTTGGCTCATGCATGATAAAGGTTTGGTAATATCTTGCATCTTGGAGTAATGTCAATGATAATGGCCTGGTTTCCTCTGGCTTTATTAAAGAAAAAAATATTGCCTCATCTTTATCAATGTCTGTCATCCTGTTTTTCAGATGGTTCATTAGCTGAAGCATTGCTTCATGTCCATGTCAATAAATATTCTAAATTCAAACATATATTGAAAAGATGTTTGATTATTAAAAGCAATTTTCTATTGAGATGAAGAAAAAGCAGCACGAGCGGATGTCTGCCTTGCGCGCACTGAATGCCTGCAAGTCAGGAGTCAAACTGCTGCTATCTTTTTTTGTAAATACATTTTAATGTAGGTCAAGCTTAAAAGAGAATAATTTAACAATTGTAAGGCTGGCAACGAAACGTTTCAACAAGAACCAATGCAATCAAATCTAATACAAAAAATTGCAATACTCAAAACATCTCCTCAAACTTAATTTGCGCCAACTTTGAGAGGTGTATGCCGTTTCAAATCCTCTTTAGTTGAAAATATCTGCTTTTATCTGTCCGAAAAAAGGCAGCACAGGATGCTTGTCTTTCGCCATGCTAGAGTCATGCAATTGCACACTTTCTCCCTGACCCCCGGTACACTAACAACAGCTAGTGGTGACGGAACATCTCTCCGCTGCTGCAGTTTGAAGGTTAAATGCCTTGCTCAGGGACTGCTGTGAAGAAAAATTACAGTGCTTGTTTTCCTCCGGCGGGGATTTTTCCCCGTCGGTTCCAAAAGTTGAACCATGGCCCTATTACAATCCACTATCTCAACATTCTGTAAAAAATTAAATAATACAAAGTTTAAGGTGCGAGATATTATTTTCTGTGTACAGTAGATTTCTTCCTCCACAATGTAGCCAGACTTTGGTGAGCAGCAATTTGTTGGCCCAAGATGCTGTGCTGTGATATCCAACACTCCTGACCTTTTCCTGGGCCGTATATAATATACAGACATCACAGTTTCCAGCTGGAAATCAGCTGGAAACGATTTCACTCCAGCTAAAGATTTTTGATAAAAATAAAATAAAGATTGGGAGAGCTTATGGGAGAGTGAGTACAGTGTGTGAGCTCACGTCTGTGTGTTTTCCAGTGTGTGTCCTTGAGTGTTTTCATGCATGTGTCTGTCAGTATGTGAGAAATGGGTGCAAAGTTGCCTACAACAACATTTAGTGTAAGTTCAAATGACCCCTAAAAGCTTGTGTGAGGTCATGTAATATTTGGACAGCCTAGTCCAATTTAGCCAGTCATATCTCCATCTGCTTTGCTCTGTATTTACCACGAATGGGAAATGAAAACTGAGATAGGCCAGCTGTATGCATTTAGAAGTATGGCAGAGGAAGGCAGAGCCATTCCCACTCTACAGCTTTACCCCTGCCCTGTTAGCGTGCCAATTTGTCTCTTCTATCCACCATATACTGAGTCAAACAGTGTGCCTCCTGTCTCACTGGACGTCTGGCACAGTCAGCAGGTTCATTCATAACCTGATGATCATACTGTAAGGTTTTCAAATGTGATGGGCTGGAAAACTGTCTAAAACATACATTACTTTTTTTTTTTTGCCAAACACCTGGAGACTTTTGACGTCCGCTGTTAGATTTGATTAGTGGCTGTGGGGCATAAAACATGGCACTCATGGCTATGAATTTGGATGAAGTGTGACTGAGTAAACCAGACTGTCACAGAGAAAACACATATACATATATATATATATATATCCATTCAACCAGTCATTTCAATTCTCAAGGTCTTAGACACATCTGCAGTATTAGCCCACATTGGCCCAATGAAACACTGCAATGTGTCATTAGAAAAACAACATTTAAAACTACTGCAAACATTTCATTTATAAAACAATGAAAATGATAATAGTCTGTTCTGAGACAAAGGAGCACAAACATTTAATTTCAAATTTGGAGGCAGAATGTTTAACCCTTAGATGCATAAGTGGGTCTTTTTGGACCTGTTGAGGTGGTTTTCTTGAAGTATATTTGTAATTACATTTTTTTATCATTTCATATTCCAGCTATTCCTCAAAAAACATGTTTTGGATATCATGCCATTTACATTTTTAATTTAAATTTTAAGGAATTATAGTTTTTGTATTACTACCCCAAGCTTCCATAAGTGGGTCAAAAAAAAATGATCCGCATGCATTTCCTATGGGAACCTTTGATTCTTATCACCTGTGGCTGTCAGTAATACATTCACTATAGACCACACAGACTACATCACAAGTGACACCTCTCAGGAAGATTATTTTACACAGCAAGATCTGATACCTGTCAGTATAATAATAATAATAATAATAATAATAATAATACATTATATTTGTATAGGGCTTTTCAAGGACTCAAAATCGCTTTACAATATAAGGGAAGGTTAGGGTGGGGGGGTATAGGTGGGGGGTATAGGACTATCAAACTTGATCAACCGGCATGGATTGATGAGGGGGGGGAGAGAGGAGAAGAGATGAGTTTTGAAAAGGGACTGGAATACTGTGAGGGTCTCAGAATAGCGGAGATCTTTGGGAGAGTGTTCAAAATGTTTTTTTTCAAAATGTAAAAAAATGTCTAAAATTATAAATTGTGAACAATTAAATATAAAATATTTCTAATGTGAACCAAAAATATAATACCTTTTAGACCCACTTATGGAAGAGTGTAGGGTCCAGTCACTCGTGCATCTAAGGGTTTTAACAGCAAGAAAACAATGGGTTGAAGTGAAAATATGTTTTGTTTGTAATTTGGATGAGCTGACTTTTGTAATATCCTTATACGCCTTGCAACAAGATGTTTCTCTTAATGGGCATCATCAATTATGATTGGTTATTAATGATACATCAAAAAGAAAACCGTTAAATTGATAATTATTTGCAAAAGTCAGGTCAAACCCATGCATAGTCTCTGCACACAAGGCATACATTAGTATGCCCCATACTGTGGGTATTGTCCACAGTACATATATGATATCAATGTGTACTTGTAAAAGCGCCTCGATGACTTCGAGGCGTGAAGATGGACGGTGTGGCGCAGTGCGCTGTGATCATCAGATCAAGGGGTGAAACCCGCCGCTGCTGCTTCTGTAAAGCCGTTGTGTCCTTGGGCAAGACACTTCACCTGAACTTGCTCCTGTGGGTATTGTCCACAGTGACCATTGCATGTATAAAAAATATGTGTAATGTGTATTTGTAAAGCACTTTGAGCATCTGGAAAAGCGCTATAATAAATGTAAGGAATTATTATTATTATTATTATTATTATTAGCCTTAAGTATTCATAGTTTATTTTCACACTCCAGTCAGGCTCAAAAGGTCAACCACTCAAAATGATTAGGGAACAACTCGGCACAGGTGTCTAAAAATCCTTGAGAACAGTGTGTTTACATAGCATTGAAATGCATGACATAGTTTGCCCTGCCGTGAGCACACAAGTGTCACACGCAATATTGCAAGTTCATGTTCCTCACCGCAGTGACATTACTAGCAAAGCCAAATAATGACAACACAAGGCAAACAATTCCAGCCTGCTGACACCCAAGGTCTTCTATCACCGTTTATGCTGCTGCTGCTGCTAAACAGTACATCGAAAAACCTTTACCAGAGAGTGACAATGAGCAAATATACAGTATACACGTTTATACAGTACAGGTGTATGCATTTTGTCTAGGTGTATATTTGATAAGTGTGAAAATAGGAGAAATGTGTGTAAAAGACTGCAGGCTGAAAGCGAGGCTCAGCTTTGCCGTTTCCAGAGGCAGCGTGACATTTTTGCTGAGCAGTGGTCACCCATGGCAGTCGTCAGTGAAGCTTGGCACATGTGACAGAAATGCTGAGCGTGTTGGTCAATCTAACCACCGCTCTGCTGACACCTCAGTTTCTGCAGGTTCCTGTGCAAATTCAAGACCCATATTTCCACAAGTCATTATCCTCATCATATACTGTAAGTTTATCCAACAAGCTAGAACAAACACATCTTAACTGTTACAGCAACACGGAAAAATCTCTGCAGAACGATCCAGGTTTTGATTCTTAAAACATTTCAACAGGAACCATTTGGGATTCTTAGAGGAAAGCTGGCTAATTCATCCAACATCCCCCTGCGTTCTCCACCTTGTGCTGAATATTAATCAGCGAATGTTCCCAGTATCAACCTGGCATCCAATCCAAACAGATGATGGATGGCTCACCAACTGGGATATCTCTCACCTCTCATTCCTCCCCGTCAGGGCTTCATCCAGATATGTGCAAATGATTTATTTTTGGACAATTTCCTCTTATTGACTGTCATTTCACTTTCCGGTTTGGCTTTGTATCTATTTCTCTCTTTTTTCCTTTGACTGAAGCCTTTTGCTCTCTTGTTCTCATTTGCTATAAATCTGTCATGAAATGTCTTTCTAATCACATTGAATGTCCTTTTTTGTTGCTTGCGCATTCAGAAAGGCAAAATATAAACTGTCTTAATAATATTGAAGAGCCTTCATACATTTTTGTACTGACCAATGTTCTTTTCCATTTTATCACGCTGCACTTGTTACTCCATAATGAGCTCATGTAATTCCACAATCTGACCTACAGTTTACATCTTGTCATTGATAATTACTGTAACTATTTCAGGGAATAAACATTTTTGGGCCAATAAATGATGACTGTCAAGAAAAGGATGTTAAGTTTTATAGAGGATTTGAACATCCAATACAGTGCATTTGACAATCCATCTAAAGGCCTGTTGTAAGGACTATAAACTATACATTCAAACTGCATATTATTCTTTACGCCATGCAACTATAATATTATTACGTTTGCACTGTTGGAATATCATTAACATAACATATATAAAGACGGTTTATTTATTCAAGCAAGTACAACACATACTATAAATATGATCATCAACCTTCTCTTTGAAAGTTAACATATGAAATGAGACGGGAAAATAGTTTTGGTGACACTGCCTCTTTGTTTTACTTTTATCTGAGCCTATCTGCTTGATGTCAATCCTGCACCGTGTGCAGACATTACGGGCGATACCCCCCTGCATTCTTCCAGCAGCATGATTATTTTCCAAGCTTTGATGGGTGACGGCTGAGTTTGAAAAGGACGAAAAAATAAAAGAATAAAGACTAAATGATTCCCATCAGATTCGGTTATGGCTCTGACCTTTTGCAGCTCAGGCTGCACACTTTAGTATCCATCATTCTAACTCAAGACTCATTAGGTACAATGGTTTACTCTGACATGTGGAATTTTTCACACACATCCACATGGACACAAATGTGCATTCCAGGCTCTACGTTGGTTATTAGTTTGGCATTGGGAGCAGTGAATGACATCATGAGGCATTCGGCGGTAAACACCCCTGATTGGTGGACAGCTGAGACTGCCAAGAGACTGGGTGTCAGTGTTGGTGGTCCACGGTCTCTTGCTAGAGTCCTGCCCAACGGCAACTCAAACGAAAAAGTAGAGTTTCACTCTCTGCTGAGGTTTAACAAGCTTGTGTTAGACTGCTGGGACTGATTAGAGCATTAAGGCTTGTTGAGTTTGTTTGAACAGAGGCAACTCACATCCCAAATCCTTTTTACACGACAACCCATGTCTTGGATATGTATCATAAATATATGGTTGAGTGATGTTTGCTTCGCAAAATCAAACACACATTGTGGTGTTTGCTATTCAGTTTTTATTTATTTATGCGAGAACAGTATTTTTTTGCAAATGTTTGTGCGTTTGTCAGCACACTACATTAGATCATTTAAAGGGATTCTATAAGCCAGGCTTTCATGATTTTGCAATTCAGTAAAATATAATTATGTTGTCACTTTCACAAGCTTATCCTGCAGCAGCTTATTGTGCTGGAAGAAAGCCAACAGAGGTGTTACACACTTTACAGACAGCGGCAAGGTATTTACAGAGGCACTGCGAGACTGTGCGAATACAGTAAATAAATGCACAGTCTGTATATATTGTTAAGTATATGGATAAACTGTATATTATCTATATATCTAAATAATAATTAAAAAATAAACACAAAATAATAAATACCTGTGTGAGAACGGAGTTCCCTGAAAGAACAATGTGTGAAATAAATAACATTTGTTTTTTCTAATTGTTTTACATTTGGGTTTATTTAATTAGTTTTTGAATAAAAAACATTAATGAAATTCTGAAAAAAAAAAAAAAAAAAGTTGAAACAGCAACTGACAGGCCCAACCGGCCCAATCATTACCACTAATTATTATTATAAGAGACTGTGCATTATATACAGCAAGACATTGTGCCTTTCTAACAAGATTTAACTGGGGAATATTGAGTTGAGCACAGGGTTAAACTTGCTTCAAACAAGCCCAAAGTTTATTTTTCCAACCTCTGACTTGGTAAAACTGAAGGAAATGTATGCTAAAAGGCATTTCCCTAAAATCTTGCCCTATTCCTACCTTGAAAGACACTTGATACTTCTCTCAGCCTGGAAATTGTAAGTATAATCCTTCATTCATTGCCTGCAAAAATAATACAGGTCTGCAGAATCTGGATAGGCTTTCTCTTTGTTCTCAGGTTCAGTTAGGATTGGGAATTTTAGCAGCCGGCTGCTTGTGTTGGTGTGTTATCCTTACATTTACATGGCCATGTAATTGTTGAACTTAGCAGTGTGTTCATTCATTAGTGAGTGCTTACCTCCCCAGTCCCTCTCCTCATCTCTCTACATTAGCTCTGACAGTAATGACTTGCCAGGCCTAACCTCTTAACTGGCCTGATGCATGCTTGTGGCAAACCCACTTAGGCTTCCCAGCTAAAATGGAAACATGCCGTTTCAGTGTTTTTTCCTCTGGTCCCCCTCTCTTCATTTCCTTCCCTCTGGACCATTTCTACCTTCAATTTTAAACCAAATAGGCTTTTCAGTCAAATTGTAGCCGTTACGTATTCAACTTTTCAGCAACAGATGGCAAAAAAAATTGTGCATGTTTAGCTTTCACAGACAACTTAAACATTTGCACCTCTTTCAATGTGCATGTGGCAAGCATAATATTATAAACATTGGATTTAGTCAAATTTCTGTTGATCTAAAAGTGTGACTTCTCCCTTAATAGGATTATATTACTTCTAAAAGCCACAGCTTAACTGTTATTCTCTTTTGTCAGCGAATTGTGTTTACAAGTGTGTTAATTGTTGAGGCACAATTAGCCGGGTAATAAAGCTCAAATGACAACAATTTGTTTCAAACTGAATGCTCAAATTGAAGACGGTTTGTCTGACTAACACATACTGTACAGGTGAAATGGTCCAGATATAGAAATAGTATTAATCTAAACCCTGGAATAGTTAAACATTAGGTTTACATTGACTGAATACAGTATGGTTGTGATGCATAACAAAATCTCCCTCTTTGGATTTTCTGAACTAGAATTCCAGGGTCATTTATTGTCATTATGCAACACAGGACTGCCCCTATGGGAAAAGATGGAGGAAAATAGGCCACACCAGCATTGATAAAGACATCATCCCTGAACAAATGTTTTTTGTTTTTGTTCTGGGGATAGTCAGAGTCCTATCAGGGAGCAACTAATGAGACTAGTAATGTACCTGCAGCACAGTTTCTTTTTCAACCACCAGACTGACATTTTTTACAGAAGTTAGTATATACTGCAGCAAACTACGGTGGCCCTGAAGTGCAAGACACAACAGCATTTCACAAAACGCCACAGCATTTCACAAAACACAACAGCATTTCACAAAATACTACAGCATTTCACAAAACGCCACAGCATTTCACAAAACACAACAGCATTTCACAAAACACAACAGCATTTCACAAAACGCCACAGCATTTCACAAAACGCCACAGCATTTCACAAAACGCCACAGCATTTCACAAAACACAACAGCATTTCACAAAACACTACAGCATTTCACAAAACGCCACAGCATTTCACAAAACACAACAGCATTTCACAAAACACTACAGCATTTCACAAAACGCCACAGCATTTCACAAAACGCCACAGCATTTCACAAAACACCACAGCATTTCACAAAACACTACAGCATTTCACAAAACGCCACAGCATTTCACAAAACGCCACAGCATTTCAGAAAACACCACAGCATTTCAGAAAACACAACAGCATTTCAGAAAACACCACAGCATTTCACATTGGACGGAAAGGGTATTCCTTAGGGAGAACACTTATTGTTTGTGATTGGACAGAGCCAGCCATAGAAGCACTGCTGTGATTGGTTGTTTGGCTGCCAGTCAAGAAATGACGCTTCGTGATTGGCCCAACACATCAGCCGTTAGCTGGCTCACAGCTCCTCATATCTGTTCAGAAACTGGACAAAAGTTAAACATGTACAAAACACAGACTGTCTATGTCATGGTGAATACAGTCGCTGCTTTATTTATGTCTGTATGACGTTGTTGTGAGTGTGGACGGAGCAGCTACAGGTTAGTTTAGCCTGATCGATCCGATTCCGATAGGATTTACATGGAGATACGGCCCGCCCCCTCTCCAGGAGTAAACACAGAATGAATGCTTTATTAATTCATGGTTTTTAAGGGGCTTATCTCCATGTAAATACTATGGTAGACCACCCAATATTCGCATCGCTCTAATCGCTCGAGTTTCACCGCGGCTGTCAGCTGTGTTTGCTCCTGTCATTCAAACAAGAGGCGCTGAGAGGGGGCGGGGCGTATCTCCATGTAAATTCTATGGGAGATACCAACTACAACAAAATGAACATATTTGACCGTGATTTAATTGTAATACACGTTTCAAAGTGATGCCGAAGTAACAACATACTGATACCGGTTAGTAAAAACCATGAATTAACGCTTTGACAAGTCTGCAGACAAGACGGCAAGTGAAAAGCTTTTAAAATGCGTGTTTTCTGAATGGAATCTGATCCATCAGGCTAAACTAACCTGTAGCTGCTCCGTCCACACTCACAACAACGTCATACAGACATAAATAAAGCAGCGACTGTATTCGCCATGACACAGACAGTCTGTGGTTTGTACATGTTTAACTTTTGTCCAGTTTCAGAACAGATATGAGGAGCTGTGAGCTCTGAGTCAGAGCCGTATAATAGAAGAGTTATGACATCTCCGTTCACTCCAATGGACCACTTTTTTACAGCAATGGCGGATCGTGGAGCCTCTCATTCGTTCCCCGGAAGTTAGCGCCAAGGCTAGCAGAGCTGTGGAGTTGCAGCATAATAACCGTTCGTGACGGACTTTTAAAGGTAAGAAGAAGTTTAAAGACTTATATTCCGGATATTATCAGTACATCTGATTCAAATTAACATGTGTATTAAAGGATGTCAGTGGATTATCCCTAAATCAGTAGATTTAGGGAACGTTTACAGATAACAGATCAAGCTAGGATACCGAAGCAAGTTAGCAACAGACGTTGAACAGCCTTTTAATTGTAAATTCCGTTCTCTTAATGTCTATTTGGTCCAACGTTGTTGAATTAGAGAAGAGGGGCTTCTAAACGGGATTGTATACGGGGGTGGAGGGAGTTAAATATTAGATAAATATAACTTTGGTGCGTGTAAGAGTGAGTGTTTTTAGCAGAGCCATATTGTGTCCTTGTGATTATGTTGATTATTACCTGCCTGTATAATGTTGCAGCTCAGCTGATTTTGGATTGATGGCAAAGGGAGAGGAACTTAAGTGAGTGTGAAAACACAAGGTAAGTTTAATACTACTGTTTTATATAAGTAAGCATACTAAACATGTATTATATCACTGTATTATATAAGTAATCTTGTTAGTAACCTACTGTATGGCAGGTGGAGGGGCAGTGATGTTACAGGTGGAGGAGCAAGACTGCAAACTCACAAGACAGAGAAATCAAAGTTTGTTCTCCAGAGAAGAGGTTGATTTCACTTCAATTTTGTATTTCATATTTTCTAAAGATGTGGAAATGGCAACAAAAAAAACACGTGAGAGCTGTAACCAAGACAACTGTAACAACAGGAGTAGAGAGCCACCAAGGTTTTTCAAGTCCCTCTCTTGCTCCATTTTGCCAACCCAAACTTCCAGGTACATGACGGGACACCTTGCTTGTTTTTGTTGTTTGCTCTCCTCTGGCTGGGTGCTGGCAGGTGGAGGGCAGTGATGTTGGCAGGTGGAGGGGCAGTGATGTTACGGGTGGAGGGGCAGTGATGTTAGCTGGGTGCTGGCAGGTGGAAGAGCAATGTTTAGTCCAAATATTTCCATTGCAACGGCTAATGGAAATGATTGCAGCTGTGGATCTGTTTGGGGGTTGCTGGATGTGGTAGCTTGGCTGCTGTTGTTCCTTTTCACCTTTTTGGATTGGCTCTTGCTTCCAAAATGGCCATCTTTTAATTTTATTTTTTTTCTGTCATTTCTGATTTGTTTTGCCTCAATTCTCAGCCTCAGCCGTATAAATCTTTTTACGAGTTTTTGTTGTACTCCACAGCATGACGGAAGCCTGCTGGAGAGGGCCTGAGCTTCTTTCTCCAAGACACCCACTGCGTTGGGGAGCTGCATGAGGGAGGAACCAGTCTTGGTCCTAAATAGTTCCTCAATTTGGTGAATGAAGTCAAAGGCTTCTTGGGAGGGACGACAAAGAGCACCTGCTTTGAAGTCTTTCAAGTCCACTAACAAGCTGTTGTCACCAGAAGGACTCTCATCATGGTGCTCTGTTGCAATTTTGCATTTTTCACAGATGCTGGCAAACTTGATGATTTTGTGGACGATGTAGCCTGCAAGATGGAAGAGAATACATTTCTCAGTTTTTGTGAGGTCAGGTGCTGCTGCTCTGTTCACCGCCATCAGCTGTTCCACTCTGACTGATGGAGTGATTTTTGGCTCCCCTGTGTCCAGGAAGTCTGCCAAAAAGCTACTGTGGTCTTCCTGGTAGCTCCCAGAGCTGATGGTGGTGAGGAACTGCCCCACAGATATGATTATCAGTGCATGATGGAATTCCACTGGAGTTGGGACAGGATTTTTAGACCTCACACTGCTGAATGTATTTTCAAGGCAGTCTTGTGTGAACCTTGACGTTAACACAAACCTGTGTCCTTGTGTAAGCATCTCCTCTTGTATGGCCAAAATTGATGTTGTTGCCATTATCACCCGTTTGAACAGGCTTCCAACCTCCCTTTTGACCTATCTTTATCCCACGAAACAGATGGACGATGTTCTGGAGGAAGGTGATGGCCTTTTGGTACTCCTCCATCTTGAGCCTGCTCAGGGCTGTAATTGGATGGCGAGATGACATCAGATCAAACCAACGATCAACCTGCTCCAGGAACCACGCTGTCGTCAGGTATGACAGAGGGCGGTTTTCTTGCTGCACCATGTATTTCAGCCCAGCACTTGTAGCCTTACTGAACACATTTAGAGCAAGACCAACCTTCATCTTATCAAAGTGACTTGGCTCGATGGCTGCAGCTGAAAGATGGGGAGCTATTTTTAAGGCCATCCCTTCCTGAAAGGTCAATAAGTCCTTAATGGGGACCACAGAAACCTCGTTAGAGGGGAGGTTCTCTCTGTTAACAACATCCTCAGGAATTATGAAGACCTGCCCACGGACAAGGGCACTTTTTAAATTTTTTACCAGTGGGACATCGGGCATGAAATAGAGCTGCCTGTCTGGTTTTGCTGGATGTGGCACCGATGTTTTATTTTGGTCCACCCCAAAGGATTTCCACATGGCTCGGTTAGGGCTACCCATGTCGGTGGTGACATCAAGCACATGTAGCCCTATGGATGTTGCCCTCTGTATTATCTCAATAATGATTGGCCTGTACTCTGCTCCATTGGTAGAATTGCCAGTGTAATGATATGCCACTACTTGCTTCCACCGTGTTGTGTTTCCAGCCAACATAAACACACAAGCATGTGTTGCCACCCCTGTGTGACCTGGTAAAGTCACATCACCGTACAGTTTGCCTGTAATCATGTCTAACTCCACACTTGGTGTGATTGCCATTTCATCCAAGGTCAACACACACTCCCTTTCAAGGTCTGTCAATTTATCTGCCTTCAATTTTAGGAAATCAAAGACCTCTGTCAACACACCAGGCTCAAACTTAACACATTGCATCCTTCTTTGCAGTGTCCTTATTCCTGGAAGGGGAATCTTCAATTCCTGCAGAGTTTTGTAACCCGTTGGTCCGCTCGCAAAGCGAATTTTTAAAGCCTTCTTAATTGTCTCATTGTTCCATTTCATCCCCTTTGTGGTGAGTCTGCCTAATGCCTTCAGTTGGTCTTTTGAAAACGTTTTCTTATATTTCTTGTCCCTAATTTTCATTGTTTTCTTGAGAGCTGCATTTTCCTTCCTGATTTTTCTTAGTGCAGCCTTTGCTTTTTTGGTGATTCCTTCTTGGCTCTTTAATTTTCTCTTTAATTGTTGTAATAGATCTGTTTGAATGGCTGCTGGTTCCCTCGTATGCTGACTGGCTGCTGGTTCCCTCGTATGCTGACTGGCTGCTGGTTCCCTCGTATGCTGACTGGCTGCTGGCTGAGTGGGTGGTGTCCGCCCTCCCTGTCTCTCCTCACTAACCATGTCCTCTCTTTCTTCACCCTCACTTTCCTTTCTCTCAGTCTCCTCATCCCTTCTTCCCTCAATCTTTGAGACTAATGTAAGTAGAAGACATGGCACTGTAAATGTTCGAACATTTAAAATATTATACCACTTAAAAATAAGAAATATTACTTTTGTTACTAAGAGTTCATACTTATTATACCTGTGTCACCGTTCACACTATAGCTGTGATCATGAGCTATGGGCTTTGTAGATACAGGTCCCGGGGTGAATCGTGGTGCAGGGGCCCTTCTCTTTTTGACCACAGGGCGATGCACGAAGATGGTGGGTATAGCCTCTGCTCTCAGCCTAGTCTTGCCCTTTTTTGTCTTGACAAATTGGTCTGCATCAAAATGTGCCTGCGGAGTGACTTGAGGTTACTTCACACACAGAACAACTGTGTCTGAATCTTGTCTGCCCACATACATATTCCATAGTGGTTGAATACACAGTATTAGGAAACACTTTATACTTACTGGACATGTTATACTCATTACATACTGTATATATGACCAAGAATGTGAGACAACTTTATAGAAATTCATATCACATCTGTTACTGATGCCATTTGTCATACTTTATTAAATTCACAAATAATAAAGTTCCATAACTTCAGTTGGGAACAAAGACCACACCTTATCTCCCCAAGGCAATTTCCCATCCAATAGGTGTGCTATATAGGTGTGTATAACCCTTTCTCCTGTCTGTTTATCCCTCTTTCAGCACAAGAACCAGAGGGGGATTCAATGGAGCCTGAAGAGCCTGTTTTTTTGTATTAAACAAAACATTAAGCTTTCCCAATGGTGTGGTTTTCGTTTTGTGAAAAAGTGCAAATGCAGTGTTTGTATATAATTACCTCACATATTTGTTTGCTGTTGGTTGTGAAATTGCTCCTGCTGACTTGAGCCAGCCATTTTTTCCTCCGCTCTGTCTCAGTGGGGAAGCCGTACATTCGTACTCCTTTCTCGGAGCGATTTGAGCATCCCCAGGCAGCACAGCAAACCATGGTGGCGACTGGGAGGCAGCACAGCAAACCAGGACAACACGGAGGAAAAGGCACAGACAAACTGCATGATATGCTATTCAATGTTTATTGAATTCCATGTATTTGCAATGGATGTTCCTAAAACAACACATTTAACATCATCATCATCATGCTGCTGCTGCTAGTCCTTTGATAGTCACCTGTCGGTCTCCTGTCCTTTCTGAAAGCCATAAAGATGACCTTAGTCATTTAGATAACTTGTGTCCTCAATTACCATGGGATTACTGAAACTACCATGAATTTAAGAAAATGGTAGACATGAATCTAATCTGAATTGTAAAGCATTACTTTAGATCCGCTCCCTCTAAATATATCAATAAACATTAGAAAGTGATGCTCCTGACTACCATACAAGTTTAAGAAGATAATATTGGTTTTAAAGAATTCAAAGCTATAAATAAACAGCAACAGGCTCTTTAACCAAGGCACTGTTAGCCTACCATGTAAACTAGTTGTTCACACTAATCCTAATATTATCACTTAATATTAGCAAATTCTGTTTTATTTTTTAAAACATATTGATGTAAATACATACACATATCGATTTGTTGTATAAATATTGCAAATCAAAACCTTTATTCACTAATAATTACCAAAAATCGTAGTTCTATCTCCTGTTATCAGTGCATTCACATTGCCCGCCATGAACTTCCGGGGAACGATCCTCGTCTACATGAACCACGTGACGATAACCGTTTTTGGACTTCCGTTGTCGTAACTCTTCTATTATACGGCTCTGCTCTGAGTGTGCGCTAACGGCTGATGTGTTGGGACATATTTCGCTGTCGGGTGTTGACCAATCACGAAGCGTCATTTCTTGACTGGCAGCAAAAACAACCAATACCAGCAGTGCTTCTCTGGCTGGCTCTGTCCAATCACTAAAGGAATACCCTTTCCGTCCAATGTGAAATGCTGTGGTGTTTTCTGAAATGCTGTGGTGTTTTCTGAAATGCTGTTGTGTTTTGTGAAATGCTGTGGCGTTTTGTGAAATGCTGTTGTGTTTTGTGAAATGCTGTGGTGTTTTGTGAAATGCTGTGGCGTTTTGTGAAATGCTGTGGTGTTTTGTGAAATGCTGTGGTGTTTTGTGAAATGCTGTGGTGTTTTCTGAAATGCTGTTGTGTTTTCTGAAATGCTGTGGCGTTTTGTGAAATGCTGTAGTGTTTTGTGAAATGCTGTGGCGTTTTGTGAAATGCTGTGGCGTTTTGTGAAATGCTGTAGTGTTTTGTGAAATGCTGTTGTGTTTTGTGAAATGCTGTGGTGTTTTCTGAAATGCTGTAGTGTCTTGCACTTCAGGGCCACCGTAGCAACCTTTCCCTGACAGAAATGTGTTATTTATTGCACGCATTTAAGTTTTTAGTGCAGTGTTTTTTTTATGTTATCAGACATATGCTGCAAATTCGGTGGAACATATTCATGAGAGACTTTTAGCCTTTAGGGCTCTTTTACCCTCACTCTATCCAGAGGGCTGAAATGATACACGAGTTCAGCTATGTCATTCCTGACTGGACGGCAGAGATAAGAGAGACCAAATAAATCTCCAAATGGGTTACACTGACAGTGGAAATAAAGAGGTTTTGGTTGACCAGCCAGATGACTGACGTCTTGGTGCCGTTCCCACCTCAGTGACCAGCAGATAAACCCAGGATTAGAGGGAGACACTATACGCTGCTGCACACGTGCATACAAACACTCACACGCTCACCCAAACACACCTGAAGGCATAGTGTGTCCTACAAAACACACACAACACAACTGTGGCACATTAAAATCTAATCCAAATCAATCAAGCTTCATAAATAAGATTCACACTGTTAACTAGAGCCTCTATGTGCAACTACCCTGATCAGCACGAAAGTCACTGGTCAAGCAACAAGGACATGATAGTGGCACTGCAAACTCATCTCTTTGCTTTACCCGCTACCGTATTGCCCCCTCGCCAACTGTGCACCCCAGAAATTATTATGAATCAGAAATGTTAGATTGCTAAAAGGCTTTGGCGAAGCCAGAAGAGAAGAAGAGAAGGAAAACAGAAAGATAAAGATGAAGAGAACGCCAGGGCAGAGAGTGGAGAGATGTTATCGGGATCAGAGATTCTGTCTGAGCAGCGGACCTCTCTGCGATGTGAACTCCTGGTGGCCTGACCTAGAATGATTCCAATCTGTCTGTGGCAGGAGGGAAGACATCCAAAAGGAGATAACGCCAGTGAACAACTTCATAATGCCTACACCTGTTTTCTATGTTCACTGAAAACAGAAGGCTTCATGTTAGTCCTACAGATAATCAGCATATGGATAGGATGACTTTTAGTGCGGCAACTTTTTTCTCCTCAATTCATATTCATAGTGTAAGAGAATATTTTAATCTGATCTGTTTATAGAGCTTCTTATTGTTTCTTAGAATCTGTGATACTGCAAACATCTGCTTGTAGTCACTCAAAGACTCCTCTATAAGTTGAGGTCACAGGTCAAACGCTTCTCCTATATCCGTGGGGGAGGTTTGAGACCTGGCTGCATCTCTTTGAGACAAGTAGTTCATTGTCTTCCATCGGCTATTGATTAGGTAAACGCGGGCTTTCTGTGGGCCGGCCTCTCCTTGTGTAGCAGCGATGTTTGTGGCTTTGGGGGCAGAGATAAGCAAGGTGGACCACGGGACGGTGGGAAACTAAGATGATCTCCCGGCCGTATGTAATTAATGTACTGTGATCAATAAACTCTCAGTGCTTTGGCTAATCGACGTTCCAGACTCCTTCATTCTACCTCAACATTGCAACAACAGAAGTTTACCTTCACAATTAGCGTCACGAACAGGATACCGAGAATTCTTCAGAAGACTGGTAAGTGCTTTTTTTCAAATCTATTTGAACAACTGCCTTACCAGACTCTGTGATTGACGGTATCAAAATTACTTGTGAAACTGCGCGAGTGCAATTTGTTTTGGTCTCTCCACTGTACATTTGAAGGCTTAATCATAACCTGAGGAATCGGTGTCTGAGGGGGATTCTATCCTGGCCGGTTTTTCCTGTGATTGCTGCTGGGGCAAATGCCAACAAAAGCAAGCACAGCTCATGTATAAAACAATAAGATTATTTGGGGCTAATAAATAACCTCGGAACATCGACTTTTAACGATTTCCGCTGTGTGTGGTTTCTAGAATTAAATTACTGGACAATCACACACTGCAAATATTCGGAGAGACCTTAAGGAAAGCATCAGCAAGGTGGAACCTCTGTTTCAAAAAGCAATGTGAGGATTTGTAATTGAAACAAATTGCCGAATTCTGGAGATTTCAACGGGTTTAAATCAGACCAATCCGTTTTCGGGTGTCTGCTCAGGCCTGCACGAGGGAGGGCGAATTCCCCTCCCCCCTGTGGTGAACGGCACACGAGGAATGTTTAAGAACACAGACTTGTATTTTCTGTTAATCATACCATAAGCTCAAGAACTAAATTGAGCTATTAAATGGGAAGGGTGGTGGCAGAATATTACATTCACACTGTGTTTAATAAACTAACGGATTATTGAATTGGATGTTGTTTAAAAAAAAAAAAATTTATAAAAAAAAAAAAAAGTACTGAATTAATTAAAAAATCTCTGCTCTCGGTCGGTTGAGCAGTTTTACCACTACATTTGCATAGTGGTTTTGATTGAGAATAAGGTAGTTTATTGCTCATCAACAGATTACTAGTAAATATGGCTGAGAAGAGCCCATATTAAACAGATATTTCAGTGCTCCCGTTGACGTTTCCGTAATTTCAGACTAAATTAAACTGGATGATTTTTGGCCAGGGCGCTGATTTTGTTGCGAGTACATGTTTGTTTGTCTAATTGCAGTGTTTGTTTTATTGTACTAACCGTTAAACATGGGTAATACTGCCTCCACAAACGATTCAGTTGGTAAGAGGAAAACCATTTCACACACAAAGACACTTAAAAAAAACCCGATTGCAGAAAACCACTACACGCATTTGTTTTCTCCAAACATGCCGTCTGGAATTGTCGGAAGAACTTTGGATTGGTCTAAAGTTATGCCGTTTACATCGTTACTTTGCGAACACTCACAACAGATTAATCAGAAAGGATTGATTCAATTTGATTGGCCTCTGACAGGTAGTTTTGATATGGCCGTGTTGTGGCAGGCATTTAAACTGGTGGAAGATAATTCAAATTGTTCATGGGATCAGAAATACATGACAGAATGTGTGAAAGCCTGGATGACAATGGCAGAAAAAAGGGGTTATGAGGAGCGGAAGAATGCAAAATCTGTTGGCAGCGAGCGAGGCTCCATCGAGCTCAAGGCGCTGATTGATAAAGTTTCTCAATGTGCAAAAAGTTGTCATTTGCTTAGCCTAGAGCAGGGGTGGCCAACCCGCGGCTCTCGAGCCGCATGCGGCTCTTTGCCTAGTTTCATGCGGCTCTTCAGTTCATATCGAATTGTATATGTGTGAGTTTGGGGGAGAGACACTGACTCCTGACTAGTGTTGCATGGTGTACCGATACTTGAAAGGTATACCGCGATACCCTGCCGTTAAAAACGTTATGATTCCTCCGTTTCATTAGTATCGGTACTTTAAGAATGACGGGGGAAAGTACTCCGGTGAGAAAGCGCCGTTTTAATAAGAGCCGTGTGTGTTCAGCGCTCTGCTTCCACTCCCTGCACTGCAGCCGTGCCTGCTGTCCCGCCCCTCTCAAGCACGCTCTAAGTCCCTCCCCTCTCAAGCACGCTCTAAGTCCCTCCCCTCTCTCGTGCACGCGCTAGCTGCCAGAGCATGTGAGAAAACCAGAAGCATGGCTGCAAGTGGGAGTACAACTGCCGCTGCGCCTCGGCTTGTTGAGAAAAAAGACGCCAGAAGCGATGTATTTTAGCTATATCTCTGACAGTGAGGGCAAGCCTACGGACACCACGAGGCCCGTCTGTAAGAAATGTATTAATTTTATTTAATACGAATTCTTGTCATTTATTTTATTTATTGTTCTCATTGTTTAAAAGTTTGTGTTATGGTTATGGTTCTGGTGTGAAATAAAGCACAATAATTACATTTAAGACTGTTTCCCTTTTTTTAAGAAAAATAATCGGAATCGCAATTCTTGACTTGGTATCGAAACCAAAATGTTGGTATCGTGACAACACTACTCCTGACAGTTAAACCTGATATTTAGTAGGTCTGTTAAGTATTGAATGCTGATAATTCTGACGTAATTTGGCTGGTCAAAGTTGTTCGGGCTCGGATAAAATAGCTCCGTTACTTTCGTCCCGTGTTACTTTCGTCCCGGCTCTCCCTACGTGTGTATGTGTGGTGTCAGGTGTCAGTATGAGAGGATGACAGCGCGTCTAATTTTGATGTGGCCCAAGAGCCAATCACAATAATACCTGCGATGCAGTGAACCAATCACCTTTGAGGGGGGGGAAACCTATCGTTGATTAAACACTATCCAGTGTTTCCCCTACCATTGTCTTAGAGGGGCGCTGCCCGCCAACGGAGCCCCGCGCCCCCCCCCCCCTGGAATTCAAGGTGTTATATATATAATTTTAAAAAAAAAATATATATATATACCACCAAATTGCAAATAATCTATAACTACTGTCACTTTTCACATTGAACATGTGCTCTTTTATTAAATAAACTAAACACTTTCATCTTAAGTTGTGGGTTTAGTGTTTTTGACCCTAAGAAACACTGATGCATTAATCAATAACAATAATCCACAGCTCCTCTCTCTGCTCCACAGGATTTAAAAAATATATCCCAATGCCACAAAAATGCATCAGTGACGTGGTTGAAATCTTGTCTCCAGAAAACAAAAAACTGAAACAAGCGGTATCAGTGACTGTGTGTTTGATGTGGCTCTTTGCAATAACATAGAAAAAATGTGGCTCTTAACCTCTGACTGGTTGGCCACCCCTGGCCTAGAGGCTGCTTTTGATGTAAGATCAGAAAACATGTCCAGATTCAGGGAAAGACACGGTGAGAATGTTCCAGACATTGCAAAATCAATATTTTTTGATTGGATTAAAAGATGTGGTAAAACTCCAACCCCATCTCAGCTCATTTGTATTTTGACAGACGCAGGGCTGTTGGACGGAAAGCAGGCTGTATCTCTCTGTACGAAAATAATTCCCGCGACAGAACTCTCAAATCCCGTTGCGAGAAACTCCGATGATGATCTGTTAATGACAGCTGCAGCTATCATGAATAAAAATGGTTTGAGATATCACACAGAACAATATGGCGAATTAGATTCGGCACAAGCCGAGCAGAGGGCAGCAGCGGGGGAGGGGAATGTTTCACATGGCAGTCCGCTATTGACCCCCACTCCTGGCACTCC
Organism: Gymnodraco acuticeps; assembly: GCF_902827175.1. Lineage (NCBI taxonomy): Eukaryota > Metazoa > Chordata > Actinopteri > Perciformes > Bathydraconidae > Gymnodraco > Gymnodraco acuticeps. The sequence goes on from NW_022990947.1 coordinate 879,373, forward strand.
GCCACTCCGCTTACAAGATTACACAGGTTCGCCGTACGGCACCAGTTTTCCAAAACATGTCCAGCGTAAAATGTACACGACAATGCAAACATCTCAGGATAATAATTCTGAAGAAAGTGTGACCGCCCCGAAAATTCTGATAGGAGATGTTCCAGTTTGCAAACCCTGGACACCCGCTGAGGTCATTGATGTCACTAACCACGCTCCCAGTCCCACTAAAAGTCCAGATAAGTATCTGTCATGGTTGACTAATATTTGTTCAGTTTATAACTGTTTGGTTCATGATGTTAAACAGCTGATAATCTTAACATACAAAGCAGATTGGCCCACGTGCAGAGACGAGTTTAAATTTCCTGAGTGTACGGCCGCAGGGGACTGGCCCACGACACAGACGCGAGACATGTGGATACAAAGCGTCGCTGCATTGGCTATCAGAGCATGCGCTAAAACTCACACAGATTTCTCCCAAGTGACGGCTTGTGTACAAGACCCAGCAGAAAATGTCCCAGAATGTATCTAGCGTTTCATGACAGTATGGGACAATAATGCGGGAATTAAAAGAGAGGGTAATGATTTGTTTGCCATACAGACCTTGTTACATAATTTAATCCCAGAGACAGCTCAAGCCTACATGATGTCAACTCCGGATTGGCAAATTAAATCTTGGAAAATGACTATCGCCACAATGCGTGCGTTGCATAGGAGCCAAATATTTCTTACTCCCAGAATTTCACAACTGCTTCAACAATTTCCTCAAAACACCCAGGCTTATCAAATTCAGGGACAAAACCACACACAGCAGTATCAAAATCAGGGGAGATCACAGGATTATCATAATAAGAGCAGACAGCAGCAGAACAAAAATCCCAAAAAGTTGATGCCATGTCATGTTTGCGGAGCAACGGATCACTGGGCAGGACAGTGTGGTAAGCGGTGGGGGGTCCAGCAGCACACACAGCCCCCCCTCACCCAGCCCCCCTTTTCCCAGCCCACATTTCCCCCTAACCTTCCCCAGCAGTCCGGACATTTGGCATTAACGCAGCCTCCACGGTATGACAGACAAACTCAGCAGGAGCAGAACGCTCAACAAAGTGGATTTAATAGAAGATAGGGGTGCCAGGAAGATATAGGATCAGATTCACAGCATTTCCCCATTCAAGCAGCAACAATTCGCCTTTCCAATAACCCGCGTGAAGATCCGATTATGCCCGTTGATTTTAGTGGTACGGCTGTAGATATTTTGATTGACAGCGGAGCCACCTTGTCTGCCGTGCGTACTAAGGAGAAAGTGTGTGAAGCAACCAATAAGTTTGTCACAACTATCGGTGTTGCTGGAATTTCTATGTCCGAACCCATTTCAGAGACCACTAATGTTTCAATTAATGGATCAAACGTGCAACACTCTTTCATTATTTCAGATGGAAGTCCTATTAATTTAATGGGCAGGGACTTACTATGTAAATTACAGGCAACAATACATTGCACTTCAGACGGATTGTTTTTGACAATTCCTGATAGTAAGGTCTATCAGGCAGTCCAATTCATTCAATCATCGCGAGACAACCTTTATTGTTGGTCATTTCCAGATTTCAACATGATTTCTGTTTTCTCCACAACAGGGATTCAGAAGATTGCTAGCATTTCTCCGGTTTGTGCGTCTTTAATGTCTCTTATGCGACCTGTGTTGAATTGTCATTGCATAGCTGCCTTTAATCCGTCAGATGACTACGTGCGATCAGTAAGAGGTTTTTGCAACAAATCAGATCGGTTGATGAGTGAACAATATGTATTCATCGGCCGACAAGGATGTGCATTACCACTAAGGCTGACACAATCACAACACGGCTATCATGTTGAAGAAACCCTCCCCTACATAACGGTGGCTGTTACGCCAGGCAGTAACCCAAAGGAGGTGGGGGCCATGGCAGCCCGCTGCCAGGCCCAGCTGGAAGCCTCACTTTCCCCTCTCTCACACACACACACACAGGCACCTAACGTAATTAACTTTGGAGAGGAGCATTTCCTGCTGCGTCTCGCGGAGCCGATTGCTCTTCCCCAAAGCACCTTCCTTCATTTACAACCGAACCCCCCCACAGAGTATGGCCCCCCCTCAGATTTTTCAGAAGTCTCGGCTACATTATGGGCAAAACACAAGAATCATGTGGGTTTTGTTGCCTCAGCGCCTCCACATCGAGTAACACTTAAAGCCAACGCCAGATTGCCAGCTATCAGACAGTACAATTTGCCCCATAGAGCCATTTTGGGGATTGAAGGAGTCATCCAATCTTTGCTTGATCAGGGCGTGTTAATTTACACAACTAGTCCCTGTAATATTCCAATTCTACCCATACCTAAACACAATCGCCCTGATGAGTGGCGCTTTGTCCAAGATTTGCAAGCTATTAATGCTATTGTCATTCCGACAGCTCCAATTGTGCCGGACACCAATTCGATTTTAGCTTCTCTGCCCCCGGACTCTAAGTACTACACAGTGATTGATTTATGTTCAGCATTTTTCTCTGTTCCTCTGCATCCAGACAGCCAGTATCTGTTTGCATTTACTTTTAAAGGTAAGCAAATCACATACACGCGCCTCCCACAGGGGTTTGTTGAATCTCCGACAGTGTATGCAGCAGCTGTGAGGAGAGATCTGGACACTTTGGTCCTGACAGGAGGTAGTACCTTGCTTCAGTAAGCAGATGACCTGTTGTTGGCTTCTCCCAATAAAGACGCCTGTCGCATCGACTCCATTCTGCTCATGAAAAGACTTTCTGAATGCGGACACAGAGCATCCCTGGCCAAGTTGCAATACTGCCAGACTGAGGTCACGTATTTGGGTCACATTCTGAGGGATGGACACCGTCTCCTCTCGCCAGCAAGGATTTGTCTGTTGAACAAAGTACCACCACCTCGCACAAAGAAGGACATGCTTTCCTTCTTGGGCATGGCAAATTATTGCAGACACTGGATTTTTGAGTATGCTGCGATGGATTCTGTCCTGCGTGCTGCCACTCTGCAGGCTGCCCCTAACATTGTTCAATGGTCTGAGGACATGCACACAGCTTTTCAGGACTTAAAGCAGGCCCTCACATCTGCTCCTGCCCTGGGGCTCCCTGACTACCATCAGCCGTTTCACCTGCACGTCCATGAGAAGGGGGGCTTTGCAACGGGCATCTTGGTGCAGAAGCATGGCTCTAATTTCCGGCCTGTTGCATACTACTCATCTCGACTCTCCCCTGTGGTGCTTGGTATGCCTTCATGCCTGCGGGCTGTGGCCGCAGTTGCGATAGTTGTAAAACAATCCTCTCCCATTGTACTGGCCAGTGACTGTGTAGTACATGTCCCACATGCAGTTTTGCATATTCTGAACACCTCTGCTCCTCAGCATATGACGGCAGCAAGGCGATCTGGTTATGAAGCGGTAATTCTTTCAAGTCCACACATCACTCTTAAACGTTCCCCCCCCCCTAAACCCAGCTACACTGGTGCCAATTCCAGATTTTGAAATAACACATGACTGCGTCACAACGATTGACATGTCTTCCTCCCCCAGAGCTGATATGTTGCAAACTCCTATCCCTAATTCAGATATGATTCTATACACAGACGGGTCTGCGAGCAGGCCGTCTGACACAGTACACTTAGCAGGCTACGCTGTTGTGAATGACTGGGAAGTTTTAGTAAGCCGGGCCTTGCCAAATGGCACGTCAGCTCAAGCTGCAGAGTTGTATGCTCTGCTAAGGGCGTGTATTTTGGCTCAAGGTAGAGTTGTAACCATTTTCACAGACTCCAGGTATGCATTTGGTATGTGCCATGATTTTGGTGTCTTGTGTAAAATGCGCGGTTTCTTAACATCGGCTGGTAAGCCTATTCAACATCATGCGTTAGTAGCTGAGCTATTAGACGCTATCCTGCTCCCTGCACAGCTAGCAGTAGTTAAATGTGCTGCTCACACAAATTCTAATGATCCTATTTCGCATGGAAATGCGTTAGCCGACACCGCGGCTAAACAAGCAGCAGTTTCCTCCTCTTCTATGGTGCTCCAATGCCCCTCGACACAACCCGCAGAAACCATTTGTTTGCCTTCCTTTAATGATGTCGCGGACATGCAAGCCCGCGCTGATGTTAGGGAGAACGATTTATTGCTAAGACGAGGTTGTACACTTGACGCTGAGTCCAGCTTGTGGCTCCACCCAGACGGCCGGATGGTCTGTCCCCGTTCATTCCTCCATGTTTTGGCACATGTTGCACATGGCAAATCACATGTAGGAAAAGGAGGGATGAATGGGATTATAAAGTCACAATGGTTTGCTCCAGGCATTACACTAGCTACACAGACCGTTGTAGATAGATGCATGATATGCCAGCAGACAAGAAGAAGAAAAGGTCCAGTTCAGCATGAACATTTACCGCCCCCCTCGGGGCCCTTTGTAAATATGCAAATTGACTTTTCGCACATGCCACCATGCCAAGGATTCAAATATCTTTTGGTAATAGTGTGCCAGTTCTCCAAATGGGTAGAGGCCTACCCTACCAGAAAAGAAGACGCCAGAACAGTTGTAAAGTGTCTTCTCAAAGATGTTGTCCCTAGATTTGGTGTTCCAGCAGGGATTAACAGTGACAGAGGTCCAGCATTCATTTCTAAGATAACCCAGAGTCTAGCTACAGTGTTAGGGTTCAAATGGCAATTGCATGTTCCCTATCATCCACAGAGCTCAGGTCAGGTTGAGAGAATGAACTTGACTATAAAGGAAAAACTCACTAAAACAATGTTGACCACAGGACTAAAATGGGTAGACGTGCTGCCGCTAGTTCTGTGCTCAATCAGAAACTCACCAAATGCAAATACAGGGCTCAGCCCACACGAAGTATTGATGGGAAGGCCAATGTTCACAGGATCTAGTCCTCCAGTAATGCCCCACAGACTCACTCTTTTGTGGACAGAGGATTACATGACTAACTATGTCAAATATCTAACTGACATGTTGAGAAAGTTTCACAGGCAGGTGGCTGACAGGCTCCCCCAGCCTGGTGAGGAGCCCACCCACCCTTTTCAGATTGGTGATAATGTACTAATCAAATCGCTTGAAAAAGATTCTTTGTCTCCCAGGTATAAAGGTCCTTTCCAGGTATTAATAGTGACCAGAACAGCCCTGAGAGTACAAGGTAGAGCGGAGTGGATTCACGCTTCAAGATGTCGTCTCTCTCCTCTACCGGATGCTGGCGTGTGAAGGCAGTCACCATCATCGTCATTCTGGGTTTACTGTACCTGGCCAAGAACGCCCTGCTAGATGAAGCTGTGAAAATCCCAACAACAGGTGGCGAGGGACCTCGCCCGTCTGAGGGAGAAAATAAGGTGCTCTTATCTAAGAGCGCAGACGACTTGACCACTCAGGGTCCAGACCCTGAGGGCAAAACAACACCAACGGGCAAAGAAGTGCCTAGCGACAAGGACAGGTTGTATCCAAACACCACACAGACACTCAGTATGGTGCAAGAGACACAAAGAGAGAGAAAAGGAGGGAGAATAAGGAGGATTGTCTCCCTCCCTGATCATAAGTCAGAGACTATTGCCTTTAACTGCCCAAGTTCAATATGTGACTCATCTAACTGTATTATTGTGTTTCCTGTGTCCTCAGTTTACCCAACATGGGAGATATATCCAAAAAGCCAGTACGCTTGGTTCAGGTTCGCACCAGAGGGGGTAAGGATGGCTCTTAACACCATCGAAGAAATGCCCCCAGAACTGTGGTGTAGCACGGTAGAACAGTTCGAGACACTGATAAGGAATGAGGTAAAATGTACAGTGCGGAAGCCAGATTACCGCGTTCCCAATCTAGGTGATACTGCATGCACATTTACTGGACCAAATAGCAAAACAAATGTTCCATCTACTCCACTTAAACAATCAGGAGGCGAGGTAGATTCTTCAAAAAAAGGCCTTAATTACTCCTTTTAAACAAACTAAAACTAATTCTGCAGTAAGTTTAATGTTAGACTACGCACATGAACGTAATGTTAGCAACTGTTGGTTGTGCCAAAATATGCCAGAATCAATGCATTCTCCTATGTTTAGCCCAATTCCTTTCACAAAAGCTGATTACGGTTTAGTAAACTGGAATGACATAGCATCTAGAATTAGCGATGAGGCTGAGGATTGTTATACTCCTTCCTATCCCATAGACTCTGAAAAACCTTTACAGTACAAGGGTTTAGTCTCTCTCATTGTTGATACAGTAAATAAAGATTACCTGCCTGACGGTTTCAAACGTTTGATGTTTTTAAAGCTAATATATATGAAGAAATACGTTAACCTAGCTTTTGAATATAGATTCCAGTTAGCTCTAGCTCAGACTAATTGTTCGGCTAACTTTACAAGTCCAACATGTACAATGCAACCACACACACCCGCTTTGTTAGTTGAAGCTTTGGTAACAGTTGTGCCCTGGTTTGGCTCTAGAACAGTGGACTCCGTTGAGGTTAAAATACATGACTGTACGCAGCCAATACCCTTAGGCAAGCCCCCTACACGTGACTGCTCAGTATATGTTCCCCCAATTGTTGTGCATGAATGGAAGAATGTGTCCATCTGTTTCCAGAATGCAGTAGGATCTCACACCTCTCCTGATGTGGGACACAGCGACTGTAATACCATAGTGAGAGTAAATTTAGCCAGAATTCCCCTCCCACAGAGAGTTTACTTAGTTTGTGGGGACCGGGTCTATGGCTGTGTGCCATATGATGTTTTTTATGGTACCTGTTATCTAGCCTACCTAATCCCTTTAATCCGTAAAGTAGAGGCTACTGAGATTGCAGCAATACTTCCCTCTCTACACAGGAACAGCAGGTCTATTACACAAGGACAACAGATAGCTAGCCTATTCTTGCCTTGGTACGGTATTTATGTCACTCAGCAGGAAATTGTCGCATTGTCTAAAGTTGTAGAATATCATTTAAATGTATCCAACAGAGCGATGTTAGCTGAACACAAAGAATTGCAGGAAGTTAGGACAGTAGCACTACAGAATCGTATGGCGCTTGACCTCCTCTTAGCGGCCCAAGGAGGAACATGCAAGGTGATAGGAAGTGAATGCTGTTCTTTCATATCTGATGCCACACCTGAAGTTATGGACATGGCTCATGATACTGCCAGGGGAATAAAATAATTGCATGAAACTCATGGGTTTACATTTGGGGAATTAAGTGGAACTTTTGGATCTTGGGGAGCGGGGCTGTTGTTACTGTTTCAGTGTTTATCTTGGTTGTGCTAATCCTAGTGATCTGTTTGATCACTGTAGTTAAATTAGCCATACGAAGGGTTGCCAAGACTGCCCTCCAGGCCCCACAAAGGCTAGTTGGACATTCGACTGTAAAGGACACAATATTAATGTACAATGCCGAGCTTCCGGACCCCTGGGTCTCCATCGTGATCTCCGACCCGTGGGTACCTCCATTCAGCGATGGAGATGTTGTTTAAAGTTGATATTCTGAATAAAGAACAGATGTTTTGATAATTGATTACAGTTGATATACTGGATTAAAGGACAAATGTCTGATTTTTTCCTTTTCAGGTTGTTATACAAATAAAATGTCTGATTTTCCTTTTCAGATTTTGAACAAATGTATTTGAATGAAATAAATGTATTACTAAGTGCCTTACTCTTGAATAAAGCGTAATGAAGTAAACGTAAAGTAATGTTAAAGATTGAGGACACTGTAACTTTACAGATTACAGATTGATCGATTCAACACTGTGAATTTATACCTTAAACTAGGAACCTTAGCTGGATCTCTCATGATTCTGATTTATACCTCAATTGGATTTCTCATAATCCTAAATTATACCTCAATTGATTTCTTATAATCCTAAATTCTAATTGTGTTTTTAATAAGTAATTGCCTTAAAGTAAATCTTTGAGATGTAAGCTGATTTAGAATTTGTGTTTGATGAATGAGATTAACTGAGTGATAAATGATAAAATATCTTATTTTTGAAACATATATTTTGCTATAATATTTTGTATCCCATGTGTTTATTATTGTGCCTTTTGACAAAAGATGCCAAGCACTGAAGAGAGAAGATTTTTTATTATGATTGACTGTGTTCAATCATGGTGATTGAAATGTTTTCAATCTTGTTCTATTTTTAATGTAATGAATGTATCTGAGCCCACCCAACTCTGAAGACGCCTATTGATTTTAAGTATTGACTGAAATATTCTTAGACTAATGTTAATTGGTTATCAATAGATTGATAAAAAGAGTGAATCTGTAAGAGAATATTTTAATCTGATCTGTTTATAGAGCTTCTTATTGTTTCTTAGAATCTGTGATACTGCAAACATCTGCTTGTAGTCACTCAAAGACTCCTCTATAAGTTGAGGTCACAGGTCAAACGCTTCTCCTATATCCGTGGGGGAGGTTTGAGACCTGGCTGCATCTCTTTGAGACAAGTAGTTCATTGTCTTCCATCGGCTATTGATTAGGTAAACGCGGGCTTTCTGTGGGCCGGCCTCTCCTCGTGTAGCAGCGATGTTTGTGGCTTTGGGGGCAGAGATAAGCAAGGTGGACCACGGGACGGTGGGAAACTAAGATGATCTCCCGGCCGTATGTAATTAATGTACTGTGATCAATAAACTCTCAGTGCTTTGGCTAATCGACGTTCCAGACTCCTTCATTCTACCTCAACATTGCAACAACAGAAGTTTACCTTCACACATAGCATTCAAAATCCAAACAAATACAGAAATAATCAAATGCCTTTTATTAAGATTAACATATAAATGTTCTAGAATCCAAAGTCCTTCTAAAGATGAAGAGGATTGTTAAAATCATTGGATTAATATGTAAAGAAACGGGTATAAAAAGGTAAAGAACGGTGACTTATTTGAGGCCAATAAGCTTTGTTAAGTTACTGTGTCAGGTAAGTTCATGAGTAAGAGTGAATCTAACAATTTATCTTAAAACAGTGATCTTCTTCAATTATGGATTCCTGACAGCATCCTCAATTCCTTAGAGTATAAACTAAGCTTAAAATAACTAGCGCTAACTGAAGCATGCCATTACAGCAGCTGAAAGAAAACATTAAAACTACCCTATTTCCTTTATTGTATGGTCTTGTTAGAAGACCTATGAGGTGGCTGTGCACACAAAGCTCTACAGATGTAATGCAAACACCATAGACCCATGAGAGAGACATTACTGTGGTTGTTCTAATTAAATCACCAGTGCATACTGCTGAGCCAGCTGCTGCTTGTATGATAGTTTTCCTGATGGCTTGTCGTGCAGGGTCTCGATACCCATCAGTCAAGGCCCAAGTGGATTTTGAGCCTTTTTAAGTTTAGTCCTCACATAACTAGTATGATATAGGCTCAAGCTTCCCCAGTATGTAGGTGTTAAAGTTTCCTTTGTTCAAATACACTGCACTTTCCTTTATGTTGCGCTAAAATACAGTGTGATGTGAATATATTGCTTTGATATTGGGATATTGTTAGGCATTTATATTGGGAAGCAGTATTGAACTATTAAAAGGATCTACCAAAACTAAAATAAAGGCCAGAATCTAGAACAAAGCGATATTTAAAAGCAGACAGGAGTTTAAGGAGAGCACTTCCTTTTACTCTGATTTGCATGGTATTGCTGTTGGCGGGCTGATTTCCCCTGGAGGATAATGTGGTACAGTTGTGCGAATGCTGCACCCCAGAGAATGGCCCTTATCTTCAATGGCTCTGCAAAACTCCAGCTGTTTTTTAATTGGTTGCCAGGGTGGGTGAACAACAAGTACCACCCAGCAGTGCTCTGTTTGGTGATGGAGAAGCAGTAATGTGTGGCACGTGGCCAGGAACTCGGAGGGCCTGCCCGGGTCAATAGAAGCAATACTTACTGCTGTGGTTTTCAAACTTTTTCTCTAGGGGGCAGGGATTTACATAAGATTGTTCTCATCAGCCCAAACTGATTTTGTGAGCGATTGAGTAAAATAAACAATTTCTTTGTTAAGATCATCCAAAAAGGCTATATCATTCAGTGTATTATAAACTGAAGGGACTTGTATTGCCTCAGCAACACAGACCAAGAAATATTCTTTTTTAACTGTAAACAGAATGTACAGATGTTAAATGCAACAATTACATCACAACATCAACAAAATCATGGCCCTCTTCTTGCCTGCCTTGATTTGTTCAAATTACAGAAAGGAAATGTGTACTTTTTGATAGTTTCCCAACCTTTTCTGTGATGTGTTCTGTCCTGTTTTATGTAGGTTTCGACATGATTTAGAGATGCATTATTTTTTATAATAATAAATCCCAATGAACAAACATTTCACTGTTTTAAATTGTGAATATTTGCTTTTTTATCTTCTTCGATAGAAAATGGACTATATATTTTCATTTGTTTCTAATATTAATAGCCTAAGCAATTATTACATTTATCAAGAAAAAAGCGTTTTACTAAGAAAAACATGAAGAGTCTAATTACAAAATGGGATTGTACACAATGAAGAATATCTGAAGTCTAGCTTTGCCTTTTTTCTTAAAGACATTAGGGATGACAACTGTTGTTTGCAACCCGGTATCACGGCAAGACGTGAACATGTGACGATTTACCATGCTGGGAGACGTGAAGATGTCACGATTTCGTCCCTTCAACGTGACAGTTACATATTGTTAACATGGCCCAACCAGTGGAGATATACCCGGAAATGCCTAGCAAATGCTACCCCGACGGTCGGTTGTTATTGTAAATATTAAAGGTGACATGTCATGCTTTTCCGGTTATTACCCGTCCCCTTGTGTGTTATGAAGGTTTTTATGCAAAGTACACCATGTAGCGAGTAAACTCTAACACAGAAAATACCTCCCCAAAACGCCTCGTTGGAGATACGTCACTGTCCATTTGATTATTCCGGGTACATCATGATGTCATGTCGTCCCCGGAACGAAATGGACCAATCCGTGGAGCCGTTACGTTACGTCCGCGGAGCCGTTACGTTAAGCCCCCGCTGATTGATCCAAATTGACCAATCCACGGACTTCCTCACACACTCAGTGCAGGCAGCTCTGCTGATTTATCCTCCCTGGCTGCAGGCTGATAACAGACAGTTGGGATCGCGGCTAAATTCTCTCTGCAGACCCATTCTCACAGCGTTTATCAACCTTTTTCTTACTCAATATCAAGCCACATTTATTGTTTTTACTTCGGCTATGACTTTGTGTGTGCTCAGGGTGAATTTGGCTGTGTTTCACTGTGTATCGCTAAACAAGGAAATCACACCTCCACGGAGCTCAGCGCGATTCACAACGTCCCGACTGGTCCCGACCAATCGGAGCACACTGGGCTCACAGGGAGGGGGGGGGGGGGGCAAGAGCTGCAACGAGCCGTTTAGTGGAGAGAGTGAATACTGCTGAATACAGATACTTTACAGAGATGCTGTATGCGAAACCAATGTGAGTTTGGAAAATTGCACAGTATAAATCTATTCTAGTAGACCTCAACAATGGAATTATGATCAGTGGAAATGGCCATGACATGGGACCTTTAATATAATAATGATTTATTTTGTAATAGTCACACTCGATTACGCCGATTTCCTTGTTGCCCCAGCTGGTCGACACCTCTTTTAGCAGAAACAAAGGCTACATTAAGGGAGACACCCCAGGTGAATAGGGTAATTTTTTTAACTTAAAAGTATCAGCTAGAAATTTCTCCAGTTAATTACTTACAATAAGGCAATTGTTTTTTGTATTACAAGTTTTCTGAAATAGCATGTTTAAATATACAAATTATCCATTATCTCATGAAATATGCACATATTTTAACACATTTCAGGAATCGAAATCTGAACTTTGGATAAAGCCAGGTTCAAAATTCTTGTTTCATTTTGTAGTCATATTAGTATCTAAGGCTTTTACAGAAGGGATATTGGATATCTCTTTTTATCACTCCATAAATCAGAAAATACTGTCAACAGCCCTAAAATATCAATTGTCGCCATGTTTTAGGTATACAATGTTGTATAATTCAGGCTATGAATGATATATGAACAAACCCTTCCGTAAAAGCCTTCATAATATTGATAGGAATATAACTGGAAGGTTTTGTGTATCTACGTGCTACTGAAGTTGAAATTTCGAACTCAGAGTAGGAGAAAAAACTCATTTTGAGAAAACGACCTTTAAAGATTGCAGTGAGGCGCTAGCTAAACCCTCCTGTTCTTTGGATGACAGCTTGCGCCTCGACGCACTCCGTGAAGGTATTTCATGTTCGGGGTCATTTGTTTTTTGTATAACCTTGCTTCGTGCAAGTGACAATTGTTGTCGTCTTATCTGTGAACGTTTTTTTCCCCGTTCTTTTGCTATTTTGAGATTTCAATTTCTAGCGGAAAGCTAACCAGGAAGTGTTTTAGCACACCACGTGACGCATCTGAACGAATCACGTTGTCAGAAATTGACACCAGCCAATGAGATTTCGTTTCTTGGTTTAAGACCCATTTGTGCTTTCACGATTGGTTGCTGATACAAAGGAAATGACCATATTTGGATCCGATGCGATTGTGCACGAGAGACACAGCTTTCCAACGATATCTCTGATGACATGGTGCACACAGCGGTCGCGGTACTTTATGTTACGTTAGAATGCTAACTTTTGGTGAATTTAGGAGAAATCTACAGACGCAAATAGACAAACTATAGTAAAATAAACACTTAAATGTGTATTTTGTACGTTTTCCTTCCAAAAGCCTGAAAGAAAACATGTTATAGAATCAAAATAGCACAAAATCTCAAAATTGACCAGTACTTGAAAAACGATGTTTTTGCCTGCCGTGTCTCGCCCTGTATTACATCGATGTTAATCCATGTGTGTGGATGTGGAATTAATGGACGTGATGTTGTGCGATTGCGTTGCCAGGCAACAGCTTCGGTTCATGTTAATTTACAAACTCTTCAACTAGAACCGTAGTTATATTTAACTAAAAACAAGCCAGGTCAACGTCTGACCATCACCTGTCAGGTCTCTTATTCTGTTAGTTAATAATAATAATAAAATTCAATAACGTGCTTTAACCACTAGGTGTCCTTTTCTATCAGCTGTGCACCGTTATGGTGTAAATACAGCCTATCTACCAATTGGATAAAATATAAAAGTCAGCCGAATTAGTGTTGATACTGCAAGGAGACGTATTGTATGAAAAGAAATGTAAAATGTTATTTAATTGCTGATATATTTATGATCCACGTCACGTTTTCAGTTTTGGCGGCAGTTCAATCAGGAGAGACATTGATGTATGAAATACATATTTATTACTGGGACACGTCATATGAATGAAATAATGATTGCCAGAATTAATCAATCAATCAATCAATGTTTATTTATATAGCCCAATATCACAAATGTTACATTTGTCTCAGTGGACTTCACAATTTGTACAAATATATCAGTATGACAATACGACAGCCTCTGTCCTTAGACCCTCACATCGTACAAGGAAAAACTCCCGAAGAAAACCCACAGTTTAAAGGGGAAAATAGGAGAAACCTCAGGGAGAACAACAGAGGAGGGATCCCTCTCCCAGGACGGACAGACGTGCAATAGATGCCGTGTGTAATTAAGACAGGAGAATGGAATGGTGTTTGGCGATTAGGCCCCGGTTTGCAGGATTATCATTCAGGAGGGGAAGAACCGCTCCGAAGAAACCCCCGGGGTCTAGACACTGGTGGTGGTGATAAGTAGGTGGGACCGGTCTGAAGGGAGAAGGATTAGCTTGGTCCTGTAGGAGACGGGAGGCGAGAGGGGTGGAGGAGGGTTGCGTATTGTCACCTGTACATCATAAGATGCTTGAACCGGCCGATGGCCGGAATCAGTGCCGGGCTTACGTACTACCACTAAACAACGGCCGGAATCGCTGCCGGGCTTACTGTACATCATAAGATGCTGACCCGGAGGTCGACGGCCGGAATCAGCGCCGGACTTACGAGAACACTACCACTAAACGACGGCTGGAATCACTGCCGGGCTTACTGTACATCATAAGATGCTGACCCGGAGGTCGACGGCCGGAATCAGCGCCGGGCTTACATGAACACTACCACTAAACATTGCCGACACGATGGTCGATGACCTGCGATGCAGGGTTAAACATACACAGATGAACACTACCACTAAAATGCATAAATACCAGGTAGGAGAGATCTTGGATGGCCGTCTGGTTGTTGTAGGGATGAGGAATAATTACCTTGATTGTGGTAGGGTTGCTGCACCTATCCTGGACGAAGCCCTGAAATGCTATTAAGACACCACCACCAGTTATATGCATGTTTACCATAGGTAAACTGAAGAGATCTTGGATTGCCGGCACGAGCCGATGTCCGGGCGAAGAGGGAGATAACTAGCTTAATTAGCAGATTAATTACGCCACGGTGAGACATAGATGCTGATATGCTTTATTGGGTGATTAAGACTGTCTTCTATTATCTTACGTGAACTTCTCTTTCTCCCTGAAAGAAACCCCCCAAAACCAACGGATGGGGCAGCGTCCATGACTGTGTTGAAGCTTGAAACTGTGGTACTTACTGAGCATTGTGACAGGTAGTAGTTACCCGAACTAGATAACTCCATGCTGTAACACGTTACACCCTGACGCTGCCTGGACTCACTTTAACCCTGAACTAAAGGCAGCGATGCATATACGAACATCTCGTGAATGTGTTGCAAACTGCCTCTTGCCAGCGCTACCCTGACGCCTATTTTAGAGGTGAGCCGCGGGGAATAGAGGCGAGAGTCTGGGCTGTGCAATGAACCTGCTAGCCACCTATGACTGGCTATTGAGCCGGGAGGAGAAGTAGCTTCAATGGGATGTAGCTTAAGCCCTGCCTGCCTGCAAGAGGGGTTGTGGTTGAAGCCAGAAGTGGGTGAAGCATTGCATGCATGAGGGCCCGTTCCGCGTGAAGGCCGGAAGCGCCGCATTTGAGCGGCCCTGATGCCAGTGATGCCCTCTCGAGAGACTGAAGGCGTGCGTCAATTGTTTGCGTGAAGTAGCCCAATTCCATTAAGCCGGAGGAACTTCCATGGAGCCCGATATCCTTGTCCTTTCCTCCCGCGTCCGGGTTTGCGGGGTGGCCGGCTGGAACCGCTAGCCAACTGGGGAACGCCGCCTGTAGCTTAATCCGCAATACTGCAGCTAATGAATATATACCTGGAGCTGGGACGAAGCCCTGCTGCTGTTGCGTATTGTCACCTGGAATGACAGCTGACAAGAGGGAAGAGCAGATATAAAGGGATTAGCGGGTGCAACGATAGGCTTGTGAGAATGGAGAGAGGAGTGATTGGTTAGCTGGGGAGTGACGCCCCCGATCACTTAATGAGGGAGGATAGGGTAGAGAAGTGACGTGTAATATGAATGAAGAGCTTGGTTTTCCTGCTTGAACTTGCGCTAAGCTTAATTTCTTCCTGTTTGTCTAGAAGTCTTCTCATCAGGGCTCTATAAATAGAGAACTACGGCAGATATGTAATATTTAATGCAGCCGAACCGTGTATTACAATGCCGTTATGTGAATGACTTTCAAAGAGAAAAGCAAGCACACTCGGAATAAAGTATTATTATTATTTTTTTTTTAAATGTTCCCAACGTGCATTGCGGCTAAACCATCGAATCACCGAGCTGAGGACCTTGCCTACGTCTGTTTCCGGTATTTTTTATGACGGATGTATTTTTGTTATACACACATTCCTTCACATTTAAATTTAAATTAAAGTATTTCGTAAGGCCTTCTAAAATGGTTTTAAATATTTATATAGTTGAAGAGTTTGTAAATTAACATGAACCGAAGCTGTTGCCTGGCAACGCAATCGCACAATGTCACGTCCTTTAATTCCACATCCACACACATGGATTAACATCTATTTAATACATTAATGTAGCCTTTGTTTCTGCTAAAAGAGGTGTCGACCAGCTGGGGCAACCAGAAAATCGGTGAAATCGAGTGTGACTATTAAATAAATCATTAATATATTAATATTGACAATAACAACCGACCGTCGGGGTAGCATTTGCTTGGCATTTCCGGGTATATCTCCACTGGTTGGGCCATGTTAACAATACTGTGTAACTGTCACGTTTGAAGGGACGAAATCGTGACTTCTTCACGTCTCCCAGCATGGTAAATCGTCACATGTTCACGTCTTGCCGTGATACCGGGTTGGTTGTTTGACTGTCTAGTCAGAGCAATCAACAGCTGAGTCCGCCAAAAGAACTTATAAGAGAAACCTAAGAAACCTACATCAAGATGTCTTTAGATATAACTTATGATGTTCTATGTGAGACAATTTAGTGGTGCACTTGTCTAACACCAACAAGAATATGGATAACTGGTGGAACAGAATCTGAGTGATAGGCCCTCAGTCTCAGTGTTGCCCCTAGCACTCATTCCTGAGGAGCCTTTCTACTTAGGGAGAGACACAGATTGATGGAAGGACATGTATTGTTCTATACTGGTTGTCTGGGCAAAAACGTTGTGTCCTGTTCACTGATAGGATAAGTTCACTGCAGGAGTTGCAGTTGATATATTGCACCTTTTGTCCTGTAGTGGATGGATAACACAGCCTTTTCTCTATTGTTTTACCTTCCTTTAAAGGACTGTCCATCCGCCCTGGTAGGAGGCACTGATCCATCCTTGCTCTGGCAGTACAACATCAAACTGCTATACTAAAACGTAATTGTAGCTTTCTGCAGGCACTTGCCACTGCAGGACTGGCTGTGTCCCGGGCCAAAGCTCAGCTCTTGCAGTGTCAAAAGGTTATTCTCCCTCCATCTCACATTCAAATCTATTCACCTGTTTCCTTTAATGTGTTGTTCCAGTGGTTAGGTGAGAGTCTGTATTCACTCAAGGGATGCCAAAAGACAACTTACTACACTACTGCCCATAGTCACTCACATTCACCTGCACAAAACTCAGATGTATGTCTTTACCTGCCTTTGCAGACACACACTTACATACCAACCCAACACACTCTCACTCCATAATCGTCCAGGAGCGACGTTTGGTCAGGGTCCCGTGGCGTGCATTTGTGACGCTCCTAGGCTCCTTCAGCTTCATAAAGGGACGCAAATAGCTTTCAACTCATTGCAATGTATTCCCATCTGCGGCGGGATTTGACGCTCATGGAAGCACGGCATTCGTTTGTGTCGGCTGCCCTTAAAGGCAATGTGAGCGTCCATTCCCATTGGATAACGGAGAATTGTACACCCGGAAGTAAGTATTCCCCTTACTGTCGATTGATTTTACAGTGATATCTGCACTACTCATCGACTAAAAAACATCAGATTATCCTTGTTAATTACACAACATATATTGGCTTAAATTGTGTGCAATGCTTTTGTATTTTTCCCCTTCGATTCGGAGAAACAATTATTTTTTCGGAGTAAAGGATGGCAGAAGACACTACACTACCCAGAATCCCCAGCTATCGTTTAGGACTACACCATTGTCTCTGTTTGACAAACCCCGTTTTTTTTCACCATTCATTCCAATGGCTGGCGTCTATGTCACGTGATCTTCAAATTTCTCCCTGCAGAAAAAAAAAACATGGCCGAACTTCGTTTTATTCTCCGTGGAAAATGCCTATTTTAAAGTTAGTTTGGCCATTAAAATGCGTTTTGATGTCATTTGATGCGAGAAATATGAGTTGTTATTTCAGATTATGTGTGCAGTGGATGTACATGATCTTTAGTTTGCTAGTTATTACGAAGATTACTTCAGGAAATTGCATCCATAGAACGTTTTCATTGTTACCGATATCGATATTATTTCTGTTATGTTGTGTAACTGTTTAATGGTGTTATCTTTATTGCTACCCCCTTCCCCGTCAATGTATAGTGTTGGTCCACAGCGCAAACGTATTAGTTTAACAAAATCCGCATCTAAAGATACGTTATTTTCCCCTGTGCAATTCCAGTCTCACATCTCACAGCACATCGTCATTAACAAATACCGGAAACAGACCGAAAACATTTAAAACAAATTAAATAATACTTTATTCCGAGTGTGCTTGCTTTTCTCTTTGAAAGTCATCACATAACGGCATTGTAATACACGGTTCGGCTGCATTAAATATTACATATCTGCCGTAGTTCTCTATTTATAGAGCCCTGATGAGAAGACTTCTAGACACACATGAGAAACTGCCGCCAACACTGAAAACGTGACGTGGATCATAAATATATCAGCAATTAAACAACATCTTACATTTATTTTCACACAATACATCTCCTTGCAGTATCAACACTAATTCGGCTGACTTTTATATTTGATCAAATTGGTAGATAGGCTGTATTTACACCATAAAGGTGCACAGCTGATATAAAGGGACACCTAGTGGTTAAAGCATGTTATTGAATTTCATTATTTTTATTATTAGATATTAATAGGATCCCTATAAAGTATATTAATTACTCGTTATTCTCTACTAATAGTTCATTAAAGACTGTATATAATGACTATGTTGCACTCCCTTTCAAGATTTCAAGATTTCAAGATTTTCTAAGGTTTATTGACATATCATATTCACAAACGGTGTAGTTAGGCATTGAATTAAAAACTTGGGTCGCAGGTTCCTCAATAGTGCATTACAAGACATCTATCAATATTTGTGCATACCTCCAGCAATGTTAACTATGTTGAAGCACTTATTTTAACTGATATTATACATATGTATTATACTCTTATAAGATGTATGTAGATATTTAATCTCCGGCCTTGTCAGGTATTGAACAATCAATAAATAAAGAACACAGAATTGTTAAATATAAAACACAGAATTTGTGTGATTATACTAAATGATGTAAATAAACACCACTGCATATTTACAACTGTTACACATGCTGATGTAACGCAAATGTTTCCAAACTGGGATCAATAAAGTATATCTTATCTTAAGCTGATCGATGGCTACTGCCATATTTGCAAAATTTGCCTCTGAACCTTGACAAGTGCATGTTTCAGGCTTATCAATTAATGTGATGTAATGTAATGTAATGTTATCAATTAACAACAGGAGGGGTCACAAACATAAGACCAGCTGTTAAATACAGCTCTTCTGACCTTAGCTGGCATGTGGGTATATATATTAATGCTGCCCATTATGGGCACAAGCAATTTTCACCCATTTATTAATTATATGTTTTAAATTTGAGTGTTTCCTATCCCCTAAACCTCCAGGGATGTACACAGTTTAATACTGGCAACTTCTTATTATGGGAAATACGAAAACGTCTTTTAAAACTACAACTCCCAGTAGAGACGTGCCATAGATAGAGAACATGTTGCAGGACGCGGTGGACCCGTTCAAATCCAGTTTTGGACAGTCTGCCGTGGTTCCATCCCATTTCAAGTGCTGTTCAACGCTCGGCGTAACCCTCGGAGCACACTCTCCAATCACAGAGCTTGAGGACTATCACGGAGTTTGTCAAGCGAAGCGGAGAGAATACTTACTTCCCGGTGTAATATTCTCTAGCGTCTAAAGCAAATTAGCTGCTCCGACCCTTGGTCCTGACCATAGACTGGTCCTGACGGACTCCAACTTGTGTTTATTAATCAAACAAATAAATACATACAAGGATAATTATGTGTTATTGTTGAGTAAATGGAGAATGCCACAAATGCCACAATTTTAGATGCAGATTTTGTTAAACTAATACGTTTGCGCTGTGGACCAACACTATACATTGACGGGGAAGGGGGTAGCAATAAAGATAACACCATTAAACAGTTACACAACATAACATAAATAATATCGATAGCAGCGTCCCTAGCAACAAGTAACACAAATACATTAAGAAAAAGGCATTTTAAACAGTCATTAAAAAGCAACACAATCTACCTGCATTGCATTACTCTAAACGTGTAATAACGTGCTTTAACCAGTAGGTGGTTTGGGTTAAAAAGCTGTCAAGTTTACAGTGTTAACAAAATAAAATATACTGCTGTTTCTGGTTTAGTTTACGACGGATATATTTAGTTATTGTTTTGATATTTGTAACACAAAAGCGATGGAAAAAACCCACAGCAATACAGAAAAGATGGTCTTAACATGACCCAGCGGTCAGTAGTTAATAAAAAACAATAATATCAAAACAAAATATTACTACTAACTTTATTGTGAAATTCAAACTGAACGGTAAAAGAATAGTTTCCGGTCTATTCTGAGCCCGATCTCTGTAGATAAATAAAAATATAGAACTACGACAGATGTGTAATATATTGAATGCAGCCGAACCATTTTTTACAATGCCTTCATGTGATGACTTTCAAAGAGTAAAGCAAGCACTGCTGAATAAAGTATGATTTTATCTTTTACGAAACGTTTTTTTTCATATGGAATGCAGTTGGAGGTCAACCAATCACAGAGCTTGAGAACTAATCACGGGGTTTGTCAAACAGAGCACATGGTGTAGTCCTAAACGATAGCTTGGGATTCTGGGTAGTGTAGTGTCTTCTGCCATCCTTTACTTTCCTTTAAAAATATTTGTTTCTCCGAATCGAATGGGAAAAATACAAAAGCATTGCACACAATTTAACCTGTTAAGCCCGAAGGTCCCCGCCGGCGGGGACCCTGGTTTTTTTTTCACGACACTGTGTCTCAGGGCATCTTAATATTTAAAAACCTATTAATGTGTTATATCAGATTAACGAGAAGAATCTCAGCTAACTGACGATACGAACCATTTTTACCGAAACAAAACACAAGTCTCACAAGAAGCGTTAGCATTAGCCCTTAGCTAAAACGGACAGATGCTACTTCCGGTGCTAACTAGCAAAAACGATCTTTAAAACTTAATATTTTCTGCACAAACTACATATCATCTGAAAGCTGATACTCCACAGATTATTTTGTTATAAGTATCATCACTGTAGGACACAAACTCACTGAGCTAGCAGCCAGAACAGAGAAGAAAAAAAACAACAGTTTTCAAAACCATAACAATAATTATGTCTTACCGTTGCTGTTTTGTAATCAAAGCTCTTGTTAAAGGGAATAAAAACGCTGCTTAAGGTTAATCCAATGTCTCTTAGTCACTTTAGAATTGTTCCTGATAATCTATCATTACATTAATGGCAGCAGAGTAGGTATAAAGTTTCACAGTCCCGAGCTAATGCTGTCTCACTTGCTGTTTACGCAAACCTCTCTCTACTTGACGTAAGTGTTTAGCGCAGTGGTTCTCAAAGTGGGGGGCGCGCCCCCCCTGGGGGGCGCAGAGTCATGCCAGGGGGGGCGCGAGAGACATGGAGGAAAAATTGTTAGAAAAAAAAAAAAAAGATAAAAAAAAAAAAAGTCATAATTTGAAAAATGATTTATTCAAAAATAATATGATGCAGTACTATTACGTCTGGGTCTCTGTGTTTCATTAAAGCTCGGCTCTGTGTGTGTGGAACGAGCCATTTTGTGTGCGCGAGAGAGAGAGCGCACCGGTACCGGAGATCGTTGTTGTTAGCTTCTGGTGCTAGCAAGCTACGCTAACGGAGTTTTTTCAACAACAAGGTGGAGGAGAGTCCTCTCCTGTCAGACTGAGAGACTTAGTGAGCTAAAGGACTCTCAGTGTTATCTCAGTGGGTCTCAAACGTTTTGGTCACCATTAATGTAAACAATTATTTCCAAGGCACACGTTTATATGATCATTATAGTTATAAAAAAATACGAGAATAAATGAAAAACAGGTAGGAAATACTATATGACAGTAAAACAAGAATAAAGTTTAAAAAGGTGATTTGTAAAATATCCATTAAGAAAAAGTAAATCTGTTTACAGTTCTGTTTCATATGGGTGTTGAGAGATGCATCCATAGATCTCTTAATTTTGCTCTCAAAGTGCACCAGATTGATGCTTTTAACTTCAATATTTAAAAATAAATCTTCCCGGGGGAGCTTGCCCCCGGACCCCCCTATGTGAGGTCCACACACCACCTATAAAAATAGCACTTTACCCCTGCTTACACCTATATGCAGCCAGTCGCGGGTACACTGTGTATATGCGTGGGGAGTGTTGCAGTAGAAAATTCCACTGTAGCGACCGGTACATTAATGGGAAACCCTAAATGTTTGAGCACCCTCTATGAAACGTCAAGCTACCCCACAGCACCCCCAAAATAAATCTCTGGCGTCGCCACTGAGCCTGACTATTTGTGTTGGGGGGGCCCGACATTTTTTTTTGTCCAAAGGGGGTTCCTGACAGAAAAAGTTTGAGAACCACTGGTTTAGCGGGACTTACTAACTGTCACTCGATTCTATTGGCTCTAACGGTTCAGAAAATGTGTCAATCACCCAAATCGACCAATGGGTTCCAAAGATATGATCCTGTGTAGTATAAACTACGCCCGCTCCGGCTCCATTACGCAGCCAGAAGGGAGAGCTTCACCACCGAGCAGGTGCTAGAGATGCTAGCTAACGATAGCGGGGCTATGATCATACCAGATGACTCTTCGTCGGATGATGAAGATCTCCTCCAGCCAGACCTGGATCCGGACAGTAGTGACTCGGATGTTGAACTTCCACCACGGGAAAGGCATGTAATCTCTCTGTTTTTATATATTACTTATGTGTTTGGTGGAACTGCGTCACAGTGCTAGCTTAGCCAAGAAGCTACAGGAATGATTAGGCAAAATGTTAAATAGTGTTACTTGTCTTTTTGGAGTTACATTTTCTAAATGAATGGCCAGTGAATGAATATATACATGTGTTTACTTATTTATTTGGTGTAATATTATTCATTTATAGTCCAATATTATCCTTTTTATATATTACTTTTGTGTTTGGTGGAACTGCATCACAGTGTTAACTTAGCCAACAGGAATGATTAGTCAAAATGCTAAATAGTGTTACTTGTCTTTTTGGAGTTACATTTTCTAAATGAATGGCCAGTGAATTCATATATATATATGTGTTTACTTATTTATTTGGTGTAATATTATTCATTTATAGTCCAATATTATCCTTTTTATATATTACTTTTGTGTTTGGTGGAACTGCATCACAGTGTTAGCTTAGCCAAGAAGCTACAGGAATGATGAGGCAAAATGCTAAATAGTGTTACTTGTCTTTTTGGAGTTACATTTTCTAAATGAATGGCCAGTGAATGAATATACATGTGTTTACTTTTTTATTTGGTGTAATATTATTCATTTATAGTCTAATATTATCCTATAAGTATAAGCCAGTGAATTAATCTAATCTCTTTGTTTTTCCACATTTGTTAGATGAGTAGTGACCCCAGCAGGACAAAGCCACACACCCAGAAGACTTTCAGGGAGCAGCTTGCTACAGAATTGTTGGAGTTTGCTGAAGGCCCTGCAGAAGGCCCTGCACCCCCACCCTCCTCCTCCATCACTCACATGCATGTCCGAGTATTATGGGGAAGATGCCACCAAGGTCAGGAAGAACTGCAGGAGGTGCCTAGATGCTGGACTCAAAAGGGTGAAGACACCTGTGTACTGCAGGAAGTGCCAGGTCCCTCTGTGCTTCACTGTCAAAAAGAACTGTTTCAGGGAGTGGCACGACCTAAATACTGGAACATTCAGGTAGGTATATAGTTCAGGTAGGTATAACGTTTTGCGAGTGTTTATTTAAAAAAAAAAATACTTGTTGTTTTTATATACCTAGTGTGATTTTATTGTATAGTGTGTTGGTAAAATATTTGTTGTTTTTACAAATCTACAGTGTGGTTTTATTGTATAGTACGTTGGTAAAATGTTTGTTTTTACATGCCTATAGTGTGTTGGTAAAATGTTTGAAATAAATCTGCCCCAGTTGGAATCAAATGTTACCTATGTTTCCGTTTTTTTTTTATTGTGCAAGTACACCTACACACAATGACCTACAGCAGGGGTGCCCAACCTTTTTTGAACCGAGAGCTACTTTTAAAGTTGCCAGTCTGCCGAGATCTACCAGTCCAAATAGAGAGGCGTATCCATTACTGACAGCCTACTACCAGGTAAATACACACTTATACTTGTATAAAACTGACCTTTGTATGATTAATACTTCATAAAATACTGCAGATCCTTTATCTTACCTCTTTCTAATCTACACGCATACAAGTATTTAACTGAAGTTACACAACAGTTTTGTTGATACAGAGTTGGAGTTTATTCACACATCACATACTACAGTGGGTAATGTTTTCAAGAAACATTGAAGTGCTGCCACATATGACACAGGAAAAAAGAAAATACTCTGAACCCTTTCTTTGCCATTATATAAAAATAGTGTTGTTACAAAAGTATAAATTAGGCTTACTAATAAGACGACTCAGATCTGAAGCTACACAATAATCTGCTGCCAAAGTGCAATATAAAAGACAAAATTAATAGAATCAAACCCTTTTTTTGTTGCATTTTAGTAGAGTATAAAAAGAAATGCCTTTAAAATAGGATGCAAGCAACACTAGTTTCTTAACCTGAATTGATAATAGACTATAATCAATTTAAACAGAACAGATCTTAATGTTTGCATTCTTATACCATTTTGTACAATAATTATAATGAATAAGTTCAAACAAACTAAAACGTACAGCTGATTAATAACGGTATCTAACTTGAGTTTTTATTATATCAAAAACCTGTTGAAATGCTACTGTTATTTTATTAC
Source organism: Gymnodraco acuticeps (assembly GCF_902827175.1). Lineage (NCBI taxonomy): Eukaryota > Metazoa > Chordata > Actinopteri > Perciformes > Bathydraconidae > Gymnodraco > Gymnodraco acuticeps. The sequence goes on from NW_022990947.1 coordinate 904,005, forward strand.
GCATCGGCAGCCTCCAGGAATGCACAACTTCGCCGTCTTTGAAAGACTTCATGTGTTTCTCAAGAACGTGACTGACACGATAAGATGCTATGGTAGCAGCCTTGCTCTTGTTGTTGAGCCTGGTGAAAATGGACTGCTGTGCATTTAGCTGTCCTTTCAGGCCCCTCCCCTTTTGGGAGCGTAGGGCAGAATTAGGAGGGAATTCCGTCTCGTAGCGTTTGTGCACTGTTTTGAAATGCCGCTCCTAAATAACCCTTCTTCGATAAAGCCACGCTCGCATTGCAGATGAGACAGATGGACTTTGAATTGGAATAGATACAAAAATAATCATCCTCCCACTCGGAGTGAAAATCATATATGTTGCTGGGCTTTTTTGCTTCTGCCATAATTGGGGTCTTGTGTGTGTGCGGACTGTCACTCCTGTTGACACGGACAACGTCAGCGAAATAGTGCCCACTGTCCACCAGCCACGCCCCGACACATGGGGTCACGCCGGCCAATCACAAAGCCTTAATGCGTTCAAGTGCATTATTCTGGCACAGGAAGATTATGTTATAGGACATTAACGATAAAACAGAATATTGTTGTTCTATTTTTAGACACATCTCGCGATCGACTGGGAATCTCCCGGCGATCGACCGGTCGATCACGATCGACTGGTTGGGCACCCCTGACCTACAGTGTAGTTTTATTGTATAGCGCGTTGGTACAGTTACATACACACACAGCTACACTTACACATACACACCAACACATAACTACACTTACACACCTACACATACCCACACAGCTACACTTACACATACACACCTACACATACTGTACCCACACAGCTACACTTACACACCTACACATACCCACACAGTTACACATACACACCTACACATACACACACCTACACTTACACACACTCACACACACGCACACAAATATAAAAAAAAAATATATATATATATATATATTTTTTTTTTTTTTTGTGGGTGGAATGAATACCTATAGTGATGATTCAATGTAATACAATGATTTTTATAGTCTGGTACCTGAAAAAGGTCAAATGGCACTGATGGAACCAAATGTGCCCAAAGCTTATTCCGCCTGGACTTTATTTTCATAAACCTCTCTAAAAAGGTCAAATGTCACTTGTTTTGCCTCAATCTTGATACAGGGTAATTATTATGTTATACTTTGGATTCCTAAAGCTTTTAGGCTACTAACCCATCATTCAAGGTTGGTCTTCACTATAAGTAATGGGTTTTCTTTAGGCGGAGACAGGAATTTACATTTTTTTGCTATGTTCCATCTGAATTTACTCTGACACAGAAACATCTATATTGATTCTGACACTTCTACATCCAACTCACAGATGTAACCTTGCTTTGATAACAACAATTATTCATATAAACCTTTTAGAAGTGAAGTTATAGTCATTTGTTCTGGGAATGTCATTTTCGAGCCTGAAACCTGAAAAACAGGCTCGGGGTTTAACAGGTTAAACCAATCAATGTTGTGTAATTAACAAGGATAATCTGGTGTTTTTTAGTCGATGAGTAGTGCAGATATCACTGTAAAATCAATCGACAGTAAGGGGAATACTTACTTCCGGGTGTACAATTCTCCGTTATCCAATGGGAATGGATGCTCACATTGCCTTTAAGGGCAGCCGACACAAACGAATGCCGTGCTTCCATGAGCGTCAAATCCCGCCGCAGATGGGAATACATTGCAATCAGTTGAAAGCTATTTGCGTCCCTTTATGACGCTGAAGGAGCCTAGGAGCGTCACAACTGCACGCCACGGGACCCTGACCAAACGTCGCTCCTGGACGATTATGGAGTGAGAGTGTGTTGACCAACCATCACCAGGAGGCAAGGTAACCAATTTGAAGTGGCTTGACACCTGCAGCCACTTTACCATTTTCCCTCTCCATCTGTCTCTTTCTCCCTTTCTATTCCACCTTCACTATCTTTTTGCTCTCTTCTTCTGCCTCACCTGTCAAGGCAAAGAGAAAAATGCATTCGCAGTGAGGATGGGAACCATTTGCAAGTCTGGAGATCCTGTCCTGGTTACAAACTGCCCTTGTGAGAAATGGTCAACAATTGCCTTCCAAAAGCTAGAAATCAACTATGACTCAGATGTGAGAAACGTGAGGAAAAAGTCAGAGGAGCAGCTTGTCACTAAGATGAGAAAAACTCTTCGACCTTTGAGGTCTAGACGGCTTGTTAGGCACTTCAACCGCAGCACCTGCTCATTTACTCATCTTGACAATTAACGGTTAAGGATCGGTAAATGATGGTCGGCTGTCGTTAAGGAAAGAAATATTCAAAATTAGAATCCCAAGAGCCAACCGATTTAGGAGATCCAAAATGATCATGAATTATCAGGTGACAAATAAATGTATTGAAGCACCTACAGTACATATTGAATCCATCTCAGATAAATAACTTGTGATCTATGGATGCCCTTTGCTAAAACAAATGTCTGTGGCATCTTTTGTGAAATAAAGTGAAGGAGATATGATACGAACATATGCTCTATCCATTAACAAATGTTTCATCTAGCCATTCTATGTCCTTAAAACACTTGCCCCTGCCTCAATCTGTGCAGCATATTGCAACATATGGCCGGTTTACGATAACTGTCCAGCAGCCATCAGCCAATATCAGCCAGTTTAAAAGTGACGACATGCCATCTGTCAAAAAGCTGAACACATTGCTGCATTACTGTATGCTTTTATGGCCTCATAGCACTCAGAAAAGATGGGAAAAATATGGAAACCATGCACAGGGAGATGATAATAAATAGACTAAGAAAAGCACCTTGAACTAATCTTTAACCAGGAAAATAACAACAGACACGAACACTGTGTTTACTTTGATCGAGTTTTATCAATGAGAGAAATCAAATCCTCAAACAGTTGTTTGCGATGAACAAGTGTTGTTTGTAGAATAAACATCACGTCTGTTTATTGAGTCAAATCACTATGGAGAAAAAGTATTGTTTTTTTGCTTTTAGGATCAAGATTTGGAAAAATATTAGCTTTCTTGTTCCAGTTTAATGTCACGATGCACTGATAAAATGATGTTGTCTTTTACTGAAATGAAACAAAACATCTCAGAAATGTATATGGCTCCTGGCTATCAGACACATCCAGTAATGAAACTTGTTCTGTAACCCGTGTATTCAGAGCTGTGAACATCGAGATGTGGCCACAGAACTTTGGCCAGGCTGCAAAATGTCTGTAAAAGAATTACATTCCATCTGTTCTGGTGTTTACAATTAGTGGTAAACGCTGAGGGGGGAAATTAATTTCATTTGACAAAACAGCAGTAACAAACTGAGTTAAATAGCCTGGCTTATTGAAAGGGGTATTACACAATGGAAAGATATATCCACAGAGTCTATGATAATTATCACAAACATAGTGGGAGAAAGGCAAAAAAAAGAAGGACAATGCTAGAACAGATACTGCTACTACAGACACACACACACAAACACAAACACACACTAGCCCTTATATTGCCTTGGGTATAGACAGGAAAGCATAGTTATTAAAATGTGGGGGCATATAATGTACAAAACCAAACTTGAACATTGAAAATTCTACTGTTTTCTACGTTTTCTGATGGGATGACACATTTTCACAAAAACGTTGTTATTAAATGTGTATCCATTATTTTATTCAAAGCGGAAAAGGGTGATGCCGTATAAATACGGCCAATGTCTTACATATGTTTCCTACAAATGTTTCAGAGCATATAATAAACTGTGATATCTTACTAACCAACTTTCAAAGGTTGTAGTCATACATTGATCATTGTTTTATATAAAGATAAAATATTCCAGCATCACTTGTTCTAACTAACTGAATTAACATTTCAGGTCTCAAACCTTCATCAGGTTTCATCAGTGTTTCTCTATGAAGGTCTCGACTAAAATTCAATGATGCCTGTCTGACGACTTAATGCTGTGCAAGAACTGCTGTAATATAAATGCATAGTTATACAATCTCTGTACACTAGGTACACCACTCAGACACATTTAACATATGCTAACATATGCTTTTGCGCCCTCATGCTTTAGCAGAGGTGGAGGAGATGTGCTTTATGTTTAATGAGTCGTGTCTAAGGTGTAAATAAAACATTGTCTATCTTGGATGGTGGCTATGCTGCCGCACCTTCATGGCTTCATTTATTCCTTATATTCACCTCTCTTCGCTCTTATGGCCTTTTATCACAGCAGAGAGGGGATACTCCTCTCTCATCATCCATCATCTGAGCCCGCGTCACCCTGCTGGCAAAGGAGCTGTGTGCTATTGTTTTGTCCTGTTTGCTTTGTTGTATTAGACTGGCTCTATTTTTGGTAGTGAAGGTCTTGTGGTTTGGCTTGGCACTCATAAAAGCTCCGCAGTGATCTTGATGCATTTTGAACTACGAGAGATTCAAGAACTTTTGCAAAACTTTAAAAAGGCAAGGGGCAACTGTTGCCATTGAGAGTCTCAAAACATACATAGGTGTGAGAGGCACCTTTAAATTATGTACTATATCACAAATTCCCAAAAATCACCCAATCATTAGTATCCCAAAAACTGTGATTGTATTCATTTATCAATATCACATCAGCAGCAGAATAAAGAACAGACAATGAATGGGCATATTACAAGTTACAGTAATGTTCAGGCTTGGAGCACACAATCACTTTTTCTTCTACCTTTTTCTAAAGTGTATACAGCTTGATAAGCAGATGGTGATCAGTACACAGATATAAGCTTAAGTTTGGTAGCCTACAGAATTTGACTGAGCAAATAAGTTCAAATAGCACTAGGGGCCTAAAGTTAATTTGATATGAAGAATATAAAAGAACAGCTTCACATAAATAAACTTGCATTGAAGTATATATATCCTTAAATTCAAATACACCTAACTACATCAACGTCCACAAGAAAACAAAGACAACAGGACACATTTTAACAAGCAAGCAACAACAAAGGACAAATCATGCCACACAAGCCCTATACTACCATACTGTTTACAAGGCCTTAGCAGCAGGCCTGAGTTGTTCATCACCAGTGAATCATTAGCATTAAAAGCATCTCAATGCACAGTGCCAAACACAAGACACAACATCACAATTAATATAGCAATGCTGTAAAGTTAATGGACTAGGTTAGGTTAGCCTAGGTTAATGTCATCAGTATGTAATGTACTACAGCAAAATCAGCAGTGCTAATTTAACTCTTATAGAGTCAAATACAACACTTTTAAAGTGTCTACATTGGTCCACACTGTTTTGAGTTAAAACTACACTTTTGAAAGTGTTAACAAGTTTACACTAGGACAGAGTTCCAGCAACTCTCTCTATAGTTAAAATGTAACTCTGGTCAACACCGGTCAGTGTTACATTTACGCAACATTAGCGTGCAGAGTCAAAAGTTAAACTCAAGTGTAATTTTTTGTAACACTAAATAGAGTTAAAGTCATATTAACACTATTAAGGATATAAAATGTAACTCAACTCTTTAGAGTTGATTCATATTTTAAAAGTACTGTAGGGTGTCAATTTATAATCTCACCTACACACAATGCAACATTATTTTTAAAAAACGATATAAAGAACGACACAAGCCAAGTTTCAAAGTTTGCAGTTAACATCCAACTGTATTAGTATAAAAATAACACCTACAGCATTTGCTTACAATTAACATTCCACAGTACGTCCATTCAGTCCTTAACAGCACAGGTCACACAATATGACAATGTGGCACTATGTATGTTTTTCCATCCATCTCATTAGAAAACTGTTTGTCATAGGGTCTATAATAACGCAAATCATCAATAGAAATAACAGAAAATGTATCAATTGTCTCCTCGATACAGTATGAATTGTGTTCATCAAAATACAGTGTGTCCACTTTGCAAATCAAAATGAAAGCTTGATCTTCATTTAGAATGATATTATTGATTTTTCCAAAAACAGGAGTTTCTTTATCAGTTCTTATCAAAACAAACATTCCAATTTGATAATCAGTTCCATAGTTCTTTACCCAGTTAGTAGTTGACACCTCGCAGTATGCATTCACATTAAATGCAGCACTTAAAGCCTCACCACCCTCCAAGCTGTCAATAATTTCCTTCCTGACTAGACCAAACTCGAACCTCTGAAAATGTAAATTCTCCCAGTGATAAGCGAACTGTCTTTGGTGTTGTTTTACTAAGCTTTTTGAAATTCATACCATTTGTAATAATTGGTGAAAAAACAATATTCACAATCTGAATCAAGAGGAGCAGATTTCAACAATTGTTGTTTCTTTCAACAACATCACCAAGAATAAGGGGAGCATTTTGCAAGTGACACAATGACTGAATTGCATTCAATCCAAGATTTTTGCTACTCTCATCCATTTTTAAACCACTTGGCCTGTTCCGTCTCTCAGTATATCCATAGTTGAAACTTTGGATCCTCATTGACTGTGTTTCCAGAGTGTTGGAGCAAAGCGTGGTCTGAAACCCACCTCGGCTCCGCGTGTCCTTTGATGAGCTGGTCAGATTATAAAAGAAGGAATTCAGAGCACCAGAAATAAAGGTTAATCTGTTTTAATGGTAAAAGACAACAATACACAATACAGAACACTCTGCAACAGTACCAAATACAGAGTGCTCCGGGTTCAATTCCTACCACCGTGTGATATACGTACCACGACAGCCAGTCAGGAAGAGAGCCCCGATTATGAACATTGGGACAACTTAAATACAAATTATGTGGGAGGAGTTCTGTCGGTTGCTCCTCCTCAGCTATTTGTTATTGGCGATTCCACTTCTGGGCGAGCCCTAGACCGTGAGCTGGTAGTTCTCCATTGGCCAGTTTCACTTCTGGGCGGGACCCTAGGCAATGAGTCAGCAGTTGTTGACTGTCTGATTCGCTTCCTCTCCTTACAGTGTGTGTGTGTGTGTGTGTCTAAACAAGGATGTCCAGCATACTGTATAGCCACTACAATGAACACACACATTCCACCATGCAGCATTCCAGAGGCCTGAACTGTGTGCAAATAAGGACATCCAGCATATATATAGCCACTACAATGAACACACACATATTTTTTACCCTGCAGCATTCCAGAGGCTTGAGGTTTGTGCAAATAAGGACATCCAGCATATATATAGCCACTACAATGAACCCACACATTCCACCATGCAGCATTCCAGAGGCCTGAACTGTGTCCCCCATCTCTCACATCTCCTAATAGAAAGGTTTCACTTCTCATATTTCCAGCTTCAAACTCACGTCTGGACACTAGGAACACAGGTTACTTCAATAATCAATAAGAGATAGACACTTCTTATTGAAGCTGGGAGTCCCAGCAGCTTCTACTGAAGCCAGTCCCCAACTCCGGGGACTTCGGGTGGCAGTATACGCCGTGAAGTTGTTTGCGGCCTACCAGTAAACCCAAAGCATAAGAAGAAGAAGTGACATCAGCGGCTTCATTTGTGTAATCTTCCCTCAGGAAACTTATTCCGGTGTGAACCATAGACTGTATATAGAGTGGCGAAGTCACGCCCATCTACTTCCGCCCCATGGGACCTTATTTCTGAAAAATAATGTATTGAAGTCAATGGAGAGAGAAAATGTATCTTTCGATCCCGTTTGAATTGAATTACACATATGATGTTTGTCAATCTTAAAAAATCATTTCCGTGTCAAAAAAGTCAGTTTGTCTTAAAACTGTTGAAATATAAGACTATGAAAAATACGCAACTAGAAAGACGACAAATCCCAGAGTCGCATAAATTAACGTTACAAATTACACTCGTGTTACTCACCGAAACCTTGTAAAGCCGGTCCCGCAAGCTGGCTCTTACGGAACCGACTAACTCCCCTTTTGTGTATGTACAGTTCTCAACATGGCCAGACTTGTAGTGATTTTCACCTCTTTTAATACTTTTCACTTTATTCTGAAAGAAAGAGGTGAAATGTGCTAACGTGACGGCCATCTTGGTGTTGATGACGTTTGCAAGACCAGAGTTGTAGTTCATTGAGCGCTTCACACAAAATAATATGTTACTTCACAGTTTTACGACACATTTTTATTTTTTTTACTTGCAAAATTATCTTTTAAATTGACAAAAACATCATATGTGTAATTCGTGCTCAATTCAAACGGGATCAAAAGATAATCTTTCTCTCTCCATTGACTTCAATACATGATTTTTCCGAAATAAGGTCCCATGGAGGTCCCCCGGAAGGGGAGAGACTTCGCCATTGTAGGGCCATACCTATATAAGGCAAGGCATGGCAAGGCAAGGCAAGGCAAGTTTATTTATATAGCACCTTTCAACACAAGGCAATTCAAAGTGCTTTACAAAAAATGAAACACATTAAGAAAATGGCATTTAAAATCAGTCATTGTTGTGGTTTCTGTGTTGCCGTAGCAGCCGAACTGACCAAATCAAATCCAAATCAAATCAAGTTTTATTTATATAGCACATTTATAAACAATTTTTGGTCGAGCCAAAGTGCTGTACATATAATAAAAATAGCCTACAGTAGAGACACTTTACAGCAAATACAACAGCACAGATTGTTCAGAATATCAGTATGAGAAAAACGACACCCTCTATCCTTAGACCCTCACATCGTACAAGGAAACACTTCCAGAAAAACCCCAAGGTTTAAGGGGAAAAAATGGGAGAAACCTCAGGGAGAGCAACAGAGGAGGGATCCCTCTCCCAGGACGGACAGACGTGCAATAGATGCCGTGTGTAAATCGAAGAGATAATATATTTTACAGCATATAGACCGAATGTTAGGAAATGCATGTGTCTGTAATAAGAAGATGAATCCACGAGGATGTCAGCTACAATCCTGTGGAAGCCATCAGGGAAGCAGCATGACGAGACCCAAGGCAGGACCGCAGAGACAGGAGTAAGGACTCATTCCCTACTTGGAGTGGACAGTCCATCGGTTTCCTGCTGAGAACCATGGCCTCAGATTTGGAGGTGCTGATCTTCATCCCAGCCGCTTCACACTCGGTTGCGAACCGATCCAGTGAGTGCTGAAGGTCGCAGATCGATGAAGCCATTAGAACCACATCATCTGCAAAAAGCAGTGGTGCAATCCTTAGTCCACCGAACTGCAGACCCCCTCCCCCACGACTACACCTCGAAATCCGATCCATGTATATTACAAACAGGATTGGTGACAAAGCGCAGCCCTGGAGGCCAACCCTCACCGGAAATGGGTCCGACTTACTGCCGAGGACCCGGAAACAGCTCTCGCTTTGGGAGTACAGAGATTGGATGGCCCTGAGTAGAGACCCCCTCACCCCATACTCCCGCAGCACCTTCCACAGTAACTCCCTGGGAACCCGGTCATACGCCTTCTCCAAGTCTACAAAACACATGTAGACCGGATAAGCGTACTCCCAGGCCCCCTCCAGGATCCTTGCGAGAGTAAAAAGCTGATCCGTCGTGCCACGACCAGGACAGAATCCGCATTGTTCCTCCTCAATCTGAGGTTCGACAATCGGCCTGAACCTCCTTTCGAGTACCTTAGAGTAAACTTTCCCGGGGAGGCTGAGTAGTGTGATGCCTCTGTAATTGGGACACACCCTCTGATCCCCCTTTTTGAAAAGGGTAACCACCACCCCGGTCTGCCACTCCTTCGGTACTGTTTCCGACTTCCACGCAACGTTGATGAGACGTGTCAACCATGACAGTCCCTCAACACCCAGAGCCTTCAGCATTTCTGGGCGGATCTCATCCACCCCCGGGGCTTTGCCACTGTGGAGTTGTTTGACGACCTCAGTGACCTCCCACCGGGAGATTGGTGTTGATCCCCCGTCATACTCCAGCTCTGCCTCTAACATAGAGGGCGGAGTTGTCGGGTTCAGGAGTTCCTCAAAGTGTTCCTTCCAACGCCCTAACACTCCATCAGTTGAGGTCAACAACGTCCCATCCTTACTGTACACAGCTTGGATGGTCCCCTGCTTCCCCCTCCTGAGGTGTCGGACAGTTTTCCAGAACAACTTTGGTGCCGCCCGAAAGTCCTTTTCCATGTCTTCTACGAACTTCTCCCACACCCGCTGCTTTGCCTCGGCCACGGCTGAGGCTGCTGTCCTTCGGGCCTGTCGGTACCTTGCAACTGCCTCGGGAGTCCCCCGGGATAACAAATCCCTGAAGGCCTCCTTCTTCAGTCGGACGGCTTCCCTGACCACCGGTGTCCACCAGGAGGTTCGAGCGTTACTGCCCCTTGAGGCACCTAAGACCTTGAGACCACAGCTTCCCGCCACGGCTTCGGCAATAGAGGCTTTGAACACCGACCACTCTGGTTCAATGTCCCCAACCTCCACAGGAATGCCCGAAAAGCTCCGCCGGAGGTGTGAGTTGAAGGCCTCCTGAACTTGGGCCTCCTCCAGACGTTCCCAGTTCACCCGAACTACACGTTTGGGCTTACCAGGTCTATCCAGAGGCTTCCCCCGCCACTCGACCCAACTCACCACCAGATGGTGATCAGTTGACAACTCCGCCCCTCTCTTTACCCGAGTGTCCAAAACATACGGCCTCAGGTCCGATGATACGATAACGAAATCGATCATGGACCTTCTGCCTAGGGTGCTCTGGTACACTTATGAGCATCCTTACTGTATGTTCGAACATGGTGTTTGTTATGGCCAATCCATGACTAGCACAGAAGTCCAGTAACAAACCACCACTCCGGTTCAGATCAGGGGGGCCGTTCCTCCCAATCACGCCCCTCCAAGTGTCTCCATCATTGCCCACATGTGCGTTGAAGTCTCCCAGCAAGATTAAAGAGTCCCCTTCAGGAGCCCCATACAGGACTCTTTCCAGGGTCTCCAAGAAGGCCGTATTCTCCGAACTACTGTTTGGTGCATAAGCACACACAACAGTCAGAGTTTTCCCCCCCATAACCCGCAGGCGTAGGGAGGCGACCCTCTCGTCCATTGGGGTAAACTCCAACAACGAAGCACCCAACCGGGGACTTGTGACCAATTTGCCATGGGAGACCCTACCTACCAGGAACACAAGGTTCCAGACAACACAGCCCCCAGGTTCATCAGGATAAACCTAAACCATTCAAAGCTTTATAAATCAGCAGCAGTATTTTTAAATCTATTCTTTGACACACAGTAAGCCAGTGTAAGGACTTCAGAACAGGAGTGATGTGATCCACTTTCTTAGTGTTAGTGAGGACTCGAGCAGCAGCGTTCTGAATTAGCTGCAGCTTTCTAATAGACTTTTTAGTGAAACCTGTAAAGACACCATTACAGTAGTCCAGTCTACTGAAGATAAAAGCATGGAGAAGTTTTTCCGATATCCTGCTGTGACATTAATCTTTTAATCCTAGATATATTCTTTAGGTGATCGTAGGCTGATTTAGAAACTGTTTTAATTTGACTGTTGAAACTCAGGTCAGAGTCCATGACTACACCTAGATTTCTGGCTTTATCTGTTGTTTTGAACATTGCAGACTGAATCTCAGCGCTAACTTATTTCCGTAACTCACAACTCCATCACATGTATATTCCCGCCAGGCCCGGTTCCAGAACAAAATGACTCAGGGTGCATCTGAGATTAGAGAGGGTGCAGTGGTAAAGTGCTATTTTTATAAGTGGGGAGTGGACCTAACACCCTCTAGGAGGGTCCTCACCTCCTCTAGGGGGGTCCGGGGGCATGCTCCCCCGGGAAGATTTTTTTTTAAATATTGAAGTTAAAAGCATCAATCTGGTGCACTTTGAGAGCAACATTAAGAGATCTATGGATGTGCTCTTTGCTTGATTCATGCCTTCCCAGTCCCTTATCACGTACAAGAGCATGGCGCCAGTTGTTGTAGCCAGTTGTGGTGAAGGCATCTGACTTACTTGAACCGAAATGTCTACATGCATAGCAGAAGATGGCACCTTTGTTACATGAATATTCCAGCCAATCTCTGTTTTGAAACCATGAGCTGCAAAATGAGCACCTTACCCCACTGTACACGCGAGTTGGGTACTTTTTTAAATATACCTGGGCAGGCTCTGTTTTGCCGAGGTCCTCTGGCACTTGTGGGGCGCCGAGGGGTGGCGGTGTTTGGGGCAACGAAGACGGCTTCGGCTGCTCCGCCTCCGTGGGCGAGGCGGGCAAAGCTGGCGAGTCGGGCAGGAGGACGTTAGTGTCCACGACAGTGAGAACAAACGTAACGTAATGTCCCCATGATCTGAACTGTTATTACCTGCAGTAGATGCAGTGTTACTGCTGGCGATTAGGGCTGGTTGTTTTAACCATTTTCTGATGTCCATCATTGACTGCTGTGTAAGTACCTTGCAGATGACGAACGCGCAGCGGCACAGGTCACGCGCACCTCACATAATAACGTTACTTACCGTTTAAATTGACCAAATAAATGCAGCAGACAATGTTATTTAACCACAATTACAATTTATTTTATTTCAACTAAATTATTATTATTATTACTACTATTATTATTATTATTATTATTATATATGTAATATTATTATATTATTTATATAATATTCACTTTTCATTTATTTATTTTTTCACTTTTCAAATGAGGGTGCATAACAACTCAACTGAGGGTGCAATGCACCCTTATGCACCCCCGTAGAACCGGGCCTGATTCCCCCTCCGGATATAGTACATCACAGTGTAAGCCTGTGTCAGCATGCAGTTTACTAAAGCGCCAACAGGCGTCACTATATAACAGGCATTAACAGATGCCCATATCTGTAACATCTCCTTTCCTTTAGCTGTAAACAACATCAGCATGTCACTTTAAAGTGCAGGTAAGTGCTACATTGTGTAAAGCTAACACTTTAACATTGTCAACCTCCAAGACATGAAAACAATTACAATACTATTTAACCATGCAAGTACCGATACAAAACTATAATAATATCCAACAATAATATCCAACAATTCTTTTTTTTTTTTTTTTCTTAACAGTCCAACAGACTTAGTGACAATGTTCCCAGTTGTATCACAGGTTCAGTCTCTGCGGCGGCCATAACAGGCGACCACACCGCGAGTATACAGCTTGGCTCTCTGTACTCACTGGCTTCCCTGGTGTCAAACCCCGCCCTTGCGCCGGGACCCCTGGAGAGTGAGGAGGCTCCCCCAAACCTGTGTCATCCTGGACCGGGTCGGTTCTGGCTCCACCTGCAGCCCTCTCTGCGTTGACATGGCCCGGGTCCCTGTGGCTGCTCTGCTCCGGCCCTACCAGCTGTCGCATCCGGGCTGAGCGCTCCGCAACCCGCAGATCCACCCGGTTTCTCCTGTAGAGCGTGCCGTCCACCTCCACTACGAATGAGCGAGGAGCGACTTTCTGGAGGCATTGACCCAGTTGCCAACGGCCTGTGCGATCTCCTGGAAGAGGCCTCATCCTTATGTGTTCCTCAACATTCAGTTCTGGTAAGTCCCTTGCCGATATGTCGTAGGCAGATTTTGCAAGCCGCCGTTTCAACCGCAGCTTCTCCGTCACTCCAGTCACTAACCATGGTTGCAGCAAGCTGTCTGCAACCGGCAGCGAAGTCTTCAGCCTTCGTGACATTAAGCGTTGGGCTGGACTGCTGTCCAACCCCTCTGTGGGCGTGTAGCGCCAATGGAGAATGACCTGCCATTTATCCGTACCATCCAACTTTGCCGCTTGCAGAGTGATTTCACTATCTTGACAGCTGACTCAGCTTTGCCGTTTGATTTTGGATATCTGGGTGAGGATGTGACATGGTTAAATCCCCACTTTGCAGCAAACTTCCTGAACTGTTCACAGGCAAACTGTGGGCCATTATCTGTGAGCACTTTGTCTGGCTGTCCGTAGTGTGCAAATTGAGATTTACAGCGTGTGATGAGAGTGTCAGCTGATAGATCCGGCAGAAGATCAATCTCCCTGAAGTCTGAATAGTGGTCGATAAGACGATGAAATCTTGGCCAGCGTAAGAGAAGATATCCATACTCACTGTTTGCCATGGACGTGTTGGGATATCATGCGACATCAATGATTCCTTCTGCTGGGCTCGTGCATATTCATTGCATGCAGATAGTGCTGCGTACCTGGACTCACATTCAGGTTCAGGTACGGACTCAAGTCCAGAGGTTCAGGTTCAGATCCGGACTTATAAGTCCGGACCTGAACCCATGGCTTGTGTCAAGTTGTGTGAGTAACTAAAGTGAACTTATTGTGAGCTAATTATCAATTGAAAATTAATTCATAATCAACTCAAATTCAAACTCATCAGGTGTATTGTGCTCCCTTCCAACTTGTGTCTACATTTCTCTACAAAGTACAAATGTAAAAAAAACACTTTTTGCCCCTTAGTCTACAAATGACTTATGACAGCAACTACAGTGAACTACTACAAAGTTCAAACATTTATTTCATTTACCAAACTAAAGTAACCAAACAGTCCCTGAGCTGACTGAGCCTAAATCCCTAAAACGTTGCTGAAAGGTAGAGTGTAGAGTAGACTATACGCATTACACTGTTACACACCTACTATACAGTATAGGCTACACTTTAGTTACTGTACAGTCAGAGTGTACTGTACTGTCTGTACACCATGTATTTTCTACAACTCTACATGTGTACATTATACAGTACATACTACATACATAGTGATGTACATACATACTGTTATAAATGAAAATCAATGTTGATATGGCGTAATTTTGAATTAAATACACTATTTAATTTAAATCATCTGAAAAAACCGGAAGTTCACACTATTAACTTAATTCTTTTATTCTGAAAATTCTTCACTTCCGGTTAGCATTAGCATGTTGGCGAAATGCTACGTTTTCAAACCGTGAATCGAAGGTGAAATGACATGTGATGTTGTACACTGAGCACACTGGGGTTAGCACTCATTTATTGACGCTGAATAACGTTTATCAGGGAATGTTTAAATAACCACAGACACCAGAATATACGTAAGTGCTAGTTTTTTTGCGAGTCCAAGTACCGGTTCCCGACGTTCCGGTTTTAACCGGACTTGAACCGAAACTTTTTACAAGTCCAGTACCGGTTCGGCGTACCGGTACGCAGCACTACATGCAGAGCAGTTCGACACATAGCCTTTTATCTCTGCTCTCATGTTTGGCCAGAACAGCGTATCCCTGGCGCGCCTGTAACATGCCTCCCCCCGATGTGGCTGGTGTGTATGCGTCTTAACAACTCTGCCCTCAAGGCCTTAGGGATAACAACGCACTGCCCTCTGTATAGCACACTGTTTTGCACGTTGAGCTCATCCCTGAAGGGCCAGTATTCTCGCACCAAAAGGGGGGTGTCCTCTTTGAAATCAGGCCATCCCCTGAGGATTACCGATGTCAAAGCTTGTAATACATTGTCCATCTCTGTGTGCTGGGCAATTTGGCGAAACCTGAAGTCAGTAACATCCAGATGCTGTGCCTGATCCAGCTCTGAGTCCTCCGCCTGAAAGCTGTCCATGGAACCACAACACGGTGGAGTGGCCCTGCTTAGAGTGTCACTGACATACATCTCCGTGCCTGGTTTGTAAACAACATCCAGATTGTACCCCTGGAGCTGCAGTAACATGCCCCGAAGGCGTTTAGGCGCACTCATGAGTAGGGATGGGTATCGTTTGAAATGTATCGATTCCGATTCCGATTCCGGTTCTGCTTATCAATTCCGGTTCTTATCAATTCCCCGTTTCGATTCCAAAATTGTAAAAGAAAGAGGTCAAACGTTTAGATAACAAAAATATCTTTATTCTTTTCAGCTTTAACTGAAATTGTTACAAATAAAAAATATACATGCAATACAAATGTATTGCACAATAGCTGTGCTTTATTTTAACTGAGCTATGCCTGTGGCAAGCTATTAACACTGTGCCCAATTGTCGTTTTATTTTTTAGTGTAGTGGAGCCTCACTTCAGAGCGTTTACCGCGACCCATCCTTGGTGTTATGAAGTGACTGAGCTCGTGAACTGTCTACGGGAGGGCGGGGGGAGCCTCGCTGCGGGGCAACTGTGGACCTCTGTCGCCTGTCAGCGCAACTTACATGATGCCGTTTAAAAAAATTAAGGGCGGTGCCGGCCATCAGCGTACCGAGCCGGCCGTCAACGGCCCGCTGGCGACCGGCCGTTCTGTGATTCTCCAGGTCCGCCCTGTATTCCACCGGGTCGCCGCGGTACAGACGGACCCGCTGGAATACAGGGTCTACCGCGTTTAGGAACCGTTAAGCAGAACCGAAAAGGTGTATTTTGTACGGGTACCCGGTACCCGGCATTTTCTTATCGGTTCTCATCTGGAACCGAGTTTCGGTTCCCAACCCTACTCATGAGGGGCTTCTTAAAGATGGTGATCAGTGGTTTGTGGTCTGTTTCTGCAGTGATTGTGTCCCTGCCGTATAGATACTGGTGAAATCTCTGGCATGCAAAAACTGTGCTTAAGCACTCTTTCTCTATTTGAGCGTAGTTTTGCTCAGTCTGTGTCAGTGCGCGTGAGGCAAAGGCTATGGGCTGCCCCTTTTGCAGCAAGCAGCACCCCAGTCCATTCATGCTGGCATCACTCTGGGTCGTTACAGGCTTTGTGACGTCATAATATTTGAGAACCGGCGTGTTGGTGACCATCCGCTTTATCTCGCGTATTGCATCATCGTGTTTTGGCAGCCAGTGCCATGCCGTGTCCTTATCCAGTAGTCTGCGAAGAGGCTCACAGATCTCCGATAACCTTGGCAGGAACTTAGCCAGATATGTCACAAACCCGATCATGCATTGTACTGCCTTAGCATCCGTGGGCATCGGCATGTCCAACACTGCTTGAGTTTTCTCTGGGTCAATTTTCAGTCCTTCTGTAGACAGTACATGGACGTGGAAATGTACAGCTTTGAGCTTGAACTGCAGCTTGCGTTCACTCAATCTGAGCTTCACAGCCCTGCACCGTTGCATGAGAGCTCTTAAGTTGGTGTTGTGGTCCTCTTCAGCCTCTGCGTCCGTATCGCCACACCCGACCACCAGGATGTCATCCGCAATAGGCTCGATGCCAGCCAGGCCTGATAGCAGCTCATGTTGCTTGCGCTGATAGATCTCTGGCGCCACTGAGACTTCAAACGGGAGTTTGAGCCATCTCATCCGACCCCATGGAGTCCAGAATGTCGTCAAGCGGCTGCTTTCCTCATCAAGCTTGCACTGGAGAAAGGCGTCACAAGCATCAACCAGTGTGAAGACACGAGCCTTGGGCAGTTTATACAAGACGTCTTCTAGCGTTGGCATGTGGTAATAGGAACTGAGAAGTGCATGGTTGAGAGGCTTTGGGTCAATGCAGATTCTTATCTTGTCCGGTTTAGCTACTGTCACCATGTTGCTTATCCACGCTGTTGGCTCTGTCACTGGCGTAAGGTTGCCTGCTTTCACATGTTTGTCCAGCTCTTCCTTAACCCGGGCTTTTAGCGCTACAGGGACATTTCGTGGTGAGCACTGGACTGGTGTCACTTCAGGGTTCAGATCGAAATGAATATTACCTGGGACTGACTTCATCGGGTCATGGAAAACATCATGAAAGTCTTTCAGTAGCATTTCTTTTGTGAGTGGCATAGACTGGCTTGCATCAATAGTGTTCACCTCCGCTGGCAGTAGTTCTCTTGGAATAGTGAATTTCACAAGGCCCAGATCAGTGCATGCAGCACCACCAAGCAGGGGCTTTTGTTTGGTGTTCACTATCTCAAACACAAGTCTGTGTGTTTTCCCCCTGACCACACAGTCAGTGTGAAATGTCCCCAGGGATGGCATGTATGTGTCAGAGTACAGCTTTAGCCTTGTTCTGGTCGGCTGTAAGGCTGTCTTTGGTGACAGTTTCTCTTTAAACTGGCGGCCCATAACATTGCAAGTGCCCCCTGTATCTAGCTGGCATAGCTGTCTTTTCTTATTCAGGTGTAGGTGCACAAACCATTTGCGTCCAGGTGCTTTCACATTCCCCACATATTCAGTGACAATGTATAGGTTTTCACCTGTATCTGAGTACCCTTCAGTTTGCTGGACATCGTCAACAACATTAACTTTTCTTGTTTTCTCTGCTCTGCTGCTGGCCTGACATACTTTTGCAAAGTGATTTGAAACGACACATGCTCGGCAGGTCTTACCATAGGCTGGGCACTGCTCTCTGCCCCGTTTGTGTCCATTTGCAGGTCCACTGCTGCTCTCTCTCAGCCGCTGTGTTTTGCGTCGTCCGCCTTGCCTGTCCACCATAGCATTAATACTGTCCGCCTGTGCCTGCGGGCTCTCAATAAGCCTCATGCGTGACTCCGTCAATTCTGCTAGACGGCAAATCTCCACAGCTGTTGGCAGTGTTAGGTCCCTTTCACGCAGCAGTCGCCGTCTGGTGCTCTCGCTGGCAATACCGAGTACCAGCCTGTCCCTAATCAGTTCATCTTCCAGGTCACGGTACTCACATGATGATGCTTTTTCCCTCAGCTTTGTTATAAAGCTATCGATCGGCTCGTCCGGTCCTTGTTTGCAGCATCCGAACGTGTATCTCTCATAAATCAAATTTGTTGCCGGCTTGAAATAATCCCCCAACGCATCCAAAATAGTTTTGGGGTCTTTCTTTTATTCCTCGGTCAGCGTGACGTTGTGCATATATATATGCCGGCACTCGTTCCCCATAAGCCGTCTCAGTGTGGCTGCCTGCACCGCATTCGTCTTTTCGGTCAGACCTGTAGCGAGAAAAAGTCCTCAAATTCTGCTCTAAAAACCTCCCAGTTTTTGGCTATATCACCAGACATATGCATGCCCTCGGGTGCCGGAATACTGTTTGTCGTCATGACGTGAGTTTTCTTGAGCTTTTAGTCCAAGAAGACCGCTTCTGACACCATGTTTCAGTCTGCAGCTTTATTTCCGTAACTCACAACTCCATCACATGTATATTCCCGCGCTTGCGGATATAGTACATCACAGTGTAAGCCTGTGTCAGCATGCAGTTTACTAAAGCGCCAACAGGCGTCACTATATAACAGGCATTAACAGATATCTGTAACAGCAATGACATCTATAACATTTTTTATTTTTGAATTAAAACAATCTACTATCTGATTTACTGAGATGTTAGCAGGGGCAGGTGTGGAAGAAAAATTCTGAGTAAACATTTCCCGAGTATTTTCAGTTAAATATCGCTTTTTGGTTACCTCTTTTTGAACATTTTTGTGAACAGAAATAGAGCTCTCAAAGAAAACACAGGAATAATCAGAAAGTGCAACATCAGTCACCACAACCTTATATATTCAGACCCTTTGAGATAATTAAGTCCAGAGTGTTCCCCTTATTGTGCGTGGACTCCGTCACATGCTGAGTCAGTCCATAGTTATCAAGAACACAAAACAGTTTTTTAGCCCCTCTGTCCTGGGGGTTGTCAACATGGATGTTAAAATCACCAACAATGACTAGACGGTCAAAGTCAATACACACTATAGACAGCAGTTCAGTAAAGTCATCAAAAAAGCTTGCACAGTATTTGGGTGGTCTATAGATATTTAGGAACAGAGCTCGAGAGGAGCATTTCAGCTGAAGGGCCACATATTCAAAAGAAGCAAAGTTCCCATAAGAAGTCTTCCTGCATTGAATGGAATCATTGAACAAAATAGCAACTCCACCCCCTTTCTTATGCATTCTTTCCTGACTCATAAAACTAAAGTTGGGAGGGGTTGATTCGATAAGAACAGCTGCACTGTTATTTTGTTCAATTCAAATTTCCGTTAAAAACATAAAATCGAGATTATGCTCAGTGATAAAATCATTGATTAAAAATGTTTTTCCTGCCAGAGACCTGACATTTAATAAAGCTAGTTTAAGTTTGTTAAATACACTATCAGTAAGATTTTTTGTGACAAGCTGTGGCTTACATGGAATCACTGCTAAATGTGATAAACTCACACAAACGTTTGAGCACTTCCTGTTTCTAAACTGATTCACCGCTCTTAATCTATTACCTATCAACACAGATATCGGTAAAGCTGGCAGGCAGGGCGCCAGCATGTCCTGGAAAGAGTTGAGAGCAGTGGCGTAGCCACCATAGGGCCAGGGTGGGCCTGGGCCCACCCAGTTTACTCATTGGCCCACCCTGAGAAAGCTTCGGTGTCATTTTAATTTTTTTAATTTTTAATTTTTAAATTTAATTTTTTATTATTATTATAAAAAAAATGTATTCACCCATTGAGAATATCCAAGCATTCAAAGTGAAATTCAAGTGAACAAATATCAAGTTTAATTAATGTTGTATGTGTTTTATCCTCTGAACCAAACTCATTTACGGTAAAAACTGATTGTTGGTTCCGGCACGCGCCATAATAACGTGAGAGAGGCAGAGAGCATGCCTGCAAAATAAATGATGGCTCAAAGTTCACTAATGAACTTTGGTTTAAAAAAAAAAAAAACAGACTCCAGGAAGAGTTGCCCTCATCAGTGATCTATACGATCATTTTCTGATAACGATGAAATAGCCCCGCCTCCCTCTCCCCACCTCTCCTGCTGCTGGGCTGTCAGAAGAAAATAAAAAATTAAAGGAAACTCTGCCGCACGGTTCCCTCGTCCCTGGGAAGAGGCGGAGAGGTGGGTGTTTTTCATCTGCTGGTGGACAGTCCGGAGAGATATACACAGGGTTGGGCGTTACGTAATCAGAATACAAAAAGCAAGTGTATTCAGCTGGCGTTACATTTGAAAAACGAGTAATCTGATTACAGTTACTTTCGTAAACCTGAAGTGAATACATTTTGGAATACTTATTGGAATTATTGGTGGAAAATGTAATATTCATTACCGGCAGAACTGTGTGCACACTGCACAGCGCTGCAGCATGTCTGTGAGCGAGAGAGAGATGCAGCGTGTCTGTGAGGCCCCGCCCCCGCACGCAGATGAGAGAGAGATCTCTTTTAAAATATATTGAAAGTTAGAAACGGAGATGGTTAGATAAAATGTGGAAGATAACGTTTATGTAGCATTTCTTTATTGTCGAAATGATGACATTTCATAACGGGATCAAATCAAAGTGCATGGCCTGCTACTGCTGAATGCATGGGGCAAGTGACTGGAAAAAGTTTTAAAAGTTATTACATCGTTTCAGATAATAATAATAAATAACAATGATAATTCATTCTATTTAGGGGCGCCTTTCAAAGCACCCAAGGACACCTTACAATTCATAACATATTCTAAGGAAAGGTTTTAAGCCAGTACAAAGAATACAGTCCGGGTGATGTTTTTTATACAGGGAGCTGTCCAGAATGACACCAAGATGTTGTGTTTGTGCTCTTGATAAGCGAGATTAAAACAGTAAAATACGTGTCTCCTGTTCACCAAAACATACCCATCTGTTATGGAAAAAGAAAGTATTCCAAAAGTAATCTGCCACCGGTACCGGCGGGGATTGTTGTTAGCTTCTGATGCCAGAAGAAAAATCTTGCCCACCCTATTTTTTACAGGCCCACCCTAAAGTACATTTCTGCCTACGCTACTGGTTGAGAGTGCCATACGCCCTTGAGCCTGGGCCCAGCACATATCAGTAAGAGTTTGTTGCGTTATATAAAACATGTCTGTGAATTTTTTTTTCCAAATACCAAACAGATCACCAATTGTAGCCATGCCTCATTCTGCTCAAACCCCTCTTTTGCAGCCCTGTTAGAGAAATGCAGATTTTTGGTCCTTAGCTTGAAAAAAGAAAAGAAAAGGAGGAGGCGGAGCTAATGCCTGATCAGAATTCTACCTGAGATAAAGTTAAATTCGGTTGTGATAAAACGCCATCCTGTTCAAACCACGTCAAGGATTATTTCTGAAATAGTATGGAGCTCAAATGCTTTTTCTCTTGCAGGTTTATCACAAGATGAGTTCTTTTTTTATTTCCTGCTTTTTAAACACATGTGCTCTTCAGTACAGGTTAGCTCTTAATGTTAGCGAGGCTTGATAATGTAAACAAAGACGTCCAAATCACGTCAGGCATTGTTTCTGATAGCAACTTTCTCTGGGTCCGCTGCCGCTATGGCGTCACAACGGATGGACACGTCACAGCGGATGGAAATCTGTATCAGCTCGTTGTACACCAGTTTTTAAAAGATTTGGGTATGGGGGAAAAGAGAGAGGGTTTTATTTTCTGACGCTGCTTGAGTTCCCCGACGCACCGGGGACACATATTTATGTATAAAAGACATCACAGAGTGCATTTTGCATGATTGGTCCCCTTTAAGTGAGCCTGGCCTAACAAGGCCTAACGAGGCCTAGCCATACCGTACTAAGCCAAGCGAGGCCCTTCAGTGGAAAAGCGCCATTAGTTGCATGGGGGTACTAAGTGCTGGGAACTAAGTACGGCAAAGTACTTGGTGTGAAAGATGATAAAATCAATGGCACAGCAAGATGGCTGCCAACTAATATTACTAACATGTGTTGCTTAACAGCTCTAGCCGCTGATAGTAGCTAGTATTGCTAACAGTGGAGCTCAACACCAGTGACTAACGATAGCAGCTATTATTACTGATATGTGGAGCTAAACACGTGGCTACCGATAACAGCGAGTATTGCTAACATGTGGAGCTAAAAACAAGTGGCTAACGATAGCAGCTCATATGATTGACAAGTTGAGCTATTAGCTACTATTGTTAGCCTCGGGTGTTTAGCTTCACATGTTAGTAATATATTAAAGTAGCATCTATAAGCCTCACATCTTATTAATATTACAGGAGTTACTATTGTTGGTCACGGTGTTTACCTCCACGTGTTAGTAATATTAGCTACTATGGCGTTTAGCTCCACCTGTTAATATTAGCTGCTATCGTTAGCCGCAGGTGTTTAGCATTAACTATAGCAGCTAAACTTACTAACACTTGAAGCTTAACACCCGTGGCTAACAATAGCAGCTAATATTACTAACACATGGAGCTAAACGCCCCAATGACAGACTTTGTAATAATATTACAAAAAGGTTAGGCTAAACAACCCTGGCTAATGATAGCAGCAAATATTACTAGCACGTGGAGCGAAGACAGCAGCCGTAAAAGCATTAGTATTTATGTAGCTGAAGGTAAGCGCTGGTTTATTAATCAGCTAAATAAATACCTGTACTAGGCTACTGGGTCGAAACATTGACTGAAGTACTTACAATTTTTTCTGTTTATCCTCCAAATAGAATGTGGTGTTATGCTCCTCCGCCTCGATTGCGCACAGTCAAAGCCACACCCAACTGAGCAACAGCCAGTGAGTAATCCACAGAAAGAGAGATTGTAACACTGGCTTTAGGCGCTTTCAAACCTTTCAGTACTTTTCCCAGTATAGTTCCGATATAGTTCCGTAAATGTGCGTTCACACCAAAAAAATCCGGAACTAGAACTTAGATCATGAGAACCTTTTCACCCCCTTTTTTTCAGTCCCTGCTATAGAGAGCAGGTACTTTCATGGGAGAAAAAGGTTCCCATTTCTGATTGGCTGGGCGGATTGCAAAACACGCCCCGTAAAACTCCCAAAAGGTTTTGTGAAGCCGCCATTTTATTTTCCTCGCTTTAGCATTATTAGCATTAGTATTAGCCCAGCGCACAAATGCAGAGAGACTAAGTGGAGATGAGGAGGTGTCGGCGTTCTGGCGATTTACTCGGAAGTCTTCAGTAGAAGCTGCTGGGAGTCCCAGCAACTTCTACTGAAGCCAGTCCCCAACTCCCGGGACTTCGGGCCGGGGACTTCGGGCCGGGGACTTCGGGCCGGGGACTTCGGGTGGCAGTATACGCCATGAAGTTGTTTGCGGCCTGTCAGTAAACCCATATTTGACTAATCCTCCCTCAGGGACTTATTCCGGTGTGAACGCGATCTGCTCTTTAGTTCATCAGAACTAAAGACTTCTGATGAACTAAGTACGGAAAAGTATTTGGTGTAAAAGCGCCTTTTGTAATTAAATCAACACTCTAGAGTTGTTCGGAGAATTCAACAATTGACTCCCTGTTTCAACACCAACTCGTTTTGAATAATAACTATCTTGGAGTTAAATGACACTTAAAATGTGTTGAAACTCTATATTTAAATTCCCAACTCCAACACTGAAAATATAACACTTTTGATTTTGCTGTGCTATAGTCAGGCTACAAACACTGTATGATGCCTATTGCACAATTCGTAATGTATATTCACCTATCCCTGAGTCCTGAGCACCCAGAAAAATACATGTGAACAAGTTTTGCCACTCTGTGACCCACATAAACTTTGCATTGACTTGAATGATGTTATATTTATTTCGTCAGAGTATTGTTTCAAGGTCCTGTGACCTGACCTAGATCAGTTGTCCTATTCTTAGCGACTTCATGCGTGCAAAACCAGAGATGAACTTAAAGCTGAATCCTTAGGGAAATCAGGTAGTGTTCTTTTCAAAAAGCCAGAACACAGGACACGCCTGGAAGGAGTCAGAAAGGCATGAAATCCTAATGTTACCCTTCCTGTTACAGTGAGCAGACCAGGTCCAGCGGTCATCTCTGCCTTACCAAGATTAATGGCTCGTCTCACAGGTTGGGTTCCCATTACGTAGTTTGTCCATCACCACCTCGTTACAGTCACATCGTTCACTGTCAGATAGCAGGAGAAGGCATTCAAATGGTCATACCTCTGCAACCTAGCTCACATAAACATGATATGCTCTGTACAGCACATGGCTAAGATAAGTAAATCCTCAGCCCTCCCTAGACTGTGCTCACCCATGTTCAAAACTCTGCATCTGTCTCAACTGTATATTTGGAGCTTTTTAATTTGACTTTTAGAAGTTTCTCTACTTTTACTGTATCCTTGCAATTGAAGATGTGCACTGTGATCTGAGCTGTTGACTATTGACATACAGTATCCTCTGTGTACATATGAAAGTGTTATTTTGTGTGGGTGTGAAAGGCCTGTTGTTAATTGGCACAATATGTGTGAGAACCATGCAAAGTAGAACATTTCCAGGGACTCGCCGTCCGATAGTTGGATGAGGGACCATGACTAATGGGCTGGTGTCAAACCACGGATAATGTATCACTCCAAAAACAGTTGGATAAATAGGATATGGCCAGCATGTGTTTGTGTGTGCACGATAATGAGTGATATGCAGTGTGTGACGTGATATACAGTCGTTTTTGTGTGCTTATAGGTCTTGGCATTTGCTTGCATGCTTGGTTGGTCATGTGTGCGATGAAGAATGCACCATGGAGATATTTTTCAAATATCAAAGATTCCTTTACCCAGGAATTAAGGCCTCTGCACCTCCTCTCCTATGAATAGTAGCTCTGTTAATAATTCATAGAGAATTCAACATGGTAAGTTATTGTGTTTTTGTGGACCCATTAATCTTCATAGTGCCTAATTTGCCCTCTGGTATAATGGCATTGAGGGCGTTGTGGGTGTAATGGGAGTCAATTACATTTTCTGCAGATGTGATTGCACTGGCTTTTTATTTTTCCTTGCACATGCACATGTGCATGCACACAACACACTTTGCACAGATTTGTAAACAGTTGGAGTTCATGGGCATGGGAAAATCTTCTAAGCTTGAGTGAATGCAGGCGCTCCATCCCTCACATCCATCCGCCTATTTATCTACGAAAGCTACATGTAAGCTGTTATTTATGATGAGACTCAAGGGAATTGTGGCATCTAAGTAGCTTTTCTCTTATTATTGCCGTAATACGAATTAAAGCATTAAAGCTAGATGTTTATTCTCTCCTGGTGGGTTTGTTCATTCTATATTCATGAAGACGAGAGTATATTAATCTTGGATACCTCTCTCTATCTCCCTCTCTCTCTCGCTCTCTCTTCTATGAAAGATTAGAGAGTTTAGATGTTAGGTAATGTAATAAACAGCTGTGATGGGCTGTCATTCCATGATAATCTCTCTGGAAACAATTTGGCCAAGACTTTGTGTGACATACAAAAGTTGTCAATGGCTGTCACACAACCAGAAGTCGTTGAGTGATTTCAACAACGAGGCCACTTAATAAAGCCTTTGGTTTCAACACGTTTTCTACTTAATGAAAATTCCTTTTACTTTCATCAACCTATTGATAATGTTATTTCTTGAAAGAGCAAAACAATAATGCCTCCCATAGGTCTCGATCACAAGTTTTGGACTTCACGTTTTTGTTCATCAGACATTCCTGTTTAAAACCCAATCGGTGCAAATACCAAAATTAGAGGAGAAAATTAACTGAGACAAAACCAATTTCAAAAACGTTTTGGTATTTCTTATAATAACAGCCTGTAACTAATAAAGCAGTGTTATGAAAACAAACAGACCATAATTGGAGACCACCGTATTAGTCACTTTATTGTAATACTGTATATGGCCGTAACTGCAGCCACAGTGTTCCTGTTGGGTGGGACCCTCCAGGATACAGTTGGATAAGCAGTAGATAGATGAAAAGATTGAGAAATAAATGAAGAATAAAAAGAGGAAGATGAGAAAGAAAGACAAAGAGCATATGGAGAGATCACTCACCTCTTACCTCCATCCGCCCGTATTTCTCCGTCCCTAGATCCCTCCGTCCTGCTGACAGAAATACATTAACTGAGACACGCTCGCCTTGAAGTTCCTCCCTCAGCAGCTGCTGTCTCAAACACTTTATTGAGTTATCGAACAGAGAATATATATGACAAATATAGTCAACAGACTGGTCCTTGGTTTACATCCTTATCCAAACACTCTGTGTTTACTGTAGGAAATCAAAGTATAAATCTGTTACCAGCCCACGTGCAGATCAATAACCTGCTCCAGATACCTTCAGGTGTCCGTCAAGATACACATGAGTCATATCACATTGAATCCAGAAGCTCTTTCTCTCCTTAAAGTGATTTAATGCAAAGCCAAACCTCTGGCTTAACCAAGTGACCTGTTAGTCAATTGCAAATGCAGAGGTTGTTAGAAAAGAAAGAACACAGTGAGGCTAAAAGATGTATGAAGTGCAACGACACTCCAGATGTCAAAGAGTGTGGAGTGCATGTATGTTTTTGCTCAATAGGAATGCTAAATTAATGTCAGCACATAAATAATGTATTTGTCTTAGTATTGGTATCTGAGTACAAGAAGGGTTACCACCAGGGCCAGAGACAGTTCAACAGAGGAAGCGGAAACCCTGGATCATCTGCCAGATTCGTTGAAAGCCTCATCCTCCCTCAGGCTGCATGGACGTCTAGCACAGCCCCCTGGTCCCCCCTTCTTCCCAGGGGGTGGAAGGAAAAGATAAAAGGGGGTTGGAGGTTTGACCAGAGGGAGAAGGAAAACTTCCGACTTATAATATAACAGTTTTGACAGCTACATCCCCTCACAACAGGTTTAATGTTTGTGCGGAGTAAGTTTGAATACAATGCAATGTGTATCAATGCAAAGAGTGCAGTGGTGAGTACTCTCTCTGGCTCTGTGTTACTGGATGAGTCAGCATAATGTTTACTGAAGTTGTTGTTGGAGCAACAACAGAGTCTTACGGAGCTTACACACGGCGGCGTGCATTGAAGCTTCAACGCTTCTGCCCATTCACTTTGAATGGGGTGACGTCACGCTTCGCCGAACTGCATTGTGGGAGTGTTGCTCGCTTCAAAAGTAGAGCAATGTTCTACTTTTGAAGCTTCGACGGAAGCGTCAGCCAATCGAATCATATGCCAGTACAAGCTCTAGCCAATGAAACCGCTGCTTGTTGTGTTCCGGGGTGGGAGATTCATGTGATTGTTTGTTGGCCGAGCGTCAGACATGCCCGCCAGCAAGCTTCAACGCACGCCGCCGTGTGTAAGCTCCATTAGGCTGGAGCCACACAAGGACGATAACGCAACGGACCGCAATCGTTATCAAAAAAGTCTTCCGTCCACACGCAATAGGCACCAGAAACGTGTCCGTTCACACGAGACCGCTCGAAAGCGCTGGAGACGCTGTGTACATATGCCAGGCTTGTAAGTGGCGCTGTAGTCCTGCCACAAGAGCAGCGAAGAAGACTTCCCGCGCATGGTTGCCATGGTTGCCCTTCTGTTTATTCTCCGTTGTGGACGTTCTGGCTCTTTTTCTCCCTCCCCGAGGCAAGCATTTGCGCCTCCTGCTGTAAATCTCTCCGGTAGACGACCAGCAGATGAAAAACACCCACCTCTCCGCCTCTTCCAAGGGACGAGGGGACCGTGCGGCCGAGTTTCAGTTCGATTTTTTTTCGCCGGTCAACATGTCCGTTAAAGTTTAAATCTTCCGGACAAAATTTGAAAAGTGCCGGTCAAAGGTCTTCTTTGTTATTTATTGGGATTTAAAACAAATAAATAACAACTCTATATAATAATATAAGAATAAAAAACGGAGCCTCTCTTTTCCTCCCCCTCTTCTGACAGCCCAGCAGTTGATCTCTGAGCAGGAGTGGTAGGGAGAGGCGGGGCTATTGCTTCAACGTTATCAGGAAATTATCGTATAGGGGTAAACACGGAGCCGTTTGCCCCCCCCCAGAGCGTTTCGTTTGCAGATCTACCCACCTTGGGACCCGTTATCGTTATCTGCGTTTCCTCATGTGGCCGAACCGTCTATCTGATAGAGCAACACATTCTCACTCCCAACTCGGCCTATGTTGACGTTATGTCAGGGTCCCTGTTGTCACTTTCCAACGCAAGGGGGGGCCCTTTAGCGTCGAGTTTCAACTATCAGGGAGTCCCATTTACTTGCATAGAGCTCCCTGAACGTTGGTAATAGACGAGTTGGGATCGCGGCGAAATACTCTCCGCAGATCCATTCTCACAGCGTTTATCAGCCTTTTTCTTACTCAATATCAAGCCACACTTATTGTTTTTACTTCTTTATTTTAATTGAATAATTTCGGACTTTTGTTGCCGTCAGTTAGGGGGAGAGTAGGGGCTCAGAAAACTGAAATCTGTATTGTTTCATCGTTTTGTATTCTTTTCTAAACCACACACTGTTATTTACTCAACAATAAGACACAATTATCCTTGTGTTTATTTATTTGTTTGATTGTATAATGTCGGACTTTTGGAGTCCGTCAGGACCGAGGGTCGGAGCAGCTCATTCGAACACAGGAAGCTGTATTTTCAAAATAAGAGTTAATTTCAATATTATGTTTGATAATTGTTATGTCCCCACTAGGGATGAGGAAGTGCAACACACACCAGTTGGAATTGGTAATAGTTATAAGTAGTTTTATTATAAAACAGTGTGAAACAAAATGGCAGGCATGAAGCCAGGAACAAACAAAAAGGCCAAAAGGGCACAGGTAGATAACTAACCAAACAAAAGGAGGACTCTAAAAACTGAGTCTACTTACATACAAAGAAATAGGTACTAACAAACTAAATAACAACAAAACAACCCTCACTATTAAAGTGGTACAGACTAACAAAGGGAGGCTGTAAGAAAACACAGCTAAGGTAGAGGACAACAGTCTAATAATACTAAACTAATCTAAGCACATCTAATCACAACAATACTAACAAACACAGACCACACGAGTTAACCACTGTTAACAGATTTGTAGAGCAACTAGTGAGAGGCGTCTGTTCACTCAACAGAGCCTCCAGAGTGATGATTGTCCCCAGGCTTTGTAGTCATCTCCAGCAGGTGTGCGCCGGCTGTGCGCTGCGATTGGAGCGCGTCGGGCCTGGCGTGCTCCAATCACAATCCTCAGGGGGCGGACCAGGAGATGGCAGCCAATCACGTCAGGGCAACTGCACAGCTCATCTACATATTAACACAGTTAATAGGACCAAGAAGGCAGCAGCCGTGACAATAATATATTTTTTATTAACTAGACCACTGGGTCATGTTAAGACCATATTTTCTGTCGGTTTGGTGTTACAAATATAAAAACAATATGTGTGGATAAAAAAATACATCCATCATAAACTAAACTGGAAACAGCAGTATATTGTATTGTGTTAACACTGTAAACTTGACAGTTTTTTTTAACCCGCCTAGTGGTTAAAGCACATTATTGCATTTTTTTGTTGATACATTATATTTGATGAAAACATAAAAATATTAAGAGTATACTTTCATAGGGGGAAAGTAGAAGGTCAATGATAGAAATATAGGATAGAAAATATCAAGAAGATACTGTAAGTGATATCTACACTAAAACAGTTTAGTGCCGGATGTCCAAAGATATTAACAGGAGGATGTGCAAAACAGACACACTAATTAGGCTTTATTTAAACATTAAAGAATACTTTAGGTTAAGGTTTTCTTTTGAATAAGAAAAAATCTTTGGGGGTATCAACAGATAAATATTAAGTCTGACAAAGTACTTAATGTCTAATATATTGCATAGTTTGTTTTGGCACTTGACAATCAACTTTCCTGCAATGTTAACTATGTTGAAGCACTTATTTTAACTGATATTATACATAATGTATTATACTCTTATAAGATGTATGTAGATAGTATAAGAAATGTGCAGAATATGACAGTTTAATGGTGGAGGTACACACATATCGATAGATGTCTTGTAATGCACTGTTGAGGATGCGACCCAAGTTTTTCATCCCTGACCTTGTCAGGTATTGAACATTCAATAAATAAAGAACACAGAATTATTAAATATAAAACACAGAATTTGTGTGATTATACTAAATGATTTACAAATAAAAACCACTGCATATTTACAACTGTTACACATGCTGCTGTAGCGAAATGTTTTCCAACTTGGGATCAATAAATATCTTATCTTAAGACGATCGATGGCTACTGCCGTATTTGCAAAATTTGCCTCTGAACCTTGACAAGTGCATGTTTCAGGCTTATCAATTCACAACAGGAGGGGTCACAGACATAAGACCAGCTGTTAAATAAAGCTCTTCTGACCTTAGCTATAATGTGGGTATATTAATGCTGCCCATTATGGACACAAGCAATTTTCACCCATTTATTAATTATATGTTTTAAATTTGATAACACCACTGTGTTTCCTATCCCCTAAACCTCCAGGGATGTACACAGTTTAATACTGGCAACTTCTTATTATGGGAAGTACGAAAACGTCTTTTAAAACTACAATTCCCAGTAGAGACGTGCCATAGAACATGTTGCGAGACACACAATAGCCAGCATGTGTAGTTCTGGGTACGGGGTGGGGGACGGGACGGGATGGACCCGTTCAAATCCAGTTTTGGATAGTCTGCCATGGTTCCATCCCATTTCAAAGTGCTGTTTGACGCTCGGCGTAACCCTCGGCGCACTGCCACTCAAACATCCAATCACAGAGCTTGAGGACTAATCACGGGGTTTGTCGGTTTTTTCAAGCAAAGCGGAGAGAATACTTACTTCTGGGTGTAAAATTCTCTAAAGCAACTACTATGAGCTGCTCCGACCCTCGGTCCTGACGGACTCCAACTTGTGTTTATTAATCAAACATATACATAAACACAAGGATAATTGTGTCTTATTATTGAGTAAATAACAGTGTGTGGTTTAGAAAATAATACAAAATTAGAAGGAAAAAACAATGAAACAATACAGATTTCAGTTGTCTGTGCCCCTACTCTCCCCCTAACTGACAGCAACAAAAGTCATTCATTAAAATAAAGAAGTAAACACAATAAGTGTGGCTTGATATTGAGTAAGAGGTTGTTAAACGCTGTGAGAATGGATCTGCGGAGAGTATTTCGCCGCGATCCCAACTCGTCTATTACCAACGTTCAGGGAGCTCTATGCAAGTAAATGGGACTCCCTGATAGTTGAAACTCGACGCTAAAGGGCCCGCCCTTGCGTTGGAAAGTGACGACAGGGACCCTGACATAACGTCAACATAGGCCGAGTTGGGAGTGAGAATGTGTTGGATAGAGAGGCGAAGTCCCTCCCTTTCCAGTGGACCTTCATGGGACCTTATTTCGAAAAAATTATGTATTGAAGTCAATGGCGAGAGAAACGTTATCTTTCGATCCCGTTTGAATTGTGCCCTGAATTACACATAGGCCTATGATGTTTGTCAATTTAAAAGATAATTTTGCATGTAAAAAAAAAAATGTTTTGCCTTGAAACTGTGAAGTAAGACTTTTTTTGTGTGAAACCACTCAATGAACTACATCTCTGGTCTCGCACAACAACACACATCACCAAGATGGCCGTCACTACTGTCTTGCCAAACAAGGGATTGACTGCCCTCACTATCACCACAATGAAACGCGTCCAGAAGAATGTCATGCAAAGCTGCCTGCCTGCCTTCCTTCCTTCGATTCTCCCTGAACTGCCTGATCTTTGTAATGTTCAATGTTAACCATTTGTGCAGATAGCATGAAGTAATAAAAGATCGCCGATGCTAATGTAGCGTTAGCATGTCTCCCTCGGGGGCATCCGGGCTTAAATATGTATTATAGAATGATCACACCGGCGTGACAGTACTCTTCAAAGGGTTCACGAAATATGACTACTACTCTACTGTTTAACACTTTGGTTAACTTAATGTTACTTCATGTTAAGGCTAATACAAATGACAAGGCTAAGCCAGCTGTAATGCTAACTAACGTGATTGCTACTAGCTAGGTAGCTAACTTGATCCAGCCAGCCACTCCAGGGGGGTTGAATCTAGTTCAACCTATCCTGGATATGTTTTGAGCTATCCGGTTGACTCATGCCCCGGCCACACGAGGACGAAAACGGCTAAACGCATAGGATTAACGCAAACACAATCGCAAAAAAGCTTCCGTCCACACGCAATAGTCATCCGGATAGTGTCTGTCCACACGAGACAGCTCCGTTTAGCTCCAACCGCTGGATAAGCTGCAGTACATAGTCAGGAGCCTGTATGTGGCGCTGTAACTTCCTCCACAAAAGCAGCGAAGAAGCATGGTTGCCCTTCTGCTTATTCTCCGAGGTGGGGGCCGAGGGAACCGGGCAGAGTTTTTCGCCAGTCAACGTGTATTCAAGTTTAAATCTTCCGACAAAATTATAAAAGTGCCGGTCAAAGATCTTCTTTGTTATTTATTGAGCTTTAAAACAAATGAATAACGACTCTATATAATATAATAATAAAATACACGGAGCCTCTCTTTTTCCTCCCTCTCTTCGGACAGCGCCAATGTCTGTTTCATGCAGCAGCTGATCCAGTAATGAGTGACCCGGCCGACAGTAAAAATAAACATATTTATAACTAGTTTAGGTAGTTTGAGAGGTGTCTCCGTCCTGTCAGATTAGACTTCACTCGCGTTTATGTCCATATCGAGAGAAAGATAAATAATCTGAATTCAGTGTGCAGTTTACTTTGACGCGGGGGTGAGCAGCAGAGTTGGGGAGAGGCGGGGCTATTGCCTCATCATTATCAGAAAATGATCGTATAGGGCGTAGGCCTACACACGGAGCCGTTGGACCCCCCAGAGCGTTGCGTATGCCGTTCTATCCACCTTGGGACCCGTTATCGTTTCCGCAGTCGTTTAGTGCCGTATTCGGTCGTCCTCGTGTGGCCGAACGGTCTATATGACACTAAACAGTAACGCAAACGACCGTTTTCGTCCTCGTGTGGCCGGGGCATTAATCCAAAACGAAGCCGCTCTCGCTAAACTGTCCTACAACGCTGGCTATCAACTTGTTCGCTCAAGCCAGCCGTGTCCTATCTAGTTAGGTGCGCGTTCACATGAAAGGGGTGTTATATGGAGCATTCGACCAATCACAAACATGGAGAAGCGTACTGACAGCGCAGCGTCATACTTCCTGAATGAAAAGTCAACTATAATATTAGTCAAATATGAAGAAGTTAAACTTTAAACATCCATGACTTAAACACTTTATCCAGGATCAAAGCCACATAGCTGGACCTGCAAGGTGAATACAGCAGGTAAAAGAAAAAGTGTTTGAATGCGTACATTAACAGGTTTATGATATCACTGCCCCGTCCAAGACACGAGTGGATCTGACTTTAATTACATTTGACTCGAGTGTTTCGTCAACTTAATGTGTTGCTTAAAATAATACTTATGCATACAGTAGCCTATGTGACACTGTTGCGGCTTTCACACCAGCGCTTTTCCCTTTCTAGCTCCGAGCTAGAGCTTTTCTGGTTCAGCTCCGGTTTCCCTTTTCTGCTCCCGCTCTGTTCACACCGCCCAGCACCCGACTGGTGCTGCCGCTGCTGCGTCATGACGTCACCGTTTACATCGCTGATTTGCTCCCCAACAGCATTACGGCACTCACACAGTGTTGCCAACATGGCGATTTTCTCGTTACATTTGGCGGCTTTCCAAACCCTCCGGCTACTTATTTGTGTCAAAAGCGACTAACGACTAATCTAACGATTTATAATGGTGTTATTAGGGACTTTTCTGGTGTTTGGAGACTCACGTATTGTTCTGCAGTTAACGAGCCGCGGGTGCTGCCGTGAGCCCCGCCTCCCTCCCATAGTACTCACAGGCGCTCAGACTGACAGTTGTCTGGCCGCAGCTGCAGTCAGAACAGAGAGGAGACAACCACACTCCCCCGCGTCGAGACTGCAAATGAATTGCGCATGCGACAACTGCCAAGCCGTCCTGGTTTTGAGCGGGATTTAAATGCTGAATGTAAATGTTTCTTCACTCTCTTTCACACTATAATAAATAACTGCCTTTGCTTTGCTTTGACTCACACAGCCTCAGTCACTCAATCACCTCGTCCACTGTGTGTGTGCCTCTCTGTAACAAGCTAAACATCATGGCACAGTCTAAATTGTATTCTCAAAAATACAGAAAGGAGTGGGAATCAAACCCTGAGTATAAAGGATGGTTGAAGCCATTTATTGGAGATGACACACGGGCATACTGCCTTTATTGTAAGGGGGATTTCTATGCCAAACTGTCATGTTAAAACCCCAAAACATACTCAAAAGGCAAAGACATTTCTGATCTACTGTCGTCTGGATTTAACTCCGGTGGTTTCAAGTTTTGATCCTTGAAGGGTTGGGAACGTTTTTTGTACTCCCCTATGCAAATTAGGCGATGACGTCATTTAGCGACTTCTGGCGACTTCCAGTAGGCTACAGCTAATAGCTACTTTCCTTACTATGGAGTTGGCAACACTGCGATCACAACAACGGGGAACTGCGTCGGGTCGATGATCGTGTTGCTTTTAATCACACGAAGCCAGAATAAATTGAATAACGACTTCTCCAACCTTATGCTTTTCTCCACAGTGCCGTGGTTCATTGTTTATTAATGTGTTTCTGCAGCATTTACCGACCGCTGCTCTTCCACGGGAGTTTATTCTCCTCCGTTAGCTCCCGGTTAGCTCACACTGCAGCGGCCGCTCTAAAGTATTCACTGTCCGAATCACACAAGCAGCTGATACATATCCCCAGTTCCCCTTAGCCTAAGTGAATGTGTGTCAGTCTGAATTGACGCTGTTTGGTATCACAACGCTGTTATGAAAGTTTCTCTGTTATAAAATGGGTGATGTTAGCATAGCAACCGAAGCTAAACTGACTACTTGCTATTGTTATCCTATTGTGGCATAAACCGTTTTCTACAGGCACATTTTACCGGCGTATTTTTATTATGATTCTACTTGTGATAGTCGGACACGAAAACCTGTGCAGCCCGTGTATTGATTCCATCCGATAGCTGCTATAATACAAAACAAAACGTCTGCCTCTCTCCACAATTATCAATAACAGTGAACGGATGGTCAAAGTAAGGTACAAATAAACAGAATCACACGAAGCCTGGTTAGTGTTGCCTGACTTTATAAAGTGTGTTTATAAGCACTACTGCTCAGGGTTGGCGTCATGGGGGGTCATTCGCGGGCCATGCCCCCCCAAATGAGTCACTGTGCCCCCACAACGCAGGCTGGGCAAGCCTTGCCACTTTGCCGTTTTAAAAAAAAATCATATAAGTGAAAACGTTTCCACTAAAGGTTTTTTGTGTGAAATACGTCAGAAATAAATAATACAAATATGAAACACAGCCTGAGGTGTGCTCACTGCTGCTCTCTGATTGGTGTGTTGCTTGACCAATGACCCCCGACTTTTTTTTTGTTATCATTACGTGACTGTGTGTTTAAATGAAAGCCCAGTGGCAATCTGTTAATCTGTTACACTGATTATACAGTAAAGCCATCGAAAATAATATGATATACAGTACAGTACAAGTAGCCTACTTCTGGGTCTCTGTGTTTCATTCAAGCTCGGCTCTCTGTGTGTGTGGCACGAGCGCATTTTGTGAGTGCGCGAGCGGTAACGTGGAATGTTATTGTTAGCATCTGGTTAGCTAGCTATGCTAACGGATATAAAGGGCTGTTTCTACACCAAGGTGGAGGAGAGTCCTCTCCTGTCAGACTGAGAGGATCTTATAACGTCAGCTCAATGAGGTAAGGACTCTCTCAGTATTTAGATAGTTAACGTTAGTGTAGGTTATCTCAGTGGGTCTCAAACGGTTTGGTCACCATGTATGTAAACAAGTATTTGCGAGGAATAGGCTACCTTTATATGATCATATAGTTATTTAAGAGAATAAATGAAAAACGGGTATGAAATACTATAGGACAGTAACACAAGAATACAGTTTAAAAGGGGAGTGATTAGTAAAATATCCATAAACAAAAAGTAAATCTGTGTACAGTTCTGTTTCATATGGATGTTGAGAGATGTAGGCTATCCATAGATCTCTTCATTTTGCTCTCAAAGTGCACCAGATTGATGCATTTAACTTCAATATTTTAAAAATAATCTTCCCGGGGGAGCATGCCCCCAGACCCTCCTAGAGGAGCTTAGGTCCACCCCCACCTAAAACATGTTCACATGGATAGGATACTAAATACATTTGCACACTTTTTATATGGTGGCCTATGTCCATATGTTTCTGTTTTGGTGGTCGTGCCACAACCATGCATGTATGCACAAGTCATAGGTGCGCTATAAAATAGCACTACACCCCTGCAATGTGTGTGAAAGACAACAGACTTTACAGCATGTTTTTTAAAATTGAAGTTGCGTTGGTGTTTGTGTGTTGGTTGTTGACGGCAGTGTGTGCCCCCCCTTGGTAAATGATTGCCCCCCCATTTGATTTGTTCTAGAGCCGACCCTGCTACTGCTTGTAGGCAGGCATGACAGTCGACCCATGTTCAGGGGAGGTGGGTTTAGTTTCCTGCACGCCTCGACGTAAGAGAGACGTAAGCGACGCCACCTCTTAGCTCCGAAGCTCTTGCCTCTAGACCGACAATTTTTTGGAGCTGGAAGTGAACCGGATTCCGGAGCTAAGAGCCGGCGCCACTGCGGTGTGAACAGGAAAAACCGGCGCTTTTCAGGCTCCAGCTCCGAGCCGGAGCTGAAAAAGCGCTGGTGTGAAAGGGGCATGTGAGTGTTGCACAGCCAGATACGGCTCAGCTGACTCAGATAAGGAAATATATGATACATTATGATGTGATATGAATGATAATGGGACACATCGACGTCTGCACTCTCAGTGCCGCGGACTGTAGGCAACGTAATGTTACTTTGATCCAGTTACTTATGTTGTGGCAGATATTTAATTAAGCTTTCTTAACATAATAGTATAATAGTTATAATAGTCAGACTGCTCTGAAGATGGGAGGTGATGTTCTATTCATTTTCACGTTCACACAGTCGGTGATTTTGGCCGGCCCTCTTTCCTGCAACGGCAGTTTAAACTGTATTTCCTCCGCACACTGAGCTCTGATTGGTCAGCAGGCGTGGTGCTTTCGCTGAGTTGATCTCTTATTCTTTCACACACAGTGACGTCACGAGCTACCCACAATGCAACACGCGCCATATATATATATAAATAAGCCATTTTCATGGAGGTGCAAATATCCTGGAAGTGCAAATATAAACAGCTAGCTAACGTAGCAAGGCAGAGCGCACTAGGTTTTTTTTCTGAATTAATGACCGAAGAAGCTTAGCAACACCTAGACGGTGTACAGCTAAACCAGGGGTCTGCAACCTTTTTGACCAAAAGAGCCATTTTGCTCCTTTTTACAAAAACATTTTTTGTCTGGAGCCGCAAAACATATTTCATAGTTTTGTATTGTTATATCAGACAAAAACTACAGTTTTTTTTGCATTTATTAGGCTATTTATTACATTATATAAAACTGTTAAGCTGTAATAAGAAACAAATAACTCTTATAAGGAGAATTAAAAAGAATACACAGGCCTACTTTAAAATAAATTAAACAGCACTTGGGGAGTCCTCTGCACATTTGAAGGGGAAAAAAATATTAATCACCTCTAACATTTTACACATGTCAACACATCCTTATGCACTTATTGGCACCCTGCCATTTGCGTTTTGTAATATATAGCTTTTTCCAGGAATACATTTGTTTTTGAAGGGCAATCACCTGTTATGTTAGTAATGTTGTTCAATGGATGCTCAGATTCTGTGAGTGTCTGTGTGCAAGTAAAGATAATGGCTTTATGAGCATAATCTAGTCTTAATATTACATGACCTTGTTGTTTTTTACCTTGTTCCGTTTGAAAATTGCATATTATTGAATAAAACGTCAGTCTAATATGCATGAATAAACAATAATGTCTTCAATAAGTAGGCCAATTGGCCATAATGATAAAGGCAAATTGAAATGAGACTGAAAAAGAACCATCTTGAAGTCATTGAAATGTTGTCAGTCTCATGTGTCACCCAGCAAGCCCATCATGTGTGACATGCAGGAAACAAGACTGTCAAGAAAAGTGAAATCCGTTTTTGATTAGAAATGTGTTTGTATAAATGTGCTTTGCTCATCCTCCCTTCTGCCATTTTATGTCAAAACAACATGACATATAGTCATTTATGTTCAGATAGCTTTTGTTTTTCCGTTTATTTTGTCATCTCATTAGACCTGAGTAAACGTTGCTGACACCTGGTTAAAGGTGAAGCAAATAACTCCATTACTTCCAATTCATTCTGTCAACTCTGATATTAAGGCCAAATGGCTGCAATGCATTCAACATATTGTTAGGATACAGGAAATCAAGAACATTTATACAATCTCATAAGATTTTTTCAAGCCTCTTCAACCTTGTTTGCTCTTAAGATTTGTGGTTTTAAAGCAGACAGATTTGCTTTCCATATCTAAATGAAATAGTTTCAAACCCTCTCAAATGTTTATGCTCTTTTATCTGCACGAGTAAACACCTCTCTTTGTAGCACCACACTTCTTTATTCCTCAACAGCTATCTCTTATGTATGGCCACGGGCCTTCCCGTTCAAGGGCAGTCCTCACCTGCACTTCAGCCTTGAGCGTAGATTCCCCCCGTCGAGTGGAGCTGACCTCAGTGCAAATGCAGATGAGCATGTGGCCGGTGCCAGCTCCAGATCAAGACCTTTACTCCCTTTGGTTCAAACATGAGGGGTTATTTCAGCACCTACAGTTGTTTTTGTTTTTTTATTGGATGAAAATATGTTTATACTTTTTCTGCCTCTCATCTGTCTGCCATCAGCATTCTGTCAGTCACTGAATGAATGCAGCAGTTCAGAAGTCACACTAACCTTGACAAAAAGAAATCTGCTCTAGTCACACTCCTGCATACCAATGTTGTTGCTCTGAGATGTGAATTAATATATTCAGGGTGCATTCTGACTTTTTCTGGATTTTCAATAGAGACTGGCAAGTCCCTATCTAGTGGCAGACAATACTTGAATAATGCAAACAGGGTACGAATGCAATCATATCTCCATGGCATATTGACCAATATACCAGTTACTACTCTGTTTATTGTACAAACGTTGGATAGATAAGTCTTTTGGTGTTTCTATACTGATTGAGTCAGTCTCTAAGAGCCTCTTAGCAGTAATAGCAGAAGTAACAACAGGCCTTGTGAAAAGCACAGGTTGTGTTTATTTCTATCCTTTTTATGTGCAATTTATTCCACAGAAGCCCAATTGTACTCAATTGTATGCATGTCGTTTCCTGATTTAGCTGAGTAGAATAACCTTTAACAGAACAAATATGATAATGGTGGGTTTAATGTCACATTGAGGGCATACAATGTAATTCTCTGGGCATTACACAAGAGATTAAGTGGAATAATTATACCATGTACAATGATGAGTCATATGAGGCTGATCATGGAGGTGGATGCCAGACAATGCACATATAATTTAAAAGACCGTCAAGGGGTTCTGTTTGATTACAGGTGAGAAGTAATGTGAAGAAATACCAATCAATCACGCAGTCGTTTCCCTGCTATGTAATGTCACCCAGTAACTGCAAATTAAGATATGCCTGAGGGCCGTTACATTACATATGTTTGTGAATTTAAAAGAGCTTTACCTGCTAAAGGCATACTATATAAGCTGATGGTAGACATTGCAAAGCATCTCAAAAGATAATGTTTTCTTTGCTCATCATTATCAAAAAAGCAGCAGTAAACAACTTTAATTTTAGGATATCTTAGAACAACTAAGCATCTTGTCATATTTCTTTATGTTATGTAAATATGCCTCAAGATATCAGCTACAAACTTCCCATCTACTTTAATGCGCTGAGTTGTATTCGACTGAATCAGCAGAAGAAAAAATGGCTTGGAAATTCAGTTGAATCTTTATGCGTTTTATCCAATAGGTTCAATAGGTTAGTATAATCTCATGACTAGTTTCTGAGATCTAATTTTAGAATCCTTTAGTGGTGGTAGCGAGTAAGCCTGTAATATTCGTTGACAGTTTCTAAGGATTTAATCCATTTCTATTTTCTTTTTTCATTATAGTAGTGACTGAAAATATATGTTGCAAACTTACTTAAGGCTTAAGGCTGATACATTAAGATAGATAAAGATATATTTGCATGTTGACAAAAGTTCTGTTACAGTTATAGTTTGTCTTTTTTTATGTGCACCTATTTGTTTCATTATGTGTCTTTTCTCTTGGCTCACAAGCTGAAGTCTGGAATTTATTTTGAGTGGTAAACAGGTCAGTGTGTTTGTTATTGCATAGTAAGCTAATAAAGTTTTCAGGGTGTTTTTCAAAATGCATGCTGATTATAAGCAAGTTCAGAGAGGCAGTGAATTGTTGTACAAAGCCTATACAGTTACATGTAAGATGAGAGGTTTATGTTTCGCTTGCAGTTTTAACCCTGATGTTGTTGACTGACACTTCAGTAAGAGAGACAAGTATAAATTGCTCTTGGGACTGAGATATAGAAAAGATAGAAAAGAGAGGTGAATAACTTAAGCCTGGACTGGTATTAAAAGAAAGAGGAGTTGAAAGAGAAGAAGACGAGTGGAAAATGTGGCTGCTGAGGCGTAAAATTAGCAATTACATTGGGTGTCATCAGTAATGACTATTTCAGTCCCGATATAGGGGGTTAATGTCTGACAGTGAGACTGTAATTCAGCTGTTACACCTAGGTTCAATCAGCCGGTCAGGGGAGGCTGTGAAGGAGCACAACCTGGATCAGAAATCGCACCTTTGCAACGATAAGCCAAGATGGCTGCCTTCTGCTGGGAAAGCTTTTAGAAGCAATTTATTTTTTAAGACCCATATGCTGACCTTGGTTGTGAAAGAACACATTTGGATGACACCACATTGCAAGTTTTATCCCTGTGTGTGTGTGTGTGTGTGCGTGTGTGTGTGTGTGTGTGTGTGTGTGTGTGTGTGTGTGTGTGTGGTGTGTGTGTGTGTGTGTGTGGGTGTGTGTGTGGTGTGTGTGTGTGTGTGTGTGTGTGTGTGTGTGTGTGTGTGTGTGTGTGTGTGTGTCTAGTTTCCATGTTGCCACATTTTTCTTTACCCTCTCAGGAACACATCAAAAAGCTGAGTCGTGGAATTTAATTGCAGGTCAGAGTCGTATGACTACAGTACTTATACATACTCAAAATGTTTAATCTATCCTCCCACATGAATGTTATAACTTACATTTGTTTTTTGTATTTTTTTGACAGGACTGTCTAAACATTGGGAATGATCACACAGGGTTTCTGGAAACTGACATCTTCCCTTTCACATTTACAGAATGTCTGGCAAATCCAAAATAGTCCAGCTCATTTGATTTGATTATTCGGCAGCTCTCATAAAAAATAACCATCTGTCCTTGGTTTCCAGAGGAAGCGCTTTCATTCATCACCATGATGTCTCATCTATCACCGTGGTGACGGGAATACAAATGAGGTGGATCCGCACTCAGTGGCCCCCTGTAAATAATTTACTGTTTTGTTTTATTGGAAACAGGGACACAACATTATTTTCTGCCAGGACTCCCCTTGGCCAAGGTCTGCAGACACATTCATCCAGGATGCACCGTATAGAGGAAGTTAAATCTCATTTGTATGTGTCTTTATTATGCATTATCACTCCAACCAATAAGGAAGGCTCTCTCATGGCGTGGACACACTGGAGTGCTGTTAGTGAGATGACTTGATGCATTACAGCTCCTCAAAGCCATATGGAGAAAGCCTGTATATATACATTATGATTTATTGTTTTTAAAGGCCAGATTATGACATTTTCTGTTCTCTTTTGTTGTAATAATAAATTACATGTTATCTTGAGGCACAGGGACCCTGGCTCAAGGATACGCACATAAAACACACTTATGGCTATGCGCAGACACATCTAGGCAAACACCCAGCTTCCACCTTCTCCATCGTCCTATAAGTCACTCCATTTCTATTCAAGCTGAATTTAAAAACATTCCTTGGCAGAGCATGCATCTAGCAATTTAAAGTGCAACTCTGAACGTTAATCCTAGTGTACCAGTTCACTGACAGTGCTGATTATAAAAGCTTTAATTGCTAGCTTTAATTACCCAAGCATCGCCGCTGGAGTGACAGTTTTAGAACTCTCCACTTTCTGCACCTTTAAACTTGCCAGCTAGTCGTAATCCTGTTGGGAGGGTGACATAGTGGAATTGGCTCTGGCCATGCTCCACAGTTACTTTTCAATAGTGCACAGACCATCTAATCAAACCTTATGAACTAAAGCACACCCCAATATGACTGGCATTATACCCTCTGTAACTTATTATCTTATTTTCATATTATTTAACCTTTTAAGCCCCGAACCTGTTTTCAGGTCTCAGGCTCGAAAAATGACAATATCTTCCCTTCTAAAAGGGTTAAATTAATAATCTTTTTTTCTCAAAGCAAGGTTATATCTGTGAGTTGGATGTAGAAGTGTCAGAATCAATATAAATGTTTTTATTTTAAAGTAAATTCAGATTGAACACAGTAAAACAATTTAAATTATAGTGTCCGTCCAAAAAAATAAAACATTATAGTGAAAACCACCCTTGAATGATAGGATGGTAG
The DNA here is from genome assembly GCF_902827175.1 of Gymnodraco acuticeps. NCBI lineage: Eukaryota > Metazoa > Chordata > Actinopteri > Perciformes > Bathydraconidae > Gymnodraco > Gymnodraco acuticeps. Next base: position 947,140 of record NW_022990947.1, read on the forward strand.
ACTAAAAGCTTTAGGAATCCAAACTACAACAGATAATAAGTACCCTGTATCAAGATTGATGCAAAACAAGTTAAATTTGACCTTTTTAGAGAGATTTAGCAAAGAAAACCCACTTCTGGGGTCATTTGGGTGGATTTTCCATATCTCTGGCCCCCCTTGGTCGATTTTGATGATTGACATCTCTTTATAACCGCTAGAGTCAATAGAATCGAGGGGAACACCCACATACTCACACACCTTACCAAATAAGGAGTGAGAGTGACGCATAGCCAAAACCGGAAGCTGCGATAACTCTGGCGGCTAACTTTTACTCTACGATTTTTACATAAAAATGGAATTATGGATATAAATATAAATAATTGTTTCAAAGTGACAGACACATTCAATTAACCTATGGATTAACCCTCAGCCGCGTTTTAATGCCATTGAACACGACTTTTGATCAGAATAACAGCTAAGGTGAGACTTAATGCTACGTGTTTTTTGAAGTCTGTGTTTGCTTCCCCTGTCGCGAGTTCTGATCGCTCAGTGATGATACTATACCTATATAATCTGTGGAGTCTCAGCTTTAATCGGATATCTTGTATGTGCAGTTACGATAAGTAATAAGGGTATCTTTATCTTGAGTTCTGTGCCAAAGTGCGTTAGAATTGTTTCGCTCAGGGGTCATTTAGATGCTTCTTATGAGACTTGTGTTTTGTTTTGGTAAAAATGGTTTGTATCATCAGTTAGCTGAGATTCTTCCCGTTCATCTGGTATAACACAATAATAGGTTTTTAAATATTAAGATGCCCTGAGACACAGTGTCGTGAAAAAAAAAAAAGACCCGCCGAAGGGTTCTTTGGGGCTTAGCTACACTCGTCAATATGTGTACCTTTGCCAAATCCATTTTATTTTGCGGCTTGTCAAGTGTGTCTTTTTGTCTGTTGTCTGTCTTTCAACAGGATTATGGAAACACGTCTGTATGTTTTTATGGAAAACTCTCTGCTCCATAGCTTCTCTTGGATAACTGGACTTAAACTCACAATGTACATTTATATTTCATGTAATATTCCATTCCTTACACACTTAATGTATATAATATCCTGCTTTATATATAGTTTACTGTGATCTGGTATTTCAACATTTATATTTTCTACTTTTTTAATGCTGTTTTATTTCTGTTCTTTTCATTTATCTTATGTGCAATGCCTTGTCTTTTATGCTGCTGCAACACACACAAATCCCAAATTGGGATCAATAAAGTACATCATATCGTATCTTATCTTTATATGGTAAAAGGGCGTAGAATTGGCCAAGGAAGAACCCATTATATTTTGGAAAAGTTCCAAATTACGGGGGCGGATACACAAATTATTTTTCACTTTCACTAACTGTACTGTACATCACATCTTCCCTTTTATACTCACTCCCCCCCGTCCAGAAATAGGACCTTAAGAGGAGCAATTGAATACACTGATGGCCTTAGAGAAGGTCTGCTCTCTCTGAGTGCCATTCTAGTTTTATTTGAAACGGGTCAAATGAAGTGTAATATGAAAGATGTAACTCCTAGGCATGAACACACATGGAATTATCAACTTACCCTGCAGTTAACCTCAGTTATATGGAGCATTTCAACATCTTTCACCTTATCCGTTTTGTTTAACAGCCCACTTCTTTCATTCGGTCGAATAGCACTCATCAACCCCTTTTACTTGATAAAACTCTGAGACCAACAGTATTTTATCGGTTCAGCAATAGACAGCAGAAGGACAAACTAGCCACTAGCTATTCACCGTTTAGTATTTAGCTGTTAAGGGTCTAATATTTCCTTTAAAAGTTGGGGAGACAAAAACTGAGATAAAGGAGAATTAACTACATTTGTCAGGTGGCTCGAAACATGAATCCAAATCAATGACCATTTTTCTTCATGTAAATAGAATTTGGTTATTGACAACTTTTTGAATTTGAACTTTTCAAGATGAAATATGGTGATAGGTTACAGCATTTTGTCATACCCTCAATGGCCAGATAAATGCAGAAACTACTGTACCAGATGGTCCAAAAAAGTGTCTATATCAATGTGCATTCTGTTTGTTTTACAAAGTAATAAAACCCAAAATTATAAACTTAAATGATTCCAATGCTAATACCTAACCCTTTTTACAGTACCACTGCAGTGTGTGTCTCTGTCTCTGTTTTCCTCTTGTTTCTTGGGCCCATTCTGGCCAAGTGCTACTGACGTTTCCAGCTTTCGCTCTCTTTCCCAAAGCAGCCACTATACCAGAACTATTCACCCGAAAAAAATCAATTTGTCTACCTCTGACGTGTGCTGCACATCCGTCACTTCAAGACCTGAATCGCTTGTTCATTTACAGAGGAGACTTCTGCTGGCCTCGGGTGTGTGAAGGAAGTGGTCTGTTGTCAGCAAGCTAAAGAGCAATTTAAGCAAGAATGACCAGAGCAATGCTCCACTGACAAGCAACACAGTGAAACAGCAATCATACATACACACAGCACTGTTCAATTGTAGTGAGTGTTTCTGTAGGTTCCCAAAGAATGACAGTCACTCTCAAAGTGGACTTGTGTTCTTCATTTTTCCATCATGTTGAGCTGTAGAACTGCACTCATTTTACAAGGACTGCTACTGTGCAGTTCAATTCAAAATATGGTTGAACAATTGACTTCATTGAATCCATAAAGCAATTTAAATGTGCCAATTGTTGTAGTAATACTCACTCTGCAGATATACAGTATGTCACACATTACAAGCTGTGACTAAACAATTTGTAAGTAACCTGTTTGAAGCTCACCTTCTTGTCTACTCCGCTGGTGGTTCAGCAACAAAGCGGAGGAAGAACCACATTAAATATTGAATTATTTAACTCTTAATGTGTTTTTTTCGTTTGTAATGTAATTATAGTGCCTTCAAAACATGAATCTTCGGTGTACTGTGCCATCTGTCACCAATTACATTTGTGAATTAGGGTTCCATAGATGTAAACACAACGTCACTTAAAGTTAGCTTTATGAATGACTTAAAAATCAATGTTTAAAAGGCCACAATAAAGGAATTATTACAATTATTCCCAAAACGTGTTAATATCTGATCAATGGAAAAAAATAAGTGTATTACAGACAGAAATCCTCTACTTTCTGACCAGGGGCGTCGCCTGGACCTGAAAACATTCGGGGCTTAGCCATGGCGGCGGCCACGGCGCTACAGTGGAATTTTCTACTGCAACACTCCCCACACGCACACACACAGTACACCCGCGACTATACAATGAAGGCTCGATAATCAGCTCATGGCTTATACTGTAGGCAGGGGTAAAGTGCTATTTTTTATGAGTGGGGGGCGGACCTCACCTCCTCTATGAGGGTCCGTGGGAGATGCTCCCCCGGGAAGATTTTTTTTAAATATTGAAGTTAAAAGCATCAATCTGGTGCACTTTGAGAGCAACATTAAGAGATCTATGGATACATCTCTCAACACCCATATGAAACAGAACTGTAAACAGATTTTCTTTTTCTTTATGGATATTTTACAAATCACTCCCCTTTTAAACTCTATTCTTGTTTTACTGCCATATAGACTATAATGATCATATGAAGGTGTTTCCCGCGGAAATAATCTTTTGAATAATTAGTGACCAAACCGTTTGAGACCCACTGAGATAACGGCGCATTCACACCAGCCTTTTATAGTCCGGTTGAATCTAACCCTGGTGCGTTTAGCCGCTTGGTGCGGTTCATTTGGGTCGGTGTGAACGCAAACCGAGACCTCTGAAGTGAACTAAACAACCGGACTCTGGTCCGCTAAAATAGGTGGTCTCGAAACGCTTGCTTGCGAACTCTGGAGCGGTTCATTGCTGATGTGAACCATAGACTGGGTGTGAACGCAGTCCGCACCAAAACATAGGAAGCGCAGTATTTACGTGTCACAAGAACGCGGATATCTTCAAAAATCTTTAGCGAAAGAGTCTTTTAAGACATCCGCGGTTGTTCATTTAAAGAGTGAAGCAGAATGAAGTGTTGAACAGTGTCGTGTAAAGTAAAAATGCTCCGTCAACTACATAAAAGTAAGAACACCTGTCGTCGGTGAAACGCCCCTCCTTACTGCAGAACGTCTATCATTATGTTATAATGTTTTTTAACGGACGTTGTCTGATTATATAATCATATGTGCGGGCCGCTAGAGTCTGTTGATCTCCAGATTAACAGCAGCATGAGAATAACCTGCCGAAAGTGCCGATGCTCCATGGCGGAGGGTCCGGTAGAAATTGCCGGGATTTGCGTTTTTACCCCCTTAATATTGTTGAACAGCATTTCCGTCCACATGACTTGTGTTTAAAATGTATAGTCCGTTTGAGTTTTGCCCGTGTGTACGCAAACCGAACCTTCTGAAAAATGAAACAATGTAACAAACTGTCGTCTGGTCAGACCAGAGAAGCGGACTAGTAGTGATGGCAGTTTGACACTGAAGCTTCGAACGGAGCTTCAACCCTGGACTTCCTATTCCATAGAAGCAGTGCTTCGAAGCTTGCTTCAAATTATGTGACATATGACGTCAGAAGCAGCAACTGCTTCAAATCACGTGACATGTGACGTCCGAACCAGCAGCTGCTTCATTTCCTGAATGAATCACTTGACTGGTTCGCATTGGTCTGGTGCAAGCGGCAAACTGTGGGGTAGAGCCGGGAAGCCAATACGGAAGTGCCACACACTGCAGTTCATATATTGGCCGATAGGCGATGGCTGCAGAAAGGAGCAATTTCCATAGACCCCCATGTTAAAATGCCCAACTTTACAGCAGAAAAAAACATGTTTCTACCCCTGGCTCCATACATTTTATTATCGATATAGTTAGATTCCACCTTCATGATTATGGATCTGTGAGTGAATTGTTTTCTAACGCGACCCTTTTATTTATATTAGGTCTTAAAGTTTGTGCATAAATTAGGGCGTGGTCACAATTGAGTGACGGCTCTGTCAAGTGCCTGCCGCTGTTAGCTTCTTGTCTCTCTGCTAGCTGCTCCGTGAAGCTAGCTACAGGGACTCTGCCTGCTCAGCTCATCCAGGAAACACAACTTGTAGCCGGCCGTGGTTGTTTGTTCTTCATGCTTATATATCGGACTATTGTGACTCGCTCTGCGGTTAAAACAGACGGTGCATGAATGCGGTTTTGCGGTAAGTGAAATTCTAGTGCTTTATTTATGTGTTAATGATTTTAATCATCTACGTAATGAATGGTAAGGCTTGGGTTAGCATGTAAGCTAGTGGTAGCTACATCGGTGCTAACGATTGTAATCGTAGCCTCCAAGTTAAAATCATAGACTGTATATATAAAGGTTACAACGAAATAGACAAGTGTTAAGTGGGATAATACTGTTGAACAAACTGCTTCTGTTTGAGGTTGATAAAATAAGGTTACATCCTTGTAACTTAGAGATATTTTATTATGTAGGTAGAACTGTATGCATCTAAGGTTAATTTAAAGGGATAGTGGAAATCCGCGAATTTTGGGTTTAACTTATGTATTTTTATTAAAAATAAGCATAATAAACAATTTTATTTTATTTCATGCGCCTAGTTTCATTTTATTTTCAATTTTACTGCGCCCTCTCAATGAAACGAAATACTTCGGGAATCTTCGGGTGATGACGAGAGCATAGGAAGACGGGCACAAACAATGGCGGACATTCAATAGCATTTGCATGTGAATAGCCGACCTTTATTATGGTGAATAGATGTGTTTTGTATGGCTGTAGTGCGACAGCAAATGCAGAGAATGGCGTATCGACGCATGCGTTTCCAAGAAACCCAGCCATTCGTCGTCAGTGGGTGAAATTTGTTCAGATAACACGGGCAAACTTCACGGAGCCGAAGCTGACGAGTAATTCGGCAGTCGTGTGCTCCAGTCATTTTACTGACGATTGTTTCGAGATTCCTCGGTCTCTAGCTCAAATTGAAAGTGGAATACATAAGAAGTGAGTATTTTATTATGTTTTCTTGTTGATTTAATGCATCATTAGCCTGTACCATTTTGTACAACGCCATTTATCCGGTACACAGTGTCGAATGTGTACACTACAGTCATCATATAGACATGATAGACTAACAGTACTGTGAGTACAGCCTACACTTGACAGGAAGCCTGGCTAGCCTAGGATTAGTGATGACATTAGGCTACATGTGTGGAATCTGTGGAGTCTCAGCTTTAAATCGTATATCTTGTTTGTGCAGTTAAGATAGTAATAAGGGCATTTCTACCGTGTGTTGTGTGTAAAAAAGCGTTAGCATTAGTTAGCATTGTTTCGCTCAATGCTAATTCAAAGGCTTGGTATTACTCTTGTGTTTTTTCTAGCTAACAATTGTTCTTATTGTCAGTTAGTGGAGTTTCTTACCTTTTTAAAAGGGTATGAAACATTAATAGTTTCATAAATGTTAAGAAGCCCTGAGACATGTGAGAGAACAAAAACTGTGGGAGGGGTCCACTGGGGGGACCTTCGGGCTTAACTGGTTAACAATGATTAATATTCGTAAAGGCTACAGGTGATCTTAAGATGCGTGAGCTATGCTTAGGGACCTACCAGTCAAGATTATTTGTGCGTAGGGGTGCATCATCTGGCGCCTGGTCCTGGTCATCCTCGCCATTGCCCATGCCGTGAACCATCACCTCGGGCTCGGGCTCGAACAAATAAGGACGTAATGGTCCATCGTCTGGCTCAATATTGTCACCATCGTCGCTTACTGAACCGGATTCAGATTCAGTTCCTAAAATGACATTTTCGTAGGAAAGCCGAGAGGATGTTTCTGACTCGCTATCATCACTGGATACCTCGTACAATCCTTCTTCTTTGTCTGGTATATTTGCCCTTCCACGTTCATTCTGCATAGACACCATGGTTTGTTATCGTATCGTCTTCCTAAGTTTTCGTCACTTCCGGTTTGGCTGAGTCGAACATTTCGTTTCTAAAAAACTTCGGGGAAGCTGCAATAAATAATAATCAGGTGTGATTGTTTTGGTACGTAATTATGCTTGTATATAAGTTAAAACGAAACTATTTGAGGTTCCATTTCCACTATCCCTTTAAATTGGCTATGCTCAAGTATGTAGACAAGCTAATGTCGAAGTAGTGTATGTGAAATCAACCTCACAATAAGATGTGTGTATATTACAATTATTAATGTCATATTTCAAGATGATTACTTAGATATTACAATATGGTTGGTTGAGCTGGAGTTCATTATTGAGCTTACACGTTAACGTCACAGTCATCTGAAGAACGAACCCAAACCTTGTTGTTTTTATTAATTGTATTACCAAATGGGTATCAAATAAACAGTAAGCATTGGTAACACAACTTCCAAAGTTACAGTAAAATAAAAAGGCCCCTGACTCGGACAATACACAATCCAACATGTTCAACAGAAGAGAATCAGTTATATTGTTTGTACACATGGTACTTTACATATATATATGTATTAGGGGTGTAACGGTACACGTACCCGTACCGAAATTATTCGGTACGGGCCCTTCGGTTCGGTACAGGTGTGTACCGAAGTGTACCGAACGAATATAACGTTAAACGTAAACAAATTCAGAACGTGAACAACTTTTTGGAAGTAATCTCAGGTGCTGCGTCGCAGCATTCAGAGTAATTTGGTCACATTGGGTTCAACGCGTCATAGAGCGAGCAAGTCATTTCATTGGATGAGAGGCATACTATGAGAGCTGGTCAGAGGGATGCGTTCAAATGTAGTCAGTAATTTGAGGAACTGTCGAAAATTAATGGCGAACGCAGATAAAGTTGAGCTCGAAAATCCTCCAGCATCATTGAAGTCTCCGGTTTGGGAACATTTTGGTTCCGCAGTTACGTACAAGGATGAAGGACAAAGACAGGTGGACCGAACCAAAGCTGTTTGTCGGCATTGTTCAACTAAAATTGGTTACGCGGCTGGCAATACATCAAACTTGCACACTCTTGAAAAGGCATCACCCGAACGTGAATATCACCGGTACCAAAAGAAAAAAGACTGAAGTGCAAACCCAACTCCCGCTAGCATTTAAGCCTCCACCACTCGCAGAGAGTTCAGACCGAGCCAAAGCTATTACAAACGCCATATATCCTTATGTTGCCATGTTAGCAAAGCGCTACCTGGCTGTATCTGCTACCTCTGTCCCTAGCGAGAGGGTGTTCTCCACAGCAGGAGACATTGTTAGTGCCAGCAGATCTGCCCTTTCGGCAAGCAATGTGGACAAGTTAATTTTTCTTTAAAAAAACATGAAAATACAATGACAAGCAAGTCATAATGTCAAACTGGCTGCTTAGGTACTAGTACAGTACAGTTCAAATACAGATTATTTCAGTTCATCGAAAAGCTGCACCTTAATGTTTATTTTATTATATTTTGTATTTATTTGAGTGAATATTCACAGTTTAATAATAATTAAAAACCCAAAACTAATAGTTTATATTTTGTGAGTACTAGTAGCCTACAGTAAAGTTCAAATACAGATTATTTCAGTTCATCGAAATGCTGCACTTTAATGTTTATTTTATTATATTTTGTATTTATTTGAGTGAATACATTATTCACAGTTTAATAATAATAAAAAATATATATATATATATGTTTTGTTCTGTGAAAAAAAATTCTGCTGTACCGAAAACGTACCGAACCGAACCGTGACCAAAAAACCGAGGTACGTACCGAACCGAAATGTTTGTGAACCGTTACACCCCTAATATGTATATATATATATATATATATCTGTTTGTTTAAGGTGTCCAGGTGATGCAGACAGGCTGGACCAGAGAGTGAGAGACAGAACTGGACTCCTCACAGCAGTGAACTTCAGCACAGGTACAAAGACTATTTTTTCATACTGTACAAAGAATCAAGAAAGATATTGGTTTAAATGAATGAAGTATTGACTTGAATACACTGATATGTATTCCATTAAACAATACGAAATACTAGATCACCTACACATCAGTTAAGTTGAGGGTTTTTTCCATGCAAAAAGTTACATTTAGATGATAACAAGCAATATGACTTTGTCAGCTTTCTAATTTAATGTATTGAAGGCAAAGATATTTAACGCATAGTGAGAACTGCTACTATTTATCTCTCAATATTGTCTGTAAAAAACGTGGTAAAAGTTATTCTTTCAGTGAGACAACAGAGCAAGCTTCTACAGTTGCACTACGTTTTGATAACAGTTAAATATTATTTTGATAATAACATATATTTCAATGTTGATGAACTTCATACTGTTCATTCATAATCTGATTGTCTTTGTAGCTCATTGTTGAAATAAAAAAAAACATTACAATTACAAAATAATTATATCTACAGCCCCTAAACACACAAACACACCGCTTTCATAAATAATACACTTGTTCTGCAATAATATGTTTTATGTTTCCTGTCATTTTTGTTAGGAAAGGACATGCCTGAAAGACACGACATGTTCTCCTTCTCTGAGGGTCAAGAAGAACATCCAAGAGGAACATTAAAAGCTGATGTTATGAGATTTTAAGACCAGTACAGGACATTCACTAAGAAACTACTTTTATTGTAAAAACAGTCAGCTGATCGAATGCAGCTATTTCCACATCTACACTCCATCAGCTGATTATTTCTATTTGCCTCACTTTATGAGCTTCACAACATGTACCTTGTTTTGCAACGTCACAAATAAATGGGGCCAATCTTCAGTCAGATGTGAATGTGTAATCTAACATTTTCAGTAAGAATAATGGACAAAAGGAGTGCAAATACAAATACAATTTATTGAAATGTGAACCAAAAGTTAATCAAATGTTTTAAATATAAAGCACATATGGACAGAAGGTGTAAACCTATTAAATGTATTAAACACATTTAGTCAAATACTGTGACAGACTAGGCCTGTGCAGTTGGTATCAGCTTTGCCCAGCATGGGCTCCTTCATCAGCCCTGGTCCTCTTCGCAGAGGAAAGACCCTCAGTCCTCTCCAAACCAACAGACAGGACGTCCATCACACGGAGGTTTCTCCCTGAAGTCTCTGCAGCTCTCTGGACACCATGCTGTCTCAATCCGTCCACACTGAATATGAGATTGGGAAAATTAAAATAATAAATGCTTTAGACAATAAGAAACATAAAGTTGACTGTTGAGTTGCTCAGTTTTTTTAGATTGTCAATACTATTACTGTATAACTAATATCTCAGGTTAAGAGGCACATTCAAATAAAGATTGGTCTTTAAATACATTTTGTCTTTTGAATTGTTTGTCTAAAGTCAAGGATCTATAACTGGTACTTACAGTAGTTGTAATGATACAGTCTGGTTATTATGCTGTTTGGAGGAGGCCTCACAGGTAAGAGCGCTAACTAGCTACCATCACATGTACCTTAGCTTGACTTAAATGTATTAAACGCATAGTTAAGTGATATCAAAATAGAAATAACTAATGTCATGCAAACATATTAATATTTGCTTGATTCCAGTGTTGAATTTAGCACAATTGCATACAAACGTTAAGGGGTTTTAAGATTCTGAAGTATTATGCTAAAAGCTCAATAACTTAGATTATTATTTATAGTTTTGCTGAATAGTTTCATGTCCGCTTACCTTAGAAACGTAAAATGCGACGGCAGCGTGCAGATGGGGAGCATGTTAGCTTAGCTTGGTAGCTTCAGCTAGCTCTGGAACTTCCAGCTCGGTGGCAGCAGGTCCCGCCTCGGCTCCGCCTCTTTGCCCTTATTTGGAGCAGGCTGGAGAAGGCGGGAGTTGAACTCTGGCGTCACTGTCGAGCCGTTAGTGGCCGACTCCGCCTACTAAGGGCTTCACGGCAACTCTGCAGAATCCTATGGGTGACGTCACGGACCCTACGTCCATTTATATATACAGTCTATGGTCTGGTGTCATGCCTCTGTTGCATTCACTGAACACGGGAAATTACAGTCCTACCGTCCTCTCTTGTGTCATGATGAAGTTCACATAAAGCACGGTCAATGTATTATATTATTGAGGGAGAATTGTCCGGGGCTACAGAAAAAACAGCCCCGAATGCCCAGGCCAGGCGACGCCACTGTTTCTGACCACAACTACGTTCTATGTCTCTCTTGAATCACACGATGAGCCCACGTGAAATGCTTCTGTTTTCGAGGGCTGAACAACCGATCCCAGCAGCACTATATTAACACTAGAACCGCCAACGGGTACATTTTACCCGCAGCTGTTTTTTGATTGTATGTAACTTTTTTTCAATAACATATTAAAGTCTCCCAGTCCGTGACTTTTCCTGAAAGTGTGTTATGTAGCACCCTCTGTTGTTAGCAATTGTCAATAGGAAGTCAGATTGAAAAAATCGGCAAAAAAAAATGCCATTTATACCCATATCCGCTAGCGGGTAATATTTACCTCATAGAAAATGGTAAACATGACGTGTTGCTATAGCAACGCCTTTTGTCTACTGCGGTTCCTTATAGATAGAGAGATAGATTGAGAGAGATAGATAGATAGATAGATATATATATTGATAGATGGATAGAGAGAGATATAGACAGATAGATAGTTATAGATAGTGTAACATCTTGGAGAATACAAGATCTTGGATGACTGAGCTCACGTTGAGGACGTAATGCATGTGTGCAGGTTACGTGCAAGTTGAATAAAGATGGACACTCGGAATGAGAGAAGTAGTCCGGGTCGTCTGTTTATGTAGACAATTATATGAACATAGAACAGAACATTACGGATAGATCGATAGATAGTTATAGAGAGATAGAGAGAGAGAGAGATAGAGAGAGAGATTTGTACCTAAACAAAACACAAGTCTAACACCAAGTGTTTAAATCAGCACTCTTAGCGATCATTTAAACTTCATGCTATCTGCACAAACTATATCATATGAAAAGCTGAGAGTCCACAGATTCTATTGGTATAGGTTTCATCCCTGTGCGATCAAAACTCACTATTCTGTATGATAAATAAAAGAACATTGTACCTTGCAAATCAATAGTGGGTACATTTGACCCGTTGGCGGTTTTAGGTATACAGCGACCTCTGGCGGTTCTAGTGTTAAAGAGAGCATTATATGGTGTCTATCTAATAGTGCTCATAATCCTGAGCCACAGAAGCTACATTTAAGGGGTGGATGATTATGATTATAATGTGGCTGTTTATAGGCAGCATTATTACTAACTGACATGTAGAGAATAATGAACGCTTTAACTTGATGTCTCTCTCTGAAACTCTTTATGACAATCTACAGCTATTGTTGTTAATGATAATGAGAAGTGTAATGGGAGAAGAGTGAGGTCATGCAAGGATGTTTTATGTGCTTGACTTAATTTGAATGTGTTCATGCCCTGCAACAGTGAGACAATGATATATTTTCTTGTAGGTGGCAACACAGCTCTCTTCAATTGCCTCTGTCACCAGTCATATATAAATTATCATTTTGGGGTTCTTAAAGTTGCATCTTCTACACGTAGAGCCTGGAATTATCAATCAAGGGTTGTAGATACACGTATTCTTTGATAATTTTGCGTAGGCATGCAGTATCACGGATATAAAAAAGCAGATAAAATCCTATTTCACAAATGGAGCATGGCAGGCACAATGTCACATTGGCATCACCACAGTTAAGACATCGTCTCACAGCTTAAGCCATGCTCTAAATATGAAGTCTTAACTAAATCTCTCAGCTTATCTGATAGCAGACACTTCAGGGAAAGTGCTGTGGCTATGAGTTTTCATCCCCACTGTCACTGATTTGTTAGGGCCACCTTATATGCTGACACTGATCCTCTCCTTTCCTCTCCTCTCCTTGCCTTCTCTCATCCCCTCCCTCCTCCATCAGCTTCTTTTCCCTCCCTTCTCTCCATCCATATTACCATGGTCTACTGCTCCCCATCTCCTGTGGGGATTAGCAGGCTAAACACCGGGAGAGGCTCAGTAGCATATGGGAGTCGGTTCCTCCTCGGATCGTAAATTCGTCCATGATTGAGGGGAGTAACAGCAGGCCCCTACTGGGCAAGCAGGAGGTCCAAGGCACCATACTGGGCAAAATGACCTCAAAATGACATTAAAGCAACCTTGAGTGGGATTTAGCATGTCAGCGCTATTGCTGGAACATGATGATAAGGCTCCAGATTAACAGTTGAGACAGGGGGGGTGACACCATCTTTCAGCGATACAGGAGATTAAGAATGAGGAGATGCAAGATGCACAAGTGCTCATGATGCACACTTTCACATTCATGGTTCATATAAAGTAGGGCTGTCAATTTTAACACGGTAACGCTTGCGATTCATTCAGGCAGAGAAAATGCAAAAAAAGAAAGTGGGACAGGCTGCATTTATTGTTCTGATTGGACACCACTGGACATCAGTAAGAATAATCGCTACCCCGGACCATGTACTAGAATGTTTCTTGAAGTTGGACAGGTCTGGGCAATAGCAGACACATTCACCCTGGGAACAGATAGTGCTCTCAGCAATTACTAAGATACTAAGATATTATGCCTGGTAGAGCCCACATGATAAAGGTGGTCATTATAGTGCATAAACACTGTTAAACTATGCCTCAACACGACGCTTTCACTTTATACTTTCAGGATCAGAATCACTTTTTCACTTTAACAGAATTTAGATCATCAAAGATTAAATATTTGTGTGTTGCTGAATCAAATTATTTTGTCTTCTCTGTAAATGTTGACTAAGCCAGACAAAATCAAACATCTAAGAACAAAGATTAGAAAAAATACCCCCCTTATTTCCTGGTTATTATCTCGCCTCCCCTGAGAGTGCCCCAACCCTTAGGTTGTGAACAACTGATAAAGGATCAAGATATGATGAAAACATAATGATTTTCATCAAAGAACACTCGACCTACCAACATGAAAGGATGCCAGACACTGTACTAACCAAAAACTCATACAAGGAAGCTCTTTCTCATCTTTCTCTTACTCTCAATTGACCCATTTTCTGTGTCTCGTTCTCTGTTTCTCGGTTCGGTGGCTGTGAACCGGCTCACTATCAGTCCTGCAACTCTGATAGAAGTGAACCCAGACTTGTCAGACATCTGCTTTGTCAGGAGAAAAAAAATCATAGATGTTTCATGTTCTGTATAAGAATAATACCAGCTGTGGCGTAATCAATAGTATAATTACGCTTACGGAAAATATTATGTCATGCGTGGAAATGATTGGACTCTGCTGTATTGTAATCAGTGAAATGGGGCTCTGTGACTCCTCTGACTGTTTAGAAGTACAGTGAAAAACGATAAAAGAAGGACATGGATTATCTCATAAAGGAGACATGAGGTTTATATTAGGCTGTGAATTAAATTAAAACAGGCATACTTGAACATTCCTATACAAAAATTGTCATAATTGTTAAGTTTATTGTTATTATTCAATGGTGTTTCATTTATCTCATCTGTCTACTCTCTTAGTTCTTCAATTAAACTGTGAGTTTCAGCCATTGTCTGAACATGGACTTGTGGTCCAGTTGCTTTATGTTTTGATATGAAGACGAAACCAGCTCTTATAAGAAGTTAAGCAATAGGTAGGCTCCGCCGATAGCTGTCAGCAGCACCTCTGTACAATATGCACTTCAGGATGTGACTTTTCTTTTGGCAGCTACAGTAGTTAGTAGACACATGGGTTGGACTAGCATTCAGATATTTTTGGAAACCTTATTTAAATCAGTCCATGACAATTTCTCTGTACATAATGACTTAGGGGGATATGAATGAAACCCAAAAAGATTCAGCTCAGCACCCCAATACTGGCATTGTGAGGGTTTGTGCAGCTTCTGAGTCAAGGTACTGTAAATCTATAAACTCCATACCTCTATAAAGAGGTACACTGCATTTGCATCAGAAATAGCAAGAGAAAAATCCTTGGGCAATTTTATATTGTACTATGTATTACATTTTTTTTTCATTTTTGAAAGGTAGAAAAAGGTGAATCCACATTAAGTTTGAGGCATATTTCCACTCAAACTGTGAGCTACATTTTATTTGGATACTGCTAAATGAAAGGCTACCAGGCAACAGTAACTAGTTCTCATTAAAGATTCTTCCTTTCCACAATATATTTGCCTTCAGCCAAGCTGAAAACATGCCCACTGGAGTTCTCATCACTCACATACTAGCTGTCGCAGGACTGGCAAGCAGCAGCTGCTTCAAGAGTACTCCACAACAAAACATTTGTATGTCATGTTTTGCCCAGCAAATACAAAAGAGTTCCTCTTCACCTGTCAACATGATAATTCAGTCCAATGTTTCCCGTTGAATGCAGACTGGTGGTCTTACTTTCCCACATGAAGCAGTGGGAAATCTTGAGATGTAGGACAAAGAAAGCCTACAATCCTGCCTGGATTACCTCATGCCTTTGGTTCTTGAAGTGGCCAGTCCATCTCTTTCTCTGCCCTCTTCAAGAACAAGCCAGGAGCTGGACTAAGTAAGGAAAGACAGGAGAGGACATTCGTAAGAGAGGAAGAGCAGAGTGTGGAGTGGGCAAGAGCATAAAAGGTGCTGTTAAAGAAACAGATTGAATGTGGAAGCTCAAGACAGAAAGAGCAAGAAGAGGTGAAGACAGACAAGGAGGGGTCTAATGTTTAGTATTCACCAATGTTTGTATGATTAGGCCAAGTAGGGCAATTAGTACATATGGAGAATAAGGATTGGGTCTAAGCACAAGACTACTGATTCACATAAGAGTTTCCTGGGGACGCAGTTCACCTTGTGTGAACTTCCCATCCCATGCCTCAGGATCTGACCTCACACAGCACTCAGCATAGCAACTCAGATGTATTTATGACAAGGTTCCTTCCTACTACCGATACAGACAGGCCTGTGGCCTCTGACCCTGGCTGCTATTTACCCGAGTGAGTCAGCAAAAGAAGTTCTGCGACCTAATTTATTATTCCTTTCAACATTGTGTGGTACATTTCAGTCTTCTGAGTGGTGGGTGTTATTGTTATTAAGTTCCCCCAGGACACGTTCACTTCCAGATCACTCTCTGATCAGGTCTGTAATGGTGGTAAACACATGTCATTACTGTTGATAGTTAACAGTGTGCGTTAATGCAACACTAATCATTTTTTGTTATTGGCCACTTGGGGACAGAACTTCACAAATATTTGAATATCACACACATGTTTAACACATTGGGCCTAATGAAGCTTATGATGTGTCAGCAACAAGTTGACTGTCTTTGTGAGTATAAAGGTCATCTGACCTCCGTCAACATCATCTGTGAACCAGCAGGACTTTTTGAGCATCAACCACTTTATTTTCTGCATACTGGCGAATTTGTGTGCACCAATCTGGAAATACCTATTTGTGTAAATGAAACACAAAAAGTAGGTGCCAGTTGATAATTCTAAATATAACAAATATAATGAAAAAAGCAGTAAGGCTCTCAGAAATTGTAAAGTAAAAAAAGATCTTTTTTTATGTGCATGTTGCACTGATTCAAGTTGACGACTCGATCATTACTTTTAATTCTCTCGTAAACCTTTGGAATTTTATTAAAATGTTTCATCAAGTTATCCCAATTCTCCGATGTCCCATGGTACTGAAATACTTCATTGGCACGAGGTAACCACTGCTTAAACCACTGGAGGTCAGCAAAAACAAGATTTTGTGAGTGAAAAGTTCATCTTAAGGGGGCTAAAAGTATACATAAAGACTTCGGTTATAGTTGTCTTTAAGTTAGGTTACTAGATGTTACAGTTATTTAATTGAATACATATTTTAAAACGTTTTTGAGTTGACGCAGAACATTTTTTTATATTTTGAAAACTTCCAGTATTCCATTTTAAGTTAACAACATGAATTTAGAAGCACTCAAGGCCCAATGTGTCTGCTTCAAGGTTTACATAATAACAAATAATATGGGAACCTTGTTCAGATGAATAACTTCATCTCATATTAAAGATGAAATAAACAAAATTGAATGTGTCGGAGCAAAAATGTACCTTTCAAAGAGATGAGTTTAAATAAACCCTAACACTCACACAGGGTTTAACACTCCTCCTGCAGTCTCTGTGCAGCAGTGATACAGTGGTTACAGTCAACAGACAGATTGTTGGTGCTGCTTCAACAGTTTTCTGTATTCACTGCAAGGAATGTCACATTGCTAGTTAAGAGCCAAAAGTAACTACTAAATATGATCTATTTACTGATACATTCACTTAAACAGCGCACATCATTTTAGTTCCAGAACATAACTCCACAGTCTTGATTAACAGCTCATGCCTTCATAGACTCATTTTGAATGGATTTACTTAGTGTTACCACCGTTGTTCTACTCAAGTTGATTACATAACAGTTAAAGAAAAGCCCTGATAAAAATAACATCTTACTGAACTTTCCAAGAGATTCCAAGTTTTGTTGGAATCTTTGATGGAAAATGATGAAATCTATATGGGGAAAATGCAAGCAGCGACATCTATCAGTTCAATATCTCAGAGTATCAAGCTGTCTCAGGGCATCAAGTGTTTCAAATCATAAATGAATTGGAAAAACAGCTAATATCTCACCAGACTGAGCCTCATTGATTTTACCCTCAGAGCATGAAAAAAAGAGAAAATCACTTTGCAAGCAGCATGAAGCCCGAGTCGGTGGGCTTAGTAACTTAACCTTGAGGTGCTGAATAATTTTTCTGCCATTTGAAGTGATTCTTGGTGCCTCAGCTGAGGACTGAAGACCATACATGAGCTTATTTGGACGTATCAATCAGGTTGTAAACAAAATAAATAGTGAAGAATAAAAAGTAACTGTTGAATAAAAATAGGTGAGATGAAAAATGCAACTCAAAATGACTGCCATAAAGAGGGCTACAGACTGTTGGGGTGCTGCCTGAAAAATATCCTGGATTATTATTTGAGCAAGATTATATTTTGGAATGTTATGTCAGCGTCTGTTTTGCACACATGTGATTCTATTTCAATTTACCATAAGTCAGTAAAGGAATATCTGGACACATTTCTACACATATGGCCCATATGTTCTAAAATAGATAGATTATGAAAGAAACCCAATTTGCCTTTGAACAATTATCAGTTTGTGTGGGCAATGCAACTCAAATAATTGAATGAGAGGAGTAATATTATTTAGGAATTTTTATTCATCTGTTTATGCATAAATTAATGCATGTTAAATATTCCTTTATTGCATAACCGTATATTAAAGGTCCCATGTCATGCTTTTCCGGTTATTACCCGTCCCCTTGTGTGTTATGAAGATTTTTATGCATGTAAACGGTCTGCAAAGTCACAAACCCTCAAAGTACACCCTGTAGCGAGTACAACTCTAACACAGGGGGGGCAGGAGCTCCAACAAGCCGTTTAAGACAGAGTGAATACACATACTTTACAGAGATGCTGTATGAGAAACCAATGTGAGTTTGGAAAATTAATATAAATCTATTCTAGTATACCTCAACAATGGAATCAGTAGAAATGGCCATGACATGGGACCTTTAACAGATTCTGTGCATATGTGAGACCACATTTGTTATGATGGTGTTATATAGGGCATGACATATAGTTTCCCTTTTACACATCTTGTTGTTGCACAGCTTCATAAGTCCACTGTCGATCTCTTTTTCTTTCCTACATTTTGTTCCGTTATACTTTGTCATATCCATATTTATTTCCACTGACAGCAGTCAGCCTCCACGGAACTCAGAAGCTCACTGAAGCTGGGTCCATCTTCGGTGACATCTGCCACCAGCAGTGCATGACTGTGGAGAAATCTGTTTAAATCTACATGGCACTGTACTGAATGGTTCCCATTGATCTACATTCGCCTGACACTGTGACTGACAGAGCCAATCAGCCTATCACGGCCCTGGAGACGGACAGACACTCATTTACAGGTGAGATGGGGTGGAATAAGTTTGATTGATTGACAGACTGTCACTGAGCCACTGAGGCATTACAAAAAAACATCTCTGCACAGCAGGAGAGCAATATTATGTTGGTGTATGAGGGCGTATGAGTGTGTTGATGCTTTTTCACAAGTGTGTGTGTGTGTATGGATGTTTCCTAGTGCGTGTGGTCAGCGTTATACAGATTACCCATCGCACCTTGAGTGTGGTGACAGGTAAAGAGTCAGGCTGTCAGGTTGCCCGGCCCACATCTTTAAAGACTGGCAGAATTAAATAACCCATCAGGCTGAGGCTCTGCGAAGAGACTGCCCCACCAGAAACCTATACACCCTACGCACAAACAAAGGTCCATGACTCTGTATATATCCATGCCCCCAAGGTATTTTCCCTCCTCTGCATATGTATTTATATAGTCACTTCTTAAAACCAATCTCCCTCTGTTAAGGTCTCCTTTCCCACCTGCTCTCTCTCTCTGTGTCTCCCTCTCCATCTTCCGACATGTGTTTCAGTATGGGATTCAGCAGTGCCATTACTCAAACAAAGCCTGTCAGTGCCGATAACAGTTGTTTGTTGTTTAAAAGCTGCAGAGAGAGCTTCACGGCGAAACCAAAATAATTGTTTTCCATACTGTTTATTTATTTCTTGCAGGATTTTATATTCAGCATTTATTTATAAAGCTACAAATAACTTTTTTTCCTTCAAATGTATTATCATATCTCAGAAATCATAATTGATGTCTTTCATGTAAGCATGTCTGGTCAGTATATTAAGATATCCATTTAAGAAGAGAAGAAATGTTTCCTGAAAAGCTTTTTTCTTTCATCTGTTAAATATCTGTTTCACAGTTTTCATCTATATTTGTTATACAGCATTTTTGTTGGTTTGGCACACTGGATCTTTGCTCTGGTGGGATGTCAGCATGACAAGGTTTTAAAATACTTTGTTATCCCTTGACATCTACTGCCCCCATGTGGCCAAGATACTTGTAATTCAACAGAACGACCAACATTCTTCTAAAGAGAGATAGACGGGGGTGCTTTACCACAGGAGCCCAATGTGTAAAGGACAAGTTGCAGAAATGTTTTCATTCAAAATAACTGGACACTGGATAGCCGAGAGTAGGAGAGGAGGTACGGCATGCAATAATGGCGTCTGGCTTGGTCTGATTTAGCATTTTAATTTGTGCCTCAACACCAAAGCTACAAGCTAAGTTGCCAATAAATGGTGAACTATTGTTCTGTTTCCGTTGCATTTGTATCAAATGAAGGTAGTGTTAATATTTACCGGGCACCTTTGGGGCATTAGACTTAAATATACTGTAAATAAATAATGTAATATTATAAATGGATCACACAACTACTTGTTTGTGAGAGGAGTCATTTAAAGTGACAAACCCAGAGAGCGATTCCCCCCCAATGACTTCATTCCTCTCAGCTCTATGAGGCTTTATAGAGTCATAAAGTGTCAAGTGAAAACGCTCTAAAAACACACACTATCTACCCAGCAGACTGTCTAACAGCAGACAGACACATTTAGCAACCAACTGGTGAATGCAGTGGAGCATTAAGCAGCGGAAGAAGCAGAAATTTCCCTCAGGAGTTGGTGAAGATAAAAAAAAACAGAAACCTAAAAGGAAAGGAAATATCGAACTTAGTCATCTAATGGTTCTCCTCATCTGCAGGATGTGTTAATAGGCAATGTTTTTTAAGTTAAATATATCAACTAATGTTCACAGCCTGTTTTCTAATGACCAAATTATTATTATTCAATCATTCAGAAGGATGAAGTTTCTTCAGTTAAGTTAAGCACAACAAATAATACTAGCTCGGTATCAATAGAGATTTTAAACTCTTAACATTATTCATGTATTCAACAATTACTCCTGTTGACACATCTTGCTGAAGAACATAACAAATGTATTTGCCTGGTTAAAGTACAACATGAGTCACAGCTTTTCTAGCATAAATTAAACATAAACTGTGTAGAAAGGGCACAGCGACTACGAGGAGAGCACAGACCAGATACTGTGTAGATGAATAGTCCAAGAAACGTTCTGAATGAACCGCTGTTTGTTAGCAGTGTCTCTCACTGGGTGGTCTGGTTCAACGACAAGGTTTTGTGGGGGAGAAAGCATTAGGTATTACCGTTTCCTCTCCGTGGACTTGACAGTGTGGTTTGGTGTGTTATTGATGTGCTGTTGACATGTTTCTGTGAGGTCAGTCACGCTCCAGTGGAACCTGTTCCTGAAGGCATCTGTTGCTGACACTGACAGAAAGTCCTGTCTATCCAGAGGACATGCAGGGGTAACACAGTGGCATAACATAACAATTATGCATCAGTCAGTCTATTTATTTACATACCTTTAAAATGTTTTTTCTTTTTCTCTTCTATCATTTTTGGGATTTGACATTATATGCTGAGCAGAAACCAGCTGTCAACCATGGACATATTTAAAAAGTTGTGAGAAAAAGAGAACAGGCCAAAAATATGGATATTACTACACTACATAGTCCATTAGCCAACTTGTCTACTGACACATTCTGCCAGCACATATATTCTTAATTTAATATTATTCTTCATGTCCAGACATCTGGACTTTTGTGTTTCGATTACTTTGGAGCCCAGGCTGTTTTATCAAGTGCACAAGCCCCTGAATAAGCTTCCCACGTTGGGTTGGCAAACAAAGTTTCAAATGAACCCCCTTGTGATAATAACCTCAGCAACATGGACATATTTTTTATATAATAAATGGAAAATTAGACTGAACAAGAAACCAAAATAACAAGGGGAAAGTATGTAAGGAAGCTGAACAACCGCTTAAATATAATACAGGGTGTTGTGTCTCGTCAAATATGTTAGTTATGTTTATGTATTTTGTCTGTCATTTCCTGTTTTATTTTGTACTTACCTCTTTCATTTCAGGCCCTGTTTCTTCCTCCCCTTGTGTGTTTTTCCCGCCATCATCAGTGTCTGCCCCGCTGTGACGAAGGTAACTTTGTCACTGTGAACTGACGGCTTCGGGCATTTTTATACAATTTATACTATTTATTGATGTAGTGTTTATTGTATTTTATTTTGAAATGTGTTCCCCTTTCCCCATGTCTGTTGCCGTTGATTGTGTGCACCTGGTGCCCTGTGTTGTCTCCTCCCCCCTCACCTGTGTCTTGTTGTGCTGATTAGAGTGTGGGTATTTAGGCTCTGTTTCCCTGTCTGTTGAGGGGCTGGCAGGGAGTGTGTGTGTGTGTGAGAGATCCTGGTGGCTGCAGGCTGGGCTCACGTCAGCAGCAGCAGGATTGAGGCTGTTGGCTGTGTGCACAGGAACAGCAAGATTGAGGCTGTGTCCTGTGCTCAAGTTTTAATAAATGCCCACACCGGGTTATATTTTTGGACGTTCTGCCTCTGCCTCCTTGCTTGGTCTGGGCCGCTCAACGGTCAGCTTCACACCCGCCCCTGATTGTTTCCACCTGTTCCCACTCAACTCATGTTTAAATAGTCCTGTCTCTCCCCTGTCCTGTGTCAGTTCGTCTTGTTTGTTTCTCCGAATGGTCGTGCCAAGCCTCAGCTCAGAAAGGATCGCTTTCATTCATGTCAGGTTTTGTTTCTTTTGTTAATTTTGTCGGCTTAAGTTTTTCTTAAGTTCTCTTTTTGTTATGCCTAGTTGTTTCCTCCTTGAGAGTGCCTTTTGTTATTTCCAGTACCTACTCTGTTAAGAGGGATTACCTGATAATTAAAATTGCATTTTTTTACATTCAAGACTTTGTCTCTGGGTCGTGCATTTGGGTTCATCAGTTTGTGTCGAGATCCTGACACAGGGTCTTTTATGAATATGAAACCAACAATTATAATGTAATTTATTCCAAAAATCTAATGCTTGAACAATATGCAGTGTTGACTTAAAACCAGTAGATGGCAGTTATAGGCCACCAAGCCAATTTTACCTGAGTGATATGCAACCATTTATATATTAAATATATTATATGTAAATGTTAACACCCATGACAGATTACAGGGCATATTAAGCTTAAATCTATATTGTTCATTGTTTTAACATTTCAAAGATGTTTGCATTTAGATTTCACTGTTTAATTGGAAAAATGACTTAAATCTCTGCGTGATTCTATTTTATGAAGTCAATTTAACACAGTAAGAAGAGAGCTTTGCATGCTCTTTGCATACTCTATTATTATAATTTGGCACATGTGAATTGAAGTGCTATACACACAGGCGCCTGGAGGCGCCTTCTGCCTGCCTCGAAAGTGGAGGCCGTGTCCGCCTTTCCCTGACCGTCCACAGCTCGGACGCTCCGAGAGTTCTTCGGGATAATAATAACAATAATACATTTGATTTATATAGCACACTTTAAAGACAACGTCATCTCAAGGTGCTTCACAAAGCTATAAAGAAGAAAAAAAAGATATCTAAAGGAGCATATTGGATCAAATATGGCAATATAAAAAATAAAAGGTTAAGAGCATAAAAGGTTTAAAAATAAATAAAGGATGGTGACGTGCTGCCCACACCATGCGCCCGCTGTACGAGGCCCTCAAAGACAAGTCCCCCAGCCAGGCCATAGACTGGACGGCCGAAAGGGAGGCCGCTTTCGATGCCACCAAAGCCGCCCTGAGCGAAGCCGCCATGTTGGCTCACCCATCACACAAGGCCCCCATCGCTATCACCAACGACGCGTCTGACTACGCTGTAGGCGCGGTGCATGAACAATGGGTCGACGGCGCCTGGTAACCGCTCGCCCTTATCAGTCGCCAGTTGACCCTCAGGGAGCGCAAGTACAGTGCTTTCTTCCTGCGGGAAAGGCCGTGAGTTTACGGCGTTCGTGGATCACAAGCCACTCACATTCTGCATGTCCAAGGTGGCCGAGCCGTGGTCCGCCCGACAGCAACGCCAGCTCTTGTACATATCCGAGTACATCACGGACATCCAACACATCGCTGGTAAGGCTAACGTGGTCGCGGACTGCCTCTCCAGAGCGGTCATCGGAGCTGTGCAGCTGGGCCTCGCTTACCTCCGCATGGGCACTGACCAGGCCTCTGACCACGGGGTCCAGACCCTCAGGGCCTCGGACACAGAATTACGCCTGGAGGAGGTCACGGTCAGTGACTCAGGCGCGAAGCTGTGGTGTGGTCGACCGCTGGTCCCTGCGAACTGGCGCCGACCCGTTTTTGATGCGATTCACGACCTTTCCCACCCTTTCAGGAAACCGTCCGTGAAGTTGGTGTCGCAGAAGTTTGTGTGGCAGGGGCTTAAAAAGGATTTGAAGTCCTGGGTCGACTCATGCGTGGCCTGTCAACGGGCTAAAGTGCGCCGCCATACTAGGGCCCCTTTTGAACTTTTTGCGGTTCCTGAGAGGAGGTTTGACCATGTCAATGTCGGCCTCGTAGGTCCACTGCCCCCCTCTCACGGTTTCACCTACCTTTTCACGATGGTGGACAGGACGACCCGCTGGCCCGAGGCCGTTCCCCTCACCTCAACGGCAGCTTCTGACGTCGCCCGCGCTTTCATCGGCACGTGGGTGGCGCGCTTCGGGACCCCATCTGACCTCTCCTCTGACCGTGGCTCTCAGTTCACCTCGAGCTTTGGAAACGCTGTTGCCGAAGGTTTGGGGGTCAAGCTGCACCGCACCACTGCATATCACCCCCAGGCTAACGGCTTATGTGAGCATTTTCACCGATCCTACGTGCCGGCTTGACAGACGGCAACTGGGTGGATAAGCTCCCGTGTGTTATGCTCGGCCTCAGGTGCGCCCCCGAAGAAGACCTGCAATCCTCGTCGGTGGAGCTCGTATACGGCAAGAGGCTACGGGTCCCCGGGGAATTCATTCTGGCCGCCACTGTGCCCTGGTCGGCGGCCGGGCAGCGCTCCTCCCTGCTTGTGTGTGTGTGTGTGTGTGTGTGTGTGTGTGTGTGTGTGTGTGTGTGGTGTGTGTGTGTGTGTGTGTGTGTGTGTGTGTGTGTGTGTGTGTGTGTGTGTGTGTGTGTGTGTGTGTGTGTGTGTGTGGTGTGTGTGCTAACTTTGAATACTTCATTGTAGCGACCAGAGAGGGGGGGATATATCCAGTCTCTGATAGTGTTACGTTATTATGCTCTCACACTTGTTTGATTCTGAAATTGTATATATTTTAGGGCTGTCAAACGATTACAATTTTTAATCAGATTAATCACAGTTTAAAAATTAATTAATCATGATTAATCACCATTCTAACTATATCCAACATATGCCATTTCTTTATTGTTGTGGGAATGGAAAGATAAATGAAAGAAGGCGGATATATCCATTTAACATACAGTATGTATGTTTATTATAATATGTGTGTCAAAATGAAAGACAGCCCACACACCTATCAATCATCAAACCGTGGGGTCTTCATTCATTACGTGTTGATTTATATCAACGGGGGAGTACTTCAGGAAAGTCGACAGGGGGGGGGGGGGCTAGTGGAGTACTTCGTGACCACAGAGTGTGAACGTTGTGATCAGCTGTTTTAGAGCAGTTCTCCAGTGAAGGGGGGGGAGTCTCCCTCCGCAGCCGGTTGGCGTAGTTTTGGCACAATTCCGTTGTACAGACCGACGTTAACAGCAGCCCTGTCTGTGCACACCTAGACCGACTCTGTCGTCCGGTGATCTAACCGCCTTCTGGAAAAGCTTCACAAGTACGTCGGTACGCAAATGCGCTTTATGACACAAGTGCTGGTACGCATTTCAGATTACGCACATAACCTGCGTACCAGTTATGTGCACCCCTATACTACAGTAAAGTATTCTCCGTCGGGACTTCCTGCAACAACACCACGCCGTTATCTTGAGTCTGATTGGCCAGAAGACATTATCAAAGATGTTCTAATGAGAAGACGATCACTACTACCTCATTCACACCAACGCAACTCCGGTTCAAGCTCCGTGCTAGAGCTTTTCAGGTTCAGAACCAGTTCTTCGGTTTAGCTCTAACTCTTTTCACACCGCCCAGAGTCCGACTGGTAATGCGTCGTTGCGTCATCGTCTGCGTCATGACGTAACCGTTTGCGTGCCTGCTTCATAAAGCCAAACCGCACGGATGAAATCAGTTGCATTCATTTCTTATGGCTCTATCTGCAGCTTTTCTGGAGTCATTTCTGTGGTTTAGTTATATTCTTATAAAAAAGTGTACTCGTGTCAATAAAGGTTTTTTTTAAAACACAACTGCTTCCGAGGTCGGTCTTATTTCTTAAGGTGGACTGAACCATGAGTGTGGAGTAACGTTGTATCTTTCATTTAAATGAACTGTAACCTTCACCCAGGTATGTAACAGCTGTTCTCAAATGAACACGTGAAGTAAAGTTTAATATTTATAGTTGTATAGATCTATAATGAGTTATAATGAGAGGTGATCAACGTGAATGCTCAGGTTCCACCTTAACACGCAGACACATTGCTTCACCATGAGCAGAAACCTTTATATACAGTCTATGGCTGAAACTCTGAAACTCTTGTTAAGTTTCTCTATCGTTGTGTACAAACTGGATAAAACGCGGGCTTTTTGTTGTTGTTCAGGGGTTGATCTGTCTGCCCCATGGATGTATAATAAGAACTAATAAGGTCTGCCCCTGCCCCCGCCTCGACGTAAGCGTGACGTATGTGGTGCTTTTGCTCTGGCCGGACAATTTTGGTGCTTGAAACGAACCAGATTCCGGAGCTTATACCTCATTCACACCAACGCAACTCCTGTTCAAGCTCCGTGCTAGAGCTTTTCAGGTTCAGAACCGGTTCTTCGGTTTAGCTCCGGCTCTTTTCACACCGCCCAGAGTCCGACTAGTGCTGCGTCATTGCGTCATCGTTTGCATCATGACGTAACCGTTTGGTGCCTGCTTCATAAAGCCAAACCGCGCGGAAACCCCTCACAGCTGACACCGACAACAA
The DNA here is from genome assembly GCF_902827175.1 of Gymnodraco acuticeps. NCBI lineage: Eukaryota > Metazoa > Chordata > Actinopteri > Perciformes > Bathydraconidae > Gymnodraco > Gymnodraco acuticeps. The sequence goes on from NW_022990947.1 coordinate 973,932, forward strand.
CAACAATGGCCGATTGTGCTCCAGCTTCCTCTGTACCTCTTCGGAAAACAGATTCCCAGTAGGTAGCTGGTCTCTTTAGTGGACCACTGCTTCTTGTTAAGTTTCTCCATCGTTGTGTACAAACTGGATAAAACGCGGGCTTCTTGTTGTTGTTCAGGAGTTGATCCCGCTCCTGCCTCGACTTAAGCGTGACGTATGTGGTGCTTTTGCTCTGGCCGGACAATTTTTTGGTGCTTGAAACGAACCGGATTTCGGAGCTAAGAGGCTGCTCCGCTGCGGTGTGAAGAGGAAAACCCGGTGCTTTTCAAGCTCCAGCTCCGAACCGGCACTGAAACACCGTTGGTGTGAATGAGGTATACGTGACAAAAAAATTCAAAACCGTTTCTGGTCTTCGGTATTTCCAGACAAGTGGCTACTGACACCAATCTTAGGCTACTCTGCAATTTACTCCGCGCGAGTTGGCAGACTTTATTTTGCTTACTTTAACATCATTTTTCATGGTGGGGCTAAGCCATTTCTTGGTATGGGTGTAGCCTACCCCAGCGCTGCCAATGGTGGGATGTATGGGGCGGACCATTCTGCACATGCGTTAAATGCGTTAAATATTTGAACGCAATTAATTCAAAAAATGAATTACCGCCGTTAACGCGATAATTTTGACAGCATTAATATATATATATAAATATATATATAGGCCTACCTAGGCTATATACAGTGGGGCAAAAATATATTTAGTCAGCCACCAATTGTGCAAGTTCTCCCACTCAAAAAGATGAGAGAGGCCTGTAATTTTCATCCTAGGTATACCTCAACTATGAGAGACAAAATGAGAAAAAAAATCCAGAAATCACTGTCTGATTTTTAAAGAATTTATTTTCAAATTATGGTTGAAAATAAGTATTTGGTCAATAACAAAAGTTCATCTCAATACTTTGTTATATACCGTTTGTTGGCAATGACAGAGGTCAAACGTTTTCTGTAAGTTTTCACAAGGTTTTCACACACTGTTGCTAGTATTTTGGCCCATTCCTCCATGCAGATCTCCTCTAGAGCAGTGATGTTTTGGGGCTGTCGCTGGGCAACACGGACTTTCAACTCCCTCCAAAGATTTTCTATGGGGTTGAGATCTGGAGACTGGCTAGGCCACTCCAGGACCTTGAAATGCTTCTTACGAAGCCACTCCTTCGTTGCCCGGGCGGTGTGTTTGGGATCATTGTCATGCTGAAAGACTCAGCCACGTTTCATCTTCAATGCCCTTGCTGATGGAAGGAGATTGTCACTCAAAATCTCACGATACATGGACCCATTCATTATTTCCTTTACACGGATCAGTCGTCCTGGTCCCTTTGCAGAAAAACAGCCCCAAAGCATGATGTTTCCACCCCCATGTTTCACAGTAGGATGGTGTTCTTTGGATGCAACTCAGCATTATTTCTCCTCCAAACACGTCTAGTAGAGTTTTTACCAAAAAGTTATATTTTTGGTTTCATCTGACATTCTCCCAATCCTCTTCTGGATCATCTAAATGCTCTCTAGCAAACTTCAGACGGGCCTGGACATGTACTGGCTTAAGCAGGTGGACACGTCTGGCAGGATTTGAGTCCCTGGCGGCGTAGTGTGTTACTGATGGTAGCCTTTGTTACTTTGGTCACAGCTCTCTGCAGGTCATTGACTCAATCAATCAATCAATGTTTATTTATATAGCCCAATATCACAAATGTTACATTTGTCTCAGTGGACTTCACAGTTTGTACAGAATATCAGTATGACAATACGACACCCTCTGTCCTTAGACCCTCACATCGTACATTGACTAGGTCCCCCCGTGTGGTTCTGGGATTTTTGCTCACCGTTCTTGTGATCATTTTGACCCCACGGGGTGAGATCTTGCATGGAGCCCCAGGTCGAGGGAGATTATCAGTGGTCTTGTATGTCTTCCATTTTCTAATAATTGCTCCCACAGTTGATTTCTTCACACCAAGCTGCTTACCTATTGCAGATTCAGTCTTCCCAGCCTGGTGCAGGTCTACAATTTTGTTTCTGGTGTCCTTTGACAGCTCTTTGGGCTTGGCTAGGGCTGCACGATATTGAAAACAACTGACATTGCGATTTTTTGTTCCCCTGCAATATATATTGCGGTTTTTTTAACCTGTTAAGCCCCAAGGTCCCGGCGGGTACTTTACTTTTTTTTTCACAACACTGTGTCTCAAGGGATCTTAATATTTAAGAACCTATTAATGTGTTATACCAGATTAATGGAAATAATCTCAGCTAACTGACGATACAAACCATTTTTACCAAAACAAAACACAAGTCTCATAAGAAGCATCTAAATTACCCTGGCCCTGAGCAACAAATGCTAACGGACTTTGGCACAGAACTCAAGACAAAAGTAACCTTATTACTTATCGTAGCTGCACATACAAGATATCCGATTAAAACTGAGGTTCCACAGATTATTTAGGTATATAGTATCATCACTGAGTCATCCGAACTCGCGACAGGGGAAGCAAACACAGACATCACAACACGTACCTTTACGGAGCTTCTAGAGGAGATCGTCAAACCGTAGCTGTCAATCTGATCAAAAGACGTGTTCAATGGCATTAAAACGAGAAAAAACGCGGCTGAATCGGTTAATCCATAGGTTTTTAACGTCTCTGTATAAACAAATTATTTCATTTATAATCCATAATTCCATTTTTATGTAAAAATCGCAGAGCAAAAGTTAGCTGCTAGCCACCAGAGTGGCTGCTGCTTCCGGTCTTGGCTATGTGGCAGTCTAATACACATATTACCAAATAAGGAGTGAGAGTGACTCGTAGCCAAAACCGGAAGCTGCATACACTCTGGTGGCTACATTAGCAGCTAACTTTTGTGCTCCGATTTTTACATAAAATGGAATTATGGATTATAAACAATTGCTTCAAAGCCACAGATACATCATTAACCTATGGATCAACCGATTCAGCCGCGTTTTTTCTCGTTTTAATGCCACTGAACACGTCTTTTGATCAGATTGACAGCTACGGTGAGACAATCTCCCGTAAAAGCTCCGTAAAAGGTACGTGTTGTGATGTCTGTGTTTTTTTTTTAAATGAATAAAAACGCACGTCCCTGCGGTGTGAATATCGAGCATGCGCATATCGCGGTTATCACCATGACACGGTATATCGTTCAGCCCTAGTCTTGGCCATAGTGGAGTTTGGAGTGTGACTGTTTGAGGTTGTGGACAGGTGTCTTTTATACTGATAACGAGTTCAAACAGGTGCCATTAATACAGTTAACGAGTGGAGGACAGAGGAGGCTCTTAAAGAAGAAGTTACAGGCTGTGAGAGCCAGAAATCTTGTTTGTTTGTAGGTGACCAAATTATTTTACCGAGGAATTTACCAATTAATTCATTAAAAATCCTATAATGTGATTTCCTGGATTATTTCCCCCCATTCTGTCTCTCATAGTTGAAGTGTACCTAGGATGAAAATTACAGGCCTCTCTCATCTTCTTAAGTGGGAGAACTTGCACAATTGGTGGATGACTAAATACTTTTTTGCCCCACTGTATATGTGTGTGTATGTCTGCATCTGTAGCCTGTTATTGTCTCATTATACCGCACTGTGAATGAATTAAAAGTAAATATATAAGTCATCATGAACACAGTTCTGTCCATCAGACAGAGGGCTGTGCCTCCTGTCATCATGAATGGACGTCTCTTTAAAATGACCGCTCAGAGGAGAGGATTTTTAATTTCTCTAACCGTCTGCTGCTTCCCCTCCTCTCTCCTCGGTTCCCCTCCTCAGCTCCTCCGCTCGCATCTCTTGTGGGCGGGACTAGACATGTGGATAGGAGTCGAGGATAGGAGTCGAGGAGGGGAAATTAGTGAAATGAGAAAGGCCCTAGGGAAAGATTCTTGCATCGCTTCTGAAGGACCTGACTCGGAGAGACATGTCCTACCAAGGAAGCGTCCTCAACATTGAGAAACACCCAGAGCTTTGAAGCTTGCTTCAAATCACGTGACATATGACGTCCGAAGCAGCAACTAGGCTCATTTGAGATGAGCGAGACCGACGCAGACCTGCACATTTGCGATCGCCGTCTTGCTAGTGCGTTGCATGATGGTTAGTAATTTTGTCCGACTTGCTCTGGAGACTCGACTGCATGAGACGGGTCTGCCCTCCAGTGGTTTGCCTCGTACCTCAGTGGGAGAAGTTTCTCCATGGCAGTGGGCCCATTCTCATCACATAGCACTCCCCTATCCTGCGGCCTGCCCCAGGGTTCTGTTTTAGCCCCCCTTCTTTTTGCCTTGTACATGCTCCCATTGGGCCGCTTAATTAGCCAATTTGAGGGTGTCTCGTATCATTGTTATGCTGATGATATCCAGATATATTTCTCTTTCAAACCCATCAAAATGGAACATGTAAACACCCTGATCACATGTCTGTCTGCAATTGAGGAGTGGATGTCAAGCAACTTCCTACAGCTCAATGCATCAAAAACAGAAGCCTTGATCTTAGCGGCTGATAGCATCGCCTCTAAGGTAGCAAGCCACCTGGGTTCATTTAGTGGTAACATAAGGGCAAACATAAAAAACCTTGGTATAACTTTCGATCAGTCTATGCTACTAGACAAACACATAAAACTCCTGACCCGTACCTGTTTTTTCCATCTCAGGAACATTGCCAAGCTCAGGGGGGTTCTATCCAACGCAGAAATGGAGATGACTATCCATGCTTTTATTTCATCCCGGCTTGATTATTGCAATGCTCTTTTTTCCTGCCTCAACAAACATCAATAAACCGGTTACAACAGGTCCAAAATGCTGCAGCCAGATTGCTCACTCGGTCCAAAAAAACATGCTACATCACTCCGATCCTTTCTGCCCTGCACTGGCACCCTGTCCATCTCAGAACCCAATTCAAAGTATTGGTCTTCACAGAGCTGTCCATGGCCAAGCCCCACATTAATGACCTTATCCACCCTCATATCCAACCCGGGCCCTGAGGTCCTCTGAGCAAGGCCTCCTAAAGGTGCCCACAACCAGGCTAAAGGGTGACCGGGAGGCTTTGGAACAAACTCCCCCAGAAACTAAGAGCCTCTGCCTCAATAGAGATTTTTAAGGGGCAGTTAAAGACCCACCTTTTCCGACAGGCCTTTGGGTCGCCGGAGGAGGTGAGTTAGTAGCTGTCTTTCATTGGTGTTTTATCCTATGTTTTATCCTATGTGTTACCTGCTGTTGTTTTATGCCTTTTATTCTACATGTTATAGTTGTACTGTGAATTGTGTCCTGTGTACTGTACTGTAAAGCTCTTTGTACATTCATGTTGAGAAGGGTGCTATATAAATAAAGTTTTACTTACTTACGTTGAAATCTCGCGGGACAAAGACGCCGGCAGCCTTGAGAGCGAGGCGGAGCAGTTTCTCTCCACAAGCTGCAGAAGCTAAATGCTTGATGGGAAACGACTCGCTGGTATATCGAATCGAGCTGATCGCTCGTTGGTGGTTTTTACCGCGTACTGGTGATGAAACTCTCCAATTGGCTCCGCAAAAGTTTGTTGTCGTTTTGTGTCAGTTTTACGTCGCCACTTCCATTCACATGTTTATCATCATGAAATTAATATATATTTTATACTATACTTGCACTGCTTACCGTTTTCGTACTTTATATATCTTAGCATATTCATACACACTGTTCATACTGTTCTACTGCTCATAGGCTACTGTGTATATCTAGTGTATTCATACCCCTCACTGTTTATTCATCATTCAATTAATTCTATATTTTATTCTGTAGATTGTGTACATTACTTTTCACTTTACTGCTTTTTGCACTCGTGGTTAGAAGCTAAATTGCATTTCGTTGTCCCAGTAGGCCTACCTGTAATCTGTGCAATAACAATAAAGTTGAATCTAATCTTGAGCAGGAACAAATGTATTTACTTAGTACATATCTGACATTAATGATTAAACACATTTGTGCATTCTTTATAAATGCAAACTGGTCAAGACCACTGACGGAAGTAGTTTTGAAAAGTAATAAGTGGTTCTGTCTTTTACAGGATTCAACCCCCCTTGTATTGATTTGTTTTAAAATGAACTGACACTTGAGTCATTCATTTGTAGTGATATAATAATTGTGGGATTTCTATTGCAATTTCCACCGTTGCAAACAGAGTCAAGCCGACTCCGAGCTGTCTGACTTCAGACGAGCTTTTTGAGACCTCCCCAGCTGCAATCGGCTATTCTCATCTACTTTCGAGGCGAGACGCAGCTCATTTCAAACAAGCCAACTGCTTCATTTCCTGAATGAATCACTTGACTGGTTCGCGGTCCGATCACGCGATTCAATGCACTGCCTCGTCTCGATTCTGACAGGTGACAGGTTGAAACAGTTTCGAATTTGAGCGCTTTAACACTTTATAACCGCTCTAAACAATGCGCAATGTTGTTGTCGTAGTTTGCGTTGTTGCTGTTGAGTTGTTGTTGGTATTGCATTTGTATTGGATCGTTTGAGCAAGCCAGGAAGAAAGATAAGTCGTTCTGGCTCGGGAAACACTTCAAAATGTGGAGAAGTTGTGTACAAAAAGACAATTATCACTATTAAAAAAAATTAACAGTTTAAAGAATAGATAGCCCAGTGCAGTGGTTCCCAACCTGGGGGGAGCGCCCGCCTTGGGCGCCAGGCCTCAGATGATTTGAGGCCAAATATCATATTTAGACTTTTTTTTTTTTTTTTTTTTTTACATATAATTGTAACGCAATACATGATTGTCACTAAAAGCCTTGTACATTACAATAAAATATAAAAATAATTGATTAATTAATTTGAATGCAAATTGAAGTTAGTAGCTAATAAAGGCACAAAAAGACAGAAATGTATAATTCTTTCTTTAATAGAAATGTTTCTTCTGCCCGTAAAGTGTCCAGACCAGGCTTTTCTGGATAAGCGCATTTTTTTTTTCATAGTCATTGTCCATGCCGGTTTCAGTTGGATTATTTGTCACAGTTACTCCAATCAGATCGGTCTCCTCCATTTTGTAGATTAATTACGACTTTTGAATCCACATAAACACATCGGCAAAATCCGGTTTACTTTGAGCATGTGTTTTAAACAGTTGAATCCCTTTGTGAATTGTTTCCACTTGCGCCGTTCATTTCTTCATACAGCAGGAATCCAAATGAATTAATCCTGAGTCCAATAACCATCAAAGTCACTCCAATAGTGCTCCATAATTACGCTTTCATCCTCCTTTAACAAAATACTTCACATTCATCCAGTTTGTGACAGTAGTTGAGTCAATATCACCATACGGTGCATTTGAGAGTTCCCCATTTCCCAAAAGAAAATCTGAGATTTTCCATTGAACTTCATATTCAAGTATACGTTAGCTGTTAGAAATGGATGTTCGTCAAGCTCCCACACTTTTTAGAAATGAACTGCAAGTACATGCAAACAGCAAAATGTATCCACCCTGTCATGGACACAATTCAAATATTTAATACATTGTAATTACATAGTGATTATAAAATGTACATTTTCAGAAAGCAAACTATTTGTACCATTGTCCACCCTGTCAGCAAGCCTTCCATGACAGGGTGGACATGGTACAAATAGTTTGCCATAATTTCATTATTATCCAAATACTTTTTCCATTAACTGAAATATATTTTTGAGAATAGCTTTCTGAAAATGTACATTTTATATTATTTATGGAAGGCTTGCTGACAGGGTGGACAATGACAGGGTGGACATTTTTGGCTAATATTAGCATTTAATGAGCACATGCTGGACCTTCAGTTACTAGCAACTGAAGACTTTGGCTGTATGAACAAGGGGGGCCAGAGATAAGGAAAATCCACCCAAATGGCCCCAGAAGAGGTTTTTTGCTAAATCTGTCTAAAAAGGTCAAATATCACTTGTTTTGCATCAATCTTGATACAGGGTACTTATTATATGTTGTACTTTGGATTCCTAAAGCTTTTAGTCAACTAACCCATCATCCAAGGTTTCTGGGGATGGTGACCTTCTACCACCGTTTCATCGCCCGGGCCGCACACATCATGCGGCCGCTGTATGAAGCGTTGAAAGGCAAGACCCCCGTCCAGGCGATCGACTGGACAGCAGAGGCGGACGTCGCTTTTGCTGAGGTCAAGACCGTGTTGGCTCAGGCGGCTTTGCTGGCACACCCATCATCTACGGCTCCCATCTCCATCACCATGGACGTGTCGGACTACGCGGTCGGCGCAGTGCACGAGCAGTGGGTGGAGGGCGCTTGGCAGCCGCAGGTACAGCGCCTTTGACCGAGAGCTCCTCTGACTTTATTTGGCCGTGTGGCACTTCCGTTTCATGCTGGAAGGCCGTGAATTTACGGCGTTTGTCGACCACAAGCCGCTCACCTTCGCCATGTCAAAAGTGGCGGAGCCTTGGTCGGCACGTCAGCAGCGGCAGCTGTCCTTCATATCAGAGTTCACTACGGACATTAAGCACATGGCTGGCAAGTCGAACCTGGTTGCTGATTGCCTCTCCAGAGTCGTCATCGGTGCCGTCCAGTTGGGCCTGGACGGCACCGATGACGACGATGGCGGCGGACCAGGTCACAGATCCCGGCGTCCAGGTTCTGAAGGTGGAGGGCGAGGGGCTGCGCTTGGAGGACGTGGTGTTTGGCGACACGGGCGTTACCCTCCTGTGTGACTTCTCCACGGGCCTGTCGCGGCCGGTCGTTCCCGCCAGCTTGAGGCGCCCTGTGTTCGAGGCTGTGCACGGACTGTCACACCCCGGCGTTAAGCCTTCGGTGCGCTTGGTGGCCGCGAAGTTCGTCTGGCATGGGCTGAAAAAGGACGTGAGGACTTGGGCTGGTGAGTGCGTGGCTTGTCAGCACGCTAAGGTGCACCGCCACACGAAGGCCCCTTTGGAGCGTTTCCTGGTGCCTGAGAGGAGGTTTGACCACGTTAACATCGACCTGGTTGGTCCATTGCCCTCCTCTCAGGGCTTTTCCTACCTCCTCACCATGGTGGACAGGACGACCCGTTGGCCGGAGGCGGTCCCGCTCGTTTCGACGTTGGCCGCAGACGTTGCTCGGGCCTTCATTGCAACGTGGGTATGTCGTTTTGGCACCCCGTCTGACTTTTCCTCAGACAGGGGCTCTCGGTTCACGTCCGAACTCTGGAACGCCGTGGCAGGCGGTTTGGGGGTTAAGCTGCACAGGACTACCGCTTACCACCCTCAGGCTAACGGCCTCTGCGAGCGTTTCCATCGCTCCATGAAGGCGGCCCTCAAGGCCGGCCTTACGGACGGTAACTGGGTCGACAAGCTGCCCTGGGAGATGCTGGGCCTGAGGACCGCGCCTAAGGAGGATCTGCAGTGCTCTACAGCGGAGATGGTCTACGGGCAGCCATCGAGAGTTCCAGAGGATTTCCTCCCGAACACATCAGCTCCCTGGTCTGCCACGGCCCAGCGGGTTTTCCTGGGAGACGCAGCGGAGACGCAGCGGAGGCTTTCGCTCCGGTTCCGACTACTCAGCACGGTGCGCCAAGGTCTCAAGTTCCCGCGGAGCTACTCTCGGCTGGGCACGTCTTCATACGTCACGACGCACACAGAGGCCCCCTGCAGCCCTCTTACGATGGGCCTTTCCGGGTCTTGGAGCACGGCGACAAGCACCTGGTGGTCGACATGGCTGAGCACGTCTCGGTTGACCGGGTGAAGGCTGCTCATTGGACGTGGACCAGCCGGTGGTGCTGGCTCGACCGCCGAGACGGGGCCGCCCTCCGGCTTTGATTCCTGTCAGGGAGTTTGGACCTGTTTTTCCGGTCCCTCCTCTGATGGGGGCCGCACAGGCGGAAGTCGCTGTGCCGGGTCCGGTGCGCAGGACTCGTGGGGGTAGGCGTGTTGTTCCTCCCCGCCATACAGATTTTGTTTACGTGTGAATTCTGGGGGGGCTTGTGTGGTGACACCATGTGGGACCATAATTCACCTTGCTTATTGTGTTGCCACACGGACCCTTTAGTGGGAACACCTTCGCTTTAGCTGGCATTCTTGCTAGCTCGTCAGGCAGAGCAGTTCATGTGTTAACCTCTCTGATATTAATGGATAATGAAGATTGGAACTCCATTCTTAATACACCGCCTCCGACTCCCTTTTCACGGCACTACAATGGAAGCATTACAGGTCTATAGCAGAATTTGAAGACTTCTGTGGCCTATGGAACATACATTCATTATTAGGAGCTGGGTATACTTTCATCCAAGCATACTCACACTCAGTATAGTAATACTAATCTTCAGCTGAAATGATTCAGCATTGCTTGCTTATGTGTAAGCAGCAGTGTCCTACAAATGTATTTCAGGGGAATTTACCACAAAGCTTTCAATTAACTAGAAAGTGTGTCATACTCCAGTACTAAGTTGAGGAATCAATGACAAGAAATAGTAGCTATTAGATCTATCAGAGTGACAATTCCTTTGTTTGACAAATAAATTGCCCCCAATAATGTAAACATGAAACCTGTGAAATTCTTAATGGCAGAATAGGAGTTTGCCATTTGCAACCCTTTCCAATAACGCAAAGGGGAGGAGGGAAATAACAGCCGATGCAGAGGAAGATGATTTGCTGTTCCACAATTGGATGCTTAAAAGTGGGCAGCCTGCCATAAATCAACACTTAATGTTTTAGGAGGCTAGAGGATTCTGGGAAAGAGTGTGACATCGGCAGCCAGCAAAACAGCTTAAATACTCACTCCTAGCTTTGCTGTGGATATTACTAGAACTGCTGCCGGACCTATACACAAGATGCATAATCATGCTTCCAGGAAAAGAGCTGAGCAAAATGACTTCTGACTGTGGTCATCAGATCCATTTCCACATCAAATTAATTATTGCATTATTACAGTATATGGTGTCTCAGATTGTAGTAGTATACCCTGTTATTTAGCTGTTCATCTTGCTCCAGTATATCTATTCATCTGATGGACTTTCAAGTATAGAATTGATGTTGCAACTGAATGTTTGCGGTGTGTGCAGTTGACGTGTTACTCCACTTTGACCAGCAGAGGTCAGCAGACGCTTGGCTATCAGATGAATGTTATGAGTGTTATCAGTGATTTTTAAAACATGACGATATTTTCACCATTTCACTGGTAAATCTCACACCATTGCTTTTCCTTACATCATGCTATACCTAACTATATTCAACCCAAGCACTGCACAGGACTTGGTTAGATTCTTCCAGAAGTTTGTAGTAGTTTTCCAGCATGGTTTAACGGGCTGCTTTTAGATCCATCCAAATTGGTTTACCATCTCTGCTACTCCCATCAAGTGTTATAAAACACTGTCCTATCCTGGCTAATCACATGCATGTTTCACATAGATGTTTACCTGCAACTAATACCTTGGATGATTCGTGCCAGGAATAAAGCATGATCTATTACACAAGTTGCTAACATGTTGCGCAATGTGTTGAATTTAATACTGTGCAAAGTGTGCATCCTTTAGCAGCAACACTCACACCAAATCCACTTTCCCAGAGGTCCAGAGGTGAATGTGAGACCAGAGGCTAGACTTGCGTGAAAGAACACAGAGTGCTATTTTACTGTGTGATCTGTGGATTATATTCTTTAGAGCTGTATCCCCCTTTGCCTTATGAGGGGTCATGTGGTGTTGGAGCTGGAGCTATGGCATTCCTCTCTGGGACATCACAGGCCTGCTGACTGCTTGGCTGCTGAAGAGGCTCCCCTACTGTATGTTTGGAAGTGTCTGCATTAGTTGTGTCTGAGACCGAGTGATGCATGAGATCAAACCACAATTAAGGCAAATGTGGGATTCTGATAGCACGAATTATGCCTCCCTTGAGTACATTTGAAACCAAGTAGAGATGGGGGTCATGTTATGTAGCTCATGTAACCTACTAGCATGTTATCTAGTATCATCTCTCCTGTCTGAAGGGCAAACTCTTACAGTGCATTCTGAAAAGACTCCATTAGCACTGATCCCTTTTCGGCTGTTTTACAACTTCCCCTATCTTGTCTTCCTTGGTTTTGTGCCAGAAGACCAAACGTACCTCTCATGGATCTCTTCTTTCCTTTGAGGGGTGTACATAGCATGCAGGTACATAGCATGCATACATATAATCTGATAATTGTTTTTTCCCCTTTTTCATAATACGTCAGCTGAATGCTAAGTTCTGTATTTGTTTTGTTGGTTTGCCCCTTTGAGAACACCCCTCACCAGGAGCCTACAATCCAATTTCACCTTAAAAAGGTCACTGTGAAACATAGCTTATTCTAGGAGCTCAGTTCCAACTAGGGCCATTATCTCTATAACACATACAGTAGAACTAGCAGTGATTTTATAAAGTGAGATATAGGTCACAAGGCCTATATCAGGGACTTGCATAAGTGTGAAACACCAAAGATACCTTTCTATATTTCCCAGTTGCACCCAGGGACAGAGTGACGTGAGTGTTTGAATTCTTCCCATTTCATCTGCTGTATGTAACACAGTCTGATATAAAGCACCTGTTTACAGTATTTGCATGCAAACCAGGAATGTGAGAGACAGGCACTGCGGAGAATTCAGCCTTACAGTAACAACAAACAGCTGTGTCAAATTACAATCCACCAAGGTAGTCTGTGTAGTGTCTGATTGTGCTGTATTGTGTGTCAGAAGTATAAACTCACACCATTTCCCATAACTGTTTTTCAAAGCTCTCTTTGTATCAGAACAAAGAAACAAAAGAGCAGTCAACCTTCTAACTTATAGATTGCAGACTTATAGATTATGGCACCACTTCTATTCTATTGTATTGTATTTACTTGCACTATTTTATCTGTTTTATTGTGTTACACTGTTTTCATCGACATAACTACACTGTAGCTATGTACGAATGACAATAAAAGCCTTGAATCTGGAATCACATGCTAAATATCTACAATAAGGGGTGCATTAGAGAGGGAATATAGATAAGTGTAACTACCATGATTTTGGCTTATAATCATTATAAAGTCTACATCAAACTGTTCTTGCTATTTTACAGTAAAGCATCACTGATTTGGTTGCATGCCTTTTGACTTTTTCATTTAAAAAAATCTGTTTCAAAATGTCCCTTTACTAGGATATGATCTGTGAAACCTTTCACTAAGTTAAAGAAAAAACCCATGTCTTACACCGAATACTTTCACCTCCCCCTCGCAAAGAGTGGGATGTGTTTACTGACTCAGTGCTGAGGTGGGCTTTCATTTCTGTTTGCAGTTTACATGCATGCTTTTTAATCAGTAGTGAAAAACAATATCCCCCCTATACACAGATGCACACATGCAACGCATTTACAAACATGCTGGGTCAACATACAGTAGAGTAGTGCAGTGGTTTTCATGTAGGCCACAGCAGGCACAGCTGGGGGTCATTTAGAGAGTGTGAGAGAGACAGCAGAGAGCTGAGCAGGGGTTGAGGGAGGAAAGGAGGTAAATAAATGGAACAAAGAAAACGGTGCAGGACATTCTGACCCAGAGTGAGGAGAATGAAGCACAAGGCTAGAGTAACACGTTGTGTCTGCTTTGGCCCTTGTGATGGTGGCTCATGCCAAGACTGTCAAAAGATCACAGGGACACAAGTGGTTGCACATACACACAAATGTTCCATGCACACATATAGACCAAGCGCGTACATGCAAACAGTTGAATAACTGTGCGAACACACACACAGTTAATGATGTTCTCCAAAGAGAGCTAGAAAGGAGATCAATAGCTATTAGAGCGCACTGTGAGGTTGTATTTCTCTCTCTTCCCTCTAATGTGTGCTGCCCTTAATTTGTTTCAGTAAAAGTGCACCGCCATTTCTTTACATCTGGTCACTTGCTTTTACAGTAACAACTTAATATTACCAGCAGCCTATTTCCTTTTCCCCTGTGCCCAAGAAGCTATATTTTTTTTATATTCCTAAGTGATGACAAGAAAGACTGAACACTATTTGTAGCTATTTTAAGCGCAAACAACCTACTCATGGTTATTTACATAAACATGACAATTATTTATATTTATATTGTATAGGACAGTGTAAAAATAAAATATATTATGAGTACACATTACTTTATTGTATTACTGATTTACAAAGAGCTGCTCTTGAATTAACCCCTTAGTGGCACAGGCAATCTTGAGAAGACATTAGCCTGTTACACGTGTTCAAAAAAGGGACTTTTAATGAAGCCATGTTGCTTCAGCAAAGGGGAGGGCAAAGTGAATTGGGGACATTGTGATGTCTACTTTTAAGATAGGACAGTTCCTCTATTTGGCCAGTCGATTCAGGATGCAGAATAGAGGCCTATTTAAAGGGTCGCCAGATAAAGCACAGCTGATCACAGTGTAATTGTAAGCCATGCTCACACTTGTGGGAGTGCCTCAGGGACAGTACAGAAAAGGAAGATACTCTCTGGATTCAGCTTTATTAAGATTTATAGATGCAGTTGCCATTAATGTCCCAATAATTGCTGTATGTAAATATGTAAAGGTCTTGATCAGGTGCAGGACTTTGAGACAGTTTGCTGGTCTGTTAGGATAAAGGGACCTTTGCTCTGCAGTTAAAATGTGTAACGGTAGATTTCAAGTATGCATTAAATGTATGCTGTTTCAAAAAGCTGACCACAATGTACCGTCATGCATTTGACATTCCTATTCCACTATGTTGTATTAATAATAAAGATAGTAAATATGCAGCAACAGGTTCTAAATTCAACAGTCCCGGCTCTGTTTGCTTTTCTCTCCCCATGTAGACATACCCAACCTGTTAAAAAAACTGGGGATACACTTCACACACTCTTTCCAGCTAACCCCACATATACGGCACAATCTCTACTCATACAATACAAATCTGTTCACTATATTAGAAAGCGTTCCAGCAAAGATGACAGCTACAGAGGAAAGGTGGTTTGTGCTATCACGTCACAGTTTTATACTCTCCACAAGTTGCTGTGGGTTTATTTGTTGTACGCACATGTCCTCCCACATTCGGAAGAAAAGCTAATTACGTTAGTTTTGAATATGGAGTATTCTCCACTCTGTTAACAAAATGAAACACAATATAGCTAACAAATGTGTTGATAGCATAACAATCCCTAAATCACTCTACGACTTTTGTTGAGCAGTGCAATGCAGAACAGAAACAGAGGAGCTAATCGTGGGTGGGGAAAAAATGAATAACCACAGAAAGAGACAGCTAGAGACTGCTCAGACAACACAGATACATGAATAAATACCTGAAATTATAGTTATTTATGACTTCTTAAATAATTTAAACCTAAATTACATTCATTGCTGCACTTCCTGTTGGAACTGTACCAGTACGGTTTAGAGTAGTGTGGACAAAACGCCTCCTCTCCCCCTATTAACAAGCCACACGCTGGACCATCAATGAGAGGTGGAAGGTCAATCAGTAGCAGGCTGAAGGGTCATTGGGTCAGAGGCAGGTCTCTGTATTGTAATTGTGCCGTCCCCTGGGCTGTGTAAGAGGGACCGGACAGCTGTCCTGCCCCATAAAGATACATTAACCCTGCCCTGGCTAAGTGCAAACTGGACCTCTTCTCTGTGGATGGCTCTGTAATGGCTGGAGCACGAGTGGGCTGGTTGTCAGAAAAAACATAAATCCAGATGAGACAGAAATGTTACAACATTTGGTTAACAGACACCAGTGATGTACATTTAGCAGTATTGTAGTAATTATACCTTACTTTAGTATTATAATTTCCAACTAGTTCATCCTCCCACTCCACCACAATTGAGAGGCAAATACTGTACTTTTTACTCCAATAGATCTGTTTGGCAACTATTTGTACTTGAACTGAATTTGCATGGTAAAACTTTTAAATGCAAGATTGTTGACAAATATGTTCTACACCGTAGTAAATCTTCTTTTACTTAATAGTAAAATATCTCTGTGTATTACATCCACCTCTGACGGAGACATATAGTTGTTTGTAACATTCTACTTTTTGTGGCCCCTTGACTCTCTTATGAGGCATCATAAACAACAGTTCTGTGCATTATGTGTCTGTTGAGAGGTGGTGCTCTGACTCTGGTGCAGCTGTTGTATGTCCCTAAAGGCAAGAGGAACAGAATGGGACAGAGAGGAGGGTGTGCGCCCTGTACTGTCTGTATCATGCTGCTGCTGCTGCTCCTCTCTTTCACTGCCCACTGCTCAGGTTTCACAGCCCACACGCCTGAATCACACACACACTTTTCATACCCCCAGGAATGATTCACGGTTCCCCCCCTCGTTCCCCCGGGGAGCAGTGACTCAGGATGAGAGGAGAAGAAAAGGACAGAAACATAATACAGGGAGGAGAACAGAGCAGAGTGGAGCGGTGTCATGATGAGCAGTTTGGCCTTCAGTGCTTCGAGGAGGCAGCAGGCGCTCTGTTTCAACTGAACTTCTGCTCAGCATAAGCTTCATGATGCACAATGCTCGTCTTAGTCACCACGGCAACTGTTCTCTGGAGCTCCATATACTGTAAAGGGTCATTATCTGCAAGAGACATCATTGTTTTACTTCCATCATGTGGCTCATATTGTTGCTGAGATGTTTATATTGTGAATAACGCCTACTAGTGGAGAAATTGCAAAGAAAATATATAAATTGTATGGAGGCAACTCAATCAGCATCTTAGAGATACCCTTTCCAAACTGCTTTGTGCATTTACATTTGTTTACGTTTTAAATCATTATCACAATTCAAAAGCAGCAATTAAACATGGATCTCATTACATTGCTGTTTAGACCTTCAACATATGAAAGGTCAAAGGTAATGATGCTAGCATTTGTGGACTGATAATTTTACGTACATTTAAATCTTGCAACAGGTCTGACTCATCATTGTCGATCAATCAAGATCTTTAGATCTAAATAACAGAGAATGTTATTTAAATGCTCTGTTGGGATTCTAGACGGAAATGTTTACTAAAAACATATAGAAGTTGTTGTATTGCATGTACATGACAGGTGGCACATGGTGGTTAGATTAACAATCACAATATCTACTGAGTTAGCAAGTACTTGAAAACATGCAGGGCACACAAGCAGAAAAGTGAAGCCCAAAGGTATGTTTCCCATGTTTCTGTATTGCCACTGACAGATAAGAGAATGGTATCAAAACTACTGTTCAAGGAAAATACCCAACGTTCCTAAAAACCCAATCTGAGTGAGAAACAAATGATCTGATTAGGCTGTCACAAATGTATAGTGTGTGTGTTCGTGTGTGTGTGCAAAAAGGGCTGACCTTTCAAACTCTTTTTTGAAATCTCAGGTTGGGAAATGCAGTCATATTTCTTTCTATTTTTCTCTGTTACCTACTTCTGTACATTAATTACTTTAGGTCATTCCACTTATGAGAAACGCTACTACAGGTTCTGGCCAAATGGTCCAAATTGGTGCAGCTATGAGCTGTCAGTGTGACCTTTTTAGACGGAGAAGCAGGGTGAGTCAGAGTGTGTAGAGTGCCGCATCTTAAAACATGCTCAGACCACATGGTGTGTGTTGAGAGAGGGAGAGAACCTCACAGCAGTCAGGCGTATGACTCATTGGCTCTTTACTCTCGGATGATTTCAACCTTAGGTAGGTGTGTGTATGTGGGATTGACAGCCTGCGTGGTAGCATGTGGTGAGCCTTTTGTTGCAACACCTAATGTCTATTATTTTCATGCACAACAAAATAAATAAAAATCTCAAATAAAAAGCATGAAAAAGGGGAAATATTGAGGCTTGTTTAAAGTGTGTAATGAATCTTAACAGTTGGTCAGAGATGTTTGCAACTTTCCATCTTGATTGGGGGAAGAAATAAATCACTTCACACAAATGAAACCAACGTTGGCTGTGGTGCCCTTGATGCATTGCTGTGCCGAGCAAAGTGGAGTTTCCTTCAGCAGAGGAATCCCCCTCACAGTGACCTGGTTCCTGTCTATATCACACATATACACAGACACACACACTCACACACACAAACAAACACACACACACACACATACAGTATTACTACAGTACATCATTCAACTGATGCATGTATTATCATTTTAATAGGTATTGTCTTTGTTCACTTTCCTGAAATGTTATATCACTGATATTGCTGCAACAATTGTAACCCTGCATAAGTGTACAACTCCTCTTTTGATCCCGACACATAAATCAAAGCATTTTGTGTTTAACTGTCATCAGAGTTGAATGTTTTCATGTTCTAGAAAGTAACTACCCAACCTAGTCTCAAACCTGTATCTGTTACCTAGATCTCAGTGACATATTGGTGTCTGCGTAGTGGCAGAAAGCCAAAAAGACACAGGTCACCATTGGCTTGACCCCTCTAATGGAGTATGATGATCTCTGACCTCCGACCTGTCTGCTCACACAGTCCCCAGTCCCATTGACTCTGACCAAGAATAAGCTGACACTTTATCAACTCTGAAGAAAAAGTGAAAACTGGCCCCGGATCAGCATCTGTGACCATGTGAGCCTATTGCCCCTATAGTCAGCATGGCTGCCAGGGTGGAGGAAGTGAGTGTGATGATTATCTGACTGACAGGAAGCCCTTTTGTCTCCGGGGTTATCTGGCAGCAGGCAGAGGAGATGACGTAAGCACTGAGAGACAGAAAGGCCATTTCACTGGCACTCGGGACAACTGTTGCTTGTTTCCTGTAACCAAATAAAGAGTAAAAATGGCCTGTAACCAATAGAACAAACCGTTTGATTAGAAGATCAAGGGGCTACCTCTGTAGAACTGATAAGAGTCACAACGTTGATGACCAAAGGTGATGGTTGACATTATATCAAAGCATACTGCAGAAGTTTAACCTTAATCCTGCTGCTCAAATTGAAATTACATAAACCCAAAGCAGCATGCTTGATTAGGCCGGATGCTGTGTCTGTGTGCCAGAAGTCTTTATTTCTCTGGTGTTCTGGCTCTTTTATCTCTCCTCTAGAACACTTTTTTCCCTCCCACCCTTTTTCTTTCTACGTCCCTTGTGTTCCTAATTGTCTCTCTGGTCTTGTTGTTTTATGCAACACTTGGTTGTCATTTCACAAGAATGATCTCTAATGGGACCAAACAGTGTATACAGAAGCCACCATGTGGTCCAGCACATGCTCTGTTTACATCTGTTGCTGTCGTTGTGATCAAAATGAAGTTAGCAAACAAAAGTGTGGGAGATAATATAAATATTTGGACAGAAGACGCATCTGTATTTAGACCACATTCTTTCTAGGTTGCATCAAACCATTCAATTTGTTCATTCTTAAGATATTGTAGTTATTTCAGAGAAAAAGGCAGATTCATTTTCCATTTCCCCCTGATGACACAGTTTACACAACCTTTATTCCTCCTTAATATTTGTTCTACCCACCTCAGAAACTGGAAGCAGACAATCAATTCTTCACTGTGCACTAGGATGTTTGGCTTCTAAATAAGCATGACACATGATTCTATACATCTAGTGAATTAAGTGCATTCCTCCTCCAAAACAATTCAACTGTGCCTGCTAAGAGACTTCAAATGTGCATTCATTATTACCTTTTATGATGATTATTGAAAAATATATTCAAACAAATGTCAATAGGCTTGCATGACCTAATTTCCCACTGTATTGAAAGGGACTGCTTACTGTTAACACATCTACCATTGTGGTTAGTTGGAAGGGGCCACTTGTTTGTGTTGTGTGGTTGTGTGCAGGTGTTTCTGAGAAGGGACCTATGTGGGCCTGTTTGTGATTTGCCAAGCCACAGAGGAACCTTGTGTGTTCATGTGTGAGTGTGTTTTAGATGGGAGGAGATGAAGAGAGGTTGTTCTGGGTCTGTGTGTCTGGTGGTTAATGTATAATGATTTAATGTAGACAGGCAGGTTGGAGGTATTCGCTGAGTATTCGGGGTCTGACTCTGACGCAAGACTGCAGGTGGCCCCCGAAGATAACCACTGACAGCTCAGCTCCCACTCAGAATCAGTGCTAGACAACACAATCTCTTTTCAGCACCAGGGTGGGCGCATGATTAGGGAGATCGTCCCTCAACCAGAGACTGGTTTAACCACTTGTGTGAGCTAGCATCTGAATTTTGAAATGTAAAAACACATAATCATTGCTATAAAATACATACCTTGTACCATACTTTGATGAGATGTGCAAAGAGAGTTTTACTACTAAAGATCAATAAGTATCATACATTTCTGATACTGTACATATATATTTCTTATATTTCACCCCTCTTGTAATCTCATTGTCACACAGAGGAGCAATAACTCCTTTCTCTCTGTTGATGTATCTGTCTGTCACACACGGCTGCAGAATCAGCTGCTCCTCTAAGCTGATGAAATGGAGTCTTAAGACCACATGAGGGGATCTGCTCAATTTGAAGAGATGCTTCTTTTTACCCATATTGCAGTGGCAGGTGGAAGGCTCACTGATCCCATTAACAGAAGTTCTTTATCTAATCATCCAAGACAGAAGGTGATAGTTAGATAGAAGAAAAAGGGGAAGAGAAAAACTGGGGCCTTTGTAGAGGGGAACAAGCTGAGCCCCCATTCAATCAATGTCACAACATATGTGGATCTTAACAACATGATAGGATCAATCGAAATGTAATTCAATCTGTTTAACTCTTACAATCATCTTGTATCATTTGCAGCTCTTTCATAAGCATTGATTATATGATGTTCAAAACTGTAAAATAAACATAAATAATCCAGAGTGAACCCTTTAGCTGTAAACACGACTGGGTTGTGTGGTCTCAGTCACCCTATTGAAGAGGTCCTCCTGATTCCCTTGTCCTTAAAATAAAGCTTTTGCTGCACAGACTGCTGAGGGCACTTTATCACTGCAGCTTAGATCTGCTTTGTATAGTCAGTCTGCCTCCAGAGCTGCAAACAGCATTTTTCCTGTCCCTGTTTACCATGTTGTTTGCGTGTGTGGGTGCAAGAATTCAACATGAAAGGATCCTTCTTGTGTTTTGGACTTTGCATGTTTTAATCTGCAGCTGAGCTCTGTATGTCTGCCCTGTGGTCACATGTCTGCATGCATGTCCATGTTTCATTTTCAAACACTTAATAGAACAAAGAAGCCTAATTCTATGCCTTGAGCAGATCTGGCTGTGCTAAAAAAACAAGCTGTGTTCCCTGTGCTAGTGTTTTCATCCGTGTGTGTCCATGCTGTGTCTGCGTTTTGTGGTTGTCTGGTTTTGATTCCAGGGACTGGGCGAGGTACAGGTGTCTGGCCCCTGAGACCCACTGCTGTAACTGACAATTCATTGTTCACACACCCGCACACAGACGGTTCACAAGTATACAAACACACATACAGCTACACACACTCAGGCAGATGGTTTGCTGACATCCACTGCTGAATGTTCACTTGCAGTCCTATACTTTCACTTGAACATGGGATACAGGACAACCTCTGCCCGGACAGATGTTATACTCGTGCCCTCACTACAGACTGAGGTTTCATCATGACAGGCAGGGGTGGCTACTATCACAAATTGAAGGGTTTTTATGAGAAATCATAATGTTTCTATGTCTGTCAACACTTCTGTAATGACTAGGTTTTTTCCCCACCAACTTCAAGTGTCTTTCTGTCTGAATCAGACTGCTCTCCACCCTTCAAGACTCCTTTACTGTGGGTCAGACAAACACTCAAAGGAGTATCTGTAAATGACACACCCATCATGTCTGAACGTTGTCAAAGCACAAAACCAAACCTTTAAATGGGAAGAGATGCAGACAGAGAGTCATACAGTTCCAGAGGTGATAACTGTCACTTCCAAAGCCTGTCATTTGGCACAATACAACAGCCCAAGCATGCATTTACCAAACAGTTACAGCACTGAGTTACATAACCTGCAGTCATAACTCTCAGTTTCTAATAGCATCTTCAAATTACAAGATGTTCAGTCTAGGTACATAGTTTAACAAGCGTAGAAGACCAGAATAACTATTTAAATCATATTAGTTGACATAATCTGACCAATGTTTGACACTCAATCCCATTCATGTGTTACAGCATGGCTGCTGCTACATAACTACAATCACATGAGATTATTCCAACACAGCATGGAGTCAATTAGGCGCTTAGGCAGTGCTTGATATAGAAACACTGATGGCCCAAGATGGAAACCACGAGTTGGCTAGAAATAGTAGGGATAGAAACTTAAAAAAAGAACTGGGGATCCAGAAATAAACCCTTCCAGGTCAACCAGAATAAGATTCCCAGGAAAAGTAAACCAGGAACAACAGAGATATATCTTTGGGGATATTTAATGCGCTGTCATCCACTTAAAGTAGCACTCTGGCTGCCCTACATCCACACTCCCTGGGCTGTTCCCTGCAGCACAGACAGATAATCCACAGCATTCAGGTTAGAGGTAACTCACGTGGGATCAGGTTCTTTCTGGTTAGTAAAAGCAAAGTCTAATCTTAACCTGATGCTACAGAGGAATGCAGTTGCTGCTCATGACGTTGACACTGTGTGCGTGTGTTTGCAGGCGTGAGAAAATGTGTTTGCAGACTTTAAAAAGTAAATCACTCAGGTGTTCAAGTTCAAATCCACCAGAAAGGAACATCTCTAACACATGTAATCTCTCTCAGGAAGATTTTTAAATACATTTATGGGAGATTGTTTGATCTGTGAAAAAGTGCAAATCATGCATGCACTTGCACAATTGTCTACCCTTCACAAATGATTAAATCATGACTCAGACTTTGGCCTTCACAAATAAATATAATTTGCCCAATCCACATGTACAGTAAAATGAAGAGATGAAGTACATTCAGCAACCGAGAGGCCCTTCCAGGTTACCTGTCCTGCATATTGTCGCAATTGAGGAAATAATCCAGACGTTGACAGGAAACAAGCCCATGCTGCATTGATTTATGGGTTTAAGGACAGACAGCAGTTGATTCAAATGTTCTTATGGAAAACTGAGTTGAGCATGATGCTCGTTTCATGTAAATTGGTAGGATAGGTTTTCTTAACTACCACCATAAATCAAATATAATGGCATGAATGCAGACAAGTCCAGTGTGCTGCTTTTAAGAGTGGAATTAGTTCTGTTGTGACCTCAGTGCCTAAGCTTGGGGAAATGACAGGTTATCAACAGTTTGTCTGGTAAACAACCTATTTATAAGTTCATTGCACTTCTGTTTTCAATTCCTGCAGTACTTAGTGAGAACCTAAATGAACCCAAATAAAAATGTAAGAAAGGTGTTTTATTTATTTATGTAAGATCCTGTGCACTTGCATATAATAGTGTGTATCATTATTGCTTTCTTTGTTGTTTCTCTCCATTATTTATTATTATCCTCCCCCTCTCTCTCTTCTCTCATACATTTGTATTGTCCACCTCCATTCAGCCGTGTGAGACGGCTGTTGGAGTGTCTCTGTTGTTTCCTGCTGTTAATCCACTTCCCTATGAAACACTTCCTTTTCCCTTTCCAGATATATTCACTGACACACTTACAATGACAAACTCTGGCTGAAACATAAAACACACACAGACCGTACACACACACACACACACACACACACACACACACACACACACACACACACACACACACACACACACACACACACACACACACACACACACACACACACACACACACACACACACACACACACACACACACACACAGACCCTGCAGACCTGAGCCACGTAATCAAACTTCCCACACATCCAAGCTTAGATTTGCTTGCACGTAGGTGTATGTGTGAATGCGTTGGCAACTTCACAACGGTTGCATCTATGTGATATTTTCTCTCTCCTCCAACATGCCCCCTACCTTTACATCAGACACTGTATGATTAATAGCTCTAACTGTAGTTCGAGTATCATTTTTAAATCTGCTCTGCCAGTGGTTTCGATCCTTATGTTTGTACAAAAAACTGCTACGGAATGACTCATCGTGCACACTCTGGATATGTACAAATGCGAGGCATTGCTCTATTTTCTTTTTCGGATCAATCCACCTCCTACGTTGCTCCATTTTATTTCAGGTGACAGACATGCACACTTTTGAAAACATGTGTGTAGGTCATATTGAGTGCTTGATTGCTTGAGTGCATGGAAATAGGTCAGTCAAATATTATGTATTGGCCCAAATATTAAAACCTACATTTTACCTTTTGTATGTTCATGTAAGGTGGAGAAACCAGTGAAATCTGGGTACAATGCACCATGCTTTGTCTTGTACTTCAGAGACCCAAGGTGTCAAAGTGCAAAGAAAACATGGATGGGCAACTGTATTTTTCCACTTTCGCCTCACCAGTGTTTTACCTGTAAATTCTGGAGCAGGTTTTTCTGTTGTTGCAAAAAGGACATTTTTTGGGGTATATTGATATGCAAAGAAAAGTATAGTTTGGCAAATACTTGCCATAAGCAGTTTTCTATTGTCTTTCACAAAGGATATTTCTGGGGATAAAATCACTCACTAGTCCTGAAACTTTTCCAGGCTTATGCAATGTAATTCCACATGCAATACCCCCCCCCCCCCCCCCCTCCTTGATATCCTTCGTGGTGAATTAGTGTGCTTAACAGAGTGTTTAAGCCAGCAACTTCAGTAGCATGGTAATCAAGACCAGAGAAACTGTTTAAAGCCATCTCTGATGCTGCCAGTTACAAAGCACTGGCAGTAGTATACTTGGAACTCTATGTTTGCCCTATAATACAGAGCCACTGTAATTAGAGAGAAGAGGGGCTTTTAGATGCTGAATTGTCTTTTGAGGTAGTTCAAAGGCAAGCCACTGCAGCTGCACTGAGCATGGGTGCTTTGGGATATGAGCCTTAATGTGCAGTTGCTGTTTGTGATTGATTGTATTTGACTCTTGTTGCCATTTTTTGGACATTATGTCTAAACATAAAAATAAGAGATTGTATGATATTTTACTTGCAGAAAGTCCAACTTTAACTTTTCCCATATCTCTGAACGAGCCATATTACCCTTAGCCTATGTCTCCAAGCTCTTTCCAATGGAAATGGAGTACAAATGCTCACACTGGCAAACATGTTACTGCTAAAAAATATTTCATGTTATTGAAATAAATAATTATTCCAAATCTTAAATGAAGGCATGCTCTTAACTTGTGCATCTAAAGATAAAACAAGGAATCTGTCTATGTGTCCTTCACATTTCATAAGAACTGTGCGTCAGATCTACTTCACACTCAGTGGGAGTATGGCTCGCCATCCAAGGACGTGCCGTGTCAAAGTTGGTGCAATTTGGACATGCGGCCTTGGGTCCCTTGAAAGGCGCTATACACATTGTATCTATTATTATTATTATTATTATTATTATTATTATTATTATTATTATTATTATTATTATTATTATTATTATGTACAATATTAATAAATGTTGTTATTAATTTACAATACTTTGACAAAATAATGGTTTGATAAAAAAGTGAACAGGGACTTTGCAGCACCAAAGTGTAAGTCCTCTGTGTTTCTAACGGCAAGTGGCCTCAACTTGACTACTGTATGTGACCCAACTTTTTCATGGGCAAGTGTTTTGCACAGAACCCAAAAAAGTGCCTTGTGAAGTTGTTTGGATGAGCCAGCATTCCCTAAAAAAAGTAGCAAGCAGCAGTATTACCGGCACTGCACTTGTTCATAAAAGCATTCAGTTTAGTATACAGTTTAAGCAGTAAAACATGTTGTTCCCTATATTTGGTCTACATACAAGACAAGTTTCAGAACTCACAACACAAAAAGGATGCAAGCTTTATTTTCAACTAAACTCCACTGCTAATGGGGTCATGGATGTGTATGTCTTTCCTGACCATTATGTCTGTTGTCTACATGTGCAGAAGCAACATGTGTGTAACACTCTCCTGCTGCATATCTCTAAACTACAGTCTCTGGGTTTTCACCTCTCTAACCTCCTGAAAACAGTCTGAGAAATGTGTCATTGTGAAAGTGCTTCACTTCAGAAGGGAAAATCATGTTGCTACATGAGCAGTAATAAAAATGCTTTGCTTTCAAAACAGTAGTGCCCTCAAATCCGTGTTGATCAGCTGTTTCTTTATATAGATCTGCCTGCTCTGAATCTGAGCTTCAACATGTTGGATCAACACAGAGAGCTGAGAGTGAAATAGCAATTACAGGCAAACAGTGTGGTAACTTGACATTTGTGTGGAGCAGTGGGGCTTAAGGAGTTACACAAGGCCTTTCTGTTTCACAATATTAGTCGTGGTACAAAATGAGACATACACTGATATGACTCCACGTTTATTTGCATGTGATTAATATTCTTGCATAAAGCCCTCGAATGTTATTACTTAATCTGTGTACTAATACATTCGTGGTTTTGCTTCGGAATCAGAATCAGAATACCTTTATTAGTCCCACAGAGGGGAAAGGGTCTCTGCATTTGACCCATCCTAGTGTTAGGAGCAGTGGGCTGCCATTATGTACGGCGCCCGGGGAGCAGTGTAGGGAACGGTGCCTTGCTCAGGGACACCTCGGTAGCACTTGGTCTTTCTGGGACTTGAACTGGTGACCTTCCAGTTGCCCTATAGACTTCACCACCACCGCCCTGAGTAATAGCCTCGGAGTAGTTTAGTTGAATTCCTGACCTGTCAGTGAGAGTACCGGTAAGTAAAATGCATTGATAAGGCTTTTAACTGGTGAGATGCACTTCTGGCCCCGGCTAAATCAACTCGATAATATTCAATAGGGAAAATTCCTTTTTCCCATGCCTTCCAATATACTGTATTTCACCACATTTATTTTAATCAGCTTGTATTAATTACCAACAGAATGTCTACAATACTTCCTTCACAAATGCATTGGATTAGGTCTAAATATTTCAAAGCATTTAAAGTGCATTTTTATATTATAGTACTTAAGTTGTGTACAGTGAACACATCAGTTCACTGGATTCCCTGTTTCTAAAAATACCCTCAATAAGCAGGTCTGTGTACTTACTCACAGCCACTCTACCTCATTTGTGACATCACTAACCTTTTGCTAAAAACACAATACAGGCAACTATTTGTGTCGTTGTGGCTAAAAAAAGAGCCGCTGCTCTAAAAATAGACAGAGTAAAGTGTGAACAATAGGGGTAAGACTGCTGTTATTACAGAACTGAGCCTCTCTCAGCATTGCTAAGATTACAGGGGTTAGGAGCTCGGGGAGACTAAGTGGCATTATTGTTGCATGCTGTCATAATGACTTTGCAGAAAAGAAAGACTTGAAAACAATGTACACCTGACATTTTAGTTCAGCAGGAAATACAGCTACAGCCAAGGTGTAAATGTGCTTTGGGAAGAGATACGTAAGGGGAATCTTTCTAAACAATTCCTACACTTGTGTAAGTTTAACAAAATCTGGATAAAAAGGAATTCCCAGGACCGTGCCATTTATAGACACAGGGGATTTCAAATGGTGATAACTGTACCTGTTGATATGTTATTAAATACCCTGTGTATGCCTCTTTCTCTGATCACAGAAGACTAGAAGACAAATATTGCTGTATGAAACCTTTCCCCACTCTGCCTCACAACCAAACTCCCCTTCCTATTGGCCTTTGTAGTATTCCCTAAAACCCTCTCCCTTTATCACCCTCAGCAGTGATATGCAAGCTCAGTTCTCCATCCCCACCTCTTTGTTTCCAGCTCAAGGCTATGCTGCTTGTGATCTTTTTGACCAAATGTGATCTTTTGAAGAGGCACTAAATTAATACTTTTTAACAACCGCTCAGGAATAATCCTGTTCAATCCTGTATGTTTTGTGTGCTTTTATTCCCCCCCTATCCCCCCCTGCCCATTGCAATCCTTGATTAATGAGTTCAAAGGAGCCAGTATATGGGTACCCAGATCAGGGTACCCATATACTGGCTCCTTTGAACTCATTAATCACACACACACACACACACACACACACACACACACACACACACACACACACACACACACACACACACACACACACACACACACACACACACACACACACACACACACACACACACACAACACACAGGCCGTGACAAACACAGAAGCCAGGATTAAGATACATAAGGTGGGACTGACATTGTGGTGGCATTATTGCTCATTAAAGCATATTTTTGAAGGGTTTCGAGGGTTAATGCGTGTCCAGGGGATTTCAGGGGGTGACGTCCACACAAGTGATTAGCAACCTCCAGATGTTCCTAACATTGTCCTTCTGACCAGTGTCAAAACAACCGTATGGCCTCTTTACACAGAGTGTGTGTGTGTGTACATGGATGTGTGGGTGGTGGCTAAGCTAGACAAGGACAGGACACTGTGAAAGTGAGAACTCTATCATTCAGCATCTGTGTGAATCAATTGTCCCAAAAGTGTTTTAGAAATAAACAGTCACACTTAACCAAGTAATATGTTCTTCTGTCCTGCCCTGTGCAAAGCATAGCACTTACTCTTTGACATCTAAGGCTAAGGTAAAGATCTAAAGAACCGCTCTCTTTAATGTTTTCAGACGGGTAAGCGTTGGATAATGAGAAGGCATTTTCTCTTGTTTAGAGTTATATTAAATAACAACAGTTTTGTTGTTGCAAGGCATTGATCTTGGTTCATTTGACCTTTCTAAGTACTGCTTGTCTAAATGTGATCACCTGCACCTGTTTGAAGTACTGCACGTAAAGAGACAAAATGTTCATGCAATGAGGCCAATGAGACAAACATGCCAATGAGCTATTGAGTCTGACATGGAGAGACATCCATTATATTACAAACTTAGGCTTTAAGCACACTTTAACATCAGTGTGAGTTCACTTGGTGCAGTGGCATCAGCCCCAGTCTAAACCACATCAAACACTGTCTCTTTTCATCCCTCAAAGTTTTTTCTTTCTTCTTTTCTTCTCCTTTTCCTCTTGGTTCATACTTACCACGATATATGTACCTTGTTTGCTTCTTTTAATCTTCATTCTTTCAATCTCTTCTTTACAGTGGTTCTACTTTTGTGCTTTCCATATGCCACAGTCATGTAGCCTTGGGGTGTGAACCTGTGTGCACTCCAAACACAGGGTGAAAAAAGAAAAATGAAAGACTGAGAAAAGCAGAGAGTGAGGCTAGATGGGGTGAGTTGTTTTGTAGAACAAAGGTTGTCATTAGCTGCTTTGTAACATGCAGAGAAACTCATGATCTGTTTGACAAAGACTATTGGCAGGAAAGCTAAATCAAAGTAAATGTTATCCAGGCAGAAACCGGTAAAAAACCTGCAATAAGTTAGGTCAATAGGATATGTTGCTTTCTGCATACGCTATACATCCACATATTTCCTCTCTTTAATACAATAATAGCAGTCAATTCAACATATAAGGGTTACGTTCACTGCAAGACTATTCAGTCTATCCTTTCATCTTAAAGTGTTGCAAGGGTCAAGAGATTACATATTCCTAGAAGTAACATATTGTATATCTACAGTTAAACCAGGTCGGTGTGTTAAGCAGCATGTATGCTCCTCTTTGTGTGCCATAGCCATCCAGCATATTGTGGCTGCACCCTAAAAGGCCCCCCTTTTTTGTTGCCGTTCGGCTGGTGACATCTCACGTCTCATTAACTCTCAGCCAACAGGTGAGAGCACAGCTGCAAGAATCTGCATGCATCTGTCAGAGGCACAGAGAGGGACACAGCTGTCCTCATAAACACATTCTGTAGATAGCGTGGATGGCTGAATGTTGAGCAAGTAGTATAATACGTGAAAAGCACCTTATGTTTATGTCCACAACTTAGCTTACTGTGTAGATTTAGGTCAGAAGAAAAAGAAGACTTTCTGGGATAATTTGTTCCTCATGCTTCAAGAACAACTTTTTTCACTTACTCTAATCATAATGTCCTATTTTGATACAATGTGTTAAATTCTTTCTTTCATTATATCAGCCAACGCAAGTACTGTTACTTGATTTATTCTCAAAATCTGTATGATAATTCTCTCCATTTTAACTTTATTCTCAAACTGTGGCTTCATACTCATAATTAAAAATAAATACGTATTTCACCTTTCATATTTTTCTTCTAATGCCTGGCCCTTACAATCAGTAAAAATACCTGATGCTAATCCAGCACATTGTCATCATGCACTGGTGTACGGCTGTTTAACATACGCACAAAAACATATGAAAGTGAACAAAAACAGAAATGCACACATTGTAAAATCCCCCATAGTTAGTGTTTGGGTTGGACATTCTCAAAACCCACCAACAGTGTTTCTGGGGTCCCCCGTGTTCAAGCTGATAAGACATAATGGTACCACTTCCTGCTTCACCCTGATTGATGGTTCACTATCAGGCGCTGTGACCAACCACAGCTGAACATGCGGGTCATGGGTCAAACCAAGAGAGATAACCACCTGCTGGAGCAATTAGGTGCCCCTGCGTATATCACATGCTCTGTGTAGTGCGGGTGGACACACTGACGTGTTCATGTTGCTAGTCAGGACATTTGAAAGGTTTTCTTTGTTCTAGTGTTAGAAAACAGAAAAACAGATGTTTCACTTAGGCACAATTATCAGTGAACAGTAACAGCCATCAGGAGAGCAAAGTCTAGCTTAGAAACCTGACATGAGCTGAACAAAGTTGAGTTACAGCAGAGCAAACAAGAGCTTTAGCCCACTGTGGATAATGAAGATGGAGCACAAAGCATCAGCCACTCCTTCAACACGTTTGCAGGATAATTAGCAGCCACTGTGTATGATTTGCTAAATGTTTTTACAGAAGCCATTGGGTTGCTTAGGGATCACAGGCTGCGTTAAAGACTACCTTTACCTTCTCGTCAACCCCGCCCATTGAGCCAGTATTACAGCATGAGTGACACCTTTCCAACAATGATCACGGGACCCGCACCCAGGTAAACACAGGAAGTGGGTGTAACCAGGAAGATGGGGGGTTAGAGAATAAATGGCTATTTCCTCAGAACTCCTGGGGTGAGCTAACAAAGAGGATAGCTTCCACCTTGTTAATACAAATTACCAAATTCAAGCAAACCATAAATGCAAATAAATAGTTTAATTGTTAATCACATAATTAAGTTGTTAAGTCTAGGACAGGATGGGACACAATCAGGACATTCTTATCTTTGTCTATCATGTTCTTTTCTGTAATAAATAATACATAAATAAAGTCTTTCAAAGTGTCTCAATCCTGCTCTGTGCGTACGCTTTGTGCACAGGCAGCAAGTCTTCCCATATAATTGCGAGGAGAGGAGGTCATTTCAAAGTAATTTAAAGGTGGTGACAGCATTCTTATTAGAAGTTAAAAATATCTTATGAACTCCTGTCAGTGATAAAGACAATAAATATGCTTTAGAACGAAGATTCACACAGTATAGACATCATGAAAAAAGCTAAAATACTGAATGTGGAATTAAAATGCATTCAACAAGTTACCTTTTCTCACCTAAACTCACAAAGCTATGCTCACATGATCACATTCCCCCACGTTTATCCTCCAGGGTGTGTGTTAACATAGATAATGAGCTACTTATTGGATGGTTAGTTCTTGGATTAATTGCCTGGTCAGTGTTATTCAAACACGACACCCTGAAGAAGACACCCAGAGGGCTGGCAGCACACTAACTCATCTGTAATTCAGAACAAGCTGTTGTGAGGCTCATTACTGTGAGTGGGAGCACGGGCATAGAGCAGAAACACACACATACACACTCAAAATGACCCAGTACACAGTGAGCCTGTGATTCACAGAAATGTTTCAGTCCTCATAGTTAAGGAGATTAACTGTAAAGGGGCTTTACTGCTATGACCAAAAACGTATTAGAACAAGATAAGTGTAGCTGGAGTTACTGCAAACTGTATAACCCTGCATGAAATTGGATAACATTTCTCATCCCACCTGCTTTGTAATAACTACACATACATGTTTACACACACTCATAAACAGATTTCTGTTATTCCACTTTAGCAAGTCAGGATCTCTTCAAGAAAATCTGAAAATATGGCCTTGTTAATCTGATGTGTTTCAAAGGCCTTGGTGTTCATTATGGTCTGTTCAGTGCACAAGTTGCTTCTCTCACTCCCCCCACAAGCTTTTTGATTATGGAGGAGTCTTCACAGGAATGTTATGTTAAACTCAACGCTGCAGACGTCAGGCTTTTGGGTCGAGGATGCATACCACTGATGCCATTCATTTTACACTGCACACATGCAAAGAGAGAGAGAGGGCACTGAGGGAATCCCCATGGGGCCATCTCTTGGTGCACACTAAATGCTTACAGCAGCAGCTGCAGACACAAGTGTGTGATGTTGGGAAAACCTGCTGCTGAACATCAAACCACCCAAAAAGCCCATTACAGTAGGTCTGCATTTCACTGAAGTGGAGTAAAACCCTCTGTACTTCAATAGAACCTGTGTTGGCTGTTTGAAGAATACAATTCAAAAGTTGTTGACGGCTATGATCACCTGCATCAGATATTGTAGTTGAATAGACATTTGGGCTGCAGTGGAAAGGAACTATCACCAAAGGGTTATACAAGTACCTGTATTGCATTTTACATTGTATTACTTTATACTTACCAGAGGTGTGAAGTAACTAAGTACATTTACTGAAGTACACTTTAATGATCAATCATTATAAGCAAATCATATAATATATATATATTATTCTGAAATGGACCAATCTGCAGAATGACTACTTTTACTTTTGGTACTTTAAGTATATTTTGATGCTATTACTTTTGTACTTCGACTTCAGTAACATTTTGATTGCAGGACTTTTACTTGTAACAGAGTATTCCTCTGGTACTTCTACTTTTACTCAAGTACAATATCTGAGTACTTCTCCCACCTCTGATACTTATTCCAAAACATTTAGTTGAAAGCTATACTAACAAATTACTTTTTACATTTAAAACTACCACAGTATATTTATAGACATACGCTGATGTATAAGTTACAATAATTAAATAATAAAGTTTATAATATTATATCACTCACCATGAACATTATTTTGCAAAGTGAGTACTTTTACTATACTTTCTACATTTCTACTATACGTATTCAGTAGCTTTACTTTAACATTTAATTGAATGGAGTATTAATACAAGGTGGTACTGCTACTTTTACTTAGGTACATAATCTCAATACATATTCCAGTTCCTTGTATAGACACTACCAAATCTTTAAGTATGTCCTAATATATTTGTATTTCATTTTTCATTTTTTTTGTTAAAATGTATATAATAATAAAAGCTAAAGAGAGACAACATCTTACTCGCTTGCCACAGGTTTGCGTTTGGTCGGCATCGTTAACTTTAAACTGCTGCATGTGTTAATCTGCATTCATTCATTATCTCCTCCTCTTTGGTTCAACAAGAGATTACAATTTGAAAACAATGAGGTAGTTCAGCCGGTATTACAACCCAACCTCGTTTCCAACAGGGAAGATTTAAGAAGACAAAGGAATATCTGGAGGATAAAACAACATCTAATTCAAAGCCATCGGTTCCACTATTTGATTCCTCACTCAGGCTGATTTTCCTAAATGTTACAGTTGTTAGTTAAAAAGAGAACTGTGTGCAGGGACAAAAAGAAACTAAAGCAAGCCTATTGTTCTGTTGCTGGATGTTTACCATGGCATGATCTGTTGTTTCCATATGCTTATCTATAAATGGTAACTCCCCCTCAAAGAGCAAGTATGTAATCCCTCAGTGTCAGATTAGTACATACATTTACAATTCCTTCTGTTATATATTAATACCATATTCCTGGGGATGCAGAGATGGATAAAACATGGAGTAGATGAGGAATAACAGATAATAAAAAGGCAAAGCAAAAGTAGCAGTTGTGTCACAAAACTATTAGTATTGGAGGTTTTTTACATTTGTTTTATGTCTTGTAAAACAACATTTGTTTTAAAGCACCTTGAATTGCCTTGTGTTGAAAGGTGCTATATAAATAAACGTGCCTTGTATATGTATATTGCATTGTTTGAGGAACCTGTGACCAAGTTTTTCATTACACAATTTAGCTGTGTATATGACATTAAAACCTTTGAAAGTTTAAATAGCCACAGAGGAAGGGGGTTCATTGTTCTTGAGTATCCCTTTCCTTTATTAAAACTTAAAGGAGTCTTGAGTAAGAGTGGGTCAGAGTTACTGTAAAAGGACAAGCTGAATTTAAGGACATTTATGAATAGTAATGTACACTAAACTAATCGCTTCAAACACACACTTCTCTCTGTTTTCGGAACTCATAAATACACACATTTAAATCCTCAGGGGCACGCTCAGCTGAGGGCTCTTGCTGTGAAAAACATCCCAGGGGGATTTAAGAGAGCACTGATCCCCTGAGATTGCGTATGTGTCAATATGTAAACATGTGTATCTGGATGCATTGCTCTGTTTTTGTTTTCAGGGATGTACTGTATTCTAGCATGAGGCCTTTGATGTAGCCGTTGTGTTGTTGACATCCACATGGTAACACTGTGCCCTTTAGGGGGCTGCATTTATTAAAGGATTGTGTGACTATGCAGAGAAGTGCAGGTGGATTATGACTAAGTGCAGTGTGTTAAAAAATATATATTATAATAACCATGTGTGATGTGTAAACAATGTTTTCTCCAAAGTATAGCATGTGGCGGCTGTAATGGGGATTAGCCTTTTGAAATATGCTTTAAGTATGGCTGCATTACATGTACACATTAATACATTAAATAAACTTTTTGACAATGCCGAAAACAGCTCTGTCTATATTGTTCTGGCCATGGGAGACTAAATTGAAACTAAACTGCTTAAAGTTTATTTTTAATAAGATTAAAATGTGCTATTATGCCCATTGTTAGACTGGTAAAAATGAATGTATGCCTTTAGTTTAGCGTTAGGATTGGAAGCAGCACAACACTGTTAGCCTGGCTCCATCCAAAAGGTTAAAATAACTCTGGCTAACAGCATCTATGAATGCCATTAATAAAAACAATGCATTTTGTTTCAATTGAAAGATTAAAGATTCAAAGGTTTATTGCCATAACATATACAAAACTACGGTGTAGTTATGTAATGTATGAACAACTTAGTTTGCAGGTTCCTCAACAGTGCAATTTACAAGTCATAGAAAAGTAAATACAACAATGAAAATAATGCAAGCTCAGGTTTTAAATAATCTTAGAGCCTGAGGAATGAAACCGTCCATGTGTCTGGTGGTTTTGTATTTATCCATAAGAAAGAGTTAAAAACACAAGATTTTACAGGTTATTATTCTCAAGATGATATTTTGGCTTTATACAGTGACTCCATTCAGTTTCCAATGGTTGCCTCTCAAACTGTCATTCATTTCCTTTAATGTGTAGACAAATAAAGTGTTAAGATTAGAGCACTTCTTCATGAAATGATTAGTTGACAGCTGCATTAGAGAGAAACACCATTGTATGTTTATCAGAACAACTACAGGGAGAGTTCGGGTTAGGTCATGTCAGTACAATAATACTGTACTGAGTGCTGGGGCCATCCAGGCAATTTAGGATTACTATAATAAAGCTTCATTAGTTGGGGTAAAGGTTGTTGAGCATACAATTGTGAGGAAAATGTCAAATATTCCTAATATCTCACAATATAATGACCTGTTTGACGCATTTCTAAAAAATATCACAACTTTATTGCTGAAACCCCTTTTCTCTCCTGAGTGATACATCCATAACACTCTATGCTTATGTAAAGCATACACGCATGTCACTGTGCAGACAATTCTGAAGTAAACACCCACATGCTCATTAGCAGGTGTTATCACTGACAGCCGGTCTGCTCTGTGGAAGGTGTCAGAATCAGTATCTGCGTCCTAAAGTCGCCTACATTAATCTCCTCGAGTGACCCAGATTACATCGCCCTGCATCGGCCTGTGGACAGAGATACACGGCTGATTCTAGTCCAGACTTCAGCTGGTACCATGCAGCATTGTGCATCAGCCACACAAAGATGGCCTTGTGCTGATGCAACAAAAGGCAATAGAGAACATCAAACACATCTGTACAAGGAACACCCCCACTGAAGGCCAGAGGCAGACCCCCCTTTGTGTGTGTGTGTGTGTGTGTGTGTGTGTGTGTGTGTGTGTGTGTGTGTGTGTGTGTGTGTGTTGTGTGTGTGTGTGTGTTGTGTGTGTGTGTGTGTGTGTGTGTTTGTGTGTGTGTGTGTGTGTGTGTGTGTGTGTGTGTGTGTGTGTGTGTGTGTGTGTGTGTGTGTGTGTGTGTGTGTGTATATGTGTGTGTGTGTGTGTGTTGCATGGCTGCTAATGATGCATCAGTTTGTGTTTGACTTTATCGTGCACATTCTTCCAGCTGAGTTGGAGCCAGTGTCCCTGTGTGGGCCCCACAGAGCTGCTGCCTGTGTTCTTTTGGATAATCAGCTGTTGAAGGTCTTGATTAGCGGTGGAACAGCATAAACTTTCATCAGTTTCAGCTGCCCTGTTTTGGCTCTTTCTACGTCAGAGAACGGATACTCTGAACTCAGGGCTGGTCTCATTTCAAGGCTGTGAAGAAGGAGGAGTAGGCCTTGTTCACAGTTTAATGTTTGTAGGAGGTAAGAAAAAAAACACCCTTCATACATACAGGGTTTCTTTGCTTGCAAGGTTCTCACATTTCTGCCAACTCTCTCCTACTCTCCTTCCTCCCCCACTGTTTTTATTCTCTTCTACATCTTCGCAGTAAACCAAAGGCCTGCTGAAGAGGATTCATACACAATTAACACAATATTGATGTCTTTGCAGCGTCTTCATAGTTACCCAACAATTGCATTCAAGACTAATAAGAGCAAACAGTCATGTTGCTCACAGGTTTCTGCTGAAAGTCACTGAGAGGCTGAGCTGTCCTGTGGATCTGACTGTGTGGTTCAGTGCTATGACAGCTAGATGAGGCACCTTGAAGTGGGCAGTGGTCTCTACAAAGGATAGGAGGAGGGCAGTGGGAGGTTTACAGGGGGATGAGGTAGGAGTAATAGCACAGGTAGAAAAAGTTAGCTGGAAGTTTGTTTGTTTCAAGATATGTGTTCTATGATGTGTAAATGGAGAAAAACGTCTACATTTATTGCCCATAGTATGTTGGTTAGTTTAGTCACTGATTTCAAAATGTTATGATGTTTAATGTCTTTTTACTTACCCAGAGAAAGATAGTGATGCCTTGTTAATGTCTTTGAATTGAATGTGTATTAAAAAAATAAAAGATTATAATTATAGTATGTATGATCATATGATAGAAGCTAATTATTTGGATCAAATTAATATTGGTTTATCAAAATATGGTACCTCAACATATACTCTCGGCACCCGGGGAAGTAAAACTAATTCCAGTGGCTTTGATGATGGTTTATTTATAAATGACATGTGCTGACTTTTTGACAATAATTAACTTAAGCTGAGAGAAATGACACACATTCAAACTCTGTTATGAGGCAGAAATTCATCCATGACCCTTGGTCACAAGCAGCAAAAAAAGAAGAACGTCACTAAAGAAAGCTACTATTCTTTTATAGCTTCTAATCAAAAAGCACAGGAAATAATAGAGACGACACACTCCCTGTATTCAGAGCCGAAACACAGAAATCAACTGAGTATTTCAGGCACTCATGACTCACATGTACCTGTTACATGTTCCTGTTTGCTCCCTTCAGAGTTCTATGTTTACCAAGCCTAATTCATTCACAGATTCTTGCTTTGCCATCCATTTAATTAAATGCACTCTCATTTTTCCACAACTTTTAATAAATGCATTTCTTACTATGACTAGAGATACACAAGGGAACACCAACATTGTGTAATAAGAGTTAATCATGTGATATTTTCATGAGGCTTTCCCCACTCGGAATCAACATCAGTCAGCAGGTGTTTGTGAATCAGATCTTAAAACAGACGTCTATCCACAAATACAGATGAAGTTCTGGAGCTGATGTTTGCATGCAGGTTTGATTTATTCATTACAACACCAAAAACAGTTTTGTTGACACAATTACATTACTTCATGATAATCTGTACCATGCTTGTGTAAGTAGTCATATTCAAACATTCATTTAAAATGCTCAGAATACACATTGTAATGATTTCCTGTGCTATTTTGTTCAACCCAGTGTTGCAGGTATGCCAAAGGACAACTGTGGAAAAACCCAAGAACATGGTCAGGTGTGTGGGTGCTCATTTTTCTTAGTTTTTTCTCAACTTATGACCGGACCAGGACAATTGTTGGCCTGAATCTGCAGTGATATTTACTTGGAGACAGATTGTTTTGCCCTACATTCTATTTGCAGTCCTGCGATAAACATTAAAACAAGCAAACAAATAAACCAACAAGCCAAAAAAGACCCAGAGAATTTGTCCAACAAGTGAAGCATACCTACTATTGAAAACATGGATCCTTTGAGGTTGTATGGCACAAAGTTAAGGCTTGCCTTGAGATGATGGAAATACAAAGTAAGGTAATTGCAATGGCTCACATTCTACAAAATGACGCAGAGTAACAGTCAGTGTATAAACTGACGCCACAGTATTAGCCACTCTGATCCGACGGGAGGATTAAGTCAGCTAGAAAACATTTATCTTGGCCTTTGCATTGCAACTGCTGCAATGCAAAGGCCAAGATAACAAGATATGCATTGTTTATGAATGTGTGTGACATGTAACACTTGCTGCATACAAAATCAACACCATCATATTTTAGATGATTACTTTGTTTGTAAATATAGAATAACAGAGGCAAGGTTTGGCTATCGCTAAGATAAAAAATGAAATAGCCAACCAGCAGATGTAGTTATGCCTGTATGTTTTTGTATGTGTGTGTTACATCTATGCCCCCCCCCCTATAGTGTGCATTTAAACTCTACGTATGCCCTTCTTGTTATTCTTTTTATTGGTTAAGGCATTACATGCAACAATGGAGCCCTGTTGCAGATGCCGTGCGACAGGTCAGATGTATTCTCTGTGCCTCCATATGGGAGAGCATGCACAGACAGAGGTTGCAGCACTCTGCCACACAAACAGCATGACATGTCCCTGTGCTCCAATAAAGTTACACAACCCTGGATCACTCTGTCAATGGTACACTGTGAACAGGCAACAAGAAAACATGTGCCGCACATTAACGTTGTAGTCACCAGGGGCCTCATTTATAACACCGTGCGTAGGATTCACGTGGGAAGGTTGCTTACGTAGTAGAAATCCAAAAAATAGGTACATAAATGTTCCGACATTTTCCGATTCACCAAACATTGCGTACCGGCGAAGAAAGTGCGTACAGGACATCCTACGCCGGTTTCCCTTTATAAATCACAATCGACTTGAAATGCGGTGCAGCTTTTGCGGGCTTCACGTAACGCCCATATTTGCCTATAAATAGTCAAAGAAACGCCCATTCATTCATTTTGACTGACTTTATGAAGAAGATAGCAGGAAATGACGACAGAACAGCTAAAAAAGACATCTCACACCGTGTCAGATTGTGGTTATTTTGGGGAGGTCGAGATAAATCATATGGTTTGGTGGATGCAGTTTGAACCAGAGTAGCAGCATGGAGGTCGGATCGTCACCAAAATAAATAAATAAGTGGTCCGAAAAAGGTTCATGACAAAACAAATACACATAGCCTTCCTCAGGCAGTGTGTTTGTACCGGGGACAGGAGACCCCCCCTTGATGAGAGACTGTAAGAAATGATCGGGGAATCCCTCCGGAGTGGAGTCATGACGACTGGATCTGGTGGTTTGTGTCCCAGCTGTGCTCAGCGTCTCCACTGCAGCAACTCTATATCCACCAGTTAAAGGAAATACAACTAATGTGTTGCGTTATATTAGCTGTACAATTGACCACATATGGTGTTCTTAGTTTCCATACCTCCTGTGTTTTATGAGCGACTTATCAAGTCTTATGCAAAACCGCATCATTTATGAGAAAACATTTCATAACATTAACACAACATATTCGAGGTGGTTTTAAATAACATATCCGTATTTATTTATTTCTCCAAGTTATGTTTTTGTGTGCACTGAGGAGTCGCAAACAGGCGTTTGTTTAATCATTTTAAGATTGGCTTTAATCAATGTTTGAAAATGAATTCTTCATATATGATAAATGAGAGGTAACATTTTGTTTATGGTATTATTTCCACATATTTCTCTCCATTCTTCCTTCTTCCAACGGTGTCGCGGTTTCTCGTCTCTCCCGTTTTTGTGCTTAGTGCGTACGCATGGGGTAGAGTTTGCGTGGAGGACCCATAGACTGTATATATAAAGGGAGGACCGCACGTTTTCCCGTCAAGTTAGTATTTTATAAATCGCAAACATTGCGTAGAAACTGGCGTACGCCATTTTTTGAGCGTATATCCCTTTATAAATGAGGCCCCAGACCTACACTGCTGGTGACCTGTTATCCAGCAGATAGTTAATAACAATCACCTGCCAGGTGTATATAAGGACACTATTATGGAATATAAGATAACCCAGATCAAATACACATACAAAAAGCAGTGGTTTGATGTGACAAAGGGAGGACAGCCCCTGGTAATTTCATGTTAACATGTTCCAACATGTTATGGAAGCATTTGGGGGACCCTGATGTAAACAACGAAAGACGAAAGTCTTTCTCTGGTCTGCATCCCCTTAACAATTGTATGTTTTGAGCTGTACTGTACTGTACCCAATATACAAGCTGTTAATAAACTTTTCAATCAATCAATCAAACCACAGATAAGATGTCCTGAAGGAATCCACACAGAAATACTTTTCTCTCAGGTTTAATACAAATCAACCCCATACCACACACAACGACTGACCTGTTAGCAAACTTAAGATACTGTATTCATTTTAGATTTTGTATAGAGATGACGCCATGAACATAAAATAGTTTTTCAAGGCTCTTGTGATTAGCAATATTAACCCTAAATGGATTGAAAATGGTACGATACAGAGTGGTACGATAAGCACATGCCCTGAGCATTTAGTCACTAGTTGGTTTCCTGCCGTCTCATTCCCCTTCTCTCTTCACAGGTTCTGGTCCACAGGAGAACCAGGACTAAGCGGAAAAACCATTAGCCCTGGCTGCAATAAAGAAGAGACATGCAGGCAAATCAGCACAACATTAAACATCCTTGAATTAACTTCAAAGTGAAATAAATACAATATTCAATGTACCCTTATCCAGCTTTTGTCACTTGTACGTGACAGAAAATAATTCACACCATGA
This sequence comes from Gymnodraco acuticeps, assembly GCF_902827175.1. Taxonomy (NCBI): domain Eukaryota; kingdom Metazoa; phylum Chordata; class Actinopteri; order Perciformes; family Bathydraconidae; genus Gymnodraco; species Gymnodraco acuticeps. The sequence continues at coordinate 1,015,074 of NW_022990947.1, forward strand.
TAACACACTCGTTTGGATGATAAAGTCTTAAACACATATTTTCAATCTTGTAAAGTTCAGTTTGATTTATTACGTAAGCCTGCGTTTGTAATTCATAGTTTGACGATATAAATACTGGCTGTCAACCCTTTATAAAAACTACTCCACATACAATCATTCAGACCTCAGATAAATCTCAGAGAATAATGTTCAATTCATAAGTAGAAACATGACCTCATATTCTTTTGGTATGATCTGTAATCTCCCTAAACAGTAAACAGGAGATACGGAGCGTACAGATAGGTCTTTCTTCAGAGATAGGTATACAGTACAGCAGTCACACAGCATCACACATCAGAGTTCTCCTATAAGCGTTTACAGCTTGCCATCTCCACATAAGAATCAGCCATTATCTCACATCCAGCACTGTATTCTGAGACAAGAGCCTATTCTTCATGCATACTCCAACTTGCTTGTTGTTAAAGAAAACGTACACCCTGTGCAGACACTCAGTCTGTCTTGAAGAGAAGGAATGAAGATTAAGCTATGTGTGTGTGGTTCTGTTCATAGCAGACACAAATGACTGCAATACGGAAAAAAACGTACCTATAATGATGATAATCAATCCATTGTGAAACAGAGAAAAACACATACATCTCAAAATATAATAATGCATGTGAAATATATAAAGAAATACAAACGTGTTGGCTCTATTTTTATTTGTTTAACTAACCAGAACATACACAATACCTTATCTTTGTCTTTTTGTGCCACATTTGTGTCCTCTGAAGAGATTATAACTGGGTTCATGGAGGTTAGATAATGCTCCTTCTGTCCCTGACAGTCAAACTGTTCTCTACTCACTAGGAGGGCTGGGGAGGGGGTTAACAATCCCTGCTGTTTGCTGCACATCTATCACCAACTGTACAAAAACCACCAGAAACCAGATCTTTTTTTCAGGCAGCTGTCGCGTGCAGCTGGTAACTCGAGACTGGGCTCACCAAGAGCCTTTTAATTCCGCACATGTGGCACTACCTGTCCAGTGAGGATTTTAAGATGTTATGCTTGTGGGACAGCTGCGGTGGCTTGTAAGACTTGATAAGAAGGGAGGGGGGGACTGTAAAAATGTCCCCTCTTAGACCTTAAACTTGCATCTCCATTCATATGCTGTAGCTATTCAACCGTCCACTTACCCATCTATCCTTTCTGCTGATTAGCCACATGTGTCTGGACATGTCAGGGAAAGAGAGAAGGAGTAAAGTGGAAATCTGTCACCCAAAGTGTGTCTGTGTTTATGAAACTTTACCACTGACTGCTGCCACACAGTATATAGGTCCTCCAGGGACACAGCACAGAGAGGCACGAGCTGATGGGGGTGGGGGAGGAGGACAGGGAGGATGGATAGCACTACATTGCAGAGACAAGTAAACTCATACGTTTTAAAGAATATATTGTTCAGTATGACTACTATTTTATTTATCTCTCTAAATATACTGTTCTGAATGTGCAGCCTGAGTAAATGTGTTAGAATGATTGGTCTTTCCGAGGTACCACACTGACAGCAGGGAATTTTTTTTGCGGTTATGATTCAGAGGTGCATTCGGAGGATTCCTGGAAAGTAAACAAAAATGAATGTTTCCAAACTCTACTTTATCTCTACATATTGTATGTTGCTACTATTAAATGAAATGTCTTCAAATATGTGTTTTTTTATACAAAATGTGAGAAAAGTTACAATGCATTATCACACTGCAGAGTCAGACCTTGTAAAGAAAACAAAGCAGCAAATTATTAAATAAATTACACAACAATTGAACATACAAGGTTTTTTATTGGACAGTAACACTTTTGTTGTTCTGCAGCTGGAGAAAGGAGACATAGAGTACTGCTGGGAAAGTGAGAGACATGAGTGCTACTAGGAAAGTAATCGTATCCTCTGTGGGGCAGTGCGGTTTACAGGAAATGAGAAGAACAAAGTTGCACAGAAGATTTTTCCTCTGCATTAACAAATAAATCCTCTCCTCTTAACTCTTACCACCTCTACTTCCTCAAGTTCATTATCCTGTGTGGGAGGGCATGCACAATATGATACTTAGCCGGTTAAGAAGCATATTCAGTTAATATGGGGAGGTAAGGTCAGATGCAGAGAGAATCTAAGGAGCTACTGTGCAGTTTTAACTTCCGTCTGCTATTTCTCAGCACATTACTCACTCTGCAGCTGGTTGCAGGCTTCACTGTATGTACTCAGCTGGAATCAACTTCCACTGGATCCTTCTTCTCAGTCCAGTTTACAGTCAGGTCTGGCAGCCACTTCAAACAAACATGGTGCCAGTAAGGAGGTAAACAAAGGAGAAAAAAGCAGCATTTATGGCAATTTGCTATGTTTGATGCAGTTTTCTTTAACCGGCCCTCTGATGGTCACAGAACACATGAGTAACATTTGTTCAGGAGATGCTGCAACTTCTGAACACCTTCACAAACTACCAATATTTAACTTCTCTTGTACAACTTCATTCCTTCTTGTTGCTCCACGCCCTTCTGTTTATTTTTCAGACAAACAATGTAATATGAAATATTGATATAAGCTTTGAAAGAGCATTTCAATTGAGAAATGTAAAAAAATCTAGCCCACTTGCATTTTTGGAGATAGGCCTATATGGTTTTAACAGTATAGCAACAAAATGATGTCGTGGCCAAGCCCTATAGTGTTTAAGTCCGACTTACTAAACCCAACACATTTTTGGCTAATTGTTTCGTCCTAGTTTTAGAGAACCATACTGTACCATGTTTCCCTGCTGTAAATCATAATTGTGTGCTTTTGGCTCTCTTTAAAAGACCTGGCCCGTGTAGGAGAACAGGATGTAGGTAAGTTCTGCTCTGCTGACTAACGGGATGTCTGGCTCACATTAGATTTAGTTTGGGTTCAACACTGACGATCACATCAAAGTTACTCTGCATTAGCCAGAGCAATAAAAATCCCACTTCAGTAAGTTGTCTGGCTTTAATGTGTTTATATTTGGACATGGCGTGGTTTAGGTTAAAGCTGAGGCAACACAAAGACAAATCATGAAATAATAATATGCAATGTCTTTAACTCTCTGCCAGTCACAGGAAGCCCTTAATGTGTGATGGTGTTCCAACAGCAGTGTCAAGATTACTTTGCTTTGTGCTGTAGAGGGGTATTTAGGGATGTTAAGCTTATCTGCCTTTCTAATGTGATTAATCCTCCAGTAAATGTATCATTTGATAAGGGATTACTCTCTATCTCTTTGTTGTCTTTTCACTCAGAGAAGATCTTCCAAAGCTCAAATGCATCAACTAATCTATATCCAAAAAGTGATTCAATGACAGGGCTGAGTTCAGACAAAAGCATTGTATGCTACCGCTGTAGAGGGAGATGACACCAGATCACTAAAGTTATTTTAACTCACTCATCATTTTAACAAAGACCAAAACTCCCTGACACATTATCAAAGGACTTGTTCACCTTAAGATCTTTTTTTCTCTCTGTCTTTCAGACTTCAAAGCCTCAAACTTCTTACACTCTTCTGCAAAACAAAAAAAGCTCTTGCAGTGTGGCTGCTCCCAGCAGCAGACAGGATTGAGAGTTGGCAGCAAACATGAACACAACTAACTATACCTCAGCTGGCATGTCAGACGGCATCTGACTTTTTACTGTCTGTCTGTCTGTCTTTCTTTCTCTTTCTCTTTCTCTTTCTCCCCCTGCTGCAGGGTCTCTGCTTTCTGTGAAGGTGACAGTGTGGTGAGTCAGCTTGGACTTTCCAGCCTCTCCTCTGATCTCTCTGGAACTCACCTCAATGTGCCTTTTCCTGACATCAAACACATACACACTTCAACATTCAAGCCTATCTCTATTTTCTGCGAAAGAACACATTTCACACAGGTATTTAACATCTCACCTTCTCTCTTCTCTTCAACACTCGACTTCTTCCCCGAAGCAGAGGTAGCTAACCCATGGAAAGGCCACTGGAATCCCCCCCTGGGTTGAGGATTAGGGCGTCTGCCCGGACAGCCTCATGTCACAGAGGAGTGCGAGGCTGATCTTTCACCTCTTCTCTCCTCTGTTTCAGTTTCCGCCATGGGGCTCAGGGTCTGGCTTGGACTGGTTGAGTGTACTGTTACTTGGGTGTGAGAGTGTGCCAATGCGGAATCCAGTTTCACACCCTAACCCGAACACTATCTGAGAAATACTGAGTGTTTCTTAGATATGGCAGAGTAAACAAAACACTCCATACCTGAACTGAAGAAGCCAGCTCTGGAGTTTAGGAGGATGGTGTTGAATCCTGCATTAACTTACCTGTCACGTGTGCATGTGTACTGTGCTGCACACATGCTAAAAACAGGTACATTAAAATGAAGTATTGCTTTTTGGGAGTGGGGAAAAACCACCCACCAAAGGTGGAACTGAACTCACTGACCTATGACGCATTCTATAATCTTTTCATTGAGAAATGAATTCATTTAATAGAATTGTGAGATTCAGAAATATTCTCAAAGCAAATGGGTGTGCATTATTACATCATATAATGATGAAAAGTTCTCTTTCTTTAAATGCAGAACCTATTTTTCCTCTTTCTATAGCTGAAAAAAAAGACACTTTGGACCTCTATTGATGAGACAGGTGCGTAGGAGAGCGACGAGTGGATACAAAATAATATCCTGCATGTATATTTATTCACAAGATTTGGGTTGAGGACCTCCATTAGGCACATGCACTTTTCTTTGTTGCAGCAGACTTACAATAAAAAGTTGTATTACTCAATTTCTGCCTCAAGCCCCTGTAAACTTGTGTGCGGGTCAAGGTTGAGTTTGTGCATCCTTGTGTGCTTGTGTGTGTGCTCCATGGTGTCTGTCTATGCCTTGTGCGTCACCTTTTTGCTTAACAAAACAGCTGTACACTTGAAGTGCTTACATAAGAAATGTAAAGGAAAAAAGTGTAAACTTTTCAGGACTAGTGGGATGTCGTCAAAGTTGCACACTATCATGTAACATGAGAATATTCAACTCCAGGTAGATATGACAACGAATAAATTATCCATGTATTTACGCAATCTGTAAGTGATCAGATTGTTTGCAAATGCCAAATTTAAATGATGATATTGTGCTTTCAAGTGCTCTCACATGCACATACACACCATTGTAAACACCTTTACCCTCAAAGTACTTTTCCACCCATGATGTCATTACGTGTTCAGAAGTGAGACAGTTGGATCATGCTGATTAGATCAGCCAGTCAGCATACAGTCAGGTACACAAATAACTGATGGTGGATGGATGGCTTGGTCGTAAACAGGTAAGACAGGCCCCCCTCTGCCACTTGCAATAACTCTGTGTGTTGCTGTAAATACAGGGATGGGGTCCTGGTACAATTGTCAAGCTAAATCAGGGCGTTAGCAGTTGCAGACAGATAGGCGTATGCTGGGTCGGCAGTAAACCAGAGGGGCAGACAGGTAGCTGCAGGTACAGAGTTAGATAGCGAGGTAGACAGATCGTTATCAGCCATGCAGCGTGTGTTGTTGTAAGTGCAAACAGAGGAGATAAGAAAGCAAAATGACAATATTACTCCTCACAGTATACAGTATGCTGTTTACGCATGCGCACTGCAGGACACCACATCCATATGTGTATGTTTGCATACAAAACACCTGAAGCATGCCTTTTATTTTTTTGAGAACAGGTGTGTGTGTGTGTGTGTGTGTGCGTGTGTGTGTGTGTGTGTGTGTGTGTGTGTGTCTGTGTGTGTGTGTGTGTGTGTGTGTGTGTGTGTGTGTGTGTGTGTGTGTGTGTGTGTGTGTGTGTGTGTGTGTGTGTGTGTGTGTGTGTGTGTGTGTGTGTGTGTGTGTGTGAGTGTGTTTGATATGTACACAGGGTGTAGTTTGAAGGATAATGTTAATAATTATTATTATTTCTTTATTATAGCGATAGATTTGAAAGGGGGAGACAGAGGGGATGACATGGGTAGCAAAGGGGAATTCAATGATTGCTTGATATTCTGCTCCACTTTTCCATTGCACAGCAACCTGCTGCTGTAAAATAATAAAGTGAAGTTGAGAAGTGCACTTAATATTCAATTAGGCTAAATGGGGCATTACTGGGGTCTGCAGTGGGAAGCTTTTCATCAGAACGCTGAAGGATGTTTAGTGACAGCTTAAGGGTTTGTCATATCTCTATCAAGAGAGTGATTCATTGTCCCTAAAACAAAAGAATCCCATACATATTTGCAGCTGCTAATTGAGAATGGTGAACCGCAGAATGATTTGGATGTTCATTAAAAGGGTTCAGTAAAAGTTTTAACATTGACATTCTTTACATTGTTGCAATAGAAGAATACCATTATATGATCAAACAAAATGGGAACATTTAAATTACATTAAATTCCAACAAATACAAAACACTTAACCTACTTGAGAAACAATAGATGTTTGCCCTTTGAATGGATCCCATGAACCTGCTGACTTAAATACAGCAGGATAGTCATGTGAGATTGCATAGAGGTATGATTCCAAGTTTTTATTTGAATGCGATTATTCATGCACCACAGCAAAATGAAATTACACTTCTAACTTTCATCCAGGTCAAGGTGACTGAAGCTGTCACATCTAAACATCTTTTTTATTTATCTTTTTCAGATAGTGCACTTCCTTAAATGTAGCTGAGTGCATAAAAGCATAAATAAGCACATTAATACATGCCGTGTTCTGTTGACTTTGTAATTACCTGCTGAAAGGTTTCTGATTATATCTGCCAAATACGCAGACGTTTTCCTGACAGATGAGCGTTGAATTAACCTCCATCACTTACTAATGTGTTTACTGAGATTAATGCAATGGATGCAGCTGTTTTGAATCATGCTCTATTCATTACATTACATGTCCATTTGTTAGACGCTTTTATCCAAAGCGACTTTCATACATTCAGTACTGTGGGCAATCCCCACAGGAGCAATTTGGGGTGAAGTGTCTTGCCCAGGGACACAACGATATGCTGAATGCAGTGGGACTTGAACTTGCTACCCCCTGATTCGAAGTCCAGCACACTAGCCACTGTGCCACAGCCTCAAGATTCAAGATCCAACCTTGTTAAACCTTAAGTGCATGGTAAACTGTCATGTGAAGACTCAGCAGCAAAAGGTTCATGACCTGGACTTCAGCCATGTATTTATGAAAATGTGATCACTGTGTGTTTTGTTCATACTGTACAAAATGTTATACTACAAAAGAAAAATTCACAGAATTTTCCAAAAATGCAGGTCTTTATTGTGACTCAAAATTAGATGTTGCGATGTAAATCTTAACTCCCTGTATATTTAGCGGTGCATATGATCCCAGATCTTGTTTCTCCTCTGCCAGAAATGTCCTGCTGATCCAGCTGATTGGCTCAATGCTCACAGAAAAACTCCAGATCCGCTCAGACATCTCAGACAGTTGCTGCTGTTGATATCACACATTCTCTGGCATCCCCTGAATGCAGCATTTACATGCAATCATTTTCCTGAACTCCCTGCCCATGCGGGATCAAATACACTGATGTAACACATTTTCAAATTGAAACAATTATTATTGTTCTCTATTTGATTTATGTTTTGACACAACTTATCCGTTACGGCTAATGACAATGAACAAAGGGCTGACAAAGGCTCTGTAATTGAATCAACCGTCGTTCTAATTTCTGGTGCATCCCTCACCCTAATTAAGCATTTGGTTGTCATTGGAGACAATTGTAGACAATGACAACCTCAATAGAGCTGTCACTCTGGATCAGACTGACATGTTGCCTTGGCAACAAGGGTCATTGGGTTTGCAGTGTGTGTGGAGGATGTTAGATGGGACAAGGAGGAGTAAGAGAAAATGAAAAGAAGGATAGAAGTGTTAAGGGTGTTAAGAGAATCTAGATCCAATAGTCAGATGGGAGTCAATGTTGCATTAGCATCTGTAAAAGCACTTAAACAAAGCATGAAGTCAGACTTTGCCCAACTCTCTATGAAGGTCAGGATGTCTCATAAAGCAATTTATATTGTGTTATATACTATCTCTCAGGTAATATTCCACCTTATTGATCCATTTTCCATCATTTATCTTCATTACCTGGATTTTGCAAACATATAACAAATGCTTAAAGGCATTTAACCTTCAGTTTTGTTTGCTTTTCATGCTGTCTCAAGGTAAAGGCTGGATAACACCAGAATGGTGCTTTTGGTTAACATATTTGCACGAGTCCCCCTTGTTGCAATATACATAGCAAGTTGTTGTGGAACTCTGAATTACTTCTTTGTGTCAACAAACTGTGGCTCTGTCGTGCGGATGCCATTGTGTTGCAATAAATCAACATTGTTGAAAACAGGGCTATAAACGACTCTTTAGGTGTGAAGCTTGTCTCCCTCCCTCCCTCCCTCCCATCAGTCTAGCCAGAATGCTCTTTTTATTGGCAGGAACCTTTGGGTGAAGTGTGCCAGTCTTCATGCCTTGGCACAAATCCAAACTCATTAATTTCAAAAGTTCTGTGTTTTCCATTTGCACACACACTCTGCAAAAAAGTGGCCCCTCCATTCTTCATCACAGCCTTGTATGTTTGAAAGGGCCTGGCTCAGATATCCTATAGGCAGGACTAACAGCTGTCACTAAGCCACCATAGCTGGCCCCCACTCAGCACCCATCGGGGACCCAAAACTCTCCATGTCTGTCGCTGTCTCCATCCCACTGTCTAGTCTTTGGTCTGACTGTCGCCAAATACTTTCACCGCCTGTCTTCTCCTTTATCTCTTTGTCTTTCCATCTTACTTAAAATTACCTTACATTCTATCCTATTTTTCTTTTTTTGGAATACATGTGTTCTTGGGAGGTTATAGGAAATGTAAAAAAAAAGATGCTAAAACAAAAATGATGACACAGGGTATGGGACAAAGAAGGTTAGAGGTCTTCTCCATTCATTGAGGGGACGTGTGGCCCAGTACCCCCCCCCCCCCCCCCACGCACACCCCAGCCTACCTCTAATCTGCACTGTTCCACCCTGAGGGCCCGAGGCTGGGGCAGCTGCTACTGATGGAGCCAGAGAGCCAGCTGTCCTCACACACACACACACACACACACACACACACACACACACACACACACACACACACACACACACACACACACACACACACACACACACACACTCATCCACTCATTCATTTGGGACAATGGAGTCAGGAAAGGGGTGTGTTTGTGTGTCCGGCTCATGATTTCGGAGTGTGCCATGGACGCGAGAAGGGGGCCCTCACAGTCAGTAAAGTGGTTTTTATGTTCGCTTTGTGTCTCAGCAACAGTTGGCAGCACGTGTGTCGATGACACGCCTCTTGGTTTTATTGTCCATGAAGTCGGAGAGTTTAGGGTGACCTGGGACAAACACACAGACACCCATTCAGAAGAGATGCAAACACAAAAACAAACAAAAGAGCATGTGTATATAAACAGTTATAAAGAACAGTAAACACAACCCGTCAAAAGCAGGAAAAACAGAGACATACTGCTTGCTCTGCCAGGTTCTGTCATTTCATCATCTTGCAACATCTGCAAGAAGCCTGTGTCTTTGTTCAGGTTTACATAAATAAAAGAAAGACTGGAAGGATTTGTTCTGCAACATACACATGTATTGTATGTTTGGAGTATCCTATGTATTATTGGGCCATAAAGTTAGGATTACAAAGCAAGGGCATTAAGATCTTGTATGTTTGACTTAAGAATAGTTCTGAGGAGAGCAAAACAACACATCAATGGATTCAATCTGCAGGTTCTCATTGGTTCATCTCTATCTCTAACTGCTTCAGTTTCTGGCTCCTGCTGCTATTGGTTATATCCTCTCTTTATCTCCGATTGGCTCAGCTGGTTATTGCATTCAGCCTCAGCCGTCTGATTGGCAGAGCACCAGCCAAGACATTGCTGTGATTTGCCCTTGGTTGCACGCTCACCAGCCAGAGTATTTTCTAAATACTGCAGCTGCTTTGGAAACAGCGTGAAAGAGAGTGTGTATGGAGGCTGATTTGCGATCATGAGGTGGGTGAGGTGTGTGTTTAGCAACTAAAAGGCCATATGGCTGATGACACATATACAAACGCTTGTTCTACACGCACACCTGACGGCTGCCTCACACCTGCTGCGCTGTCTATGGCTGAGTAAGATCCAGATCAAAGGAAGCAAGCCCTCGGGGACTTGTGTGTGCGTGCATTTATGGTGTGTTTGAAGAGACATTCACTGCTTCTGAATCTACGCCAACAAAGGGGATTTGTATTTGAATAAGAGACAACTCATGTCTGGCTTTGCTAACATAGAGGGATGGGAGAGCTGAAAGGACATAGTGTGGCACGAATGCTGTGTGCTGAAACGGCACACAACACAAGACATATAGTAGGAATTACCTTCATAGGTGGAGGATGACACAATGGGGGGGAGGTGGCAGGTGGGACTGAAATGGCAAACTCTGCTGTAGATTGTGTGGGGGGTATTGTTCATTTAAAGTGTGTTGATGATAGTGAAAAGAAAGACAAAGGAAAGAAAGGATCTTCATATTAGAATCATCGTCTTAAATCAGGCAATGGATTTGATCATTTGCTGTAGGAATTAAAGTTCCCTGACGCTCATACACCCACCAAGCCGCGTATGCAATTCAAAGCGGACGCTCAAAGACTGGGTTCTTTCGGTTCGCCCACAGAGGCAACAAAGTCTGTCTTTGTCACTTTCCAAGTCAGACGTCAGTGAGAGTGTGGCTTGCTCGGGGGTTGTGAATAAAGCTTGCCCACACGGAGCCCCCATGTATGAACACCCATACAAACACACACTGCACACAGTACAAGATACTGTAAAATAACACATTATTTATTAAAGACAAACAGCAGATGCAAAACTTCCTCCTCCTCGCATATAGTTCATGCAGGAATGCAACAGACACATTTCTGATAAACAAGATCAGCCTCAACCATTCATGCAAGCTGACAAAAACTACAGACCCTTATTGACAGACAAACCGAGAGAGAGTACTCTCCTATCAACCCTGTCCATGTCTGTGAGCACATGTGTATGCCTGTGTTTGTTTGTTGTCGGAGTCAGTGTACAGTAGTTGCTGGGTAGAGTTGAGGAGTGTTGTGTTTGGCTAGCCCCTTTCTTTGTTTCCCAATAGTTTCACTATGACTTTTTCAAGGTCCATGCTTTATGGTATGACGTTTTATTCCACGTTTGCCTTTCTCCAACAAACTATACCTGAGTTCAATCTCTCTGTCAGCCGCCACTCACATAGCTGAATAGGTCTTAAGCAAGAAGCTGACTCTCCTGCTCATCAGGGGGCTATTGCCAAATACACTATTCCTCCATCAATCCAGTGTTATATTTGCCTCTCCATTTTGCTGATGATGTGATTAAGCAAACGGGATTGCGTTCACAGGCTCTGGACAAAAAAAACAAAAAACAAAACATCCAGGATTACTGATTAGATTACCTCTTTCCTGCCCTAAGGGCACGTTCAGCTGAAGAGCTGATCGAGGATTTAAGACAGAGCCAACAAAGGAAAGACAGAGATGACAAAGACACCACTGTTTGTAGGAAATAAACTGCAAAACACACTCTCACATACAATTCTGAAGCAGCTGTTTACTTGCTGCAGCTGCATCCTGTGGCAGGTAGCACATGACTCTTACTGTATAACGTGTTTCAGTCACACACACAATAAGAAAAAACACACAAAAACACAGACCACATGTACACACCTTTCAATCTTTACACCTCTGAAAATATTTAACAATGTTTTGAATTGTGTTTGTCTTCTGACAATAGCTTACCACATTTTTAATTGGTTAGATAGCGGAGCTTGTGTTTTCTGTGTGTGTTCAAAGGGGTAAAGTGGGTGTTAACTGGAAAACAACTAGATCCTGACGGTAAAGGAAGTCTAAACAGGGGACAGGACCATTAATCAACATCTGTCATAAGTTATAACAAAAACAGCTGTATTACAAAACATAGGCATGGCCAAATGTACCCTCGCCCATGTGCAAACAAAAAGCACACACCAAGGATACTCTTTTTATTGGGACAGTTTCTCGTCAACAAACACACATTACTGCTTTTTTACACAACACCTTAGGTTATAAAATCAACATTCTGAAAATAGTTGTTACACAATAACAACAATGAGAGAAATCTTAAGGAGTATATTCAGCATGTATCACAAACAAACCAGACTCTAACACAAACAAAGAACACACAGGCAGATGCACACATAAACTCCTCATGACCCGTCATATATTAGACTGCTGATATATAATTGGTTTAGCGACGTGTGTTTGTTTGATCCTGGTATTATGGCCCAATGTGTTTTCTTCCTTGAGTGAGCTGATTAAAAAATATCCCCCTGTCAACACGCTGCCTGATAGATAGCACTGTTTGATTATTTCACACACATAAACACACATGTCATAATCCCTGCCTTTCCATTGGCTGCTGTACAAGCACTGTTTCCAAAGCAACATTGGCAGTGGGACTGTGGCTCCGCCCCTTCAGGAAGGAATCGCATGTAAACAAACCCGGCATGTGCAGCCGTGTGTCTCCGTGTGATTCTGGTAAACAGAAGCTGATTCTATGTGCGGGCACACTGAGGCTGACCTATAGGATTACATGTTTTTCTGCTGCCTTAAGGCTATTGCTAATGTGATGTCCTGAAAGTTTACAGCCACAGTCCTCTATTTGGCAATGCCTGGAAAAGTGTTTGGTAGATCAAAACATTGCACAAACAAAAGAAACACTGGGAGCTTTTAATACAGGGTCTGCATCTCTATGGTCTGCATATTTGTCAGATTTCTGCCCAAATTTTGATTTGTTTTCATCTTGTCTCTTCATTTTTTGGATATGCATACCTTACAACTTGTTTATATGTAGGCTATGATTAATTGCCTGTTTCAAGCAATGATAATGTATGTTAAACTATATACATTTGTATTTTTATTAAGTAACCAAACTGTGCTGCTAGAAAAACAACAGTCTAACATCAGTGTGGGAAAAACAGGTGCATTATGTACAAATTAAGGGTCAACGACCTGTCCTACAGCGTCAAATCTCTCCCCCACATTTCACATTTTACGGGACGTCCAGCCTTTTTGAGTGTTTACTGCAGCCAAGATAGTGCAATATGTCCTTTCCTCTGCAGCTAAAGGTAACCAAAGTTCAGGGGGGATCTAGCTCTCCGTGGTACATAACATTACTACGGTATGGCCTCAGCCACGGACAAAGTCCTCCTCTGTAAGTGAAAAAATAATAGGGGAGAATAACAAGGTTATTAAATAACATAACAGCTGATAAACACATCCATAACAGTGATCAAAATACACACACACTGAGACACCTATCCCATTGAGCAAGAACTCCCAACAACCAATCAGATTTCTGTTACCAACAGCAACAACTCCTGTTTATGCCTGCATATAGCTAATCCTGCATTCTGATTGGCCGGTACTCGAGCCTTGCAACACAGCCCCTTCCCCCCTCTCCTGCTCTCTCTCTGCCTGTTCCTCCATCTCTACAGATTAAGTAACACCGGCAAAAACAAAAGAGCTTATTTTTGTTTTCATCTATGACAAAACACCCACACAAACAGGGGGCTTGGTTATATTGCAAAGGTGTCCGCTTTATGATGAAAGGGAAATGTAGAGGTACAGCGACAGGACAGTGGAAGAGGAGGCGGGATGCATTCAACCACTGTTGCCATGCACCCATGTGTTACTGGGTTAAGTATGGTATGTTGCTACGAAAAGAAAAAAAGGAGGTGCAAGGATGTGGGGCAATTGCATCACTCCCTTGAAAAGTCTTTGAAAACATGTCTCTCTCCTTTTGTACCCTGTGCAAATTCTAATTGCACTCTCATATCATCCTCTGGGAAGAATTTCAGATTGAAATTCTACACATGGTCCTAGGGTGTGCAGACTTTAAAATGTTCACGTATGAAAAAGGACTCAGACTCTTCTCAGTACTTGTGCTCATGACTCTAGCTCATTGTTTTTGATGCATGATCAATGTACAATCAGCTGTACCGAACATAGTTGTTCCTCTTTGCTGCTGGCAGTTAGGGCAAAAAGCAAAAATGCAGCCAGCTGCTGCTTGTTTTTTAACTGTCAGCGAGGCTGTTGTTTGAGTAAAGGCATCAAAATATATGATATGTTGCTAAGAACTTGGTCAGTCCAGGTCTGACGTTATGCAACACCTTAGTGGTTCAAGGATCACGTTTTTCACTAAGAAAAAATGTTGGCCCCACACGCATAGAGGAAAACTGAAAACATGTTGTGGTCAATTCAAACTTTAACCCTATCACCAAGGTTATCAGATGCCTTTGTTATCGTTCGGACGTATATTTTGTGTATGTGTGTGTTCAGTTTGAGAGTATTTGAAAGTAGTCAAAGAGAGTCAACTTGTTTGTGCATAAGCAGGTGGCTGTCATGCTGCATCATCATTCCTCTAATAACCCTGACCTGCAGTAGAGTGACGGCACAGCACAAGCAAACAAGGCCTCTGTCAGGGATCCTATGGCCTTTACTTTACTTCTCTCTCTCTCTCTCTCTGCTCTATCCCTTCCCGTCACATCTCCGGACATTGTTTCCTCTCATCTCTCTCTTCCACTCTCTTTCTAATGTTCCCCCTGTGTCATTGCAGGCCGTGTCCCTGGCTGCTCAGCCTCTCTCCAGGTTTCTCATTAGCATGTGTACTGAGAACATCGAGTCTGGCAATCACTCTGTTTACTCTGCGCTTTCTCTCTCTCCGCTCTCTCTTCTTCTCTCAACCTCTCTGTAAAAAAATGTCATGCTGTCTTGACACCTTTTGACTGTCTGTTCCAGAACACTATGAACTCCTGTTAACATAGCCTGCATCTTGTATATTTGTGGTTTATTTTTTTTCTTCAACTATCTTTGTTTTGTGGTTGCACACACTGTTCATTCAAGATGTGACAGCTAATACGCAAAGGAAAATGTCTTCCTGTTTCTATCTTTTCTATGTGTGTCTGCTCCAACATTGCGCTGGAATTAAACAATCCCCGCGAGTAAGTATGAGTGTTGCTATTTCAGCTATTACTTTGTTTAGCCTATACTCTGTGGTACACATCAGTGTGATGGAATTTGGAATGTACTCAATGCGTGAAATGTGTCTATCTCTTCTTATTATGCTTGTTTCTATCTCTCCTAGAATCAACCTGGTCACCCTGTCTGCCCTCTCTGTCTGAATGCCAGGGCAAAGCATAGACTGCATGATCAAATGAGCAAATAGCATGCAACTGTCAAACATTTTATTTGTATGTCTCTCCGTCAGCAGTATCCATCTCCCCTTCTCCAGGCTGCACTTTTATGGTCATGCCTTCCGCCCTGCTGCTCCACACTTGAGGATTGTGGGCTTTGGGAGGGGATTCCTAGCATGGCTTTGAGTACATGTGCTTCTGGGCGGATAAGCTCAGCTATGTTAGTAATGTGTCAACCCCGCAGAGGTTACAGGCTGCTCCCCATATTTGGCAAATCACTTAGCGTTGCCCCACCTCAGCCAGACTGGCAGCCACAGTAAACCAGCATATGAACAGAATGTAGAGGCAGCCATGAGATGAAAGAGAAAAGCATAAGTGAGAAATACATGCTTGAATTCATTAAATACCATAGTTTGTAATGAGTGATAACAAATGTGAAGGTTTTATTTTTAAGTTATTTGACACATTTGGCGCATTCACTGTTTTCATTTTCTACTTCTTCTTCATTGTGTTAGAGCAAACTAGGTGAGGCTCTGAGACTCTCTGAGCTGTTATCCTGAAATAGCCTTTGCCTTTTACACTCACCTCAATGCAGCTTATGTAAAGAGGCACGTCTAAAGCCCCAGCCCTTTTGATCAATGCATTTGGCATCAGATCCCTCCCTATTGACCTGGGTCATCTTCTTGATTCGCTCAAGAGGGTTTCTTGTTTACTCATCTCAGAGAGTTTCTTGTTTTTAGCAATTGTTGTGATGGTGTTCACTTGTGAAATACCATGAGGCGGGATCAAATAAGAATCCTGGCACTTTGACCATGTGATCTAAGTTTAGCTGCAGAGGTTTATGTAAGGTCGCTGCTATCATGGCTTATACAGTATATTTTTTTATAAACCCAGTGACCGCTTTATGCCAAAAAAAGGCATTGAGGGCGACACACACATAATCTTCTTAATGCTAATAATATAGACATTGCACTCATAGATGACACATTTTATCCAGTCAATCCATTCTGTTGCTGTACTGAACAAACACCATGATGCAATTCCAGGGCAATTTTTGCAGATGTATCAATTTGAAAACAAACACCTAAATGATTATACCATGCACAAAAACTGCGGGATTATTTTTTCAAATTTAAAACTCTGTCCATCTGATATATTTAAGATGATTGTGTCATTGTTTTAACCAACGAACTAAGAGTAGCATTTCACATTAACAGCAGTTAAATGTGTGCCATGACCTAATCAGCAATGACTGTGTGTGTCACTCTACCCCCCAGAGCACACAGTGGATATTTAAGTGTAGGTCAGGTGTTTCTGTGTGTGTGTGTGTGTGTGTGTGTGTGTGTGTGTGTGTGTGTGTGTGTGTGTGTGTGTGTGTGTGTGTGTGTGTGTTCCTGTGTGTGTGTTTGTAACCTGGTCACCCTCCCCTTGGCTCACACACAGCTGTTTTACTTTGATTATAGGCTCTGTAGAAAGACAACCGCAATCATTTTCTTTAGAACGGTTTGGATCATCTGATCTCATCCTTCTCAGTGTGGTGTGGTCATCCCAGGTGCCCAGGTGTGTGTGTTTACATGTGTACGCTTCAAAATTGAACAGCTACCTCAGCCCTACCGCAACCACAAACTCAGAAACCACCTGTGTCAGGTCATACTGAGAGCCTGGTAGTGATTTCCAACAACCTGCACTCACTCAGTGAGTGCACATGTTGTTGAACTGAAATCACCTCGGCTAACGCAGTGATGAGAAATTCCCCACACTGTGAATGTCAGATCTTCAGAAGGTTGCATATTGTGCTGGCGCACCACGCTGCCTCTGAGGCGTGACCTCACTGTAAGTGGAGCCACAGCAGGAGTAGAAACAGCTAGGGTGCAGCTCTTTTCTCCACTGAGTGACACATACTTAGATTAGAGACACCCGATACCAGCCATCCATCCATCTATCCCTCTCTCTCCTCTGCCTGCCAGAGCCAGCTGGACCATGAGCCCATGGTACCAATCTGGTCCCGCAATAGAGAGAGAGAGAGAGAGAGAGAGAGGCTCAGAGCTGGGTGGGGTGAGAGGGGTGCTGCCTGCCAGCTCATCCTGTAATCTCATTTTGCTGTGGTTACTGTAAGTGAGATGGAGAAGGGAATGGTAGGAAAGGACCACAGTTCCCCATGAAAGTAATGGCTCTGGGAAGGGCCCAGTATCACTCTACCAGAGTCCCTCTGAAGCATTTAGCATTTGCTGTTAAACCACAAGTCTGGGAAACATATCCCAATATGGAAACACATACTGTAACATTTCATCAGTAGTCAAACAAAGTAGTCAAACAGCAACGATGATGTGCTATTATAACACAACAGGACACATTTTGTAATTTAAATAAATATCTAAAATATTAAAATATCATTGTGCATTTTGTTTCCCCTCTCATGCATCTACATGCAGAATGTGTTTTAGGACTTTTGGTTAACTTTTTGAAAATAAGCTTGAAAATCCTAGTGAGAAAAACCTAACTCTGATTTCGAATGGGATGAAAGCAGTGCTCAGTTGAAAACAGTTTTGACTGTAAGATTCATTGTTGGACTTTTTTAATCTCTAACTAATTTGGCTCTGCAATACACATTAGGAATAGCCATGCATTGGGGGAAAAAAGCGTATTCACATTCTTTCTGAGTGTTTGATGAGACGTTTGATACCACTCTGATGTGTCTTTAGCAAGCACCTGGAATCTTGTCGCTTGACTCCAAGAAGAAAGCATGTCCCAGCTAATAAATAATGATGCTCATAATGGCCTGTTAATCATGTCTTTCTTAGAATTGGTGTATGGTTTAAGCAGACATATGAAAGGTGGCAACTCCACTCTGCACAAAAAAAGCCTGATTGTACATATATGAGTTTTTAGGGGGAAATGTAAACTTCTCACTTGATGTTTACCTCAGTAAACATCTTCCTAATGGGTTTATGGTGTCAATAGCTGGTCTCAAGCTTCTTCGATTCTGCATAATGTTTATTTTGTACATATGTTTATTTTTAGAATAAAATAGATTGTAAAGCAGAGAATGCTAAAGGCATGGCTATTGAGATTGATGGGTCGAAACACATGTTGGTTGGTTTGGTTGCAATCCATGTTTTCGTCTCAGAACTGTTACCCAATTTTTACAGTGTGTTTTTAATGAATGGAAGTAAATTGTATCATTGTGGAAAGTGCATGGTTATCACCACTTCCAATGAGAAAAAACAAAACAGAACAGTCTGGATAGAATTCAGTAGTTAACTGCTGATTTATGTTTACCATTTTTTTTGATCCACAGTTGAAAGTACTAATGATTCTCACACATCTGTCTGCTCCCTCCCTTTCAGTCTACCATAGCTCTGGATCTCTCCTGGCTCAGACCTCGCAGACAGGCGGCTGCCTCGAAAGTCTGGACTGTTGCTCCAGGCTTTGGCACCAGAGCCAACACGGGGGAAATATGTTTGTTAACTCCATATAAATAGCAGCAGCAGCAGCAGCAGCAGCAGCAGCAGCAGCAGCAGCAGCAGCAGCAGCAGCAGCAGCAGCAGCAGCAGCAGCAGCAGCAGGGAACACTTTTACAGTCGGCTGAATTCTTTGTTGTTGTTCTCTACTGACCCACATACACCTGTCACCAAACGGAACATTGCATACAAAAACAGGCATGTTGTTGTTTTTATGGCTTGCATATGGCTTGCTTGAGTTGGTGTCTGTGACAAAACTGAGGTTTTAAATATCAGATGAGCGGCCTG
Source organism: Gymnodraco acuticeps (assembly GCF_902827175.1). Taxonomy (NCBI): domain Eukaryota; kingdom Metazoa; phylum Chordata; class Actinopteri; order Perciformes; family Bathydraconidae; genus Gymnodraco; species Gymnodraco acuticeps. The sequence continues at coordinate 1,034,062 of NW_022990947.1, forward strand.
AGTGATGCAGACATGGACAAACAAGGTTTTCGAGAGCACAAAGAAGAATCTGATCCATCGCAAAGACTATCAATGTTTTATCCAAAGTAGGTCAAGGATTTAGTCAACAATTAAAATCGTCGTTAATTGTAACTACCATATAGCCAGCAACATTTATTTTTACTTGGTGCATATATTAAAATAGTCAACATTTATATTCTTTAGAAAATGTGTCTTATAGGGCATTACATATTGCTTTTTTCAGGGAAAACAGGTCAAGATTGCCACTGCTTTTGTTATTTGTATGCTTTTTGTCATGGCAGAAAACAAAGAAAGGCTGCCTGAAGAACACTGACCTGTATAGACAGAAATCCAGGAATATCTTGGGTGCTTTTGGAAACATGCTAATAAAAAAGATGTATTTTAATTCCATTGTTGTTTCTGAACATTAGAAAGGTGTCCCAACCCACAGACAAATAGTCATCACAAGACACATTGGTCTTTAGTACTCATAAGGTTATTCCCAATCTAGTTACAGTTTTGACTGTGCATGTAGGAAAATGACCAGTTTTGGTTTATAGTCATTTACCTAGGTCTCCCATTTGCCTACCAGTGCCCATATTAGCGCACAAGGAAAGTCCCTTTATTGCTTCCTTTCAATTGTTTTTTTGTAATTGTGTCTGAGTAAAGCTTCCTCTGTTCTTAGAACAATGAGCAATTATCTGTAAACAGGCTAAGCAGGGAAATACTGCCTCCTTTGCTTGTGTGTGTGTGTGTGTGTGTGTGTGTGTGTGTGTGTGTGTGTGTGTGTGTGTGTGTGTGTGTGTGTGTGTGTGTGTGCGTGTGTGTGTGTGTGTGTGTGCGTGTGTGTGTGTGTGTGTGTGTGTGTGTTTGTTTGTGAGCATGCATGTGTACCTGTGTGTTCATACGTGCACATATGCAAAGTATGACCAGCAATTGGCTGCAGGCCGAGGGGCTACCAAGAAAAAGCGAGTTGAGTTCCTCAGAAGTCTATCTCTTTGATGTGGGCCGCCTTTTACCGTCAGCCTCAGCTCAGAGGCGACCGCAGCGCTCACACACTTCCCCTTACCTGCCACTGATGATCTCGCTGACCCTCATTCTGCTACAGTTTGAATTTCAGTCCATTTTCTAATGTGCGATTGCACATGGTTATGTGTGCAAGTGTCAATAGGAAAACAGAAAGCATAACTTTCCCTATGCATGTTGCCTAATGGTTTGAATGAATTTTATAGCAGGGATTTATCCTCCTGAATGTCATGAAATCCCAGTGTTTGCAATATTGTAGATTTTTTACTGTGAATCCCTGATATTTAAAGTTTTAGCAACACTAAACAATGAGATTGTTTTCATCATATAGTTCCACATTTCCACTTGGATGCACAAAACCATAACTAAACTGACACACAAACCTCTCTAACCTCAGTTGCACAGAAAGTAAAATAAAGCTTTCTCCTGAAGGCTCCCCAGCCTCGGTTACACTCTGGCTGCAGCGATTGTGCAAGCTGTTGTATAAGGCAGCTGCTCTACGTGCAGTTTAAGGTCACTGCCAGGAAAGGGTGCATGTCACAAGCGTCATTATGTTGTAATTTATCTATTCACCTGTATCTCTCCATTGAATCTCTCTGACTTACCATCAGCCAACCACATTTTCACTATTTCCTTCTTCTCTTTTACCAAGTTACTGATGTCATGCAACACTTCCTGATACTTCTATAAATGTGCAGTCTTTTGTAACTTCTTACACTCTGCTGCATCTTAGCTAACCAAAGGTTTGGCGAGTGCCAAAAACCTAATGCAAAGGAGAAAAAACTTTTCTGACAAGAGAGTTTCATTACAAATGTTTATTCACAAAACATGAAAAAGAGAGTACAATTTGAACAATATTGCATATTTGTCTGCATATTTTTAAGCAAGAATAATAGTCCATGAAAATGTGTCACAGGTTCAGACACAGCTTAAATCAGGATTCGCAGGCAAGTCTGCTTATTCCAAGAACTTCCTTATAGCTGTGCTGGAAAAAGAAAAGTATAGTCCACTTAAACATGTTCAGACGCCTTCTTCAGAACCAGAACCAGAATCTTTCCTGTTCCCCTTCAGTCCAGTTTCAGTCCAGCATCTGCAATTTCACAAGTCCACTTCTTGCAAAGTCTTTGTGACCTCCACCACTCAGTTCCCCACTCCCTTTTATCTAGGGCAGCAACTGGGTCATATAGTCATGCACTACGAGGTACATTCCATATCCTCCTCAGTGTCCATCAAACTTTCTGTCCACTCCACATTCACCTTAGCCAGTCCACACTTGACCCCTGAACTTGAGCCCTTCCTCAGGGTCATCCAGAGCCAACATGCCAACCCAGGATGCACTGGAAGGTTGTGCTCTTGCAGAGAGGTTACAGCCACAGCCTCTTAATCCAGACATGTGAGGCAGAAAGGCTTGACACCCCCAACTGAGGCTCACCTCCTTGACTTTCTTTTCATAATCTTCATCATCATGTGAAGCATTGTTAGTGGAAAGTCACTTCAGCGCTCTGGGAGAGTGATGGTGGGCACCCAGTCGTAGACACTGCGACTCTCCTCACAGAACAGACCCAGCTTGTCCAGAGCAGGGTCCTTCCATGGGTTTGCACTGGGGCTCTGAAATATAAAACAATAGATATTTAGAGTCAGACATGAGACAGACATAAGCATGCGTGCAGTGACTTGGCAGCATGTAAAGAATCTCCAGACAGAGGAGTGAAGCATGCATGATTCACTGTCTGCAGGCTGAGTGGGTGCACCCGGGAACGTACCGTGACAAGAATGCAGTGCGCGTCCTTGGGCTCGCCGGTTTCATCTGTGCTCACGAGGTCAGCCAGGCGCTCGATGTCATTCACGCGCACAACGTTGATGTCGTTGTCAAAGCAGAAAGCCTGGATGAGGGTGAAGTGGATCTGCAGAGCAATGTCACACTCGTACTCCTCATCGGTGGCAAGGACGCAGAATGCCACGCAGTCTGGGTCACTGTGGAGAAGACAAGGACGCTGGTTAGAAAACATTCTTTCATGCGTAAGCTTAATTTTTTTTTTAGAAAAGACAATCGCAGTTAAACATTTCACGGATTGCAATACTTACACATTCATGATTTTAGCAGACTCGTAAACTCCAACAGTCAGGTAGTCCTGCTTCTTTGCAGCGACCAGCAGCTCTTCCAGTGCTGCGCCTGCACTTTGCACCCTTGACAAAGAAAAACATACACCATCAGAACACCGGTCACATTTTAGAAAACAGCAATTAAAACCATTAACCCATCAACTGAAATAATGTCGTATCCATGTGTAAAATATTTACCTATCTGCGCTTTCCATTGTGTTCTCTTGTCCGCGGATCTCTTCCAGTGTCATAGTTATAATCCAAGTGCGTAAGTGAAAAGATAGCTCGTGTAGTTCTCTGTGTTGTCTCGTGTTATTCTGAGTTCGACACAGGCGGTGAGTGGCTTTATAGCAGAGCAGCGTAGTTTCTCGGCAAAGGGCGGTCTCTTCCGCTCATGCCTCCTGCCATTGGCTCAGAGCAGCCGGGTAGGAAAGCAAAAGTCCCCGGGTATTACGCGGAGCTTGTTGATAACCCCACGTGGGGCAAGATTACAGTCTTTCTAGAAATGCCCCCCACCCACCACCGATTCCTGCTTGCCTTGTCAACATCCAACATCACCACAGTGAACAAAAACTTAAAGTCCTGTTTAGGGTGGACTTTAAGAGACAGATAGTGACACAATAAAGCTTGAACTCCCTGTGGCTTAAATTGGTCAACAAATCACATAACACATTATTCAAGTATTGTGGCATGACTATGATCAACATGTATACTGCATTCATATTTAATTTGAAGAATAAAGTGTTTTCTTCTAGCATCCAATTATTTTGCATTTGTATAAGGGGATTGTTTTTTATTATGATTATGAAAGTATAGTTTCATAAATGTATTCCACATGTTGTTTACCACTTCACTGAATACCAGGAAGCTGCCTTGTGTTTTTGGGTTATATAAACGTTGTAGCTACCAAATGATTGCAGTTATAAAAACAGTGGGCAAAGCAGACCAATATCAGAATACAGGTGACAGTGTAATTGAATAGTGAAACGAAAGTAGGTAAAAGGGGCATCGGATGTGAAATGCACCCATCCCATGATAAACTCTGGAATAATCTTTTAAGGACTTTCCCAACTCGAGGAATCACTATTGGGTTATAAATAGCCCGTCCAAACTTTCCCTGAAGTCTAGACTTTCCCTTAATAAACGCGTGTCGATGCTGCTGCACCTGCACTGTGTGGTGCACTTTATCAACCCGGGAATTACAGAACTGTCCTGACCCAGATAGGTCAAGATGTCTCGATGGAGTGTATTTGGAGGAGTGACCAAACAGCTTGTGGCCGGCACACGCCACTTTGTTCACTCCTTGAAAAGGAAGCTTTAATTGCCAGTCTGACTCGACGCGTGTCGTTTCTCCACGGAGAGAAAAGGAGACTTTGTGTTACAACAGTGATCACGTCCTCCACCTGCCCCCGATCCTTTATGAGGTTGGGGGGGATGTCATGTGTTTGTGTGCGTGCGTATTGCGTGTGCCCCACACTCTTTATTACCCCACTCCTTTCAGTGTCCTGCGGCAGATGCCCGACAGATGCGCGTGGGCCCTTCCCGAAAAGCGCCACGTGCCGTAGCCAGTAGTGTTTTCAGGCCAGTTTATCAGAGACTGTGTTTACATTCAACATCACTCGCTTTTCAGACAGATGCCATGCATGTTGACACGCCGCGTGGCTGTCTTAAAGTGAAAATTACGTCTCCTATAGTGTCAACCTAATTTAAGTGTAGGCTTCAGTAATTTAGTTAATATACATCAATACCACACATTATCAGGACTAGACAGTGAGCCCCTATTACAGAATGTTCTACTCTGTTGAAGTTGTTTACTTTACACGTTTCTTGGTAAATGAGCTACCACTCTGACATTTCTAAGAATGCAAATTAAGGGTACATGATAACAGGATGACTTTTAACCTCACCAACACCATCTATGTTGCTGCTGACCTGCATGAAGCAGAGCCCCAGTGTCACACATCTGGACTGACATTGCCACCTGCTGGGCTTTCAGCGAGTGACCTTTCCCTTACATTTCAATACTTCTCCACTAGTCTCAACATGTTCAATGAGCTCATGACTACAACCTCACACTTGTGAGTCACCAACCATTCCCCTATTTGTTGTCATTCCCCGACAGCTGAGGTTGCTTCTAAAGTCAGACAAAAACTGTTTGCCAGACATGGTGCATGTGAAAAGGGGAATACAAAAATAAATGCAAATGTTTGAGTGATAGTGATATAATGTAATGAATAGGCTAAGACTTGAAAATGCCTCACATAGAAAAATATTCCTTTGTTATAAATATAGGTTCATTTAGTTATATGGTATTAATAAAAAAATATTACATTAATCCAGTTGGAATGTTGTGACTTTAAGTGTTTTCAAATCAAAAAGATGGGGGAGATCCCAGGCTGGCTGTGAAAATCCCCAAAACAGGGTATATTAGAAACAGCTGAGCACTACTTGTCTGGGAAAAGCTTGCTTACATTAAACTGTAGAGCTATTGAAGAAGACTTTCTGAGATCATGATGATCTGAGAACATAATTTTAAACATGTTCTCAGATCGTCATTTACACACCTCTCAGGTAAATACTGGAATAGTAAGTGTATCTACTCGGTATAGCCAAATGTGTCTTATAATGTCTCATTTAATTACAAAGTAGATATTGTGTGGTCAATAATCTCCTGAAGTTGAACAATTAATGTAGACAGGTATTCATCTTTTTGTTAGTCAATAACAGGTATCAAGACAACATCTGTGTAATTCTGATATATAAAAGGTTTATTAATATTATAGATGTCCAGACATGTCTTATACATAAAGAGTTCAAATGTTCAGAAGAGCTACAATTATTCAAGCATATTTACATTTTATTCTTGGACTACGGCAAATGTCAGTGCATTTGTTCAACACGATCAACATTTAAAATCTCATTGACTGTCGATTATAACAAAAAGCAGTTCCAACACCATTTAGATTTCCTGTATTACTCACAGAAACTTAAGTACACAAAGAAATGACAAAAATGCCTCACTGACAAAACAGGTCATTACAATTTTGAGTACATTTTACTGCAACACGGTTTACCGAGCTATATCAAACCCCCTACTGTGTGTACACAGTGCTAAGGTATTTCAGACATGTTTAGAAAGGTAAGAACTGTCCCATCAAGTTGAACAAGAGAAGGTTGAAGGAGTAGAGTGGGGTTGGCTAACAATGACAAAGTCTAGGGGTTTATTGTCTTGTTTTATATTTTGCAAACATAATTTTTTCTTAACTGTACAACATAAAACTAAGCATTCCGAAATGTAAATCAGCATGGATACCCTTGTTACAAGGGAAATACTAAAAAAACTTTACAAGTCTACTAAATGGCCAAATGTCCTGCAATGGCTTAAGCGTGACGGTGGTCAATCAACCACTTTATGAGAATCAAGCAGCTTAAATTCTAATAGGCAATGGATATTTCTGGACAGTTTGCAGTACAAACTGTAACACTAATTATTTTCACAATAATTTACTATGAGAGTACAATATTTAGATTTGCTGTTGCCAACCAAGCTCTCCCTTCGAGTTGGTGATAAACAATAATGCCTTCAAGTAATACTTCTCTAGAAGTAATATACTGCAAGTTCTTTATAACGTTTTCTACGGAGGTGCCAACACATTTTTAGCACCATTTTGTGCAATAAAATTAGCCCTCAGTGCTTCTGAAGTTGCATGTGGCCTCCAGCAAGGTAAGCATGTTTACTGCTGCAAGGTCCTACTTTTTAGGTACTTTAGACTCCTGAAATATGGCGATCTCTCCCCAGTTCTTTTTGCCCAAGAACAAGAAAATCCCAACAAAGTGCTAAAAGGTACAGTAGAACATGAGAAGGCTGTTATAGGGGAAAAGTAGGGACAGGCAACCTGATCCTTTATCTTGATAATTACTAGTATGTTCCCTTTTTCATTTAGTAAGCTTCCCTCTGGTACATTAGGAATATGGCTCCCTCTGCTGGTTATGTGTCTACATCTCATCTGAGCGGTGCTGCTGTAGTATGACAGACGGGGGGTTCCGCTCTATCCAGTTATCCTTGGAACCTGTGACTTCATACGCAACATTGGCATCGATAGACCCTTCCTGTAAGGCCCCCACCCCTCCAGCGGGCCCCTGCTTCATCTCTGCAGCCTGAGCCGGGCCGGGGAAGTCTGCCGAGGAGTTGCTGTTAAATCCTGTTTCCGAGTCAGGCTGCTCCACCCTTTGGTAGTCGGGGGTGTGATTCTTTTGACCTCCAGCAAAGATGGCTTTAACGTTGTCCACCTCTGCTTGGGGCACTAAGAGGAGCTCCTCGTCTTCAGGCTCGAGGAAGGACATGGCGTCTGTGCTCTCTGCTGGCAGGGAGCGCAGGGTCCGGGACATGACTGCAATAACAAAGGAGCAAAGCTGAGCCAACAAAGAAACTCAGGAAGTCACAGGCACGCCATAGATAAACAGAAATTAAACAGCACTATACGGGCAAGTGGTCATGGAAGACATTTACTTAAACATAATTAAAAAACACCTTACAGACTGTGGTTTCAACGAATACACTCCCATAACTTTGCATATAGTGTGCACAAAACTGCCTGTTTTCCCCCTTTCTTTACTATGCTGACTCAGATATGCACTTGATTTCCAATGTAAATCAATATTCTATTCTTCTGCAGTCTGCTGGCACACACTGAATTACATCTGAATGAATAAATCAACACATTCTGTGTATCTAAAAACATGACAAGGAAAGGTTGAAATATCATTAAAGACATCGTTTTTTCTTTCGAGGTAACTTACTGAGGGAGGGTGTGTAGAGTTCCTTCTGTTCTGATTTTCCTCCAAATGGATTGACTGACGGGAAGATGATGAGACAGAAAGAAAGCAGGAACACCTGGAGGACAAACACAAGGAGAGAAGAAAAAACTGCAGCATGAAAAACAACTTGACACTTTATACAGGATAAGCAATCAGGAGAGAAGGAGGTAATCAATGCATTTACCATAACACAGGTGCTGGTTGTGCTGGCTTTCATTGTGGACATCTTCACCATCGACTGCAGCTTCCTCAGTTGCTCTATCAAGGAGCTGGAAGAACAAAGAGGACACATTTACCCAACAGCAGATTTGAAAGAACTTTATAGACACATGGTATTGCATATAAATGCCGAAGCAATAGTTCAGAGTTCTTACATGTTCTGTTTATGAAGCATTTGGACTTTCTTCTGCAGTTCCAAGTTGTGTGCGGTACACATGGCAACCCTGTAGTAGAAATGTATTCAGTAGTTAGTATATTTATCCAAGCACACAGAGTATTTGACAAACCAAAAGTTAAGACATTTAATAAATCCCTGCCAGCACAACTATTATTCACAGGGAACAGTTATTCTGCAGTGTAAGGTCTCCACCTATATTCCCCATTTATGTTTACCTGTGTTATTAGAACAAAGTCTATTAACTGCAGGATGCAAAAATGAGTTGTTTAATCAATTAGTTGATTGACATCAAATGAATAGGCAACTATTTAGAATGAAAATTATATTTGTATAGGCATAAGTGCAGAACATGACCTAGTTTCAAAATGTCTGTATTTCTATGATGAAGCAATTAAAGGTATCATTCCTTTCCATTGATAGCCCTTCAGGCCTAACATCTCACCTGTTTTCCAGTCCGTCCACATACACCTTCTTCTTCTTGCGGCTCTCCTGAGCAGACTGCTTGTTGCGGATCTTCCTCCTGACCCTCTTCAAGGTCCTCTCCTCTGCCTGTTACACACAAAGAAGGCTTTCACCACAATGCTGACATGACAGATTGCGAGGTATATTTCAACAGCCTTGAGCAGCTGTGTCGCAGCTGGACCAAACTGAAAAAAACACTAAATAGCCACTACATGGAGATATAAGACCAATATTTACATGGCTAATAAATACAAATCAAAACTGTTTTAGTGTACTATAATTGCCAAACAGATTAACAACACTATTAAATGTATCAGCAGTCTGTTGTTTGATTAAGTTCCTAATTAAACAAACATTTACAACATGTCGCAGATGTTCTTATCTAGGGCAGATTGCTATGCTGCCAATTAGCTCAAGTAGAAAAACATTCACAGAAGTGAATTACCTTTGTGAGAGGCATGTGCGAGGGAATAGTTGCTCCCTCTTTTCCCAGAAGCCGCTTCTCTTCCTCAGTAAGCACAATCTCTTTAAACTGGAACTAAAGGGAGAAAATAGAAACATTTAATGACCTGTATAAAATGATAGATGTGGAGTCAAATCACAATACTTGACTCAATTTTCAAATGTAAAGACTTTATACTTTCTTGACTAACATTGATAAATGGCTCGACTTGGTATTCATAACTTTTGTTTGTAAATATTCAATATATTAATATAGATTTTTCGACATATTGAGAATAGTTTTGTTTTTGAAACACAACTGGGTGATAAAATGTGTGCAAAGCTGGCAACCTACTAGATAAAAAGAATGTAATCAGAATGTCATTTTACTTGACTTGTTCTCATCACAGTAACACAGTAAGGACTTGAATGAAGCTTGAAGGGTTACGAATATTTCACTTGCTGGTGACACATGTGACTCTGCAACCTGATGCGCCAGGTGCGACTAACAATATGCCAAAAATAGCTCACCAATCATTTCAAAGATATAAATCATGCATACCAAACTGAAACTGTCTGTCTTCTTTGTAAAGATCACTTCAAAAAACATCAAAATAAGGAAAAGTAGGGGGAACTGACCCGGTCCATGTCATTGTCTTGAGTGGAATCCTGAGTGGAGTCCTCTATGGACAAAGTGCAGGGCAGATCGTCTGTGATGTCCTCCTCCTCGTCATCTTCCTCCATTGCCTCACTCACCAAGTCGTCTGACACAAGAGAAATACATTCAAAATAAACATAATGTGGCATGCTGACCAGCTCTGCAAGTAAGTGCTGCCATGCGTCTATTATGTACGCAGCTTCCCTCACACTGAATGTGCACTAAATACATGTGTTTTGTAGAGATGTATCAACGGGTCAGGTGTATAAGTTACAAATATGAATATACTTAAGCCTACACAAATGATAGATAAAGCCAGAATCAGACTGTTTCTGTGCTAAACAGGAAAACATTCCTGCCTACTGCAATAACTCTGTATAACAAATCTCCTCTGGCTGGCAGAGAACTCACTGCTCCATAACTTCTCTTTGGACACACTGTACATTTTACATTTCATTTCATTTAATATTCCATTCCCTACACTTTTAATGTAAATAATATCCTGCTTTATATTGTGTCTAAAGCCTTTCAATAGTGTTTCATTGTCAACGTTTCTAGATGTTTTCATCTTCACGGCCTACTCTATATCTTTCTACTTTTTAACACTGTTTTAATAGAATTTTGAGATGTTTAAATTCTAGTATTGTTTATTTCTACTCTTTAATTTCTACTTATGTGCAATGCCTTGTTTTGGTGTTTTTTATGCTGCTGCAACGCAAACAATCGTGTGAAATTCCCAATTTGAGATCAATAAAGTACTTCTTATCTTATCCTATCTAAACATACCCAGATCAATGAAGACATCTGTATCGGGCTGCTCTGCCCTCACACTCTGCAGGGCGTCCATGTCCCTGCCATCGCTCTGCAGCAGAGAGTAGCTGTGATCGGCCTGGACTGACAGCACCTCTGCCTGCAGCTCTCCGGGGGCCAGGGCAGGGTCCGAGTGCTCGGGGCTAGCCTGGGAGTAGCAGGGACTGGGCACCACGTCACTGTCGCTGCCCTGAGGACTCGAGCATCCCAGAGGGTTGTTGTTTCCAACCACAGTGCTGCTGTCATCGGAAATACCGCTATCGCTGCCCAAGGGAGAGTGAGAGGGACCGATGGCACCCATGTTGTCTTCTCCATCTAACAAGCTGGACAGAAAGTCTTCAGTGTCCATTCCTGTCAGTATCTGGGGGAACAAAACAGTTACCTTTAAGATATTTAGTCATCCAAAGAGGAACAATATGGTTCAATATTGTGTTGGATGGCAATCTAACCATGGAATAATTGTAACATTAATATGTTTAATGTGAATGAAGTCTTACACTCTGCTCTGACAGCCAGGATTCAATGATCTCATTCCCATCAGGAAAGAGGGGCTCAGTAGATCCATTCCCTTCATTGTGGAACAGCAGCCCGAACAGGTCTGCTCCATCCATGTCTGGAAGCTCCTCAGTGACCGATGACATCTGTAGCAACACAGCAGCATATGGACCACAGCATTAGTAATACATAGTAATATTTATTAAAAACGGCATCAATGTTTAGATACAATTAAGCTTTCCCAACACTATCCCATAAGAGTCTGTATTTTGCTGTAACCACGACAAAAATGCTAGATGCTGAGAAAAAAGAATTGGATGGAACAAAAATATTTGCAAATTGATCCATGTCGATTTATCAAAAACATCATCTTTAAGAGACTTATGTTGCAAAAATAACTGCTTGTTGATGCTTTTCTGTGTTTTAGATCTTTCGTTTATTTATTAATTTGTTAAATTAACGTAAACTGAATTCTTAATTATCATAGGAGTATTACTATAACATAACTCAAATATGACTGAATGTCATATAGAAGTCAGAAAGAAAGTAACAGAAAAATCATAACAATTCAGAGCGTAATGCAAAGTGTTAAATCAAATGTTTTTATAGTGGTATATCCTCTTATTAAAATCACCCTGCTTTATAACGTATGATATTATTACAATGATAATTCACAGGACAACAGAAAAGTAGAGTGATGGTACGCCAAGCTTCCACTGTACTTTGTGTGTCTGCCCCCAGCTGATCTACATGTGGATACTGTTTCCACTGTAAGGAGCTCACCAGCCTTGACAGGTTTTAAGGTGGTGTCTAAGGTGTGACAGGTTAGGAGTCCACGTCACTGAGTTAATAACACGTATACTAAAGTGCCATGTAAACAGTTTCATATTGCATCATTGCCACGCTCCCATCATGATCTCATTATATTTTGAGCCCCGCCCACACATGCCTTTGTCACGAGATCTCAGAATACAATATCAAGTTTCAAAACAAAAACATGTAATGGTATTAAGTGTATTCCAGGAAAATAATTGTATATGATGTAGTGCTTGCCGATATAACGTTATCTTATAAGAAAAGGGAATGCAGTCCGGATGCATGGTGTCTTTGTTGTATTGCAAAATAAGAGCATTGTCCTGCAGCATAGCCATTTAAATATACGTTATGAGCTGGTTAACGTTACAGTGAACAATACAATTCATAAACATTAAAAAAGGACTGCATTATTTACTCCAATTGCAGTAAAGGAGAAAATGTCTTTAGGCCAACATCCACCAGCCAGCTAGTGTTAGCCATAGGTGTTAGCTCAATAATTCTGTCATTATCTTACAAAGAGGGCGTGGTCCTTCGTGACATTAAACACTCTGAAAAACATTAAATACAGTTGATGTAAACATAAATGTTCGTACCGTTCGATGACAGGAGACCAAATACCATTCGAGTGATAGCGTCCGGGAGTCTTTTGGTTTCACACTCAGCGTGTCTTCACTGCCACAGTATACAGTCACAGCGATTCCTCTGAAACTACCTTCCAACGAGGCAAAAATTGCGTCACCACGTAAAGGCGGATATGAGTACGTGGGCTTCTTGGGTGATTCTGGGAAGTGTAGTAGAGCAGCCTACAAGTACTGTACTCATGCTCGTCTTGCTTTCTGCATTCAATACGGCATAGACTGCAGCCTATGGCATACACATACATGGCAGTAGGCCAAATAAGGGGAAGGTTTTCCTTAAATATTATCCATATATTATATAATTATTATGATGCAGCTTTCCCAACACTACCTCTTAAGAGTCTTTATGTTGCTGTAAACACTACAAAAAAGCTAGATGCTGAGAAAAAAGTATTCCTTGCACAAAAACAGTGAAGGCACCTTTTCTGTTAAATTATAAAGGGTACACACACAAATAAAAACGCATCATTAATCATAAAAAAGACAAATGCATTTCAATGTGTTTTTATGTATTCATTTTATTTGAAACATGGCATGAAAATCAGACATCTGATAACTTAAAAATGAATAACTGGAACTCATACCAAAATTGTCTATGTCAAATACAAAGATGTTTTTTTCTACATGAGCAACCAATCATTTTGGTGATGGTGTTTAAGTGATATCTCTTGTCTCTCTCAAGAAATCTCTCTTCCTATCACCACAAACATTAAAGAGTATAATGAAGTCAGTCTGGCTGAGGGTCATGTGATTTCATAACATGATAGAAAAAGTAAGGCATCGCAGAAAAAAGTGCAAATAAATATTATAGACATTATATTTCATGCATGTTTCACCACTTCATCACCTCAGCATTATGTTGTGGATTTCTATCTTTTTTATTAAGATGTATGCTACATTCATGTCTCATAGGGTTTATTGGTGTTCCAGCACTAAGCATTGAATGGATGTGGGCTATACATATCTAGCCTCCATGTCTCAATGCAAAGTTGTGGGAATGCTTAATTTGAAGGTCCTTGTAATAAGCATTCGTAGGTCATAAGGCCCCTGTTGGACCTTATAAAATGCTTTTTGAAATTATCATGTGTTAAATACCACTATGAGTGTTAATAAAACACATTTATTCAGCATACTTTATTTTGCCCTCATTAGCATTTAGCAATGTGCTTAATAACAAAAAACACTTTTTGCCAAACTTGAGAAAGAACAATGTCTTATAACCGAACATTAAACGTGTTAATATTGCTACAAACATTCATATATCCTTATTAGCTAATGTTAATATGCATCTTATAAAGGAATTTGTATCTAATAGGTAATGCTTATTTCAAGGACCTCAATGAAAAGCATTACCAAAGAAGCTCTCTAATCATCATAATATGAATTTGTAAATGTATTTCATAACATTTCCATCTCTCATGAGTAGGTCCTTGTGAAAAAGGATACACTCATGATTCATCAACAGCAACATTCTCACAGAGACTAATATTACTTACTAGAAGAAAGATACTCTAGGAATAAATGCAGTTTTGTTTAGGAGCTGAGTAAGGGTGCAAGTTAAACTGCTGGACTGAAAAGCACCTTTGTTTTGCATTTCTAATCAAATCCATGCATCCTCATCTCAGTATATGAAGTGAAATTATTTCCAGAGCAAAGCAGAACATTTTGTCACAGAATCACACAGAGCTTAGATGTGTGCCCTAGACTACGATACACTTTTAGCCGTTCCTTTTTACTCTGTTTTTTTGGTCTGACTACCTGTGGGACCACAGGCATGCTCACAACAGCCCTTTTCCTGTGAGCACGGTGCAGCAGGATCCTATAGATCCCTGTGATGGAGCTCCTGCAGTCTTTTCCTTGGTTGTTGAGGATATGCTCCGAGCTGATTCCCAATGTTTCCAGTGCTGCTTTCACCTCTTTCTCTTCCTCTACTAGTTCAGATGGATCACTTTCTGCTAGGTAGGATGGGTCTAGTTTGAAGGGCTCCATGGCACGTGGGAAGTCCACTGGGAGCAGCCATTCACAGCCAATCATCTGCTCCACTGTACAGCGGTCAGATGGTATGGGTTGGAGGATTCCCCTGATCAGCCGCTGGCAGGCCTCTGGTACCCAGGAGGGCAGGATGTAGGCACCCTCCAGGATGCACCGCTTCAGTTTGGGCACAGTGTCTGCCCTGAACGGCATGGTGCATGTCACCATAAAGAACAGCATCACCCCCAAAGCCCAGATGTCTACAAAGATGCCGACGTAGTGCTCATCCCGAAAGAGCTCCGGCGCAGCGTAAGGAGGAGAGCCGCAGAATGTGTTGAGGGTCTCACTGCGGGGGCTCAGCGTGCTAAAGCCAAAGTCCCCCACCTTGACACAGGAGCTGCTGGTGTAGAAAACATTTTCTGCTTTCAGGTCCCTGTGGATGATGTTGTTTTCATGCTGAGAGAGAACAGGGAGAAACTGCATTATGTGCCATCTACTGTCACTTCAAGTCTGATGTGGACATTTGGAGATACCAGTGAACATGCGCCAACAATTTACTTTTTAGTGAAGTATAAGTATAAGTAGCTAGTCTTAAAAATATCTAGTCTCTTAATGGTCACCATCACAGTTATTTGACTTAAAGACTCAAAATAGGTTGCATTCAGATTGAATTTTTTTAATTATTTTACTTAAACCTGCTCAATATAAACCTATATGTACTGACCATGTGTTTGACAGCAGAGAGGATCTGAGAGAAAACAATCTTGCTTTCGGTGTCAGAGAGTTTCCCCTCTGTCGTAATCTTTGCGTAGAGCTCCCCTCCCCCTGCATACTCCATCACCAGGTGTAACCGTGACAACGTCTCCACCACCTAAAAAAGAAAAAGGATGACAGGAAAGTCAGAGTGCATTACTTAAGTATATCAGATGTCTGGCCGGATGTAGTTGTGTAATCCCCTTTGGGACCAGCTTAAGTTTGTCTATAAATCAATAGGGGAGTCAAACCTCATAGAGGCGTATGATGTTGGGATGGTGAAGTTTCTCCATGCTAGAGATCTCTCTGGACAGAAGTCGCTGAGTCTTCTGATCCAGCTTTGTTTTATCTAGGATCTTTATGGCCACTTTGTCTAGTAATGTCATGGGAGAATACACATTTGAAAAAACTTGAATTATACAGCACTTTATGCAGTTTCAAATGTAATCACAGTTATTGATAAAGATCACACAGATTGTTATAAATAAAACACAACAATAAAAGCAATAAAACAAACAAAACAGCATAAAAATACAGAAAGTAAGTAAAGTTACAGCCCAACTATTGTCTACTGAATGTCAAAAGCCTGGATACTGTGCCCAGAACCAATTGAATTTGGATAAATTGCAGGCTCCCCAAAAAAGAAAAATAAGAAGATTGTAATTGGACTGGGAGAGATCAAAAGGAAATATCATCCCATGATACATACAACTGGGTGTCATTTTTTATATTGTAATAATTAGACCAAGTGTGAGCATATCAAGATGGCAACAAGGATTATAACACATGACATATGAGCTGAAAAACATCCACATTAGGCACCCTAAAAGATGTCTGTAATCTTTAAGGAAATCCATCTGAATAAAGGACCATTTATGCTAGCCCAGTGCTTTCAGATCATTTAGAAGCATGCAGGGCAATACTCAAATGTTGCATTTCATTTAAACTGAACATTTAATATTTGGAAGATTTTGTAAAAAACAAGATATCATTTCCCCCATGTGTCTATTATTGCTAAAATGATCCGCAATTTCAGGGCCATTTACATTACACATGTTAAGTAAAGAGATAGAGGGTAGAAAATGGGAGCCTGTGACAAGCAAACACAGAATTGCCCATCAAGAGACCAAGCCTGATGCTCTCTAGATCATTTGATGGAGGATTAGCTGTACTTAGAAACCAATTTTCTTGATGATGTAATTTCACATTCTTTGTTTTGTTAAAAGTAAATTTGATTTTGCAATTAAAGAAATACATCTGGTCTGACTTCAGGTCTGAGCACAAAGTATAAAGAGTCAGAGTGAAGATGAAATATGAGGGCAACACTGAAGGCTGTGTTAGCTACATTGTGCTGAAAGAACACAACTTGACTTATCACCTTTAAAATGTGAGGGGAGGAATATATAGTGCACATTTCAAGATTGATATTTTACAGTTACAGACACAGAGATAACATTTTACAGCCAATAAAGATCAAAATACGTAACATATATCAAATTCAAACAACTGATGTCTTCACTGTATTCTGTTAAATAATTTATAAAGAGAAGTTAAATAGAGCTCAGGTAACTAAATACAGAAAAGGTTTTAAGTGGCAAAATGGTGTTAAGATATCTAATTGTGCATCAGTATGCATTATTCAGACTGGTATTAGGCTCCCTTTCAGCTGTGACATAGCTTTCAAAGGGAGCATTCAAAATGCATCGCAGCTCATATTGTTTTTGGAAGACTAAATGATACCACTTATATCCACATGCACACATAGCATGTCACAGACAGGCACATAGTACACTACATATAACCCTAAAAAGATAGAAATCAAAAACAGAGCTACACACTCATTTTCCTCCCTCTCTCTGGCCTTTGATGAGGCATGCATCAATTTTAGCCGTCGCTAAGGAAACAAGAGATCTCTAATCAATCCATCTGTTCAAGGGCAGCAGGCAGTCTGTCTCGTGGCTGAATCAGCCCCCTGGCCAGGCACACATCACCTTGTTAGTAAATTGCTACAAAAGGACACACTTATTAGTGTTGCAGCCTACTGATGGAAACCACTCATCAGCCAAATTACCACTTAAATCTAATAAAAAGCCAGAGCAAATGGGAGGTTACCTAAGGTTTCCTTAATTATGGATGTGTTCCAAGCTTTAGCAATGGCTATTCATTCAAACTGTATACCTTCCATCACTGAGCCTTGATTATATTCAGTATGATTGCCGCTCTAGATTCTTTCCTGTACACAAGCGCAGATCTTTTAGTAGCGGCATAAAACTCATGTCTTGTACTTTCTCACCTTTGGTGAGGGCATGGATTCCTAACTTGACATGGGAAAAATTTCCACAGCCGATCTCCCCTCGAATTTTGTAGAAGCCGATTCTCCTTCCCACTGTTAGCTCACGGACCACCCTGTGACCAGATTGAATCACAGAATATATTCTTTGTGATATACTACAGTTGAGCCACCACAGGGAACATTTCCACACCGGATAAAGTAAGGGATAAGCAAATAGATAATATCATCACCCCTTGAAGCCTACCTGTCGTCCTGGCACATGTCCAGATTCAGCCTCTCCAGAGGAGTGAGGCGGCGGACAGTAGCTCCTTCGTCATCTGTGTTGATGTCGGAGCTGTCCTGGCGGCTCCAGCGGCTGTACCTCTGGCCCCCAGGGACCACAGCTGTACCTCCAACTGAACCTCCGACAGAGTCTCCATTAGACTCTGCAGTCTCTGCCCCAGAGACTGAGATGCTCCCAGCTGTGCCTGCTGGCCCGCGCCCCCTTGAGCCTGCTGTCCCAGCCCCAGCTTCAGCCCCCTCTGGGCTGCTCTCCGAGGGGCAGACAGCAGTCATCCTGCAAGGGACGCCCAGGGTGGCGTTGGCTTAGCTCATGGCTGGGGGTGGTGGAGGACTGGATGCCCAATAAGAAACAAGTTTAAAAATATATTTGCATGCCCTGTGCACGATGATTGATTTTCCTAAATTATTCAATTGCCTGCACCCTTATAAACTAACTACACTCTTAAGCTTCCAGGATCAAACATTTTTATAAAGCCAACTACAAAATGTTCTACTTTTCTTGTCTGACCATATTAGATTATTATTATTAATATAATTATTATAGATCTAATTTAAACATTGATATAGAGCAAATTCAAATGGGACAAAAACTCAGACTTACCTTCAGATGTGAGCCATTTTGAGAGAAAAAGTATTTCAGTGTCATTGACCAAAGCTCATAGCTTTTTTGACAACTGAGTAAAAAAAACAATGTTATGAATGCTGGTTTCCTGTATCTCAACAAAATAGTGCAGAACTTCCAGTCTGTGTACGCGAGAACATGCTGCATCCAGAATTTCCCAAATCTGCTTCAGCTGCAAAACTGTCCTCTTCACGAAGAAATTCCGTTAGTCCTATCTTGTGTTCCTCACGTAAAGTTGTTGAAAAAACGATGCTGAACCTTCAAATCAAACAGAGATGGGATTCATGCTCTCAGTTTTGTCTTCCTGAAGAGGTCCACAGAGCTGTAATGGGCTCTTTCAGTCTCCAGGGTATAAATAGGCCACAGGTTGAGGAGGAGGGCAGAGGAGCTTGATGGGGGGGGGGGGGGTGGTGGAAAGAGGTTGAACAGATGATAGTGTCAGGGTGCAGCCATGGCGCGTGAAGTGAGACAACCTGGAATAAAGAGAGATGGTAAAACAAATGTAATCTATGTTAGGTTTCCATGAATGTTAATCCAAACAAATCACATATCTTTATCACTTTCCAATAAAATACCTTTTCTAATTGTAATGGAGAGCATGAGAGATTACTGTTATCCCATGTGTTCGCGTGCGTGTGTGTTAGGGCTGCTCGATTATGGCAAAAATCATAATCTCGATTATTTAGGTCAATAATTGATATCACGATTATTAAAAAACAATTATCCATTTACTTTGAAAACATCAATTTATTGGAGAAAAAACATTTGAACAGTATGTTTTTAACAGATGATTACCCTGAACTTTAAGTATAATTCAACTGAAAAACCAATACAAAAAAAATGTATTTAAAAAAAGAAAAGAAAACAGTAATAATAATAATAAAAAAATAATCATTTTATTTTGATTACGTTGTTTTCGTAATCGTTGCAAGCCATAATCGTAATTGCGATTAAAATACGATTAATTGAGCAGCCCTAGTGTGTGTGTGATAAAGTATACGGGGTGTACTAGATTATAACTAGGTGATAATTGCATGCTGCTCAAATCATAAAAGTCTAACAAAGTCCCAAGAGAAGAAAAAGACATAGGGAATCTGAGATTAAGGTGAACCCTAATTGTGCATAAATATATATAATCTCTAATGACATCTGAAATCACAGACCAAGTTAATAGAATAACCTGAATCAACCTGACACCTGGATTTAAATACCACAGTGAATGGCATGTATACAAACAGTAACAGTGCAATCTATGGCCTTCATATAAACCGAATATTGCCACAGTCTCAGTTAAAAAATGACAGATTAGCTTTTCATTATTGCATTAAATGAAAGGATAACACTGCCTGGCAATATTCATAACTTTTAGATGTGTCAACATAATCAATAAATACATTGATCATTCAACAATTTGATGAATATGGATAACAAAGGCAATAGTAGTAAGGCTTAACCTGGTGTAACATGGTTCTTTGGAAGGTGCTCTCTCTCGTCTGTCTCTATATTAAGATGAATCAATCTATTTTAAAGCCTCACAAGGAAATCAAAGCATTTCTCTTTTGTGAAATGTAACAATCTCCCAGCCTTCAAACACCTTGCTACCATCGTGTCATGAATATCGAAGCATTGATCTCAGGCAGACTAAAAGGACTTGCTAAGAGAAGAGAGGCATCCACTTTACAGCACAAAGCAACGAGCCCTGAATACCAGCCTTTTGTATACATAAACAAAAAGACTAAAGGGACAACCTTGCATGATAGAAACACATCAATTATGAGAGAAGCGCAAGAAGGGTTTGTGGACAAAATCTCCATCGGAAAATGGTATTTTTCTTTTATTGTAGATAAATATGTATTTATAGTCTACTAAAATAATAAGGAGTTATAAATATGTCTTAGAATATAGCAAGTACAATTTCAAACGACTCCTGTTTGCTGCTGCACATCCTGCAATTATTGTACTTTTTTCAGTCATAATATACTTTATATAGAGAATAGCATTTTCAAGTAATATTCTTGAAATATTCATATAAATACATATATTTTTTTCACCATCTATTTCCAAACTACGAAACACAAAAGTGATTTAGCCATGGCAAAAAGAAAGTTTGAAAAATAACAAAGAGTCATGAAGCAGCAGCCACGGTGAGTTGTTAGATGAAGAGCTGCAGGGCAAACCGACTACTTTAAAGTCTGTGTTCACACTGTGAGCGCACCTAAATTCCATATCAACTGACTTTGAGAAAGTCGCAGAAAGGTGAGGCTTAACAACCAAATGCATCTCTGTTGCATGGATGGTAGAGAGGCATTGACGATTGCTGGATTTTATTGCTTCATATTTCTATTTGTAAATCCCCATATTCTATAAACAGGCAAAAGGAAAACAACAGCCTAAAGTCAACAGCAGTCCAAGATGGTGAGTTAACAACAACTAAGAACAAATTAACAAGTCAAATTAACACGGTAATAGTTCTGTCTTAATACTATTGTTATATTCTATGGTTCAATCACATTTTCTCCACAGAGGGTCTATAGACGAGAAATAGTTACCCGGATTGCTTTGTGCTTTGTTTCCACTGGATAACAGAACTACCTGGTTGCTTGGTGACACTGAGTGTGTGTTTGTTTGTCTTTTTTCATGCTGAGCATTAGGCATTACCTGGCACTGAGTGTCAAGAAAGAGAGCACATAGGGCCATGTTCACAGTTATACAATGCTGCATTGAGCCTCAAAGTACCCGTGTTAATTATGAATGCATGCAGAGTGATGGATTTATACATACACCTAGACACACACATAGAAAAAGCACAAGAGAGCAACAATGACCTTATAATGATATGGTAACTAACCTGTTGGATTGAGCTAGAGCTGAGATACAGTTAGTAGTTCTGGTCATTTTAACCATACTGTATGTAAAGAAAATATTTAAAAAAAAAGAACTGATTCGTTACTTTTAGAGATAGGCCTATTTTTGAGGATTTCCAGGCAAGTCCAAGGAGACACCGGGGTATTCCCAGATCAAGCTGCAGAAATGTTATATGTTATCTGTCTTGTTAGCGCCTCAGGATCCCAAGAGGGGCTGGGAGACGTTGCTGTGGAGAGACCTTGTTTAGCCTGCCGCTGGTTGGCATAAAAAAAGGATGAATGTTGTCCTCTGCACTTTGACAGACAGATGTACGAGACTTTGTTGGATGTACTATTTAGAAGCTAACTCAATTGGTAGTGCTTATCTAAAACAGGTCAGCAAATGGCTAGCCCTTTACCATCAAACACTATTAGCTTTGCCAAGCATTGTTGCCGACGCACCAGACAGCCAGTCATTTGTCTTGGGATTCCTCAAGAGAAGGGATTACCTGGTGCACTCGGCTTTTGAACACACATATAGCATAAGCAGCCTCCTCACACTCCAACAACGGAAAACACAAGAGGCCAACCAAAGCAGCTGTGGATAAGAATTACACCTGACAACACAAGCTGCCAAACATCAGTTAAAAGAGTTCATCCTCTCTGTTTTGGCTGTACAAAAAACCCTTACTTTTCCTCCCATTCACTTGACGTCCCTCTCTTATTTCGCTTGTGCTTGATCGGCATTGTCTCTTTCACTGCAGCTATGCATTCAAGCACAAAGACGAGCACATACACACATATATACACACACTTTGCATGCACACTCATGTAAACGCACACACAAGTGCATACACACAGACAGTGAGCTCTCTCAAACAAAGCAGCCCAGTGTGTTGATTGAGACGCACGGCTGACAAGAATAAAGGGCTCAGCAGTGAAAGAACTGTGACAATGAAGACTACGGGCCCTAGGAACAGAGAGGCAGTCCTCTCTGGAATCCATGGGGAAAACACTTCACATTCCACACACACACACACACACACACACACACACACACACACACACACACACACACACACACACACACACACACACACACACACACACACACACACACACACACACACACACACACACACACACACACACACACACACACACACACACACACACACACACACACACACACACACACACACACACACACACACACACACACACACACACACACACACACACACACACACACACACACACACTTAAACTAAAGCATGTGGTTTACCTGACTTGATTTCACCATCAATAACCAATGGTCAACTGAATTAATGCAATACACAAGTTGGACAAAACTCATTCAATACTGTTTTCAGAAATATTTTGCTTTACATGTATCTCTTTATGTTGCATGACTATTTACCACTGAAGTTGGGGAAAAACGTACTATTTTTAACCTTACATGACAGAATCTGTACTAGATAATACCTTACAGCTACTTGCCTGTCTATCTCAAAGAGAAAGAGAGAGGGAGAGAGAGAGAAGAGAGAGAGAGAGAGAGAGAGAGAGAGAGAGAGAGAGAGAGAGAGAGAGAGAGAGAGGTCTCTGAGGCCTAAACAACGTTTCTATGACACTGTATTCCAATAACATAATACATCATTCAAATCCAATATTTGGTCAGTTATTATTTATTCGTTCTTCACACATCCGATTTTGCATTGTATTCGCTGTCAGCGCTTCAAAGAGGTTTGCATCAAAGAAAACACACATAAAGGACAATGTTTCATGTGCTCTGACTGATTGACCATCAAAAGAATACAAATCAAGAACAAATGTTATTAAGGCGGATGTAAACACACCCTAAAAAAGGGATAGCTTCTAATCCAGGTCTACAATGAGTGGAAAACATTACTAAGTTTTGACAGAATTTGGAGCTTTCTGATGTCTCAGTTTGACATGTTATGCAATTGTGACATCCAATTCTGGAAGCTGAGTAATGCTAAGGTCTCCTATCTTTCTCGTCCTTTTGCAATCAGCAAGCACAGCGACTTAAAATAAATAAGTCATTTATGTGAATAACAGTTCCACTTATAGGCTGTTTCATTTCTTCAAAGGCAGATATTGGAATAATTTGAAAAGTATTCTTTGAATTTCGTAAATCTTTTCATCTTTTTTTCTACTGTATTCCAAAAAGACAATAATTAAATTCCCTTCAGTCGAAATATCATTAGGATCTATCATAATAACAACTAGAGCTATTATGAATAATGGTTATTATATTTATCCGTCTTTATGCATATAGTGCAACAGGTGCACGAGACAACCTCCTCCATTATTTGCCTTGCTACATGCACATCGTGTGTTTGTCTACCAGTTAGTCACAGTGGTTTTCCAAAGTTTGATATCTTACATTGCGCGTGGGATTGTGTCACGCGCTTGCGTAACTGACAGGTGATGCATTGTGATCGCTATTCGGAAGTGACATATTGAATTCAACGAATCTAAACATTGCACAATATTATTTATATATAACTAAAAAGTAAGAACATGATGACAAATGTTATTGATTCATACGATACGAGCCCTTCAACCTCCATCTAGGCTACTGCTGACTCACCACATATTTGGTCTGTGATGTGCTAGTGTAATTATATATTCATGGGCGAAAAACTTCAAAACGCAGACCTTACGACTAAATAACACTTATAACAGTAATAAAGTTATTTGTCTGGGTATTCAATGACAGTCAACAGTTAACACCTCCTCGCAGCAGGCCATCCCTGAGCCGGCGCATTGCTCTCTAATCCTATCAGCACATAAACACAAAGGAGGTAAAATGTGTGAACCAGTCTTACTTTGGTGGATATCTTTACTGGGCCCGTGGCGACAAGCTTTACGGACCTCGCTGTAAAATCATCTTCCTCCGGTGCCCGGTGACACAGTGC
The DNA here is from genome assembly GCF_902827175.1 of Gymnodraco acuticeps. Classification (NCBI taxonomy): domain Eukaryota; kingdom Metazoa; phylum Chordata; class Actinopteri; order Perciformes; family Bathydraconidae; genus Gymnodraco; species Gymnodraco acuticeps. Next base: position 1,058,432 of record NW_022990947.1, read on the forward strand.
ACTGGTTCTGCAGCAGCTGCTCCCTGCTTCAGTCTGTTGTGGAGGAAATCCCTTTGACTGGCAGCTGAAACGACCAATAAGCGGCGAGCTGAGTGGGCCACCGTGCATATTTTATCCAATCAGAGGCTAGACTTACAGCTCGAGGCGCAGGATCACTTCAGTTCAGAACCACAGGAGCTGTCCAGAGCAGCACGCGGCGGCAGGATGCAGGTAACCTAACCTGTGCGTTACCTGCCAGCCTATTAGTACAGCAAAGGTTCAAGGTGCGGTTAGGGGACCAGCAGGAGGCCTTAATAAGAGGTGTCCATGTCTCAACCTGAATGTTATCGTGGATGTGACTTTCTTTTAATTCGGAAAAAGGTGATGATCCCTAGCTATTACCCATTACATTACATTGCATTTAGCTGACGCTTTTATCCAAAGCGACTTACAATAAGTGCGTTCGTCCAACAAAATACAACTTGAAGAAAACAGAATCATAAAAGTACATCAGGTTTCATAGAGCAAACACATTTCAAGTGCTACTCCTTTATTAGTACCCCATCCAATCTAGTTTCTCTCCCAGGTCTTTATCTACATCTACGTCAGTTGATGTCACTCAGGTTAAACCATCTAACCAGCTGTCAGGCCTGTTATCTTGAAGATAATTGTAGTTTGATAGAGTTCGTATACAATTCCATATAATACAGCCTGTTCATTTTAATATTTGTAAAATTCAATATTCTAATTTCTGGGATTCTTCATTAATCGTTCAAATTGATGAAGCCTATTGACAAGACTGGCAGACAAACTGTTCAGAAGATAACAAAAATAAACCTTTCTCAAACAAACTTCTTATCAATATGTATGGTGCTACAGTAAGGTTTATGAGTTTGGTACTGGTGTGCATTACACCAACTTTCTCAAAACTACATTAATACTTCTCTCCACTTGGGGGCAGTGGAAACAAGCTATATACCTATAGACACAACACCGGCATACAATCAGTCACCTTGTGAAATTAGGATATAAGGGCTAAACCAGTGGCGTAACAAGGTTGTGATTGGCCCCGGTGCAAATATTGTTTGGGGGGGGGGCACTCAGAAGCGCCACATGTATAGGCTATCAACAACAGCCCGCCCTGGCCTCAAACCACCTCAGCCTGACAACGGCACAGCGAACTAAGAAGAGGATTACACCTGTTTCCTTGATGTTTGTCTCTGGGGAATGGGCCGGTTGCTATAATATAGCTTTTGATCTTGGCGTCAGGGGTCTCAATAGCGCCATAGAGTCCCCTATCGGTTGGGGCCCTTGGGGGAACTGTTGGACCACCACCGGGCACAGCTAAATCCAGCCTCTCCTCCTGGCTGGCTGGAGAAGAAGGTTGCACAGCCACGGCTTCACTTGTGGAGCTAGATGGCAATGATGGTCGTGAGTCAGGTGAGCTATCGTTAGCCTCCGGCTCCCGTTGCACGTCAACATTGCTTACGTTAGCGCTCGATTTCGAGGACGATGTATGACCAAAAAAACGGTCTAATTTTGTCAGTTTAGCTGTTACATCTCATTGTTCTCTCTTGTCCTTTCTCTTTTGAACGCCGCTCTTGTGCTTTGGTTTGCTGTACATTATAAATGCAAGCTATTCAATTTGTATAATGCTGCCGAACTTGCTGCTGCTATACAGTACAGTACAGGTTGATTAAGCGGTTTGCTCGTCACGCAAGGTATCACATGACATGAAAGGGAACAAGGTCATTGGACAGACAAATTACAAATTAATTTAGGTTGCTTGGTTACTTTGAAGACTGCGTGAACTGGTCAATGCCATTGGGGCCCCAAAAAGCCCCTGGCCGGCTCTGGGCCCCGGTTACGCCACTGGGCTAAACAAAGCAGTTTTCCATCAATACATCTAGCAGGGTTAAGGATTGGGAAAAATACAATTTGACGGTATAATAATAATATTAAGAGTTTATGAATACAAATAAACTCAACAGCATTTCTTAATGTATCTTTTTCTTCACCGAGTTGATTAAAGATGAATCTCAGTCAATAGATGACATGTATAGACGTGTAGCCCATTCCGGAAACCAATTTTATTCCATATGAATTTTACTACAAAAACATCAAGTCAGTAGAAAAATAAGCTTAAACAAACCTGTAGCGTTAACACTGAGGAATATCAGTACCAAACATGCAACAAAAACGTTTCATTCCATGTCAAATTGTCTTGGCAAGTGATCCAAACTAGAAGAACATTATACATTTGAGGTAAAAAAAAAAGTCATCTGAATTAATTTCAGAAGCACTGAACTGAAGAGTCAAGAATATGTGAAATTATGGCAAGCCGCTTTAAAATAGATAAAGGATCATTAGCAAGGAAAGGATACATCCCAATCACTTGTTTCATAAGTCTGTGTTAAAAGAGTGAGAGCTGTTGTGGGGGTGACATGCTGTATCCCACATGTAGCGTCCTTTATGGAAAACAAGTCAGCTAAAGGAAAGTCGTTCAGCACTCAAAGTGTGTCCTGCAGGTCTTTTAAAACACTGTCCTGTCCACATTCTCATGCCTCCCCTGCTTGTTCTGCTTCAACGCTCACCATTTCACCCTCCACCTCTACCTCCACCTGAGAGTTCACCACCTGCTGCCCATCCACTTCAGTTGTGGTCATATGCACCACCTGGATTTGCACCCCGGCCTGCTTTAATCTTTCCACGTCCTCCTCACACATCTCCGTCACCCCTCCGTCCTCCACCAACATTGTCGTAGTCTCCTCCATCTCCATCACGTCCACAGGCTCCACTGTGACGTGTTCCACCTGGATCCCGTCATCCAGCAGGACAGTTTCCGTCCCTTCTATGCTCTGGGTTGCAATGGCGAGTGCGGCGACAGAGTCGGTGATGACTACTTCTTCTATTGATTTGTCGTCCTCAATGGAGTGCACGTGTTTGAGGTGGGTCTTTAGTTCTTTGGGGTGGGTAAACCACAGGTCACACATGGTGCAGTGGTTTGGCTTGTCGCCTGTGTGGCTCACAAGATGGTCCTTGAACTCGTCCCATCTGTTGAATACACTGCTGCAGACCTGATGATGGAGAAAAAAAGTCATTAGATGTCTTGATTTGTCAAACAAGTAAAACCATTTTTTTTAACTAATAATTGTATAATTATAATTATTATTATAACTGTTTTAAGCTCTGAGGCAAATGAGGCCGCAAAAAATCACCTGTAAAGCACAACGGCCAGAAGGACCAAGTTTATTAATAACATTAATAGTCAGATATAGGGCTGGGCAATATAATTAAATATGATATTTGTATTGATAGGAGACTAGATATTATCTTACATTTGGATATGTCTTATCATTGTCGTTTCTGTTTCATAACAGTAATGTGATGTCAAGTTTTGAACATACCAGAGCTCTAGCTGTTTATATATAATTTACCTTGCCCATTTAGTCATTACATTCACATTACTGATGATATATTTAACAAAAATCTCATTGTGAAAATATTTTGTTGAAACAGCAATAGTAAATCGAAAATGGAAAGTACTTATACAATCTTGACGACTCCTCAAAGCTCTTTACATACATGTCACGATTATAAAGAGCAATGTGCCATTTTTGCTCAGGGAAGCTAACATTCTCACACATTCATAGCTCAGGAGCAACTAGGGGTTAAGTATCTTGGTAAAAGATAAATCAACGTGTTGATCGTACTGGGCTGGGATCGAACTCACAACCTTCCGGATAAAAGACGACTGCAATCGCTTTCAGCCATAATCAACCTGATGTAAAGCCTACAATATCATCACAATATAGCTAATATCGTTATTGTTGTTTTTTGGTATAAAAAATAGGCATGACATTTACGTTTATCAATTCCCCCTTAATTCAGTCCATGACAAAACAGTGTCAACTTCATTACACCAATTATGACTTTATCATATCACAGAATGTCTGGGTGTTATGTATTTGTGAAGTAATAATAATAATAATAATAATAATACATGGGACTTTTATAGCACTTTTCATGAAACTCAAAGACGCTTTGACAGAGAGTTAAGAAAAATAAAGACAAGAGAAAAAAAAAAAAAAATAAATAATAGATAAAGAAATACAAAAAGAGATAAACAAAACAGAAAATAGGGGGGAGGGGGGTGGTCAGTGGTTGAATGCAGTGTTGAACAGGTGGGTTTTGAGTGATGTTTTGAATGCTGTGAGGGAGGAAGAATCTCTGATGGATTGGGGTAGTGAGTTCCAGAGGGTGGGTGCAGCAACAGAGAAGGCTCTGTCGCCCCAGGACTTGAGGTTGGTCCGGGTGGGGAGGGACAGGAGGTTGGCAGTAGGAGAGCGGAGGGAGCGAGTGGGAGTGTGTCTGTGGAGGAGGTCAGTCAGGTAGGATGGGGCCAGGTTATGGAGGGCTTTGTATGTCATCAGGAGGATCTTGTACTGAATTCTCTGGGGGATGGGGAGCCAGTGGAGCTTGATGAGGACGGGTGTAATGTGTTCACGGATTCGGGTGTGGGTGAGTAGACGGGCGGCGGAGTTCTGGATATATTGAAGTTTTTTGAGGATTTTTGCAGGTGAACCGTAGAGGAGGCTGTTGCAATAATCTAGACGGGAGGTGATGAAGCCGTGGATGAGGGTTTCGGCAGCAGTGGGAGAGAGGGATGGACGTAGACGGGCGATGTTTTTGAGATGGAAGAAGGCTGTCTTTGTGATCTGTTTGATGTATTTGTTGTAGGAGAGGGTTTGGTCAAATATGATGCCTAGGTTCCGGATGTGAGGGGAGGTTTGAACTGGGAAGCCGTCTATGTTGAGGGTGAAGTTATGGATAGGTGTGGTGAGCTTGTTTTGTCCAATGATTATTATTTCAGATTTATCGCAGTTGAGTTTCAGGAAGTTAAGTTGGAGCCAGGATTTTATTTCAGTGATGCAGTTTGTCAGGATGGAGTGGGTAGCAGTGGAGATGGACTTGGTGGAGATGAGAAGCTGGATGTCGTCGGCAAAACAGTGGAATTGAAGTCCATGACGGCGGATTATGTGACCAAGGGGAAGCAGGTAAAGGATGAAGAGGAGGGGGCCGAGAACTGAACCTTGAGGGACACCTTGGGGGAGAGGAGCGGTGGGGGATTTGCAGTTATTGATGTAGATGAACTGGTTTCTGTCAGAGAGGTATGAGGTGAACCAAGAGAGGGCAGTGCCGGTGATGTTGAAGGTGGTTTCAAGACAGGTGAGGAGGATGGAGTGATTGATGGTGTCGAAGGCAGCGCTGAGGTCAAGGAGGATGAGGATGTTGAGGTTACCAGCATCGGAGGAGAGGAGAAGGTCATTTGTAATTTTGAGGAGTGCAGTTTCGGTACTGTGGTTTGAGCGGAATCCGGATTGAAAAGTTTCATAGAGGTTATTAGCAGAAAGATGATGCTTAAGTTGTGACGCTACAGCACGTTCCAGAACTTTTGACAGAAAGGGTAGGTTCGAGATTGGTCTGAAGTTATTAGGGTTGTCAGGGTTTAGTCCGGGTTTTTTCAGAATAGGGGTGATAGCAGCTATTTTGAGGGACGGTGGGACGGTGCCAGAAGACAGGGAGGAGTTGATTGCTGTAGTGATGAGTGAAGAGAGAGTAGGAAGGCAGGCCTTAACAAAGCTGGAGGGGAATGGGGTCCAGGGTGCAGGTGGCAGTTTTCATTCCTGTGAGGAGATCAGAGAGGTCAGTAGGGGAGACAGGGGAGAACTGGGACAGGGGTTGGCAGGATAAGGGGGGGGGGGGCAGGTGGCTTGAGGGAGAGCTGGTGTGGTAGTGGTTAAGCTGCTGTAAATGTTGTCTATTTTGCTTTGAAAAAATGTGAGAAAAGAGCTGCATTTGTCTACTGTGAATGACTGAGTGGTCGTGTCCAGGGGGCTGAGGAGTTTGTTTATTGTGGAGAAGAGTGTTTTGGGGTTGCCGGAGCCAGAGTGGATTAACTGAGAGTAGTAGGTGGTGCGGGCATGGGAGAGGGCATCTTTATATTGCTGTAGGTGGTCCTTGTAGGTTTGAGAATGAATTGTGAGACCTGTTTTATTGCGGAGTCATTCAAGTTGCCGGGCACGGGTTTTCATCAGACGGAGTTTAGGGGTGAACCAGGGAGCAGAGTGGGTGAAGGAAACTGTTTTGGTTTTTATGGGTGCAAGTTGGTCAAGGCAGGAGGACAGAATGTTGTTGTAGTAGTCAGTGAGATCAGAGGGGCTATGGAGGTCCACAAAGGGAGTGGTGGATATTTTTTCAGAGAGGGAGGATGAGAGCGAGGTAGCTGAAACACAGCTTAATTTACGGAAGTTGATTTTGCGTTTTTGCTTTGGTGGTGGGGTGGGAATGTTGATGGTCATGGTGATGGCTAAGTGGTCGGAGAGGAAGAGGTCTGAGCCAGACAGATGGTGAAGGTTTAGTCCAGTCGAGCAAACAAGATCCAGAATGTGGCCACGGTTATGGGTCGGAAAGTTGACATGTTGAATGAGGTTGAAGCAGTTAAGCATGTCCATGAAGTCTGTAGTTATTGTAGAGTCAGTGGAGTCCATGTGGATGTTGAAATCACCAAGTAGGAGGACTGAGGTGGAGAAAGAACAGAGCTGGGTCAGAAATTCAGAGAAATCAGAGAGGAATGATGGGTTTGGTTTGGGAGGGCGGTAGACAACTGCCAGGACTGACTGTGTGTAACCAGAGAGTTTAAAAGCCAGGTGTTCAGGTGTTCAAATGAAGGAGCAGATGAGATGGGGATGAGGCTGGTTTTAATGTCCTGTCGGTGTATTACGGCAATTCCACCACCTCGGCCCTCCGAGCGTGGCTTATTTATGTATGAGTATCCATTGGGTGTAGTGAGGTTGAGTGAGAGATAATCCAGAGGTTGTTGCCAGGTTTCTGTCAGACAGAGAAAGTCCAGTTTATTGTCCAGAATGAATTCGTTGAGAATGTGGCTTTTATTGTTGAGGGACCGGATATTAAACAGAGTGAGCTTCATATTTCTTTGTGTGGTAAGGATTGACTCAGGTGTCATTGCCAGGGCTTGCAGACAGGGGTTGTGATGACGTAGTCGAAAGGTGGGTGTGCGCTCAGCTGACCAGAGTACGGGGATGGAGTGACCTGTGTGAAAGTAAACAAACTTGCCACCGGAGCCTCTATGGATGTATCTGGTTCGTTTTAAAAGTTTGTGGTTTTTGATGGCAGAGATGCATAACGGTGTGGAATGGCTGTTGAGTTGTAGAAGTCTCGCAGCGGAGTACCTCAATGCCATGCCAGGCAGGAGAGACGGAGCGTTGAGTGTACAGGTGAGCCGGGCAGCCGCTAGCATTAGCAGCTAGCGGGTATCCTGCAGCTTGATGACTGCAGAGATGCAGGCAGCTAGCTCCAGGTAGTCCACAGAAGAGGGGTCCAGGCCAGCCAAAGGCAGGACACGTTTTGAAAAGTCCGGGAATGGGGTGGAGGCAGCGTTGGAGGAGCTAGGCAGGTGAAGCCGGGAGGATCAGAAGGAGAGCAGGTGGAGCGGCGAAACGGAGCCGGTGTTTTCAGGTAGGAAAACACGGACACTTTCACACATCTCAGTGATCCAGGCAGTGGAAGATTGACATATATCTTAACCGGACTGGTCAGCCAAAAAGCTGCTAAGAAATGTTGAGGAAAGAGTAGAAAAAATCCAGACAGAGAAGCGGCGAGCAACCGACGCCAGCGTCCTCTCACATCCGGGTTACAAACTATTATTAAGTAAATAAATAAATACATACAATGTTAAAGAAGCGGGACATTTTTGTTTCCTACTATAGACGCCGCACTGGCAGGTCAGCACTTGATGGCCTTGATACTGAACAAATTGTACCTGGCATTCGTAGAGTTTCTTGCGTCCCTTCTTGGCTCCGGCCCCATCCTGACAGGCTGCCATATGGCACTTCAGTGTGCTGTTCCTTGCAAATCGCTCATGGCAAGCTGGACACTCGTAAGGTTTTTCACCTACAGATAGGACATATAAAGCCAAACATGTATGTCAATGCTTGATGTATAAAACATTAACAATGCATTATTATAGATTGTACTCATTTAAATTTGAACTGAACATAACCAGCTTTATTTCCATTCTTACCAGTGTGCTTCCGCAAGTGCTCCTTAAAGTGGCCGAAGTGGTCAAAGTGCTTTTTACAGTATTCACAAACATGTACTTTCTTCTGGGGTTTCTGGTTTTGAGACAGCTCTTCTGCATCAAAATGAAACGTGTTGATGTGCTGCTTCAAGGCGCCTTCTCGCGTGTAGGCTTTCCCGCAGTGGTCGCACACGTGGGTTTTTTCCAGCGAGCCCAGGTGTGTTTTCAAGTGCTGTTTCAGGTGGTAGTATAACTTGAAGCTTCGATCACACTTGTTGCAGCGAAACATGTTGTCCACTTGGGAAATCTGGACTTCTACGACCTCGACATTCTCCAACACTTTTGAGGCAGTCACTGTTTCCTCCTGATACACAACCTCCTGCCAAGCACAAACATAGAGAAGGTAGGGTTCATCCTTTCAAATCTAATGCCATCTTTACATAGTTTACCAGTTAATGTACCATAAGAACATGAAACTCAGCTTATATTAAGCTCTGTACAATTAAAAATCAACAAACCTCCTCTATTCCTCCCTTCCTAATGATATGTAGCGCAGGTTCCCCTTGTTGATACTTGCTGGTTATGTCAGCCAGAAGGGCCAAAGCAGAGTCATCTGACGCCTGAGCATTCCTCGCTGCATCCACCACCTCCTCCAGTCCAGTCTCCTCCACTTCGATGGCCCCTTCCCCTATTACCTCAATCTCCACCTGGAGAACAGACAGCATTCAGTCATTACAGTCCAATGCATGGACACAGTAAGGACCACTTGTGTTTACTTCATACAATAAATAGATGTACCAACAAGAACAAATCTTAGTGGTGGAAAATTGCACTGATATTTCAGCTGATCCTATTGTCCACTGCTTTGCAAGGAATGACATCTCCATGAGTGTGACCAGCACAAAGTTACTGACCTGTTCCCCTTCCACTGAAGGGAGGGTTTCTGTAATCACATTGGATGTCTCAGCTATTTTCCTCTTTTTGCCTTTGCTCTTTGCCGTCAGCGATGGATTTTCATGTATCCTACAGAAGCAGAGAAGCTCTTGGTGAGAGGTAACAATGTTTATACAAAGAAGGCCAGAGAACGATTATTTTCTAGCTCCTCAAATCTTTCACCACTGAATTTGTGAATTCAATATTTTGAATTCTAATAGTGACAATAATGCAAGCCTTATCTGTAGTGATAAGTAAAATGTTTGCATGTGGGACTCACTTATTGTTGAGCGCTTTGATGGCCTCCTGCATCTGGAGGTATTCTGCAGCCTTCCAGACGTCAAAGGCATCCTCCTCTCCAACTACAACTAATGTTGCTGTGTAAGTGAACTCCATCAGTTGGCGAAAGGCTGTGTTACTCACTCCTGTCAGAGTAAGACACAGCAGCACTCGTGAGTTAAAGCTGTTATTTATAACATACTAACAAACACAGTAACATATATTGGACTACTTGTATTTGATTAAAACACATAATACCTTCTATCTCCACCAGTGGCTCTTGGGTAAAATCCTGAAAGAATTTATGGAAAAACTGACTGCATGCTGCCAACACTGCTTTGTGGGCTCTGAAATGATGTCCTGTAAAAGACAAGAGACATGCATATATAATACATTGCTCAGGATTTAATCATAAAGATGAACTATTATATACAGACTCAGACTGCAAGGAATCTGGGTGTGACCCTAGATAACAACCTGTCCTTCACTGCAAACATCGCTGCTACAACCCGTTGCTGCAGATACACGCTTTACAACATCAGGAAGATACGTCCCCAGCTGACCCAGAAAGCGACTCAGGTTCTGGTCCAGGCTCTCGTCATCTCACGCCTAGACTACTGCAACTCCCTCCTGGCTGGTCTACCTGCATGTGCCATCCGACCTCTGCAGCTCATCCAGAATGCAGCGGCTCGTCTGGTCTTCAACCTTCCTACAATTCTCCCACACCACTCCGCTCCTCCGCTCCCTTCACTGGCTTCCGGTAACTGCTAGAATCCACTTCAAGACACTGGTACTTGCTTACCATGCTGCGAATGGATCTGGCCCTTCCTACATCCAGGACATGGTTAAACCGTACACCCCAGCGCGTGCACTACGCTCTGCATCAGCCAAACGACTCGCTGCACCCTCGCTGCGAGGGGGACCCAAGTTCCCATCGGCGAAAACACGTGGGTTTGCTATCCTGGCTCCAAGATGGTGGAATGAGCTCCCCATTGACATCAGGACGGCAGATAGCTTGCACATCTTCCGGCGCAAACTGAAAACTCATCTCTTTCGACTCCACTTCGAGCGATAGAATTATTAACGAAGCACTTATATACTAATAAAGGACTGGCTTATCTAAAGCCAGTTGAGTAGCACTTGAAATGTTTGGCTCTATGAAACCTGATGTACTTATATGATTCTGTTTTCTTCAAGTTTGTATTTTGTTGGTCGAACGCACTTATTGTAAGTCGCTTTGGATAAAAGTGTCAGCTAAATGCAATGTAATGTAATGTAATACAGTATATACTGTATATATGCCTACTTACCATCCACAATCAAGGTAATGTCCGTGAACTGGTCTAGCTGCCGTTGTTCATTAAGTTTGTCCATCATGACTTTGTAATGTGCTGGGTACTCATCGCCCTCCAGCTCCACCTCCACCTCAGCCGCCATTATTGACCTTATCCTTTTCTATGCAGAATGGAGGAAGATGGACATACAATTATTAACACAGCTATTAGCTAAACCGAACATCTCACACACACACCTTACAATGTACTTTGATTGACCTGGCTTCCTAGATCAATTTTTAATAATTGTTTTCAATTCTTCTAAGGACAAAAGACAAGAGATTCAAGCATTTTAAAACGCATAAGATCACATTTGGTGTAATTAAATGATGATAAACAAACCCTAAAATAAAAATAAATTGTATTTAATATTTAGGGCTGTATTTTCTGGCTCCATAAATTAGTTTTCATTCATGGGTTTTACATCATGATCAAACCTCCAATAAATAGTAAATAAAATAGTGTGTCATGACCTCACTGACATGACATGAGATCTGAGTGTGTAACCTCTGATTAACCACTGCACTGCAGTCAATTGAACCCCACATTGTTCAAATATAAACACAGTTAGAAAAGTGCTGCCCCTTCATTCATATTCCCACATTGCACTTGCACAACCCCACATCTCTTATCTTACTCAGTTTGTGTCTATCTTACATTGCAGGCAACAAGGAATCGACCTGACATGTCTCTTTACAGGTCATTTTAGAATAATAACAAAGTCACGAGTTGTGTAAGTGTGAATACTATTAAACACTGAAGGAGACAACACAAAAACACAGGGATTTGAGCAGAAGCTTGTGAGCAGTCAGTGACGCACATGTGTTAAAAGCTCTGCAAGTTTGCCAACATTTCGAAAAAAAAGAAAAAGATAACATAACATGTAAAATGAACGCATTTAACATTTTGGTCAAAGCATCGCTGAATTGTCTGTTTTAGAGCGCAGCAGACAGAGGGGAAATCATCTGAGGTTCAAATCTTAATAAAGGCTCTACATGGCAACAACATTGCACAGAGGAAGTCAAAGTATGGGCCCATTAGAACCACATCACAAGCTGGTATAACGTTACGCCAGCCGATAACTGATAATCACCTTGTGAAATAAAACAAGTAACCCCTGTCTAATTTTAAGAGCTAACCCTTTCCTGTCACACAAGAAGACGGGCACATATTTCAACCAATAACCCCACACATGGGTGTTCATTTGGCTAACAACTTTGCTAGTTCAGCTCGACATTAGCTTAACTTGCTAACATACACTCCTATCCCACAGAAGCACAACACAAAGAATTTACCAAACTCGAGGCATAGACAACCAAAGCCCAGCACTCCAGGCCTGGATAGCCCCGTGTACTCGTTTAGATACCGGAACATGAAGGATATAAACATGGTACAAGCCCAGAGTGTCGCAGGTAACGGGCCTCTTAGCACGCTCGCCATTTCGCGTTTGACAATCAACATTACGTCATCAAACCGCGCATTAAAATACACTTTTCCCGGACAGATTTCTTAATTATAACCTCCGTGGAACAAAATGCACCCTACAAACCAGCGATATGCATACCTGCAGTATGGTTACGCTGCTTCAGAAAGTTGTTTTGCGATAATATTTCCCTCGACTCATGTAGCACTGTTCTTCTCTCGTTGCTCCAAAAAGGGCGGTCGTTCTTCAACCGTAGAGCCTCGGATTCCCAGAAGCCATTGCGAATTCAAGGACGCGGAAAAGCGTTGCCTAGTGACGGCGGTGAGTGACGACTAGCTTTTCTAGCTTCTTTATCAACTTTTAGCAAACTAACTACCAAATAATGCAAGTGTATTCAGGTGTATTAAATGGCACATGTATCATCTACTGATTCAATATTAAGAAGAATGACAATGCTTCAAAATAACCCCACAATGACCTTAAATGTTAGAGCCTGTTGTTACATAAAGTTACTATTATTAAGTATGCTTATGTTGTAGGCTACTAGGTTAATGTATATTGCAATGTATGACACAGTTTATGTATCAGTGCTGTATAAGCAGGGTCAAATCTGCATTGAGATGGTTACTTGAGACCAAACCATGTTATAAGAAAAAAAGAAAATAAAAAAGGTCTTGCTTAAAATATAACTAAAGAAGAGGCATGTTCCTATTTCCTGTTCTCATTTGCCATCAAAATGTTATGGACAGGGTCAGCACTCAGACTAAAGCTAAGTTCTGATAAATTACCACTGAAGCTTGTGCAAACAATTTACTTATCAACATTGAATATACATATTCTACAAAGCACAGTCACATCCAACAACTAGTTGGACCCGCTTATTGAAACACTAAAAAATAACCAAACAATCTAATACTTACGTAGCTTAAATCAGGGGTGTCAAACTCAATTTCATCTCGGGCCACATTAGCATGGTTGCACTCAAAGGGCCAGTTTTATATATAAGACTATATAAAAATACATATATAAATATTTCATATAAAAATAATGTATTACATTATTGCCTCTGAATTGGATTATTATCGGATAGGCTAATAACTTCATAATTAACTACGTCTGAAAGCAGAGGTCTAGAGCAAATAATTGCAAGTCTCTTCAGTGAGCATTTGACAAAATGTTTTAAAAAGAAAAGCCAAATTCCGGAAAAAAAGTCAAAATAAAATTTAAATAAGATAAATGAGACATTTTGAAAAAACATTCTGAGAAAAAGGCAAATTCTAAGAAAAAAATGAATATTTTGAAGAAAAATATTAAAATTCTGAGAAAAAAAGGCAAATTTGAGATGCATTGTGGGACATGTAGTTTATGGGCAACGTGCTTCTGTAAATCGGCATGTAACCGTATAATAAACATATAATATTATTTGCAAGCTCTTGTGGGCCACAGCAAATGAAGTCACGGGCCGGATTTGGCCCCCGGGGCCTTGAGTTTGACACCCCATTTGTCATGACCTGGCTCAGGCAGTCACAACAAAAAGGGAGACAACACAATTTGCGTTTAAAACAATACTTTATTAACCAAATTAAATAACCAAATTAATAATGTACCAATGAAGTGTGATAAACAATAGAGTCAGTGGTGTGTGCAGCGCATGTTTGAAGAAGGTGTGAGTGTGAGTGAGTGTTGTAAACAGGGACGGCACCAGGGGGGAGCTAGGGGGTGCTGAAGCACCCCCCAGGATTGCCAAAGCACCCCCTAAGCACCCCCAAGAAATATGTTTTTTTTTCGAAAATTATTATTATTTTTATTAAATTAGAAAAATTATTGATTACATCAATGCAAATGTGAAACAAATAAATGTTTGACCAAAAACATAAAGCCAACACAGGTGATATGATTAGGCCAATGGCCAGCACCCATTCGATTTTTGACCTACCTATCGGCTAAATTACTTTGTGACACTTGATTGACTTCCTGTTAGCTGGAGCCCCAAATGATTTGCTAACAGCAAAGTGACACATTGATCGTTTTTTAGTCCTTAAACGTCCACGTGTGGACACTCAATCAAAACCACCTAAAAGCGAGAGGGATTCTGCACATAATAGGCCTCGTGAGTACAAGTAGCTTACTTCTGGGTCTGTTTCATTCAAGCTCTGCTCTGTGTGTGTGTGTGTGTGTGTGTGTGTGTGTGTGTGTGTGTGTGTGTGTGTGTGTGTGTGTGTGTGTGTGTGTGTGTGTGTGTGTGTGTGTGTGTGTGTGTGTGTGTGTGGCACGAGCCATTTTGTGTGCGTGCGCAAGCGAGCGAGAGAGAGAGCTCGCGCACCGGTGGGTATCTACCGGAGATCGTTGTGGTTAGCATATGGTGCTAGCTAGCCAAGCTAACGCATATAAGGAGCTTTTTCAACAACAAGGTGGAGGGAGAACTCTCTCCTGTCAGATTGAGAGTCTCAGATAACCTCAGCTCAGGTGAAGTAAAGGACTCTCAGTGTTTAGTTAACTTTAGTCTAGTTATCTCAGTGGGTCTCAAACGGTTTGTTTTAAAAGGGGAGTGATTTGTAAAATATCTATAAAGAAATAGAAAATCTGTTTACAGTTATGTTTCATATGTATGTTGAGAGATACTGTATATCCATAGATCTCTTCATTTTGGCTCTCAAAGTGCACCAGATTGATGCTTTTAACTTCAATATTTTAAAAAAAAATCTTCCCGGGGGAGCCCCACTAGAGGAGGTGAGGACCCTCCTAGAGGAGGTGAGGTCCACTCCCCACTTGTAAAAATAGCACTTTAACCCACACCTATATGCCGTGAGCTGATTACCGAGCCTTCATTGTAACAGTCGCGGGTACACTGTGTGTGTGTGTGTGTGTGTGTGTGTGGGGAGTGTTGCAGTAGAAAATTCAACTGTAGCGCTGGTGCATTAATGGGAAACCCTGAGCACCCTCTATGAAACGTCAAGCTACCCCACAGCACCCCCTAGAGAAAATCTCTGGCGCCGCCACTGGTTGTAAAGTGCAAACAAAGCAAGAGATAAACCAACCAAACCAAAGTCTGGCTATGGAGACGGCCAGCATTTAAATACCTCAGCACACCAGCCTATGAGCTGAATTTGGTTAGCTGAGGACCTGCAGGTGAGAGGCAGAGGTTAGAGAGCCTCACCAGATTGCAATGGCAGAGAGACTCGATGATGTCCCCACGGGGGCGTCACACTAGATAACACATGTGTTATCTTAAGTTTGTGTGCATCATTACTATCCATTCAGATCTCTTGAAACTTACTGATATGCAGGTCAGTGTGACCTGTTCAAGAAAAAGTGTCACAGTGCCAGACACTGTAAATGAGGTTGGCTGATGGATGCTAGACCTCACTCCTGGCATAAGACACTGATACCATAATTTTCTGTGTTCTGCTGCACCAAATTTGACCTTCGTTCATATCTGTTTTGTGACCTTGTAGATCTTCAAATTTAACTTCTACCTCAGGGATTTCTGTTGTGCGTCCCCCATGTTGTATGTAATGCTTTTTGTGTATTCCGGCTGCAAATTGCAGCCCCAAATGTTAAAGGAATACTACTAACATTGTTTGATACAGGGTTTGACTCACATGATTCTGGCAGAACTTCTGAAATCAGCACAAGCAGCAGAAAATTAACTATTCTATTCATGTATATCGCTATCTCTTATATTTAAATGGAAGAATTAGAGAACCTTGTAGAGGGTGATGGAACTATGACCCTGAACCCCAACAACACTGCATGCATACATCCCAAAAGAACATCATGAAGAAAAACCAACAATTGTATACACCCTAACAACAAGCTGCAATGTAGCACATATTACAGGGTTATTTTATTTACTTCTGTCCTATTGTGCAGCTTGCACTTTTAATGTTGTCCATTCCCTGTACTGTTCACCACAATGGCTTGCATTAAAACATGTTTAAAAACATTTTATTTATTGTTTAACATTACATTTGTTGGCCTAGTTTAAAACTGACCTTAGCAATCTTATAACAGCATGACCTTTATCTGCAGAGAGACAACTGACCTGCAAGATTGGACTGGCTGTTTACAGCTATTTTATATACTGTTCTGCAGATGAACTGTCCCTTTAATGCAGTGGTATTATGCAATAATTTCTTCCTAACCAATAACTTGTTAATACATTTTAACAGGAATAAAATGTGTCTCCAGAATATTTTGGTAGAGCAACTGAAGCTATGCATTAGGAAACATTTGAATACTTTTTTTTAAGGAAGCTGCTGTCTTTTGTCATTCTTTGGCCCTCCCAAATCCCTGATGTATGATGTTCATACACATATTTTCCCTACTTGCTTGCTCAGCTTAATTCTTTTTTTCTATATATAATACTTTTTATTTTACCCTAAACTATATTATTTGTATACATGAGCTCCCATTTTCAGTACACTCAATACATACTAATATTGTCCTGCTTCTACTGTCCGTGTACCAAACTGAAGGATACTTTACTCCAGAATGCTTTAATCACGCACTTGTGTATATTGTCTGGCTGTGTTTCTTGTGGACCCTTCCCACAACTGACTAGAGTCCCACCCCCTGTCCTTTTTCACTTCCCCCTCTCTGTGCTGTTAGTGAAAAACAGAATTGCACAATGTTCTTCTATGTTCATGAAGACTCCTAAACTTTTTAATATAAATAACACAATGTAAAACCAGTTCATTCACAATGCAAATACATGCACTATCTACACGGCTGCCATATCTTAACCAGCAGTATGAGAGGCAACTCTTCTCGAAATACTATCCTCTTGAAGGAATTTGTCAAACTGCCAGTTATTGTAAAATATTCTACACTGAATAACTCTTTGTACACTGTCAAAAAGGATTTGTATGCACTGTGACTTTTTTAACTCAAGAAAAGTGTTTGCATCAGCAGGCAGCTGGGGCTGAACTTTGTCCTACCCCCAGATAGGAAAACAACAGGCAGGGTATAAAAGGGGGGAGAAGTGGAGGAAGAGACTTGTTTTGTTCAGGGAGTTGCAGCAACGCAGAATCGAGCAGAGAGAAGGGAACTTTTTAAACTAAGGGTAAGTGACCAAAGTCATTACATTTCATTTACAGCTGTGATTATTAAATGGTTATATGAGACAGGACCTATTATTATTGCTAAAAATATCGTTTATAAATGTTCTTATTTTGAATGCAGTTTGAACCATATCCTACTGTATGTTATATTTCATGTTATGCATGTTGTAATACATCGCAGATAATACATTGCAGAAATGTTAAGCTTTATGCTTTCAACACTCAAGCATTATTCCTGCTTGTGTGCTGGTTCGTTCTATTTTTCCATACAAACTCTGCTATAGTTATTTAGTTATATACAGTCATTTTAGAATTATCGTTGGAGGATTTGGAGAATGTACAATAGATAACCTTTAGTGAACTTTTGTACAATCCTATCACAAACAAAGATTGACCAATATCTGATGTCCCACCCCCCCTTTTCCCTTATTTCACTATTTCCCTAACTCCTCCCTCCATCTCCTCACAACTATCCCCTTTCTCTGTGCTCAGCAGATTTGGGAGGCACCACAGGGATGAGGGTGTGCCTCAGCCTGCTCATCACTCTCTGCCTGCTCCATGGGGGCGGAGCAGAGAGCGATGGGGGAGGGCCTCGCTGTCAGCTGCCTCCAGCCTGGAAGATAGGGGAGCAGGAGCCAATGCAGGGGGCGATGGGCCATGTGACGGTGGTGGCTCTTTTACAGGCCAGCTGATTATTCTGCTTGGTGCAGGCTTCCAGGTATGCACCCACTGTGTGTTAACCAATTTGCACCTCAACCTGTTGTTATGCACTTCTGTCTTTCAAGAAAAAACCCAGTTTACATTTCATCGCAACTAGAGCCCTAAATGTGACAAAGCATGACATTCACACACTATGTGGTTATTCATTAAGTGTTTCTTTAATGTTATTAGATATTTAACAGCCACAATTAAATGTTATGGCTCATTTTGAAAAGCTTGCCAAGTTGGCAGCAAGGTACAGCTGGCCCAGACTTTCTTATGCAACTGTGAAAAAGATAACTGTCAAAGAAGTGTATCATGTTCATGCTTGTTTGTTAAGCAAAGTATCCAGGTGAGCTTGATTAACACATTCATTCTAAACTATGATTTATCTCATCTGAGCAGAATGGACGGCCTGCGCCAGAAGCTGGAGAGTCAGGGTCTGAAGGACGTTGTGTACATGGTGGTTAACCAACAGGGGGAGCAAGCACAGCGCCTGCACACCATGCTGGAGCAGAGACTGTCAGAGAACATCACACTCTACAAGCAGGACGAGCAACAGCCTGGTGTCTGGCAGGCACTGGGCGGGGAGAAGGACGACTTTCTCATTTATGACAGGTTTGTTACCTGTAGTGGTTAGTTCATTCACAATCCACAAAGGAAATCAATTCTTTCTTACCATGTCTTTTTCTATCCCTTATCCATCAGGTGTGGCCGTCTCACCCACCACATTTCTCTTCCATACTCCATCATCGGACAAGGACATGTTGATAGTGCGATCAAAGACACCTACTGCAAACGCATATGTGGCGACTGCAGATATGAGGTATTAACCAAACATAAGTGCAAGAATACAATAAAACAAACAATACATTATACAAGTCCTCAATAAGCATGTTGGAACACATTCAATCAAAGATAAGAACATTTACTGAAATCCCTTTGGATCTATTTTCTCTTCTCCCTACCTCTCCACAGAGCACTGAGACAGCAGAGAAGTGCAAGGGGAATGCAGACACACAGCCTGACACTGCCCCAGCCGTAGAGGGAGACACTGGGCATGCTCACCATCATGGACATCACCATGGCCATGCTCACAGCCATGGTCAACACCATGATGGAGCTGATCAGCAAGGTGTTAGACAACAGGGGCATGAGCAACTTGGTGGGGATTCACAAAGGCAAGATCGTTTAGATTTAGGCCAGCAAGCAGTGAATGAGCAGCAGATGGCACAGCAGGCACATGTGGCCTTTGTCAGGCCCTGAGTAGCAGAGAATGCTAGGTGAAAGTCAAAGCACAGCTGACAGTCGACAGCAGGCTCTGACAATGAAGCCTCTCCTAAGGCCAGCTGATGCTGACACTGACGCAGGCTGTTTGGTGAAGCAGGAAGTGAGCAGCCAGTCAGTCTGTGACACTGTGACGAGGCGTTGCCCGCCTCCTGACAGTGACACGGACTGATAGGCGATGCAGTCAATAATGTTAGGGAGACCTGACAGTGACGCCCGCCTCCTGCTGACTGACAGCAGCCTCAGCCAACCCAATGAGCCTGACCCCCAGGTGTGATCTGAGGATGAGAGCAGCTGTAGGCTGCCTCAGAAATCAGCCTCATTTTAAAACTAGCTAGAAACACCGGGGCCAAGCGCTCTCTTTACCAACAAGTATTACCCTGGGAGAGGAACGAGCAATCCCTCATAGAATGCATTTGGGATAGATAAACATGAGTCCAACATCACACTTAAAAAAGATAATATAAATTACAATTGGCAATAAATATGCAAATCATTTGATTTTGCATTAAGCATATATGCCATGTTTCACCTGCCACTGCATGTCTGTAGGTGGGTTGCTCTCGTCCTTTTCCAGGATAGTGTGTTTTTCATGTTTATAAACGACCTTCTCCATTTTGCTCTCTCCTTCCGTTATGAAACCAGGCGCAGAAACTATGCTCTAGTGGTGTCTGTATGAAGTCAGGCAGGAGAGGGAGGAGAAGGTAGTTCAGGGACATGATAAACCCTTTGAACATTTTAAAGTTCAGAATCAAAATGTGTTTAACAACCCAGAAGAAATTGATACAATCTGCAAATTCTAAAAATGACAATTGACATCACATTCTGCAAATTAGGTAATCACCAAGAATCAGTAAAAAGATTATAGTTTACGCCACATTAATCCTTAAAAAACATTTTGAACCAAGTCTAAAAAGTCAACTATTAATCATTGTTCTTGAGCAAATACATCAGCAGTAATTACCATGAATGCTTTTCTTTTTGTATGCAAGCCTTACACTATATATCAGCTGTGGCTTTTTACCACAAAATGCAACAATTTTTTAGATGGCATTCCTGAGTTTCCTCGCATTTTCTAGACTTGCTAAGTAGGCTACTGTAAGTTGCAAATAGCGCACATTAAAAAACAAAAAAACAAGACTATTGTTTAGAAAAGGGTAGAGGGAAAATGAGAGTGAAGCCATGACTGTTGGAATACACTCTGTACTTAATGATGGTTTTTTTGGGAAGATAACAGTAACCTTGAAAACTTGATGCTTGCACGGAGAACTGTATTATGTTAAGACTGTCAAGCATGGAAACTGAGCGCTGAATAAAGATTGTTGAGTTACTGTTAGAGCGTGTGTGTCTGTTCTTGTCAAAGATAAACATAATAGTCAGCAGTGAAGGTATACATTTAACAGACAGACTTTAACATTTGCTGTGTAAGACATAAGGTCTGGGGGGAGTGCCTCTGGGTGGTATTTGACAACTATCCTGCACATGTCTGAGGAGCATGGACACATGTGACTTCAACAAAGCAGAGGGATCTATTACCTGCAATACTTGCAGAATCATGATCTACAGTAAGAGCATGCCATTTAAGACTAATGAACAGATCTTAAGTCTTTGCCCCCCTTATTGTTTTTAACTAGATTAATTGTCTTCATGAATACATTTTTAAGATTTACATAAAGATTGCTTTTAAACTGTCTTTTATAGTATTTGTCAGCAGATGGCGATGAAGGTCTGCACAATAAACCAGCTGAGTTTAAAGAGCAAATGGGCTCATATACTGTGGGTTTACCAACTTCTTTGAACACTCCACCAAGAAGGTTTTTAACACAAGTATACTTTGAGTTTAAAGCATTTACTTAAGTTACATCAATTTTAATTGACTGTTCTAGATTTTTAATATTGGCTTTATGTCTCCATTTTCCTCTGTAAACATGTGCAAACAAATGCTATTGACTTTCTGGTGGTTCAAGGTATCCTGATTTGTGCATGCACGCTTATGTCACATGTCTGGTGCAGCACAAGTAGTCCACAGGGTAAGAGAGTGGGCTCATCATTTCAGAAAATGATTTCAGTTAAGTGGAAGTCATTTCAAATGGAAAATGAAAGACAAAATCCAGTTTGCCAGATGTGGTCTTATCTTTAGTTCCTTAACTGTATATCTTGTATGTGACATATATGCATACACTAATTGTAGATTGCTGATGCATTTTTAGTTTTGATGATATCATCCAAAGTATGTAGCAGTGGAAAACACAAGATCTTTTTCTTTTCAAATGAAATGGTCCAATTGGTTTGTTGTTGTGGTATTATTTGTTTGTGTTTTTTTTCTAATGTGCCACCAACAAGAGAAGCATCTTAACCTCATTTTGCAACACTTATATAATGGTATCAGCATACAGCTTGCAGCCTGTGAACATGTCTTCAGGTCTTAAGGTGAAACACCCTGTCCTCTGTGTAATGTATCTGAATTGCCTGTCTGACTGTGTGTCTGAAAAGGTCAACAAGCATCCAGAGGTAATAAATGAAGCCGAGGTGGACTAACTGTGTGGGCGTAATTGGGCTGAAGATCCAATACAGGGGAACAGTGACTTATGGGTAATTACCTGCAATGTCCTGAGACGAAGAGCTGTGAGTGTCTGTCTCTGATTCAATCAGCCCCACACAGAGCAGGGCAATACTCAGCCTCTGTCTTAATTGTCCAATATGCTTTCCTCCGATGCACAACTGTTTCTGCAGCCATTTCCTCTCCACTTACTCCAGCAGCAGGCAGAGAGAGGCAGAGAGAGAGAGAGAGAGAGGCAGAGAGAGAGAGAGAGGCAGAGGCAGAGGCAGAGGCAGAGGCAGAGAGAGAGAGAATCACACTTATGGACTCACTCACACAGTGGCCCTGTGTTGCTCACAAACAAGTACACATTGTCCACCCTACCATCACCACACATGCATGCATAAAACGCTTATTCTTCTCTCACAGACACACAAATATAATTTGCCATCCACATTGGTCTGTATATTTTCTTCATTAACATCCTCTTCCTCCACTGAGTGCTGATCTGAGCTGACCTTTGCTGTGCATGCTGCTCGTGTACTTTTAATGACACAGTTGGCATTGAGTTAAGGAGGTTTTTTTAAATAGAGTTTGGAGTGTAACATTTTAAATTGAATCCTTGATAACATTATGTTGTAAATTACAACCAGTAACATGATTTTGGAATCTAAGAGAAAATCTAATTTGTTTCATTTACTTTTGCTTTACCAACACTGATAATTAATGATTGGCCAAATATAATACCGGGGACATTTTAAGGGGTGTTTTCAAAAACACATTCAAAAATATTTTGAATGCATAATTAGAAATGTAAAACGTAACATTGAAATGCTTTATTTTATTTCTTTGGACAACTTATTACAAAAAAAAAAAACATGCACAATTTGATTTAGAGGCTGTCTATACATTTATTGTGTATATTTTTGAAGGCTCATCGATCACACATACAACACCAGAAAGGCTCATCAAGATCAACACATTTTGGCCTTCAGTAAAACAGCAGCTTACAGATAAAGACAGTGGCTCCAAAGTCGGGGGTTGGATGGACGGGGGGGGCAAAGTCCTATCGATTATGAAGCTAAAGTAAAATGACGAATCATGGTGTTCAGTTTTCTACATATGCTATGAAATGCATCTGCAATGCAGCTGTTTCTGATTCTGACAAGTAGAATAGTTCGAATATCTCCAGTTTGACAAGTCGTGACACATGTCAGAGAATAACAGTGCACACATTACTCATGCTGCCCCTCCACCGTGGTCAGATTAGGTGGTGGGAGGATCTAAGGTCTCGCAGATAGATAAATAACACATGGAAAGTAATATCGAGTGGAGCCACTGAATAAAGTCTGATGCTTTACTTAGGTCAAGAATTAAACTATTTTCCCAACAATCTGAAAAATGTCAAGCGAGACGCTCTGTGATAAAAAAAAAAAGAAGAAGATACAACCAGCACAAATTCCAGCTCAAGATTACTTACAGGCTTAACAGATCGACAAAAGCCAACCTTGAGCCTGTGCAAAGCAAAAAAGATGGATATCAAAACACATCATTATAAAACATTGTAGCACCTTCAAATTGACTTTTTAATGATGAAATCACTCAAATCACATAGTAAGAGAACTGTAAGAGTTACAGTTGAACCATTTCACGTTGCCTATATTTGTATACGACTTCATAAAATACTACATCTATCTGCTTTATGTATCCATAATCCAATCGGAAACATTAAATACTCCATTACAGTACATCATTCCATGAATCTGGTAGTGTAAAATATGTCCCATAAACATCAAATCTGTAGGACAAAACTGAAGCTTAACAATATTAAAATTGTCTGATCATTGTGCTAAATAAAAATAATAATGCTATTTTAAAATAAAAGGCTATTCATATACTTGATTTAGTCCAAAATACAAACATCTGAGTACTATTTTAAACAGGATATATATATATATTTATATATGTGTGTGTGTGTACAAAGTGCTTGCTGTAAAGTGTCTTTAACATTTATAAGCTTGAAATGAGAGTTGCAAACCTTTACACTACATTAAGAATAAGCTTATTGTGAACTGGCAAAAAAAGAAAAGAAAGATATTGCAGACACAATGTGGTAAACACCAGTACAGTAAGCCTGAACATATAAAGCACCTGCAGATTCATCTTCCTCACTGTAACCTTTAAAAAACACTCGGTGATCAAACATTTTGTTTTTACAGATTTTCCTTGATATCGTAATTGCATTCCAGTTTGCACACATCACCACGGTAAAACTAAAACAGTGCTTTTCCCTTTAACCGTTCTTCCTTCATATACACAGAGGGCATTAAGGGGATCTTTGGATGGCTGTGTGAACACTGTCAAAGTTAGATGAGCATCATTAGTGACTGTATAACATATTTACTTGGGGCAAAACTGATATAGCGTTACTGCTGTTAACTGAACAATTAACTAAAGCAAATACTATCTTCCCGTTGCTCCCAAACAAGAGACCGGTTTCAGTATCATCCTCTGTCTTTCTCACCAAACATTCACACAGTACAGACATCGTTGCTCTCTTGAATAATCCCTTCCCAACCAACGTAAGGCTAAAAGCAGGAAAAATACATGTACCGAGCTGCAATATATTATGATTAGTAACATCAATGACATAAAAAAGATATACTTGTAAATTTACAGCACTAGTAAATATATTAAGACATTTTTGCAACAGCAATGACTTGCTGGTATCATCAGCACTAAAGGCAGCAACAGCAGAACACCGAGCTCCGAGAGACCGACAGAGGGAACGAAAGACAAATGTCGATAATATTCACAGTTGAGACAAAAATATGTAATTGGATGGCTCTTGCTTTTCTTTCTCTTCATTATGAGATTGTCTGATACAAAATACCTATTCAGACTGCTTTGCCTGCTTATCTCAAGGATGATTCCGAAAATAATGTCACTCAAAGGCAGGATGTGTTTCCTTTGCACGCTGAAGTATGTTCTGTTGTGATGTGCTCATTTGGAGGCTGCCCTGATGCTATACAATAACAATAGACTCGCTGTAATGAACATTCATTGTGTTGCCATAGAGAACCTCTATTAGAAAGCTTATTGTATACATTATGCTATGCTGCTGTGTTTGTCATAGGTATATTGTCAATCTTTTTGAAAGAAGTTATAGGATGAACATATATGAGGAGCATACAACTTTGACAATAGGTTTCCTCTACTACCCTCTCACAGACACAGGCCATTATAAAAAGTTCACATTTTCAATAGATTAAAGGGCCAGTTTACACTACAAGCTAATGTTACTTAATACATGATTTAGCAATAGATGCCCTTGTTTTTGACCTACATTTGTTTTTTCTGACAAAAAGTACGAGGCAACATGACTAGGAATCACAAACAAATGATTCACGTTCCCCCGAGAAATATTTACATCTATAATTCTCACTTTTTCCAACCAGAAATTGGAACTCTTAGTCTTGCAGAATTATAGCCCTGATCATCATTTTTGGTTTGGAAATTGAGAATAATTGGACATGTGCAAATTACGGTTTTAGTGGCCTCAGAAAATAATTTTAACCGACCATTTTCAGCTCGTCATTTTTATGTATATGAGTATGTCAGGAAGGCAACATTACATAACGATTAAGGCAAAAGTATTGATATAGTGTGTATGCATGCACGTTACTGTGTTCATGCATGTGTCGTTTTTTATTGGTGAATTTGTGCACAGAGTGGATTTATACCAATTCACCTATACATAACAGCACTTGCCATGCAACACATGAATGCACACATCCAAACTACTTATGCACTGCTAAGCACAGAAATGGCAAGCCAATAACAGGCACAGCTTGGCAGGTAATATGTATACGATATTAGCTGATTACGGCTATTACATACTTCCACAGCCTCTCAACTAGTCCCAGTTGCTGTCTCTGCAATAACAATGCAACATGAGAAGAATACAACTCCCAAGTAGGAAGCTTGCTCATTAACGTTTTAGTTAAGGTAATAATGAGTGAGTGCTGGTTCAAAAGGTGAGACTTGGCTGCCGCAGAATGAAATGCAATATCATGTTTCTCAGAACGGCTGTCTGAGTGTGAACCCTCCCCTGTATTTCAAAGTGCCCTTGAGCAAGGCACTTGGTGGTGCTCAATTTACTACAGCATTGTTTACAGCGTTTAATAATTTTGAATAAATCCTTCCTCCTGCTTAAAAACGATTCTGTTCAGCGCTGTTGGTGTCCTGTTCCGAGTATCCATGTCCAGATAAAATTGAATAAACTATTCCACGCTGGGACTTTGACATTCAGTCTGGGAATGAATAAAATGTTGTATTCCCTTTATTTGTCACCACTACTTCTACATCAATTAATGGTTTCCTTCATTGCCAGATTGCCTTTCATTATCCCCAACAAACAAATAGAGATACAATTGTTTATCACAACAACTTGTAACTTGTGTTGGCACACATGTACTGTATATATATATTTTTAAAGTATTTCTTATATTAAACTCTATTGTGGCTTTAGAAAAATAGAGAAACATACCTGACATCATATCATCTATGTTTGGCCAAGTATTATTTGAAATATATGAAAAGCATACTTTTAAATACATGTTAGGAATGCAAGGTAACTGCATAGTAGTGTTTTGGACTGTTTTTAGGGATGATTTTCCTCATAATAAGATGACGTGATGAGATAAGAAAGTAAGTATTTATGAATACAAAAAAGCCGCATTTAGCAGCATTATATCTCTGCCAGCAAGAGGCCTCTTTCTCGTTGGTGTAGTGTGAAAATACATGCCTAGAATGTGCTTGTCTTCCTCCGATAAATCATAAACTGACGGCATTGCTCTCAACGCGATTAGCCAGCGATGTGATGTGATCCCAGGTAGTTGAGCAGTAAGCTAATGCTTTGTGACTCATTACAATCAGTCTCAGCCTATTATCTGTGTATGTCTTAGGCATGGATCTCTACAAATAGAACAAGCTGTCAATTCGGTTTGTCGTGTTAACTTATCTCTGCATCAAATTAAATGATGTAGCAGATGTATAAGAGTCAAGATTACAGCTTGGTAGCTTTCCATGTCTCCCTTTAAGCAACCTTTAAAAAACAAAAACCTGTACACTCTCTCTCACAATGTGTGCAGTGAAATATTTGGTTTCCAGACAGAATTAGGTAGAAACCCGCTTTTTTGACTGCTCGATCAACCTTACTCTTAAAAGGCCCAATGGCATTGACATATCATGGTGCCAGGTTTCCTAGAAGGTCTGGGGTGATGTACCCCATGGGCATGGCAGGTAGGGCCTTGAGGGGGTGCTGTGGCATGCAGGGAGGGGGAGACTGGCGGGCGGGGGGTTTGAGGAGGAGACTGTGTTGATTGTCCACCTCCTGTACCACTGTGTAGTCTGCAACAGGGGCAAAGAACTGGGATTGGGAAGAGTCAGGAAGAATGTAAGGCGATTGATTATCCTCTGCCATGGCTGCAGGTTTGGTCTCCACCGGCTGAGGCTGTATGGTTTGATAACCCTCGCCAGGCATGGGGGGGGCGGGGGGAGTGCTTATTTGTCTTGCGATGCTCTCTGTGGTGTAGCCACTGCCTTCAGGATCCACCATCAGCATCTGAAACTGCAGCTCCTTCTGCCTTTTGTCCTCAGTGTCCTCGCTGCTTTTCCCCTTCTTCTGCGTTTCCTCCTCTGTGGCTGATGTGCTCTCCTGGATTCTGAGTTGCTGGCCAGGAGACAGTACCACACCCCCGGAGGGCATTACATTACTGACTTGCGCATAAAAGTCTGTGTTGACCCAAGTCTGGGGCCCTCCAGTTTGGGTTTGGACAAGGGGCCTTTCGCCTCTCTCCGGGGCTGGGGCTCTTTCTACAACATTGAATGAGGTTTCTTCGTCCTCGGTTTGGCCTGACAGAAGGGTGGCCATCAACATTAGGGGGTCTTGTTCAGGTAGATCTGGGTCATAACAGCTGGCCCGGCCTGAGTCATCATCAGGGAAGCTAGAGGCAAGGGGAAAAGGTGGAAACGGAGATAAGATGTACATTTGTAAAGCCATCTGAAAGCATGTAAACACAGCATTTACAGCAGAGTGTGTGCAGTACCTGACGCCATTGGAGCAGCCTGTGTGCATGTGGTGGCTGGCAGGGTGACACAGGCCCAGGAGCCTCTGGGTGTCTGAGCCCTGGTTCTCCTCCTTCTCTCCAGTATCTGCATCCTCAGCATCCACCTCAATGAACTCCACCCATGGCTCATCTTGGTAGAAATCTTGTGCATAAGTGGGCAGGCCACCCATACCTCCACCACTCAGGATGAAATTCAGCTCGTCCAGCTTCCCTTTCTGCTTGTGCACACATTTGTTTGTTAGTGTTTGGATGCAGAAAGTCATGTTTTGGTAGAAGTCCTACCTATTCCGGTTCTATGCACAGCACTGTGATATTATGACATGTTACTGTGTTAAAGTATCATCTGCAAACACAACATGCTTTGTGTTTCATCTTTATCTGAGCATGAAATAGCAGCATTATAACTGTGTTTATTCCCATCAGGACTTTTTTTTCTGTGGTCTGGGGGCAAGGTTGTTTTGTAAAGAGCACACAGGCTGCCTGTTAAAGGCATCCCACATCATCTGACAATAATACACCCACAACAAAATGCTGAACCAAGACCCTCTTCACATTGTATTATCCCTCTGTGGTGCCTGTGTTTACGTACACAAAACAAGGGTGCCTGTTTGCTTATGGATATTTCTACTTTCATTTAATCGCGGACAAAGATGTTAAACATGCAGTGATTTGGAGAGGGACAGTGGGTGGTGTGATGATTACGAGGCTTAACATGCCATAGCCAAATGAACGCCCAAGAGTTTCTGTTTTTAATCAAAATAACAATTGAAATGTAATTTAAAAATTGTTTACATCTTGGCTACCGTGAATTATTGATGGTTAATCTTTTGTTAGCACTTCATTTTTTGTACGATACAGTAGTACAATAGCATGTATAATATATGTATTAGGGCCTGACAGGTATTGGATTTAAAGGTCCCATGTCATGCTTTTCCGGTTATTACCCGTCCCCTTGTGTGTTATGAAGGTTTTTCTGCATGTAAACGGTCTGCAGAGTCACAAACAGTACTCGAGTTGAGGGGGGATGGCATCCCCCCTGAAATAAAAACGGTCAAAATCATCCCCCTTCAAAAACTGCCATCCCCCCTTTCCATCCCTTATGTAATTTTATCAATTAACGTGGCACTGGTATTACTGCTATTTCAACATTAATTGTGCGCATTTTGAGTAAAATACTGTGAGCGAGGGAGCACGCACACACGCAATTACATTTTTACCGAGTCACTGACGCTATACTATGCGAGTGCCCTAGAGGGCGCCAGAGCGCCGTGATGCGCCTGTTTGATCGATGCCAGAAGTGCAGGTAACGGTCATCACAATGGCCAAGCAACCAGGAGGACAACGCGATCTGAGGGACTTCATATTTAAAAATACTAAAAATAACATTTCCGTTAAGTCAAGTGTCAGTAATCTTAGTCATTACTCACTACTTTAGTCACCAAAGGTGGAAACTATGGACATAAGCAGCAATAACAACTTAGTTTGGAGTTTAGCTACGTTTTTCTCTCGTGTTAGCTAGCTGGTAAGACTCAAAACTGTTGATGAAATGATACCACCAGCACCAGAAGAGCTGAAACCCCTCCTTCAAGCAGTGAACACTCTGGTCATCTCCACAGCTGAGTGTGAACATGGATTTAGTCAGATGCACATTTTAACCACAACTAGAAGCTCCCTAGAGGTAAAAAGCATGTCAGGTTGCTTTTCATCAAGTGTGTTGGCCCTCCACTGAACAAGTTCAGACCTGAGGTATACGTCAAGACTTGGCTTCAAAGCCATTGCTTAGCTAACAATCCGAAAGCAAGAGCCAGAACAATTGAGACCAAAAAACATGATTATGAAAATCTTTGGAAACTTCTATGAGATGGGGGAGAGTGGAGTAGGCAGCCATTGACAACATTGGTCCTATTTTGTATTATCTGTATAATCTTTTAATATATTTTCATATTTCGTAAACAAATTCAATTTGCACTTAATGCCCTGTTCCTAAAAAATGTCATGAAGAATTTACATAATGATTTAATTAATTACGATACAAATGTAACCCTTTAGATACCAGTTTTGATCGTACCAGTAACTGCTTTTTTGAAAAAATACACTATAATTCAATATTCTAAAAACTATTTTGACTTTATTATTAGTATAATCAGTTGATCCATCTGAATAATAAATGAGGGACTGTTAACCTACAAGATTTGTACCATATACTTCATTATAACCACATTTTTGTATTCCCTTCCCCCCCTTTAAATTAAAGTGAAAAAAATATTTTGCCCTAATTGTCCTCTGCATTTGACCCTAAATGTTATTCTACTCTAATTCTGAGGTGACTTGGTCAAGAGCAATGAAAGGAGTATCTGAACATCCATAACATGTATGTTGTTTTAGGAGTAATTATCTTTATGCTGGTAGGTTACCCTCGGCGGGTTATCAGCACAAATTATGTCCCCATATGATAAAATCCACCATCCCCCCTGATTTTTTTTTACAACTTGAGTACTGGTCACAAACCCTCAAAGTACACCCTGTAGCGAGTAAAACTCTAACACAGAAAATACCTGTCTATGCTGCCCCAGAACGCCTCGTTGGAGATTTCTCTTTTTCTTCCTGGGTACAGTGACGTGACCATACCCAAATGGACCTCAACAATGGAATTATAATCAATAACAATTGGCCATGACATAGGACCTTATATAGGAGAGTTATATGTTGATATTTGGTTTGTAAAATAAATACATAACATGAATCTGATAGAAGATATGTACAAAATAGGATGTTTTGAAGTTCAAATGTAATCTTGGCCATGCTCTCTGCTCTCTCTGGTGGATAAACTATGAAATGGTGACACTGTTTTGAATTACAGCATCTTTGGCATCTCAAGTTCTGCAATTTTACGTACATATCAGCGTACATTTTTCATCAGAGGCATGGAAGAATAACAACAAAAGACATAAATGTACCTTTAACAGCTCTGGATCGATGCCTTTAATTTTGGGTGCAGGAACAGGGGGCAACAGAATCATCATAAATCTGTAAAGGCAGTCAGCGAAGGAACACATAATGAAAATAATCTGTTCACACGTCAGTCTTAGTGTGTGTGTTTGTGTGTGTCCCACAATCTCAGTTGGTGTTGTATATGTTGGACACTATTGTTGTACATGAATGAAAGAGTGAGAGAGTATATTCCTACCTGTGCTGCTGAGAGACGACAATTAGCATGATGAGGATGAGGACGCCCACAACGCCGAAAACAAGAACCAGTGTGAGCGGGAAAGTAGAATCTACAAGACAACATTAACAGGAGCCCTTTTCATCATTGTCATCACCACCACAGCTACCATGTTCCTTGTGATTTGAGGATATGCACCCTTTCCGTCCAAACTGAACGAAGTACCTGGCCATATTTATTTTATCACAATAAACCAAATTATTGATAGCTGATCTAACCTTTGGTGGAAATCTCAGTCACTTGAATGAAGATGGAGTCGCTGAACTCCCCAAACCTAATGAAGGCAAGCATCCTGCAGCGGATGTGCACTTGGTATTCTTTTCCTATGTGCAGACCGAAGATTGTCTGCTTGGTGTGCGGCTGCATCTCCAACTGGAATATGGGAAAAGGAGAGAGAGAGAATATATATATACAAATAATTAATTAAAAGTGAAAAATTAAGTGATACTTAATTTATGAGAAAAAGGATTTAACTCTCTTTCATAGACAAGAGGGCAATGTTTATTTTTTGTCAATGTAATAGAGCCCTCTCCAAAGGGGCAATTGTTGACATTTTCGACACATTAGAACGAGGACATACTGTTATGATAGAGGGCTTAAAAACGGTTTCCAAGTCTACATTTGCTGGACTGGCAGGGCGTTAATGAATATGTGCCTGTACATGGTCCCATGGCCTCTGACCTACAGATCCCTCCCTTCACTTCCTACAGAGAGGCTGTGTTTTCCCAGAGGGCCTTGCTCTGGCTTCCACTACATTTTAGAAGTGTTCATGGGGGAGGGGAAAGGAAACAGGACACTAGCCTACCTACAATCTAATTTAAAGAGGGTGCATGAGTGTTTGCATTTGTTTCAGCTTATGCATGTGCATGCAGGTCTTTTTTTTATTTTGAATATGTGTTTACATGTCTCTAAACATGCAATTTTGTCTGTGTGTTTCTAAGAAATAGAAGAGAGAGAATTTAAGAGTAAAGAAAATACTTACTGCTTCCCATTCGGTGCTATTTTTCTCTCTGTACTGAATCTCGTACTCAATGCGCATCCAGCCCGTCTTGATGTCTGCAGAGGGTGGGGATTCCCAGTTGACCATGACATCATAACTAAGCCCCGAGGGACTTACATTCAGCAGGGTCCAGTTTAGAGAAATTGGCGGGTCAGGGCGTACTGCCAGGAAAAGAGCAAAAGTTCAGAATAAAAAAGATGTGATTTATAGAAATTGATTTAAAAATATACAGTTTATAGTAGAGGTCACCTACACTGTCTATATATATATATATATATATATGTTTATGTGCTAGCAGAGTCAATGCAAGTTAAAATTGCAACAAACAAACTAACTGGTTCTCAATGGTTTAACATTCATGAATGAATTGTTCAAATGAAAACAATACCTTTTTTTATACTCCACAGTACTGCAGTGTTCAATAAGATAAAAAGATGAACATCTATGATCTTTTTTGCCTTAGCAGTTGTCGGGATTAAAAACTCAAGACGGTCTCGTATATGGAACTAGAGGTAAAGCCACAAAGTAATTCAAATTAAAAGGATCCAACCTAAATTTCATGACGATTGAGAACAAGATTTTTTATTTTTTTATTATTAGTAAATTCAATGGAAAGTTGCCCAATACAAAGCGATAACTAGGTCAAACGAGACATTTTTGTCTGAGGGTTTACCAAAAAGATTCAGAATGACCTTCTGCTATATATATATATATATATATATATATATATATATCTATATATATATGCAGCAAATATATATATAGCACTCAAAATGGTAGCTGTTGAAATAAGTGATTGTGGACACACACACACAGTGCTGTGTGAAAGGACAGGCCAACCATCAATTGCAGCTTTGCTTCAGTGGAAGACAACATCTAAATGTTATCGATTAAAACATGCTGATAATTTCCGCACATTGGGAAAGGTAATAAACAAAATTTTTCACGGACATGTGCCATTTGATAGTACATCATCCTGCAGTATCTTTCACAGTCCCGGTCAGACATCAAACCATATGTTGTGTAAATAATGTTTATCTGTCACTTGACAAGCATGTGACATTTGCTGGATTAGGTGATATGCAGCAGCACGTGCCATTTCTTTGAAGCATTGTGTAAAGTCTTTCATCTTAGAAACACCACATTTCGGCTATCCAACAACACAGCAATCTGTACTGTTTTCAGAACAGCTTCCCCTATATGTTGAGGAACTAAATTAAGCTTGACCATATACCACAATGAGTGCAATGCAAAATGCCCATAATTAATTTGATAAATTGCAAAAATCTTGATGTATGTACAAATGTCTGTTACTAACCGATATTCTCCACATTAAAACACTCATTGAAATAGGTGATGTTGTTTTGGCTGCGCAGCTGCACGCAGTAGAGGGTCCAAATGGATGTGTGGTTTCTATCGAAGAAACACTCCCTGTTAGGATAAATGTACTCTGGACACTCTTTCCAATGAGGTCCAAATCTGAGGGAAAAAGAGAAAAGTCAAAGGAAGAAATTAATTTTCTGAACTCTTTTGAAAATAAATTTTTTTTATAAATAGGTCTCACATATGCATACAAAGATACATAAAGTTAGCCACATTAAAAATTACTATTTAATTGTTCTTCTGTTAACTATGGTACTCTGGCCATCAAACTCACGCTTTCTTATGGTAGAAGATTTTAAGTGCTCCAGGGGAGGAGAGATTGTGGAAATCGCCTTGACTCCACCAACATCTGAATGTCTCTTGGTTACTCGATATGCACTCTGTGATATAAGGTTCAACGATAGCTGAAAGACAAGGACAAAGAAAAGTAAAGAGAGGGAACACACAGATTGCATGAGGCTGATAAAGCACCTTAATTGACATCACTCAAACTAGAATGAATACAAACAAAACACCCTTTATCCCCCCTAGTTAGCTGCAATTCAATCCCAACCTTAACATAAGAGTGAGGAAACACTGAAATGAAAAATGACAACCCTAAAATAACACCTCAAGTTTACCTCCCACCCTTGAAGGACTGACAGATGGTCAATACAACGTTCAGGTTGAGTTCTACAGACATTGTGCCAAACCTTGTTCTGAGTGTTTGTCAGTTACAATGCATTACATATTTCATTGACAGAGGTTTTGTCCCATTTGTAGCAGCGAGTCACCAATGAGGAAAAAAACCCAACCCTGATAAAAGCCACGCAATGTGCAGAGGGAATGACACTTTCTGCTGGAGGGGGTTGAGCCATACTTGTAGTCTGCATCCTATATCCTCTAAAAACATTTCTGCTATCTTTAAATATGTGAGTGGTAAACCAAAGGTGTTGAAAGGGGTATAATACACATTACATTAAATTAAATGCACTGCTCCTTCACAACCCCTTAGATCTATTCACGCACAATTTATATAATTTCCCCTCTGCCGCACCCCGAGGCCCTGACTCGGCCCTTTCCACCTTTCACTCGGCACCCTGTCACTCCTCATCACTGAGCCACAGCTACCTCCCTCTCCCACCAGAGGCCAGTTTCTCATTCAGCTGAGAGTCCCAGGGTTTGGTGCAACCATAAATAAGAAACTGAAGGTATCATTGATTTCTGCTCTACTCCCTCTCTTCCAGCACTGGCTGCAGCATAAATCACAGACCAGGCTCAGACCATAAAC
This sequence comes from Gymnodraco acuticeps, assembly GCF_902827175.1. Lineage (NCBI taxonomy): Eukaryota > Metazoa > Chordata > Actinopteri > Perciformes > Bathydraconidae > Gymnodraco > Gymnodraco acuticeps. Next base: position 1,093,079 of record NW_022990947.1, read on the forward strand.
ATGCTTCACAACACAAGGCAAGGAATTAAAGACAGACTGGAGCAAATGCAGAGGGGCAATGTTATAGTTTCTCCAGTTAATTAAAAGAAGAAAAATCTCCACATCTTAAAAAAAAAGATGAAATACTACACTACTGGTCAGTTGTGTTATTATCCGCAGACACCACAACAACACCCTTACAAGCACAACCCCAGGCAAGCCAGACTGCATAATTTATTAACAAAGAATTTATTTTCTTTCTCATTGACGAGTGTCACATCATAATTCACAAAATTACTACGGCGTTATGCCTTCAGCTCTCCACATTGCTTCCCTCCCTTCATCTTTTGCACACTGTCGTGGTTACCAGAGCTTTGCTATTTCAACTTGGCCACCCTCCCCCATCCAACAAATTCCAGCTACTAGCATCAAAGAGCTTTCTGAATGCAAGGAGAGCTTAAAACGACAGCAGGAGAGATAACATAAAAAGTAAAATCAAACTTCAAATATGTCTCAAGGTCAGGCATAATGTCAATCACAATCTGACATTTCTAATATGAATTAATTAGTCATATACAGTGTTATTCATCAATATTGATGCTTTCATCATTTGGTTATTTAAATCTAACAATTTCCAATTGCAAATGTAACTATTTGAATTGTTTTAAACAATAAGAAACGCTTTGATGTCACCTCACAGCTGCTGTTCTATTCTGGCTGGAAAAGACCTGAAAGCAAGTTAAACTCTGGATAAAGAATGTGGGCCCTGCTGGAAAAGGTCAGGAGGTAAAGTCATTTTTAAAAAAAGTAAAAGTTGCTCGCGTTTTTCAACATGGCTGTGGATTGTAGACTAGTCTGAAGAGTGGTAGAGGTGAAAGCTTGAGTAGCAACACCAGTAGAGACTACAATTCCCAACATACTCACAGTGTCTCTCTCTCACACTCTTATTAGCTTACTTTACCTACTACTTCTCTTACTTTTCTCCACTGATATGCTAAGCCTTATTAAGACATTACTGTAAAATTACAAATAAAGTGGAACTGTTCAAGTTGTAACTGGCTCACAAGCCACAGGGCAATGTCTTGGAAGATTATTGTGAATTACCTGCCATGCCTCGGCTGGTAATTTGGTTTCAGGGCCTAACTCCCCTTATAACCAGTTTCAGTCATTGGAAGCTAAATATTGCCTTTACCTGCCAGCTGCCATTAAATGATCAATCAATCAATCAATGTTTATTTATATAGCCCAATATCACAAATGTTACATTTGTCTCAGTGGTCTTCACAGTTTGTACAGAATATCAGTATGACAATCAGCAGTTAAAAGCCTTTGGCTAGAAGAAGAAGCCTAATTTTGTGTGTGCTCATCCTGGCTGTCGATCCTTGTGGGCTGTGTACAGCTGAGACTGATAAACAGCTTTTAGCTTCATGTCCTGTTTTTCTTAGTCCATACAGAGGAGCTAGGAAACCACTTATCCAGCTCAATGCAAGCTTTAGCCATTAAGGTTTAAAATCCACTAAAAGCCTAAATAAAGCACTCTCTCCCAGCCCTTGGGCCAGCAAGCAAGCAGCACTAAAAAGCCTTTGTGAAAGGTGTTCCGGCTTTGTGAAATTCCCAACTTTCATGAGGAGTGGGTGGAAAATGAGGCTATGATGCTTTGAATTACAACCCTTTCCAGCTCATTTGCCAATTTAAACCAGTGTTGAGGTTAGTAACGCTTCAGAAGGCTGCTGAGAGGAAAATGAGACGTGGCGTAAGCAGGAGGAACAGAGAGGAATATGGCAATGATACATTTCCTTTGATGAAAACATAATGTTTTTACAGTCTGAGCATAAAGTCAATTAAAGATGATCAGCTTTATACATAACCATGCACATCAATTGTTTTGGTTGTAGGGTACTCCGGATTGATACAAGGCAGTCTGTCTTAAACTGGTTCTGCTAGAGAAATTATACAGTCTCTGTAGGTGATTTATTATCTGTTGCAGCTATAATTGTGTTTGGCGTCCCTCAGGGCTCAATTTTTGGTCCCTTACAATTATATTGATTGTTATGTGTTTGTGCCCTGATCAGGGGCTCCTAGTGTGATGTGTCATGTCTAGCTGTAGTTTCCTGTTATGGTTTTGTAGTCCTTATCGTTTCCCCTCCAGGTGTACCCATTTGTAATTAACCCAGGTGTGTCTTGTCTCGTCATTACCTCATGTATAAGTATTCTGCCTTCCCCTTTGTCTGGTGCTGATCCTGTCTGTGCAGTATGTGTTCTTGTCTGTCATTACTTTATATTTCCTTTGTTCAACCATGGTGGTAATTATTAATTAAATTCTTTTTTTGATTACTTCGGCTACCGTCTCCTTTATTATGTTGCCTTGACTCGACATTGAGCCTGCTAACAGTCAATGGTAACGTAATATTGATAAATGCCACAAACAGCAGCAAAATCATTGAAAACTGCTATGGAAATTATACTTAAAATACATATTCTTTACCAATATGTATCAAAACATTTCTACACTGCAGCGCAACATTTGACTACACACTGGGAATCTGGGTGTGATAACTGGTTATAAGGGGAGTTAGGCCCTGAAACCAAATTACCAGCCGAGGCATGGCAGGTAATTAACATTCAATTATAAAAGACATAAAGTTTTTTGTTAACATTTTATAGCATCTACAATAAGGCCAGCCCAACCTCCTTTGGTAGGAAATTCTTGATCTAACAACAGCAACTCGATACATTGTGTAACTTTTGTAACAACCTTTCCTACAATTTGTGCAAAATGCAGCTAAATGTATGGTTGGTATCCCTATTTGTAAAGCACTTTGTTACAAATTGATTTTCAAAGCATTTAACAAACAGAAGACATGATCTAATATATTGGGACTGTATGAACAGTTAGGGAGTCGCTTTTAGGTATTGTTTTTATCTGTTTAATAAAAAATGTTTTAAAGCGCACAAAACAAAAAATGGAACACAAAACCACTAGACATACGTGGACCTTGAGTGCCTCTTAATGGTGGGATTACCATATCGTTGTCTAAATTGCTTGCTTGAAGAGAACAAACACATGGCTGCTGAACAGTAGAACCTGTTGTCCTCGCTCGACAAACAGCTTGTACTCTGCTCTTGACTGACAGTGTAAACACAATTACACTCAAAGCAGAATTGCTGTCTCAAAGTTTAAATTCAACCCTAACAGAAAGTGCTTTTTAATAGATTAAACGACAAAGTGCAAATGTTTTGTTTTTTGGCACAAATATAATGTTTTCAGAGATGGCATTTATTAAGTCAATAGTAGGCAAGAGGCAATAACTTTTAACAGTCAAGTAAACTTATTTGGTAATACTGATTGGTACAGCAGCGACTTCTGCCCATTGGGCCAGATGAACCACATTCTGTCTGTGTATTTCTGTTAACCAGATGGAGACATTGGCAGGCCAAACTAACAGTAAAAGTGTCTTTCAGTCTGCTCCCTGCACTGATGCACCACAGCCCATCTACATACCCACATGGACTATTCTGCAACACACACAAGACGATTATGTTAATTGGTCCGCAGAAGACAGCGGTGTTTGTCTATTCCATGGAATTATTCCATAATGCACCAATACTTAAAAACAAATGTAACCCTCCAACTGAACTTAAGAGTAGAGGTTAAATGTTGAGTCAAGGCCATGTGGCACTCGAGAGAGCAGGGCGAGAAGTGGGCCAGAAGAGAGGGGGAGAAAGGTGAGAGGCTGCAACAGGATACAAACAAGGGAATGTAAACAGGCTATATAAATAACTGCTAACATGCACACACAGTTCCACACAAACTGAACTTACTTGACATCTTACTTCAAAAGAAAATCCGACAAAGAATATCAAAGTTCCATTGTCCTATTCCTTGAATAAGCTTGGCCTTTCCTCTCAGTTGCACAACAGAACATATGGCTTTTTTCTGCCCTCTTAATGATTTGGACTACAGAGTGACAACTTTTTGCTCCACCTGATCCTCATGATTCCCACCAGTGTTCATGACTTTGAAGTCTAACAAAAATAATCTGAAGGGTTTAACCACGCAGTGACCCAGCCAGCTTTTTCTTATCCCAGCGATTTAATAGCCTGAACTAATGATGTTAATCTCCTGTAATGCCATTATAGCCCACAGTATTGGCTTGATGTCATATTACATCCAAGTGAGAGTAATATAAAATGAGCAGGTTCGTGTTCTCTCTCTCTCTCTCTCTACATATATGATATTGAATAGATAGAATATATAGAGTAGACATATTCAGAGATATTATATATATAGATAAGATATAGTACATATGAGATAGATACAGTATAGAGAGACGATACAGAGAGAGAGAGAGAGAGAGACAGACAGAGAGAGAGAGAGGACACACAGGGACAGAGAGACAGAGCAGAGGAGAGGGAGAGACACACAACAGCAGACATAGGCGAGGAGAGAGAGAGAGATACAGACAATAGAGAGAGAGACACAGACAGAGAGAGACAGAGGCAGAGAGAGAGAGAGAGAGAGAGACAGAGAGAGAGAGAGAGAGACAGAGGGAGAGAGAGACACAGAGAGAGAGACAGAGGCAGAGAGAGAGAGAGAGAGAGAGACAGAGAGAGAGAGAGGGAGAGAGAGAGAGAGAGACAGAGAGAGAGAGGCGGAGATAGAGAGAGGAGATAGAGACAGAGAGAGAGAGCGAGGCAGAGAGGAGACAGATAGAGAGAGAGATATAGAGAGAGACAGACAGATGATATAGAGACAGATAGATATAGATATATGCAGAGAGAGACAGAGAATAGAGAAGAGAGAGCATAGATAGAGCAGAAGAGACATATAGGAGGAGATAGGCATATAGATATATATATTAGATATTCATATATTCATATATATTCATATATTCATATATATATTCATATATATTCATATTCATATATATGAATATATATATATATATATGAATATATATATATATATATATTCATATATATGAATATATATGAATATATACATATATATATATATATGAATATATATATATATGAATAGATATATATATATAAATAGATATATATAAATAGAGAGAGAGAGAGAGAGAGAGAGAGAGAGAGAGAGAGAGAGAGAGAGAGAGAGAGAGAGAGAGAGAGAGAGAGAGAGAGATGTATATATCATATACATACATATATATATATATATTGCACCCTGCTAACCTCTGCACTTTAGCCGGGTGTCGGAAGTTTTCACATTCAACAAAGCAACATGTTAAATTCAACCAGCAACTGTGTGGCATCACATTGAGGTGGTAGAGACATGCTACACAAATGAGTAACATGCCCGGTAACCATTTTTTACAAGTTAGAGTGGCGAAACTGACATCAGAAGTTAAGCTGCAAGATAAGATCATAAGTTAGCCTCTGCTCCACTCACTTCCATCACTCATTGCGGTCCTGCTGAATTAGTTAAATGTGTCTATTTTTAAAAAGTGTGTCAAATTCAAAACTAGGCCTCGACTTCACTTCTTGGAGTAAAACCCCCACTGCTTTTCTTTGAAGCAGATAGATGAAACTGTATATTGTGTGTCCAAGCCAGTTAAAGTGCACTTTAACCACTGGTTAGTTACAGCCTCTGTGGCCAAGAACACAGCCTCGCCTAACATGATCAAGCTATGGGCCTCAGAAGGAAGTCCTTATGGAAAGGTTGTGGGGAAGAAAAGAAAATGAGTGAATGAGGACAGATAGAGATGAACAACTTCCACTGGCTATAATCACTTTGGTAAGCCTTTAAATACAGAGAGCATCTCCAAACGTCTTCTCTTGGCTTGTTATGTGGCTGGCTCTACAACAGAGACATACAATTGCTGAAGAAACACTATAACCCTCAGCCTATTAAGAAGGTTCGATAAGGGCCTCAAGTGAAATAAAAAAATGGTTTTAAAAAACAGAAAAGCACAATGAAGATGAGGGTCACTCACCTACTCAACAGTATCATTACTGCAACCTACTAGACGTCTCCAAGAGAAAGAGCAGTGAGTTAAAGGTCAAATATAGACCGTTTTCAAGTGTAGAAAGAAGGTGTCAGGACTGGAGTTAATGCAGCGGTAAACTTGAGAAAAGAACAGGCTGTGTGTGTTTGCTCATGCTATCAGGGGCTGCTTTGTGTGTACAGATGTTTTAACGGTTGTTGAGGAAGACATCGTTTTAACGATCGAAAGGAGGGGGACCAGACAAAACCTCACCTGGCTATCAGCTGTCTGAAAGCTTATCATAAAAGGTAATGTCAACGCACAGAGATAAAGACATTTGCTACAGACTGAACAAATACAAAGTCAAAATACCCAGGGGCAAAGAGGAGGAGCTCACAACTTTGTGAGATATTACTTGTGAATTTACAGTAGAGTTCAGACAAACCCATTTGTTTTTCATCAGTGCATGAAATGTAATGGAGTAGCTGTTCAAATCAGCCTTTTGTGTGTAAATATTGTCAAAATATTTCTATAATATATCGCTATAAGTGGGTGCCTTTTTTTTTACACAAATCATGTACTTGATGCTCTAGTTTTCCATGTCATTACATGTGGATGGGAGTATCTTATCAGGACAATCTGGTTCCGATGGTTTTAGCTCACACAGCTACACCAAAAAAAAACCTTTCCTTACTCCTCTGCCTGTTTTTCAAAACCAAACCTGTAAGAAATAACCAAGAATGTAAAATACACGTCCAAAAAACAATTAGAGTCATTACTCTGCAGTCAGAATACCAACATGGCCTTAATCATGACTATTGATTTTTCTTTTGGCTGCTTTGGTACCAGCACTGGCACAAGTATTATTTGTACTTTGGAAAAGCAGCAGAGCAGAAAGAACAATATGTTCACAGCAAATGATAATTGGTAAATCCCAGATCAATGCATTTACAAAAACTGTGGATAGGCACCAGAAAAAAATGCATTAAATCTGAGTCCATGGTACAACACATAGCTGACAATTATGTCAGCATTTTCTCCAACCAATAAACAGAGAACCAGAAGCGTGTGGACTTGGTCTTCACTTGGCAAGAGAAGAGATGATGATGAGATGGCATTGCAGTGGATGCCGGTGGTAATATTTCCAGCTGGATTTCACTAAATCCACATTGAAAAATAAAAACAGACCTAATGAAGGGCCAAGCTATTTGTCTGACAAAGGGGTTTATTGTCCTGCAGTGAAAATATGAAAACAAATAGCAAAATGACAACTTGCTCCACGCTACTACTCGTCAGTCATCACCAGTAAAGATGGGTCTCTTTTCACATTCTGATATCAACAGTCAATTTGTATAATCCTGTGTATATATTCCCTAAACCTGAAATGCTAAATTTAAAAAAGGTCAAGTCCATTAAGAATTTTGTTTATGCTGCATAAAAAAAAGGTAGATAAATTGTCTAATCTCATTGAATGATACTACCTTAAAACTAAATATGCAAACATATTTTATGTTTTAAGAACATAAACGCATGCAGCACAAAAACAAATGGAGGGTACAGAGAAATAATTTACATGTGCCGAGTACATGAGAAGGTAACCAGTAAATCCAAGTGGATATAGGGCCTCCATCCGAGCCAGAACTCCCCCAGTGTGTCTCCAGGTAACATGCAAGCTTTACATTCTGTCAACAGGTGCTGCAGAGGCCAGACAGGCAGAGATGAACATTCTCAGGTCACTGTCTAATGTTTTCTGGCTCACTTTGGCAATGAGCAGATGCACCAGCAACTTGCCAACATCTACAGTCAAGGACTACTTTCATTGTGTTGCCAAATGTTTGCAGTACCATGAACAGAATGCACATGTATCATTACTTTTACAGATAATAATGTAGACATGACAATAAAATGTATAGTTTTATCACTATTGTATGTATGATTCTGAATCAAGGTCACAAGGGCACGGGGTAAGCCATATTGTACAATGTCTCAACTTCACAGAAAGAGAAACAAATCCAAAACTTAATTTTGTAGCGTTTGAGTTGGAAAGAAAGAACTATAGAACGAGAATATAGTTGGTTTTCAACTCAAAGTGTTATCACTCCCAGGAATGCAGAAGCAAGCAGCCAGACAGCAACATAATCTTTTCAAAAAGGTTGAGAGACATGTTTTGACAAAGTCAACAGCAGGATTGATCCATTCTTGGGAGTTGCTGTATCTTTGCTGTGATGAATTCTGTAAACATGTGATGTTCTAGCATAGGTAGACTTAAAATAAACAAGGACTCTTCTTGGCTTGCAGGTCTGCACATTTTTACCCAAGCTACATTCACCTCAACCATTAGAGGCTACTTTATGATCATCAATTGAGGTAAAAGACTGCCATCTTGGCCACCTATATTTCTGTGGTGGAATTTAAGTTTGGCCTTTGTCAGCCACATCATTCTTTCAACTTATTATTTCAGATTATCCTGCGTCGTCCCGTCCCTGGACTTTGACAATGAAGTGCCAACCTTATATTTACCCTGGCTCTATTGATCATAAGCCTGTTTGACAAGCCAAACCAGGAAAGTGCGGCGTTTCCTCAACACTGAACCTTTCCACGTATATCTGAGCAAACACAGCATAAAGCATTTGATGTCTGACATAAGACATGATAACAAGTGTCAACAGAGTGGTGCTTGCAAAACCTGAATTACATTTGTTAATGTTTAACGAGTTGGTTAACAAACGGAAAAGTGATATGTTTATGTTTTTTAGTCCTGACAGAAACACTAGCAACCTACCTGATGATGTCAGACGTTCCCGGTCAGTGAGAAATGCAGATCCTGGACTGGATAGCCAACCAAGGGAGGACATTAGGAGAATAAGCAGGAGATTGGAGGAGTAGGAAGAGAACGCCATGATGCTGGAGAGAGACAGAGACACAGTTATTATAATTATCAGTTGAACTCCATTATGACATGCCCATGTGAAGAACCCTCCTTCCCTCACTACTCTGCCTTCCTTTCTTTCTCCCTGCACAAATCGTGGATGCCATTTATTTTCAGCTGGTGTTTGTGAAACCTTACACGGGATAGGGCATCATTAATTACTATGCCAGGTTGTCACTGCACAGCATTTTTAAGTTGAAAGCATTGAGTATGTTTCTGTTTATGTGATGCTTGTCTGTTTGAGTAATCTCATTGATAAAAAGTCACTGCTTATTTTACATTTTTATAAAACATTCCTCCTCTCTGTTAAACACATTGGAAATGATTTCTTAAAATGTGCCATGATTTTATACAGACTTACAGTAGATCTAACGCAGATTTACAAACAACTGCAGCACACATCACTTACAATTTGAGAAGAAGTTATGTAAGCACTCATGACACCAACTAATACCAACAAATACTAGGGTACTTAAACCATTAATCATCCTGACTGCTACTCCCGGAAGCTTTTGCCAGAATGTTCTTACACAACATTTCTATTACACACCCTTACCAACAGGGATTAATCAAACTGCATACGATTACATTCAAACGTGTTAATATTAAACCTGCATTGTTTTTATGGCAACGTTGGGACAGCAGAAACAAGCATCAAACGCAGACTGACACATAACCCATGATTTGATATGGGGAAATTGTTAGCAAACAATTTGTTGTGCACGCAGCCAGCAGATATGAGGCAACATTAACATTCATTTGGAGTCATGTTCCCTAACACACGATAAGTCCAATATTCAATTTCATTTGGTCTTTACTGCTTCCTGAGGGAAATATTGACATCTTTAGCTGCTAAATGATCCCTGAAGGAAACTACAGTCATGTAATAACCAACTGTGTCATCACCACAAGCAACAACTTAACACAGATTCATTTGATCCATTGTATATTTGTTTTAGATTATAGCAGCTTTAAGCTTTTGAAATCCATAACAACCTAAATTATGCATTAAATAAGAAGTCGTTGGTGTGACTTTTGGTTTCCCACCATCAGACTACTTGTTTGTAACACACCAACACAGAAACATTTACCCTGCAATGTACTCCCCCTCTTTAAACCTGACTTGAACTTCCCAACAAAACCTTTTACATAGAAATGTTGAAACTGCATTTTTCATCCAAGCTGTCATACTTTAATCAAATAAGGTTTCAAGTATTTTCTTAGTATATGGCCTATACAGAAAACTGTGAAAAACTCTTCCTTGTCAATAAGTTGGTGTTGGCGGACAAGTTCTACCAGTCATGTCCAACCCCTAAAAATAGGCCAAACTTTCTGTCCGCACCCTTGGCTATTTAGAGCTGCGTCTCCACAACTTCGCTGGGCAGACAGCAACTCTAAACGTGGAGGCTATGTTTCTCAGGGCAACGCTGCCAGAATTCCCCCCAGTTCTGGTGTAGTCTGTTGACAGAGAATCGTAAAGCCATATAACTACAACATATCAAATTCTTCTAGGTTTTACTTACGGGAAAACAATATATAGAACTTCGAAATACAATTTACTTTTTAGCCACTCCAGGCAAATCTTCAACACTGACAAACTGGGATAGAGTGCAAACACTGGCACTTATTTATAGTAGGAACAGCATCATTAGATATACTCTGGATTAGATTTATTGCAGATAAGTTATGCGTTATGCAGATAAATCTGAATTAAATGAAACTACAAAAAAAACATAAAATACATCTATCTGAATATAAGCGAAATGCAGGATTGTTTCCCGTAGTTTCAGTCAGTACATCAAAATCTATACAATATTCTATATATCATCTACATACAAATATAAATGTTCAGTCAATGTGTCTGTGTGTGTGCATGTGCGTTTCAAAATGCTCCATTTAAAATCAATGTCGTCTAATTTTCCACATATTGCCTAAGTTTGTCTTCATATCATCTCAAACCCTCCCTCTGCCTTTGGGTTAGATAATTCTTCATTCTAAAACCAGGATAAAGTAACATTCAAAGAGTAACATTCTTTAATCAGTCCAGTAAGTCATTTAAAAGTCGCTCTTCTACAACATGTGGCCTCATGGTAATCCTAACATTAGTCTCCCCCCTCTCATGTGAAAGCGTCTGTGAAAGACCTGGCATGGCTGGTGCTTCATCTCCATCTCGTGCACGTTTCTCCCCCATTCCAGCCAATTACAGGCTCTTAGACTTGCGGGGAAGGCCGACTAAGCCAATCAGAAAATAGGGAGGCTCAGCAGGCCTCCTGGGGTCCCTTGGTAAACATTTAAGGCCGTTGTAGTCAACCTTCCTCCCACTACCTCTGCCCTAAAACACACACACACACACACACACGGCTTGGCACCGCACTGCCAGCACCATGCCTCTCCCATGTTCCCTTAAATCTCTATTGATCATCTGTGTTTGTTCAAAAAGGACGACGAAGAGCAGGAGGAAAAGGATGTTAGGAGGAGGTTAGGAGTACATGGGGTGATGGTGTGAGGGTAAAGCCAAGGGAAATGAAAGGTTATGGGGCAATAGGTCACACGATGTCTGTGTTTGTCTATTATAGCAAAAGAAGAAAAGCAAACACACATAGCTATGTTGCAAGCCCAAGTTTAGAAAGTTTGAGTATCCTCCAAAGAAAAAGCAGAAAGCTGTGTATTTATTCTGTATTTGTCACACATTCACAGTCTTTCTGCAAGGCACCTAGTGGGCACTACTCGTATAGTAAACATTTACTTATTTTCTATATAGATGGGGCGATGTAGGTAAAAGTTCAGTGTGGAAAGGGGTGAGGTTTTTAGAAACAGACTTTCTTTTATCTAGTTTGCTAAGGCAGCAGTTCTCTGGGGGCCGGGTTCATTGCAGGACATGGCAGTTTGAAAAATGTGAAGAGCTGGTTATGTTAAAGGTGGGGTAGGATCATTTTGGAGAAACCAGCTCGAGTGCGCTAGAATTTGAAAATACACAGCCGGAAAAAATCTGCCACTTCCTTACAGAGCCCCTCCTCCAACGCACACGAACGCGCACATGACCAATGAGGGCACGAGATAAGTTTGTGCACAGATGGAAGGCTGACAGGCAGGTAGGCCATCCAGTTACTTTAGCCGAGCCGGCTAAAATGATTGGTCGTGCTTTTTATAGTACTACGGCTTCCACAGATGACATTTTTTTATGGATTTTTTGTCAAAGCACTTAAGATATCATTAGAAAGATATTCATTGCTATCAGGATGTTAAGAGCATTCCATGGAATAACAAAAAGTGTATCTCGAGCCGGTTTCTCAAACTTACCTACCCCACCTTTAAAATAAATCAAATTTATGAAGACATAATCAGAAACAAGTGTGCTCTGATGCATGTAAGGCAATACAGATTTGTAGCCAAATAATTACATTTCTAAATTTGTTATTGGACTGTGTGATAAAATCCACTCTAAAATACAGTATGTCCATGGACAAAAATGAAGGACATATTTCTTAAAGGTGGGGTAGGTAAGTTTGAGAAACCGGCTCGAGATACACTTTTTGTTATATTCCATGGAATGCTCTTAACATCCCGACAGCAATGAATATCTTAAGTGCTTTGACAAAAAATCCATAACAAAATGTCATCTGTGGAAGCCGTAGTACTGTAAAAAGCACGACCAATCATTTTAGCCGGCCCGGCTAAAATAACTGGATGGCTTACCTGCCTGTCAGCCTTGCATCTGTGCACAAACTTATCTCGTGCCCTCATTGGTCATGTGCGCGTTCGTGTGTGTTGGAGGAGGGGCTCTGTAAGGAAGTGGCAGATTTTTTCCAGCTGTGTATTTTCAAATTCTAGCGCACTCGAGCTGGTTTCTCCAAAATTACCTACCCAACCTTTAAGTACAGTTTCAATACTGAAGTACACAAACGTTTGGATATTCTTGTCTGGGATACTGTTGGAAGATGTACGAGGAGTATTGAAGAGTGTCACAGCGTTCTTGGTTAGTAGGCATGGAAACAATGACATCATACATTCATTAACAGGATTATACCAATACATACATCCGTGCACAAACATAAATGCACAGAGAACAATGAGGTCGCATCCTAAATGGGATGAGCCCATGCCTGTGACACACACACACACACACACACACACACACACACACACACACACACACACACACACACACACACACACACACACACACACACACACACACAACACACACACACACACCACACACACACACACCACACACACACACACACACACACACACACACACACACCACACACACACACACACACTACACACACACACACACACACACACACACACACACACACACACACACACACACACACACACACACACACACACACACACCACACACACACACACACACACACACACCACACACACACACACACACACACACACACACACACACACACACACACACACACACACACACACACACACACACACACACACACACACACACACACACACACACACACACACACACACACACACACACACACACACACACACACACACACACACACACACACACACACACACACAGAGCTGGCAGAGGTGAGTAGTGACATGTCACTGTAGGTAAGAACAAGACTTTTTTTTGTTTCAGGAAGAAGCAGACACTTAAAATACAATTCTAACAAAGACATTGCAATTGGCATCTAGTCCTAGTCCTAGTCTAGTCCTATAAACTGCGTGACTTCAAAGATTAAAGTTCTCCAACGTAAAAGAAACGTTGCAATGATATCCTCACTGCAGAACAATGCACTACGGGACATATCGACAAAACATTAGAAAGCAAAGACAACATGTAAACATTTATGATTCAAATTATTTCATGTAAATGTAAAAGGAGGGAGACATGTGCATACTAAAGATGCATATTGGTAGGCTGGTAAGTTCTTTATAAGTTTGATTAAATACATAAAAACCTATTTGTTTTAAATTGTAGGTGAATATAAAACATTTTTGATAATATGGGTGTAGGGAAAAGGTTGTGTGCACTAACATGAACCGTTAATCAAATGTTTTGAATAAAGATTATGCGGTCTTCTGTATTCTTTGTGTGCATTATTGTGAATGTAACAAGTCCTATCATGATCTTCCGCTCTCTCACTGTCAACTCCTTTTTTTCTTTTGATGGGTCTGATTTCTCAAGGGAAGCCAGCCAAAATACAGCCAAGGCAATCTAAAGTCAAAATGCAATCATGGAGTAAAGCCCATAAATAAAGCGCAAGTGTGATCCTACACAACACATCTTTAATAGCTTGAAAACTGCAGAGGGGAACAAGCACTTTGGGCAAAATGTGTGCAAAACATAAAAGACAGTCTATAATGTAAGGGTATACTTCAGGGCTGTATTACAACCACTATACATGTTTTAAATAATATTGTGAACAAAATAATGACACTGCTACATCATCATGATTTCAAAAAAATCATGTTTGTGAGTACACACAGTTGTTCAAGGTCCACTACTCCATAATTACACAACAATCATGCAAATAGATTTTCTGCTTTACTTAATCACCACAAATCTTTTTCTTTGAAACAAACACACTTAAAAGTAAACATAAATCCAGTAGAGTCTGTTTAAATGTGTTTGTAGAGAGGGTATACAGGTACAGCAACAGGAGGCTGCATGTTTAACCTGTGTGCATGCGTGTCTGTGTGAGCTCTCAGGCATTCAGATCTGGCAACTCGATGGCTCTAATGTCTCCTACTCTTATTTCATAAGAGAGAGTGGAAAACTCAGAGTCAGCACACTGGCATGAAGAGAGTCTGTGCTGGAAGCAGATCAGGACACACATCTGCATACCCTAATACTACACTGTTGGTGTGTGTGTGTGTGTGTGTGTGTGTGTGTGTGTGTGTGTGTGTGTGTGTGTGTGTGTGTGTGTGTGTGTGTGTGTGTGTGTGTGTGTGTGTGTGTGTGTGTGTGTGTGTGTGTGTGTGTGTGTGTGTGTCAGGGCGATGAAGTGAAAAGAAGTGCATGCACAGAGTTTCAGTCCAGCAGAAACAGAAAAAGATTTGTGCTGCACAGATTCAAAAAATGTTGTGTGGAAAATGTCTCCTTTGTAGCATTCCTTGCTGTGTGTGCATGCATGGGCATGCATTGGTTTGTCTAGGTCCTGGACATTCAAAGTAATAGCTGTCATGTACAATTTTGCCCCCATATCTGGCTTTTTCATCTGTTGCTGCTGCATGATATATATTAGTAAAGAACTGGTTACCATTGTTGCTCATTTTGTAGATAATTCATTCATACTAATAATCCGAATTGACAGTCTGGAGTGAACTAATCTGGGTTTGGTTTTAATAAAAGAGCTTACATTCATTGCAGGGTTTGAAGTTCAATCCTATGTAAAAGAATAATGAAAAGTTTCCATCAACCCACTTGTTGCTTTGGACGAGGACTAAGTATAAACGTGCAGCATGTACATCTTTAATATTCACCAAATCTGGTTGTTCCTCATGTCAGATACACACACACATCCTGACAACCATGCACTTTACTGAAGAAACATGGATGTGTGTAAAATCGAATGGTTTCCAGAGTGCTGCTGGGCTGTCAAAGGATAAAGAACATAACAGCAGTACTTAATGTTGTATGTGGGAGTGCAGCGATGACTGAGACAGAAATTGATGGAACTAACGTCTCTTAAAACTCCTCGCCTCATCTATTAACACATCTCGTACCTCAGCTACCTGGTGGACACTTTAATGGCTCTCTCATCATGCTGTTTCTCTGCATAATTACATACTTTCCAACAGTTGCAATAATAAATCACATTATTAATGGCTCAGCTTTATCCATGTGAAAATTATTAAACTTTGTGATCTTGAAGAAAAAGGGTTTTTAATATGCAGAAATGTGACAGTGTCAGAGGTTGTTCTTTTTAGAATTGGCCTCTAAACTAACCCCATACAGAGTGGACGTACTAAATATACAGCGTTAAGATACATGATTTTGTGCAAAGAAATATTTTTTAAAAGGATTTAACTACCTTTCTGGAAAACTGAACTGGAAATTGAACTAGAAAAAAACACAACATTTTTAACAAAATCTGATTTGCTTAAATTGCAGAGAGCCTTAATGGAGGAATATACGTTTTCTCCAACACACTCTCACTCCATAATCGTCCAGGAGCGACATTTGGTCAGGGTCCCGTGGCGTGCAGTTGTGACGCTCCTAGGCTCCTTCAGCTACATAAAGGGACGCAAATAGCTTTCAACTGATTGCAATGTATTCCCATCTGCGGCGGGATTTGACGCTCATGGAAGCACGGCATTCGTTTGTGTCGGCTGCCCTTAAAGGCAATGTGAGCGTCCATTCCCATTGGATAACGGAGAATTGTACACCCGGAAGTAAGTATTCCCCTTACTGTCGATTGATTTTACAGTGATATCTGCACTACTCATCGACTAAAAAACACCAGATTATCCTTGTTAATTACACAACATTGATTGGTTTAAATTGTGTGCAATGCTTTTGTATTTTTCCCCTTCGATTCGGAGAAACAAATATTTTTTCGGAGTAAAGGATGGCAGAAGACACTACACTACCCAGAATCCCCAGCTATCGTTTAGGACTACACCATAGGCGCATTCACACTGCGGTACTTTTCCCACAAAGGTTCATGTGAACTTAGTTCATGTGAACTCTTTAGTTCGCATGAACTAAATACAGATCGCGTTCACACTGGAAAAAGTCCCTGGGGGTGGATTCATGGATGTATAATAAGAACTGGATACAGCGTGGGAGGCGGGGCCTCTTTCATTCCTATGAGAGTTGCTCATTAGCGCATGATGATAAAATGGCACAACTTTTGAGAGAGCGAAACGTCACAGATTACCCGGCATGCCTGAGAAGTACCCGTATGTGCGCTCATAGCGCATGCGCAACTTTAACCAAAATGCTCGTTCACGTCAAGCACGTCAATTTGCGTACACGTAACAGCACCGCGCGTTCATGACAGCATGGTAATGATTTGTTATTAAGATGGATTTGATATTAACGAGGCGGCAGTTAGCAGCTAGCGGCTAGCTAGTCATTATGCTAATGTACATCAATCGTTATGTACTTATATTACGCTGTAACAGGATCTAGTGATATCCAAGCAACAGAGCTTCATTTAGCATGAAATTATTATTGCACTGTATATATATATATATTATAATAAGTAATATTAACTTTATTTAATACAACATTTATGGTACACGATTTAATCATACAGCCCAAGTAGTATAATAATGAATTATAGCAAACATGTGCAATATATCCATTATTACAGCTCCGTGGGATGGCAGTAAGACGATATGGGTCCGTTCTTATTGTGCATCCATGGGTAAAGATAAACGCAACTCACATTGGTTTTTCAAACAGCATCTCTGTAAACTACGTGTATTGTATTCACTGAATTTCACTCTCTGCCTTTAACGGCTTTAACGTTGTAGCTCCAATAGCTCCAGCCAGAGCCTGGCTCCAGCACCCTTCCTATGAGCACATTGTGCTCTGATTGGTCGAGCCACGTAACATGAACGTGCCGGGCGGCGCGGTCCCGTGGGTTAGATGCGCGTTCATAATGCAGAGGGAAATAACTCTCAGAATAACGTTATTAGGACATTATTACAACTTGAGGAACGAATGTTTTTAATAAGGGCTATACAAGTGTTCATACTGGGTAGTTTATTTAGTTTAAAAAAAATTATCCAACGATTTACAGACCACTCTTTCCCCATGTAAGTCAATGGGAAAAAGTGTTTCCGGGCCTGGCAACCAAACGGAAGTGTAGTACCGCCGTTTGGCCAGCACGAATATTTTCATCTGAGTCCGGCGCACTTCCTGGGGGCTTGGGTGGATTAGGCAAATGAAGCCGCTGACGTCACTTGTTCTTCTTCTGCTTTGGGTTTACTGGCAGGCCGCACACCACTTCACGGCGTAAACTGCTGCCCAAAGTCCCCGGCCGGAAGTCCCCGGAGTTAGGGACTGGCTTCAGTAGAAGCTGCTGGGACTCCCAGCAGCTTCTACTGAAGCCTTCCGAGTAAATCGCCAGAACGCCGACACCTCCTCATCTCCACCGCTCCCATGTTTTATTTTGTGTTGCCATAAGTTAGTCTCTCTGCGTTTCTGCGCTGGGGTAATGCTAATGCTAATAATGCTAATGCGAGGATAATAAAATGGCGGCTTCACAAAACTTTTTGGGAGTTTTACGGGGCGTGGTTTGCAATCCTTCCAGCCAATCAGAAATATAGCTCTTTTCTCACAAAAGAGCCGCTCGAAAGTCCCTGCTCTCTAGCAGGGACTTTCGAGGGGGTAAAAAGGTTCACATGAACTCATTTTAGTACCGGCTCTTTTGGTGTGAACGCGATAAAAGAGTTCACATGAACTAAGTTCACATGAACCTTTGTGGGAAAAGTACCGCAGTGTGAATGCGCCTAATGACTTTCGAGGGGGTAAAAAGGTTCACATGAACTAATTTTAATACCGGCTCTTTTTGGTGTGAACGCGATAAAAGAGTTCACATGAACTAAGTTCACACGAACCTTTGTGGGAAAAGTACCGCAGTGTGAATGCGCCTCATGTGCTCTGTTGACAAACCCCGTTTTTGTTCACCATTCATTCTAATGGCTGGCGTCTATGTCACGTGATCTTTACATTTCTCCCTGCAGAAAAAAAAAATGGCCGAACTTCGTTTTATTCTCGGTGGAAAATGCCTATTTTAAAGTTAGTTTGGCCATTAAAATGCGTTTTGATGTCATTTGATGCGAGAAATATGAGTTGTTATTTCAGATAATGTGTACAGTGGATGTACATGATCTTTAGATTACGAAGATTACTTCAGGAAATTGCGTCCATAGAACGTTTTCATTGTTACCAAGGTGGTTGCTAGGGACGCTGCTATCGATATTATTTCTGTTATGTTGTGTAACTGTTTAATGGTGTTATCTTTATTGCTACCCCCTTCTCCGTCAATGTATAGTGTTGGTCCACAGCGCAAACGTATTAGTTTAACAAAATCCGCATCTAAAGATACGTTATTTTCCCCCGTGCAATTCCAGTCTCACATCTCACAGCACATCGTCATTAACAAATACCGGAAACAGACCAAAAACATTTAAAAAAATAATAATAATACTTTATTCCGAGTGTGCTTGCTTTTCTCTTTGAAAGTTATCACATAACGGCATTGTAATACACGGTTCGGCTGCATTAAATATTACATATCTGCCGTAGTTCTCTATTTATAGAGCCCTGATGAGAAGACTTCTAGACAAACATGAGGAACTGCCGCCAACACTGAAAACGTGACGTGGATCATAAATATATCAGCAATTAAACAACATCTTACATTTATTTTCACACAATACGTCTCCTTGCAGTATCAACACTAATTCGGCTGACTTTTATATTTGATCCAATTGGTAGATAGGCTGTATTTACACCATAAAGGTGCACAGCTGATATAAAGGGACACCTAGTGGTTAAAGCATGTTATTGAATTTCATTATTTTTATTATTAGATATTAATAGGATCCCTATAAAGTATATTCATTACTCGTTATTCTCTACTAATAGTTAATTAAAGACTGTATATAATGACTATTTTGCACATCCCTTTCAAGATTTTCTAAGGTTTATTGACATATCATATTCACAAACGGTGTAGTTATGCATTGAATGAAAAACTTGGGTCGCAGGTTCCTCAATAGTGCATTACAAGACATCTATCAATATTTGTGCATACCTCCAGCAATGTTAACTATGTTGAAGCACTTATTTTAACTGATATTATACATATGTATTATACTCTTATAAGATGTATGTAGATATTTCATCTCCGGCCTTGTCAGGTATTGAACAATCAATAAATAAAGAACACAGAATTGTTAAATATAAAACACAGAATTTGTGTGATAATACTAAATGATTTACAAATAAACACCACTGCATATTTACAACTGTTACACATGCTGATGTAACGCAAATGTTTCCAACTTGGGATCAATAAAGTATATCTTATCTTAAGCTGATCGATGGCTACTGCTATAATTGCAACATTTGCCTCTGAACCTTGACAAGTGCATGTTTCAGGCTTATCAATTAATGTAATGTAATGTAATGTTTTCAATGAACAACAGGAGGGGTCACAGACATAAGACCAGCTGTTAAATAAAGCTCTTCTGACCTTAGCTGGCATGTGGGTATATATATATTAATGCTGCCCATTATGGGCACAGGTAATTTTCACCCATTTATTAATTATATGTTTTAAATTTGAGTGTTTCCTATCCCCTAAACCTCCAGGGATGTACAGTTTAATACTGGCAACTTCTTATTATGGGAAATACGAAAACGTCTTTTAAAACTACAACTCCCAGTAGAGACGTGCCATATAGAGAACATGTTGCGAAACACAATAGCCAGCATGTGTAGTTCTGGGGACGGGGTGGGGGGGGACGCGGTGGACCCGTTCAAATCCAGTTTTGGACAGTCTGCCGTGGTTCCATCCCATTTCAAGTGCTGTTCGACACTCGGCGTAACCCTCGGAGCACACTCTCCAATCACAGAGCTTGAGGACTATCACAGGGTTTGTCAAGCGAAGCAGAGAGAATACTTACTTCCCGGTGTAATATTCTCTAAAGCAAATGAGCTGCTCCGACCATCGGTCCTGACGGACTCCAACTTGTGTTTATTAATCAAACAAATAAATAAACACAAGGATAATTATGTGTTATTGTTGAGTAAATGGAGAATTGCACAGGGGAAAATAATGTAGGCTATCTATTCCACAATTTCAGATGCGGATTTTGTTAAACTAATACGTTTGCGCTGTGGACCAACACTATACATTGACGGGGAAGCAATAAAGATAACACCATTAAACAGTTACACAACATAACAGAAATAATATCGATAGCAGCGTCCCTAGCAACAAGTAACAAGTAGTTAATAATAATAAAATACATTAAGAAAAAGGCATTTTAAACAGTCATTAAAAAGCAACACAATCTACCTGCATTGCATTACTCTAAACGTGTAATAACGTGCTTTAACCAGTAGGTGGTTTGGGTTAAAAAGCTGTAAAGTTTACAAAATAAAATATACTGCTGTTTCTGGTTTAGTTTACGACGGATATATTTAGTTATTGTTTTGATATTTGTAACACAAAAGCGATGGAAAAAACCCACAGCAACACATAAAAGATGGTCTTAACATGACCCAGCGGTCTAGTAGTTAATAAAAAACAATAATATCAAAACAAAATATTACTAACTTTATTTATATATTGAAATTCAAACTGAACGGTAAAAGAATAGTTTCCGGTCTATTCTGAGCCCGATCTCTGTAGATAAATAAAAATAAAGAACTACGACAGATGTGTAATATATTTAATGCAGCCGAACCATTTATTACAATGCATTCATGTGATGACTTTAAAAGAGTAAAGCAAGCACTGCTGAATAAAGTATGATTTTATCTTTTACGAAACGTTTTTTTTCAGATGGAATGCAGTTGGAGGTCAACCAATCACAGAGCTTGAGAACTAATCACGGGGTTTGTCAAACAGAGCACATGGTGTAGTCCTAAACGATAGCTGGGGATTCGTGTAGTGTCTTCTGCCATCCTTTACTCCGAAAAAATATTTGTTTCTCCGAATCGAAGGGGAAAAATACAAAAGCATTGCACACAATTTAAACCAATCAATGTTGTGTAATTAACAAGGATAATCTGTTGGTTTTTTTAGTCGATGAGTAGTGCAGATATCACTGTAAAATCAATCGACAGTAAGGGGAATACTTACTTCCGGGTGTACAATTCTCCGTTATCCAATGGGAATGGACGCTCACATTGCCTTTAAGGGCAGCCGACACAAACGAATGTCGTGCTTCCATGAGCGTCAAATCCCGCCGCAGATGGGAATACATTGCAATCAGTTGAAAGCTATTTGCGTCCCTTTATGAAGCTGAAGGAGCCTAGGAGCGTCACAACTGCACGCCACGGGACCCTGACCAAACGTCGCTCCTGGACGATTATGGAGTGAGAGTGTGTTGTTTTCTCATGTAGGCCTTCTGTAGTGGCTAAGTTTGCACATTGCATCTCCTCACAGTGAGGTGTGCTTTCTCATTATAAGAGCAGAGGTGTTCTCCTGTAGTCAGTACAACAGTCAGCCAATCATAGAAAAAAAAAAGCAAACACACTGAGAAGAAGCTGGAATGAAAAGCTTTAAAGATTGATAAATGATGATGACGTGACAAGAAAACACAGATTGAAAAAGAAAAAAGAAAGCTAACCTGTGCAAATACTGCTACTGGTTGGCATACACTGAATAAGTATTGTGAATGTTGTCATGTTGTTTGGCATTATATATTTGTATCATGTATTTTTTAAGTCATTAAATCTAACCATCCTCCAATTCCTTCAAAATAAAACAAATGATAAAAGACATCTGTTATACATGTTTGTTTGGACATTGTAGATTAAATTCCTTACGGTTTATGACAGCTGATAAAAACATATAACAATTGAAAGGCATCATGAACTCTGGCAACTTATCTTCAACATGTCGTAATTTAAGAATTTATAGCCACATGTAAAAATAATAAAAACGTATTATCTCCCATAGTTGCACTGCTCTTACATGCATATTCAGTAATACATGCATATCCTAGTCACTGAAGCGAGTATGTGCCAGACTGATTTCGACGCTGTGTGATGGATCAATATCAGGCTGTGTCAACAATGAGGAAACATCTGGCTAAACAATGTTTTTGGGTTCAGTTTACACTTCATCATTTCTTGTATTGATCACTTTTCCCATGAGCCCATTTCATATTGAAATGTTAACCAATCAGATATTCCTATTTCTCCATTAGAATGTGATATTTCTCAGTAGTCCATGCCGTTTAAACCCGTATTTATTACTTCATGAAAAGTTGCAGCGGAATTGTATAAGGTCTCGTAGTTTCTGTCACTACATCAAACAATGAGCCAAACACACAAAATCTGATTTTGATTGTTTCAAAAAAGATTCTGCAATGCGCAACAGTGAAATGTAAACAAATGTAATGCAATTTCACCAAAGTTTTCCCGAGTCGTCGTAGAAGCAGCCACACATGGGGTTTTGGAGACATGGATAAACGCAAAAAAAAATATGCACAACACGCTTTAAAACACAAACGCACTTACTTATTTCGAAGTCTCAAGCTGAAGAACTGCAAAGACAGCGCAGATCGACTTTTCACAACTTGGTCATTTGATGGCCAGCGTGAACACCAACAGGCACGGAAAGTCCTGCTTCTTCACTGCAGCCTGCTCGACCGAGTAAGATCCCTCCGATCGAGATTTTCACATCACCCAATCATTAAATAAGCGGATCTGTGTCCTTTTTCGGTTTGAAAATAGGTCTTATCTGCCGCTCAGTTCATCCTCTGCCTACTTTCGGTGCACGCGCGCTACGTAGCTCAGACAGAGCCAGTGTGTGTGTGTGTGTGTGTGTTTCAAATGGCGGTGAAGCGCCCTCATCTGCCAGCAATCCAATCTGCTCCATTATGAGCACAGAAAACAGCCGGAGAAAAAGACTGCCGGGACGATTTTCCAAAATAAAACCCTCCAGTGAGAAGCTGCCTGCTGCGCGCTTTATGCTGGTAAAACACAACGTTTAAATAAATAAACAAATACACATTTTATTAGACTTATTGTTATTCGAGCAACCGTATCCCAAACAATCTTAAACAAGTCGTATGCCCTACAACCCATTTCAACATTGTAACAGTTTGTTGATGTTTTTGGCAGTGGCGGCGCCAGAGATTTCCTCTAGGGGGTGCTGTGGGGTAGCTTGACGTTTCATAGAGGGTGCTCAAACATTTAGGGTTTCCCATTAATGCACCAGCGCTACAGTTGAATTGTCTACTGCAACACTCCCCACACACACACACACACACACACACACACACACACACACACACACACACACACACACACACACACACACACACACACACACACACACACACACACACACACACACACACACACACACACACACACACGCACACACACACACACACACCACGCACATACACATACACACACACACACACACACACACACACACACACACACACACACACACACACACACACACACAGTGCACCCGCGACTGTTACAATGAAGGCTCGATAATCAGCTCACGGCATATAGGCAGGGGTAAAGTGCTATTTTTACAAGTGGAGAGCGGACCTCACCTCCTCTAGGAGGGTCCTCACTTCCTCTAGGGGGGTCCGGGGGCATGCTCCCCTGGGAAGATTTGTTTTAAAATATTGAAGTTAAAAGCATCAATCTGGTGCACTTTGAGAGCAACATTAAGAGATCTATGGATACATCTCTCAATACCCATACGAAACAGAACTGTCAACAGATTTACTTTTTCTTTATAGATATTTTACAAATCACTCCCCTTTTAAAACAAACCGTTTGAGACCCACTGAGATAACTAGACTAAAGTTAACCATCTAAACACTGAGAGAGTCCTTTACTTCACCTGAGCTGAGGTTACCTGAGACTCTCCGTCTGACAGGAGAGAGTTCTCCCTCCACCTTGTTGTTGAAAAAGCTCCTTATATCCGTTAGCTTGGCTAGCTAGCACCAGATGCTAACCACTGTCACTACCCGATCTGCAGCTCTGCCCGATCTGCAGTGCGCATGTGCGAGATGGTCCACCATATTGGACAACTCCGGACGGCAACCCAAGATGGACACTTGACACAGTGGCTTTTAGCAAAGCTCAAAAATAAAACGAGAGAGAGATGAGTTATTGTTATTACAACGTGACTTCACTATTATTTAACAACTCTTTTTATGGGGTTCTTTTATTTGGGGTTAAGTACATTGTCAGAATAAGTGAGAAATGAATTTAACTTCTGTTAGACAGCTATATGCCATACGTTTTTGCACACATTCACAGTAAATATGTATTCAGTATGATAGCTGTCTAACAGAAGTTAAATCCATTTCTCACTTATTCTGACAATGTACTTAACCCCAAATAAACAAACCCAATAAAAATAGTTGTTAAATAATAGTGAAGTCACGTTGTAATAACAATAACTCATCCCTCTCGAGTTTTCCTTTTTAGCTTTGCCAAAAGCCACTGTGTCAATGTTGTCCTATTTGAGTTGCCGTCCGGAGTTGTCCAATATGGCGGACTATCTCGCACATGCGCACTGCAGATCGGGCAGAGCTGCAGATCGGGTAGTGACAACCACAACGATCTCCGGTAGATACCCACTGGTGCGCGAGGCGAGCTCTCTCGCTCGCTCGCGCACGCACGCACACAAAATGGCTCGTGCCACACACACACACACACAGAGCAGGGCTTGAATGAAACACAGAGACCCAGAAGTAAGCTACTTGTACTCACGAGGCCTATTATGTGCAGAATCCCTCTCGCTTTCAGTTGGTTTTGATTGAGTGTCCACACGTGGACGTTTAAGGATTAAAAACGATCAATGTTTCACTTTGCTGTTAGCAAATCATTTGGCGCTCTAGCTAACAGGAAGTCACCCAAGTGTCACAAAGTAATTTAGTCTATGGGTAGGTCAAAAATCGAATGGGTGCTGGCCATTGGCCTAATCATATCACCTGTGTTGGCTTTATGTTTTTGGTCAAAAATGTGTTTGTTTCACATATGCATTGATGTAATCAATAATATTTCAAATTTAATTTAATAAAAATAATAATAATAATTTTTGGAAAAAAAAAAAAACACATATTTCTTGGGGGTGCTTAGGGGGTGCTTTGGCAATCCTGCGGGGTGCTTCAGCACCCCCTAGCTCCCCCCTGGCGCCGCCCCTGGTTTTTGGCTAGGCATGTTGTGACGTGAAGTAGAAAACACACATAAAACCAGCATTAGCTGTCTCTGCTTTGAGTTATCTGGGGCTATTATCTTCTAATTAGAGCCTTTTAACCGTAAATTAATTTAAATGCAAGTTGTTTCTGTGGAATAGAGTTGGTAATTAAGATAATACCATTTCAAGTACGAATTGGTTTACTGCATTCGGGGCCCAGTCAGTGGCGTAACAAGGTTGTGATTGGCCCCGGTGCAAATATTGTTTGCCCCCCCCCCCCCAATCGCCCCAAACATAAGTGCACGCTGATGCGCTCACACACGCACGGACATACACAACCACTCAGAAGAATCAAACAACAGCCTGCCCTGGCCTCAGACCACCACAGCCTGACAACGGCCCTTGGGGGAACTGTTGGACCACCGCCGGGCACAGCCAAATCCAGCCTCTCCTCCTGGCTGGCTGGAGAAGAAGGTTGCACAGCCACGGCCACGGATACAGCTTCACTTGTGGAACTAGATGGCAATGATGGTGGTGAGGCAGGTGAGCTATCGATAGCCTCCGGCTCCGGCTGCCGCTGCACGTCAACATTGCTAACGTTAGCGCTCTATTTCGAGGACGATGTATGAAAAAAAAAACGGTCTAATTTTGTCAGTTTAGCTGTTACATATCCTTGTTCTCTCTTGTCCTTTCTCTTTTGAGCGCTGCTCTTGTGCTTTGGTTTGCTGTACATCAGGGGTGCCCAACCAGTCGATCGCGATCGACCGGTCGATCGCGGGGAGATTCCCAGTCGATCGCGAGATGTGTCTAAAAATAGAACAACAACATTCTGTTTTATCGTTAATGTCCTATAACATAATCTTCCCGTGCCAGAATAATGCACTTGAACGCATCAAAGCTTTGTGATTGGCCAGCGTGTGTCGGGGCGTGGCTGGTGAGCAGTGGGCACTATTTCGCTGACGTTGTCCGTATCAACAGGAGTGACAGTCCGCACACACACAAGACCGCAATTATGGCAGAAGCAAAAAACCCCAAAATATATAATTTTCACTCCGAGTGGGAGGATGATTATTTGTGTATCTATTCCAATTCAAAGTCCATCTGTCTCATCTGCAATGCGAGCGTGGCTTTATCGAAGAAGGGTAATTTAGGAGCGGCATTTCAAAACAGTGCACAAACGCTAAGAGACGGAATTCCCTCCTAATTCTGCCCTACGCTCCCAAAAGGGGAGGGACCTGAAAGGACAGCTAAATGCACAGCAGTCCATTTTCACCAGGCCCAACAACAAGAGCAAGGCTGCTACCAGAGCATCTTATCGAGTCAGGCACGTTCTTGCGAAACACATGAAGTCTTTCAAAGACGGCGAAGTTGTGAAAGAAGCTTTCCTGGAGGCTGCCGACGCGCTTTTGGGGGACAGTAAAAATAACAGTAGCATTTCAACAGGTTTTTGATATAATCAAAACTCAAGTTAGATACCGTTATTAATCAGCTGTAAGTTGTTGTTTGTTTGAACTTATTCATTACAATTATTGTACAAAATGGTATAAGAATGCAAACATTAAGATCTGTTCTGTTTAAATTGATTATAGTCTATTATCAATTCAGGTTAAGAAACTAGTGTTGCTTGCATCCTATTTTAAAAGGCATTTATTTTTATACTCTACTAAAATGCAACAAAAAAAGGGTTTGATTCTATTAATTTTGTCTTTTTTATTGCACTTTGGCAACAGATTCCTGTGTAGCTTCAGATCTGAGTTGTCTTATTAGTAAGCCTAATTTATACTTTTGTAGCAACACTATTTTTATATAATAGCAATGAAAGGGTTCAGAGTCTTTTCTTTTTTCCCTGTGTCATATGTGGCAGCACTGTTCAATGTTTCTTGAAAACATTACCCACTGTAGTATGTGACGTGTGAATAAACTCCAACTCCGTATCAACATCACTGTTGTGTAACTTCAGTTAAAATACTTGTATGTGTGTAGATTAGAAAGAGGTAAGATAAAGGATCTGCAGTATTTTATGAAGTATTCATCGTACAAAGGTCAGTTTTATACAAGTAGAAGTGTGTATTCACCTGGTAGTAGGCTGTCAGTAACTACGCCTCTCTATTTGGACTGGTAGATCTCGGCAGACTGGCAACTTTAAAAGTAGCTCTCGGTTAAAAAAAGGTTGGGCACCCCTGCTGTACATTATAAATGCAAGCTATTACATTTTTTATAATGCTACCAAACTTGCTGCTGCTAGCTACAGTACAGTACAGTACAGGTTGATTAAACGGTTCGCTCGTCACGCAAGGGTATCACATGACATGAAAGGGAGCAAGGTCATTGGACAGACAAATTACAAATTAATTTAGGTTGCTTGGTTACTTTGAAGACTGCGTGAACCGGTCAATGCCATTGGGGCCATTGCTAATAATAAACAACTTAAGTGGGAATAATATAAGAGCACGGTAAACAGTTAAAGGTTAATAAATGATGGGTAATGTTTCAGATACTGTAGAGTTGTCTGTCCTGTCTGATCTCAGAATCAGCAGCTGAGAGTAGTGTCTTTGCGCAGAGCCTGTGTTCATCATCTTTCCTCCACAATATATAGTGTTAATTGCAGCTGAACCTGAACACTCTCTATGACATCCTGTTGTTCTTCACTGACACATTTCTACCTGTATTGTATTTAAAGCTGCAGATCTCCAGGCAGAACTTTGGTCGGACATTCAAAAAAGATGACGCACTCAGCCGTTGCCGTGGTTACCTGGTGCTTTGGATGCATGACACCGGTGAAGGTTGGTGTGAATGGATGGTAGCCTTCAGGTATTATTTGACCCACAACTTTTAAAGGGACTGTGTGAGCTGTTAACATGTTAGTCTGTTATGGTTATTTTAGCAGCAAATTGTTGCACAACATTTAACCAGTGGATATGTGTCGTTCGTAATTGTAACTCATATACTACATCAGTCACATAATAAACTGCAGATGGAACAGATACCTACTTTCTTCTGATGGCTTTAAAGGTCCCCTATTATACTGTTTTACATCAATATATTATAGGTATCAGATATATACAAAACATGTCTCTGAAGTGTTTGGCTCAAAATACCAAACAGATCATGCATTGTAGCATCCCCTCTGTTTCAGCCCTGTTTCAAAAGTGCTGATTCTCTGTCTGTTAAGGCCGCTACACACCAAACTGACACCAAAGAACACGTCCCGACAGACCCGACTGTTGTGTCGCCTCACGTCTCCTGCGTCTTGGCTAAACAGTCGCACTGGAACACAGCGCAAAGACTTCAGCCGACGGCCAAGTAGCACGTACGCATTGCGCATGCGTGAATCCAGGGCCGTATTCATGGGGTCAACATTGGGGGGGACCAAAAATTCAATACAAATTTGAATACTAATTTCCTGCCATTCTAAAGGAAAATACATCAAAAATCACTAACACATTGGATACTTTAAAACCTGTTAAACCCCATGCCCCTGCCCGTGGGGGCAAAACACAACAATAGTCACGAAACTGTGTCTCAGGCATGGGTGTAGGAAGTATCCTCAATGTGGGTGGGACAATTTGACGAGGGGTATGGGCGGGCGGGGGATACCTAACCTCCTCTAGGGGGGGTCCGGGGGCATGCTCCCCCGGGAAGATTTTGTTTTAAATGTTGAAGTTAAAAGCATCAATCTGGTGCACTTTGAGAGCAACATTAGGGACTAAATCTATAGATACATCTCAACAACACCCATGTGAAACAGAACTGAACAGATTTACTTTTTCTTTATGCATATTTTACAAATCACTCCCTTTTTAAACTGTAGTATGAGTTGGAATGATTTCATACCTGTTATTCTGTTATTCTCTTATTTTATATAACTATAATGATCATATAAAGGTGTGCCTTGGAAATACTTGTTCTCATTCATAACACTCCGTTCGATGTCTCACTATGGGATGCGCCTCATCGCGGAGCAAACAGAAGCATCAATCTCATTACGCCAATCCTGATTGGCTGGTGATCTTGACGTCAGCGTCAGGGAATTCACCCCCTATAAGTAGCTTGCGCCACGACGCATGCATCATTCAAACACCTCTTCTCGCTTCAGAGCACATCTCTATAGTAGCCGGACAAGCTTAACGGTCCACAGACTGAACCCAAATATAACCATTTCGGTCGACGGGCGCTCGCCGGCTACTCCTTCTGCTTCGCAAGAAGACGGTAATACTAACGGCAGTTAGTATTCAAATCGACCTCGCCGTTTCTTTCCCCGGAAAGTAAGGTAAGGTTTTGATTTTTCTCAAGCTAGCTACGCACCTCTTGCTAGCTAGCTTCCCCTTACTACCGACACCACGGTAGCGAGGACGCTTTTCTTTTTCTCTCTCACGGAGGAGAAAAGGATTAGAAGTATATTGACACACCAGTCAATATTCTTTGAGAACAAAGGACCCACACCGTCCCTTTTTTCCGGATTAAGGTCGGGTTGGTAACACTTTTTCTCTCAACGACGTACCTGTTACGAGCGGGTCCTCTCCACGCCACGAGGCGAACAAGATGGACGCCTCTCCCCCTCACACCAGAGGAGTCAGGGACTCGGAGGCTCGGTCATGCGGCTGCGGGTTGAAGATAGCAGGCACAGACTCACACCAGGTCTGCTCGTCCTGCCTCGGGCTGGAACACGCCCAGGAGGCTATCGACAACCCCGGCTCGTGCGGGCATTGTGCCCTTTTCACCCGAAAGAGCCTCAACCGACGGCTAGCACACCAAGCTAGCTTGTTGGAACAGGACTCCCTCATGTCCACTGATTCGCCGTTTGGCAATCAAGACACGGGGGCGTCCGCCGCAGAGACTGAGCCCCTCACTGTGTCGGTCTGGGGCTCACTAACAGCGGCAGCTGCGGAACCGGGATCCCACGCCGTGTCAGGCCAGGACCCGGTGGCGGCAAGAGACGCGGGAACGGAGCCCCACGCCTCACCAGGCAGGAGCTCCCGGCGAGACCTCACCATGGTCTCGCCCGCAGAGAATCGGCCTGCTCCGCATACCGCCGATGGAACTGCTGGTGGCAGCCCACCTCCTACCGAGGATGGGCCCGTCACCAAGCAGGAACCCCACGCTGCCAGCGAAGGTGGACCGTTTCCAGTCGACCATGACTGAACGATCCTACAGAGCCGCAGCGTTGTCCGCCAGGGCTCTGAACGTTTCCTCACTGCTAACCGCATACCAAGCGGAGCTCTGTGAGGATATGTTGAGTAATCCTGGACCGGCCGTTCTGGATGAGTTGGCCGCGGTCACAGACATTTGTCTCCGTGTCCAACGCTGCGCCGTCCAGGCCACGGGCAAAACAATGGGGATCATGGTGGTGCAGGAAAGAGCTAGATGGCTCAACCTCACCAACCTCCCAGACCGGGAAAAGGAGGATGTGCTTGACATGCCCATCGTTCCCGAGGGGATTTTCGGCTCCGCTCTTGCCTCCATGCAGAGGAGATGCGAGTCGAAAAAGAAGGAGGACGAGGCCCTCCACCTCTGCCTCCCTCGAAGGGCCCGCAGCCCTTTGTCCAAGCTGCTCCGAACCCTGCTCGGTTCAAAATACCGAAAACGCAGAGGTCGCAGTCCGCCCCGAGTCCCCAGCCCAGGCAGGGGACGAGGGCGAGCTGGCCTAGAAAATCTCCGGTTCCGGCTGCAGCCCAGGCGCAGCCAACCCAGAATTTCGGCCAGCAGTCGAGGAAGAAGAAGCGAGCGGCGTGACAGCCCCTCCTTCTCCCCTCTGTGACAGAGCTGGAAGTCTACGGTTCCCCAGCTCTAAATGTGTTCCCGCCGCCTCGAGAGATGCCTCAACACCATCCTCAAGTCCGCGTAAACACATGTCACACACTTATTGATTTTTCTGTCATAAAACATTTTCCGCTGACGCATCCAGGCTTCGAGCCAAGGGCGCAGCTCGAAAATGAAAAGAAAAACAATAAACAGTCCGTCAACTGTTCCCCTTCTGAGAGCAGCTACGGCCTCTCTCAAAGGGCGGACAATTGACGGGTCTGTGAAGGCACCACCGTCACGCGCAAGCGCAGTGCCGGATGGGGCTGTAAAGGCACCACCGTCACGCGCATGCGCAGTGCCGGCTGGGGTCGTGAAGGCACCACCGTCACGCACATGCGCAGTGCCGGCTGGAGCTGTAAAGGCACCACCGTCACGCGCATGCGCAGTGCCGGCTGGGGTCGTGAAGGCACCACCGTCACGCACATGCGCAGTGCCGGCTGGAGCTGTAAAGGCACCACCGTCACGCGCATGCGCAGTGCCGGCTGGGGTCGTGAAGGCACCACCGTCACGCGCATGCGCAGTGTCGGCTGGAGCTGTAAAGGCACCACCGTCACGTGCATGCGCAGTGCCGGCTGGAGCTGTAAAGGCACCACCGTCACGCGCATGCGCAGTGCCGGCTGGTGTTGTGAAGGCACCACCGTCACGCGCATGCGCAGTGCCGGCTGGAGCCGTAAGGGCACCACCGCCACGCGCATGCGCTGTGTCGGTGGGGATTGTCGAAATGGGGCACCACAGTGCTCAGACACTGGAGGGCCCCATAACACAACAAATAGAGACTCAGAGGGGAAGAGACGTGACATCTCAGCTGGCTCTAAGGAGCATACAGCGGGAGATGCTCACGACATCTGCTTGGGTTTCTCAAGACAGTTACACAGAGCTACAGACCCCAAGTCACCGTCACCCCCCCTCGCTTCTCGGGCATTGTGCATTCGCAGGCCCGAGGAGAGTCAGCCCATATTCTGGAGAGAGAGATTCTCTCACTCCTAGAAAAGAGGGCTATATCTATTGTACCCGCCGAGCAGAGTCAGGGCGGCTTCTATTCCAAGTACTTCCTCGTTCCCAAACGGGGAGGGAATGGAATTCAGCCAATACTTGATTTGAGGGCTCTGAACAAATATCTAAAAAGATATAAGTTCAGAATGCTCACTCACACATCTCTGCTGCGGCTCGTGCGACAAGACGACTGGTTTACATCAGTCGACCTGAAAGATGCGTACATCCCAGTATATTACCCACACAGGAAATATCTGGGATTCGCATTTCAGGGGATCTGTTATGAATACAGAGTACTCCCCTTCGGTCTGTCTCTCAGTCCAAGGGTGTTTGTACGATGTACGGAAGCCGTGATAGCCCCGTTAAGACAACAGGGTATTCGCCTGGCGACCTACCTGGACGACTGGCTGCTTCTCGCACAGTCGGAGCAGGAGGCTGTTACGCAGACAAATGTCCTTGTAAAGCACCTGCTCAACCTGGGTTTCATAATAAACACAGAGAAGAGCATGTTGTGCCCCGCGCAGACTATACTCTTCCTGGGTTTACGCCTGAACTCGGTGCCCTTTTCAGCTCGCTTGTCAGCGGAAAGAGTGAAAGCTTTCAGAGCTTGTCTCGCTCTTTTCCAGCTGCGCAAACATGTTCTCTTCAGATCATGCCTGCGATTGCTGGGGCTCATGGCGTCAGCCATCCTGGTCGTACGACTGGGACGCTTACACGCGAGGGAGTTTCAGCGCTGGGTGGCGGCCCTAAAACTAAACCCCGCGCACCACGGCGCGTTAGAGAGTTATGGTTACTGTGAAATACGTAATGGCACTGCGCCACTGGCTGCACCCGACTTTTCTAGTACGGGGTGTGCCTATGGGTGCTGTCCTTTCACGGAAAGTGGTCACCACGGACGCATGTCTGACAGGTTGGGGAGGTATTTATGAAGGTCGCCCGGTGAGGGGTCTCTGGAGCAGAGACCTCCAGCGTGCGCACATAAATTACCTGGAGCTTTTAGCGGTGTTTCTCACCCTAAAACGCTTTCTGCCTTTCCTCAGGGGACATCATGTCCTCGTGAGGACAGACAATACGACCACAATATCGTATATTAACCGCCAAGGGGGTTTGTGTTCTCTCCAGTTACACACACTGGCGCGCAAACTGATCCTATGGAGCGGTAGACGTCTCCTCTCTCTGAGAGCGACGCACGTACCGGGAGTGATGAACCTCGGGGCAGATCTACTGTCCAGAGGTTTACCACTTTATGCAGACTGGACTCTACATCCAAGGATTGTGAGCCAGCTGTGGGTGCGTTACGGCAGAGCCGCGGTGGATCTGTTCGCATCGAAAGACAACGCTCAGTGTCAGCTGTTCTTTTCGATGCGCGATCTAAATGCACCGTTAGGCGTGGATGCACTCGTGCACGATTGGCCTCCGGGCCTTCTGTACGCGTTCCCACCCCTGGCTCTGATACCCCCAACTCTGGCCAGAGTGAGAGAGCAACGCCACACACTTATCCTGATAGCTCCGCACTGGCCAGCTATGTACTGGCCAGCGGAGATATATCAGCTGCTGTGCGGGCAGCCATGGCAGCTCCCACTACTTAGGGACATACTGTCCCAAGCGGGGGGGGCGATCTTTCACCCACACCCAGAGCGCTTGGCTCTATGGGCCTGGCCCGTGAGTGGTACAATCTGAATACAGTGTGACATGAAGCTGACCCTGGCAGCTGCCAAGCGAGCCAGTGGCACTCATGCGCTATCTGTACAGTCTTCATGCACTCAGTTTGCCCCAGGGCAAACAGAGTGTGGTTGAAGCCCAACCCTACCTTTATCTTAAGGCGGTTGGTTCAGGTACCACATTTGACATTGAGGCATCCTCCCCGCTGTATTCCTCCGGGGAACAGCGGCCGGATTTGCCGTGTCCAGCCCGTGCTTTACGCACGTACAGGGACAGATCAAGGGTGCTTCGTCATAATGACCAACCCCTTGTGTCCTGGGCTAACCCTTATAAGGGCAAGCCTGTTACTAAGCAATGGCTCTCCCACTGGTTTGTGGAAGCAATTGCTTTGGGGCCCATATGAGTCAGAGTTCGCAGGCATCCTCGGGTCCGCGAGCTCTTTCGACTCAGGGTCTGGCTGCATCCTGGGCTCTGTCCAGGATGTCTCCCATCCAACACATTGGTGCAGCGGCGAGCTGGTCCTCGTTGCTCACTTTTGTCCGCCTCTTAACAGGCTGGACGTTCTGCTCCCAGTGTGACTCAAGCAGTGCTGGGCACCTGGTTGAGTCAGAGCTCTCCCTGTTAAGTTCTGGTTGGTTTGGTGATTTTCGAGATAAGCTCGTCTGACAATACGGGAGCTACAATTTCCCATAGTGAGACATCGAACGGAGTGTTATGAATGAGAACTATAGGTTACTTACGTAACCCCAGTTCTCAGAGTAACATCAAGTGAGATGTCTCACCAGACGGCCCTCCTTGCTATGGTGAACCGAAAAGAGGTGCTTATTTTGAATGATGCATGCGTCGTGGCGCAAGCTACTTATAGGGGGTGAATTCCCTGATGCTGACGTCAAGATCACCAGCCAATCAGGATTGGCGTAATGAGATTGATGCTTCTGTTTGCTCCGCGATGAGGCGCATCCCATAGTGAGACATCTCACTTCATGTTACTCTGAGAACTGGGGTTACGTAAGTAACCTATAGTTTTGCATCAATCTTGATACAGGGTACTTATTATATGTTATAGTTTGGATTCCTAAAGCTTTTAGTCTACTATCCCATCATTCAAGGGAGGTTTTCACAATAAGTAATGGTTTATTTTTTGCATGGACACTATCATTTAATTTTTTTTACTATGTTCAATCTGAATTTACTTTAAAAACATCTATATTGATTCTGACTTTTTCTACATCCAACTCACAGGTTTATCATTGCTTTGAGAAAAAAGATTATTAATTTAACCATTTTTAGAAGTGAAGATATAGTCAATTGTTCTGGGAATGTCATTTTCAAACCTGAGACCTGAAAAACAGGCTTGGGGCTTAACTGGTTAAAATGTTTTACCATAATGTCTAATTGTGCATTGTATTACATCGCCCTATTTTATCTAGTTTAGCTTTTCTTGTTTTGTTGTTTGTAATGGCAGAGATTAGGGATGAATACAGTACAACTATAACCATAATCACATTAAAGCATTTCAATCCATAGAAAGGTCTGTGCCACGCAATTTCAGTAGAAACAGGAACACTTTATTGCCCTTTTGTTTTACAGCCACGACTCGCACTAGTTGCTTGCCGCTCATTCAAAATCAAAAAGACCCCCAACTTCCTCCCAGACACCCACCCAAAAAGCCCAACCCTCAAGTTAAGGACCCAAAAGCCTTTTTGCGCTTATCGTTGGCACTGATAAAAGACTGGCATATTCCTTCAAGGTCCAGTCTGTCCAGTTTCTTCTGGTGCACATGACATATAGCCACATTATTCAGCCTCGTTTGACTCATCGATGATCTAAGCCATGTCTAAGATCTAAGCCACTAAAACTCCTCTCAGCCTCTGCAGAAGAGGCAGGGACGACCAACAGAAGCCTTACTAAAGCTTCCACCTGACCGAAGAGACCTCTCACCTCTGGCACCATTTCTCGAATAATGCTAGCAACATCTGAGCTTGTTTCATAGGTGTAATTAGCCCCAAACATGGCCAGCTGCACCTGCAGTAGTCTTGAATTCAATTCAGGATACTCTTCTACCACCTTGTCCATGTCTCCGTGTAGCAGCACATTTTCAAGCTGCTGTAGCTTGTGGAATCCAGCTTGTTCAAACCTCTCTATGAATTGAGTATTCACTGTGTCCAAGGCATTGTAGAATTGGACTCTGTACAAGGACTGGGCATCAGGAGGGAAATGGGCTGCAGCCTGACCGGTGTAACGCTTTGTAGGTTTGCGGACATGAGGGATCTGAATTGGTTGTAGGTCCAACTTTGTTGCCACAGCAGTTGCTTTCGAGAACAATACATCAAAATGCTCCTCTGTTCGTTTGACCTGCATGCTTGTTTTGACATAGTCTATACAGCCTCCAACATGCCTGAAACGGTCTGTTTCCTAAGCTGCAGGGAGGTGTTCAGGCACTCCAAATCCCCCATCAGGTCTTCAGCCATTAAAAGGCCGAGCACAGTGTTCCCTTTAAGAAATGTTCCATGAAGACCATTGGCCTTGGCTGAAGTTTCAGGTGAGCTGCATGATGCCATTTCTTCAAGGGCCATCAGCACTGACTCATACTGCTTGAGAACTGAGCGGATAGCAGGGGTACGTACAGTCCACTGGTGGGACAGAGAGGCTTCAATGAGGTGAAAGTTGAACCATGCTCTGATTTTGCGATATTCTGGAAAATCAACTTGAACTTGCCAGATTGATTAAAGAAGCCCCCCAATTCATGGACCAGACCCATTGCATCTCTTACTAGTGGAGAGGCTCCACAGGCAGCCTGCGTAATTAAGTTCACGCAGTGGGGACCACAGTGACAATACACAGCCAGCGGTTGTTCTTTCCTTAAAATGGCTTGTACTCCCTGCAATCGTCCAGCCATGTTTGCGGCACCATCATAAGTTTGTCCTCGGAGTTGAGACAGAGGAAGCTGTAGGCGCGTCATCACATCACATGCCATCTTGGCTATATTTTGCCCTGTTGTTGATGACACTTGGTAGATTCCCAGGAATTCTTCCTTTGGTTGTAGATCTGCATCTACAGAGCGCACACATATTGACTCCTGCTCAACTCCTGATATATCTTGGGTGCCATCAATGATAATTGCGAACTGGACCACTGGCATTGATGTTATTTCCGACACAATTTATTTGATGATTGTATTGGCCATCACCTTCAACAGTTCGTTCTGCAATTCCGGACTGGTGAAATCGAGGGGACCTTTTAGCCAGGAGGTCAGCTCTGCATCGCCCGTTGCCTTGTACTTTAGAAGCTGGCTTAAATTCCCTCTCTCCTTCTGATCGCCTCGAAAAGTCAGACCTTGCCACGCCAAGTACCTCACACCCTCAACAATCTTCATCAGATTTTTTCTTGCTTGTTGCTGCCGTCTTTCAAGCTCACGTGAAAGTTGCACATTAACAGGCTCTGGCTCCTGAATCCTAGTCATCACAGCTAATTTGTGACACTGGCTGTGTTTATGCACACTACATTTCTCCAGTGCCTTCTTCCAATTGTTAAAACCAGTCTTGACAAACGCTGAATCTGCTTTTGACGCAAGCTTAGACTTTTGTGCTGCAAAGTATTTGGCACAATAGAAACAGAGGACCCCTTTTACAGAGGGGCTGTAATGGAGCCATGTATGATCTTCAAACCACTTCTCCTGAAAGTAGAGTATTCTATTTGATAGGGTTTGACTGGGTAATGGGTATGACTTTCACATTTGGATGATTTGGGCAAAGTCCAAGCTCCTCCCCTTCCTTTCCTGTACCTTCATTTTTGCCTGCCTGACTGCTCTCTCTCTCATTGTCAAACTCACTCTCCCTGCTTGATGGTATTATCTGAAATACATATGAGGATGATCTCATCTTAAATTAATATTAACATTAGACTGCTATGTTGTCATTATTCTGTCTTAACCATCAATATAGCTCCTTTCTGACTTACCTCCATGTCACCAGCGCACACTCTCCCTGTCTGGTCACCATGCTCACATTCTCTCTCTCCCTCTCTCTCTTTACTCTGAACACACCAGAGTGAACATGGAAGAAATATTATCAGTAAACAAGCTATCTGACTGGTAACAATACTCACGTCTGAAGAAATACACCCCCGGGTACAAAATAAGGAACCAATTTACATATGAAAATAAATATCCTTTTGGTGAAGTTCACAATAACAGAAAATATAGATTTTCAAGTATACAAATAACCAAAAATAAAGAAGTCATAGAATAGCAATTTTATTTTTATTGAAAAATAAAAAAATTAAAACTTTTTTTTTTTTGCTATTTATTGGGGGGGACATTTTGAGTGTATCTGAATATTGGGGGGGATGTGTGTCCCCCAATGTATATGGTGAATACGGCCCTGCGTGAATCACAATAACTCTCCATACCAGCAGGTGGCGGTAGTGTGTATTCGTCATTCAAAAGAGGCAACCAGAAGACAGACTGCGTGATATACAAACAACAAATAGCTAGATGCTACAGCTCGAGCCAAGCAGCACAGGGATGAACTATGCCAATATTGTAACAGTATTGGTGCTGTGCCTTTTCAGTGGAGAGAGATATAGCAAATATGTGTGCCTATCCTGCTATTTGTGTTTATTCTTTTAATCACATAGCGTTAAGATGTTATAAAAATGTGCCTACAATACAT
The DNA here is from genome assembly GCF_902827175.1 of Gymnodraco acuticeps. Taxonomy (NCBI): domain Eukaryota; kingdom Metazoa; phylum Chordata; class Actinopteri; order Perciformes; family Bathydraconidae; genus Gymnodraco; species Gymnodraco acuticeps. The sequence continues at coordinate 1,131,942 of NW_022990947.1, forward strand.
AACTGTCAGTTGTAGCCGTAGCATTATTATTGGTTTAACTAGCCTAAGAGTATATATTTAAAACATTTTAAAATGACCATCTTGAACAGCTACTATATTAAAATACTTCTAGGCAGATTGTGGACAGTAACAAAGTACATTTACTTAAGTAATGTACTGTTCCACTCCCATTCAGGCAAATAGTGTTTCGCTAAGCTGAACAGCCAATCAGAGTGATTTCTTTACCCGACGGCCTTTTACCGACAGCCTACCGATTCGACATGTTGAATCGGCGGCGGAAGGTGTCGGCACGGCCGAAAAGACACGACGGTGCGGGACACACCAATCTGAGTTGGGCGACAGGACGCTCAGCGACGGCCAGACATCTATCGACATCTATTGACGCCGAAAATCGGCCCGGTGTGTAGGGGCCTTTACTTTAGATGAAAATAAGGAGCCACTCCCCACGCCCCTCTGAGAGATATTTGGTTAAAAAGAACACAATGGTGCTCTAGGAGGAGATTCAGGTGATAAGGTGGGGGGTGTCACCTTGGTTGGTGATTGGCTAATGGTTACACAAGCCAATAAATCGTTATGACATCATAAAGTGGCCAAAATCTGATCAGCTCATTTTCAGACAGGTTTTTATTTTCAGGGTTTGACTCCCAATCAATGATCATTTTAGATCAAACATCCATCAGGGTAAACAACACCAACTGCACTAACAAAACAAGGTTCAAGGTTCTTTATTGTCAAACTAACATAGTTACATGTAATTATATCGTTGAAAATCTTAGGTCACAGCTAGGCTTCTCCAACAATGCAACACAATAATACAGATAAGCAGACAATATTGAAACAATATTAAAGTATATTATATTAAAAGTAATACAAAAAAGACAAATAGTTTTAAAAAAAAGGGAAATAGTGCAATACGAGTCTACATACAAGTTATTGGAATGATATATTAGATAATAGATCAATAATTACTAAGTAGCAGATGATTGTTATGAAATTGTTGCAGCAGTTCAGTTGTTTAACAAAACGAAAGCTTAGAGGTTTAATTGTTAATTTTGCAAAACAGTATCTTGTTTTACCTAAGCTCAATGTACATGTGTAGGTCTACACATTAGTTAAATGATGTGTCAGGCAATAAAGGAGAGTTAATTGTTGTGTAACTAATAAACACAAGTTTAGTAGCTTCGAGTCTCATATGTCATATACTAGGGTACACCTTAAACAATGTGAAGCATATAGTATTCAACCTGGTCATCTATAAATAATACAAAGACAGAATGACAAACATATACTGACGGAGAGGCAAATGAGGCCTGCATGGGTTGTATTTCCCTCTCTGCTGACAGAATTTCTGATGCGAGGGGAAAGAAATGGAACCGGCCTGCCTGTATTGAGTGCAGCCATCCTTGTATTTTTATATCCCTGTCTCCTTCTCTACAATGTCCACAAGTTATGGCTTAGCTTTTCCAAGGCCTGCAGTGCGCATTAAAACATTCAATAAGCCAACCAAAGCTGCCCGAAGTATCACAAAAACAATACAAAAAAACGTGCTGCACAAAGGAAAAAATATAACTGAAATACATTTTTAATGAAGTTAACACAATTCTAATTAGCTGACCTTAGGGCACTTTGTGACATTAATTACCAAACAAAACAAAACCTAGGAAATAATTTGTATGCACTAAACGACCCCTGTACATGGACATGTATTGGTCAGTGGGGGGACAGAGAGACCTGATTGGAGCAGAGCGGGGGCGTCCATTGAATTAGTTCCTTTGTTATGGAATACTCATTCCTGCGATTGTCTGCTCTGAGTGATCATGTGGACTTTTGCTGTATTGAATGTGACAACAGAACAATGCATCTGGCCCACAGACTGATGGCACTGTGAATGCACTGGAGGGCTGGAATCCCATTTTGCTCACCAGCTATCAAAGTGCTTTTTGGTTTTAAGGCTTGAGATGACTAATTTATAAAACATTCAAATCACAATCTTTGTCTTGCAAAGAGCTCGTCTATGACAAGTTGTGTGGTTTCATTTTGAAGGATAAAGATGATTTATCATCAGTAATCCAATTTAGGGGATTTATATAAAAGGATAAAGCTCGTACAAATTATTTATATTTTGAAGAACCGTCAATTAATTAATCTCTCCATAAATACTATCCAACTTCCCCAGCCTGTGTTGCCCTTAGCCCATGGTTTCAAAGGTAAATCATTTCCTAAAACAGCTTTAAACAAACATTAGTCCAACTAAAAGGTTTAGGATTACAAGAGAGGTCTATAGTTCAAATGAATAGCTTTTGTTAGACAGGCAATATTTGTTGGTAAGATCAATCCTGGTAAGAACAATATCACCACACTTTGTTTTAGTTTTTTCAGAGAACTTATTTATTTTAATATGAATATTTGGCATTGACTACAAACTGACATTGTTGACATGTCTGTTTCACAAGATTGCTTGGTCTTCAGACACTGTGCTGCCAAACTGAGCATTATTGCTTCAGGCAGCATAAATCATAACATTCCCGTAATTGTTTTTCTGTAATGACATGCCTTTCAATAGCCGTGTAGGATGTCTTCCTGTATGGCTGACTGTTTTTATTTTCCACCTAATGGAAGAGTGCCCTTTGTGTCATCCCGTTCAAGTCACCTGTAATGCATTTAGTGCCGTTTCACCTCACAAGTGTGGCCGTTCCCAACTATGTCAGCAGCCTACTGCTTATTGGATTAGGATAAAAGACAGGAGATATAGCTACAGGACACACACACACACACACACACACACACACACACACACACACATACACACACACACACACACACACACACACATACACACACACACACACACACACACACACAAGAAACAAAAACACAAGAAACAAAAACACAGCAGCTGCAGATATAAGGACAGATCAATGTGTTCTTCATCAACATATTTTTATTACAGAGCTGCTGATAGACTCAAAGGGATTCACAAATAATAAATTAAAACATCACTATTAACACTTCTGAACCCTCATCCTGTATTACGAGTCCCTAACCTGCTGTATATATGGCAGCAGGAGATAGGTGGGACGAACGCAGTGAAGAGAGGAGGAAATGAAGTGATTTGTTGAGATTGCATGGGATGAGTGAGATCCACAGAGTATCAGCATGAGAGCCCCACCATGTGCAAAACAACACAATTAAGAAGACCGCTTAGCCTAATCAGTGAATGCATCATGCAAATGATGTTTTTTTTTCAATGCCTACTTTAATCTTGGCTGTTATCATAGAATACAAATCAGGGACTTAACCCTAATGAAAGGAGGAGAGAGTGAAAAGAGTGGGATGAGACAAGAGTGAAGAAGAAGGATAGCGGAAGATTTAGGGGTGATGTAAAAAGCAGAAGTCTAAGACCAGAAACAAAGCCAGAGTTGCTTGCTGTTAAAACTGTATTACACCCTGTGGTGAGGGTTTAGAGCAAAGATCATTCTTCAAAGTTTAACAAATATAGAGACAGCCACACATTTGTATTAAAAGTATAGCAGTCAGTTTGTACTCAACTCTCAATGTGTAGGTTTATTCATATTGTTTTATATACTTCCTCAATTATTATCAAAGCATTACAGTTTTTTTCAGTTGCTAACACACTAAAACGACACATAAAGCACCATTAATTAAACTGACTCAAAGACCAAGACCTGAGCTCAAGTCTTCAAAACTCTAAACACATTTTCAGCTCTTCACCCAATTTTCAATTCAACTTGGCACTTTTTGTAAGATACTGCACACGGTTCGCTAAGCAAGACACATACATCTGACAGTCACTTTTTCAAAACACTGCTTTAAAAATGCTACACTCATGAACCAATTTACAAATACATGCTAACTGGCCAAACATACTGCTTTATTGTTGATTCATCAAATAGGATGTAAACACTAGATAAAGGCTCCATGTAAGAACTTTTTACAACAAAAATTGATCAATGGACAAAGCAGCAAGAGGAAGAAGGAGGATACGAGTGAGAGGGAGGATGAATTGAAGTCAATTGAAGAGTTAATTGGAACATATTGGTTTTATTTCAACAGAATATTTGTGTTTTTGCACATATTTCTTAAGTGTAGAATTATTGACATACAGAAGAAAGCCCACAAAGGTGAGTGTGCTTTTGATTGAGCATCACAGTGTGTAATTAGTTGGACAAAGTGTCTTGTACTAAAAATAAAGTGTGTGCCATCTGGTGCAAAAGTTGGGTTTTGATAAGTGTTTATGTAGTTGTGCAGTGCTTCATTCTGCAGAATATGTTTTGCACTTTGGGTGTGTGGTTTTGTGAATTGTGTTAAGCGTTTTGAGAAAATGAGCCATGTATTCAAAAACGTGTGTAAGCAGTTGTAAAATACTGTATTGATGCTTGATCAATACACAATTCCACACCACCACACACTGCAGCCAGTGCAGACTTCTAGATGTATACTGTACAGGTGTTGCTTTGAGCCCTACAACCACCACCACCAATATTATTTATGTAGTTGCAACAAAGATATTGTTTTAATTAAATGTACTCAACAGAAAGCATTTTTAGAAAAGATCATCATGTACCACATATTATTTTACTTGGTAAATATGATTTCCAAAATCAATATTTGAAGCTTTAAAGCTGTACTCCAGGTCAATGCTGGCATAAAAGGAGAGATACTATACATGTCCAAAAGCAAGACATATTAAGCTTCATTGAGCAGGGGGGAAACCTGCGGGAATATATGGGAAGTACCACTGCCAAAACATTCTTCATATTACATAAGTAAACAGACTGTCTGTGCAATACTGCTGATGTGTTTTTGTCTGTTGCCTCAGGCTGTAAAAAGAACACTATAAAACTGAACCGCATTAAACTATGTTCCACGAACACAGGCACATAGATCTTGTGTTACTTAGCTTGAATCTTAGTTGTAAAGAACAGACACAAGGCAGTTGTATTGGTCCCTGACTTTTTCCTTTTATACATACCATTTTCTATACACACGCTTAATCCTGGGGTCTCCTTACACAATGTACATGCATGGTATGTATGCTTTAATTGTCTGCATGTTGTTGCAAACTCTGTTTTGGGTCAGTAAAAAGCGGGGTTTCTTCTTCGTGACATCATATCCCAGAGGCCCCTTTTGATTTTTGAAGACAAGAGGCAGCTGGAGGTCTGGAACTCATTCATTCAGAACTCCAAAACATGGCCCAGGATCCTCCCCCACAAAACCCAAGCCACCATTATGTAGGACCCTGTGCTAATGTGGTCCACAGTCTGCATTGTGGATAAACAGACTTTAAAAATATGCTATGTAAGTAAGTCTCAACAAAGGATCCAACACATGCTGACTGCAAACAGCGTTTACTTCATTTTTAGATTATTTTCTTGAGCCCACATTCACATAAGAGTGGTTCAGCTTTGTTCACTTCTGCATGCATTCAGACTGAGACTACCTTAGTTATTCATCCACACTGACAGGGCCAGTGCCTGCTCAGTGGAAGGTCTTTACTTAAATTAGCCCCATCAGGATCAGAGTAATAACAAAGGATTAAGCAGTTATCCCCAACATACCTGCCCTGAAAACAGTTTCCCATGGTTCATATGCTTCTTTTCATTTTTTTTTGGGTGTACCTTCATTTTTGGACAGTCTTTGTAAGCATGCGCATGTATACACACAAGACATGAACATAAACATGCAATGTGTTTAAATAACTGTGAAATGAGGACGTAAGAGATAGACATCCTGTTTACAGAGAACATAGATGTTCTCTCTCTCACAGAAACACACACACAGCTGCCTGCTCCATCATTTCCCTTTAAATTTCACCAGGGGAAAACAACGGAATCAATCTCCGCTTCACCAGTATTCAGCTCAGCTTAATGTACCTAAATTGCACCAATCATGGTCCAATTCTAAATCTGTATGTATATGAAAATGATTGTTGAGAGAAAAAAAACCTTTTGCTAAAAAGGGCTGCTTAGGGGAACATACCTTTACCAAAGACTTGTGGTTACCTAGGGGACTAAAACAAAAGACCACCAGTGAGGCACATTATCTTGTCATGCCCTACATGATGCCATAACATGTGAACACCGCTGCCAGCCGGGAGACTGAATAGATGGTAATTTGAATTCGACCAACACACATTCAACACCTTAAGTGAGAGTGGCGACCATTTAAAGTGCTGTAATTGCACTGGGATTCAGTTTTGAAAAAAATCATCATAGTCAAAAATACACATGGAGTGTGTTATTGAATTTCTTCTTTTTAAATGTCTGCTTGTGGGTTTGAACCTCCATTTCAATTTTTAGAAGAAGTTATTGTGAATGTTCCATGCTGCAATCAGAGGCAGATTGATTTTCAGGTCCAACTGTGCTACCTACTATTACCTACTGCAGAATGCAAAATAAACGTTCCGTACTCCTGCTGTGAATATTTCACAACTGTGTTTAAAGATGACTTCTTACAGGTAATATCTTATTGTCACAAAAGCCTTTCACTTGCTCGTCAAACAGACAATGCTAATGGCAGTTAGAAAGGCAGCGCTTCCAGTTACGAAACACTGAATCCACCAGCTACTAGTAGCGCTTTCTGGTGGCAAAAACAGGATAGTGTTGCTTGCTTACTGACATACAGATGTGGACTCAACTCTTCATGCCAGAGCTGACCTCAGAGGAGAGGAAAAGAAGGGGAAGAAAGACAAATACTTTCCACTGCTCACAAGATTAAACTTGTGAACATGTGCAAGAGTACTAAAAGACGAATGCAGGAAAGAAAGAAGAAGACAACTTTTTTACAGACATTTAATAACGTTATCAATATTGTCAAAGACTGAAAGTGTGACTCATGACACATGAATACAAATCTGAAACCTTTTAAAATTGTGCAACACATAACATGAAAACACATGAATTGGAAAAGTATTTGGCAATATAAACAACATCATTTAAAACACAGCACATACATATCATTGCTTGTATTCCAGTTTAGCCCTAAAAAGGCATATTTTCAGGTGTATGGCTTTTTGCAGGAGGGTTGTTGGCAGATATTTTTAACTTTAATACATTATGAGCCTTTAATAAATCATACAAAAATGTAATGTCAAAAATGTACAATCACTATCACATTTTAAACCAAACAGCTGGCCACCTGTTGAGTTAGCAGCTGACCAAAGTTAGGACTGTGTCATGATATGGTGCAGACTAGATTCTGTTTTGTATTTTGGATATCATAAAAGGGCAAAACATCTGTTTTTTAAGGCTGTATTACAGTAAAAAGCTGTCATTTTTCAGCTACTTAATCAACCCCACAATATCACTATCCAGGTATTTGAAAAATATATTGTGATATTTGTATTTCTTTATAAAAACAATTCCCTATATTACATGTGTAGGTTTCTTTCCCATTTGGTTTTATAATTCTGCTGGTGAGTGTGTTTATCTTTGTCTGTCTGTTATTTAGCATTGCACTAGCAGTGTTCCTTCATCCACAACAACTATTCCGTAACTTCAAGTAAATGATGTACTTCACTTCTGCTCTAAAGAATATAGTGTTCAACTAACCAAGTCTCATGTGTAACCCTGGTTTTGCTACGACTCATTCATAAGGCTCTTTCTCTTCTCTCAGTTCAATAACAAATAGAAACCCATCACATCTGTTGCAGTTGAAGTCCCACAGGCAACGCTACATTTCATGCACATGTAGCATACCTTACTCAGGAAAATCTGTAGTATGTCTGGAAGCTGCAGCAATACAGTTTGTTGTTTCCATTCATCAGCAGCAGCAGTAGTTAGATAACTAACCCCCATAGAGTTTGACTCCAGAACATCTCAGCAACCAGGAAATGCCATCCAGGAGACCTGACAGAGATTCTGCCACTGTATCCTGCACCTGAGATAGTGAAACACCAACACAGATTATACATCTCCTCAAATTGATACTGGATGCATATAAACGTAGTGAAAGCCTTTCAGTTGATCAACTATCAGGGAATTACCATCCAGGGGTTAGCCAGTTGCGGTAGTTCAAGTCTCTTTGCCATGTCAACACAGGGAGTCCGACACCTGGCCCTGTTTCTGCTGGTGACCTTTTGCAGGTTAGTTATTCTATCCTCTTCTGGGTCGTCTCTGGAGACACAGGAAAGCACCAGCAGAGGCTTGGATGCTGAACTTTCGGCAGAGCTAAGCACAGCCCGAATCTGAGCCACCTCACACTCTTCCCCACCTATTAAAGACATTTTGTTATGCAAATGTTCTGTGCTTATGATTAATATATAAGAAAAACATTGTGAAGAAGCTTCAAGACAAACCTCTCCCAAGCTCTGCATTAGCTACATAGATGAAACCATCCACCACCTGGCACACCTGCTGGACCTGAGGCGCAGGGCTGTAGACTGGACATCCTGATTCATCTGTTCCTTCTAAGGTAAACAGTTTATTACTGACAGTCTGCTGCTGCACTCTGGCTCTTTCCCTCTCTGCCCTGCACACACAAACACACACAGTGTAATGACGGTGGCTGTCTTCACAAATATATAATGATAAAGATAAGAATTGCAACTCTCATGGTCATTGTAATAACAAAGTGCTTACCTATTGGTTGAGTACAGAGTCAAGATATTTAATTTGTGTTGGTTGTTGAAAATGTAACTGATCCCAGAACCAATTCCTAAAATGAAAATAAAAATATCAGTTTTGTTATTTTGGCATCTGAGCTAGAAGTGACTAATGGGATAACAATGTTGAGACAATTATGCCATCTAGTGGTAGATAAATAGAACTACATTAGATACGATAATCAATCAGAATACCTTTATTAGTCCCACAGAGGGGGAATTTACATTGTTACAGCAGAAAAGAGCCAAAGACAGCTTAATGTTACGCAAGCAAGCATGCATAAAAAGTACTAAAGATACAAAAATGAATTATAATAAAAAAGTTACACATTTGACAACAATGTACACAATTGGGATGAAATAATATGTATAACAACAGCATTGTAGGAAACAGAAATCTGATCCCAGACTCAGCTGCCATTGGTTTAAGAGGAAGTTGTACTTTGAAACCGATTCCAGAGGTACTTTTGTTTGTTTAATCACTGACCAATCAATCAATCAGTCAATATCAATGTAATCTCACCATTTATCTGTCTCTGAGGAGTGCCCGACACAGGTAGCACATCAGGGGCATTCATGAGCCTTGTGACTAAAGACACATCAAGCTGCTCCATGCCAGGGCCAAACATCGCATAGCGTGGTTCAGAAGAGGGCACCAAAGACTGAATAAAGGAGGTAAAGACCTCATATGCCGGCCGTGAAGGAAGCCAATGTTGTCTGCAGGATGGGCAGCCTTTCAGGTATCTGTCCAGAGAAAAGAAGTTTGTCAAAACATTCCAGTCAAATCAATGGTTACCAACGGACCATTAAACTAAACAACAGAAAAATATACTTACTCTGACATGTAGTCAAATGTTGAAACCATCCCTCTGTCGCCATCCTCTTCTCTATCATCCAGGCTCTCCTCTTCATTGATGAGGGGTGCATCCAAAAACTCCAGTTGGGGCATGCTCACATGATCAATGGAGGGCCAGTGTGGCATGTCCCTGAGCAGGAAGTACCTCCACAGTAATGGATCTTTAACCATGGCCCTCCAGTACCGACTGGTGGCTCCCAGACAGCAGATATCCGCAGGACACATAAAGGTCATAATCAGGAACTGAACATCCACCTTAATAAGGAGGGAGGGTAGGATTGATGTGATGAGGATTTCAACAGTACAAGACAAGATGACAGGGACACAATGGGGGTCGATCCCTAACACCAGTATTTAGCAGCAAATCTATTATTATTGAAAATACACAAATGAATATGAGAAGCCTGGCATCTAAAATGTTACCGTAGCAAAAATAATATAGGCATCATGTTGTAGAAATGTCTGTAATAAAATGAATTAAAACAAGCAATTGTCATTCAGAGGTTTATTGTGTTAAGTGTTTTACATGCACGTCATGTCTTGATAAGACAACATACATTTTATAGATAAATCTGTCTTTTAGAAAATAGATTTACCAGGAATTCTTGCTTAAATACAATAACACAAAAGGCTACACATGGCTGTTTAATCCTAATATAAAGAAAAACTGAATTTCAACCACATATTATGGGAAAGGATTCCATCAAAAGTAAAAAGTAATCATGAGCCCTGCCAGTTATTATAAAATATATTATATAGTTCCATAAAATCAGTAAAATCAGAATCTGCAGGTGAACACTGCTCATAACTTGCCCTTATGAAAAGCAGTGCAGACAGTAGGAAGTTGAATGATGCTACTTGGGCAAAGTTCAAAATGTGTTCCTAAATAACATAGCCTTGATTGCTTTAAAAAAAAGAAGGGTTTCTCTTCGCAAATTTCAAACTGGAATTGCCCCTTTCTTTACTCCAACTGAATATACACAGGCATAACAAAATCACTGTTACCGCAATGGTGGGTGGGACAGTTAAAAGACGTGTCCATGAACGTTTGGACTCACCGGTGAACTGTCCAGAAATCCGGGTTGTGGCTCTGCTTTCGTTTCAACGACAGGCGCTAGTTCGTCTTTAACAACTTTAGCTCTGTTTGTCAAATATGTGTCTCTGAAGCGCCTGAGACTGCGAATCACTACCGACTCGTTGAGCTGCTGGATATTACCTGCCATGACTCCAGATGTTAGTGACAGTAAGCGTGTAGCTCCCCACACTTTAATATGGACTAAGGACAGGTTGATTTGGACACTTCCTTGTTGCTGGCGGCAGCGGGGCATTGTGGGTAATGTATTTCTAAACGTGCTGCTAAATATGGATCTGAAAAAGTTGCAATGGAAAATAAAGGCGTTTTCTTTTTTAAAACAACGCGCGTGTTTATTGTCACCGAGGACATAAAAAACAGAAAAATGATTTTTGTCCAAACACAGATTTTCTATTAAGTTATACTATCAAGGTTATTGAAGTGGCAGAAAATGTTTACTTGCAATTGATGGGAATACAAGTGGCGCATTATAAAGCTGGTATGAACAAATATGAGCATACTTCAAATAGTCATGAATACATCATTGTCAAACAGTTTTTGAACACCTTTTCTTGCCTTAGTGTGTATATTTTAATACACAAAATATATATTGTATATGCAATTATAATATATTAAAAGCATACCAAAATGGCAACAAAACAATAAATAAAATGTTACTGTGCAATGTCTCATTTCCAGCTGGATTATCTTCAAACTTGTAACAATCTTAACAAATGAAAGAAAAAAAAAGGTACATTTTATTAATAACCTTTTTATATTCATATTAATGTTATTATAACACATTCTCAGAGCAAAATAAGTGCCCCAGTCAACAGTCTAGAATCAAGATGATAACTGCTTTTTCAGCAGGACAGGGCCAAAAGTTATTCAACCTCCGTCTCTGACTGCAACCCCTGCCAGTTTTACACCACCTATCCTATCCTGTCTGACCTGCTTTGGCCTGGGCCGTTTGGCATGGGATGAGGTTGCCTGAAGACACTGATCCAAAGACTTTCTTCTCATACACTTTCTCCCCATGCTTCCTCTTCACCTTCCACAACATTACACCCCACCTGATGGCTTCCATTTTTATTTGGGGTTGACACATTTGAATACTGAACTAAGATCTGTGCCTGAGGGCAACTTCAATATAAGAGCAGCTTGGCTCACTGTAAAATACTAAGGATTTCCTTGGCATTCTCAGTGTTCCAGCCCTGGCCCTGCAGCGGGCCCTCACAGGCAAGCACGTATTTGTTGAGGATCTGTGTGCCAATGTCCCGAAACTGGAGGCGATCATCTTTGCGATCCATAGTTTCAGCGCTGCAGTCCTCATACTTCACTGCCCAGAAACACATTTCCCCGATGTACATCATTGTCAGCAGGTGTGTGTCCGAGAAGATGCCTGTGGAAACAACAAAATCATACAATTCAAGAATATTCTCAATAATTATCCTACAATGGAACACAAAAATAAGTGATGACATATTTACCTTCAGATAGGAAGTTTGCCGTAGCAGTATCATGGAGCACCACCCCATCGTTGAGCTTTACAGAGTTCCTCACCTGCAGCATCCGCATTAAGTAGCGCACCCCTTCCTGAATACACTGGATTCAAATATGAGAGTCATGTGAATAATCTCTACCAACAAGAAACCTGAAATATCTTTTTTCAACAAAACCACCACTTGATTTGCAACGAAGATTCAGTGAAGCCCACATCCTGTCCAGAAATGCATTTAGTGAATGTACTTATGGCGCATTTCCACTGCAGGCCTCGCTCGGTTTGGTTAGGCCTTATTAGGCCTGGCTCACTTTAATGCTGCGCTTCCATTAGTTTAGGAACTGGGGTAGTTACTATAGTAACGCAGTGTAGGCGGAGCCGTGACGTCATCTTCAATGAGCGCCCCAAAAAACAACACAGCCGTTAGCTCTTAGCACTCAGAGCTCACAGCTCTTCATATCTGTTCAGAAACTAGACAAAAGTTAAACAAGTACAAACCACAGACTGCCTGTGTCATGGCGAATACAGTCGCTGGTTTATTTATGTCTGTATAGGCCGTTGTTGTGAGTGTGGACGGTCGGAGCATATATAACGTTAGCTTAGCCAATCTCCATTTAGAAAACACGCATTTTAAAAGGTTTTTCGCCTGCCGTCTGTCTGCAGACTTGTCAAAGCATTAATTCATGGTGTTTACTAACCGGTATCAGTATGTTGTTACTTCGGCATCATTTTGAAACGTGTATTACAATTAAATCACGGTCAAATATGTTCATCTTGTTGTAGTTGTAGCCCCCTTGCCAGCGATTCTCTCTCTAGTTTAGCATACTCAGCCCGGCTCACCCTGGTTGTTCCTGGCCCTAGAACCACGATTTTATGGGGCCAGAAAAACTGTGAATTAGGACCCGCTAGCCGGTACTAGGCCAAGTGGAAACGCAACCAAAAACGGGCCCCGCACGGCTCTGCACGCTTAAAGCGAGCTACCCGCTGCAGTGGAAACGCGCCATTAGATTTTTCACACTTTGGTACCTTAAGGAACGTGTCCTTGTTTTTCTTAATCCACTGTTTTCGTTGATGAAGGGTGTGGCAGTACATGTACAGCAGAGCTCCACGTCTCCAATAGAGGCATTCTAACAGCTCTAGGCCCAACACAGACTGCACCTATAAACCAAAAAAACATCAATAGTAGTGTTAGACAATGTCATGCAAGTCAATCTGGGAAAGTGTAATTTGCAAAACTATAAACCTAAGACAACATTACAGTCCAACTAATACATCTCTTAAAATATTTCTTACTGGGAATACAAAACATGTAGAGAACATGCATACAAAATCCTTTTGAGACATATATATATATATATATATATACACACTTCTTGCGCTGGTGCTAGCCTCCCCGCCAAAACCTCTGGCTCAGTCAGGTCTTGCAGCAGCTGCTGGATTTTAAATGGTGAACAGTCCTCAGGGAACTCCTGGTCAACCAGCTTATTCTCTTCATAAAATGTGATGTCAAGGATCACCTTAAAGAGGAAAAACAAACAAATCCACACCAGACATTGAACACAACGTGTAAGAAAACATGGAACATTTTAAAGATAACAAAAATCTGTAAAAATAATCCGATATAATTAGCTCACTCCTCTCACTTAATGTCATTACTGAGTTCTTCCTAAATATCGAGGTCAAATTAGGGATAAAACATATAATACTAACCAGGGAGTGGTAGGCACCGCGTACAATCCCCAAAACTCTTTTAAAGCCACTTTTCAAAAGCAAATGTGTGCTCTGAGTATCATCCAGTGTTTCCCCTATATACATTCACTGCTGCTGATTTTTTTTATACATTAAAATAATAATATGTGGTGCTCGCGTCATCGCCACGGAGGAGCACACAGCCTGTGAGCCAGCGAGACAGCACACCTTTATCTATTTTATATAGTTGTAAAAAATAAAGTAAGAAATCATTCCAATGTGTATAGGACAGTAAAAAGTTTAAAAGGGGAGTGATTAGTAAAATATGCATAAAGAAAAAGAAAGAATGCTAACTAGGTAACATAAGATAAGAATAAACAAGTTTAAATGATTTGTTATTGGTTGTGATCATATTCTAAAGATGTTTGGATCATTGAAAAGTATATGATTTAGCAAAATACACCTGTAGAGCCACAAGAGCCTTTCTTGTGCTGGCAGACACAAAGAAACATATTGGCGGGGCGCACTTTGCAAGCACAAAAATATTCCATGCGCTCCACACTCACATTTTGCTTGGCCCTTGTGCCTTTGCACCGCTGCTATTACTCCATCCTAGGGGAAACACTGTCATCCCTAACATCTAGTTAGTTTACTTCTCTGAAATAATGAGAATTCCTTAGGAACCAGTTGTTTGAGTACATGCACGTTGATAATACAAAATGAGCGGCCTTTGTTTGACATTTACAGTATAGGGGCAAAAGGATAAATAACTCACAACAATTTTGGTTGATTAATCCCAATCTCAGCATGATTTTTCCATTTTATATAAATCAGCACGCTCAAACCTGTCCATGAGTCCAAAAAATAAAAAAGTATGACGATTTGAATGTAGGGACATTTAATTGGCATTTCCCCCCGTTCTCTGACTAGTCTTACCAACTAGATGATTCAATTAAAAACGTTCCGGAAAATTAACCACTAATGTAAACATCATTAATTGCAGTTTTAGACGTTCAAATAAGTGTAATACAATGAGGTACCTGTGTGTAATCCTGAAGCACCTTGGAAAGGTTGCTACTCTCCCCTCCTTGCCTGTAATAGCTTTTCAACTTGTCTAGTATGGCAGACGCATTCTGTAAATAGTCATCATCTATGGAAGAACGATATGTCAACATGTTACCATTTACATATCTGAACTCAAGCACAGTTTCCCCCAACTTAACACATTTCAGTATTGTTTTATATAAATGGCACGGTTAGGTTACACATGTTTGTGACAGAAGTGGAACACGTTTTAACGGTACAAGAATATGCCTATGCGACAGCATTCAAGAGTTTGACACGGTTTAAATGTAATGATTGCCAATATAAAACGGTACATTTCAACATAAAAATAATAACACCAATGCTTTGAAAGTCAAGTATCAGCTGAAGTTATTTAGCTATAACGCAGCAGCGTGTTTTTGTCCAGCTAAACGTTTGTCAACAATAACGCATTTTAGCTAACGTTAGCCAATTTACGCTAACCGTTACATCGAACACGCAGGTATTCAAATTCAACCATCGTCATATATTACACTTTACTCAAAGGTAACTAAAATAACACGTTACCACCTGTTAGTTAACGGCATGGTGTGTATTATTTCACAATATGAAACATGTCATCAGAAAACAGCTGTTGTTATCGTTACAGGCTATGCTAGGTAACGTTAGCTAGCTTGCTAGTTGGCTGATACACTTATCAAGAATTTTAGCCACGCACACGATGTGCCAAGACTGGCCACAATACAGAAAATAAACACAAACGTCTCATCGATACCTTGCTTTTCAGCTCTGAGACTGGAACACTTGATGTCTAACTCAAATATCCTTCTCTCCAACTCGAAACCTTGTCGCCTGTAGTCGTCGGCCATGACTAAAGAGTGTGCGTCACGTGAGCAAGGGATTACTCACGTGCTCATAGACGGTCTCGTCTGTTTCCAATACATTAGTGTTTCTGCTTGTGCGCGCGCCTGGGTAACCGTTAACAACAATGCGTACCGCGTAATCATCGCCATTATTACATTTATTACTTGATGCGTGTTGAAATAACAGGAAAGTGATATAATCTTGCCGTCCTATTAATAGTAGTGGTGGTGAAAGGGTTACATGTAAATTAGTTTGCCAAGCCTCTCTGTATCTCCCCCCCCAGTCCAGCCCACTTGTCCAGCCCAATCACTGAGGCAGCAGCTAATGTCACCGTGAGCCTATGGTGTAAACTAGCACTGCTGATAGCCACTGTGTGCGACCTTTCAGGCTACATCATCTGTCTTCCACCGGCTGGAGCTCTCACTCCTCGACTCATCGCCCGTGTGTAACTCCAAAACATGGCGGCCCTCAAAGCTTTGTGCAGAGCGGATCATTTATTCTTCAAAAACCTCTCAGGTCCGTGCAGAACCAGATTAAATGTCGCTAATCTCCAATTAAGCAAGGTTGGTATTTAACGAATACGGTAATTGATTGTAGAAAAAAACAAGGTGAAAATGAGATTGTTGCAAATGAGGTTGTTGCAAACGAGATTGTTGCAAATGCCTGAGCAAGATTACAAGGTCATAATATTGTGAATATTTCATTTCCTTATTCGTCCGACATTTCGGATCAAAATGAATAGAGTAATTCGAATCCTGTCCGTATATATTAATGTTAATTTTGTTTATTTGTTTTGTTTATTTACTCTTTGAATAGATCGTGAACTAACCTCAAACTGCGTAATTGCGGGGATTTTCGTTAACAGCATCGCTGGATTATAATTCTGTTTGTAACGTTACAAACAGAATTATAATCCAGCGATGCACAATTTGCATTTGTTTTGGGTCAGTGATTTAAACACATTATAAAGATAAATCAAACCCGCAGCTTTACATGCAACATATATAATAAAGCAGCCTAATACCAATGTGCGTGTGTGTGTTGTAGGTGGAATAATCACACGTGCTTGCACAAACGACCCCCCCTGCCCGGATGCATTTACACAAACTCATTACAATGTTTCCATCATGTTTATTTTATGTCAAAGCCTATAGTCTGTACATTGTAGAAGGTAGTCACCATGTCTATAAATAGTATGGTTTCAGAAATCCACATATGTCTGAAGTTAGAACTCATGTGGAGACTGAGAGCACATTTAGAAAATGATCAAGAGTGTTACTTAGTTGATATCGAAACATGAATCTCCATACCATTTTTAAACAATCTGGGGGGGCAATAACTGGCTCTATAAATTGATCAATGCCTTTTATTCTTGAATTCATACAGAACATAAATTAAACTAGATAAATACTTGTTTAAAGTTAACAGTTTGTACAACATTGTTTATATGTTAATTTTGTTTATAGATGAAGGGAATTTATAAATGAGGAAGTGACTAAGAATATAACAAGCAGGGTGGAGTCTGACGGAAAGTGTTCTCATCAGTTCAGTATTCAAAGGTTAGACAGAAATTACAAATATTTACCATAACACCAAAGTCATTATAGTGTATTATAATCTGTATTGAAAAGCAAATCATGGTTTTTATTTATTGTAGCCACCTTCTGGTGAAACACAACAATATATGATATTTCTTCATTATAAAATTGGTCTTTGTTTGTACCATAGGTCAACATTGTATAGGTCAGTGTTGACATAAACAATTTCAAGTTTGAGTCCTAAACTACAGTATCTGTCCCGTTGGGATTCGTTGCTGTGAGCTACCCTAAAGCTCAACTCCTTTTGTTGTAGGATTTATTCCCAGTTTTGCATATCTTTCCCTTCCTCAACTGAATAAACTGGATTAGCTATAATACAATCATATGAGCTGCCCTCAGGCTTTGCTCAGTTTTATTTCAACAAGCTTTCTTCTCAGCAGTAAACTTGTATACAGAATATAAAGCTTATGATTATACTAATTTTTAGTGTCTGTTGCTGGTTCTTGAAAAAAAGTTCAAAGCGTATTGTAAAGTATTAGCATCTCTTCTTCTTCTTTTTCTACAGACCTGTGGTTGTTACTTCTCTACTTCTAGCCAAAGAAGGTCAAAGTTCTACAAAGATTCTTCAGAGGCAGTCAAAGATATCCCAAATGGAGCTACTATTCTTGTCGGAGGTAAAGATAAACAATACTTTCACAAACAGATTTTTTCATATTGTAGGACACACACCTTAGTGACAGTGCTAGCAAATAGCCTCTGCCTTTACTCTGTGTGTGGATGGTATCAACCACACTGCCAGGCAGAGCACACACAAATTCCACTGCTCTTATTTATAGTCAAGTTTTGAGGTGACACTTTTCCATTGTGTCAAAAGCACAAGCAGAAGTCTGACTCACTCAGTATAATATTAGTAACACCCTATACACACATGACTAGAATTACCTGGGGCTTGATCCAAGGTGAACAATGTTATTTCACTTGAGGTATTTTCTGAGTGGTTTGTAATAGCTGTAGAAGTCATTGTTTTTTCTTTTCCAAATATGCCATGTCCCTGATCTACTCTTTAAGTGCCACCATACCATGTTTATCTCTTAACACTTTTTTCGAATGATTTATTGGTTGCTTGCATTTATTTAATTTGTATTGGTTTACTTTGTATAACCTTCTTTTCATGTGTTTCACTCAGGCTTTGGATTGTGTGGTATCCCAGAGAATCTGATCAACAGTTTACTGAAGACCGGAGCTAACGGTCTCACTGCAGTCAGCAACAATGCAGGGTAAGTGCGTGTACAGGAAGGAAGAATGTGGGTACAGTGCATGCATACTTTGCACGCACAGGTGCCTGCGTAAACATGTGCTTAAACCATGCAGTGCGTTCCATGGTGGTGCTTGATTGTGAGTATAATTTGACATCATCACAACCATTTCAAAATCCCAACCTGTTTCTGGAGTGAATGGGTTGATAAAGAAGATGTTGCTAATTCGCATTTGTTTGGATTCACATTTGAATCCAGAAAAGTGTGAAGTGTCATTTATGAAGTAATGCATCATTTCTGTTTCAGTTCAAGCTGTGAGTTAATACAGAAGTCTGATTCTTGTTGCTTTCAAATCGTAAATAATATAAAAGGGGTCAACTCTTTAACCAGTTTTTGAGAAAGTCCAAGTTATATTTTGTAGTAATAAAAGTTCACAAGGTCGGAAAGTGGGACTCCCCCGTCGTGTTCAGCTCTTCACCTATTGAACGTGGAGTCTCGATTGGCCTCAAAAAGGAGTCTGTTGTTCTGTCTCCTTGCAGAGTGCTTTTAAATTCGCATTGTAGCGGTATTGTGACCTTGTTGCCGTATCCTCAAACAGGTAGAGGTTTGACAGGTTGACCTGGAGAGATGCCAAGAAGTTTGCTTATGATAAGTTATCATTTATTTGCAGTCACAAGGAAAAGGTGTTTTCAGTCTGTCACTCCTTCAGCCTTCAGGGTATATTGTGTGTGATGTGTGTCGTTGCTCTCAGTGGGTTACACCATACTTTCAGTTAGCCCTTCTGGTGCTAGAAAAAAAGCTTCTGACCTGAATGCCCTTTATTCTGTCTTGTTACTGCCTTCCTTATAATCCACTATCCTGAGCTAGAGATGTAGGAATATATTCTGACATAACTGGGTTCAGAGCAGAATATTTTTACGAGATATCTCCATAACGATAAACCTAGGAAAAAAAATCTTTAACTTTTAAAGTAATACAAATTGCAAAAACAAAGAGGGAGCTAATCTTTATGTAAGGTTAAATCCCATAAATAAAGTGTTTAATACCAGTTCAGTGCCAGACAGGATAAGCTACATCATTAAGACACTGGCCACTGAGCCTTTCACTGATCCTAGACGTTGTTTAGCATAATGTTGAAGTCTCTCTTGCAGACTAGGCAACAGTCTTTGTCTTGTCAGTTGTCACGTTGCAGTCCTTTTTTGTAATTAAATCCCGATGTGCTGCAACACAATAAACGTGGCTTCGTCTGAACTGTTTACATAACAACATTGAAACTTTAGACAGTGACCAAAATCTGATCCTAGCTACTTAAATATGAAAGAGATTATCCAAACATAATGCTTTTCCCCTGACTTCAGTCTGCAAAAGCATACATTTTGCTTAATTTCCTTTGCAGATGTAAACTCTCATTGCCGAACTAATTGATAGTCTGTTCTGTTACTTTTTTCGCCGTTTAAAACTTTTTATAATTCATAAAGATACACACCTATGGTTTATTTTCTTTGGAACTCTGCTCTCTCCCCAACACAAAATTCCACTAACATGGATTAAGAAACATTTCTTGAGAACTTGTATTGCATCTCTTGTTATTTTCTATTAACTTGTTAGCACAGGTCTCAGGCCCGGTTCCAGAACAAAATGACTCAGGGTGCATCTGAGATTAGAGAGGGTGCAGTGGTAAAGTGCTATTTTTATAAGTGGGGAGTGGACCTAACACCCTCTAGGGGGGTCCTCACCTCCTCTAGGGGGGTCCGGGGCATGCTCCCCCGGGAAGATTTTTTTTTTTTAAATATTGAAGTTAAAAGCATCAATCTGGTGCACTTTGAGAGCAAAATGAAGAGATCTATGGATCTATGTGCTCTTTGCTTGATTCATGCCTTCTCAGTCCCTTGTCACGTACAAGAGCATGGCGCCAGTTGTGGTGAAGGCATCTGACTTACTTGAACCGAAATGTCTACATGCATAGCAGAAGATGGCATCTTTTTTACATGAATATTCCAGCCAATCTCTGTTTCGAAACCATGAGCAGCAAAATGAGCGCCTTACCCCACTGTACAGGTGAGTTGGGTACTTTTTTAAATATACCTGGGCAAGCTCTGTTTTGCCGAGGTCCTCTGGCACTTGCGGGCCGCCGAGGGGTGGCGGTGTTTGGGGCAACGAAGACCGCTGCGCAGTGGCGGCTGGTGGAAAATATTTTTGGTGGGGCTGTTGATATAGTGAGTAAAAAAATGACCCCTTAAATTAGGACTTCTGGTGATGTAATGGCGCGTTTCCAGTGCAGCGCAGAGCTCGCTTTAATGCTGCGTTCAGACCGGACGCGATGCGAATATTCGCTTCGCTCTAAACGCTCCTATCGCATCGCTCCAGTCGCTCGAGTTTCACCGCGGCTGCCAGCTGTGTTTACTCGCATCATTCAAACAAGACGCGCTGGCTCGGGAGCTACAACTACAACAAAATGAACATATTTTACCGTGATTAAATTGTAATACACGTTTCTAAATGATGCCGACGTAACAACATACTGATACCGGTTAGTAAAAACCATGAATTAATGCTTTGACAAGTCTGCAGACAGACGGCAGGCGAAAAACCTTTTAGAATGCTTGTTTTCTGAATGGAGATTGGGTCGACCAGGCTAAGCTAACGTTGTATATGCTCACTCCACACTCATAACAACGGCCTACAGACATAAATAAACCAGCGACTGTATTCGCCATGACACAGACAGTGCCGAGCCGTGCAGGGCCCGTTTTTGGTTGCGTTTCCACTTGGCCTAGTACCGGCTAGCGGGTCCTAATTCACAGTTTTTCTGGCCCCATAAAATCGTGGTTCTAGGGCCAGGAACAACCAGGCTGAGTCGGGCTGAGCATGCTAAACTAGAGAGAGAATCGCTGGCAAGGGGGCTACAACTACAACAAGATGAACATATTTTACCGTGATTTAATTGTAATACACGTTTCAAAATGATGCCGAATTAACAACATACTGATACCGGTTAGTAAAAACCATAAATTAATGCTTTGACAAGTCTGCAGGCAAAAAACCCTTTTAAAATGCGTGTTTTCTAAATGGAGCTTGGCTAAGCTAACGTTATATGCTCCGACCGTCCACACTCACAACAACGGCCTATACAGACATAAATAAACCAGCGACTGTATTCTCCATGACACAGACAGTCTGTGGTTTGTATTTGTTTAACTTTTGTCTAGTTTCTGAACAGATCGTATCTGTCCCCGGCTGTTTGAAGAGCAAGCATGGGAAACAAAAGACAGCATTTACCTGTTTGCATCCAGCTAGCCATGCCTTTCTGGTGTACCAGCTACGTGAGAAGCCTCGTTGATACGTTTTGTCTTTTTCACGAGCTTGCTGCGATATATACAAATCGGGTTGGTCCGGTCCAAGGTCTTTAAGTATCGATTTATCTCCCAAACTTCTCCTTTCGAAAGGATTGGAGAGTAGCTCTTGCACGGAATTGGGTGCGGACCGAGGTCCGGCGACTCCACCTGCACACAAAGCCATTCTCATCCAACTACTGCGTCACCTTGGTCACTCACGAGTCTAAAAAACAACTCACGTCAACGCACGTAAGCAACGTGAGCGCCCTCATGACCAAAATAGTTGACGGCGCTGATTGGCTGAAGTTATGTTTTGGCGGCACAGTTTACTATTGAGACTTTTGCAACGTGCTGGTTGCTGCTGTTTGGCTCGGGGGCTCCGCCCGGTAATGATAAACTAATGCCACGGGCAAGGCCAAGCAGGAAACATGTAATTTATCAGTAACTTTAGACATCGTAACACAATTTTAAACGAGATTTTATTGTAGATTATACATTTTACTGATACCAATTGTATGATATTTACCTTTACTGCTGGCGATTAGGGCTGGTTGTTTTAACAATTTTCTGATGTCCATCATTGACTGCTGTGTAAGTACCTTGCAGATGATGAACGCGCAGCGGCACAGGTCACGCGCACCTGACATAATAACGTTACTTACCGTTTAAATTGACCAAATAAATGCAGCAGACAAAGTTATTTAACCACAATTACAATTTATTTGATGTCAACTATCTTCTTCTTCTTATTATTATTATTATTATTATTATTATTATTACTATTATTATATATTTAATATTTTTCACTTTTCATTTTTTTACTTTTCATTTTTCAAATGAGGGTGCATAACGACTCAACTGAGGGTGCAATGCACCCTTATGCACCCCCGTAGAACCGGGCCTGACAGGTCTCCATAGATTGGTATTGCTAAATGAGTAAAGTGTTCATCTTGATGGTTTATAATTTGAAATGTATTTATTATGATAAACCCCTTGAGATTCACCATGTCGTTGTCAAGGGGGTCCCGAGATTATATGTTAAAAGGTACTGACAGAAACTTAACACCATTTAAAGAATAAAGGTGCGTTACCTACGCCAACAGTAGGAATCAGCTCCGTTATGGCAGTATGCAGCACAAGGCCCTGACGCACACAAAGTGCATCCTTCATTTAAGTTTGGTTTTGGAAAAGCTGCCTAGTTGCGTTTTTATTTATACAAGTCTTTACCTGCCACAAGCTGAGAAAATATCCACCTGGAAAATAGATATGCATCTCTCACCAGCTAAAGAAAGGTCATCTATATGGTTTGTGTATTTTGGTCTACAATAATCATTAATAGTGCCATTGGCTACTGGGGAAGGTCTGCTCTTTTTGAAATGTGCAGCCTTATTGGACACTTTGCAGAACTCTGACACAGAAGGCTTTTTATGCACTGTAATACTAGATGAGAGGGATTCAGCTGTACACAAGAGGATATTATTAGGCCGTGACACAAGTGCAGCCTTATGTTCATTCTTTAATCAGCTACTTCAGTAATGTTGCCCAAACCACATTGAGTCTGTGTGAAAGGTAGAACTTGAGTTCTGAGCTGGAAGGTGCTCTGATCAGTGAGCCTTTACCAAGGACAGATTATATTGTTTACCTCTAAAGGGAGAGTCAGCCCATTAGTCACCAAGATGTTTGTATACATACAAATTTCATAAACAATACTACAAATTGCTAAACTTCTATACATAGAGGACATTTGAGGTCTTATAACACTAGCGTTGTGTGTGTGCCAGGGGGCTTTTCACATGTATCTGTTTTTGGTATTCTGGGTGCACATGGCCTAGTTATCTTGTCAGCTGATCTGAGTTGAGGACAAAGCATTAGTTCTGCCTTCCCAACTTCTTTAAAGAATAAAAGGAAATCCACTCTTGGCAAAGTCCAGCTTTTGTCTTGGCTCTGAAGAGTAGGAGCGGAGAAAGCAATAGAGAGAGACCATATTGTGGAAACATGATTTTACACTTCCATGCTGCAAACTGTTTTCAAGTTGTATTACATTGCTTGTTGCAATTGACTTGATTTGATTGCATAGTGTTCTCCGATTAATATTGCAAGACAAAGTTGTAAATAAAAGACCATGAGTTGTTGGATAGGATTTTACTATGCTCTATCACAAGACAATACCTCTCTCAAAATGTCTTTATATGTTATCATAAAGTTTTATGAAGACTTAACTTTCATAGGGTAATGAATGACAAGCTCCATGAGATCAGTCCTCTCATAGCTGCTGGCCCATTCCATCAGTATTTCAACAATCCTACTTATACAATAACCTTCCTTTGTCATAGAAAACTTGCAAGTATTACAATACTTTGCTTAAGAATGACTTTTCCTGCTGTCAAATTATTGTTTGTCCAGGTTTGATTGTCTGTCCCCCCTAGCAATGACACATTGTAGTGAAATATTTCAGTCAATAAACAAAGAGGTGCTGGCAGTGGTACTCCAGGCCTGCAGCTGCGTATGATCTTTTATTGCAGATGTGTCTTTAAGTAGCAGAACTATGGAGCTAATTTCCTGCCATAACTCCACAAACAAACTAAACAGGTTTTACAAATGCCTCATGGTTCACTAACACAATGTGGTTTGCAAATACAAAACACCATCTACAAACTAATGCATTTAGTTTTGCAAAGAAAAAACGTATCTATCAAACAAACACATAACATTTTTCTAATAAATCATGCTTCAGAGACAAATTCAGCATAGGTTTTATAACTACAAAACGTTTTCTTCTCACGGCGGAATATTACTGCCAAAAGTCACGTGACTTTGGCACATACTCCACGGCAGCAGGGGGCGCTACTGAGTCCATTGGGGAAGGCGGGAGCCTCCCGCCGGGAGGTTGAGCAGAGCATGGAACAGCCCTTGCCAGCCTGATGACAGCGGTGTTTCTAGTAGCGATCCAGCGATCTGGGTCAGTGTTTGAACAAGGTGAATTTAGCGATCACAACGAAAACAGCCAAGACAAATATTGAGCCCAGAAAATGAATGTTATTAAGGCTGTACATATAATAAGCCTTTGTCTAAAATGGACAATATTGTAACTAAGGAGATTTAAACCACACAGCGATTCTGCACTCTTCATGTTCTTTCCTGCTATATTCAATGAGTGATACAAATGTGTTTTACCATACGTTCTGAATAAAACTGATACTGTTGCACTCGGTACTAGTTTACTGCTACCAGAAATAAAAGGAAGTACTTTACTGTGTACTTTGTGAGTAATCCTCTGTCAGAGTCCCCTCCGTAGGCTATAATGCATGTTTTCTGCTTGATGAATGATAAAAAGACCATTTTGAAAAATGAAGAGTGCAGAATCGCTGTGTGGTTTAAATCTCCTCCATTTTAGACAAAGGCTTATTATATGTACAGCCTTAATAACATTCATTTTCTGGGCTCAATATGTGTCTTGGCTGTTTTCGTTGTGATCGCTAAATTCACCTTGTTCAAACCGTTCAAACACTGACCCAGATCGCTGGATCGCTACTAGAAACACCGCTGTCATCAGGCTGGCAAGGGCTGTTCCATGCTCTGCTCAACCTCCCGGCGGGAGGCTCCCGCCTTCCCCAATGGACTCAGTAGCGCCCCCTGCTGCCGTGGACCATGTGCCAGTCACGGCGCAATATTTATATTATAAAAGTCACGTGACTTTTGGCAGTAATATTCCGCCGTGAGAAGAAAACGTTTTGTAGTTGTAAAAACAAGTTTTGTACTTGTAAAAAAAAGTGTTGTAGTTGTAAAAAAAAGTTGTGTACTTGTAAAACCTATGCTGAATTTGTCTCTGAAGCATGATTTATTAGAAAAATGTTATGTGTTTGTTTGATAGATACGTTTTTTCTTTGCAAAACTAAATGCATTAGTTTGTAGATGGTGTTTTGTATTTGCAAACCACATTGTGTTTGTTAGTGAACCATGAGGCATTTGTAAAACCTGTTTAGTTTGTTTGTGGAGTTATGGCAGGAAATTAGCTCCATACAGAGCTGCCAGAAAGGAGCCGTATCACTTGGCTGGGCCCAGTTACAACCTTGAATAACCTCTCTGGGATTTGTTGTAACTTAAACTATGTTAAAAACTGTAAAACAAAAGAAAGGAGTGATAAGATAAGATGGACCTTTATGAATCCCTGTGGGGAAATTCAGTAGTTCAAACAGCAACAGGGTAAGGGTGGAAAATAGGACAGCACAGATTCACACAGATTAATAAAATAAAATGAAAGATAAAAATAATAATACAATTTAATAATGAAAAACTATGACATTTAGAAATGACTAAACAATTAAAATGAGCATATATACATATTGGGTCATATAAACTATGAAGTAAGAAATGAATGTAAGAAGTGGGCACTAATCTAGTCTCAGACAGTGGAGGATACCGCATCAAATAACATCAGATTTCTTTTTGGACAAATCAACAGGACGTTGTTACATTGAAGTTATACAATCTTTGTATAAATGAGGTTTACTGTGCTTATGTTCCCCATTTTCTTTAAAACCTTAATTTGTGAAGCGTTTGATTCTTTTTAAATATTGAAGATTGTCTTGAGATATATATATATTTAATATGCTGCACCTTATCCTACCCATTTAACGGTTCATGATGCTTTGTGTATGTTTTCTTCAGAGTGGATAACTTCGGCCTGGGCCTGCTGCTGAAGACTAAGCAGATCAAGCGGATGATCTCTTCATACGTCGGGGAGAATGCTGAGTTTGAACGACAGTATCTGACAGGAGAGTTAGAAGTGGAACTAACGCCACAGGTTGGTCAGAACACATGTGGAAATATATACAACAATACATGAATTTTCCTACAAGATATTAATATGTTTCTCTTTTCCTGACAGGGAACTCTTGCAGAGAGGATCAGGGCTGGGGGTGCCGGGGTTCCTGCCTTTTTCACAGCCACTGGATATGGCACACTGATCCAGGAGGGAGGCTCTCCCATTAAGTACAACAAAGATGGCAGCATTGCCATCGCCAGTGAGAAGAGAGAGGTGAGATGTTGCAGTTGTGCCAAAAAGTCCATTATCTTTCTTATGCCTTGTTTGGTGGAGTTAAGAACTGCAGTCTGCAGCTATGGCCATGAATAATGTTCATAATAACCCTACCATTATTATCTTTTGCATTGTAGTTCTTGCTAGAAAGAAAGCAAACTTCTCTGTACAGAGGAGGATACATAAGAGCATGAGTCCAACAATTCATCTGTAAAGGCTTTACATTACAATTAAAACAATTGAGAACTGGCCACTGCAATGAGTTCAAGTTTGTAATTTTAATTTGCATTCAGAGCACAAAGTAATGTCTGGGCGGGGCGTGCATTGTGAAGAACATTTCAACATAACTTGTTTGTCTTGTTTGATTTTAGTATTGTAGCATGCCCAAATATACTGCACTTTAATAATAACAGAAACATTTATGGTTCTCTAAGGATACAAAAATACATATGTTCACTGATGGCATAATGCTTGAATCTTTGCTATACTATTGATTTTCTTGTGTGGATGACAAAAGCTCAGCAGTATTGACTAATCTAGGTCTGGACTCAAATGTCTGTCTGTAAATGCTAAAAAACACACAATCTTCATCCTCCCCTGCATCCAGCGTCACTCACTTATTGAATTGTGTTGTCATTGTACAGGTGCGGGAGTTCAATGGCAGGCACTATATCATGGAGCAGGCCATCACTGGAGACTTTGCACTGATCAAGGCATGGAAAGCTGACAAGGCTGGAAACATTATTTTCAGGTAACTGATGAACTGGACAGGAATATAGTGCTGGTCACACACCAGCAGCACAGACCTGTAGTGTTATGGCAATAGCCGTATTTATTTAGGAAAGGATTCAGCCTCCTGGGTCGAGGCACATTAGACAAGACTTAATCACCTCTGGTATGTTTGCACAACAATCTGCTCACACTGCTGATATCATGTGGTAAGAGTCAAACAGTAATTTAAAGAAAGGTTGAATATGTTTTTCTAAAATGGCCATATCAATGGGAAATTATTCTAATTTTGACCATAGGGATATACTGCAGGGGATGATTCTGATCAGCACATTTTTGGCTGTTTTAGCTAAATGGTTTTATTTAGTTGTTCTAAATGTTTGATAAAATCGTAGTATTTATTTATTAACCAATTTAAGGAAACTGTTACATCACTGATAATACTCTTTTAGTTCCAGTTTAACCATATTCATGGATGCTGCCCACTGTCAGATAACACTCAAATACACTCATATTACCTGTTCATGAATATTGTATAATATTGTGTTTATTTATAAGACAATCAAAAATGTAGTTTTGCCCCTTTGTCAAGCACCAATGAGGTCATTTGCACCAACCTCATCAGAAGATGTAGTACAGCCTTTCTCCACAAGGTGGCAACCTCGTCCAGTAAACTAACACTTAATATTAATTCTTGGATGTTACACTGAACATTCTTGTGTTTACTTGCTTATATCTCTTTGTTTTCTTTCTATTACTTCTAATTGTTTTTTTAAATCATCTCTTTCTTGCTCCTTCCCCTCAGGAAAACGGCCAGGAACTTCAATCAACCAATGTGCAAGGCAGCCAAAATCACCATAGTTGAGGTATCAATTTCAAACTACCTAATGACTTGCTTTCACTCCTGATGTCTGCCTGGAACATGTAAACTGTCACATATCTATCAGTCTATTCACAATCTCAGCTTTGGTTTGAACAGCTTTCATGCATTATGTAGACTTTCATTTCAAAATCTCTGGAGTAGATATGCATCTCCATATACCTCATACAGCATGATTTCAAAATCCTTAGTTAAAGCCATTCTTAAACTAAAGCACCTCCTGAAAATCATCTGGAATGAGCACGAAAAATATGCAAATTCATCTCTAAAGTTTAGAGATTGTAGTTAGTTTAGAGTCTAGTTAGTTTAGAGTCTTAGTTTAGAGTCGAAACTAACTACAATCGCAACTGTGATATTCTTTAATACGGTATTGATTTTGTCCTTATAATACCCATTAGATAAAGTGATGTAAAACATTTCCTCACTTCCTACTAGATAATTTGGGGGTAAGAGGGTGATATCACAATAATGTATGAATAATTTTGACCACTATAATGTGTGTACGATAAAGAAATCAATAAAATAAAACCGCTGTTTCACTTTTAAAACCCAACCACACAAAGCTAATAGTCTTACATAGAACCCATAGCAGTTAAGCAACAGAATATAGTCATCATATACTAGATGCCATCCCTCAAAGGATGAAGTAGATACAAATAAAAAATCTATTTTTCAAGGATGGGAGCGGAAATGTGAAACAGGCATTTTACTGGTTTAAGGCCATGTGTTTTATAATCATGAATTGAAATTTTACCTTGAATTGGGAATGGTTTATATTCCTCTGAATATCATTTTTAGATAGCATATATTATAAATAGACTCAAAGTTTGAAGTACTTTACAAAAAATGTTTTCCTCAACCAGTACGGCCAAAAACCAAGTGAGGATGTCCTGCTTTCTCTGGGATATCTGTGTTATACCTACTGTCATTCTATCCGTCTGGGTACCCACTTGTGTGTGTGTGTGTGTGTGTGTGTGTGTGTGTGTGTGTGTGTGTGTGTGTGTGTGTGTGTGTGTGTGTGTGTGTGTGTGTGTGTGTGTGTGTGTGTGTGTGTGTGTGTGTGTGTGTGTGTGTGTGTGTGTGTGTGTGTGTGTGTGTGTGTGTGTGTGTGTGTGTGTGTGTGTGTGTGTGTGTGTGTGTGTGTGTGTGTGTGTGTGTGTGTGTGTGTGTGTGTGTGTGTGTGTGTGTGTGTGTGTGTGTCTCTCAGCCCCTCCAACACAGAAGCAGCTTCACACCTCCCATATAGACACAGCTTGATTTAGTGAGCAGCAGGGAGAAAAACTGTGTGTGAAAACCATAAAACAAAGGCGCCTTCTGAAAATAAATGGGTAGCGAAGGGTCACTCGTAAATCTAATTGCGTTTCACAAAGCACATTTTCAATTATTCCACGGTTGCTGGACGTGAGATATAGTCTTCTGTTGAATATAAATGTCTCTGACTAAATGGCAAAAGTATATTTTCTCACAATGAGACTATATTTTCGAATTACCACTCAAATTTGGTTTAAAGCTGTAAATGGCACATGCATTCCTTGAGGTTCATAACAGTGTTTTGCGTCATGTTTAACCCAGATGACAGGGCCATGTTGCCAATGATGCATATCATAAATGAATGCAAACTAGTGCCAGGGTAAAAAATAAATTGCTACATTTTCTTCTAAATTGGATTGAAAAGCTAGTCACTCTGACAGCATCAATGCCACAAATGTGTCTATGTGACGTCTGCTGGAGTTGTGACGTATAAGGTAGTGGCATGAATACTAAGGCTTACAAAAGTGCTTTATGAGATGCAAGCTTAATCGGGTAGATTCAACAGTGAACTGTCTGCTCGAACCATTGTGCACACAGAATCAACTGCTCAGGGTATTTTTGCAGAGGTAATAGGATGAAACAATTCTTATTGGGTTTAGAGACGACACAGGCTGCTTTTAATTTGACTGAGACACATAAGTGTTTGTTTTTTTCACTATCCAGGTGCGTTTTCAAGATTGTTTTTGTGGCATTACTACTCTCATATAGAGTGGCAGGAATTATAGTCAAGAGAGGGAGAGGACATGACAAGTTAAAAGCAAGATTTACATTTCCCCATATCGCAAGCTTCCAGGATGCACCTGCCGTACTTCAGAGGAATCAGAACAGTTATGAACACAAACAGCTTCTGCAATGTCTCATGATTTTAGAAATAATTGTTTGGATTAATTTCTAAACATGGACACAGTATAAAAAGCCTTTTAATTGGTGTGACGCCATGAGAAATGTTTTTTTAAGTTGCCTATTTAAGAAAATATGTAGTGTCTTAGTCAATTAACTCACCCAAGACCCAGTCCAGACCCTGTCACAGATTTTCAAATGTGGGGAAAGGAAAGCTCGGCATCTGCTTCTGAACGTAAATAAATCCATTATAAATGTCATTTTATTTTCCAGCACTAAAACCAGATAGTTTCAGACTACTGTGTCACATCACTCTAGTCTTTGAAGATTTTCCATGTCACTCCTTTTTTATGTCATGCTCTAATAACACATTGTCCTTTCAAACACACCAGAGATCAACTAAATGGTTCTCTCTTGTGGGGCATTCATTGTAAACTGTGCTGCAGTCTGACAAATGATATCAAACAGGATTTCCAAATGTTAAGTTAAAGTTCAGTGTGTTTCAGTGCATGTATTTCTTACTCTCTGTGGCTATTGTGTTTTTTTATATCTTACTTTTTGAAAATGTACCAGCTGAAAAGTGAGGTCTCTCACTTTCTCATAATGGATACATGCATCTTAATACAACATGAGTATCACCTTTTTAAAATCTATTAGTCTTTCAAATGTGTATATGATATTCATTAGGTGTGTATCACATATAACTGCCTGCACACTTTTTCTTATCCTCCTATCAAGTGATTTGTCAGATTGTGTGTTCCATTTTTATAATGCCTTTTTTATGGCAGTGCAGTAGCATAATGCACATGTATCTAAGCCTACTTATTGGTGACAATAAAATGATAGGCCTGTGTTGTTAAACCCATTAAGACCCTTTTAAATCTGATACTGAAGCAATTACTGTCTCTCTGAGTATACATGTATCTTTAGGATTCAGTGCATGCTCAGTAATAAATCTGTTGAGTTGCTGTCAATATTGACCCTGACGTCTTGGTGCACTGCTAAAGGCTGGAAGAGGAACCAATGGACAAGGTTAGATGTTTTTTAAGCTATATATATTTAACTCGCTTGGCAGCTCAGGCCAGTGTGTGGAAAGCTTTCTGAGCATCATGTTGCACTGTAAGATGCTGAACTGATTTCTTTCTCTGTAGCCTGTACACAGCCAGGGAGGCTCACGCTGTTCAGGGGCAATTCATTGTTATCAAAGGGCAAAATATGTCAGGAAATTGAGGTGGGAGACTACTAAACATTGGGTAGAATAAAGATCATAGACTTCTCAGTTTCAGTCAAATTATAACATGCCCTTATTAACTATTTATTTAGTAGATTAAGTTCAGATTAGAATAGTTTAAACTATGTCTTTAAAATATTTTCTCATTTGTGAAAGTAATTACATTTTTATTGGAGAAAAGAACATGCCTTTTCCTTTTTGTCACCTGTTAATAAAATACCACCACAGTAAGGTGTGTAAAGGGGATTTCAATAAATACTGAAGAGCTTCCCCTTGACGCTAACCATGGTGCCCGTTAGCCTCTTGAACATAATTTTGTTTAGCCATCCCACTCTTCTCTAATGTTTGTTTGAATCACCTGTGCTTGACCTCCTAACTTGCAGATTGAGATGGCTGTCTCGATTTTTTTTTTCCACTTGTATTTAATAGGCGTCTCACATTTGTACAGCTTTGTTCTATTTGCATTTTGAATTAAGAAAAGTACACACTGATTGTCCTTCATCTAAGTACCAATTTGAATTAGAATGCTGAGCAACTCCTTCACCTAAGGCTCAGTAAATGTGTGTAATGCATTAAAACCCTTAGGGGCTAACAGAAGTGTAGGTATGTTACCTTTTGTCTCGACCTCTGTATGACATTTATGCACATTCAACGAAGAAGAAGAATTATATTATACATAACATCATGATTAAGCTCTTATTGTACATGGGTCATTTTGAACAGATTAGACAATAACCACCTTTACGCCTTCATGGTAAGTAACCACTGGCTCATCACTGTAGTCCACATTTTTATAAAATCTTCGACTATTTTTTGTTTTAACTTCTACAGGCAGAAATGGTGTCAGAAACCGAGATAACACAAAAGCACTTTGAAAATTACCAGATCATCACTGGCTCCTGCCAAGGTTACTAGGCAACCAAATCCTGCTATTCAATCTTTGAATGTTCCACGGTATCCGACTGGTCCAGTCGCAGTGAAAGGGCCGCATTGCATTGTGGGAAACAACACATCCAAGACTGAACCAAAGCAGTGGTTTCTGCTGTTTTTCTACCATCAGTCACAGTAAATGACTCAACTGTATTCTGTTACTGTGGCAGTGCGTTGTGGTGGCGTGGGTGTTCGTGTGCACGACCAGTCATGCATGAATTGGACACATTTTTTTGTCAGTATTTGTTGTTCTTTTAACCCAGCTAGAGGACTAATTAACTTAGCCTCCCCCTTAACATTGTGTTAAAACATAAATAGCAAAACACAGGCAATCTCAGTTACATGATGTTTTGAATTAAGAATTCGACTATATGATAGTTAATGTTTTATGTTGTTCCTTTTGCAACTTTGTCCTTGGAATCATATAGTTGGTATCATAATGCCTTGTTGAGTTTCTTGCCTTGTTCTAAATGTGCCCCTGATTAATTCCATTACTCCAGCAACTGTTGGCCAATTGTTATAAATCCACACATTTTCCCAATCATTTCCTGCCTTAAGAGGTTCAGCATTTGTGTCCATAAGATGGGCAATTAATGTAATCATTTAAAGTTGTGGTGAAGGGTGTTTGGGGTATCGGCTTGTTATCTATCCAGTTTGTATCCCTTCTTGAAATCACTACCACAATAATGTGAAAATGACCATCTTGTTTTATTTTTTAAAGGATCAAATGTGCCTTCCTTTAATGCAAAATGATATAAAATTCCTTATTTAAAATACTAGTATTTGACATCAGCAACGTTTGCATTGCCTTCAGTATTGTCAAAGTTTTTTGACTTTGAGCTAAAACCTCTCTAAAGCAAATGGATGGATGCATTGCAGATCTAGCTAGACTACAACTACAGAAAATTGCTGTAATAACAATGGACAGATGGCTATAAAAGCCTTTGACATGCTTCTTCCCTCTCAACAGTGCATATGCTCGTGTTTATGCATGTAACGAAAGAGAATATGTCACAATGACCCTGACATTTTCATCATATATCCCCTCAGTAGAGACTATTTTGAGATTTGAATTGGTGACCTTCACCATAATGGAAGACAATAGACGTACATACACAAGTACATTCACACCAAGACGTGAGCTCATGATTGAACTAATTTCTAAGGCAAGGAATAAGTCTTCTACATTTATGTGTCCAGCCCCTTGTGAAAATGTATGGTTGTCTTTTTTCTAAGTTCATTTCTGAACTGGTGCATACATTTATGCACATAATACACTTCCTTCTGTCGTCTGATTAGAGTAGATAACTGAATGTAGTCTTTGGGCTTTCAGCCTCTCAGGTTAGACCTCTCCAGCATTAATTTACGGAGCCCTGGAGGGTTAATAGAGAGAAAAATAAATTAAACGTGGCCACGCTTTATTAACTTGTGCGCACGAGATGTAAAGCGTGGCCACGCTTTAAATACAATGACGCACGAGTTAATAAAGCTTGGCCACGTTTAAATACAACGAGGCCACGCTTTAAATACAACGAGGCCACGCTTTATTAACTCGTTAAAAGAGTTACGTGGCCTGTACTAAGAAGCAGGATTTGCTATTTACACTATTCATTCATGAAGTATGACGCTGCGCTGTCAGCACGCGTCTCCATGTTTGTGATTGGTCAAATGTTGCTAACCCCGTCCCTTTCACGTGAACGCGCTCTGAGCCGGACAGAGAAACCCTGGTTGATTTACTGAGTTGATAACCAGCTTCGTAGGAACGCTTAGCGGCATCGCGTTTGTTAGGGTTAGTTAAGCCGGGTAAATGAAACATATCCAGGGTCTGTTGAACTGGCTTCGTCGTACAGGGCACTGGAGGCAGTAACGTGTAACTCAGCAGAATCTGAGAAGAGCAGCACCAGCTGCAAAGAGCTGTGCCTTTTACTGTTTACTTCACTGCGTTTCCCTTCATTAGAACCGCTGAATAGAGATCGAGGCTGCTACGTTTAACCACACACACATCGAACTACCAGATTATTCCCCCTCGTTTTATGAAGGAGATGTCCTGTCACCGGGGCGCATGATGTGTGTGTGTGTGTGTGTTTGTGCTCAGCTCGGCTCTGTGTGTGTGTCCGACAACACCGGCATTTGTTTTCAAATTACCACAAACAGTAATTTACACAAATCTGGTTCTCCATAGTTATATGTGTATTCCCAAGTGAAAGAAATGTGTTTAATCGTAATCTCGATGTAGTGCTATAGTCCTGCCGGAGTGCACCGGAACGAACGACACTATCATAAACACACACACACACACACACACACACACACACACACACACACACACACACACACACGCCCTGTCGACCGGACATATTCTTCATAAAACGAGGCCACGTGTTACCTTCTCGTGCACACGCTTTATTAACTCGTGCGCACGAGTTAATAAAGCGTGCGCACGAGAAGGTAACACGTGGCCACGTTTTATTTATTTTTCTCTCTATTAACCCTCCAGGGCTCCGTATTAATTCAGACATTTGAAGATACACTCTCATGTTGAGCTGATGAATATTTTATAACCAGTCAATCTCAACTGCTTACCTTTTTAAGAGATATTGCTGGCAGTATTATCAAAACATTGCTGCTAAAGCATCGCTACACTTTATATTACCTTATTCTGAACGTAAGAGGACATGCAGAGCATTTTGATTTGGCATTGTCTTGTCAATTTTCGCATGCATTTGAATTCTAGTGCAATGCTGACATTTACTGATTGACACTAAAGCCAGCGACAGTGTAGGGTAGGGCAAAGGGTTTAATATTCATTTGTACTGTGGGTCTGATAGTATCGGTTCAACACATACAAGCGGAAACAGTCCAGATAAAAAGAGATGAAAGGAGACAGTAGAAAGAAAAGACAGATTTGCTAAACATATGCAGGGCCTGGATGTTTGAAATGGAACATTTGCATTCTATGCGCTCTCTATAAGTTCAAAGTTTCCTGATGACTGCCTATCATCTGAATCTGAACAGAGGCTTAAGTGTTCTTAGAAATGTAAACATTTGAGTTTGATGTGTTTGCATTGGCTATCTCCCATTTTCTGGATACCATGCAGGCTGCCATAGGCGAAGCAAGTTTCCACTGAGAGGAAACGGATTGCTCATGGTGTCACTATTCTGGGTTAGAGGATAAAGCAAGAGCTGAGCCCCGAAAGTGGCAGCAGAGCTTGGCCATGTGCCCACATACACAAGCACACGTACGCACACTGGGAAGAAGATAGAGGGGCTATAAATACACAGAGTAATGAGAGTGTGGTGTCGCTGTCAGCCACATGCTGTCGCCCGTAGCCACGCCGTCTCCGTCTCCTGACTGTCGCATCTCAGTGTGCGCACAAAGACGCATAGACAACACGCAGATGTGATGGATTATTAACTAAGGAAGCCTTGTAATCAATGTGTTGGCCACTAAAGCTTTGAAAGTCTGTAAAATACTAAAAACAAAAAGAAATTGACTACTCCAGATATAAAGAAAATGTATTAATTAAGATATTGTTTGTCAGTTAAATAAGTCCCATTAATGTTTAACATCCATGTAATATAACATTTAACCTTGCTAATGCTAGACTTTATGAGGGGTAATGTCAAACCTCCCAAACATTTCCAAAATAAAATAGCCCAGAACTACTTAGAGAATGACACAAAATATCAGGTAAATATTCATAGTTCCATACCTCATGTTAAGTGTGTCCATTAAGAAAAAACGATGTTCTCCATTGAGTAAACTGATGATGAATATAACTATTTATTTTAATATGCTGTGGGTATAAATGGTAATAAGAGTTTTTGTTGACTCTAAATGTTCTCCTCTTGGACAGCTTTTAAAAGTGTAAAATAAAGAATGTTCCTCATTAGTGAGCCCATTGTAATCAAAGATGTAATAAACATACAAGATGTTATCATATTATCTTTTGTTAGGACTTTCAGAATTATTATTGACATATTATGTGAACACAAAAATGCCTGATCCTGATCATTTTGGGATTGTCACGTAGGCCATATGGTCATAATGAGTTATCAGCTCAAACGAATACCTTCCCTCAGAGCTTTGAGGTTGTTAAGTGCTCAACGGTTGTTGTGCTGCTTCTGAATTTATGTCAGCGTAGTGGTGTTTTTCATGTATGATTCATAATTGGATTTAGTTCCATGTACTTGAAAATATGGTACTAATGTAGAGCTGTTTGTTGTTTATTTTGGTCGAGCAAACATTAGTGATAAGCCTGATATATTTCTGGCATTGTTTATTAACCTCAGGAAAAAAAAAAGGATGCAACACCACTGCTAGTGGTTTATTCTAGGAATCTGGTAGCATTGTGATCCAATCAGTTTGAGATTATCAAGGTTCGACCAACCTCACAGCCTAAAAAAGCACAATCCCTGAAAAAAGGCTTGTTGTGTGTGTCCCCAGAGGGCACTTTGATTCCCTCTACCCTCCTGCCAGCTCACTTCATGCCTTGCTCTGCTCTCATTGATGTGAAAATCGTTTTACAGATACAGGAATATCAATGTGTGTGTCTGTGCGTGTGCCTGTCTGCTTGATCCACACACCTGCTCATTTGTTTTTAGTATGTGTTATTCTTGTGTGTTTGTTAGTATTTAATTGTAATGCTTTATACGTTGAACCTTCCGTCTGAACTGCATCTGAGCACCGGTGCAGGCGGAACACATCACCCGGATAAAAGGAACAGGAGGCTTTTTTATGTACACAGCATATTTAAATTGTATGAGCTTGTCATTATGCTTTGAGTTAGCTTTGGAAGGCTAATTGAAAATCTGGCTGAATACATGGTCTGCTTGCATATGATTGAGAGACAAACAAACGGACATAGAGAAATACATCTCCGAGAAGTGATTTCTGTTTTTGAGAGTGTCACTGTTTGACACTTTTTGATTGAGGAGACACAATTAGGGATGGATACACTTAATTCAATTAATCATAAACTGTAATATAAGCCATCAAATATTCGATGCAATTCCCGTCCGGCACCCCTCTTCCCTATTTCATACTGTGACTGTTTTATTATGTGATGATCTCAGGCTTCCTTGATAAAGATGTCTACGGAAATTATCACAAAAGCAAAAGATGAAGCCCCCAGAGAAAGATGTGGGTGGATGTGTGGGACTGCTGTATCAATTCCCTCGCGCTATCAATCTCCTCTTCCATGGCCTCGTTTTCACTGTGGAATATTACAGATTTACCATAAAACAACCAAATGTATCAGAATTCTAAAATCACTATAGGCTACAGCCCAGAGTGTCCTTAACTTACTACAGACAAAAGCCTGCGTATCCATGACAACGCTAAGATGGGATCCACTCTTAGCCATCGATTCCTCTCAGTCAGAGCTGAGAGCTGAGGGAGGAAGTGGAGATAAGGAGAGATTCAATTCAATTTGGTCTGAACGCCTGCTTGCCCCCTCATGGAGATGGAATAAGTAGGTTACACACTGAGCTACACAAGAGTGTAGCACAACAAGGATAAAGGGAAGGGCGAGAATAAATAATGTTGTCATGGTTAAGTCCCCTTTGGGTACCCAAATATGTAATGATCTCCGTTCTTTTCAAGTGCTTTCCCCCTTGAGGAATAGTCAATTATATTTGATAGAGAAAAACCAGCTCTCTAAAACAATGCCCACCCTATGCCTTCCCGGCCTAGTTAAATTCCAGCATTGACATATCATTTGACACATCCTACGAAGAGGAGCATGGCATCTGAGTCTTAGGAGATAGATCTGGTTAAAATGGGCAGTGAGATTGAGGGGAGCCCACACATGCTGTGCCTGAACACCTGTACAAGTGGAGGCTGTAGACTGAGTTTATAGCACCTGATGTTACCTTCATTCTGGGATTTCTATCCAAGTCATGTTCACCCAGCTCTTCTTAAATCAATAGCCTTTTCCTCCTGTGTTGTGTCAGACAGAAATAACCCTTTATTCTCTGCTGCGAGACACTTAGGTGATGCACCTCTGTCTCTGTCAGGAATACATTGTTTAGAGTTACCTGGAAAACAGACCTTTTCTAATATACCATTAAACATAACATAAGTGTTTTGAGAATATTTAGACATTATATGTTGCCAATGTTATATTTCCTCTACTGACATCCCAAGAATAGGCTGAGCTGAAATGTAAACCTTGCAAAAGTCTTGAGACTGGACTATACCTAAATAAAAAAATATATAGCCAAGCAATGTTTCCTTTGACCGTCTTTCCAATTTCCCCCCAAAAACACCAACAAATCTTCACAACGCACATAT
Organism: Gymnodraco acuticeps; assembly: GCF_902827175.1. NCBI lineage: Eukaryota > Metazoa > Chordata > Actinopteri > Perciformes > Bathydraconidae > Gymnodraco > Gymnodraco acuticeps. The sequence goes on from NW_022990947.1 coordinate 1,170,974, forward strand.
ACTCTTCATCGCCTTTGATCCCTGAACCAAACTATGTTCCCTGGGCTGTTTTTAGTCAGCCGAGCTGTTTTTTGGTACACAGAGTTGTAGTTGCAGGAAGAAAAAAAGTAACATTTTCTCCGATAAATATTTACCCTTTCTTCCCCCATGAAAATCACGTCAGTAACATCATTTTTTAAACCATAGAGCAAATATCTGCTTGTGCGTCACCTTATAATTGAATACAAAATATTTTTTCTATCAGGAATTGCCTAAAAATAATTACAAATCTCTTCTGGTCTTTATTATTTAATCTGTTTTATTTCACAGCTGGGAGCAGCAGATGTTATTTTCTTATACCACCGTTCCATCAGTGCGTGGTTTCCTTAACTGAACTCTCAATGGTGGTGAGACATTTTACAAGGGAAGGTGGATTTCAGTTCTGTCCCGGTGTCTTTGTGTAGGTGGAGGAGGTGGTGGATGTTGGGACCTTTGCTGAAGAGGACATCCACATACCTAGCATCTATGTCCACAGGGTGGTCCACGGAACCGGCTACGAGAAAAGGATTGAGGTACAAAAGAAGACTTTGCAAAGCAGTGTTGAATGAAAAGACTATGTACATATCAAAATGATTCAGTCATGTGTAGCATTCGTCACTTTCTTGAAAATCCAGTTCAATACAATTGGCTACATTAATTAAAAAGGATAAATGATTGATGCTATAACGTGAAGTTCAAATTATTTTAGCAGGGTTTTATATTACCATCATTGTTCAGAAACACACAAACCAGCTCTTATCTGTGTGTGTCCTTGTACCTGGCCAGAAATATCCTCTCAACATGCTGTCTCCCTGTTCCTCATATATTTCCGGATGCTTCCAGAAACGCACAGTACAGAAAAGTCAAGACGAGAAGCCCAAACCAAAGAAGGACTCGGACATTGTTCGGGAAAGGATCATTCGACGGGCTGCACTGGAGTTCGAGGATGGAATGTATGGTATCCTTTAAAAAGAATACATATAAACAAATGACCACGAATAAAACCAATCCAGGTGTAAGTAATAAATATGTGCTGCCCAATTGTAATTACTCAGTAAATACTTGTTTGCTCTTCACAAGGTTGATTACAATGGCAAATTATGCACGTTCTTTTTTTTCCAAGAATTTCACATTTCCATATTAATTGAATAGCATTCCTCCTTATGAACACAGTCTTTTAATTGTATTAATAATACCCTTTTATTTAAGCAGTTTTGGTAACTTGTATCTATTACAACTTAATAGTTTTATAGATTTGAGAATTGTCCACACAACTAAATCTTTTAGTTATTTACATGATGTGGGATGTGGAGTGATGGGTAGATTATGTTGAAGCAGCAACATTCAATCAATCCTCTATATTTTTCTCTTGATCTCTATACCTGCTTTCCATTTCAGAATTACGAATGTAATAGTCACTATCTTTAACAGAGTTAATCAGCAAACCTTGGTATTGGTATCCCCATGCTGGCCAGCAACTTTATAAAACCAGACATCACAGTGAACCTTCAAAGTGAAAATGGGATTTTGGGACTGGTAAGACGCCTACAGAGAGCTTTGTTCCCCCTCAGGCTTCAGTGCTTTCAATCTCAAAGCCCACGAGCAGCATATTTTCTGTCCTGTGTGTAGACTGTTGTTTTAAGCGGCAGAAACCTTTTAGAACTGAATTGTTCTCTGAGCATGTAGCAGGATGAATAGTCACTAATTTGAGCGATATCATTCCTAGTTTTGCCCCTTGAGCTAGTGCTGGGTTTGTTATGTAACTGATTGTGCTGGTTTGACTCTTTCTCTTCCATTTTTCTTTCGCACAATCATTATTTGCTGGCTGAGCTTTCAACAAAAGCTGCTGCTGCTGCTGCTGCTGCTGCTACGGAATGACTTTCAAATCAGTTGTGTTGACAGGAGAATGTAGGCGCCTATGCTAATGCCTTATTTGTCAAAGATTCTTTGAATTATGAGTGCCAGTTTTAAAAGAGATTCTGCTCTCCTTTCCTCTACACCCAAATGTTTTGGTCTCTTTATTGAGCACAGGGAATGTCAATGTCTCATCAAATCACTAAAATGTGATTGTGTCTGTCTCTCCCCTGAAAGATCTTGGTCAGTGAGGCTGAGTGACGTGTGAGTGTATGTGTGACCTGTGCACACACTCTTTATCTTATTCTCTTTTTGTATAGGGCCCATATCCCACTGAGGATGCCGTGGATGCAGACCTGATTAATGCCGGTGAGAGTTAACCTTCCTAAATACTTCCCAATAATAAATGTATGTTTATGTAAAATATGTATATTAATCTTTGGAATCATTGGTTAAATTATGAATTGATTAAGAGAGCTTTTCAGCTAAAATGTGAATCTGTATTTTTTTTTTTCTGACTCTTCTGCATTAAAGACAATCATACTTGGATCAATGCTTAATACAAAGGAGTCTTTGTAAAGATCAATAGTTTTTTTCAGATGCACTTTTAAAGTGATATTAGCATATTGTTGTCATCTGACACCCCTCCAGTTCCAATCAATAATTAATGGATAATGCACAGTCTCTTTAATTTTTTATTTATTTATCTTGCTGTATATTTAACTTTATTTTGTAGTTAAATGTACTGTCTTTGTGATTATGGTTGTTTTTGTTTGCTTCTATATGAGTGGGTTTTAAACTTCGACATATTTCATTTTGCCAACAAAACCTCTCAAAGATATCTCTTTGTTCTGCAGGGAAGGAGACGGTCACCGTGCTGCCAGGGGCCGCGTATTTCTCCAGTGATGAGTCATTTGCCATGATCCGAGGGTAGGCCATAACTAATAAGCTTCAAAAACGTATTTATTCTCTCAAAAGTAGATGACATTTATGGATTAACATATAGACAGCGTATTAATACTTAAACGTATTTGACTATGACGTTTGTGGTGCAGTTTTATTGAAAACATTTTAAACAAATGCACTCTTATAATTTCTCATACATTTCCATAATTCAATAGTTTATCACATGCACAATATGCAAGCTATAGCCAATGGATTTGGCTACGGGCAGTAGCCACAATTTGCCACACTGGATTCAACAACTAGGTGTGTGTCACCCAGTGCACCTAGACAGCAGCCTTGCTAATATTCCCATGGTCCCTGGTTCTTATTGATTTGCCAGCTGTCTGAGTATGCCCACCCGCACACATCAGTTCTGTTTGTCCGCCCAGTGGAAATCCAATATTGCTCATAAATAGCGCTGTTCAGTCACACTGGCGGGGACCAATTGCGCGTGAGCGTGTGTGTGCACTTGTCTGCTTTTGTGCAAACACACAGTTAAGAGTCCTGAGTAGCTAAGACAACGTGGTATAGACATCTACTTCTGTTACTTCTCATTAGTGAATAACATCAGGACCTGTACGTCTTTATAAATACCTTATTCACTTATTTGTCTTTGTTTGTGTTTGTCTAACCTCAACCCCTGCTATGTGCGGCCACATGCATTTGAGAAACAATAATTCATTTACTGCAGGCAGCAGCGTCGTATATCCCAGTTTTAATCAATGCAAGCTACCTAACGCTGCTGTCTCCTGCTCTAGAGGCATTGTTGGATACCTCACTTTTAATATTTAGAAGTAACAGGAAAAGGCATCTTATAAGAAAGATTAAATAACCAGCTTACCTTCAGAATCAGACATTAATTTGTTCTGCTTATAGTATGTACTGTATAATGACATTACATGTGGCAGCTGGACCAGATAAGACCTTAGCAACAAGCAGAGACGAAATGTGCAAAAATACAAATTATATATATTTGAAACAAAGTGGTGGTAAATAGAAAAGATACAGCAGATAGTAAAATAAAACCAGGTCACCTGCTTTTTTAAGGAATGCAAGTACAATCAAGATAACAGCAGATATGGGATGATCTCTATTATAGTGAAGAAGTTTATTATTTAAAAAAATCTATCATATCAAGTATTTGTGTTGTGTGTCCTGTCACAAATCAATGGAGGCACATGCATGTGTTCATTAGTTGAAGTGATTCAGAAGTTGACAGCTGTCTTCTTCTGTTGTGTCTTTCTCTTCAGGGGTCACATCAACCTGACAATGCTGGGAGCCATGCAGGTGTCAAAACATGGAGACCTAGCCAACTGGATGATCCCAGTAAGTGTGGTTTTGATGATGATTTTCACGACCTTTCTCCAAATTCATGCTATCTGCTCATTCTGGTAGGGGTCAACCCCTTTTTATAACATAACATTGGTCAAAAGTAACCACATTTTTCCAAGAGCCGAAATGACTGGTTTTGTTTGGCCATCAGTCCAAACATATATTCAGTTTTGGTGGTTTTATTGTTTATGTTTTAAAAGTTAAGACCTTAAGGCGACACATCATGAAAAACACTTTTTGTTGGTGCTTCCAAAATGTAAATATAATCCTGAAACTGACCCCTTTTAATTGTAACCTCTTCAGTTGACTTCAGCATTAAGCATTTTTCACAATAGGCGATGTATTTGATAGTCACTAAAGTGCGGGTTTGGTTATTGTTATTTAAGAGCACACTGTCAGGAGATGAAGCGGTGGAAGTTCTTTGTGAGAGCCACAATATAATGGATGGCTGACATTATTTCTAGACGTTTCATAAGGTCAATTGGTCTTAAGACCACAGTGGCCTCAGTGATTACTAAGGTCAAGAACCCATTTAAAAGACTGTTCACAATGTGGGAGGGCTCAACCAGAAATGCCCCATGGCACACAGTGGTTTTCTGCTTGACTGAAGTGTACTAGCACTGCTGCCTTAGCTGGTGCATCCTTTTCTAGCTCTGTCTCATCTAAACAGCCCAGAGTGTTGAAGATGATTTGATGCAGAGACATTGAGTACAATACATATATATTCAAATTAGGGCCGGGACTCGATTAAAAAAATTAATCTAATTAATTAGAGGCTTTGTAATTAATTAATCGAAATTAATCGCATTTTTAATCACTAATTTTAGTACCATCTCTTTTTGGTGTGAACGCGATAAAAGAACGTCCACGCTAGCTTCCACGCTAGCTGCTATATGTTTTGCATTGAGGTGATACTTGAGGCTTGATGTGCTGCGGTGATATGCGAATTCCTTTTTGCATAATTTGCACACAACCGTGCTCTTATCGACGCTTCCATCCGTCCGTTGGGAAACAACATTTCCCACTGTTGTTCACTGTGGTTTGTTGTTGTCTGAAGTCATGAACGTTAGTTGGTGCTCCAGTATAATCGGTACGCCTGAAACTCATCCAGTGAGAAACGTTCCGCGGTGCAAAAATAAGTGCGATTAAAATGCGTTAATTTTTTTAACGCGTTAATTTTTGTGTAATTAATTAATCTTAATTAACGCGTTAAAGTCCCGGCCCTAATTCAAATGTGATATATGCGAGTCTGCACAACAACACTGTTGTTGATGGTGACCTCTAAAATGTGCAAAGTAATTTATTTTCTCTTTGCAGCTCCAGTTGTACTTGTCTGTCCATGGTAATTGCTTATTAAGCAGTGCTTGATTAAACGTGTTGTGCATTATTGAATGCCTGCGATAGAGCTGTTATTCAGCTGCAGGGATTGTATCTTGTTTGGGTATTTGAGTGTTGGACAGTTTGAACAGTGAAACAATGCAGCAACACAGACACTTATACCTCTGTCCTCACCTACCTATTCAATCTTCATTATCCCCTCTTTTAAATGGATTGATGAAGAGAATTACATTTCCCACCTTCTAGGATAATGGAAATTATTCACTATCTAAGATGGGTACATAGCGTGAAATTGAAAATGTTTTACGTAGGAGTCTGGGACGCAGTACTCTCAGCGTGATTATGTTGATTTTGAACGCTTTAAATATGCAAAATGCAGATGGAACATTTTCCAGTTGAGGGCTTTGAAATGCTTTTACATCTCTTCTCAGCCATAAGCATCTTGAAAAACAATGAATGGGGAAAGAAAGGGGTAATAGAAAAAAGGAGGGCATTTTGGACTGGGTGTACTATTTTATGATTGAGCTGATGGAGCTTTATCAATCTGTCCTCAACATAGGGATCTTGCAGACACTGTTTCCTATCATAAGTACCTCCCCACAGATTTCTAACAGTCAGCAATACACCGTCTTTGTGAACTAGATTTTAGTTAAATAGATGTTGGATGCCTGAGCAGTTATCTTGCTCCTTTAAATCTTTGTAGTGAATAAAGAAACACTGAAGTTACTCAAATGTACCTGTTTTTGTATACTAAATATTCAGTTTTGGTTATAACATGTATGTGAATGTCTACGGAAACACCGTATTCACCAGCTTTATGCTATAAATAGTTATGAATTCCGATTTCTTTAACAAGGTGTCCATTGTCCTTTCATTAAGTCCCACATCTCCCTCTGATTGATGTCATTAGTTGTCTGGGTAATGAAGGCTTGTGGCTGTCCATCGCTATGTTATTAAATAGAGAACTATTGGTATCAGACAGCGGAGACACTCAGATAATTTGTGGGTGAGAGAGAGGAAGCCAGTTGGTAAGTGGGAACTCTTGGATAGGGAAAGGGGTCATTTTCTTTGGTGTTTGTGGCGCTGACTGAAAAGTGTACACTTGCACAGAGTATGAGGAAATCCAATTATGTTGTCATGGTAACACAGAAAATGCAAGCCACCCCATAAGCCTAGCATGACAAACACAGTGCTAGTCAAAGCATGTTTCCTGTGAAGGTTTTCCCACAGTCCCACAGTATGTCACAAAAAAAAATCCTTTGAACACAATTTATTTTTTACTGAGCATTAATTATTCTTATTATATTAAAAAAAAGGCTACATCTGCCTTCCTTGACAGATGCACAAACAGTGTTGTTTTAGGAACTTACAGTATGAAAGCATTTGACTCTTATACAGACTATGTTTATACTGCAGTTTCATCATTCTTCCATGCTAACTATTATTAAATGTGGTATATGCCTTTTATCTATAAATAGCCTAAGCGGAGGTAGTCACAGAGCAATCCAACGTCTAGGTAAAAGGGACAGTCTGCACAGTGAGAATACACATAGACTCAGGGAGTGGGTAGGCATCTCAGGATCTGCCCTCCAGTGGTTTGCCTCGTACCTCAGTGGGAGAAGTTTCTCCGTGGCGGTGGGCCTGTTCTCATCACATAGCACTCCCCTATCCTGCGACCTGCCCCAGGGTTCTGTTTTAGCCCCCCTTCTTTTTGCCCTGTACATGCTCCCATTGGGCCGCTTAATTAGCCAATTTGAGGGTGTTGTATCACTGCTACGCAGAGGATATCCAGATATACTTCTCCTTCAAACTTGTCAAAATGGAAAAAGTAAACACCCTGATCACATGTCTGTCTGCAATTGAGGAGTGGATGTCAAGCAACTTCCTACAGCTCGATGCATCGAAAACGGAAGTCTTGATCTTAGCGGCTGATAGCATCGCCTCTAAGGTAGCAAGCCACCTGGGTTCATTTAGTGGTAACATAAGGGCAAACATAAAAAACCTTGGTATAACTTTCGATCAGTCTATGCTACTAGACAAACACATAAAACTTCTGACCCGTACCTGTTTTTTCCATCTCAGGAACATTGCCAAGCTCAGGGGGGTTCTATCCAACGCAGAAATGGAGATGGCTATCCATGCTTTTATTTCATCCCGGCTTGATTATTGCAATGCTCTTTTTTCCTGCCTCAACAAACATCAATAAACCGGTTACAACAGGTCCAAAATGCTGCAGCCAGATTGCTCACTCGGTCCAAAAAAACATGCCACATCACTCCGATCCTTTCTGCCCTGCACTGGCCCCCTGTCCATCTCAGAACCCAATTCAAAGTATTGGTCTTCACAGAGCTGTCCATGGCCAAGCACTAGTGTTAATTTCGTCAGCTATTTTTTTATTTAGTTTTAGTCTTAGTCCTGTGTTAAATTTTCTTTTTAGTTTTAGTCATATTTAGTCACCTTCATCCTGTTTTTATTTAGTCAAGTTTTAGTCGACTAAAAGTCTGAGCATTTTAGTCTTATTTTAGTCAAAGAAAACTAATTATTTTAGTCTACTTTTTGTCAATGAAAACTGTTGAGTCTTTTTTAGTGATCAGATTAACATTTCAGTCAAACTAGTCTAGCCAAAACCAATAATTTGTCATTTTAGTATGTATAAATAAATAAGATTATATCTTGTCCTTATTTGATGAAAAACACAGGTTGAATGATTAAGAAGCTTTGCAGAGAGTATCTGGTCAGGTTTGTGGTGTTTTTACCAGCTGTGTTATGGCCACATTGCTTACCTTCTGATGAAACAATGCATTCGCTTTTTTCCCTCCGCCTCATTGTAGCGAAAATGGGCCCAAATATCACATTGTTTCTTTCTCCCAAGCAGTGGTGGCTTTAGACTTTTTCGTTGTCAGTCATTTTGACGGACAGGATCGTAACATTTCCGTCATAATCCATTATTATCCGTCGAGTGCACAATTTATCACTCACTCGCGCTGACGGGGGGGTATTCGGTTAACGCGAGTGCGACCACTGCTCACAAGCCCTGTTCTTGCCATTGTTAAAAGTTAGACCATGAGTTAGACCCGAGTCTTCCTGACAGTTCACAGTGTGCCGCTGCCCGGTGTAATTCAAATCTACCGCCGCGCGCAGCACAGACACACACAGCTGCTGCCCTGCCGCAGCACCGGAAATGGAACTGCTGGGAGAAAAACTGACTATCAGAGATGTAACGTTATCTTTGATAATATTTAGTCTCCTCATTTTTCGTCAACGAAAGTAAAGGGAGATTTTGGCATAGTTTTTATTTAGTAAACTACATTTTCGTCTCGTCACTTTTCGTCAACGATATTGCATGATGATTTCGTTACAGTTATTGTTTACTGCCGTCGGTGCCGTCTCGTCATAGTCTCGTTTTCGTCATGGAAAAAAAGGTCGTTGACGAACATATTTCGTCATAGTTTTAGTCAACGAAATTAACACTACCAAGCACCAGCCTACATTAACGACCTTATCCACCATCATATCACAAACCGGGCCCTGAGGTCCTCTGAGCAAGGCCTCCTAAGGGTGCCCCGAACAAGGCTAAAGACTAAGGGTGACCGGGCCTTTGAGGCGGTGGCCCCAAGGCTTTGGAACAAATTCCCCCAGATAATAAAAACCTCTGCCTCAATAGAGATTTTTAAGGGGCAGTTAAAGACCCACCTTTTCCGACAGGCCTTTGGGTCGTCGGGGGAGGTGAGTTAGTAGCTGTCTTTCATTGGTGTTTTATCGTATGTTTTATCCTATGTATTACCTGCTGCTGTTTTATGCCTTTTATTCTACATTTTATAGTTGTACTTTGAATTGTGTCCTGTGTACTGTACTGTAAAGCACTTTGTACACCCGTGTTGAGAAGGGTGCTATATAAATAAAGTTTTACTTACACACACACACACACACACACAAAAGACTCCGACCATGTTATGTTACATGTCATGATATAGTTCAAAATGCCTGTAAAAGGGTATAATGTTATACAACAATACACCTTTTCCCCAGTCAACAGTCAACCCAGTCTCATGGCATTTCGTGTTCACCAACACGATTTTTAATCTATTGATTCGTGTTCACCAACACGATTTCCCCCCTTTTTTTCGTGTTGCACAGCACGATTTTAAAAGCAATGTATTTCTACTGGTAATGTGTTTCGTGCCTGCAGCACGTCTTTTTCTCCGGTCGGGTCGTGGAAGACCGGAAGCTGTGTGGTTCATAAAAACATGTTCTTACTCAATATCAAGCCACAGTTATTGCTTTTATTTTAAATCGTATAATTTCGGACTTTTGTTGCCGTCTGTGAGGAAAATAAATGGGGGTCAGAGCCTCAGGATACTGAAATCTGTATATTTTAAATATTTTTTTCCTTCTAATTTGTTATTCTTTTGAAAATAACACACTGTTATTTACTCACCAATAACACACAATTATCCTTGCTTTTATTTATTGGTTTAATTCCATAATCTCGGGCTTTTTTGGCGCAAAATAAAAATAACCGGAAACAGACGTAGGCCTCTCAGAGTTTAGGATGGCCGAAGACACTACACTACCCATAATCCCCAGCTATCGTTTAGGACTACAGTCCCCGTGATTAATCTTCAAGCTCTGGGATTGGATGTTGGAGTGGCAGTGCGCCAAGGTTACGCCGAGCGTCAAACAGCTGTTTGAAATGGAACGAAACCACGCCAGACTATCCAAAACTGGAATCGAACGCCCCCCCAAGAACTACACATGCTGGCGTGTTTCGCAAAATGTTCTATGGGACGTCTCTACTGAACGTTTTCGTTTTTCCCACAATTAGAAGTTGCCAGTATTAAACACATTGGTGTTATCAAATGTAAAACATATAATTAATAAATGGGTGAAAATCGCTTGTGTCCATAATGCGCAGCATTAATATATATATACCCACATGACAGCTCATTGTTACTTTGTAATTCTACTCCACTACAATTCAGAGGTTAACCTGGTATTTTTACTCCACTACACTTATTTGACTTACTTTGCAGATTCTGATTAATGATGTGAAATATAAACAACCCCTTAAATCAGACTTTAGTTACACCTGAGTAAAATTCAGGTAAGGTGATTGTCAAGTGCCAACAATCAGGAGAGATATTTGATAGTTGGTGCTTGAGAAGACTAAACATGTATCTGCAATTGACATGAATGGAAACAAGTAATAAAGTATATTCATTACTCGTTATTCTCTACTAATAGTTAATTAAATTAAATTAAAGACTAATTAAAGACTGTATATTATGGCTATTTTGCACATCCCTTTCAAGATTTTCAACAGTTTATTGACATATCATATATCATATACACGGTGTATGCAAGGAATGAAAATCTTGGGTCACAGGTTCCTCAACAGCGCATTACAAGATATCTATCAATATGTGTGTATACCTCCACCATTAAACTGTCATATTCTGCACATTTCTTATACTATCTGCATACATAAGAGTATAATTCATACGTATAATATCAGTTAAAATAAGTGCTTCAACATAGTTAACATTGCAGGAAAGCAATATGTTAGACGTTAAGTACTTTGTCATGCTTAATATTTATCTGTAGATAGATACCCCCAAAGTTTTTTTCTTATTTAAAAGAAGACCTTAATCTAAAGTATTATTTAATGTTTAAATAAAGGTTAATTAGTTTGTCTGTTTTGCACTTCCTCCTATTAATATCTTTGTACATCCTGCACTAAACTGTTTTATTGTAGAGATCACTTATAGAATCTTCTTGATTTTTTATATTCTATATTTCTATCACAGACCTTCTACTTTCCCCCTATGAAAGTATGTATTCTTAAGATTTTTTTAATCAAATATAACACATAAAAACAATAATTCAATAACGTGCTTTAACCACTAGGCGGTGCACACAAGGTACACACAGCCATAATAACTTTGTATTATTAGTGTAGGACACTTATGTATGTACAACATCTGAAGATGTGTAGTTTTATTCATGCTTTCTCATCATTTTACAGCATATTGCTATACTATTTCAGACTCAGTATTTACATTCTTATATTCAAAGAAAATCAGTAATATCTTTAAAAACTACAAGTCCTTTTATATCAGCTGTGCACCGTTATGATGTAAATATAACCTATCTATGAATTAGATCAAATGTAAAAGTCAGCCGAATTAGTGTTGATACTGCAAGGAGACGTATTGTGTGAAGAGAAATTGAAGATGTTTTAATTGTTGATATATTTATGATCCACGTCAAGTATTCAGTTCCGGCGGCATTTCTTCCAGTTTTTCCAAAGGTCTTCTCATCAGGGCTCTATAAATAAAGAACTACGGCAGATCTGTAATATGTAATTCAGCCGAACCGTGTATTACAATGCCGTTATGTGATGACTTTCAAAGAGAAAAGCAAGAACACTCGGAATTAAGTATTGTTTTATTATTTTAATTTTTTTCCCGGATTTCATATCATATAAACACCAAATCCCAGCATGCATTGCGGCTAAAACATCCAATCAGCGAGCTTAAACCATAGCTGAGGATCTTGGGTAATCGCCCGAAATGCCTACGTCTGTTTCCGGTTATTTTTATTTTGAAATTCAGTTCCTGACGGACGCCAAAAAAGGCCGAGATTATGAAAGTAAACCAATAAATAAAAGCAAGGATAATTGTGTGTTATTGGTGAGTAAATAACAGTGTGTTATTTTGAAAAGAATAACAAATTAGAAGGAAAAAAGATTTAAAAAATACAGATTTCAGTATTCTGAGGCTCTGAGCCCCATTTATTTTCCTCACAGACGGCAACAAAAGTCCGAAATTATACGATTTAAAATAAAAGCAATAACTGTGGCTTGATATTGAGTAAGAACATGTTTTTATGAACCACACAGCTTCCGGTGTTCCACGACCCGACCGGAGAAAAAGACGTGCTGCAGGCACGAAACACATTACCAGTAGAAATCAGTAGAAATACATTGCTTTTAAAATCGTGCTGTGCAACACAAAAAAAAGGGGGAAATCGTGTTGGTGAACACGAAATGCCATGAGACTGGGTTGAAACAGTATGTAAGAATGTGTCCCTGATATTGCATTTCAGCTAGCTTTCTACTAGTCAGACAAAACAAGTCTAACAGAAAGCCAGCCAAAAGTTTAGGCTTGATTTGATTGAATAACATCACTTTAGCAGGAGATTAAAAGGTTTTTAGCTCATCCTAGCCTTTGCCACACACTAAAAAAGAAATCATATTAAGAGTTTTTGGTGCTCAGATTAAAGCGACCTCAGACAACCAAATGCAAAGCTGCCCAACAGAGGCAAGGTAATGCTGATCCTCCAAGCAATATCGGTAATGGACAATAACCTCACACCTGTCTATCTCGCTAACAATGTATTTCAATCAAAGTGTTCTCTATTAAACAAGGTCATAAGCATTATTGAGACCACATGCACACACACAAGCTGAATTGTTTCTTCTGCTGTCACGGTGATGCAACACAGGCACTGAGGCTGCATCATTTCAAAGCTAAATAAATGGTCTTTAACGTTAGGAATTAACAAGGCCACTTGATTCCTAGTATTGTCTTGCAAGAAACACACAACTAATGATTATTTTGTATTAAATAGTGGCTCCAGTTGAAGTTTCATTGGCCCAACCAAAAAAAAAGGTACATTTGTAATTTATCTTTAAAATATATATTTGTATCTCTTTATTGATTATAACCACCAAAGTACTTTTGTTCAATACCAATGTTACATTTTAAAAGCAAATGCTCTCTCTGGTTAACTACAGCCGAGTTGATGGGTGCAGTAGCAGCTGTAAATCCAGACCTGCTGCTGTCAGGTCAGATGGTGTTATCCCCTCGGGCATTTGCTCACACCACCTAGCCCTTTGACTGTCAGAAATTGCATTAACATTGATCATGTGAAAAAGGACACAGTTATCATCTGGAGTATCGCTGTATGTTGAATTGAAACACTGACAGAATACAAAGGTGGAGAGATTGTGCTTGAAGGCTAAAGTTAAGAATGGATAGTCTTTAAATAGCATAGATGTTGGTCATTTTATTTAATGATGTAGTGTAAGGCCATATTCAGGAGTTCTACAAGATAATAACATAAATTAAATTAAATGCAGCCCCTCCCATATCCTCAGTTTTCCCGTACTTCCTGTAAACCTCCTCCTCTTTTCCAACCCTCCCTTTGCTCTTTGTTGATATCTTCTCCACCCAGCTGGCTTCCCCGAAGGCAGACGGTATCCCAACCGCACTTGGCATATAGATTCTCTGGTTATAGTTTAGCAGAGAGCGAAGCTTCACATGATTGATGAGCAAATGGGATTTTAATTAAGTTACTCAGCTGTCACCCTGTGGCAATTTCTGCATGTCAGCCATCCTTATTTGGAACCATCTTTATTGGGAATAATGACAGGAACTGAAGACAATTTTTCACCTGGTCGACGTATATGTTGCTGTGATGATCATTCAGATTTCTTTATGTACTTTCTCCTCTCCCGGTTTAAATTAAAACCAACTTTATTTAAATGTTAATTTTTAAGGAACATTTCAATTGTAAATAAAGGCAATGCAATGCAGTGCACATAGGAGCATACAACCATGGTTTAAAGCACCATGTTTAACCATATAAGGCAACCTATTTAAAAGATACACTACATTTTAGGCTGATCTGTGGGTGCTAGCTCTGTGCTTTGCTCACATCTCTGTGAATGTATAACTCTTTTTTGCAGCATAAATAAGAGATGGTGGTCCCTGTTGAGGTTTGTAATCTTTAAAGGAAACAGTGGGCTATGATCAAATTTCCCAACACTTTGTATTCTGTATTTAGTAAAATGTTGCAGTTAAGGAGAGTAAGCACCGTTAAACTCAGTTAACACCCAGCTAGGCCCAATTAAGGTTTATCTTATACTACACTACTATACACTACTGAATTCATCACAATACCGAAGTACTGTTGATGCTGCATCTTATCAGGACCATTGACGAAATACAGTAAATGGAATAAACACCATAACAATTCACACTCAAAATGCTGCTGCTGAAATTGTACCATGAAACATGAGTTATGAGCACATTGCTCACGGCAATTACAAAAGCATATCTTCTCACTCACCACCATTGTTATCTATTCATGCAGATAGCTTTGGTTTCAGTTGCTCAGGTTTTGATAAATTAATCTGTGACATTTCTGCTGGTGCTCCAATCAATACAAACGCAGTGAATGGAGGTTTTGTTCAGTATTAGAGGACAGTGGATTTCTGAAGAAGACAGTGGATATCTAATATTTAAGTGTCTAGTTTAGATTTGTTACACTGTGCATTTCGCTTTGCATTGCATTTTATTTTACGAATTGTTTGGAAATAAATCATATGTTTTATAATATTTAATTAAATAGCGTTTGTGGTGTTGCCACTGTAACCTCACCACATTATTCTAATACTTTAGTTTGATTATTTTTGCTTCCTTCTCTTGTTCACCGTCTGATTCTGTAATTTGTTTTCAAGGTCTTGCTACTGAAGGAAGAAAAGTACTGTATACCAAGAATAGAGCTTAAAATATTTTTCTTCCATTGAAGACAAACCAACAACTAGCAGCTTGCAAACCTTTATATATTTGCCATGGATGTGGTTTTGTGTTGAGAGAGCCATCTACTTGAATAGGTGCAGCGGAAGTGAAAAAAGTGTTGTCATTTCTTTTCACCTTTCTAAATGAATGCTTTTGTTTCCTGTTTTTTTTTATGATTTTGTTGAAATTTACATCATGGTCATTTTAAGGCCATTGCTAACGGGAGATAACAACTGAATTATGATTGTTCTACTTTAAATACATGTGATGACTGAAACCTTAATCCATGTTATTTTCCAATTTAGGGTAAAATGGTGAAGGGTATGGGAGGAGCCATGGATTTGGTGGCTAGCGCTGGAACCAAGGTGGTGGTCACCATGGAGCACTCAGCTAAGGTATGTGTGCATGTAGGAGTGTGTGTGTTATGTGTGTGTGCTTTCACCATGCTTGTTCTAACCAACATGACCTTTACAAATTACCCTGGCTAATTTCCTTTGCCAGGTATCCACGTCAAATTAAATTGGCAATTTTCTTTTCCCATGTTGGCACCGTCACTAGAGTACTTTGTATCTGCTTCCTACGATAACGAGTGGGAGTGTTATTACTGACTAAGGATTATTCTGTTAATGGATTTCTTAATGCCTCTTTACAAGAGAGCGCTGCTCATACTGATGAAGTTTTGCACACGAACCATGTCCTGTTTGTTTCATCTGTGGCTATTTTGAATATACTTAATGCATTGGAAACAGCTGATTAGTTAGACTGGTTCTATAGCTAGGGGTGAGTAATCCAACTGGGATTTTTGACAAAAGCAGTAGGTGACCAAACTGATCCACTTCTTTTTTCATATGGGAAAGTCCAGACCGATATGACCCAAGGGCAGCGTAACATAGCATTCACAGAAGCATGTTGTTCTTGCTAATGGTATCCTTTCCGGTGCCTAGCTGTATTCCAGATGGTGCAGCATGTGAGCATACACTTACTGCCCTGAAGTCTGCGAGGTGGGGGGGGGGGGGGGGGTTGATGAAGTGTGCATCTCAGGCAGCAGCAGAGGCATTTGAATGTGTCCCTTCCTTAAAATGACAGTCTTGCGTGGATTTTGTGCTGTATACATTTTGGAGGAAATAAGAGTTTATATAACCAGCTGCATCACTGGATATATTTAAATTGGAGCTGCATCACTGAAGGTATCAACCCACATTCCGAGGGTGACTGTTTCTTCCTAAGTTTATGTTTTAACCAACTGCCCTTTGTCTTTCAGGGAGGAATACACAAGATATTGGAAACATGCAACCTGCCTTTAACAGGGAAGCAGTGTGTAGATCGGATCATCACAGAAAAGGTGCGTTTCCATTTTTTGCATTATCTTCCATTTAGAGCGAAATGGATGAATGGGGGGATTTCCCAGACTTCGGTAAGGAGCCCTTTATTATAAAACAACAGCAACGCAGTGGTATCTCCTGGCATACTTACTCACTTAAGGAGCAAACAAATTTAGGGGAAAAATGCTGTCACCGCAGCTTTACAAGCGTAAAACCAAAGAAACACACACATACCCTCTTGTAAATCGTGAACACAACAAATACTAAAACATTTAGGCTTAAAACAACCAACTGCTGCCTACATACAGATACTAAGCCTTGAACCTGTTCTCCCTCTACAACTAACTCAAGCCTTTTTTGTTTCTTTAATTAAAGCATCTTGATTAATTTGTTTTAGTAGATGACTGACTACAAGTGCTACAATTTCCCACATTGCAGTAGGGAAATATTGAAACCAAAATGTTTTGGTTGGTTTTTTATATTATCTCAGCATTATTTAGCAATAAGGTCCCACATTGTATCTGTATCTCTCAGTTCCATTTCTTGCATTACACTAACAAAAACAATCACACTGCAACTGATAAATTAGTATGATGCAATAGAGTGACATGGTTAGAGGGAAATTGCATTTATTCCATTAACAGTAATTAAATTAGTTGTGAGGAGGCTTCTGGTTTGTTAATTTTCATGGTTAGGGTTGGGTTTCCCTTTATTATGTATTCTGTTGATGCTCCCATCCGTGCCTCAGGGCCTCCTTCTAATGATGTTGATGCTTGTGCAATGATTGTAGTCATAGCTGATCTGCAGCTGTGTGTTTTTGACTGTTTTTCGGTTATTTTATAAAGAAAAAACACTGAATGAAACCGAGTTGGAAGCAGACTCAATTAGTCAAGAAGCTCATCTGTATATGGAAGAGATTCACTTAGGATATTGTTGGGTAGTCTTGGTTGACACACCCTTTGAGTGTTTCATGCACTGGGGACATGCTGACTGGTTCCAATCTGGAAACTCTAGAAAAACATACTGCTCAAGCTCTCAAAGCATATGTGTCTTGGCAGGAAGGCAAATCTCCATCTTCATCATTTAGAATTTCATCAGCTCCCCACAGTTTGAGTGTTCTGTGGTGTGAGGGAAGAAGGTGGAAACATTTGGATATAGATGCCATTTACATTCAAGTTGCCTTACTTGGTAGCCCATGTGGTGATAGAGAAGGTAGGGGTTCTAGCAGCATGAATATTATGTTATGGTTCAGGCAAACTGGGTTTTAATGACCAACACACAAGTAGAGAAAACACTTATCTTTTCAGAATAGTGCTACAGTAAGCACATGTACATGGTTGCAAACAAATAAAGAGAAGTAGGGATACAGTGGGGCAAAAAAGTATTTAGTCAGCCACCAATTGTGCAAGTTCTCCCACTTAAAAAGATGAGAGAGGCCTGTAATTTTCATCCTAGGTACACTTCAACTATGAGAGACAGAATGGGGGGAAAGAATCCAGGAAATCACATTGTAGGATTTTTAATAAATTAATTGGTAAATTCCTCGGTAAAATAAGTATTTGGTCACCTACAAACAAACAAGATTTCTGGCTCTCACAGACCTGTAACTTCTTCTTTAAGAGCCTCCTCTGTCCTCCACTTGTTAACTGTATTAATGGCACCTGTTTGAACTCGTTATCAGTAGGGCTGTCAAACGATTAAAAATTTTAATCAGATTAATCACAGCTTAAAAATGAATTAATCATGATTAATCACCATTCGAACTATGTCCAAAATATGCCATTTCTTTATGTATATTGTTGTGGGAATGGAAAGATAAATGAAAGAAGGCGGATATATCCATTTAACATACAGTATCTATGTTTATTATTAAAAAATTCTGAGTGTCAAAATGAAAGACAACCCACACACCTATCAATCATCAAATCGTGGGGTCTTAATTCATTACGTGTTGATTTCTATCAACGGGGGAGTACTTCAGGAAAGTCGACGGGGGGGGGGGGGCTAGTGGAGTACTTCGTGACCACACCTCATTCACACCAACGCAAGTCCGGTTCAAGCTCCGTGCTAGAGCTTTTCAGGTTCAGAACCAGTTCTTCGGTTTAGCTCTGGCTCTTTTCACACCGCCCAGAGTCCGACTGGTAATGCGTCATTGCGTCATCGTTTGCGTCATGACGTAACCGTTTGCGTGCCTGTTTCATAAAGCCAAACCGCACGGATGAAATCAGTTGCATTAATTTCTTATGGCTCTATCTGCAGCTTTTCCGGAGTCATTTCTGTGGTTTAGTTATATTCTTATTAAAAAGTGTACTCGTGTCAATAAAGGTTTTTTTAAAACACAACTGCTTCCGAGGTCGGTCTTATTTCTTAAGGTGGACTGAACCATGAGTGTGGAGTAATGTTGTATCTTTCATTTAAATGAACTGTAACCTTCACCCAGGTATGTAACAGCTGTTCTCAAATGAACACGTGAAGTAAAGTTTAATATGTATAGTTTTATAGATTTATAATGAGTTATAATGAGAGGTGATCAACGTGAATGCTCAGGTTCCACCTTAACACGCAGACACGTTGCTTCACCATGAGCAGAAACCTTTATATATATACAGTCTATGGCAGAAACACTGAAACTCTGAAACTCTTGTTAAGTTTCTCCATCGTTGTACAAACTGGATAAAACGCGGGCTTTTTGTTGTTGTTCAGGAGTTGATCTGTCTCTGCCCCCGCCTCGACGTAAGCGTGACGTATGTGGTGCTTTTGCTCTGGCTGGACAATTTGTTGGTGCTTGAAACTAACCGGATTCCGGAACTAAGAGGCTGCTCCGCTGCGGTGTGAAGAGGAAAACCCGGTGCTTTTCAAGCTCCAGCTCCGAACCGGCCCTGAAACACCATTGGTGTGAATGAGGTAACTGATACCTCATTCACACCAACGCAACTCCGGTTCAAGCTCCGTGCTAGAGCTTTTCAGGTTCATAACCGGTTATTCGGTTTAGCGGAGGCTCTTTTCACACCGCCCAGAGTCAGACTGGTGCTGCGTCATTCCGTTATCGTTTGCGTCATGACGTAACCGTTTGCGTGCCTGCTTCATTAAGCCAAACCGCACGGAAACCCCTCACAGCTGACACCGACAACAACAACAATGGCCGATTGTGCTCCAGCTTCCTCTGTACCTCTTCGGAAGACCAGATTCCCAGTAGGTAGCTGGTCTCTTCAGTGGACCACTGCTGCTTGTTAAGTTTCTACATCGTTGTGTACAAGCTGGATAAAACGCGGGCTTCTTGTTGTTGTTCAGGAGTTGATCCCGCCCCTGCCCCTGCCCCCGCCTCGACGTAAGCGTGACGTATGTGGTGCTTTTGCTCTGGCCGGACAATTTTTTGGTGCTTGAAACGAACCGGATTCCGGAGCTAAGAGGCTGCTCCGCTGCGGTGTGAAGAGGAAAACCCAGTGCTTTTCAAGCTCCAGCTCCGAACCGGCCCCGAAACACTGTTGGTGTGAATGAGGTATGTGTGAACGTTGTGATCAGCTGTTTTAGCGCAGTTCTCCAGTGAAGGGGGGGAGTCTCCCTCCGCAGCCGGTTGGCGTGGTTTTGGCACAATTCCGTTGTACAGACCGACGTTAACAGCAGCCCTGTCTGTGCACACGGAGACCGACTCTGTCGTCCGGTGATCTAACCGCCTTCTGGAAAAGCTTCACAAGTACGTCGGTACGCAAATGCGCTTTGTGACACAAGTGACGGTACGCATTTCAGATTACGCACATAACCTGCGTACCAGTTATGTGCACCCCTGTACTACAGCAAAAGTATTCTCCGTCGGGACTTCCTGCAACAACACCACGCCGTTATCTTGATTATGATTGGCCAGAAGACATTATCATTATATTATATAGATGTTCTATTGAGAAGACGATCACTACGTGACAAAAGTTTTCAAAACTGTTTCTGGTCTTCGGTATTTCCAGACAAGTGGCTGCTGAAATCAATCTTACTAACTGCTGTCTGTGCAATTTACTCCGCGCAAGTTGGCAGACTTTATTTTGCTTACTTTAACATCATTTTTCATGGTGGGGCTAAGCCATTTCTTGGTATGGGTGTAGCCTACCCCAGCCATACCCTGGCGCTGTCACTGGTGGGATGTATGGGGCGGGCCATTCTGCACATGCGTTAAATGCGTTAAATATTTTAATGCAATTAATTCAAAAAATTCATTACCGTCGTTAACGCGATAATTTTGACAGCATTAGTTATCAGTATAAAAGACACCTGTCCACAACCTCAAACAGTCACCCTCCAAACTCCACTATGGCCAAGACCAAAGAGCTGTCAAAGGACACCAGAAACAAAATTGTAGACCTGCACCAGGCTGGGAAGACTGAATCTGCAATAGGTAAGCAGCTTGGTGTGAAGAAAGCAATTATTAGAAAATGGAAGACATACAAGACCACTGATAATCTCCCTCGATCTGGGGCTCCACGCAAGATCTCACCCCGTGGGGTCAAAATGATCACAAGAAACGGTGAGCAAAAATCCCAGAACCACACGGGGGGACCTAGTCAATGACCTGCAGAGAGCTGGGACCAAAGTAACAAAGGCTACCATCAGTAACACACTACGCCGCCAGGGACTCAAATCCTGTAGTGCCAGACGTGTCCCCCTGCGTAAGCCAGTACATGTCCAGGCCCGTCTGAAGTTTGCTAGAGAGCATTTAGATGATCCAGAAGAGGATTGGGAGAATGTCATATGGTCAGATGAAACCAAAATAGAACTTTTTGGTAAAAACTCAACTAGACGTGTTTGGAGGAGAAAGAATGCTGAGTTGCATCCAAAGAACACCATACCTACTGTGAAACATGGGGGTGGAAACATCATGCTTAGGGGCTGTTTTTCTGCAAAGGGACCAGGACGACTGATCCGTGTAAAGGAAAGAATGAATGGGGCCATGTATCGTGCGATTTTGAGTGGCAACCTCCTTCCATCAGCAAGGGCATTGAAGATGAAACGTGGCTGGGTCTTTCAGCATGACAATGATCCCAAACACACCGCCCGAGCAACGAAGGAGTGGCTTCGTAAGAAGCATTTCAAGGTCCTGGAGTGGAATGTGATTTTCTGGATTTTTTTTTCTTCTCATTTTGTCTCTCATAGTTGAGGTATACCTAGGATGAAAATTACAGGCCTCTCTCATCTTTTTAAGTGGGAGAACTTGCACAATTGGTGGCTGACTAAATACTTTTTTGCCCCACTGTATATGGTAGATGCAAGTAAAAAGGGATGAAAGTGGGGGCAGGTTAGAGAAAAGCGACTAGAAGCTCCTAGTGCTGATTAGGTTTTTTTGTCCTATTGTGCTTTTGTCAATTCCCTTTGGAACTCATTGAAAACACGACCTGTAAGCATCAAAGTGAGACCTGGCCTTGACAGTGTCCGTGGATTTTTTTTCCACCCCATCAGTTTTTTCCTGCTCGACTGGCTTTTGCTGTGATTGCGCAACATTTCTCAGGGAGCAGATTTCTGTCAATATTTATAAAGGTTAAAGCTCTTTCTGCTGCCATCATAGCACTGCTACCACCTCCTCATCCTTTCCACCTGTCTTAATTTCACCTCGTGCTGTTTTCTCTTCCTCAATATCCATTTGGTATTTATTCTCTTATTACATCCCAAGCTTTTTACTTTTTTTTTTAAATGTCTCAAATTTCTTGCGTTCTTTCATTTATAACCTTTCTTTTGATGTCCTTCCATCTCTTTCAACACATTCCACATACACACCTAATGTTATTTTTCCTTCCACTTGGCCTCCCATCCACAATCAACAGGTATTGTCCAGCCG
This sequence comes from Gymnodraco acuticeps, assembly GCF_902827175.1. NCBI lineage: Eukaryota > Metazoa > Chordata > Actinopteri > Perciformes > Bathydraconidae > Gymnodraco > Gymnodraco acuticeps. The sequence goes on from NW_022990947.1 coordinate 1,193,188, forward strand.
TATATGTCCATATTTAGAAAATACCCTTTCATGAACAATGACAGTCTGCTTTTGTAGTTTGGACAGGGAAAGGTGAGCTTTTCAAAAAATGCTGACAAATGACTGTCAGCTTGTCAGCCTCTCAGATATTGCCACAATACTCCTGCCTGGCAGCAGTGGTATGAATGAAAAACAAATAAATAGCTTGAAAGCTTCTAGTCTAATTGACATTAAGCAGTGTTAAGAAGCTGACTTTTGGTTCCGTTTAGCGCTGGCGGTGAGTGCTTCTTTTGAAAAACAGTGTAGTGAACTAGACAACAATTACAGCCGCAGGAATAGAGAATACTAACGAAAGTACAGCCTAAAAAAAAACCCTCTACCATGAAGACAGAATACAAACTATTGTCTGTTATTGCTGTTTGGTGATCAAAATAATGATTTCCAAATCTTTTAAGCCTGCTAAAAGCCTCAGTGACATTATTGCAAAGACATTTGAATCACATACAATTGTTCATAATAATAACACAGGATGTGGTGGGGGAATAAGAACTTATTAAAGATGCGGGAACAAAACCAATTGTGAAAAAAAACTGTGGTGATCACCAGAGGAAACTTCCAGCAGTAGAGATTGGGGAGCTATAAAGCCCGGTGGCAAACAGTGCTTTATAAGCCTGATAATGGTAATTCCAAATTGGTTTCTTACTATTTGCTATCCATGATTAAAATCTCTGCTACAAATTGTTACTAAAATGAGAGCAGAGACTTGGGCCTTCTAAACCTGACAACAAATATATTTTGTCCCCCTCAGACACATGCACAGATGCTGACATACACAATGTATTCTCACGCACCCAGCATGCTCCCTGGCTCTGATAGCCTGGAGGGACGGTGATTCAAGCGTTGTCCCTAAATAGTGTTGCTATGAATTGAGACCCAGGGTGATGGGAAACCTGTTGCCTCAGGCAGCATCTCTGCTCGATGTGGTTTGCACCATTTTATACAGCATGTTGCCATTTATTTTTCTCTTAAGCACAGTTCCCCTGTTTAAGAGCCATCTCGCATGTAGCATTTTCTTCAAATTGATCATTGGGATCATTTCTGAGTTAATCACAGGCAGTGGGTAAATCACCACTTCCCTAGCTTCTGGTGCTTAAATTGCCGCCATGACAATGGTATACACACAGGTTTCTGTGTAATTTTAACCCTTTTCAACTGTTATTTAGGAAATCATTTCCTGTTTTAAACATTTAAAAAACAATTGCCCATTCATGCAGTGATGAAGCAGAATGAATATTCATTAGTTTTAATGATCCCAGAAAAGGGTAGCATTCTGCGTTAAGACAACAGAGCCAATGACAGCAATTATAATTCCAGAAACCACATTTAAATAATCTTCTTGTACTTCTTGTCCAAACACATCTTAAAATATGCTCCTTTAAATTGCTGTCGTGCGTTGATAGGATACGGGATGATCTTTAAGTTCACTTATTGAAGGGTAAAATGTCATGTTTTACTCCCAGCTCTTTGTTACATCCCATTTGTCTAGTGCGGGCTGTGGGCTGAGCGATGTTGGCTTATTGTTGTTTCATGATGACAGTCAGACAACACAAGGGGTAGACTAGCAGCTTCTTAAGGACTAACGTGCATCAATCTGGTTAATGATGGTAACTCTGAAAGATGTGAAGAAAGACTCAACAAGAGTCAACAAAAAGGCAAATTGAGGTACATTTTGTTATTCAGTAGAAAAGTGAGGCGATCAGAAACTAGGTCAGCTGATTGTTAATGACCATTGTGTGTCAATGTCTTCTGAATTGTATATCAGAGTATGTCAAACTGTGAGCTCACATTGTGTATAAATAGCCCCTGCTAAAGCTGTAAACTCTTGTTGCACCTATATTGACCACCTCTGACAGATTTCACAAATATATTTTCCTTAATCACTTGGGAAACTTGTCAAGATTAGAGATGGATGTCACTGTCTGTGTAATACATAGACCCTTGCTCCTCGTGACATTCCATCTGTCTTGCTATATTGGAGTGAGATATTTGCCTCCTGCCCTGTCACTGTGTGGCCCTCTAATGAGCGGAGAGTCCTGACAGGCTCTGCCAGGATGTGTCTGGCTCAGCCCATCAGTCCTGCTGAGAGGAGCAACAGGAAGCGGCTCAGCTGAGTGCACCTGGTCTGTCTTTTGAAGCTATTTTTTGCATGAATATGTAGAATAATACGGCTCCAGGTTTAGTTTTAAAGGTAAAGTTTAAAAGGGCTGGTGTACACCATGTACTATATCAAAAATGTGACACAATGACTGGACATAAAATACACACTGTTTTCACACACACAGGCACATAAAATGTACACATGACCAAATATGTATGTTCATTTAAATTCATTTCTTATTTTATAGTTATTTATCATATTTAATTTGTATCTTTGATTTGATCCTTCATTTGATTAATCTGTGTGAACATTTACCCTGTTGCTGTTAAACTACTGAATTTCACCACAGGGATTAATAAAGATCCATCTTATCTTATCTTATATGCACACATGACTTCATGTCAGACGTGTGTTGAGAAGCAGCAGTCTGTCAAAGTTGAAATGTTCTAATTTAATTGAAGATGTTAACAGTAACAGATACCTCTGGTGAGGCCAAATAAAAAAATGACGGATAGATATTCAAGAAAGGAATTAACATTTAGAAGTTACTTCAGAAATCTGTTTTTTTCTCAGCTGTCTAAAGTAAGTTTAAAAAAACTAACGGGTGATGATTATGCCCAATTGTTGACCAACCAATGAAAATGTAAACGTACTTACATAAAGTTACAATGTTTAGGATCATTATTAACTAAATGTGGTTGAGTCCAAGCAAGAAGAGAATCACACCCGAAACGAAAATATGTTTCAGGGGAGACTTGGAGAACTTACTAACAAATCAATCTGTTGTACACACATACAGTATATGGCTCATATATTGAATTATCTTGGCTCATAAAGGCTTGAACAGGTCTGTTGCCTGAAAAATCTTCAAAAACATTGTTGTATACAATTGCTTTTTTTCAGTACTTAGTCTTTAGATATACATCCAGCATTTGTTCTACTCTGGCCTTGTAATTGGAAGATTCTTTATGGTAATTTACACACGATCTCCAACTTCCTTTCTTCTACATGACATTACATTGCATTTAGCTGACGCTTTTATCCAAAGCGACTTACAATAAGTGCGTTCGACCAACAAAATACAAACTTGAAGAAAACAGAATCATATAAGTACATCAGGTTTCATAGAGCTAAAACATTTCAAGTGCTACTCAACTGGCTTTAGATAAGCCAGTCCTTTATTAGTATATAAGTGCTTTGTTAATAGTTCTATCGCTCGAAGTGGAGTCGAAAGAGATGAGTTTTCAGTCTGCGCCGGAAGGTGTGTAAGCTATCTGCTGTCCTGATGTCAATGGGGAGCTCATTCCACCATCTTGGAGCCAGGACAGCAAACCCACGTGTTTTTGCTGATGGGAACTTGGGTCCCCCTCGCAGCGAGGGTACAGCGAGTCATTTAGCTGATGCAGAGCGTAGTGCACGTGCTGGGGTGTACGGTTTAACCATGTCCTGGATATAGGAAGGGCCAGATCCATTCGCAGCATGGTACGCAAGTACCAGTGTCTTGAAGTGGATTCTAGCAGTTACCGAAAGCCAGTGAAGGGAGCGGAGGAGCGGAGTGGTGTGGGAGAATTTAGGAAGGTTGAAGACCAGACGAGCCGCTGCATTCTGGATGAGCTGCAGAGGTCGGATGGCACATGCAGGTAGACCGACCAGGAGGGAGTTGCAGTAGTCTAGGCGTGAGATGACGAGAGCCTGGACCAGAACCTGACGTCGCTTTCTGGGTCAGCTGGGGACGTATCTTCCTGATGTTGTAAAGCGTGTATCTGCAGCAGCGGGTTGTAGCAGCTATGTTTGCAGTGAAGGACAGGTTGTTATCTAGGGTCACACCCAGATTCCTTGCAGTCTGAGTCGGGGAAACAATAGAGGTGCTGATGTTGATTGTTAGGTCAAGAGTGGGACAATCTTTTCCCGGGAGGAAGAGCAGTTCAGTCTTGTCAAGGTTGAGCTTGAGGTGGTGAGCAGACATCCACTGAGAGATGTCAGCTAGACAAGCAGAGATGCGTGCAACGACCTGGGTCTCTGAGCGGGGAAAGGACAGAATTAATTGGGTGTCGTCAGCGTAGCAGTGGTATGAAAAACCATGCGGGCTAATGACAGGTGTGATGCCTTTTGCCTTATACTGCATTGCATTAGCCTTAGAGATGATACAATCTCCAGGGGCCTTTGTTAAGAATCTTGCAGACCAACCATTGTAAGCTCATCTTGGAATCATATTTATACAATTTTGCTTATGAATGTTTGTATAATCAGAACAACTCCTCACAAAGTATGTGCAATAACCCTTTGTTGTGGTGTTGTAAAGTCTTATAAAAAGTAAAGTTGTAAAGACAAACACACAATGCCATATTTAACTATATTAGCATTCTAAAGAGAACAAGGAAATGTTGTTTAGTGTGGAGTTCAGTCACATTGACCTTTCTTACTTCCTCCTAGCAATGCCTCCGACTAATGACATGTTTTCTTTCTGCATTAATGATTAACTGTTACACTTGAACTACATTATTCTTTATTAAATCAGTGATTATTTTATGTTCCAATTGTTAAAAGAAGTGCCACAATTAAAATGTAATTGCTCTCCTTTATAGTGATCGACCCTCAGAGAGTTGAGGACCACTTTGTGAATAATGGCACTATTTTAGGTAACACTTTATTTTGATAGTCCATATTTAACACTCTATAAGTCATCAGTTGACATTTAGTAGCATGTCAACAGCGTATTAACCAATATTCAACCTTACTATCTGTATATTGTGTCAACATCTTCAAAATTGACAATCAACTACTCAAAATCAATCTGTCAGTTGAAAGTCAACAGGGTCATGTTGACTATCTGTTGATAATCTGTTGAGAGTCAAGATGTCAACTAAAGATTACATTAAGCATTAGTTGGTGATCAACAGATAAGCAACTTTAGAGTTTAGTTGACTTTCTGTTGATCGTCAACTAATCTAGAGTTGACTATCTGTATACTTTTAGTAGGCATTCTCCACTAAGCGTTTGTAGGCATGTGTTAGGACTATCCAATTAAAGTGAAAAACAGTTGAGAACAGTAGGAAAGTCTATAACCTATCAACAGAACACATTCATCCACTAATTATATGCAACAGACATGGGAATAAAGCAAAATGTTTTGCAAAACTGATCACAAACTTTATGTATTCATTATGTATGTAATGTTTGAGTTAGAAACACCTGTTCCTGTTTTATTTGACTAATATATAAGATAAATACAGAAGCCTAATGCATTCACTTGAGAAAAAAAGGTTTTTCACAAGAACTCACAATCTACAGATAGTAAGGTTGAATATCGGTTAATAACCTGTTGCAAAAAACATGTTGACAGTCAACAGACACTTTTTGTAAAATCTATAGATCAACACTTGAGATGTACCTTATATTCTACTGGCAGTTAGTTAAATGGATGTTACTTGTCTGTTGAAACAGTGTTGTTGAATGTCAACTGATGACTTGTAGAGTGTTAACTATGGACTATCAAAATAAAGTGTTACCCTATTTTATCATCTATGGTTGGAGTGGTTCTCTGCCCCCACTGATTTTGTGTGTGTGTGTGTTGGGTGGGGGGGGGTGATCATCTAATTTAAGGACTGATAATTGAGGCCTCCACATCCTTGTCTGTGACCACACAAAAATAGGGTTCAAATCCATCTTTTAAGGAAATACTCATTTTGTCTTTGTGTCTCATCACCCACCCTCATCTCTCTCTTGCTCTTAACATCTCATCCTGTTTCTGTTCCCCAGGCTGTGTTTGATGTGGATACGACAAAAGGCCTGACTCTGATAGAAGTATGGGAGGGACTCACTGCTGAAGATATCAAAGCATGCACTGGCACAGATTTTGAGGCAAGTATTGATTGCTAGCATTATATTCCATTTTCTAACTTAGTATCATAACCATGTGACATCTTTCTTCCTTATTAACGGTCTGCTGTCTTTTTAGGTGTCTCCCAACCTGAGGTCCATGCAGCAAATCTAGAGGAACATGCAATGGTTTTGGCTTGTGTACACTCATTTAATTTCTCTTTGGTGACCAGATAGTGTTTTAGCAGCCAGAGACATGTCAAATACTGTTTAAACAAAAATGTTAGGTGCAGTTCCCTACTTTTACCATTAAGTTATTCTTTTTTTTTTTACTAGTGCGTATGTATAGATATTACCAAATAATCCATCTGAATTGACATCTGGAATACTCTTTATATGCTCAGGGAGAAAAATGCTAATTTACCAGTGCTATGAATAAAAATATACAAATACTTGAAGATTACTGTAGACTGTAGATTAGAGGATTTTGCACTAGGCACAAAAGGGAATATGATTGTGCTGTATTTGTGGTAATACACCAAGTAACAAAAGAGTCTTTGGATTATATCATCTAATGTAAGATATCATATTATTTATTCTCCATTTGATTGACAAAGAAGATGCAATAATGACATGTGTCATAACAAACACTGTCGCATTGTCAAACTGTTTTATGGACTGTATTTTCTCTGACATATTTGGTGTGCAATTACTTATTTATTTAAAATAAAATGTTTTTTGCTCAGCGTAACATATGTATTTGTTTTTCTCTAAATCTTAATTTCTGTATAACAGTATCTGGAAAACCAACAATAGTTGGATTGCTTGTTGAAATTAGTCATCAAATCACACAATGATTTAAAAGCATTATGAGTGCTTTGAGAGTGATTGTTTCTGACACTTTACAGGTTAGTGCTTCCTATATATGGGTGGTATGCTTGCATTGACATCCTTGATGTTATTTATTTATTTCTCCTTATTTCGTCGAGTAAAGGCGCTGCCATTACCTGAGGGTTGTTACATAACTGGATAAATCAGCCTCTGGGCTTTTGGGTTCAAGAAGATCAACTGGATTGGATCATCAAGCAGAAAAATGGAAGAAAGTGACAGGAGCTTTTGCCACCGGCTGTTGATGTTAATCCAGCGCATCCCTTCATGAGTCAAACAGAAGTGGTACCCATCTACATTTAGAAACCTATTTCTCATACATGAACTGAGGTGCAATTATAATTAATTGTAAGAAGCATATAGGCTTTAACACAAACAAAAAGCATTAACTTGATTTTTATTCATCACAAATGTAAAAATTGCGTGGAAGTAATTTTAGTGTACATGGTGGCTGTTTTGGCCTGAGGTTGGTGGAAAGCAATCAGAGTTGGTTTTTGATGTTTTATGGGAGCAAGTTTGCTTGTGGCCTCCCCAGTTATTGTTGTAATTGTTATTTTAATGATTTTCACAATGCATCATTTATGGATGTAGCCCCCAACCATGAAAAATGATAATCAATAATGAACATAGACTATAGTGATATTCTGTCTATTATCTAGGCAAAACATATTTGACAGCCTATACACCTGAGGAATTTCTCTTTATGCAGTTTGGTGTAAATATGGATTTATTATGAGCACAGTCGTTACAGAGGCAATTAAAGCATAACATGCCCTCGATGTTTCACTGGACCCAGGTATAACATGCAGCGTGTCTATGCGATGCTCAGCACAGATGCATACATTCTAATTATTAAATTATTCGAATGTTTTTCAGCTTCATGCCGTGACCTGAATAACTAAGGTGGCTAGCTCAGTATCATCACCACATTGCTTATATCAGTTATTCATTGTCATTTCCGTTTTAACTGCAGTGATAATTAATCATATGGCTCTGTCCTGAAATTGTATGACCTCAAACAATATAATTAATTTTCAGTATTTGGATATTTAGAGCTAAAATTATTTTTTTGCTGATTCCTTATCCTTTTGTAGAGAAATAAAGACCCAATGCTCGTCTCGAAAACTGTACTAAATGTTAAAAATATTGAGAGAGAGAGAGAGAGAGAGAGAGAGAGAGAGAGAGAAGAGAGAGAAGAAGAAGAGAGAGAGAGAGAGAGAGAGAGAGAAGAGAAGGGAGAGAGAGAGAGAGAGAGAGAGAGAGAGAGAAGAAGAGAGAGAGAGAGAGAGAGAGAGAGAGAGAGAGAGAGAGGAGAGAGAGAAAAAAAAATGCGTGTGTGTATAGAGAGAGCGAGCGCTATCCAGGTTGGCGCAGGCACCGGTCCGGTAGAACGGAGCGTTGTGCACGGTGGCAGCATGGCTTCGTCTCACGGGAGAAACGACATGCGGTTCGCTGACTGGATGTCAAGTTTACCGCAGAGCATGCACACTCTTCCGCTCACCAACCTGGCTATTCCCGGTACGTGTTTATTTCATGTTGATCAAATATAATCATGTGAGGAGGAAATTATGTTCTTCTCTTTCTATCCGCGCGCATTGTCTGTATCTATCCTGGTAGGTGGGAACTAAATAAATATGTTAGACCATGAGTTTTAACATTAAACATGTATATCTGCTTTCAAACGTTGATGTTTTACTATACCCCGTGCAACTCGGCTGTAGTTTCATTGTACCTCGTTAGGGTGAGACCTGTTGCGCAACATAATAAATGTCCTTTATTTTCAATAGTTGGGCTTTCTCCTGCAATAGTCCGTTTTCTCAAGGTGATCAATAATACCTTATGTATTGCTTGCCTATATCTAACTTAACGATGAGAAGCCCTGACACATTATATAGATGAATGATAGACAGATGACCATGCTGCTCTGTTTTGTGTAAGACTTTTGGCGTCTGTATGGGGTGGTGGATTCACTCAGATGATCTGTTTTAGCTTTAGCCAAACAGTGTTTAGGATTCCTTAAACTCCAATAAAGTATGACACTGGTTGTAAATCACACCTCTGAATGATGGAATGGCATATTAGAAGAATTGTATATCTGCTGCGTGGTGATTATGAAAACATTACACAAAGCTTTTTCATTCTTAATTTTCTAATTTTCCAGTTTTAATCTTTAAACCTCCGCCCCCCCACTCAACATATCTCTCCTCACTTGTATGCTGTTGCACTAGATACCTGGTATATTTAGGGGTATTGCATGTGCAATGATGGGTTTTCAGATGCAGATAGCTTGGACCATATAGTGTCCAATGAGGTATGACAAATAGACACATGCAATACATCATAGATTTAATCAAATACTGACTGTTATACAGAAGCAGCATGACATATGACCTCATGCATTTTGGCTGAATCACAGGACATGTTCATTCTTGCCAAGCCAGCATGTAAGCCATCATTTCTTATTGGCCCTGCAGATCAGATCAGATGTTCTTTGTCTTTCATCCCTTTGGAGATAGATTCTGTTAACATCCTCAGATTCTTTGCACTTTCTTGTGTTTGTGTTTACCCATCTGGCATAAGGTTTCTTAAAAAGCATTGTTATCAATTGTTTCAGCAACACATGTGTTCTTATTGGAGTGTATGTCTGGAAGTGAGTCTCATATCACTTCCTTTTGTCTCATCTAAGAATGCAGCCTTTGTTCAAGCAGAATTGAAACTAGGACAGACAAAAGAGACATCTGTTTTATCTTAGTTTCACTTTTCCTTTTAGTTAAAGAATATTATGTTCATCATAAAGTTTCCTGACATACACTCCTTAGCATCCACACACTGTTGCCTGTAATTCAGTGATGCAATTTATTTTCAAGAATAAAAAAAAAAGTTATCCATCCGACAGTCTCAATGATTCAGGGCCAAGTGTTTTGGCAGTTTGGAGTAATCTACCATGCGTGGGTGATGTGATGGCGTTGTGCTCTGCTGTTGCCAAAAGCCCCCACTGTGTCTGAATTGCCGGCATTCCACAGCTGTACTCATTAATATACATAATCTGTATGATTGGGAGTGAATTTAAAAAGGTTTCACAGTGATAGAAAATACTAGCATTGCCTGTTCCCTGGACCAGGCCATGACTATGAGGTCGTCTAGGCAAAAATAAAACTCTCATGCCGTGGACGTGCGGTTTGAGTGCAGAGGTCACACATTTGCTGAACGTGCGTGGGGATAGGGAGTAGCCGAACTGTAATCTGTTGTACTCGTCTCGTAGGCTATCCCCTGGAAGGCAAAACGCAGATACTTTCTGTGCTCTGGAGCAATTTCCACATGAAAGTATGAATCTTTCAGGTCGATCGCCCGGTTGCATTAACTGTTTTATAACATGCGGAATTTTCTGCAGGCAATATGGCGATTCAGGCTGCTGAGATCTAGAATAGATCTGAATTCCCCTGTCTTCTTGAGAACCAGGAAGTGGAAAGACCCTTTTCTCTGTGCTGAGGGTGCACAACAGACACCGCCTGTTTTTGCACCAGAGCCTGAATCTCTGCTGAGAGGAAACCCATCTCCTCCTGGGATGACAGATTTACCTCTCGCATGCCTTTGAATGGAGGTGGGATGCTGCAAAACTGGAATGAATAACCCCGTTTCAGCGTCCTGTCCATCCACTTTGTTAACACACAGCTTAGTTTCCATTCCCGATAACATTGTTATGGGGAATGGCCCTCAGCTGTGAGCCGCAGCGATGAAGCTGTGATACTCTCTGGTGACCCGTTCCGCCGCAAAACTCCCCGTGAAGGGAAGTTTTGCCCATGGAGGGTCGACACAGAAAGGGCCAACTTTTTACTGAGGTCCCTGAACACACCGCCGCGCGCTCTTGTGTGAGTGCGCGCTCCACCATAATGTCCCCTTTACCACTACGGTAAAGCGCATTAATCGGAGTCTTTACTCTAGGCGTAGTGTGTTCCCTGACAGTAATACGCCGGCCATAATGCCCCTATACCCGCATAGCGCTCTGATAGCACTTCCTGGGAGCTCCGTGCCGGCGCCTCTCCCTCCGTCACACCGTCGCGCTGCGCTCCCTTGCCTGCAGGGAAGCCCGCAGAGGAGCGCGCTGCGGCGCCTGAGGAGGAGCCAGCGGTAACATGCACCCTCTCCTCCTCTAGGCGCTGGGTGACCGAGGATATCGATCCAAAGAGCCCTTCCGTGGACACGGGGGCTCCAAGGAGATCCTCTCGGTCCTTCTTGGATAGGGCGGTGAGTCCTAGCCACACGTGATGCGACGCCACTGCGGCCAAGGACATCACCCGCCCGCTGCGGCGGCCACTCCATGGATCAGATTGTTCATCTTACCTATGCAGTGGTCTGGATAATTGCTCTCGTCCTGAGGCGGGAGGGCGGGAGCGTCTGCTTGAGGAGTAATCAAGTAGACGACAAACACGCTGAGATTATTGGCCCCAGCCGCCATCTGTGCACCGAGCCTGAACATTTTGTCTAAATATTCCAGGGTGTCTCGGTCCTGCGGCAGAGGGGGTTGAGGTTTCTTCCTCTCCGCCCGACCAGCTGCCTGCGGAAGCAGATGGGCCGCCAGGCTTTCATCGAGGGGGGGCACACCGGGACACGCCATGTCCGAGCGGCCCTGCACCCTGATGACACCCGTCATGGCTGCTACTGGGGCCTTCGTCCTCAATGGCCGCCGCCACGTCGCCTCCACACACTGCCAGATATCTGGCAATGGGTCGAGACGAAGGCCGGCTGCGCCGGAAGCACGGGGCTGTAAAAACCCTGCCGAAGGTGGCTTACAGGCCTCGGTGGCAGCGGTGGGGGGAGCGGTAAGCCCACACGCTCCGCCGCCAGGGTCATCACCGCCGGGAAGTCCAGACTCGCAGACCTGTATGCTGAACCCTCCTGGCCGCCGGAACCGAAGGTGTCGGACAACGAGGCGTCCTCCGCAAACGCGACCACCCGGCCCCTCTTGAGGGTGAACTCGAATGGCACCTCATCGAGATCATCCATGTCAACCACCTCGAGGTCCTGATCCTCCACCTCCACCTGCGGGCCGAGCTTCACCTGGAAATGCTCGCCACGATGCCGGCGGCTTAGCTGCGGGATCATGCGGCAGGCATTACAGGCCGGCGACTGGCCTAGGCCCTCCTCTGCGTGGTTCGGCCCCAGGCACTGGAAGCACAGGCAGTGCGGGTCAGCCCCTGCAATCAGGCCAGGGCATGTCCGGCAGGTTTGGTGCTCTCGGAGTGGTTCCATGTTTGTTCAATCCATCTCTTTCACGTCTTGCTCAGTGTTCACTTCTGCTCGCTGAAGAGAAAGGGATGACGGTCAGGAGGCGAGGCCTCCTTAAATACGGTGAGATGCGCACGCATTCAGGTAGGCCCGCCCTGGGGCTGGCTACGTCTATAGAAGTCTCAGTAGGTGAATGCTTGCATGATAAGGTAGTACCCATAGAGTCCAGTATAAAGGGTGGAACCCTGGCTGAATCTACAATGCAGGAATCGAATTAAATCTAGAGACCAACTATTGAAGCAGAGCTTGAAATCTGGACTATCCACTGATAGACAGAAATTCACTCATGCTCGTAACAAGGTAACACAAACAATAAGACAGGCCAAAGCAAACTTTTTCATCAATATAATTGAAGGTGCGAAAGGTAACTGTAACAAAGTTTGGCAAACCTTAAAGGTCCCATGTCCTGCTTTTCTGGTTATTACCCGTCCCCTTGTGTGTTATGTAGCTTTTTATGCATATAAACGGTCTGCAGAGTCACAAACCCTCAAAGTACACCCTGTAGCGAGTAAAACTCTAACACAGAAAAGACCTGTCTATGCTGCCCCAAAATGCCTCGTTGGATATTTCTCTGTTTCTTCCTGGGTACAGTGACGTATTTGGGTATAGTGACGTAACACACACACACTCAATATTTTCTCAGCTGCTGCTCTGCCGATTTCTCCGCCTGAGACGGCGGGACGCGGCGAGGCTGTGAGTCTGTGTGTGAGCACACACACAAACTCCCAGCCAGGCTGCGGGTGTGTGTGTGTGCTCGGGCTGGTTTCGGGCTGGGTTTCGCTGTGTCTCACGGCCCGTCCACACAGCAGCGTTAAAAAATCTTCCAACGCTTCTGCCCATTCACTTCGAATGGTGTGACGTCACGTTTCAGGATTCAAAAGTTGAGCAATGTTCAACTTTTGAAACTGAGGAGGAAGCGTCAACCAATCAAATGCTGTTTATGCAAATCTGACAGTACAAGCGCTAGCCAATCAAACCGCGTGCAAGCTGGGAGTGGCATACCGCAGTTCATTTTCTATATCCCTAAAAATGGAGGAGAAATTAGTTATTGCGGTAGCAAATCACCCGGTTCTTTATGACCAGTCCCTGTTAACTTACCGGGATACAAACCGGAGGAACCAGGCTTGGAGGGAGGTGGCAGAGACAGTGGGTGAAACTGGTAGGTTTTCGCCTGTTTGGGGATTTTATATCCAGTTTACTTCGTTTTAACATTGCTATTGCTTTGTATGTCGGGGGCGGGAGATTCATGTGATTGGTTGTTGGTCGAGTTGCTCGCAAAAAATCCCCAAGCTTCAGATACGCCCACCTCCAAGATTATTTTAACACGGCTGTGTGGACGTACCATCACTGTCTCGCAGGCGGCCACTGGGCTCACATGGAGGGGGGGGGGCAGGAACTCCAACAAGCCGTTTAGGACAGAGAGTGAATACACATACTATACAGAGATGCAATTATGATCAGTAGAAATGTCCATGACATGGGACCTTTAAATAAACTATTAGGTAACATATACCAAACAGGAAAATAATGTACTAGAATTAAAAATCAATGATGCCCTGATAAAAGACCCTGCAGTGTTGGCCAGCTCTCTCAATGAGTATTTCATAAATAGTGCCCTGGACATTACAAAGTTATTCCCCCCATATGAGGTCTCACCTAGCCCGACTGTGGATACACACCCCGTTTTTGACCTGGAGGAAATCACAGAGGTTGAGGTAAAAAATATAATCTTAGGGTTAAGAGGTTCTAAGGCTAGGGATGCATATGATCTCGACACCAACATCAGCAGGAGGGAAGTTCCATCATCCTGGAAGGTGGCCACGGTGACACGATCTTTAAATCTGGGGATAAGGCAATGATGTCCAATTATAGACCTATCAGCTTCCTCCCCTGTGTCTCTAAGATAGTTGAGAGATGGGTGTCAAAACTAATCACCAAACATTTAGACAAAGGTTTCGCTCCACTCCACCCAATGCAGTTTGGTTTCCGTGCTCACCAATCCACTGAGACAGCTAACTGTGTCACAGTTAAGTAAGGCACAGTAAGGCAATGAGCATAATGGCCCGTCCACACTACAGCGTCGACAGCTTCAATCTGCCCATTCACTTTGAATGGGGTGACGTCACGTTGCCTCGCTTTTTCGCCGAACTGAATTGTGGGTAGCATAGCGGTCTGTCTCCGCCGTCTCCGGAGTAGCCAGCGCCAGCCAATCAAATCCCGTTTCGGAAAATCTGACAGCTCAAGCCGTAGCCAATCAAACCGCGTCTAAGCTGGGAGAGATATCCCGCCGTTCATTTCTATATTTCAAAAAAAGATGGAGGAGAAACTAATTATCGCCGTAGCAAATCACCCGGTTTTGTATGACCAGACCCTCTTCACCTACCGGGATACAAACCGGAGGAACCAGGCATGGAGGGAGGTGGTAGAGACAGTGGGTGAAACTGGGGTTTTTGCTTTGTATGTCGGGGGCGGGAGATTCATGTGATTGGTTGTTGGTCGCGTTGCTTGAATAAAATCCCCAAGCTTCAGACACGCCCAGCTCCAAGCTTTTTTTGAAGCTGTAGTGTGGACGCTCCGTAAGAGAAAAGCAAGAGGGAGTGATGGCAGATTAAAGATGGTGTTCAATAAAGGGGGAGAAGGAGGGAAAGAGGCATGGAGAATTTTTCCTTTCCCAAAGATGGTCAGTGGGGGACATGTTGGGTGGGTTTTCTGTGGCTATTGTTAGATCTTCTGGGTGAGTGCTGCAGGCTGCAGTCTGCCTGAGGTGGTCAGCAAAGGTTTGCTGCCAGATATACCCTGAACCTGTCTCTCTGTGGGCCTCCCACCATGAAACGAGCTTTACCCTCTGCAGGAATGGCTGGGAGAATGTTGCTGCCATATAAATTAATCTGGATTTTCAGTATCAGTTCAATACAAAACAAATATACTTACTGGAACGTGCATGTATCGCTTCCCAAAAGTGTGCACAATCACTACAGTAAATGTACATTTAGATTCCTCCAGGTCTATGTTATGTATTAACTAAGCTCTGCCTATGTTAACAGGCCAACATTTTTACATTTACTCTCCAGTATTTGGGTCATCAAAAAATCCACATCCACCTTGGGCGGGGGGATATTTAAATTAATATGTTGGCAAATTTTACAAGCACAGAATGATTTGTTTCTATGTCAATATAAACAATGGTACGGATTAGCTACCTCACGGAAAAATGCCCAAATAGACCTAAAAGTATCAGATTCACATGAGAAGGCTCAAGGGAGCCATACTTATCCTCTTCAATGGCTGACTGTATAGCTTATGGCTTTAGTGGAGGAAATGAATGAATAGTGTATAGGCCAGGAAGAAAGGATCAGGGCAATTGTATTATATCAAGATGGTTTGCAGGCAATACATACGCATCCATTTCAAGAGGGGCCTCCTCAGTCTTGCTTTGCTCCCACAGGGCAGAGGGAACGACAGACCATGCACTTTCAGCTGTAAATCCGTTGATCAGTTCCTTGACAATTGTGCTGCCCCTTAAGCCGCTGAACAGGGAGGATGGATGATATCAGATGCCAGGATAAACACTGGTAGGGCACCGAGATGCTTGGAGGCAAGGAAATCAGACAGCTTAAAAGCCATTGATAAACAGAAGATATACAAATTCTAAAAAAATAAAGGATGGAAAATATTCAGGTCATTAGAAAGACAAAGAAAGAGAGTATTTGTCCAAGTAAATAAAGCAGATTTATAAGGATGCAGGAAAAGTAAAGCTATTTCTGTAATGGTTGGTTTGCCAAAGCCATGTGCTTGACCAGGTGCTTCATGACTTTAGACAAAGACTAAGACTAAGACTAGAGAGAGAGAGAGAGAGAGAGAGAGAGAGAGAGAGAGAGAGAGAGAGAGAGAGAGAGAGAGAGAAGATGAGAGAGAGAGAGAGAGAGAGAGAGAGAGGAGAGAGAGAGAGAGAGAGAGAGAGAGAGAGAGAGAGAGAGAGAGAGAGAAACATCTTGGAGAATACAAGATCTTGGATGACTGAGCTCACGTTGAGGACGTAATGCATGTGTGCAGGTTACGTGCCAGTTTAATAAAGATGGACACTCGGAATGAGAGAAGTAGTCCGCGTCAGCTGTTTATGTAGACAATTATATGACCATAGAACAGAAGATTACAGATAGATAGTACCTAAACAAAACACAAGTCTAACACCAAGCGTTTATATCCGCACTGGTAGCGATATGTTATACTTCATGCTATCTGCACAAACTATATCATATGAAAAGCTGAGAGTCCACAGATCATATTGGTATACGTTTCATCCCTATGCGATCAAAACTCACTGTTCTGTATGATAAATAAAAGAACATTGTACCTTGAAAATCAATAGCGGGTACATTTTACCCGTTGGCGGTTTTAGGTATACAGCGACCTCTGGCGGTTCTAGTGTTAAAATAGCTCGGATACCAATCTGCTTATACTGTTCTCATTCATAACACTCCGTTCGATGTCTCACTATGGGATGCGCCTCATCGCGGAGCAAACAGAAGCATCAATCTCATTACGCCAATCCTGATTGGCTGGTGATCTTGACGTCAACGTCAGGGAATCACCCCCTATAAGTAGCTTGCGTCACAACGCATGCGTCATTCAAACACCTCTTCTCGCTTCAGAGCACATCTCTATAGTAGCCGGACAAGCTTAACGGTCCACAGACTGAACCCAAATATAACCATTTCAGTCGACGGGCGCTCGCCGGCTACTCCTTCTGCTTCGCAAGAAGACGGTGATACTAACGCCAGTATGAAAATCGACCTCGCCGTTTCTTTCCCCGGAAAGTAAGGTAAGGTTTTGATTTTTCTCAAGCTAGCTACGCACCCGTTGCTAGCTAGCTTCCCCTAAACTACCGACACCACGGTAGCGAGGACGCTTTTCTTTTTCTCTCTCACGGACGAGAAAAGGATTAGAAGTATATTGACACACCAGTCAATATTCTTTGAGAACAAAGGACCCACACCGTCCCTTTTTCTCTGGATTAAGGACGGGTTGGTAACACTTTTTCTCTCAACGACGTACCTGTTACGAGCGGGTCCTCTCCACGCCACGGGGCGAACAAGATGGATGCCTCTCCCCCTCACACCAGAGGAGTCAGGGACTCGGAGGCTCGGTCATGCGGCTGCGGGTTGAAGATAGCAGGCACAGACTCACACCAGGTCTGCTCGTCCTGCCTCGGGCTGGAACACGCCCAGGAGGCTATCGACAACCCCGGCTCGTGCGGGCATTGCGCCCGGTTCACCCGAAAGAGCCTCCGCCGACGGCTAGCACACCAAGCTAGCTTGTTGGAACAGGACTCCCTCATGTCCACTGATTCACCGTTTGGCAATCAAGACACGGGGGCGTCCGCCGCAGAGACTGAGCCCCTCACTGTCGGTCTGGGGCTCACTAACAGCGGCAGCTGCGGAACCGGGATCCCACGCCGTGTCAGGCCGGGACCCGGTGGCGGCAAGAGACGCGGGAACGGAGCCCCACGCCTCACCAGGCGGGAGCTCCCGGCGAGACCTCACCATGGTCTCGCCGGCGGAGGATGTCCTGGAATTAGACTACATGGAGGACAAAGAGGACACCTCTGAGTCCCTCCTGTCTGATTCGGATGAGCAAGAAGAAGATATCTTCATGTCATCGGCTCAAACGGCAAAGCCGGGAGCGATGGCTGCTCTCCCGGGCGATAGCACACCAGCTTCGCCCTGTCTGAGCTTGGACCTGCAGGCCGCGTGTCAGCACGATGCGTCCAGGCTAGACATCCCATGGCCCGAAATGGCCAAGGAGACCGCCAGGTCCCGTTACGAGGGGAAACATTCTCCCCAAGCAACGAGGACAAGGAGGCAACTCCTCCCGGTCTTCCCGGAGATGTTGGATGAGGTGTCGGTCTCGTGGAGGGACCGACCCTTTACCAACAAGGCCCCAATCCAGGGTGCCTCCTCCCTAGACTGCGACGGTATGGAGAGGCTCGGCCTGCTCCGCATACCGCCGATGGAACTGCTGGTGGCAGCCCACCTCCTACCGAGGATGGGCCCGTCACCAAGCAGGAATCCCACGCTGCCAGCGAAGGTGGACCGTTTCCAGTCGACCATGACTGAACGGTCCTACAGAGCCGCAGCGTTGTCCGCCAGGGCTCTGAATGTTTCCTCACTGCTAACCGCATACCAAGCGGAGCTCTGTGAGGATATGTAGAGTAATCCTGGACCGGCCGTTCTGGACGAGTTGGCCGCGGTCACAGACATTTGTCTCCGTGTCCAACGCTGCGCCGTCCAGGCCACGGGCAAAACAATGGGGATCATGGTGGTACAGGAAAGAGCTAGATGGCTCAACCTCACCAACCTCCCAGACCGGGAAAAGGAGGATGTGCTTGACATGCCCATCGTTCCCGAGGGGATTTTCGGCTCCGCTCTTGCCTCCATGCAGAGGAGATGCGAGTCGAAAAAGAAGGAGGACGAGGCCCTCCACCTCTGCCTCCCTCGAAGGGCCCAGCCGCTGCCTTCGCAGCGGCAGCCCTTCGCCCAAGCTGCCCCGAACCCTGCTCGGTTCAAAATACCGAAAACGCAGAGGTCGCAGTCCGCCCCGAGTCCCCAGCCCAGGCAGGGGACGAGGGCGAGCTGGCCTAGAAAATCTCCGGTTCCGGCTGCAGCCCAGGCGCAGCCAACCCAGAATTTCGGCCAGCAGTCGAGGAAGAAGAAGCGGGCGGCCTGACAGCCCCTCCTTCTCCCCTCTGTGACAGAGCTGGAAGTCTACGGTTCCCCAGCTCTAAATGTGTTCCCGCTGCCTCGAGAGATGCCTCAACACCATCCTCAAGTCCGCATAAACACATGTCACACACTTATTGATTTTTCTGTCATAAATCATTTTCCGCTGACGCATCCAGGCTTCGAGCCAATGAAAAGAAAAACAATAAAAACAATAAACAGTCCGTCAACTGTTCCCCTTCTGAGAGCAGCTACGGCCTCTCTCAAAGGGCGGACAATTGACGGGTCTGTGAAGGCACCACCGTCACGCGCATGCGCAGTGCCGGCTGGGGCTGTAAAGGCACCACCGTCACGCGCATGCGCAGTGCCGGCTGGGGTCGTGAAGGCACCACCGTCATGCGCATGCGCAGTGCCGGCTGGAGCTGTAAAGGCACCACCGTCACGCGCATGCGCAGTGCCGGCTGGGGTTGTGAAGGCACCACCACCGCCACGCGCATGCGCAGTGCCGGCTGGAGCCGTAAGGGCACCACCGCCACACGCATGCGCTGTGTCGGTGGGGATTGTCGAAATGGGGCACCACAGTGCTCAGACACTGGAGGGCCCCATAACACAACAAATAGAGACTCAGAGGGGAAGAGACGTGACATCTCAGCTGGCTCTAAGGAGCATACAGCGGGAGATGCTCACGACATCTGCTTGGGTTTCTCAAGACAGTTACACGGAGCTACAGACTCCAAGTCACCATCACCCCCCCTCGCTTCTCGGGCTATCTGTATTCACAAGCCCGGGGAGAGTCAACCCATATTCTGGAGAGAGAGATTCTCTCTCCTAGAAAGAGGGTTTTATCTATAATGCCCGCCGAGCAGAGTCAGATTACGCAGACAAATGTCCTCGTAAAGCACCTGCTCAACATGGGTCTCATAATAAAACTAAACCCCGCGCGCCACGGCGTGCGGAGAGTATTGGTTATTATGAAATGCGTAATGGCACTACGCCACTGGCCGCAACCGACTTTTCTAGTACGGGGCGCGCCTACGGGTGCTGTCCTTTCACGGAAGGTGGCCACCACGGACGCATGTCTGACAGGCTGATAGGGTATTTACGAAGGTCGCCCGGTGAGGGGTCTCTGGAGCAGAGACCTCCAGCGGGCGCACGTAAATCACCCGGAGCTTTTAGCGGTGTTCCCCACCCTAAAACGCTTTCTGCCTTCTCTCAGAGGACACCATGTCCTCGTGAGGACAGACAACACGACCACAGTATTGTGTATGAACCGCCAAGGGAGGTTGCATTGTCTCCAGTCACACACACTGGCACACAAACTGATCCCTTGGAGCGGCAGACGTCTCCTCTCTCTGAGAGTGACGCATGTACCAGGAGTGATGTACCTCGGGACAGAACTACTGTCCAGAGGTGCACCACTCTATGCAGACTGGACTCCACATCCAAGGATCGTGAGATCACCCACGCCCAGAGCGCGGGGCACTATGGGCCTGACCCGTGAGTGGTACAATCTGAATACAGTGGGACTCCCTCAGAAGGTGATAAACACTATTCAGAGTGCGAGAGCTTCCTCCACCAGGTCTCTTTATGACTGTAAGTGGAGGGTGTTTGAGGAGTGGTGCCTTCAAGAAGGACACATCTCCTTTCAATGTCCTGTCGGGGTGATTTTATCATTTCTACAGGACTTGATCGATAAACACAGAGCTTTCTCCACGACCAAGGTGTACCTGGCTGCTATTGCTGCATGCCATGTGGGCTTTGAGGGTAAG
This sequence comes from Gymnodraco acuticeps, assembly GCF_902827175.1. Classification (NCBI taxonomy): domain Eukaryota; kingdom Metazoa; phylum Chordata; class Actinopteri; order Perciformes; family Bathydraconidae; genus Gymnodraco; species Gymnodraco acuticeps. The sequence goes on from NW_022990947.1 coordinate 1,213,806, forward strand.
ACCAACCCAGTCTCACAAAAAAACGTGTAATAACTACGTTGGTCCACAACGTAGGACGTAGTATATCTACAAAAACGCCTCTGAAATTGTAAGATGCCTACGTTTTTTTTCACCATTCATTCCAATGGCTGGCTTCTATGTCACGTGATCTTCAAATTTCTCCCTGCAGAAAAAAAAACATGGCCGACCTTCGTTTTATTCTCGGTGTAAAATGCCTATTTTAAGGTTAGTTTGGTCATTAAAATGCGTTTTGATGTCATTTCATGCGAGAAATATGGGTTGTTATTTAAGATTATGTGTGCAGTGGGTGTACATGATCTTTAGTTTGCTAGTTATTACGAAGATTACTTCAGGAAATTGTGTCTATACAACGTTTTCATTGTTACCAAGATGGTTGCTAGGGACGCTGCTATCGATATTATTTCTGTTATGTTGTGTACAATGGTGTTATCTTTATTGCTACCCCCTTCCCCGTCAATGTATAGTGTTGGTCCACAGTGCAAACGTATTAGTTATTAGCTATACTTTTATTTAGCATCTCAAAACACATGTAAACAGCTTCATGCCCGGGAGGCGAAGACCGGCAGTCCGGCTCACTAAAATGTCCGTGCAGAACAATACCCATGAAATGGGATGGGACCACGGCAGACTGTCCAAAACTGAATTTGAACGGGTCCACCGTGTGTCCCCCTCCCCCACCCCGTCCCCAGAACTACACATGCTGGCACGTCTCTACTGGGAATTGTAGTTTTAAAAGACGTTTTCATATTTCCCATAATAAGAAGTTGCCAGTATTAAACTGTGTACATCCCTGGAGGACAGAGGGTGTCGTTTTTCTCATACTGATATTCTGAACAATCTGTGCTGTTGTATTTGCTGTAAAGTGTCTCTACTGTAGACTAATTTTATTATATGTACAGCACTTTGGCTCAACCAAAAATCGTTTATAAATGTGCTATATAAATAAAACTTGATTTGATTTGATTTTGGAGGTTTAGGGGATAGGAAACACTCAAATTTAAAAAATATAATTAATAAATGGGTGAAAATTGCTTGTGCCCAATGGGCAGCATTAATATATATATACCCACACGACAGCTAAGATCAGAAGAGCTTTATTTAACAGCTGGTCTTATGTCTGTGACCCCTCCTGTTGTTCATTGATAAGCCTGAAACATGCACTTGTCAAGGTTCAGAGGCACATTTTGCAAATCTGGCAGTAGCCATCGATCAGCTTAAGATAAGATATACTTTATTGATCCCAAGTTGGAAACATTTGCGTTACATCAGCATGTGTATAGTTGTACATATGCAGTGGTGTTTATTTGTAAATCATTTAGTATAATCACACAAATTCTGTGTTTTATATTTAATAATTCTCTGTTCTTTATTTATTGATTGTTCAATACCTGACAAGGCCGGAGATGAAAAACTTGGGTCACAGGTTCCTCAACAGTGCATCACAAGACGTCTTTCAATATTTGTGTACCTCCACCATTAAATTGTCGTATTCTGCACATTTCTTATACTATCTACATCTTATAAGAGTATAATACATATGTATAATATCAGTTAAAATAAGTGCTTCAACATAGTTAACATTCCTGGAGGTATACACAAAGTTTTACATTCATTGCATAACTACACCCTTTGTGAATATGTCAATAAACCTTAGAAAATCTTGAAAGGGATGTGCAAAATAGTCATTATATACAGTCTTTAATTAACTATTAGTAGAGAATAACGAGTAATGAACATACTTTATAGGGATTCTATTAATGTCTAATAATAAAAATAATGAAATTCAATAACATGCTTTAACCACTAGGTGTCCCTTTATATCAGGTGTGCACGTTTATGGTGTAAATACAGCCTATCTACCAATTGGATCAAATATAAAAGTCAGCCGAATTAGTGTTGATACTGCAAGGAGATGTATTGTGTGAAAAATAAATGTAAGATGTTATTTAATTACTGATATATTTATGATCCATGTCACGTTTCCAGTTCATCATGTTTGTCTCATCAAGGCTCTATAAATAGAGAACTACAGCAGATATGTAACATTTAATGCAGCCGAACCGTGTATTACAATGCCGTTATGTGATGACTTTCAAAGAGAAAAGCAGTGGACCAACACTAATAACGGTGTTGGTAACGGAAAATAACGTATCTATTGTGGTGATTGACATTATTCACCCACAGATCTATGGGTTAGGCCAGGGTATTGTTCTGCACGGACATTTAAGTGAGCCGGACTGCCGGTCTTCGCCTCCCGGGCATGAAGCTGTTTACATGTGTTTTGAGATGCTAAATAAAAGTCTAGCTAATAACTAATACGTTTGCACTGTGGACCAACACTATACATTGACGGGGAAGGGGGTAGCAATAAAGATAACACCATTTTACACAACATAACAGAAATAATATCGATAGCAGCGTCCCTAGCAACCATCTTGGTAACAATGAAAACGTTGTATAGACACAATTTCCTGAAGTAATCTTCGTAGTAACTAGCAAACTAAAGATCATGTACACCCACTGCACACATAATCTTAAATAACAACTCATATTTCACGCATGAAATGACATCAAAACGCATTTTAATGACCAAACTAACCTTAAAATAGGCATTTTACACCGAGAATAAAACGAAGGTCGGCCATGTTTTTTTTTCTGCAGGGAGAAATTTGAAGATCACGTGACATAGAAGCCAGCCATTGGAATGAATGGTGAAAAAAAACGTAGGCATCTTACAATTTCAGAGGCGTTTTTGTAGATATACTACGTCCTACGTTGTGGACCAACGTAGTTATTACACGTTTTTTTTGTGAGACTGGGTTGGTAAGACGGCTAGCCAACATCCTTTGGTCTGCCGTTTTATGAAGGGAGCTCGCAGGCTCCTCCCTGTCTCCAGGTCACTGGTGCCCTTATGGGACTTGGCAGTGGTTTTAAATGGGCTCAGAATGACCCCATTTGAACCCCTGGAAGGAGCTGACATGAAACATCTGTCACTCAAGACAGTGCTGTTACTGGCCCTGGCATCCGCCAAGCGGGTCAGTGATATTCATGCGCTGTCTGTACATCCTTCATGCACTCAGTTCGCCCCAGGGAAAACGAGAGTGTTGTTGAAGCCCAACCCTGCCTTTACACCAAAGGTGGTTGGTTCGTGTACCCCAATTGACATTGAGGCATTTCCTCCGCCGCTGGTTTCCTCCGGGGAACAGCAGCAGGATCTGTTGTGTCCAGTCCGTGCTTTACGCACATATATGGACAGATCAAAGGAGCTTCGTCTTAATGACCAACTCTTTGTGTCCTGGGCTAACCCTCACAAGGGCAAGCCTGTTACTATGCAACGGCTCTCCCACTGGATTGTGGAGGCAATTGCTCTGGCCTATGCGAGTCAGAGTTTGCAAGCACCTTCGGGTCTGCGGGCTCACTCGACTCGGGGCCTGGCTACATCCTGGGCTTTGTTCAAGGGTGTTTCCATCCAAGACATCTGTGCAGCGGCGAGCTGGTCCTTGCCGCTCACTTTTGTCCGCTTTTACAGGCTAGACGTCTCCGCTCCAAGCGTGGCCCGAGCAGTGCTGGGCACCTTGTTGAGTCGGGACTCTACCTGTTAAGTTCTGGTTGGTTGGTGATTTTCGAGATAAGCTCGTCTGGCAATACGGGAGCTACAATTTCCCATAGTGAGACATCGAACGGAGTGTTATGAATGAGAACTATAGGTTACTTACGTAACCCCAGTTCTCAGAGTAACATGAAGTGAGATGTCTCACCAGACGGCCCTCCTTGCTATGGTGAAGCGAGAAGAGGTGCTTATTTTGAATGACGCATGCGTCGTGGCGCAAGCTACTTATAGGGGGTGATTCCCTGACGTTGACGTCAAGATCACCAGCCAATCAGGATTGGCGTAATGAGATTGATGCTTCTGTTTGCTCCGCGATGAGGTGCATCCCATAGTGAGACATCTCACTTCATGTTACTCTGAGAACTGGGGTTACGTAAGTAACCTATAGTTCTCTGCATTGTATAACTGACAGCAAAGCCTGGTGGTTTACTGATGCTCATTACACACATTTTCAATTTTAAAAGTTGCTTGACTAAATCTTTTGTGAAAATATCTCAGAAGTAGGCAGGAATGATTAGGTTTGGATTCTCCACAGGCTGCTTTGGCTTCAACAGTGGCAGGTAATTGAGTTTTCCAGCAGGAGAACATTTATCTTGATTCAAAAAGTCAGATAATAGAGCCCCATGTGAAATATATGCTTTGTGCGCATTGCTACTCTAACAAAATGGAAGAAGTGTGAGACAGGGTGAATCTAGACTCTAGAGCTAATTGAATAGGAACTTGAAGAATAAAGGGCTGGAAACAATAACACTTGAATTACTCGACAATCGTACAAGGTAGGGTTAGGGTTAGGGTTAGGGTAATGTTGTGAATCGAGTGGCCTGTGTTTGTCGTCCATAACATACGCCTGCCTATACCATAACCCCACCACCACCATGGGCCACTCGATTCACAACATTACCCTAACCCTAACCCTACCCCTCACATCAGATACTGACTGGTTTTCGGACCCCCCCAATAAAGCAAAAATGCACGTTTCAGAGTGGCCTTTTATTGTGGCCAGCCTAAGGCACACCTGTGCAATAATCATGCTGTCTAATCAGCATCTTGATATGCCACACCTGTGAGGTGGGATGGATTATCTCGGCAAAGGAGAAGTGCTCACTATCACAGATTTTTTCAGATTTGTGAACAATGTTTGAGAGAAATGGTTATTTTGTGTATATAGAAAATGTTTTAGATCTTTGAGTTCATCTCATGAAAAATGGGAGCAAAAACAAAAGTGTTGCGTTTATATTTTTGTTCAGTGTAGTTTAGTCATTTTCTCATTTACTCCTCTCCTCTTTCCATTCTAAAATAGAGTCCATGGGGAGCAATAATGAATCATCATGAAATGGGCGTAAACCACCAGCGGTTTTCTTCAATGTGCTGTTTTCATTCAGACAAAATGATACAATAAAGACAGCTCAAATCTAAAAGATCATCATCATCGACATCATCATCATCATCATCATCATCATCATCATCATCATCATCATCATCATCATCAAATAATTGTCTTATAATTATCTCTGCTTGTTTCAGCCTTTTTCTGTTTCTCTTCTGCAGTCAGGCTCATTGTCTCTTTCCACTTTCTTCTTCACCCCTGTAATGTCATTATTTTGCTGATTTATGGGAAAGACGAGTTCCTAAAGTTCACATGCAAGCTCAGCACCATTCTTATTCAGGTATTTTGTCATATTCTCTGCATTTTCACTATTGACATGGATGTTCTCACAAATCGTTGATCCAGTGACTAAACAATTTTAGCTAACTATCTAGATAATGGAAAGAATTTTCAATTATTTTAGATTTGGGACTGTTTGGACTAAAAAAGCAAATACAAAATACCACCTTGGGCTAAGACATTGTAATTGTAATCATTTTATTCAATGAATGGAGCATATTTGGTTGGAAAATGAAGAAAACAATTGTGTGATTATTATTACATTATGTTGCATTACCTTTAAAGCCAAAGAATAATCTTTCTCTGTAGTTGCAGCATATCGAGCGGTTGCGACTGGTTAAGGTCATACTATGTTTCACTGTGACCCTGTTGCTACTATCAGCCTGCAGGGATGTTATTTCCTTCCCCCCGCCCCAGGATTTAGCTGTCTATCCTGCTTATAGTCATTCTCTGGGCCCTCTGCATAGACCTGGCACTGGATAATAGCTGAAGGTCAATCCAGGCTGTCTGTGCATGCCTGCGTGCCTGTGTGTGTTGGTGGAGGAGAGGAGGGTGTATTTGTTATGATTGAGCGATGAGGAGACCAAAAGTCGATGAAAAATCAAGTCCAGTGATTAGAGCAGGAGGCATTTAACAGAATTATTGTCAGCCTAATTTGCATACAATGTGCATAAACCCACATAAACACACTCTTACTCTTATCTTACTTTCAAACAGACATAGAGGACACATGACCTTGAGACCCCACTAGCAGAATTCACCATGGGCCCTTCTCACTTCGGTTAAATGGAATCCTTGCATCCCTCACTTGCGTTGTTTCCCTGTGACTAGTCCCTCCCACCAGGGAAGCATGGAGAGATGCAAGGAAACCACGAGAAGCAGGGAAATTAGTTTTAAGAGCAATAGGACGTCCTTTCCTCCGGAGCGTCCCGTTTGTGATGACGCTGCACAGCTGATCGTCTGACAGCAGCTCTGTCCCCGTTATTTCCACACACACCCCCGCCTCTGTTATACACATTTACTGACACAAACATTTGTATCATCTGTTGTAGACCCAAATAAATAAAAATAAAATAAGAACTAATTCTCAAAAAAAAAAATGCCATTCTTAAAATTTATAAACGATCATTAGTTGGATTAATATTGATTAGAGTGCACAATAGAAATAAAATAATTGAGAGAAGAAAAAGAGATATGTTATCTATCAAAACCCAGTTAGATTAACATTCATTGGATTGCACACTTTGTTTGTTTGGATATGTAGCAAATTAACATTTTAATAGCACTTAATGACTGACTGAATGGAAATGACAATAAATGAAAATGTAAAACGAAAAAAGCGATCATGAAAATGTTTCCAAAAAATGAATAAAATGATTTTTTACCACTTTGTTGTTCAGATATATCACATATTTGTAACTAAATGATACATGAATTGAAACAAAACACGGTATAAACTGAGGAGTGAATCCCGTGAGGTTCATATTTTCTTCACTCCGCTGGGAAACTGCATCGTCCAATCAGTGAGCAATACACAGTAAGGGGGCGGGGCGAGTGTCAGGATTTCATCGAAGGATGGTCTGGTGGTTCCTCGGTTATATCTCCTCCATTATCGCTCCTCGGTCCTCCGGCAAAAATAAGACCATTGGGACGCTACTCAAGATGGCGCAGACAAATCAACTTCCGGTGAGACCGAGACCGAGGAGCGAGGAAATTAAAAATAAGAGAAGTGAGAAGGGCCCCATGCATCGATTGCAAGGCAATGCTTAAGTGTCACCTAGGAAAGCATCACTTCATCGACAGACCTTCACAATCCGTCCAGTGTTATTTTACTGCCACTAACGGGATAGGATCTTGGATTATTCTTTTGATGCAGCTCCCAGTATACAGTTATATTAGCCGGACAATAAAATTAGAATGACATTTTTGATCAATGGCTTAGTACATTTATATATCTGTATTCATATGAGATATCTTACCTCTGACATGTCTGAAGCCACTCCAAAACCATGGCAGTAAATGGAAATGTGTTTGTGATGGTCAGGGCACTGATAAATTACATTTTAAATATGTATCAGCATTTATGTTCTCAGTTTCTTAGTATAAGAAACCCCTGTGTCAAATGAGACAGAGATGCTTAATTGTTTCAATAAACATTTCATTGCCTCCAATTCCTTGTTTGACACATTATCTTTTGGTAAATCATCTCCCTCCATCACCACCAGTCATGCCTCCAGTAGCCACACTTTCTCCTTCAACCCCTTCAATGTTGGGGAGGTTTGTAAGGCTCTAAAGGACCTAGACCCCAAAAGATCAGCAGGCCCGGACGATCTCCCCCCTTATTTCTTACGGCTAGTGTTAATTAATTAAAATCAATGTTTTATGGCATAATGTACCTTAAACATACCGTCAGTTTAAATGCTATTTTATTCTGGAAAAAAACGGAAGTTCTCAATACCAAGCTTTTATTCTGAAAATCCTTCATGACGACATCCGGGACTACCGCCCATTAGTATCATTAAAGTGGCTATTGACGCCGTTAACATGTATTACATATAAAGTTATGAAAGAGATAAGGAGGAGAAAAGGCATGTAGAAGTAAGCAATGAATGTAAAATGTCGAAATCCTCTGTTTAACGCGATATCGGACACAGACAAACGAGGGGTCACTACAGCTCACAGAAAGGAGGAGCGAACAGCCAGCAAGCGGGAAGGACGAATGCTTGTAAGCTCTTCTGCACGGCCGGCACCTGGGAGAGGAAGCTGCAGTCTTTCTCTCCTGACTGAACAATATCCTGTTTGTAACATTACCGCGCTTTTTATTAATTAAAGTACCAATTTTTTATCTTTGTTTAATTGGAGAAAGTTCTGACACATCCAGTCATTGATTTGTTCAATGCACTTACTCAGTGTTTGAATTGGAGCATAGTCTCCTGGTGAAATTGTTACGTACATTTGTGTGTCATCTGCATAGCTATGGTAACTTATTTTGTTGTTCTTCATTATCTGAGCCAGTGGTAGCATGTAGACGTTAAAGAGAAGAGGCCCCAAGATGGAGACTTGAGGTACCCCACATGCAACACACTCTCACTCCCTAAGCGTCCAGGAGCGACGTTTGGTCAGTGTCCGTGGCGTCCAGTTGTGACGCTCCTAGGCTCCTTCAGCGTCATAAAGGGACGCAAATAGCTTTCAACTGATTGCAATGTATTCCCATCTGCAGCGGGATTTGACGCTCATGGAAGCACGGCATTCGTTTGTGTCGGCTGCCCTTAAAGGCAATGTGAGCGTCCATTCCCATTGGATAACGGAGAATTGTACACCCGGAAGTAAGTATTCCTCTTACTGTCGATTGATTTTACAGTGATATCTGCACTACTCATTGACTAAAAAACACCAGATGATCCTTGATAATTACCCAACATTGATTGGTTTAAATTGTGTGCAATGCTTTTGTATTTTTCCCCTTCGATTCGGAGAAACAAATATTTTTTCGGAGTAAAGGATGGCAGAAGACACTACACTACCCAGAATCCTCAGCTATCATTTGGACTACACCACGTGCTCTGTTTGACAAACCCCGTTTTTTTCACTATTCATTCCAATGGCTGGCGTCTATGTCACGTGATCTTCAAATTTCTCCCTGCAGAAAAAGAAAACATGGCCGAACTTCGTTTTATTCTCCGTGGAAAATGCCAATTTTAAAGTTAGTTTGGCCATTAAAAAGCGTTTTGATGTCATTTGATGCGAGAAATATGAGTTGTTATTTCAGATTATGTGTGCAGTGGATGTCCATGATCTTTAGTTTGCTAGTTATTACGAAGATTACTTCAGGAAATCGCGACGTTTTCATTGTTACCAAGGTGGTTGCTAGGGACGCTGCTATCGATATTATTTCTGTTATGTTGTGTAACTGTTTAATGGTGTTATCTTTATTGCTACACCCTTCCCCGTCAATGTATAGTGTTGGTCCACAGCGCAAACATATTAGTTTAACAAAATCCGCATCTAAAGATAGCCTACGTTATTTTCCCCTGTGCAATTTCAGTCTCACATCTCACAGCACATCGTCATTAACAAATACCGGAAACAGACCGAAAACTTTTTTAAAAATAAAATAATACTTTATTCCGAGTGTGCTTGCTTTTCTCTTTGAAAGTCATCACATAACGGCATTGTAATACACGGTTCGGCTGCATTAAATATTACATATCTGCCGTAGTTTTGTATTTATAGAGCCCTGATGAGAAGACTTCTAGACAAACATGAGGAACTGAAAACGTGACGTGGATCATAAATATATCAGCCATTAAACAACATCTTACATTTATTTTCACACAATACGTCTCCTTGCAGTATCAACACTAATTCGGCTGACTTTTATATTTGATCCAATTGGTAGATAGGCTGTATTTACACCATAAAGGTGCACAGCTGATATAAAGGGACACCTAGTGGTTAAAGCATGTATTGAATTTCATTATTTTTATTATTAGATATTAATAGGATCCCTATAAAGTATATTCATTACTCGTTATTCTCTACTAATAGTTAATTAAAGACTGTATATAATGACTATTTTGCACATCCCTTTCAAGATTTTCTAAGGTTTATTGACATATCATATAGGCCTACACAACTATGGTGTAGTTATGCATTGAATGAAAAACTTGGGTCGCAGGTTCCTCAATAGTGCAATACAAGACATCTATCAATATTTGTGCATACCTCCAGCAATGTTAACTATGTTGAAGCACGGTATAAACTGATATTATACATAATGTATTATACTCTTATAAGATGTATGTAGATATTTAATCTCCAGCCAAATGTTCCAACTTGGGATCAATAAAGTATATCTTATTTTAAGCTGATCGATGGCTACTGCCATATTTGCAAAATTTGCCTCTGAACCTTGACAAGTGCATGTTTCAGGCTTATCAATTAATGTAATGTAATGTTATCAATTAACAACAGGGGTCACAAACATAAGACCAGCTGTTAAATAAAGCTCTTCTGACCTTAGCTGGCATGTGTGTATATATATTAATGCTGCCCATTATGGGCACAAGCAATTTTCACCCATTTATTAATTATATGTTTTAAATTTGAGTGTTTCCTATCCCCTAAACCTCCAGGGATGTACACAGTTTAATACTGGCAACTTCTTATTATGGGAAATACGAAAACGTCTTTTAAAACTACAACTCCCAGTAGAGACGTGCCATAGATAGAGAACATGTTGCGAAACAGAATAGCCAGCATGTGTAGTTCTGGGGATGGGGTGGGGGGGGGGGGGGACGTGGTGGACCCGTTTAAATCCAGTTTTGGACAGTCTGCCGTGCATGGTTCCATCCCATTTCAAGTGCTGTTCGAGAATCGGCGTAACCCTCGGAGCACACTCTCCAATCACAGAGCTTGAGGACTATCACGGGGTTTGTCAAACAGAGCACATGGTGTAGTCCAAACGATAGCTGGGGATTGTGGGTAGTGTAGTGTCTTCTGCCATCCTTTACTCCGAAAAAATATTTGTTTCTCCGAATCGAAGGGGAAAAATACAAAAGCATTGCACACAATTTAAACCAATCAATGTTGTGTAATTAACAAGGATAATCTGGTGTTTTTTAGTCGATGAGTAGTGCAGATATCACTGTAAAATCAATCGACAGTAAGAGGAATACTTACTTCCGGGTGTACAATTCTCCGTTATCCAATGGGAATGGACGCTCACATTGCCTTTAAGGGCAGCCGACACAAACGAATGCCGTGCTTCCATGAGCGTCAAATCCCGCCGCAGATGGGAATACATTGCAATCAGTTGAAAGCTATTTGCGTCCCTTTATGACGCTGAAGGAGCCTAGGAGCGTCACAACTGGACGCCACGGACACTGACCAAACGTCGCTCCTGGACGCTTAGGGAGTGAGAGTGTGTTGCCACATGTCATATTTGCCAACTCAGATGTGTACTCACCTATAGAAACAAAGTTGTTTCTGTCCTTTAAGTAGGATTCAAACCAATTTAGAACTGTTTCCGAAAGTCCCACCCAGTTTTCCAGTCGGTCTAGTAATACGTTGTGGTCAACAGTGTCAAACGCAGCACTGAGATCTAATAATACTAACACTGAAGTTCTGCCACTGTCTGTGTTTAAGTGGATGTCATTGAAGACCTTTACAAGAGCAATTTCAGTGCTGTGGTTTGGACGAAAGCCTGACTGGAACACATCAAAACAGTTATTCAAATGCAAGAAATTACTCAACTGTTGAAAAACAACTTTTTCAATGATTTTACCTAGAAATGGGAGGTTTGATATGGGCCTGTAATTGTTTATTACTGAAGCATTTAGATTATTCTTTTTTAAGAGTGGTTTAATGACTGCAGTTTTCAGGGCCTGTGGAAAAATACCTGAGTGAAGAGATTTGTTTACTATATGAAGTAGATCTGAGGCCATGCAAGGCAAAACATCTTTGAAAAATCCTGTTGGAATAATATCAAGGCAGCAGGAGGATTTCAGAAGTTGTATAATGTCCTCTAGGTTTTTATCATTAATCTGATGGAATTGTGTCATGGTGTTTGAATTGATTTTAAGTGGACACAGAGACAACACATTTGCTGTACCTGATGCAGAGGCACTGACTGCTTGTCTGATTTTCTGAATTTTGTCAGTGAAGGAGGCAAAATCATTGCACGCCCTGGTGGATAGAAATTCAGAGGCTACTGACACTGTTATTAGTTAGTCTGTCGACGGTAGCAAACAAGGCACGTGCATTGTTTTTGTTTTTGGTAATGATGTCAGAGAAGAACGATTGTCGTGCGTTTTTCAATTCCAAATTATAAAAGCCAAGTCTCTCTTTATAGATTTCAAATTGAACCTGGAGATTTGTTTTTCGCCACCTGCGTTCAGCTTTTCGACATTCTCTTTTTTCACGGTCATGGCCTTTCTCCATGGAGATATTTTCTTGCCAGACACTTCCTTTACCTTAGTTGGAGCAATGGCATCTATAACATTTTTAATTTTTGAATTAAAATGATCTACTAGCTCATTTACTGAGATGTTAGCAGGGGCAAGTGTAGAAGAAAAATTCTGAGTAAACATTTCCCTAGTATTTTCAGTTAAATATCGCTTTGTGGTTACCTCTTTTTGAAAAATGTTGTAAACAGAAATAGAGCTCTCAAAGAAAACACAGGAATGGTCAGAGAGTGCAACATCAGTCACCACAACCTTAATGTCAGGTTTGAGAGAGGCAAGCAGGACCCAAATGCAGATTAACAGAAAATACCTTTATTTCAAGGTTTAAAGACAGAACTCTTCCCAGTGAACACAGTCCAACAACAAGGAACTAACAAAGACTAACAGAAAAACACAGAACCTAAATGCACACATGACTAATCAAACAAACAAGAGACAGGTGAGGAGGGAGGAGAAAACACAGGGGGACCAGGTGAACACAATCGGGTAATCAGGGAGGGAAAACAGACAGAAACCAACAGGCAAAACAGGAGGTGAACACTTTTCAAAAATAAAACAGGAAACCAAAGACAGAAAAAGACAAGACACAACACAGACAGATCGTGACAGTACCCCCCCCCCTCAAGGAACGGATCCCAGACGTCACAAAAAATGGTGTCGGCCGGACAGGAACCGGAGCCGGTGGGACAGGCTTCGGCAGGATCCCCCACGGAAGAGGACCAGGCGTTGGCAGGACCCCCGGCGAGACAGGTGACGGCGGGACCAACGAAACAAGACATGGGATTGGCAGGACCCCCGGCAGAAGAGTCGTCGGCGGGACCCCCAACGGGACAGGACACAGGGTTGGCAGGACCTCCGGCAGGAGAGTAGTCGGCGGGACCTCCAACGGCACAGGACATAGGGTTGGCAGGACCCCCGGCAGAAGAGTAGTTGGCGGGACCCCCAACGGGACAGGACATAGAGTTGGCAGGACCCCCAGCGGAACCTCCAACGGCACAGGACATAGGGTTGGCAGGACCTCCAGCAGAACCTCCAACGGCACGGACATAGGATTGGCAGGACCCCCGGCAGAGGAGTAGTCGGCGGGGCCTCCAACGGCACAGGACATAGGGTTGACAAGACCCCCGGCAGAGGAGTAGTCGGCTGGGCCTCCAACGGGACAGGACATGGAGTTGGCAGGACCCCCAGCGGAACCTCCTACGGACCAGGACATTGGGTAGGGACTTGAGACGTGACTCGAGAGGGGACTCGAGAGGAGAACCAAGGGGGAACTAGAGAGGGGACTAAAGGAGGGACTAAAGGAGGGACTAGAGGAGGGACTAGAGGGGTAACTCGAGAGGGAACTGGAGAGGGGACTAGAGGTGGGACAAGAGAAGTGACTAGAGGTGGGACTAGAGGTGGGACTAGAGATGGGACTAGGGAATTGACTAGAGGAGGAACTTGAGTAGGGACTAGAGATGGGAATAGAGAAGGGACTAGAGAAGGGACTAGAGAGGGGACCAGAGAGGGGACTAGAGGAGGGACTAGAAAAGGGACTATAAATGGAACTCGAGAGGTGACTCGAGAGGGGTGACTAGAGAGGGGAGACTAGAGAGGGGACTCGAGAGGGAACTCGAGAGGACACTCGAGAGGAGACTTGAGAGGGAACTCGAGAGGTAACTGGAGAGGTGACTCGAGAGGGGCCTCGAGGGGTGACTTGAGAGGGAACCTGAGGGGTGACTAGAGAGGGAACTCGAGAGGTGACTCGAGAGGGGACTCGAGAGGAGACTCGAGAGGGGTGACTAGAGAGGGGACTCGAGAGGGGTGACTAGAGAGGGGACTCGAGAGGTAACTTGAGAGGGAACTCGAGAGGTGACTGGAGAGGTGACTTGAGAGGGAACTCGAGGGGTGACTTGAGAGGGGACTCGAGGGGGGACTTGAGAGGGGACTCGAGGGGGGACTTGAAAGGAGACTCGAGAGGGAACTTGAGAGGGGACTCGAGAGGGAGCTGGAGATGTAGCTTGAGAGGGGACTTGAGAAGGAACTTGAGAGGAGACTTGAGACGGTCGGTTCGCCAACAGAACACAGGGGGCTGGAGTCGGCCGGAATACCGACAGGGCACGGGGAGCTGGCGTCGGCCGGAGACGAGGGGCTGGAGTCTAAACCATGGCTACTGGGACCAGGACTGAGGCTGGAACCATGGCAGCTGGGGCCAGAACTGGGGCCGGAACCATGGCTGCTGGGGCCAGAACTGGGGCCGGAACCATGGCTGCTGGGGCCAGAACTGGAGCCGGAACCATGGCTGCTGGGGCCTGAACTGGAGCCGGAACCATGGCTGCTGGGGCCTGTACTGGAGCCCAAAGCATGGCTTCTGGGGCTAGGGCTGTTAGCTTGGACCTGCGACTCCTTCTCTTAAGAGCCTTTTGGAGGCTCCGTGGACCTCCAAAAGCCAGACGAGTTCCAGAGAATGGCTCCTGGACAGGAGCAGGAACTGGGGAAGAAGCAGAGGCCGACTCCAGACGGAACACACCGAGGCGTACGGCGCCAGGTTGGGAGTTGGGAGGCAGGGTGCTAGCATGCCTGGGGCTAGCAGGCCGGGAATCACACACCGAGAGGAAGTCCAAAATCCAGCCTGGTAATAATTTCACTAAACCTGGCTTCTCCATAGCCATCTGGTGCACCTCAGCCAGAGCAGCCTCTCGCTGCTGAACTCCGGACACTCCCCTCCACTTATCAGAGCAGCCAGCCAAAGAAAAAGGAAAACTGAGTAATTCCAACTCAAAAGGATCTGCTGGGCCCATCCTTGGTTAGTTCCTTCTGTCAGGGTTGAGAGAGGCAAGCAGGACCCAAATGCAGATTAACAGAAAATACCTTTATTTCAAGGTTTAAAGACAGAACTCTTCCCAGTGAACACAGTCCAACAACAACAAGGAACTAACAAAGACTAACAGATAAACACAGAACCTAAATGCACACATCAAACAAACAAGAGACAGGTGAGGAGGGAGGAGAAAACACAGGGGCACCAGGTGAACACAATCGGGTAATCAGGGAGGGAAAACAGACAGAAACCAACAGGCAAAACAGGAGGTGAACACTTTTCAAAAATAAAACAGGAAACCAAAGACAGAAAAAGACAAGACAAAACACAACACAGACAGATCGTGACACTTAGAGATATTCAGACCCTTTGAGATAATTAAGTCTAGAGTGTGCCCCTTATTGTGCGTGGGCTCCGTCACATGCTGAGTCAGTCCATAGCTATCAAGAACACAACACAGTTATTTTGCCCCTCTGTCCTGGGGGTTGTCAACATGGATGTTAAAATCACCAACAATGACTAGACGGTCAAAGTCAATACACACTATAGACAGCAGTTCGGTAAAATCATCAAAAAAGCTTGCACAGTATTTGGGTGGTCTATAGATATTTAGGAACAGAGCTCGAGAGGAGGTTTAGTGTCCTGCCTGTCTGTAACTTTGTGTGGTAGTGTTACCACTGAACAGGTCTCTCTTGAAAATGAGACCTTGTGTCTCAATGAGATTTTACACCTGTATAAATAAAGGCTAAATAAAATAAGCTCCAACTTTCATCAGGACTACTTTCTGCATAAGAAATACATTTGTGAATATTTTAGATTTTATGGTAGGTCAGTTTGATCAAAGCACAGACACATGTATCCAAGCAGTAGTTCACTTGTGTGTTTGATAGAGGTCAACCCAAGTTGTGTCTAAAGCCACGTGGCCTTTTTTTATTTAGGTTTGATGAAACTGCTGTGATCTAACTGAGAAGCATGAGTCAAAGCCAGAATTAGTTATTTTTCTTTCTTTGTCCCTGCAAGATATTATCTTATTTATTGAAAATGCTTTAAAACGTTCAGATCATACTGAAGATGACTTTTGAAAAAACATTGGTCTGAAATAAACTTTGAAATTGTGTGTAAAAAAAACACCTGCAAAAAGCAATTACTTGGGTGTTAGTGTTTTGTCAAGATCTACAGTATGAAAGGGGATCCTAGAATCTACAAGAACATACCTTTGCAATTCTGAAGGAAATTAGCCTTACTCTGGGGACTAGAAAATCTCCAAGGATAGGAAATTGCAAATTGAGTCAATAAGGATGAGACAAGACTGGATTCTAAAGGCATATTACTTACAGAGGCAGAGGAAAAAACCGGCAACAGATCTAGCAAAAAAAAAAGTTCTCTACATAAAATGAATATGACTACTTCATCTACTGAGGAAGACCACAAGATGTTGTTAAAATATTTGGTAACAACATGATAGTTGGACTAACCGGTAAGACTCAATATATGATTATTGTGTTTTAAGTAATTGATCTGTGTGGTTGGAAAAAGACCAATGACAATACAAACTGACAAAACAAAAGGTAAACACAGACAATTGCATTTTATATTCACTGTAGAGAATAATGCTCTGAAAGCTAAAGAAAAAATCCTAATAATCAAAGTTCTTTTTTTTCTCTCGGATCTCTGGTCTGGATGAATAAATATATAATAAGAGTATATGAGCACAACTTTTCAAGTCATACAAGTTCATAACTTTACGACGTAAAATGCTATTATTCTCAGTCAGTGTTGTTGCCATGGTACCGGGATATTTTTCAGCTTTGACCTCACTCTCAAAGCTGTGTCAGCACAGAAACAAAACCTGCTGCGTTGAAAACCTGCATTAAGACTCATGTTTGTGTCTCCTCCAGGTTCCCATGATTCCTTTAGTTTTTACATTGACGAGGCGTCTCCAATTGGCCCCGAGCAGCCGGACACTGTGCAGAACTTTGTGTCTGTTTTTGGCACGGTGGCCAAGAAGCTAATGAGAAAGTGGTTGGCTACACAGACCATGAACTTCACGAGCCAACTGGAGGCTGGGGTCCGCTTCTTTGACCTGCGCATCTCCACCAAGCCCCGTGACCCCGACAACGAGCTGTTCTTCGCCCACGGGCTATTCAGCGCCACGGTCAGCATACAACTCTGAAGTTTTCTAATGTGATGAATATTTTTCCAATGCATGTGGCTGCTAATGTTTGTACATATCTGTGTGGCAGCATATTAATGTGAGTTTTATCAACAAGTGCCTATATTTAATCTCATTATGTGTTAAAATAAATTGTTAATACCTGTGTTGTTCATATTTGTGTCTTTTAGGTCCGAGAAGGTCTAGAGCAGATCAGCGGTTTCCTGTCAGCTCATGCCAGAGAGGTTGTGTTTCTGGACTTTAACCACTTCTACGGCGTGCAGAACATGCACCATGAAAAACTGGTGGCCATGTTAAGAGAGGTGTTTGGAGACAAACTCTGCCCGGTTATCTTCGCTCAGGAGGTACTGTCCTATTCAGATACAAAATAGACACTTCACAGTGAATCATGTTTTGTGTTTTCCTGTTGTGCCACATGTATTGTTGACATTTATGTTTAGTGTTTATTTTTATTTTTTATTTTTTGTTCTTTTATAACGCCTTGTGCAGAATGCTTTGGCAATACTGTGTTTAAAATGTGGTCATGCCAATAAAGCCCCTTTCTATTGTATTGTAGTGAGTAGGACTTAAAGCAATTAAGTGACCTAGAAGCTGAACAAAACAATGCTTTTTTTGTATACCTCAGCCACTCTTGATTAAGAGAAATAAAAACCAGGCACATATTGTTAATGTCAATGTGTGTTTGTGTGTATGTGTATGTATGTATGTACGCTTTTAAATATCATGTTGCATGTTGCATGTTGCATAGAAGTTGAATAGGTAATGTCTATCCAGGGCTTTTCTCTGATAGTTATTTTATTCTTTCATTATGATACACTGTAAAAGTACTGCAACTAAAGCAATGCTCATACAATATTGTGGTTTACACTATAATATTGTGCAAAAAAGTTGAATGTTTTCCTTCTTTAATTAATAAAACAGAAACTACAAGTAGAACTGCACCAACGTGTAACATTTATCTTTTTCGGAATATTTCAATTCTGGCAGGTTTCAGTCTCAGTAATTCTGAGAAATGTTTTCATAATATGTTTTCCTCTTGAATAGCCTGTAACTCCACCAGTTCTCTTTAGTCATTTTAGTATTAAGCAATACACTCTGATTTAACATAAAACAGCGGTTGTCGTCTGAAATACAATTTTTGAACAATCAACACTGAATATTGAACAACGTTGCAGAAATAGGCATCATATCAGGCAATTATATCCACTTATTTAATTTGCTTCTTTTAAATGAACACAAAGCTTTCTAAAAAACTGCCAGGTACATCTTAGTTACCTGTTTTAAATGTCACTCAGCACAGAAGTTGATCTTATGTATTTACAATAACTTATCCCATCATCTTTTCTTCTTTTCTTCGAATCTCAAAATGTCCGCTCTTTATATACCTCCTGCTGCGCTGAACACATGCCTCCATCCCAGGTGTCTCTGCAGTATCTATGGGAGAAGGAGTACCAGGTACTGGTTTTCTACCATCACCCCATGGCCCTGGAGGTGCCCTTCCTGTGGCCCGGGCAGATGATGCCCTCCCCATGGGCCAACACCACCGACCCAGAGAAGCTGATTCAGTTTCTCCAGGCGTCAGTTACTGATCGGAGGTCAGCCTTTACCTTTATTACACTAAGAGGGCATCCTAATGCATGACATTAAATGGGAGGAAATCTTGCAAACCTTTGAGGAGCTCTATGTGACTCAGTGTTTTTACCTGTTTCAATCATGGGTTCTATTTGTTTTGAAACCTGTGAAAATGATTTGGCTTTAGGTGGGTTTTAAGTTATCAGAGAAACAGGCTGAGCAAACATCACTGGCTACTCAGCTTGAAGCCCGCTCTAAACATGTGTTTTCCACAGAGACAACAGGTGTCCAGGAGCTCCACAGAGAAGCATCTGAGGACCACTGTCAAACTGCTTTGTTCAGTGACCTTACCTGTTTTAATCACCTAGTTTTAATGTTTTAGAAGTTAGAAATCGCCTCAACCATGAACAATACAATAATCCTAACCAGGAAGAGCTGTCTTTAATGACAGTAATGAACTCCATCAAACCCTGTCTTTTTTAATTGTTTTGATAAGAGAGCCCTAGTGGTAGACAATTACATACTGTGCTATTAAATGACACTGCTGACAGTAATGGGGTAACATGTTCTTAGAAGCTCGTATACATTTGCATGTGAAAATGTTCTGTCTATATTCAGACAGAATAACTAACTTTCTTTAAAGGTAGGTACGTTTGAGAAACCGGCTCGAGATACACTTGTTGTTATATTCCATGGAATGCTCTTAACATCCCGATAGCAATGAATATCTTAAGTGCTTTGACAAAAAATCCATAATAAAATGTGATCTGTGGAAGCCGTAGTACTGTAAAAAGCCCGGCTAAAATAATTGGATGGCCTACCTGCCTGTCAGCCTTCCATCTGTGCACAAACTTATTTTGTTCGTGTGTGTTGGAGGAGGGGCTCTATAAGGAAGTGGCAGATTTTCTCCGGTCGTGTATTTTCAAATTCTAGCGATCTCGAGCCGGTTTCTCCAAAATTACCTACCCCACCTTTAATCTTAAGAAAATAAATGTTTTATTTATTTATGCACAGCAGCACCTCTCTGCTGCAGATCTCATAAGGGGCTTCACGTAAAACTACAAAACGACACAAAAGGTCAAATAAATCCAAAACACATTGTAAATACTTGATGTGTCTCTTGCAGGAGGAAGGGGACCTTCTTTGTCTCCCAGGTGGTCCTGACACCGAAGGCCAGCACCGTGATGAAGGGCATGGCAAGCGGACTGAGAGAGACAATCACAGAAAGGTGTGGACGATGTTTCTATGTTTCTTTAGTGGTGAAATATCACAAAAAATAAACACACTGTAAAATGTTTGACTGTAAAATTACAGTAAATTACTGGCTACTAGTTGCATGGATTTCACAGTAATTGACTGTGAATATTTCACAGTAATTGACTGTGAATATTTCACAGTAATTTACTGTATATATTTTACAGTAAATTAGAATAAAAGTACAACTACATACTGTGACTTTACAGTTGCCATGCCCATGGAATTACTGTGATATAGCAGTTGTGGTATTATGGTACCTTGATGTACATCAATTACAGTAATTACCTCTATTTTCACACTATTACTGTAGAAGTAATGCAACACAGTAGCCAGTAATTTACTGTAAATATAAAAATGTAAATAATACGATAATATATTGTAAATCTGACTAGTTCACTGGGATTTTACCATAACTACACAATTCAATCAGCTCAATCAACAAAGAAAAACAAAGAAAATGCCCATTTAACTTTGTATTACTCCATTGAAGTGCAAAGTACATTTCACAGTGTCTTGGACATGTTGTTACGGCCCCAACCTCTACTCCGCGGTAGTGGCTCGTGCTGAGACCTGCAACATGAAAGAATACACACAATAACCGGTACTTGGTAACGAGCATGTATTGATAATCAGCCGTTTGCTCACACAAGCGAAACCGGAAACAAAAAGAGGTCTGGAGCAGGGTTTCCGCTAGGATTTTTTCTCGCCGGTCAAATGTCCGGGCAGAATTTATTTTACCGGACACATTTGAAAATTACCGGTCATATTTCAATAATAATAATAAGAGTTGTGTAGCAGAGTTTCCGTTAGCAGGTAATTACCGGACTATGAGCAGATATGCTTCAGTTTAAAACTCAGTTCACGGGGCTCATTTTTATATTGCTTCAGTTTATAATCGTAACAGATCGAAAAATTCAGATTCATTTTTCAATAAATTATTCCACAAACAACAAACAACATAATTATTACATTCAAACAAACTACTTGTAGTAGATAACGTACATTATTCAAAAGTTTACATTAACTTTGAATAATAACACGGGAGAAACGGATCCTCTCTTTTCCCCTCTGCCTCCCTCTCTCTCCTGACAGCCCGTCAGTTTCTCATGCAGCTCCTGCAGCTCGCTAAACAGAGGGCGGGGCTTCAGGTGATCATGCAGAGCTGCGTGTCTCGGTCAGACTCAGCAGCTGATCTGATCTCTCTCGCGTGTCCGGTTATACTTCACTCGCGTTTATGTCCATATCGATCAGATCCAGCTCTCCTGATCGGCCTTTATAGAGAGCACCGATCAAACTATTAAGAGTGAATATCGGCCGATAATGACCGGCGGCCGATCTATCGGAGCCTCCCTAATTATTACCAGACATTTTGACCGGCGGGTTTTGAATTGACCGGTTTTTAATACATTTTACCAGCTAAAAACCGGTAATTACCGGCTAACGGAAACCCTGGTCTGGAGGACTGGCCAAAAGAAACAAACAGAAGGAAGGAACCCGAGCCAGCCACACCACGGGCCGTAGGACCCAGAACTCCCCCCCCTAACCAGAAATCAAATATAAACCTTATGGGAAACAAAATAAAGCCGCGAAAACTGGACTACCAGGTCCTCCAGGCTAAACATAAACACACCTGCAAAAATATGGCCTACAGCTCAAAATGGCAAAGAGGTATTCTAAGGAGAGTGTCTCCCGGCGTTAGGACAGGCGAGACATCCTTCTCTTCCAGCTTCTCTTTATATATACACGGCTGAGTGGAATTTGGAACACCTGGGCAGAGGCGGAGCCAGGGGCAAAGACCAGGTGCACCTGGGCAGAGGCGGAGCCAGGGGCAGACCAGCTGCACCTGCAGCAGGGAGACAGACATAAAACAAGGAGGGGAGCACGTAACATGTGCAGACATCCACTCAAAGTCAACAAGTTTTCTGAAGAATGTGCTGACATGAGGCTTTAAATTGCCATGCCTCTTTTTGGCTTTCGAGCCCGTCTCAGGTTTAATGCCCAGGAAGCACCTGAAAAAAATAAGCCAAGACAACCATTTCAATTTGACATAGATGTATATGTTGCATCGTTTATTTTAAGGCACATGCAGCGGTGCCCCTTTCAATTTAAGTAAACCCTGCACCAAAGAAATAAATGAGTATTTAAAGCTAAGCAAGAGCGATGAAAGCAAAAAAATCACTTAATTTGTTGTGTTATCACAGTGGATGGTCTGAATACAGTATTTTACTGTGAAATAATACAGTAACATGTTGTGAAATCCTGGTAATCATTTATCCTGTACATTCACAGTAATTAACTGTGCCTGTATTTATTTCACTGTGAAATTCAAAATGACAGTATTATATTGTGAACATTACAGGTAAAGACTGTAAAGTGGTAAAACAGTAATTTATTGTAAAATATTACAGCTAAATATTGTGAAATCATGGTAATATTTTACAGTGCATAACAAAACATAAAACTCTAACAATGATGACGTATGTGATTAAATGATAAGTCAGAGAATGGAAATTAGACTAGATTCATAAATTAAGTGTGTGGGCATTTTTATGATGTTTGCATGAGACACAGTGTGGAGTAGGGGATTGTGCGGCAGAAAAAACGTGAACACAGTTGTGTTTATTGTCTAAAATATGGAATAGGAAAAGTATATCATAATAGGTGTGCAACTGATATATGACAGAAAGAGAGACAATTATATGTTATACAGCACTAGGATTGAATTAGATGCAGGGTAAGTAACACATACAAATATTCAATTTATACACAGGCAACTAAACATCAAGCAACATCTCAGGCGCATACATGTGTACACACACACTCACATAACTGTGACTCATATTTGAGTCATCATATAATTTAATAATCCATTGGCATGTTGCTTTCTACGTTTGACATTGACCTTATTTCAGTTTTTTTGAACAGACAGCTGCCACAAACCTGAGGCGATGCTTCTTTACCACCTCCTCCCTCTTTCTAAACTGCCTCTTCTCAGTTCTTATTAAAGTTGTCTTTTTCTGATTTATCAGGGGGTCTGTGTGTATATAATTGTTATCTTAATGTCACCAGTTTGTTAAAAGCCTCAGCAGCAGAGCCACCAGTTTCCCGGGCATGAATTATTCATTTGATAACTCCACTATCAGTCATTCTCACCAGGCATTAGGTTACTTTGATGTAGGCATCCTTCAAAATTCCATCTTTTCCTTTAGCCACACAGACAGAGCAAAGAAAGCGAGCGGGTTGGGAGGAGACAGCTGGTGAATTTTGTAGCGCAGAAAGCTGGGTGAGGCATCTGCAGGAGTAACACCCTCCCCCTGGTGCACGGCACACATGATCATGTCCAGTAAGTGTCATCCTCACAGCTGCTTTCTGGCTCACAGACATCCCATGCTGTGTCACAGAGATATTTTATCACAGCGTGTCCCTCTCCGTGTTCAACCAGCCAACCGAGAATCATTCCTTCTTCACTCCCTCTCTTTATCTTTTGTGACTTTGTTTCCCCCTCTTCCTCTTTCTCCTAACGTGTGCCTGTGTGTGTTTTCATGCGTCCTCCCAGGGCCTTACCGGCCATGATGCAGTGGATCAGGTCACAGAGACCCGGGGAGAGTGGCATCAACATTATCACAGCTGACTTTGTAGAGCTCGGAGAATTCATCAGCGCTGTCATCACCCTCAACTATCATCTGGACGACGAGGATGATTACGCCACCTGAGAGCCCACAGTGGGCGTTAGGGAGCACAGTCACCACTATCACTAGAGGCTTTGTCTGTGCTCTCACTCTTCTCTCTTTGGCATTTATTTCAGGAGGGGAGCTGCACTGCTCCTTTCAATTTAGTTAGGGCTATAGTGGTGTGCGAGCTCAATTGACAGAAGGACGTTGAGGTAAGGGAAGTTGGGATTGGGAGGAACAACAATGGTGTTTGGTTGGAGCACAAAGAGAATGAGGTTTTGTTTGTTTCCTATATTGGGGATCAAAATAGTTTTTTCAAGTGAGATGTTCTTTACTTACTGTGCTATAAAAAAAATAACAGCGTTCTCCACTGATTAAATGCACTGTTTTCAGGCAAAGCACTTCACCTGGGGTAGATTGCTTTCAGCATTTCAACATTCTGCTAAATGTATTGGTACATAATTTTTTTTATTCTAGTAAAAGTTGTTTTTGCAGAAATTGGTGTTAAGAAACTTAAACCACTAAATGTGTAGACGTTATTTTTACAATAAGCATTCTAAGTCAGATCACTGCGAGTGTTTCTGAAAAGCATATAGGCCTACTACACAGCAGAATTATTTTAAGAGTTAGACAAGAAACCAACCTTTTTTATGTTTCCTCAGCAGTTATCTCACATTGGCTTTTTTCTTTTAGTCTCATCTGAAATAAGCTTGCAGCCTTGACATTGATCAGACACCATTTTTTGACTTGGTAAGTCATGTATTCACTAATTAATAAACACAGAGAAATAGAGAGCGAGAGTGAAGCTTTGTCAGCCAAGAAAAAAGTACCTTTCACAACATGTGTACTTTACATATGGTGCATCAAAACCAAACAATAATTGTAACATGTCATTGTGCAAGGTGACTTAAAAAAAGATGTATTTAAGATAGCTAGTAATGCTTTCTATGTTACTAGTCACCTCTAACAGTAAGGAATCCAACATGACACATTTATGGCATTTTGTGGTGGGTGCTGAGTCGTGATAGTCAAGTATAAAAATACAGTAAATCTGGGTATGAGCTTTTATCCGCTGTCTGTGTGTGCACCTTTACTTACTGCTGTAGTGCAGTATATGTGAGTCATCATACGATGTATCACAGTGTTGTTCCTTTCATAATAACAGGTGATAAGGTTTATTGACTCTAACTCAGAGTCAAGATTCATTTGAAGTCAGAAAAGGATTCATGGAGTCAGGGGGTCTTGATGTCACATCAGTGTCTATTGACACTTGTTAAATAACACAATCAATGTTTGGTTTAATATCTAGCTCTGTAACTCTTTGGTGTCTACCTAATTAGGTGTTTCATGTTTCTGAATGTTACTAAATCATCTGTTTTGTGCTAGATCATTTAGCACACCATTATGTTTCATTTGTCTTGAATTGCTTTCAATATTTAACTTGCAGTATTTTACTAAGATGGAAAAATACCTTGAAATTGCACCCAGAAAGATAAAAAGAATATTTTTATTGCGAGGTTTTACACATTATGCATGAAAACAATCACATACAAGTCAAACATCCACACAGCCTATGATCAGTGTGGCGCTTTCTGCTGAGAATGTATTCTGTCAGGACAAAACAGAAAACTCAACTCTTTGGATTTGTGAATGTATGTCATGTGAGTAACTGTGCCATTTCTAAAAAGTAACATGTGATCGAGAGACTGAGTTCCAGCTAGAAAGTCCTTTTTGTATTGTATGCTTCAATGTGGAGCTGAGTTCCAGTTTTAGAGTTTAAACAGTACTTCTTTACTTCAGTGTGTTTTCATGTAAAAATGTTTTCTATTGTGAAAATAAGTCTGTACATACTGCAATTGCAAATAGTAGCCTATCCTGCCGTTAAATTGCAAATTCTTTAAAGTATTGCAAAATCATTGCTAATAACTTCTTAACTTTGACCTAAACTAAGCTATCATACTACTATATAAAAACTATTTTTTTTTTCAGATTTGTGCATGAACCAAACAGTTCTACATTTACCTATTGTTGTTTAGCTTCTCCTCTGTTATTTTCTGCATATTGTTCTCCAGAGCATGGGTGCATCTTAGTTATACAGAAAACAATTACCTTTTAAATGTTGCACTTCCACTACTCCATACAGATTAAGAATAAAGCAACACACATTTTCAAACTTGAAAAGACTTAAATTGTGTTGTACGGACATTTGTGTCTTCCCTGGTCCAAACTGTTGTCATTGCCTTTATGTTCTGGTGTCTAACGAGTCCTTTGCTGTTGTTAAAATCAAAAGCTTTTATTCAAAAGTGACTCTGTTCTCAGTGAAAACGGCAAATCAAATAAAGCTTCTATGCCTAAAGATTGACGATGTGGAGTATCATTTTATGACCATTTACTGGCTTGCTGAGTGTTGATTGGTTGGTTAGACGCTTGACAAACAAAATCATTATTAAAGCCATTATAATACAATTGTGATTGAATTCAATCACCAAATGACAGTACTCTAATTCTAAAGTAGATGTGTGGCTTTTAATCGAACATAACCGTGCTTCATTGCCTATCTGCGCAGAAAAGCATCCTAAAATCATCCAGTTTCCAGGGTGATGAGGATGGAGGTGGGTGGGCAGCGGCACCCAGAGTGACCTTGCTCAGACTGCTTTGTTATTCAGCATCTGTCCTCCTGCTGCCAGGTGTTGCTCATGGAGAGGAAACATAAATGCTCACTGCAGAGTGGCCTATTATGTGCGAGCATCTCACTGTAGATAAAAAAAAACTGTATTTTGTTGAGTTATTCTGACCTTCTCTCAAGGACCTCATGCGATAACCATGTAGATGCTCAAACAAATCACTGAATCTAAAAAGAAATTCACACGTATAAACACAGGGCTTATTGACATCATGCCACCATGATATTCTGTACAGTACATCTGCGAGCTGCCTAATACAACTTCAGTGTTATGGTGGTACCATGGTGGTACATATAAACTAGCTGCACATCGAAGTTATGGGAAGGAAAAGTCGTAAATCATGATTTCTTCCTGTAGATAATTTTGATCATGATGTGATATTTCTTCACATTTTCTTGTCATGTGCGTTGTATTTTGTTTCTATATTGATGTGCTTTATTCCGTTTCCTAATGGACTACATGTCATTATTAAGGCTGTCCAATGGAAAGTGCAACGGCACTAATACACTTTGGATTTGATTGAAACAGTCATTCACTGGAGGAATGAAACAAATGCAAATGCACATATTTATTGTGTGCATAAGCGTGTGTGCATGTTTGTGTCTTTCAGCCTATCTCTGTCACTCTGAAACACACACACACACACACACACACACACACACACACACACACACACAGATAACGAGGAGGTAGATGTGTGGGAGGTAGAGATGGATGATGGCATTCAGGCGGTTTAAACAGGGGCAGTAACGAGATGCAAAGCTTTAGAAAAGTTCGGAGTGTGAGGAGGAGGAAGAGTATATTCACCAGCCACTCCGGTGTCTAGTGATGGGGGCTACATGACACAGCAGGTGGCTCTTGTCGGATGAGAAGCTTCACCACAAAATACAATTTTCAAGTTAGAGACATAAAAAGCAACATAACAGGCTGGGACACAGAAAATTAAATAAAGTCAACAACACAGTTGGAGTCATTATCAGGGGCAGAGGGGAAACTGGGAGTTATAATTATTCTGTTTGTCTGTACATTATGAACAGACAATTACATTACATTTCATTTAGCTGACACTTTTATCCAAAGCGACTTACAATAAGTGCATTCGAACAAGAAGATACAAACTTGAAGAAAACAGAATCATATATTGTTAGGGAATAATTTGCCTAGGTATTCAACCTTTGACACAGTTCATAATTCTCTCCTCTCACTGTCTCCTTTCCCATGGCATATGTCTACGGCCTTGGGTATTGCTGCTATCTCTCTTAAGGAGGAGCAGCTTGGGCGCATTGTTGTTGCCAGTCTATGACAGAGCACAAGCCACCATGAGGTAATTTACTGTTCAGGGATGAAGGTTCCCTGGCGCACATTCTTTTCTATGGACGAGAGCTCTAGTTAGATTCAGGGTCCATAATTGTTTAGTCTCACTGATGAAGAATGTTGATTATTACACTCCGAACTAGTTAAAACCTTCAGCTACAGAAGGAGTTATTCAGAATTGGTTTGGCAACCGCTGTGTCAACTCGTGACACACCACCTGTCTTGTCAACTCTCTGGCCTTAACTCCAAATAAATCATCAGTGTTTGACATCAAAGCTCCTGCTCTTCCCGTGTCTCCTTCATGAGTCGGTGACTCCCACTGCATTGCTACACAGAAGTTTCCCTTACAAATTGGCGTTGTCGGCAGGATACCAACAAATCTTCAGAACTGGTAAGTGTAATTTCAAATCTACATTTGGACATTGCCTTACCAGAATCTGTGATTGACGGTATCCTAAAATTACCTGTGAAACTGAGCGGCTGTGTTTCGTTTTTTGGTTAATTAACATTTGGGGATAATAAACCCAGGGGATCAGTGTCTGGGGACTTTGTCCTGGCTGATTTCCTCTGTGTATGCTGCTCGGGACGTATGTGCCATACAAGCATGCACAGCTCATGTTTAGAGAAACCTTAAAGAAAGGCATCAGTAAAGTGGAACTTCTGTAGGAAAGCAATGTAAAGATTTGTATTGAACGAATCGCCGAATTCTGGGGGTTTCAGCGGCCAACACAGCAGTTAAAAATAAGCAGCCGGAGATATTACTCCTATCGCCTCTGTAAACACGGCTCCAGCAGCAGCCGCGGGTGTGTGTGTAAAACCTCCCGTGTTTGTGGGGCTGGAGAAGTGCATCTGAGAGGGAGAAAGTCACAGCTTTTTGTTTATAGCTTTAACTCACACCACCGCCGTCTCTATTAAAAACGAGATGGTCTAAAAGCACTCGTTGTTTGTGACCGTCTTCTACATTGCTGGCAAGGCCGGGGCAGTGCGAGGTGCACGCATCACTCGATGCGCCACAGTTCCCTATACATGGCTAGAGGAGCTGGTGGCGGTCCGGGGTGCATACATACAATTATAGGCTAATTGATCACGGGTGGGTAGTGGCAAGCAAGTGTAGAACAAAACTGTGTTTTATCGTTGTGATGAACTCGATAGTGAGTGTATAGGCTGGTCATGTAGGACTACAGTTAACTGTGCTGTTGTTGGAGAGAAAGTGTAGCGGAAAAAAGTCTATGTTCTCCTGGTCGGGGGGGCACAGCGCCACTAGAATAGAGTAGTGGTGTCGCAAGAGGATAAGCTAGTTATCGCTTTTGGACGGTCTTCAGGCACGATCTTAGCACTTGTATACAAGGGTGGACGTGTGAGTCAAGGCGCCCCATCTATAATTCCCCACCCCCTCTGAAACCTCTTAATTCGGACTAAATTGAGCTGGATGAAATTGCTGTCACGCTGGTGTTTATTACGAGTTCATGTTTGTTTGTCTAATTGTTTGTATGGGGGGTCTATATTGGTTTGTCTACCCGCCGTCTAGTGTATGCTTTGTAACAACTAATAATGAATCAGTCCATAGCCAGGGTAAAATAAACTAAGCTTTAGTTAACTCACCAAAAGTAAATGACGTGAGACAAATAATGAAATATAAAGATGTAAAGCTAAATTCTGGTAGTATAAATGTGCTGCAAAATGAAAAGAAATAGCAAAAGAGTGTTTTTATGTCCTGCCTCTGAGTGTGTAGAGGAAAATGTAAACAAGACGCACACTGTTCAGGGTGTGCGCTGTAGGTGTAAGAAGAAAATATTGCTTTAAGAATACATTTTAAATTGTATTGCTGGTATGTTAAGATATCTTTGTGACCTTGTATAAACCCTATGCCCCGTCCTGCGCCCCGAGACCCTCAGAGGCATCACTGCTGGTCGTAAAGACCTGCCTGAGGAGAACAGGGTTGCAAAATCTGTCTGTTTTTTTTTTAGGTCAATGTTGTATTATTTGTTTAATTTATTCTTAAATATATGTATTGTATGGTAATAATGAATAAAAACGTAATGTATTGAACACATTCCGAAACAAAACAGATAAGACAGAACTAGACTCAGACATAATACTAATTATTATTGAAACGTTTTGCGCTGTTGCTGCAAAATGGAAACTTTGTTTATTATCTATTCCAACTGGCCACTGGAATCAGATAATTAATATAAGTTGAAGTTCAATTACAGTTTTAAAAATAGTTTAACATTCCTTATTGCTTACTGCTTCAAATTATTTCTCGTATCAACCAATTGGTCTCCATAGAGATTACTACAATTAAAATAGTTGTTAAACTACTGACAAGTTTTCTGAAACCGAGTTTATGAACAATAGAGTAAAGGTCGCTGGTTAAGCCAGGATTAATATATTTGTTGAAGTTTTTATTGTGTGCATAATAAATGTGTTAAATTAATTGAGCAATTATTTAAAAAGTATAATGTTGCAATCTCTATAAAATAAGTAATTACAGTTAAAAAATAGATGTTGTTTTCCATGAGCCTCTCTTTCACAGGCCCACACTTTGAATCATGACACTTCCAAGTCCTAACAGACAGAGATCAGTATCACTTTGTGTTGCAAGCCAAATCTAAGGGTTCTACTCGAGCCCAATTTTAAATACCATAAAGAAAACTATTGAACCCAGCTCAAGCTAAATGTCAAATGTATTTAATTAATGTGCAAGTGTTTTGATTTATTTAAAATGTTCCAGTCTAGTTTCCTTCGAGTTTAGTCTAAGCAACAAATTGTTTTTTATAACATTCTCCCTGCTGTCCCAAATGTTTTAACCTTGGGCAGACAAGCTGTACACACACACACACACACACACACACACACACACACACACACACACACACACACACACACACACACACACACACACACACACACATACTTTGGATGAGTATTCGCCTTATCCACATTGTAAATTGTTGCCTTCATTAGAGTTATTAGTAATTCAAGATTAATTATTAAATTAAATATGGTACGTAAGATAAAATAACTAAAACTTTGACTTGATCATTTTGTTCACAACATTAGACGTGTCCTCTATTCTCTACTAGCATAAGATACGTGTGCATGTTTGGGTGTATTAACACTCCCGTGATGTACCTAATCTTGTTATCCTTTTCATTACGGAGCTGGGAAAATTGTGTATTGATTAGATTCTGATCCGTGCACGTCCAATTTTGACTGACTTTAGTTCTAATGTTAATGTTAATTTGACTTCAACCCATAAGTAATTATTTTAATTAACTCTAAATTTCACATGATGATGGATTAGTGTTCCACATTTTTTCCACTAATTTGTTTTACAATTAGGCCGAAGGTAAAGAGAGACATTGATGACCTTGTGTCCCTTTTGTTGGTACGTGGTTCCATTTTGTCTATGGCCTTGGACGGCTTCACTAAGAGTCACCCAGTTCTGCCCTGCTACAGTCCGGCTGAGTGCAGTCACAGAGATGCTATGGCTGCTCTATGTGACATTAATGGTCTGGTCCGAGAATGGACACCATTTCCTGCTCCCAGAGAGAATGACGCTCCTCAAACTGAACATTACAGCCGTTGATACTGTCTCACGTGGGTCTGCACCCCACCACTGAGCCATGAACTGAAAGCTTGACATCTGCTTTGAACACCTGGAAGCCTCCCTGTCACACCAGCACCAACCCTTGGGCCAGTCAGATGAGACTAACGGCTTCACTTAGGGCATTTGGTTCAGATACATGACTCTCGTTACCACAGAGTGGGTTGTTTTTTTAGGGCTATTCATACTGCTATGCAGAGGATGCCTGTAAGTTGGCAAGCTGTTAAAAGCCCCTACTATTTTCAAATAGGCCTAATGTCAGGGGCCTCTTAATGTCTAGTTCTACATGTATTCACATTATATAGACAATGTTTCCACCTGATAAAACTAAAGGCTGCACGAAAATCAGGCTACAATACAACCATTCTGTTCTGCTCTAACGATTCAATTGATAGATTCTACATCAAAACAATTAGCGTTTATTGTTTCCAATGATAACGTCACCTTAAGTGGAGCAATGCAAACCTGTTTTCAAATGTAAGGTTTTGATTTTCTTTGACATTTCTCAGTAGTGACACCCTCAGACACCCACTATCATTCATGCTATGCCATCAGTAATAACTCAGATGTTAAGGGGATGAAGCCAAATCAGAAGCCCAAATCAGATATGCTTTGTTCTTCAATAAAGATACATTTCCTGCATAATATATGTTTCTCACAATAGTTTTTGTAAGCTGCACACAGGTGATACTGAGTCTTCTTGATTAATAGATTAGAAACTATGCTATGGTTAAATAGACTCCTAAGTTATTATTTCATATGTAACATATGTAAGAAAAGGGGGGGAAGAGTCAATTATATTGAGTAATTTATTTTATATTGGGTAATTTATTTCTCAAACCTATCTTTTATGGAAGAGACAATGTATTTCTGATAAACTAATATTTTATCAAAAGGTAAATGGTGAATTAATATAACATTTAGAATCATTGAGAAGGGGTGATATCCGCAGGGACAAGCTCACCTTTAACTTAAAATAACATTTCTCTGCTTTGGACTGATGAGTATATGAGTCTTGCATGTTATATGACTAACACAAACCTTCAATTGATGCATGTGCATGTGTCAGGAAGGCTCCCAAATTATTCTGAGGGGCCTATCCTATTTTAGTAATTAAATGATAATGTGCTAATCCATTACTTTGAGTTGTCTGCACTCAGGAAAACATCCCTATCAAATGTTAACCCAATAACTAGGACAGCTCTCAAGGCCATGGGTCAGAGAGAGAGGGTTACACTCTCCGGCTGCAGAGGTTACCCCCGGCCACGGGCAAGGAAGCACGAGGTCGTTCGAGATGAGAGGATGCTTCTCTCCACCTTTCTGATAAGATGGGATGCTTCTCTCCACCTTTCTGATAAGATGGGATGCTTCTCTCCACCTTTCTGATAAGAGGGGGTTCTTCTCTTTACCTTTCTGCTCGGTGGGCTCAAGCAGACAACCCTGCAGGACGAGCGAGGGCTTCAGAGGCTTCTATAATACAAGGTTCCATGTTTCTTGGAGGAGCAGATGTCTTCCTAACCTCTCCCATCATGGGGGGACACCTGGATGCGCCACTTGGAATACGCAGTTGCACTGCTCTCAAGCAGATAGCAGAAGGAATGCAGGCAGATGAGCCTCCATTTCACTGGGGGGATCAACTACAGTGTTCACTGAATGAGCCACACAAAAGCAGAGCAATTGGGGGGGGTTGAAATATGGCGCTCTGATGAAGATGAGTTTGAGCCAATCAGCACCTCAGTACTAATCTACAGTATCAGGATGCCTTTACACACCAGACACTCTGTGTCATAAAGGGAGAAGGAGAACGAGTCAGGATGACTGACGGACATTTTCTTCCAGCTCTCGTACAAAGATGAACTTTGAATTGAATAGATGTTTACAGATGTACAATTAATGATTGTTTTTATATTTACAATGACCAGACATGTGTTAAATAGTGGTGATAACAATATTTTGTCAGATCAGATTACACTTTCGCACTAAACAAAATAAATAAATATTCTCAGATCATAAGGTATTGAATAATAAGGTATTTCTACTATTATCACAGATAATGTTAATATCCTTAGTCACCCAGCAATCAGGCTTAACAACACTACTCTTCAATGTATTACCCATGCAGAGACAGACCTAAAATGATGCTTCAAGTACTGGATTAATTTCAGTGTTGGCCCAAAACAAATATGTATAATAAGTCATATAACAATTATGTAGCATATTTGATCCTCTAATTAGAGAAGTATAATTTAAAGAAATTGATATTCTATATTCAACATTAGATAAACACAGAAGAACCATAAGTAGATTTTCAGGTAAGTATGGCTAATAAGAATAATTAATGGCATTAATTTGGTACAGATCAGTGGTAGCATTTACAAATGTATGAATTAAAGTTTTAGGAATGCTTAATCCTTCCTTTCCAGGTTTTTACAAAAGTCTTTGAATATTTGCCTAACTTTTCCTTTTCAGATTGTTAAACATTTTGAGAATTGTTTACGATTTCCCTTCAGATTTTGAAATGACATAATGATTGATAGTTCAAGTAATGTAATTCTGTTATCATGCCATAGTCTCTTGATTTAAGCTTAATGAAGATAAACGTAAATATAATCCTAAATTGTTGACACTGCAATTAAAGTGTAGCAGCAGCTTGATTGTCCCTTTTTCTTTGTTAACCGTTTCACATCATGACTTAACAGTTTCAGATGATTATAGAACAATATCAGTCTTTACACATTACATTACATTACATTGCATTTAGCTGACGCTTTTATCCAAAGCGACTTACGATAAGTACATTCGACCAGGAAGACACAACCTTGAAGAAAACAGAATCATATAAGTATATCAGGTTTCATAGAGCCAAACATTTCAAGTGCTACTCAACTGGCTTTAGGTAATCCAGTCCTTTATTAGTATAAAAGTGCTTCGTTAATCGTTCTAACGCTCGAAGTGGAGTCGAAAGAGATGAGTTTTCAGTTTGCGCCGGAAGATGTGCAAGCTATCTGCCGTCCTGATGTCAATGGGGAGCTCATTCCACCATCTTGGAGCCAGGACAGCAAACCCACGTGTTTTCGCCGATGGGAACTTGGGTCCCCCTCGCAGCGAGGGCGCAACGAGTCGTTTGGCTGATGCAGAGCGTAGTGCACGCGCTGGGGTGTACGGTTTAACCATGTCCTGGATGTAGGAAGGGCCAGATCCATTCGCAGCACGGTAAGCAAGTACCAGTGTCTTGAAGTGGATTCTAGCAGTTACCGGAAGCCAGTGAAGGGAGCGGAGGAGCGGAGTGGTGTGGGAGAATTTAGGAAGATTGAAAACCAGACGAGCCGCTGCATTCTGGATGAGCTGCAGAGGTCGGATGGCACATGCAGGTAGGCCAGCCAGGAGGGAGTTGCAGTAGTCTAGGCGTGAGATGACGAGAGCCTGGACCAGAACCTGAGTCGCTTTCTGAGTCAGCTGGGGACGTATCTTCCTGATGTTGTAAAGCGTGTATCTGCAGCAACGGGTTGTAGCAGCGATGTTTGCAGTGAAGGACAGGTTGTTATCTAGGGTCACACCCAGATTCCTTGCAGTCTGAGTCGGGGAAACAACTGAGGTGCCGATGTTGATTGTCAGGTCAAGAGTTGGACAATCTTTTCCCGGGAGGAAGAGCAGCTCAGTCTTGTCAAGGTTGAGCTTGAGGTGGTGAGCAGACATCCACTGAGAGATGTCAGCTAGACAAGCAGAGATGCGTGCGACGACCTGGGTCTCTGAGCGGGGAAAGGACAGAATTAATTGGGTGTCGTCAGCGTAGCAGTGGTAAGAAAAACCATGCGGGCTAATGACTGATCCGAGCGAGTTTGTGTACAAGGAGAAGAGGAGGGGACCAAGAACAGAGCCCTGAGGGACCCCCGTAGTTAATTGACAAGGGTCGGACTCAGACCCTCTCCAAGTCACCCTGTAGGTACGGTCTTTTAGGTATGAGGTGAGGAGGGAAAGTGCAGAGCCTGAAACTCCAAGTTTTTGGAGAGTGCGAAGGAGGATCTGATGATTCACCGTGTCGAATGCAGCAGACAGGTCCAACAGGATGATGACAGAGGAGAGGGATGCAGTTTTGGCAGTGTGCAGTTCCTCCGTGACAGCAATGAGAGCAGTTTCTGTGGAGTGACCTGCCTTGAAACCAGACTGGTGCGGATCCAGAAGGTTGTTCTGATTGAGATAACAGGAGAGTTGTTTAAAGACAGCGCGTTCAAGTGATTTAGACAGGAACGGGAGGAGAGAGACAGGCCTGTAGTTTATAACATCAGACGGGTTGAGAGTGGGTTTCTTTAGGAGAGGGTTTACTCTTGCCTCCTTGAGACTGTTTGGAAAGTGACCAGAAGTTAGAGAAGTGTTGATGAAATGGGTGAGAAACGGTAGAATATCAGGAGCGATAGTCTGAAGGAGGTTTGAAGGGATAGGGTCCAGAGGACAGGTGGTAGGGCGGGCAGAAGTAATGAGGGTAAGAACCTCACTTGGAGAGAGAGGGGAAAAGGAGGTTAGTGTGTTGGTGGAAGGAAGGTCTGGTGACCCAGCGGTGAGTAAAGGTGAGTCAGAAAAAGAAGAGCGAATATCATTAACCTTTTTTTCAAAGTGGGTAACAAAGTCGCTTGACAGAAGTGAGGAGGGGGGAGGAGCTTTTGGAGGGTCCAAGAGGGTGGAGAAGATGGAAAATAGTTTTTTAGGATTGGAATAGGAAGATTGGATCACACATCATAACAATTGAACAGTTTCAAAGTTTCTCTTTCTTTCCCTCTTATATTGCAGTCCCTCACTCACTTTGTTTTGTTCAGTGCGAGAATTGAGCTTGAGCTTGTCCTGCCAGGAGTTTGTAAATCTGGGCTGAAATTGAGTCAGGGCCATTCTCATACACACATGCAGGTGCTCATTGGTTACAGTGATGCAAACACAGGTATGGTGAAAAAAGAGAAAACTATTCGAAGCAGAACAAAAACAGCGTAATATACCATCTGACAAAGGCCTGTGCTATAATGCTTCAATTAACTGCTATTCTTTATAATATACTCAGATCAATAGGAGACAGAGATGTTAACTTATAAATCAAGGGTTTTTATTATTATTTACAGCAGGGGTGGGGAACCTTTTTCCTTTCAATTTTTACAACATCCTCCGAGGGTCGTACAAATGATTGAACTCAACCTTTGCTTAAAAAAACTAAAATCACAGCCCATTCATTTGGCCTTTCTTTCATGCTGTGCAAAGAAAAAGCAACCTCTTAATCCCGATATCTCACCATGACTCACGTATGCATGCATGTGCACGGTGTGGCATGACCACCAAAACAGAAAGATATGGACACAAGATGTGTGCAAATGTATTTAGTATCCTATCCATGTGAACATGATTTAAGTGGGGGGGGGGGGGACCTAACCTCCTCTAGGGGGGTCCGGGGGCATGCTCCCCCGGGAAGATTAAAGTTAAAAGCATCAATCTAGTACACTTTGAGAGCAACATTAAGAGATCTATGGATACATCTCTCAACACCCATATGAAACAGAACTGTAAGCATATTTTTCTTTTTGGATATTTTACAAATCACTCCCATTTTAAACTCTATTCTTGTTATTGTTAACATCTTTTTTGTTACTGTCATATAGTATTTTATACCTGTTTTTCATTTAGTCTCATTAATAACTATAATGATCATATCAAGGTGTGCCTTAACCTCACTGAGCTGAGGTTATTTGAGCCTCTCAGGAGATAGCTCTCTTCCACCTGGTTGTAGAAAAGCTCTTTAAATTCGTTAGCATAGCTAGCTAACCAGATGCTAATAGCAACAGATCGCCACTGTGCTTACAACTAAAGACACAGCCACGCAAACACTGCGGCATGTGTACGGCTCCTTATGGGTATTGCAATATTTTAAGGGCTGGAGCGGCGTTCCGGTGCTCTCTGTCAGAACTCCTTTCAGACGAGACATATACCACGTGAAGACACGTTACGCTCGTGTTGTGTTCAAGGAACCTGTCCTTGGCCAGGAAAAACAGGTACTCACTTGTTTAATTATTTTTGCGGTCTAGATTTCTTCTTCTTTTTTGAAGTGAGAAGTTGTCCGTCAGTCGGACTGACGGACGGACTCCCTCCCCCCCACCCCTAAAACGAAAACTCTTCGGTTCTCCACGAATTACGCAAGTCACCCAAATCAGCGTTAAAAAAGCGGGAGGCACCGAAAAATCCCCTATTAATGTATTGATTATAGCTCCGGGTCCGTATAGGTCGGCGTCTGGGTCCGGATCCGGACCGCGGTCCGCCTGTTGCCGACCCCTGTCTTAAACCATAGTTCGATCTCTCATGATCCTGATTTATTGACGCCTTGACTAAATGTTTGCCTTGAAGTAAATATTTGAGCTGCAAGCTAGTCTTTATTTTGTAGAAAATGAAATTAACTAACGAGTAAATGATAAAAGGTATTTGTTTTAAAATGTTTATGTTATTATGTATCTGTGATTATATGTGATTATAACCCTATGTTCATTATCGTGCTTTTGAAAAGATGCTCCAAACACTGATGAGAGATAATTGTTATGATTGTGATTGACTGTTTCAATCTGAAATGTTTTATTCATGTGAATATTTGCAACATTGTGTAGAATGCCTACACCCTTTCTGAAGAACCTTATTTATTAGGGTACTGAACAAATTATTATTAGAATAGGTTTTTTTAGGTTATCAAAATTGATAAAAAGAGAAGACTGTTAGGGAATAATTCGCCTAGGTATTCAACCTTTGACACAGTTCATAATGTTCTCCTCTCACTGTCTCCTTTCCCATGGCATATGTCTACGGCCTTGGGTATTGCTGCTATCTCTCTTAAGGAGGAGCAGCTTGGGCACATTGTTGTTGCCAGTCTGTGACAGAGCACAAGCCGCCATGAGGTAATTTACTGTTCAGGGACGAAGGTTCCCTGGCGCGCATTATTTTCTATGGACGAGAGCTCTAGTTAGATTCAGGGTCCATAATTGTTTAGTCTCACTGATGAAGAATGTTGATTATTACATTACATTACATTACATTGCATTTAGCTGACGCTTTTATCCAAAGCGACTTACAATAAGTACATTCGACCAGGAAGACACAACCTTGAAGAAAACAGAATCCTATAAGTACATCAGGTTTCATAGAGCCAAACATTTCAAGTGCTACTCAACTGGCTTTAGGTAAGCCAGTCCTTTATTAGTATAAAAGTTCTTCGTTAATAGTTCTAACGCTCGAAGTGGAGTCGAAAGAGATGAGTTTTCAGTTTGCGCCGGAAGATGTGCAAGCTATCTGCCGTCCTGATGTCAATGGGGAGCTCATTCCACCATCTTGGAGCCAGGACAGCAAACCCACGTGTTTTCGCCGATGGGAACTTGGGTCCCCCTCGCAGCGAGGGCGCAACGAGTCGTTTGGCTGATGCAGAGCGTAGTGCACGCGCTGGGGTGTACGGTTTAACCATGTCCTGGATGTAGGAAGGGCCAGATCCATTCGCAGCATGGTAAGCAAGTACCAGTGTCTTGAAGTGGATTCTAGCAGTTACCGGAAGCCAGTGAAGGGAGCGGAGGAGCGGAGTGGTGTGGGAGAATTTAGGAAGGTTGAAGACCAGACGAGCCGCTGCATTCTGGATGAGCTGCAGAGGTCGGATGGCACATGCAGGTAGACCAGCCAGGTGGGAGTTGCAGTAGTCTAGGCGTGAGATGACGAGAGCCTGGACCAGAACCTGAGTCGCTTTCTGAGTCAGCTGGGGACGTATCTTCCTGATGTTGTAAAGCGTGTATCTGCAGCAACGGGTTGTAGCAGCGATGTTTGCAGTGAAGGACAGGTTGTTATCTAGGGTCACACCCAGATTCCTTGCAGTCTGAGTCGGGGAAACAACTGAGGTGCCGATGTTGATTGTTAGGTCAAGAGTGGGACAATCTTTTCCCGGGAGGAAGAGCAGCTCAGTCTTGTCAAGGTTGAGCTTGAGGTGGTGAGCAGACATCCACTGAGAGATTTCAGACAAGCAGAGATGCGTGCAACGACCTGGGTCTCTGAGCGGGGAAAGGACAGAATTAATTGGGTGTCGTCAGCGTAGCAGTGGTAAGAAAAACCATGCAGGCTAATGACTGATCCCAGCGAGTTTGTGTACAGGGAGAAGAGGAGGGGACCAAGAACAGAGCCCTGAGGGACCCCCGTAGTTAATTGACAAGGGTCGGACTCAGACCCTCTCCAAGTCACCCTGTAGGTACGGTCTTTGAGGTATGAGGTGAGGAGGGAAAGTGCAGAGCCTGAAACTCCAAGTTTTTGGAGAGTGCGAAGGAGGATCTGATGATTCACCGTGTCGAATGCAGCAGACAGGTCCAACAGGAAGATGACAGAGGAGAGGGATGCAGTTTTGGCAGTGTGCAGTTCCTCCGTGACAGCAATGAGAGCAGTTTCTGTGGAGTGACCTGCCTTGAAACCAGACTGGTGCGGATCCAGAAGGTTGTTCTGATTGAGATAACAGGAGAGTTGTTTAAAGACAGCGCGTTCAAGTGATTTAGACAGGAACGGGAGGAGAGAGACAGGCCTGTAGTTTATAACATCAGACGGGTTGAGAGTGGGTTTCTTTAGGAGAGGGTTTACTCTTGCCTCCTTGAGACTGTTTGGAAAGTGACCAGAAGTTAGAGAAGTGTTGATGAAATGGGTGAGAAACGGTAGAATATCAGGAGCGATAGTCTGAAGGAGGTTTGAAGGGATAGGGTCCAGAGGACAGGTGGTAGGGCGGGCAGAGGTAATGAGGGTAAGAACCTCACTTGGAGAGAGAGGGGAAAAGGAGGTAAGTGTGTTGGTGGAAGGAAGGTCTGGTGACCCAGCGGTGAGTAAAGGTGAGTCAGAAAAAGAAGAGCGAATATCATCAACCTTTTTTTCAAAGTGGGTAACAAAGTCGCTTGACAGAAGTGAGGAGGGGGGAGGAGCTTTTGGAGGGTCCAAGAGGGTGGAGAAGATGGAAAATAGTTTTTTAGGATTGGAATAGGAAGATTGGATCTTATCTTGAAAGAAAGTGCTTTTTGCCTGAGAGATCGAAGCAGAGAAAGAGGAGAGGAGAGCTTGATAGGTTAGGAGGTCGTCACGGTGTTTGGATTTCCACCATTTCCGCTCTGCTGCCCTAAGGACGGTTCTATTAGCACGCAGTGCATCATTTAGCCAGGGAGCAGGAGGGGACTGACGAGCCTGCCGAGATGTGAGAGGACAGAGTGAGTCCAGAGTGGATGAGAGAGTAGAGAGGAGAGTTTCTGCAGCAGAGTTTGGAGGCAGGAGTTGGAACGAATCAGAGGAAGGGAGGGCTGAGAGCACCGACGAGGCAAAGGTAGAGGGGGAGAGGGAGCGAAGGTTACGGCGGACAAGTGCAGGATGGGAAGAGATTAGATTGTTATGTTTGGAAAGGGATAGAGATAATGAAATGAAGAAGTGATCGGATGTGTGGAGCGGGTTTACAGAGAGGTTAGAAGTAGCGCAGTTCCTTGAGAATATGAGATCAAGGACATTGCCAGCTTTATGAGTCGGTGGGGACGGAGACAGTGAGAAAGCAAAGGCGGTTAACAGAGATGTTAGTTCGTCTATCTTCCCTGTCTGGAGGTTGAAGTCTCCGAGAAGTACAGTGGGAGGGCCAGTTTCAGGGATGAGTGAGAGGAGATTATCTAATTCCTCCAAGAAGTCCCCCAAGGCGCCTGGTGGACGGTAGAGAACAACAATGGTTAACTGTATAGGATGGGTTACTGTGACGGCATGGAATTCAAAGGTGGAAGGAGTGAAGTTAGGTAGCTTGAAGAGGGAAAAGCTCCATTTGGGAGAGAGCAGGAGACCAGTGCCACCTCCTCTGCCAGTGGGTCTGGGTGTATGGGAGAAGGAATATGCAGTGGAGAGAGCTGCTGGGGTGGATGTGTTGGATGGAGTAATCCAGGTCTCAGTGAGAGCAAGGAAATCCAGAGACTGCAGGGAGGCGTAGCCAGAGATGAAGTCAGCCTTAGGGAAAGCTGACTGGCAATTCCACAGGCCACCAGAAACTAGATGTTGGATCTCAGTGGAGCACGTGGGATAGACGAGAGCAGGCCGGTTATATCGATTAGGAGATACACGGGGCCAGTGATAATTGCGAGAAGACACATGAACAGGAATGGAGAAAATACACATGATTATAGCATGAGGGGCTAGAAAACTAAAGAAAAGAGAAATAAGACACCATCTCAATCAGAGTAGGATTTGCCTCCTCTTTGCCTCCCTCGTGACTCCCGCAGGACTCCAATGTCTTTGTCAGTCTTAGTCCCGCAGGACTCCAATGTCTTTGTCAGTCTACGGCTGTCTGACGCTGAAGCTGACGCTCCAGGAAAGACCTACCCAAAATGGACGCCTGATTGCTCAGTTCTCACAGCTGTAGGGCCACGGCCCTCTAATTAGTTAACTATCTACAGCTGATGGGCGACAATAGACTGGCCCTGCCTATATTAATGCAGGCTTGAGTGCTGAGACCTGTAAAGCAGGTTTCGCCTGAGCAGATCTGAGATTTAAAATCTCTCAAACGCGATTTAGCCGTTTAAGCTACAATAACAATTTATACAGAGTCGAATAAATGAAACAGAGAAGTCTAATTAAACAAGAATATAACTTACAGTGGTTGCTGCGTCAATAGGTAATGTCGTCACCGGGTCCAGATGCACACTGAGTTCATCAGATTTTAAATGCGGTATTTAAATGCTTTTTAAGGTAAAAAATGACTGAGTCACGCGGTTGTACTTCACGCTATCAATAGACTGTCCCTGCCTATATTAATGCAGGCTTGAGTGCTGAGACCTGTAAAGCAGGTTTCGCCTGAGCAGATCTGAGATTTAAAATCTCTCAAACGCGATTTAGCCGTTTAAGCCGTATTACACTCCGAACTAGTTAAAACCTCGAGCTACAGAAGGAGTTCTTCAGAATTGGTTTGGCAACCACTGTGTAAACTCGTGACACACCACCTGTCTTGTCAACTCTCCGGCCGAAACTCCAAATAAACCATCAGTGTTTGACATCAAAGCTCCAGCTCATCCCGTGTCTCCTTCATGAGTCGGTGACTCCCACTGCATTGCTACACAGAAGTTTCCTCCACATATATAGTATATAAGTGTTTTTGTTTTTCATTTTATTGCTCGAAGTGGAGTCGAAAGAGATGAGTTTTCAATCTGCGCCGGAAGGTGTGTAAGCTTTCTGCTGTCCTGATGTCAATGGGGAGCCCATTCCACCATTTTGGAGCCAGGATAGCAAACCGACGTGTTTTTGCTGATGGGAACTTGGGTCCCCCTCACGGTGCGGGTGCAGCGAGCCGTTTGGCTGATGCAGAGCGGAGTGCACGTGCTGGGATGTATGGTTTAACTATGTCCTGGATATAGGAAGGGCCAGAACCATTCACAGCATGGTACGCAAGTACCAGTGTCTTGATATGAGAGGCCGTCTAGCTCACAACTCATACTTGGTCTTACAAACAATATCAGAATCTCACCACCAGACTCTTTCACACACAGTATCATAACGTCTTTAACGTAGTGTCATTCCTTCCTTCATTTACTATCATACTATCATACATAAATAACTATTCTCTCTCACACACAAAAACAAAATGTAAAGGCACCATCATACTCTCGTACACCACTATCGTCTTTCACAAACAACTATAATCTAATAGAACATTATAATAGTGTATGTGAAAGAGGATAGTAGTATGTGTGTAATCGGTAAACAATAGGCATATGTAAGACATAATAATAACCTATATAAGAGGGAATAGTATTTCATGTTAATAACAATAGTCATATATGTAAAACAGAATAGCAGTGAATGAAAGGCCGAATAATAGCTTATATGAATGACTATAGGTGTATAAACCTATTATATGTGTATAAAACTGAATGATGGGGTGTGTGGCACTGTGTGCATAAGAATAGTTATGAGTGTGAGAGAGTATGATTGAAAAGGAAGTGAGTTTCATTGAAAAGGAAGTTGGACTCAATTCTCAGTTCCTGATTGGCTCTACATTTTTCGTTTGACGGACACCGCCCGCAGTAGACTAGTACTAATTTTTCCTATTGTTACGTGCTCCCCTCCTTGTTGTCTTTTTGTGTCTTTGTATTTGTATTTATTTATAGAAGGACCATGCATACAAACACATTAATCTCAGCAAAGAGAAGAGATGCCAGATTATAGCTAATAGATCATTTCCATCTGTGGTCCTCAGGCAGGTGCACCTGGTCTGCCCCTGGCTCCGCCTCTGCCCAGGTGTTCCTAATTCCACTCAGCCGGGTTATAAGGAAAAACTGGTCTCGCTATACCCTCACGCCGGGAGACACTCTTCTTTTGATTATCTCTCTGCTACTTTTGAGCTGTAGACCGTGTATCTTCTGATGTTTTTATGTTTAGCCTGGAGGACCTGAGGCCTGTACTACGAAGCTAGTTCAACCTAACCTGGATATGTTTGAGTTAGCCGGTTGGCCTAATCCAAAACATACGCGCTCTCGCTAAACTGTACTACGATGCGGGTTATCAAGTGGATCGCTCAAACCAGCCGTGTCCTATCTAGTTAGGTGCGCGTTCACATGAAAGTATTTGGAGCATTCGACCAATCACAAACATGGACAAGCGTACTGACAGCGCAGCGCGTCATACTTCCTGAATGAAAAGTCAACTATAATATTAGACATATGAAGAAGTTAAACTTTAAACATCCATGACTTAAACACTTTATCCAGGATAAAAGCCACATAGTTGCACCTGCAAGGTGAATACAGCTGGTAAAATAACAAGTGTTTGAATGCATACATTAACAGGTTTATGATATCACGTATCTAAGACACGATCTGACTTTAATTACATTTGACTCGAGTGTTTCGTCAACTTAATATGTTGCTTAAAATAATACTTCTGCATACAGTATGTGACATTGTGAGTGTTGCACAGCCAGATACGGCTCAAGAAGCTGACTCAGATAAGGACATATATGATACATTATGATGTGATATGCCGCGGACTGTACTGTTACTTTGATCCGGTATACTTATGTTGTGGCAGATATTTAATTAAGCTTTCTTAACGCTAATGTTATAATAGTCAGATTGCTCTGAAGATGGGAGGTGATATGGCCCCAAGCCTGTTTTTCAGGTTTCAGGCTCGAAAATGACATTCCCAGAACAAATGACCATATCTTCCTTTCTAAAAGGGTTAAATTAATAATCTTTTTTCTCAGCGTAATGATAAACCTGTGAGTTGGATGTAGAAAAGTCAGAATCAATATAGATGTTTTTTATTTTAAAGAAAATTCAGATTGAATATGGTAAAAAACTGTAAATTATAGTGTCCTTCCAAAAAATATGTTTTACTTATAGTGAAAACTAACCTTGGATGATGGGTTAGTAGACTAAAAGCTTTAGGAATCCAAAGTACAACATATAATACGT
Organism: Gymnodraco acuticeps; assembly: GCF_902827175.1. Classification (NCBI taxonomy): domain Eukaryota; kingdom Metazoa; phylum Chordata; class Actinopteri; order Perciformes; family Bathydraconidae; genus Gymnodraco; species Gymnodraco acuticeps. The sequence continues at coordinate 1,258,606 of NW_022990947.1, forward strand.
ACCCTGTATCAAGATTGATGCAAAATAAGTGATATTTGACCTTTTTAGACAGATTTAGCAAAAAAACCCTCTTCTGGGGCCATTTGGGTGGATTTTTCATATCTCTGGCCCCCCTTGTTCGATTTTGACATGTGACATCTCTTTCTGACCGTTAGAGCCAATAGAATCCAAGGGAAATCGTCCCGCACACACTCATGTTAAAAAAAAATGGTGGCCTCTCTGCGCATTCTAGCTGGCAGGAGAGGGGGGAAATATTGCTGCTCTGATATCAAGCAACGGAAAAGCTGTTTTATTGCTTATGGATTATCAGAACATTTCAAAGGGGACGCAGTCACATTGGATTAACCTATGGATTAACTACACCATCGTTTTTTATCGTTTTAATGCCATTGAAGACCAGTTTAGACCAGACAAAGACGAAGGTATGCCATGTTAGCGTTATGGGCTACATAGCGCCACTTGTTTTGATGTACGTTTTTGTTGATAACGAGTTTGTATCTCAGTGTTGAGGTGGGCACCGTTAGATTCTGTGATTCTCCTTGCGATCATAAACAATGTGTTGGATGTTGAAGTAAATTGAAGTAAAGTGTTACAGCAGAAGGTTTAATACAGCGTATTTCTGGTAGATTCATTTTATTATGTCACCTGATATATAAGAAGTGTGTTTTTATATATTCATGTGTGTACTTAATTACTTTGTATTTAATAGTAGCAGTTTATATGAACAAGAAGCTGGAGTTATGAGAAGTGAAAACGTTTGTATTTGGAGTAAGATGTGAGCCAAGGAGATGTCCTTATTTGGAGACAGCTCAGATCTCTGGAATGCTGCAGGGTAAAAATGAGTGTGCGGTCTCTATATATGTTTATGTAAAAGTTCTACTATTTCACTGCTTGAGAGCAGAGGTAATGTTTTCCTCGTTATTATTGATATTAAAGTAATTTACATATATTGCTTGTATTAGTCAACCATAAACAACTATATCTTAGACTTATCTTAAAAATGCCAAGGGTGTGTGGAGCTGGGTGTATTGAACTGATGGGGGAGGGGGCCGGAGAGAGGGAAGTCTCTGCAGAATGTGTGTGTGTGTGCAAGCTACTACAAGATAACAAACTTGTTATTCGGAGCAGGTTCGTGCCGGACACCAAATGTGTCTGTATTACCTCAAATGTTAAGAGACTCTTGTTTCCGGGTCCTCGGTTGGCTCGCGCTGATTTGCTGCGACAGGCTGTCGTTTTTATATCTCCCAATAGATGACTTGTAGAGGAGGAGCAGCCAACACAACTCCTCCCCGTTGTTATTCATATCTCCTGTTGGGTCTGGGTGTTCGGCCTCTTTTTTTCCTGCTGCCAAGACCGGAAGATCTAAACAGCACGCGAACCAGAGCAGGAGTACTTCTGTGTATTGTATTCTTACCTTTTACCATTAAAACAGATTATTGTTTAACCCTTTATCTGGTGCTTTGAATTCCTTCCTTTTATGATTTAACCAAGCTCATCAAAAGGACATGCGGAGCCGAGGTGGGTTTCAGACCACTCCTTGCTCCAACAATGTGCACCTAGGATAAGTAATAAGGGAGCTAGGAGTGATTATCAGTGCAGTAATAGGTTAGCATTTTTCGCTCAGGGGTCATTTAGATGCTTCTTATGAGACTTGTGTTTTGTTTTGGTAAAAATGGTTTGTATCGTCAGTTAGCTGATATTATTCCCGTTAATCTGGTATAACACATTAATAGGTTCTTAAATATTAAGATCCCCTGAAACACAGTGTTGTGAACAGTGGCGAGCCGTCAGGGCCCTCTAGGCCCTCTGTGAGGGCCTAAGATATTCTAAAAAATAATATTTGAAAACATTAAAAAAAAACATTTTTTTTTAAATATTATTTTTTATATTTTTGTTGTTACATTTTTCATTAGTTTTACCAAAATAACTTGATTTAATTGTATTTAAAATAACATTTCCAAATAAATAACTCCTTCGAATCTGCCTGTTCAGTTTCTGTTGGAATGTGAAGGGTTAAATGCCGTCTCTGCGAGTTCTCATTCATAACACTCCGTTCGATGTCTCACTATGGGATGCGCCTCATCCCGGAGCAAACAGAAGCATCAATCTCATTACGCCAATCCTGATTGGCTGGTGATCTTGACGTCAGCGTCAGGGAATCCACCCCCTATAAGTAGCTTGCGCTACGTCGCATGCGTCATTCAAACACCTCTTCTCGCTTCAGAGCACATCTCGATGGTAGCCGGGCTAGCTTAACAGTCCACAGACTGAACCCAAAGCTAACTTTCGGTCGACGGGCGCTCGCCGGCTACTCTTCTGCTTCGCAAGAAGACTGTTAATGCTAACACACCAGTTAGTATTACAATCGACCTCGCCGTTTCTTTCCTCGGAAATTAAGGTAAGGTTTTGATTTTTTCAAGCTAGCAACACACCTGTTGCTAGCTTGCTTTCCCTCACTACCGACACCACGGTAGCGAGGCTACGTACCTGTTACGAGCGGATCCTCTCCACGCCACGCGGCAAACAAGATGGACACCTCTCTCCCTCACACCAGAGGAGTCAGGGACTCTGAGTCTCGGCTCTGCGGCTGCGGGTTGAAAATATCAGGCACAGACTCACACCAGGTCTGCTCGTCCTGCCTCGGGCTGGAACACGCCCAGGAGGCTATTGCCAACCCTGGCTCGTGCGGGCATTGTGCCCGCTTCACCGTAAAGAGCCTCCGCCGACGGTTAGCACGCCAAGCTAGCTTGGCGGGACAGGACCCCTTCATGTCCGCTGATTTGCTGGCTGACAATCAAGACGCGGGGGCGTCCGCCGCAGAGATTGAGCCCCGCACTGTGTCGGTCTGGGGCTCATTAACAGCAGCAGCTGCGGAACCGGAGTCCTGCGCCGTGTCAGGCTGGGACCCGGTGGCGGCAAGAGACGCGAGAACGGAGCCCCACGCTTTACCAAGCTGGGGCTCACGGCTGGACCTCACGATGGTTTCGCCCGCGGAAGATGTCCTGGAATTGGATTATATGGAGGATGAAGAGGGTGCCTCTGAGTTCCTCCTGTCTGATTCGGATGAGCAAGAAGACGATATCTTCGTGTCATCGGCTCAGGCTGCAAAGCCGGGAGCGATGGCTGCTCTCCCGGGCAATAGCACACCAGCTTCGCCCTGTCTGAGCATGGACCTGCAGGCCGTGTGTCAGCGTGCCGCATCCAGACTAGACATACCGTGGCCCGAAATGGCCAAGGAGACCTCCAGGTCCCGCTACGAGGGAAAACATTTTCCCCAAGCAACGAGGACAAAGAGGCAACTCCTTCCTGTCTTCCCGGAGATGTTGGATGAGGTGTCGGTTTCGTGGAGAGACCGGCCCTTTAGCAACAAGGCCCCAATCCAGGGTGCCTCCTCCCTAGACTGTGACGGTGTGGAGAGGCTCGGCCTGCTCCGCATACCGCCTATGGAACCGCTGGTGGCAGCCCACCTCCTACCGAGGCTGGTCCCGTCACCAAGCAGGAACCCCACGCTGCCAGCGAAGGCGGACCGATTCCAGTCGACCATGACTGAACGGTCCTACAGAGCCGCAGCGTTGTCCGCCAGTGCTTTGAACGTTTCCTCGCTGCTAACCGCATACCAAGCGGAGCTCTGCGAGGATCTGTCAAGCAATCCTGGACCGGCCGTTCTGGACGAGATGGCCGCGATCACAGACATATGTCTCCGTGTTCAACGCTGCGCCGTCCAGGCCATGGGCAAGAAAATGGGGATCATGGTGGTGCAGGAAAGAGCTAGATGGCTCAACCTCACCAACCTCCCAGACCGGGAAAAGGAGGATGTGCTAGACATGCCCATTCTTCCCGAGGGGATTTTCTGCTCCGCTCTCGCCTCCATGCAGAGGAGATGCGAGTCGAAAAAGAAGGAGGACGAGGCCCTCCACCTCTGTCTCCCTCGAAGGGTCCAGCCGCTGCCTTCACAGCGGCAGTCCTTCGCCCAAGCTGCCTCGAACACTGCTCGGTTCAAAGTACCAAAACAGCAGAGGTCGCAGCCTGCCCCGAGTCCCCAGCCCAGGCAGGAGACGAGGGCGAGTTGGCCTAGAAAATCTCCGGTTCCGGCTGCAGCCCAGGCGCAGCCAACCCAGAATTTCGGCCAGCAGTCGAGGAAGAAGAAGCGGGCGGCCTGACAGCCCCCCCTTCTCCCCTCTGTGACAGAGCTGGAAGTCCACGGTTCCCCAGCTCTAGATGTGTTCCCGCTGCCTCGAGAGATGCCTCAACGCCATCCTCAAGTCCACAAAAAAAAAAAACATGTCATAATATTGTTGTTGTTTCTCACATAAACCATTTTCCGCTGACGCATCCAGGCTTCAGGCCAAGGGCGCAGCTCAAAAAAATTAAAAGAAAAACAATAAAAACAATAAACAGTCCGTCAACTGTTCCCCTTCTGAGAGCAGCTACGGCCTCTCTCAAAAGGCGGATAATAGACGGGTCTGTGAAGGCACCACCGTCACGCGCATGCGCAGTGCCGGCTGGGGTTGTGAAGGCACCACCGTTACGTGCATGCGCAGTGTCGGTGGGGATTGTCGAAATGGGGTACCACCGTGTTCAGACACTAGAGGGCCCCATAACACAACAAATAGAGACTCAGAGGGTAAGAGACTTGACATCTCCACTGGCTCTAAGGAGCATGCAGTGGAAGATGCTCACAACATCTGCTTGGGTTTTCAAGACAGTAACACGGGGCTACAGACTCCAATTCGCTGTCACCCCCCCTCGCTTCTCGGGCATTCTGTATTCACAAGCCCGAGGAGAGTCAGCCCATATTCTAGAGAGAGAGATCCTCTCACTTCTAGAAAAGAGGGCTATATAGTACCCGCCGAGCAGAGTCAGAGCGGCTTTTATTCCAAGTATTTCCTCGTTCCCAAACGGACTGCGGTCAACTCAGCCGTCTCTCGCATTTGCTTGGTCAAATGAGCAGTGCTTCATTTTTGAGTGCGTGATTAATAGCGTCTTTACGGTAATCGCCGAGAAGTGGCGCTGACGATAGTAAAAGTGCTTATGCTATATTTGATCAATCAATCAATGATATTTGATGAGGGATCAAATTATTTTTAGCCATAAGTTCTTAATAAAATTGGTACTGTTGGACTCAGTACATGTTAGACTACTACCACAAATACAATCAAGTACTTTTACTGTGTACTTTTTGAGTAATACTCTGTCAAACTCCCCTCCAGAGTACAATAATGCATGTTTTCTGCCCTCTTTGATGAGAGATACAATCATTTTTTGCAATGAGTTCTTAATAAAATCGGTTATGCTGAATTCTGTACTACTTGGACTACTACCACGAGTACAATCAAGCACTTTTACTGTGTACTTTTTAAGTAATACTTGTTTAAACTCCTGTCCTGAGTACACAAAAGAATGTATTCTGCTATCTTTGATGAGAGATAAAATGATTTTTTGCAATAAGTTCTTAGTGAAATTGGTACTGTTGGATTCAGTACTACTTGGATTAGTAGCAGAAGTACAATCAAGTATTTTTACTGTGTACTTTTTGAGTAATCCTTTGTCAAACTCCACCCCTGAGTACAATAATGCATGTTTTCTGCCATCTTTGATGAGAGATAAAAGGATTTTGTGCAATAAGTTCTTAATGAAATTGGTACTGTTGGATTCAGTACTACTTGGACTACTACTAAAAGTACAATCAAGTACTTTTACTGTGTACTTTTTGAGTAATCCCCTGTCAAACTCCCCTCCAGAGTACAATAATGCATGTTTTCTGCTATCTTTGATGAGAGATAAAATGATTTTGTGCAATAAGTTCTTAATGAAATTGGTACTGTTGGATTCAGTACTACTTGGACTACGTCTAAAAGTACAATCAAGTACTTTTACTGTGTACTTTTTAAGTAATACTTGTTTAAACTCCTGTCCTGAGTACACAAAATAATGTATTCTGCTATCTTTGATGAGAGATAAAATGATTTTTTGCAATAAGTTCTTAGTGAAATTGGTACTGTTGGATTCAGTACTACTTGGACTACTAGCACAAGTACAATCAAGTATTTTTACTGTGTACTTTTTGAGTAATCCTTTGTCAAACTCCACCCCTGAGTACAATAATGCATGTTTTCTGCCATCTTTGATGAGAGATAAAAGGATTTTGTGCAATAAGTTCTTAATAAAATTGATACTGTTGAATTCAGTACTACTTGGACTAGTAGCACAAGTACAATCAAGTATTTTTACTGTGTACTTTTAGAGTAATCCTTTGTCAAACTCCACCCCTGAGTACAATAATGCATGTTTTCTGCCATCTTTGATGAGAGATGAAATGATTTTGTGCAATAAGTTCTTAATGAAATTGGTACTGTTGGATTCAGTACTACTTGGACTACTACTAAAAGTACAATCAAGTACTTTTACTGTGTACTTTTTGAGTAATCCCCTGTCAAACTCCCCTCCAGAGTACAATAATGCATGTTTTCTGCCATCTTTGATGAGAGATAAAATGATTTTGTGCAATAAGTTCTTAATGAAATTGGTACTGTTGGATTCAGTACTACTTGGACTACTACTAAAAGTACAATCAAGTACTTTTACTGTGTACTTTTTGAGTAATCCCCTGTCAAACTCCCCTCCAGAGTACAATAATGCATGTTTTCTGCCATCTTTGATGAGAGATAAAATGATTTTGTGCAATAAGTTCTTAATGAAATTGGTACTGTTGGAATCAGTACTACTTGGACTACTACTAAAAGTACAATCAAGTACTTTTACTGTGTACTTTTTGAGTAATCCCCTGTCAAACTCCCCTCCAGAGTACAATAATGCATGTTTTCTGCCATCTTTGATGAGAGATGAAATGATTTTGTGCAATAAGTTCTTAATGAAATTGGTACTGTTGGATTCAGTACTACTTGGACTACTACTGAAAGTACAATCAAGTATTTTTACTGTGTACTTTTTGAGTAATCCTTTGTCAAACTCCACCCCTGAGTACAATAATGCATGTTTTCTGCCATCTTTGATGAGAGATAAAAGGATTTTGTGCAATAAGTTCTTAATAAAATTGATACTGTTGAATTCAGTACTACTTGGACTAGTAGCACAAGTACAATCAAGTATTTTTACTGTGTACTTTTAGAGTAATCCTTTGTCAAACTCCACCCCTGAGTACAATAATGCATGTTTTCTGCCATCTTTGATGAGAGATGAAATGATTTTGTGCAATAAGTTCTTAATGAAATTGGTACTGTTGGATTCAGTACTACTTGGACTACTACTAAAAGTACAATCAAGTACTTTTACTGTGTACTTTTTGAGTAATCCCCTGTCAAACTCCCCTCCAGAGTACAATAATGCATGTTTTCTGCCATCTTTGATGAGAGATAAAATGATTTTGTGCAATAAGTTCTTAATGAAATTGGTACTGTTGGATTCAGTACTACTTGGACTACTACTAAAAGTACAATCAAGTACTTTTACTGTGTACTTTTTGAGTAATCCCCTGTCAAACTCCCCTCCAGAGTACAATAATGCATGTTTTCTGCCATCTTTGATGAGAGATAAAATGATTTTGTGCAATAAGTTCTTAATGAAATTGGTACTGTTGGAATCAGTACTACTTGGACTACTACTAAAAGTACAATCAAGTACTTTTACTGTGTACTTTTTGAGTAATCCCCTGTCAAACTCCCCTCCAGAGTACAATAATGCATGTTTTCTGCCATCTTTGATGAGAGATGAAATGATTTTGTGCAATAAGTTCTTAATGAAATTGGTACTGTTGGATTCAGTACTACCTGGACTACTACTGAAAGTACAATCAAGTACTTTTACTGTGTACTTTTTGAGTAATCCCCTGTCAAACTCCCCTCCAGAGTACAATAATGCATGTTTTCTGCCATCTTTGATGAGAGATAAAATGATTTTGTGCAATAAGTTCTTAATGAAATTGATACTGTTGGATTCAGTACTACTTGGACTAGTAGCACAAGTACAATCAAGTACTTTTACTGTGTACTTTTTGAGTAATCCTTTGTCAAACTCCACCCCTGAGTACAATAATGCATGTTTTCTGCCATCTTTGATGAGAGATAAAAAGATTTTGTGCAATAAGTTCTTAATGAAATCGGTACTGTTGGATTTAGTACTACTTGGACTACTACTAAAAGTACAATCATGCTTTGCCTGTCCAGATACGATGCTGTAGTACATGGAGAGAAGTTCCTGGAGGCTGACTCCACAGAAATTATAGGCCATGGACTCCATGAGGACTGTAGAGCCATCACAGATCAGCATGACAGGTCTTTTTTTGGCTCCCCTTCCATGGAGTCTTATTACATCAGTCAGAAATGACCCAAGGAAAAAGGATATGGAGGCTATTGTGTGGTCGTTTGTGATGTAGGTGGCCACAGGGACAGGGGAGGATCCTTTGAACGGATTTCGGACCACCATCTCATACACATAAAAAGGTGAGGTTTTCCCTTTTGCCTTTTTAACAATGCTCCCTGTCGCATCCACATATACAATGTCTTCCCTGCACCTGTCATGGAAGAGGTCAATTGTTTTGTTGGACCATAGCATGACTCCTTTGGGGTGTGCTATAATTTTTTTAATGACTGCTTCCTCAGTCTCAAGCTCTTCCTCCATCATTTTTCTGAGGCTGATCATTTCATTGCTGTGCTTTCTCAGCTTCTTTCTTGCCTGCCAGGACAATGTTTTCATCACACCAGTTGATGGTACCTGGTCTCTGTTTCCAGAAGCCAACACAGTGTCATCCAGTTTATTGAGCTTATCAAGGTACACACTTCTGGGAAGTTTGCTGGTGAGGGCATTAGCAAGTGCATCCCTTTCATCTGCACGCACAGGCCGATGTTTGAGTTCTTCACAGTTGTGCCATGCTTTTTCACCTCTGAAGGTCACAACTGCCTTAAGGGATGACTCATCCTCAATGTCAACTTCGACCTCCACAGGACAGTCA